>NC_138828.1:64604457-66003207 GCF_965183815.1 Platalea leucorodia | reverse complement strand
TGTTGTGCTGAATGGAATATGTGTTTGTCATTTGACATGAGAGTTATGCAACTCACCGCGCCTTATGGTTTGTGCTTGTGATCACCTTTCTTTCTTGGAAGGCATGTTTACGGTCTCTTTGCTCTTGGAGTCAATAAACCAAATATAAAAGCCCTCCTTACCTGTAGTGGCAAAGTGACTTAAAATAAGAGCAGAAGTGCTGATGCTATCAGTCTCTGCATTATTGGCGTTCCCCCTTTCAATTAGGAAAAATGGAAAGATTTCCTTAAAATTCTGCATTGTGAATTCATCTAGACCAACTTTTCCAGCAAGCTGTGCAGCACAGCAAATACCCTTTTCTGTATATAAAGTATAAGGCAAATGATAGGATTGTGGAGTTTGTTAGTTGTGTGTCATGGACCTAAAGCATGCCATGCTGTCAACAGTGCTGTTAGGGCCGGCAAACTGCGCAAGCTGGTGAAAGTTTATTTTTAATAGCAGTATAACTTACTGCAATAGAATCAGCAGCTGATATGCCTACAGCATATTGCTGAGTAGCTTTTGGTAAGAGATAATCTCACATTTCTAGGTAGATGATGTGGCCATATGCTTCTTTCTAACATATGCCTTGAGCTGTCACAGCAGTGGAGTAAATTGCACAGGGATCTCCCAGTGTTATTTTTGAGGTAGCAACCAGGGTTGCTATTCTTTTCTAAACCTCTAGCTTTATCCTCTGGTGTTAATCAGCTATTGCCACACTCCATGTTTAGGAAAATATGTATTAGAAGTCACTTCACAGAAACCTCTGAGTTTCTGATTGTTGTCCTTTTGGACCTTTGTGGTCTATTTGTTTTCTCCTCTTGGTCTAGCTATAGAAGAAGGAGATGCTATAGCAGCTGCTTCTGCTGTTGCTGAAAAATCTGCAGCAACGTTTGCGTGGTAGTGTCATGGTACAGTTGTAAAACTGGTTGGTGCCTAGTTGTTTGTGTCGTGCGTTTCATTACAAGCGGCTGCATAACCTGGTAGTCACAGCTGCAGTGAGGAGTGTTTGGTCCACAGTTTTTATTTGAAGTTTGAAGATGGCATTTCCAATCTGAAAGAGGTGAACTGTGGGAGGTTAAGTGAGAAGTTATGGAACATTTTCAGTTTGATTCTTTCATGTAGAATACAGTGAGTGGCTTCTAGTTATTTATTTGTATACCTTGTGACCAATCCTTTAATGTGTAGAGTCTAGCATTTGTGCGAAGTATGTGGGGTACTTGCTCAGAATATCAACCATATATCACTGGATACTCCTCCTCCCTTCCCTCTCCTTCCACACATACAGCTTTTAGCACTGATGCAAAGACATCAAGTGAGGAAAAAGTTGGCTGATTTTTTTTGGCTGCAGTTACCATTGTTAAGTTAGTAATAAGCAGTTTGCTTTGTGTATAACCTTAAGCATGTATGTTTCTTGTTTCATAACCTAAAATACACAATTTACTTTCTTTTTAGTGCTTGCTTGATGATTATTTATCCGTTTATTTATTTTTCATATTAGGTTAGCCTACATAAACCAGAAATTAAACTGGAATCACTAAAAGAAGATATTAAGGATTTTCTGAAGACATCAGGTTTGTAATACTTCATTGCTACATTTGTGGATAGTATAGACCTATGTAAGAATATATGTGACATACATGATGAAAATAGTAGTTTGTGTAGCTTGGTACCTTGTCACTGCCGGTAGCCAGAAGCAGATATTCAGTGATTCCAGATTATTAAATGAGGTAGATAGAGAAAATTAAAAGGGAAAAAATTCTTGGATTCCAGCACCATTTTGAAAAACGTACTATGCAAAGAGGTGATTTTATTATTTTATAAGATACTAGTAATTTTTTTGAAAGTTCTGAATGATACAAGAGCTCAGTCACTTCTGAAAATGGAAATTAGCATTCATGGAGGTACTCTTGAAAGTTTTACCCTTAGTTAAATTTCCAGTTTCCGTTGGAAGTTGTAGGCTATGTAACTGTAATGTGAAGATTTGATAGTAAGTGGTGTAAGATTTATAAAAATGAGAAATGCTGTGTCTATTAATATTTATAGTTGTTTTAATAATATGATGGCTTTGAAAAAATATCATATAATAATTTAACCAAAACTGTGTTGTAATTATTTGAGCAGTAGATGGAAATAAAGGATATTCAATCTTCATACAGGTCTCAACTTGCAATTTTTCCTACCTGAATTAGGTTAAGGTTTCTTCATCTCTTCCTGTCTGTCTGGTAGGTAGACATGAATTGAGACAGGACAGAAAAGTCTAGTGACTATAAAGCAACCTCTGATTCATGTTCCATTAGTACTAATTCCTAAAGTTGTCTTCTGGTTATTTTTTTATTTTAACAGGTTGGGAAAAGAAGCTTCAGAATGCTGTTTATAGTGAACTCAACGTGTGAGTTTATTTAGTATTTTTATTTAATAAGTTCTACTCACATGATTTACTTTTGATTCATTTGTGTATATAGGTGTAGGTTGTGTTACTATTATCTGCAAGATCTGTCATACCAAGGGTGCCTGCTTAATTTCTGTTTTTAAAATGCTATTATTTCTTTTTCATCCTCGTAAAAATATTGGACTTAAGTACATTTTAAAGAATGACTGAAACAAATATTACCACATTTCTCGTTACTTTAGTAATATCTTTGTTGTTTTACTTCCAAAGTGTACCAAGAGTCATAATGTAATTCTTCTGTAGCTGAGGTAGTTGCTGCAAATGAATTTTAATTATTGTCAGATTTTTCTGACGGCATTGTGCATATTTGTTGTATTAATTATAAAAAAAAAAGAATTAAGATATTGGATCTCTAGACTTACCAGATCAGTGCTTATCATGCTTGGGATATGGTTATAAACACACTGAAATTTGTGAAATTCCTTTTTTATTATTGTTCAGCGAACTTTGGATTAGACTTCTGGGAAGCGTAAGTTGCCTTTACATTCTGGCAAGGTGGAAAGGTGAATTTCATAACAGGTATAGCCATAAATGCAACTGTATAATAAGAAATGTGTATGCAAATCTATTTGTGCTAGTTTAAATAAGCTTATTAGAGTTACCAGATTTGAACGTCTTAGTAGTACGAGGGACTCGATTCAGCAAAATACTTGTAAATGTATCTGTTAGTAAGGATTCATCTTCATCATGCCTTTCAAGGGAAAAATATTTACCTGTCTATTGGACTAATGCTTATGATTTCTTTGAGTTCACAGAAATAAGCCCTGGAAAATTGAAGTTAGCTAAGAATACCATGATTTCATGAGCATTGTGGAAAAGCCAAGAAACAGCATTGCTCAAATCTGTTAGTATTGATTCCATTTTACACATAGGCAGAGTTGTCCGGAACAAATTAGCAGCAAGTACAAGAATGACTTTACCAGTTAAAAATGGGAAGAAATTTGGGGAGGGTTTCCCAAAATGCTGTGATAGGAACTGATTGAATACATATAAACAAATGAAAATTCAGGCTAACTATAAGAGAAGCTTTGTGTAAATTTTGTTTCCTGAAAGACATTTGAGACAGTTAAAATTAAGCTGGATGAAATGTTTGGCAATAACTCATTGGAAATAATGTGCACTACTGGAAGACAAATTAGTGTTTTGGTTTGGTTTTTTTTAGTTTTGTTCCAGCTTTTATATTTTGGCATAATGCAGTTTATGAATGGATATTCAACTTTGCTTAGGTCAACACCACAAAGTTCTAATTGCTTTGGACATGTACATGTTCACTATTGATTTTTAAAAGGAAATCCTCCAAAAAATATATTGTCTCTTGAAAAAATACAGTATCCTGGATAGTAAAAGTTCCAGGGAGTCATAAAGATGACATGATGTGCAGAGGATACACTTCTAAAATACGTGATTTGTTCATAGAATTATTTGATTTTATTTTACAAATATGTGAAATTATGAGGAAGTATTATTTTTAATATATGAAGAACTCATGTTGAAATGTTATTAATACTTACATATCTTTATATTGTTTGTGTCCATAGGAAAGGATGAGGAAGAAATACTTCTAAAGATAACGCTTATTTTTAGTTCTTGATCAACATACACAGCGGTTTTACTAGCGCTGTCATGAAAGAAGTTACGTTTGGGTTTACAAATACAGGATTAATTAAGAAAAATAAAAATCTGAACATTTAAAATGTGCTTTCTTTAAGGTTTCCTTCACCCTGTCATCCTGCAGCACCACCTGAGCATATGAAAGAACCGTTAGCTTATATGAGGAAAGCACAGGTTGGTTGTTACCAATTTTACCATTCATATCAGGTCTCTGATTAGACTATTTGAGATTTACACTCTATAATGTTATTGTACATTTTCTAGGTTTTATACCTTAGGAAAACCACAAATTTGTAACTGCATCAAAGTTAATAATAATGTTGTATATGTGAAATTTTACATGCATAAAAAAATGCTGAGGTAATTCTCCAACCATGAAAGAAGTAGGATACAGTGTCAGGTAGGTGAATACTGTAAAACAGAGAGACAATGTGAAATATGTCAAGGAGGAGAATTTGATTTTGTTGGGAAGAAGATGAAGTGTAGCTATAGGTCATTTCACTTCAGGTTACAAAAATATTGTTATGAAGAGACACTGGCAGGCAGTTTGGCAATGAAAGACAACAGGCTGCAGAGATAGTGAGATCTTCAGGAAGAAGAGATATATTTAGTACTTAGAAATGTGAAAGGAAGATGGAAAGTATAGAGCTAAGGAGCTTAAAGCATATTGAAGGAGAATAAGAGAAACTGGACTATAAAAGATTAAATGAGGATTTTTGGTGTCAGGAAAAAATATTTTTGCTTCGTTGTTTTTATTTTTTCACCAATATGTGCCATTTGAAATAAATAAAAAAAATCCACATAAATATGTAAAAAATAATGCTTCCAGAATATGATCTGACCAAAATAGCTGAGGTAAGGATAAAATTGTATTTAACTCAGCTGTGCCTAGAAATACAGTGCAGTATTCTTTTACAAGATATTCAACATATTATGTTACTTTTTCAGTCATATTGTTGCCTATTCCAGTAAGTTTATCTTGCTGTCCTGGGTTTCAGTCTTTAGCATTTGGGGACAAAGATTGTATTAAACAATTTTTCTTCTGTGATGTGAAATGTAATGCCACAATTTACTGCCTGAAAATAATCACTCTTATCAGTTTACTAATGCAAAAACCACAGAGGTGTATCTATGTGTATGTTTGTCTAAACCAGTTTCATTGCTTATTATTTTATAAAAGTGTATACAATACTTATGGTAACCAATATTTTTAGCTCTATGTGGAAAGGACTGTTTTTCTAATAGTTTAGGAACGAGTAGGAGAAGTCCTATCTTTACTAGTTTCAAAATTTCATAGCCCTATTTCAAAGAGTATTATGCATCCATACCCTCTGGGGTGAGTTAACCCTGGTAGGCAGCTGATCCGCTCGCTCACTCCCCGACAGTGGAATGGGGGAGAGAATCAGAAGGGCAAAAGTGAGAAAACTTGTGATAAAGAAGGATAAAGACAGTTTAATAGGTAAAGCAAAAGCCATGCACACAAGCAAAGCAAAACAAGGAATTCTTTCACCACTTCCCATCGGCAGGCAGGCATTCAGCCATCTCCAGGAAAGCAGGGCTCCATCATGCGTAAAGGTTACTTGGGCAGACAAACACCGTAACTCCAAATGTCCCCCCTTCCTCCTTCTTTCTCCCAGCTTTTCTATTCAGAGCATGATGTCATATGGTGTGGAATATCTGTTTGCTCAGTTAGGGTCAGCTGTCCTAGCTCTGTCCCCTCCCAGCTTCTTGTGCACCCCCAGCCTACTCGCTGGTGGGGCAGCATGAGAAACAGAAAAGGCCTACATGCTGTTCAGCAATAGCTAAAACATTGCTGTGTTATCAACACCATTTTGGTCACAAATCCAAAACACAGCACCATACCAGCTACTATGAAGAAAATTAACTCTATCCCAGCCAAAACCAGTAGATCCTCTTTCAAATCCTTTTTTGAAGTACAACTCTTCAATAAAGACATATGAATCCTTTTCATAGAGAAATATTGATAAATGGTGCTAGTTGCAAAATAGTAATAAATACACAGTTAGGGATTTAACATATTTTCTAAAACGGCTGAGGTACGTGTGAGTGATTTTCAAGATGCACACACTTTTATCACTGTAGATAATAGGTCCGTAAGAAAACAATCATGATCAGATCAGTTGAATTACAACTTGATTTTATTTTGTTACTCTTCTTGATTAAAGAGCAGTAAACAATGTAAAAGACTTACAAAGACAGTGTTTCCATGATTTTGTTTGTTTAAAATATTTGGAAGTAGCTAAAATGCAAATATAGATGTTGCTAATACATTTTGGGAGAGAAATAAAAGTGGAAACGTACCAATTTACTTCCATTAGGTATCAGAAATCTAATTAATTTTTTGAAGGTAGAAGACTGTTTTTGTTTCATTTGGAGGTAGATTTTTTCACCTTATTTGTCTTTTAGCATCACAGCAGTTGGAAGAGAATGTTTTGGTGCTATCAACAAAATTCGTCCTGGTAGAAAAAAATGTTTTCCATATACGTCATATCCTATTTTTATTATGCACAGCCACTGTTTAAGGTGCTGTTTCCATTTTTATGAGCTCGTTGACATTTTCTTTATCCTTTTCTATCTTAATTAATTTTGCTCTACTTCAGAATTCTGGAAAGAAGGGTAATACTCTCTGAAAACCATCTTATTTTGATACCAGTTATTGGAATGACTTTGAATCAGTAATTAAAACTATATTAGTATTTTTCTAGAGTGGATATTAAAATGTTCATAATTAACCCTTTTCCTCCTCAAGGTGGTTCTGTTTGCTCATTCTTAGGTGGTAGACTGAAGTTTTTATACTGTATTCTCTTCACTACCTCAAAAGAAAAATAGCTTTCTAGGAAAGGATGGAGCATTAATGGCAATGCATAATAACGCTGTAAATTATTCATGTAGTTGTGGTATTGTGCAGTGTAGAAAATGTACTGCCATTAATATTTACATATCTTTGAATATTAATGTAACATAATGTATATTTTCTAATCGTGTGCTGGAGAACTGGACCTGTGTTTGGGTCGGGATAGATCACTGGGTACAGCTGCTTTAGTCTGGCATTGTTTAGGTCTTTCCTAGACAGAGACAGACAGAGAAATACTAGGTCTTTGTTTTGTTTCGTTTCCTGAAAAATGTCAGATATAACATTTAGGACCTTTCTTTAAAATATCAGGTTATTACACATCTCTGGTGTTTTCTGAGCTATTTGGTCTGGTTCCAATTTTGGGGGGATAGCTCACCTCTTCCCACCTTGTGAAAGAGCAGAATTATTGCTTAAAACTTACGCATCTCAATGCAAAGTTTTAGCACTAGATTCTAGGATTAAAAATTTGAACTTTACTAATTTGTTTTATGTGCCCAGCAGAGACTGATGTGAGTTGAAACATTCCTGAATCCACTGAACTACTGTATTGACTATTTTGATTTCTACATTTTGATAAGGTGAAATTATTGCAGACCTCTTCAACTGTTTGTTTTGCTCCCAGAGTTCACTGGGAAAGCCTTTGCGAGATTTAGGACAAGGCTGCTGCAAACAGCAATGAAGAAATGAAATGGACAACATACATAAAAATAAGAGCATAAAGAGCTGAAGAGAAGCATAGGAATCTGAGTCCAAAGAAATGTTAGGAAGTGTTTCCACAGTCTGATACCTCCTACGAAGCTGTCTTTTAATTGTGTCATGTGTAGCTTTTACAAAGTTCACAACAAACCAAACACTGTAAATCTCAACAGGAACTGTTATCATGACAATCCCATAATATATAATTTATAAATTTGCACCACTGTGTTTTAATCCATACAGGTCCTTCTTCCTAGTTTTAGCTGTAAGCCAGGAGCTTTTTTCAGGGTTGTGAGAGAAATATTAAATGAGTAAACTTAAGGAGGTGATAGGTGGATAAGAAATTGTCTAGCTACAAAGCGTAAGGAGTGGGAAAACGGGAAAGGAGCAGCCAGTTCTGCGTTGGAGTAGGTCTGCTTCGCTCTAGCAACTGCTTACCACAATAGGAGTGGGAAAGGTATTGTTTTCCAGAGGGAGGCAACATTAAGTTAATTAGCTATCTTCAAAGGAAGCTGAGATACTCTACTGGCTCTGGAGAACCCATGTTGTTTGAGTTAATAATACGTATTCTTGCTTGATCTTCTTTAAAGTTTTGTTCCGTTATTTCTAAATTTGTCTCCAATGAAAAAAAAGATAGGTTTATCTGAAATTTGTACAGTCAGAAACAACTCTGGGTGATCTTTGCGATACAGTATACCTTCCTGAAGGTAGGGCAGTTCTGAAAACCAGGGTACTGGAGTGCATTCACAAAAATGAGAATTCTGATGTACTACTTAAGGATATCTTAAGGGTAATTCAGTGTGTTCTACTTGAGTAGCATCAGCTCGTTATCTAAAAATACAGGGACGTGAAAAGATAAATTGTTCTCTGGTGGGCTGCACTTCCAAATTCTGGGAAGAAAGAAGACTGTAATTGTCTGTGTTTTAATCTGTTTGTCCCTTGCTTCATTGGATTCTTTACCTCCATGCTTCTAGCCAAATCTGTGAAGATCTTACTGAAGTGGAGCTTTGCTAAGGCAAATCCTTTCCTCCCAGTACTTAAATTTTCCTATGTTCCTCTTTGTTTATTCTCAGATCTTGCATTTTGAAGAAAGTCCATACATAAACAACAGACTTGATTAGAAAATTACCTTGCTATATTTGCTATTGATATTCTGGTAGTTTTTTTTCCCAGCTAAGACCAGATTCCCCATGTTGTACACGCTACACAGACACACAATCAAAAAAGCATTCTGACCTGTAGGTTTGTAGTTATGAGCTAAAGCACTCCCCAGTCCTATTTCAAATAAGAGTAACATTACAGTCAATTTCAATAGGAGCGTGGGTACTAGGAACTTTCTAAAGTATAACAGAGATGTTCCTATCCATATCCTAATTTCTCCCAGAAGAGTTAAATAATCCCTAAAGGACAAAACCCAGCTAAATTATTAATTTTCTTTCTTGAAACAGACTGGTGGACTCTGAAAAAATTAAAATGACAATACTACATATTCTAATGCTGTGACTGCTGAAGATCTGCTTAAATTGTCTTCCTTCAATAGTCAATTCACCTTTCCTAGTTTCTAAATCTCTTTGAGAAAATAGACTTGAGTGCTTGAATAGTTGATAAAGAAAAATGGTGTTTTCTTTGGAAAGTATTAAAGTCAAAAGAAATTTTATAATATTTTTATTATTCCTAAAAGAATTTCTGTTTCTTGTTACAGAAGTTGGAGTAGGGGATACTCAGATCTCTTTTTAGACCATGTATTGATTTGGTTTCTTGCATCCTAAATTAAGCTATGCATCTTATCAGAGGCCAGACGAAAAGTTCATGAGCATCAGAACGAGAGCAGTACCAACATAGTTTCCATATTTCTCTTCTTTTTGAAATTTACAGGTTTTCATTAGAGAAAATGTACCAAATGAAATCTGTGTCCAGACACCTTGAATTCTACCCACAGAGTAGGTCTTATTAGGTGCACTCTGAAAGAATTTTAGGCTTCATTATTGTGGAAAAAACTGTAACTAATCCTGGCTAGTTTATGCAGTTGTGACATATTTCTGTTTAGTTTATTTGTTGTCCACCCAGTTTCATTTAACTGCAGCGAAAGTTTATAAATGACTTTGCTACAGGATAAGATAAATCCGATTTGTAACAGACATGTTTGAAATTGTTACCAAATTGCAGTATTGCCTTCCTCGGTTTCAACTGTTTTACTGAAGGTTATCATTGTAACCATAGCAATCCCAGCAACGTGTTTCCTTAGTGTTACATTTCTTCATAAAATTAGAGGAATCATCTTGGAAAATTTATTGTTCCCATCAATGAAATGACTTTATGAACTCTGCCTCTGGCTTTTATTTCAGTCCAGGATACTGTGTTCTGTTTCTGCTCACTGCAGGTAACTCCACTGTCCTGAGGAGAGGGGAGGCCATCTTGCTTGGAGAGGCTGTGTAACCCTCACTTTTGTTTTGACTTGGTTGCTTTTATTTGAACATCTTTTACTGGGCAGAGTCTTGAAGGCTGAATTATGGCACAGTTTATGAGTATCCAGAAGTGATTTATTACTAACATGTTGCATCCCCAGTGCAGTAAGTGGCTTAATGTCTGGTCTGGCAGTTGTCAGTCACACCGAGAGTATTGACCTCCGTTGCTCCTTGGAATGAGCTGGTTCTCCGTCTTGCAAACCTGCCATCTGCCTCTTCTGTGCTTCTTTTGTAGCTTTTGTATCTTGGAGCATATCCATGCTCTTCCCCTGCCCTTAATTTTGATCTTGATGATTTCACTTTGTTTTTTAAACTGCTACTAACACCTCTGTATTCTCTCTTTGTTTCTGCTTTCTTATCCTATATGGCTTAGTAGTCTTTGTGCTCTCTCACTTTTCATTTCTTTCAGCAACAAAACCCCACTTCTCAGCAAAATAGGGTACTGTAAATGCTCTACACCACCCGTCTGAGAGAGAATAACCAGTTTGTGGCATGGTGTTGTGTAACTGCAGCATCTGGAAGGCATTTGAATATGCTAATACAGTTAAATAAAAATATTATACAGAATATTATAAAAACCACTGCAATTTGGAAAACATTCCTTACAGTTAATACTCAGATCTGTTTCGTTTATGTGAGAGAAGGTGAAGGGATGGCTTGATTTTGAGAAGAAATTTCTGGTGAAAAATAGCTGTTTCGTTTGATGGAAAAAGTCATGAGAGGATCCTGTAAATGGAAACTAAAATGAAACAATTATAGACAAGATATAATTTTTGTTTTTTAACAGAACATTTGAACATCTGCCCTTTCCTTCATTTGCTTCCTGACACTGCAGCCTCTTTAGGACAGAACTTTTAAGTTTGAGGAACATGTGGTTAGACAGTAACTAACTGTTGTAGAATTTGTGTCTAGAGCAAATTACAAATAATAAATAGAGCTAAATTACATTAAGAGGAGTCTTTGCATTGATTTGGTCAGGGCCTGACTCATCATCCACAGAAAACTAAATTAATTATAAAACCCACCAGTGCTGCTGTAATCACGGAAGCAAGATCCTAAGTCAGTTGACTAGGAAGTCAATACTAGTTGGCATTAACTTCAGAGGAATTATCCACGGATTAGGTACCATATGGTAAGCTTGAGTCTAATGCAATAGTCAGAGGAATCTGATTGTTCTTTAAGCTGTCTAGTTGCTACTGAGGTATTGTCTGCTTCTGGTTTTCTCTTTGATTAGAGAACTATTTCCTGAACATTATTTTAGAAGAACTTTTTTTTGAGCATTACAGAATACCAAATTTCTAACTTTTTTAACTTCTGGGAGCATCTATGATACCTTTGGTGGAGAAAGGCTTGCACTCTCTTCAGGTCACAAAGTGGAGAAGGCATTCTCTGTACCCAGTTGATTGCCCTGGTTATAATTATTTGACAAATTTGTTAAATGTTGATATATAAGGAAGCTTGATCATTAGGCATATGTCAAAAATCAGTAACTGTGAAATACATGCTTTTTGGACATCTGAAATATGAACAACTCATTTTTCTGGTTCTTTATTGTGATGTAAATGATGAAATCTGTTTGCTCTATTGTTTCCATTTAAACAAGCATGTAAATATTCCCTTAACGTTTTTGCAGATGTCAGTCAGTGACTCTTTCTATCCTTTCTTATACATAACTTCAAAAAGCTGCTTGTTATTACACGATAAATGCAATTGGAGGAAAAAGAAATTCCATGGAAATAAATTTTTTTTGTGTGCTTTAGGGAAGCTGGGAGAAGCGAATTCTAAAAAGTCTAAACAGCATGTGCACAGAACTCAGTATCCCATTAGCGCAGAAGGTAACGTATTATTAACTTTCTGTTGCCAAACTGACATTTTTTGGAAATTAAGCCTCGTCTTGCACACTTGTAACGTAATGTTCATTTTACACGTGGTTATCAAAAGCTGCAAGGCCAGCATCCAAATAATTTTAATACAGAATAATTTTCAGGGATAGTAGCAATGTATATGCATCAGCTCAACTTGGGAAAAGATAAAGTCTATAGGCAGATCTTCCTCTTTGCTGGTGCAGTACTTAGCCTCTTGAGGGAGCAGCATGTTGGAAAGTTAATTGCTATGTTCATTGCTCTTAATAGAGCATTTTTGTGTGCAGACTCAGCTGCCTTACTTCTAGCTGCATAGTCTGTATGCAATATAGATATACTGTGTGTGCTGAAGAAGACATAGTTGAACTGGTACTTTAGGAGAGAGAGGTACTGATACATTGCTGATTTTGGTTGTCATTCATTTTGCTCTGTTTTGTTTTGGTTTTTATTAATTTAGAAGCTTTAATTTTAAAGGTCAGGGAATTGGGGAATAATGTTAGAATGTTTTGTTCTTTATCTTTCTCCTGTTGCATATCTATGCTAGGTAGCAAAACCTCTATGGTTCATCATATGAGATAAAGGATGCAGCTGTGTTTGCTTTTCATGACTGTGCCAGGGACAGGAATTTGATGACAAAGTCAAACAGCTCTATGGAATGAGCAGTAAATCTTCAGTAATATGATACTGACTACTAAATAGCCTAAAGTCCATTAGTAAACACATGAAACTATTTAATACGCTCCTTTTTTCCTTGAACTGGAACTTAGACTTTCTACAATAGAATATACCTTCAGGCTGGGGATAATTTGTAAGCAAAATAAGTTTGTGTTGCTAGCGCAATCTATTTTTTAAAGTGTTACATTAATTTATGTATTTGAAATAGGCATGTTTTTACTCATTCTGATAAAAAAAGAAGAGTTACTTTCTTGTGCCTTTCAGAGGCCTGTAAGTGAACAGAAAGAACTGCTTAATAAATGGAATGAAATGGGAACTGATGAGCCAGGTAAGGTCAACTAAATTTACGTGCGTTAAATTTTTGTACACAGAAGAATAGCATATGCATCTTATTTATCAGTCAAAGATTAACATAATCACTTCAAGATAAACTGATTTCAATCTTTTTTCTCATTGGTAATGTGTCACTATATGTAAATAAATATTCATTTCATTGTTATTTTGTTTCAAGTTCTTGTACTAACTTTGAATCATCACTGAGAGGTTATGGTATAATACTCCTCATTGCAGTGCTTTAGAGATTTATACAGCTAGGGCAGTGCTCCTTATAGTGTAAGCTCATGCAGATAGAAAGAAAATGTTCAGAACTATGGATAATTAAGCTCGGATGTTTTATTAACAAAAGATAAAAATAACACTTGCACAGAATAGTCAGTCATATTATCCTTTGGGAGAGCAAGGCTAACTGCCTTGTTAGTTCATATCCAAGTTCCTTAAAATAAATGATTTTGCAAAGGTACTAGTTTGTATCGCAGTACCGTCTCTGCGATGGCAAATACTTTTCATGGATTGTTTATGACTAGTCCCTATTTTTTGTTCGACAGCAGTACGTTTAATTCCACAATCTATGCTGTTAAAGAAAAACCCTCTTTTGAATATCGTCTCTCTCCCATGTCTAAGAATGGTTCAATCTACAGACTTACGTACAATAAGTAAAAAGCATCCTGTGACTACTGCTCACTTACTTGGGGTTTACAAAACTAAGGCACTAACAGTAGCATAATCTTGGAGAATACGTGGTGGTTGTAGCCATGATATCTGTGATAATGTTATTTTAATCTTTGCTTTAATATGTTATTGAAATTGCTAGACTGTGGTACAGGTATGGGAAAATTGCATGCTTTTTTCATCTCTTGATTTTAACATAGCATCATTGAAATCTTATTTCAGATCTAAGTCTCTTCCGGCCTGTTTATGCACCTAAAGATTTTCTTGAGGTAAGCATTTATGAAACAATGACTCAGCCATTGACTTGCATCCATTATAGTCTTTTATGTGAAGTGGGAAAAATAAATAAGTGTATTTCAGACAATTTGTCCTTTATAGCAAGTGAAATTTGGCATGTTTTCTATGACTCTGTGTTTTGTTTGCAAAACAAAATGCTATTGTCTCTTTTTTTAACTTCATTTTTAAATTATATTTGTGGTAAACTTCACTTTCTCCAAAGAACAATCAGTTTGGAGCTAACTTTTTTCCTCTGAGAGCAATTGTCCAACTGATTTCACAAATCATTTTACGTTTTAAATTGCAATACGTAAAGCTGATAAATTGCAGTATGCGAAGCTGATAGACTGTTGGTGGTAGATAGTAGACCTGTATGCAGTTGAAATTGTAGGTCATCTATGAAGATTGTGAAAAATCAAACATGAAACAGAACTGTGTGGAAATTGGAGGCTTTTGTCTATAATCAAACCAAACCATTAAAAAAATGGTGACTGCTGAATCTTTAAAGTCAGAAATGACAGTATTACTCATCATGTTCTATGGTTCAAGCACAGAAGGTCTTAGTAAAACAGAACTTGCTTTACCAGCTGTGCCTAGAATAGACATGGATGGTGGACAATAAACATTGTTGATGACAGTGAACTTAATGGTGACACAATAGGAGATTTTGGATTAAAATGTGATTGAAAATAAAATTTAAAAGATCAGTATCTGTATATCCTGTGAGTTATACAGGAAACAAATAGTCTAGAGCATGATGACAGTGTAGAATTATAGAGTTAAGGTGGCCTCCTAATTTACAGAATAAAACTTATAAGTCTAATACTGAATTATCAGTCAGAATTAATGTATTAATATTCCGATGTGATTCAGTGCAAGTTTAGTGAAATGTCTTTTGTTGTGGTAGAAGAGATTTATAGTATTTCTGACTTAAGTGTAAATTGTTTCATGGTTATGAATTGTGAATGCATTTCTGAATCCAACAATAAACTTTCTGTCCATTTTATTACATTTCTAAAGAGCTCCTTTTGTTCAGTTAGTGATAATAATATTGGAAATTTTTAATTTATTCTGTTTTCCATCACTGTACTTACAGCCAAGTTATTTACAGATTCAAGATTAAATATACAAATCCATCTTCGTTTTACCTTTATCCAGTCACCCTCAAAGTCACTCTTTTTTTTCTTTTATACTGTTTTCTTTCCAGAGTTTGCAGTTTCTTACATTAATCTTTTAATTTAGAAGTCTGTCAGTGAGTTTATATGGTATAAATATACTTACAAGACTGAGAATTGTAGAGGTAGGATGTTGTAGAAGAATTTCATAAGAGCTGGAAACTCATCTTAGAAAGAAGCCTTGCCAGCTCAACATTATATTATCACAATCTATACCCATGGAATAACAGTATGTAAGGGACTGTAAATTCCCTTATAGATCAAAGTTACTTATATTGACATTATGATTCCTTGTCTCTTAAATTTTATCCTTACTTTAGGTTTTCAATTCTGTAATTTATTTTTTTTCTTAAATGAAATACGGTATTTTGGTGTATTGTTATTTAGTAAGGAATTATTTTAGTAGCAAATTATGTAGCACTTGGATTGAAAGCTACATAGGATTGCCAGTGTAAGAATATGGATAAAAATTCTTTCAGAAAAAAGTAATACTGAAGAATATCCTGGATATTGTACCCATCAGAAATATACTCTTAGCGTTTGAATGGCTTTGATGAGGAAGTGAATTTTAGTTGAGACATTACTATGTAGCCAGCACTTAATGCCATATATAAAAAATGATTTCTGCTTTTTTATTTCATAATTTGAGCTTACTTTTCAAAGTAGAATATGTTTGCTTCCTTAAAAATTTGGCTCCTTCTTGATTTTGAAAACGTTGAGATATAATTTGGGCCCATATATCTGGTAGTTGCAGGAAATGGTTTTATGCTGAATGTACTGCTTGTAATACTGATAATGTTAAGAGGAGTTCTGAATGTAAATTTCTGAATATATGCAAAGAATGACAGAGCTGCTGTTTTTAAGGTACTGATGAATCTTCGAAACCCAAATTATGAAAATGGAGAACATCCTAGTTTCAGAAACCATCTGGGGCTAATTCAGGTTCCTCTAAAAGTTAAAGATATTCCAGAATTGGTAAGTATATTTTTTCTTACAAGAGGTTTCTGTAAGAATTATTTTGCCTTGCTAATGAATAACATTCTAAACAATAAGAAAGAATATTAATATCACAATAAGTTTCTCCTTTTGAAAGTGAAAATCAATCTAAACATGTAGTTAAAACACAGAGCATAAAAAAAGTTTTATGAAAAGACATTTTTAATGAAAAGTAAAACATAAACAGTAAATAATCTGCCAGTAGGGAAGTTTTCATTTTTTTTATTTTGTGCCAAAAATATACTTCTGTACATGTTACTCACTCATTTTCTTTCTGTACAAGAAAACTTTAAATATGTAGCTTATCTTAACTCTACAGTTATACTTGATGCTGTACAAGATCAGTAACCTGACAATCAGTTAACTTCTAATTTTGTTCTCAAAGTAATTTTAAATCCCTTTATTGTTAAATTGTAAAAGAAAGGAAATGCTTGGGTACTAGTATTATAATTGGAAAATAGGAGAGCTCTTCTTAATGCTTCACTGATAAGTCTCTTGAGGATTTTATGCTAGTAGAAACACTTGCACCTGGGTTGGGAAAGAGCTGGGAATTAGATATCCTTAACCTAATCTTTCATTCACCACTTTATTACATCCAGGTGTAGCTCATAGTTGACATGCAAACTGGGGCCTATAACTAAAACTAGAGTAAGAATTGATGTGACATTCTTCTCTTTAAAAACCTGAACTCATATTTCATATATAGGCATTTAAAAGAACTATGTTTGGTTTAGAAAATACTCGCATTAAGCCTTTCAGAAGAAATCTCTAGTGATTTAGAGAATTAAACATTGTTAATTACTGTTTTATGGTTTTGTTTCTTTTCAGAAAGAAGACTTCAGTGAACTAGGCTTAAATATAGGACAGCTGGGGATTGATGATTCAGCTCAAGTGCCTCCTGGTTAGCTAATGCTGTGCTTCAGTCATTTAAATAGAATACTAATGAGTAGAATACTTTGCAATTATCAAGTAATTTGTGTATTTTTTCCATAACAAACCATAAATGTTTGTTCTGTAACTATGATTGTAGTGATTTTCTTAGTAAAATAAAGCTAATAATAGAAAACATTGCAAATACGAAGGGTCAGATTTGGAAAATATTTAAAATCATCACTTTAAGTTGAAAATATGTTAATTTCAGTGTGTTTGAAGACCAGGATCTAGAGAACAAAATTGCCTGTCTCCAAAAATACAGAAAATAGGAATAAATGTTAAGCCAACTAACAGATAGGCATATATAGAAACATCTTTTAAATAACTATCTTTAAGAAAAGATTACACAAAATATCCCTACAATAATAATCAGTAGCTTAAATAGTGCATAATTTCTGTTGTTTTGCTGTGTATGCATTTATTGTTGTAGAAACAGGTGTTAAAATGGTCTTTCCATATAAAAGTGGAAAACATTATCAAATGATTTTTCTTTTCAAATAGAAACTTACCTAATTGAAAGTCTAGGTTCGTGCAGTATAGTGCTACTTTGGTATTTGTGTCCTTCAGACAAGAAAAAATTCTGTAGTATTATTTCTTCTTAGTTTTTGAAAAAGAGCATTGATGCTGATGCAGGTTAATTTTTAGTGACATTAGCAATAAAAATCAGCTGCATGTAGTGGTGTGTAGTAAAAATATAAAATACATTACTAGCTGAAGTATCTTTTTTTTTTAATTTAATTTTTGCCATTCTTTTCTATTTCTTTATTTTCTAGAGTTCTTTGAAAATGAACATGTACGTGTTGGACAGAAAGGTATGGATCTGTTTTCATCTCTAATAAACTGTGAATAGTTAGGAATACATTTAGTAAATTTCTGTCTCAATTACGTATACCTTTTAGAATTTTAACAATTTAGACAGACTAATGCAAAGCATAGTCAGTAATACCACTGTAATTTAGACAGAGACAGTCAGTAATACCATTGTAATTCAGACAGAGACAGAAAAGCAAGCATTTGCAGTCTACCAGTAGCTACCAGATAAAAAACTTTACAGATATTTCATTAAAAATGAAATAGGAAGCATAGACATAACTTTTTGGTGATAACTTATGCCACTACTGAATTTCATTTTTAAATCAAAAGACTCTGGACTCCCTTCTCTGCACACACAGTTCTCATTAGTGTAATGGGGTTTACTCCTGTGCATCAGAACAGTCTTTTTAATTGTTATTTGCAATTGCAGAACTTGCTAAGTATTGCAATACTTAGCCAGCAAGGAAAATGCACTTGTTTGTATACTGCTTTTTCTGAAGAAGTTCTGGGGTTTTTTGTAGGTTAAGAAATAACCTACAAGAGAAAGGGAAAGATAAAAGCAACAATCATTTATTAGCTTAAGTTCACTTATAGAAGAAACAGACAAGGAATGTTTGAAATCCATCAATATCTGCTCCTTACTGTCTTTTGTGATTCCTGCTGAACATTATCACCATCAAAGAAAAAAATAGTTGGTACCATCCCAAAAGTCCTCATCTCTTTTTTTTGTTGCAATAACAAAACAGTGACCTTTCTTACTTACTTCTCCTTTTGTGATCCTCCTTCTATCCCTCATCGTCTGTTTTCTGATCCAAGAGCAACTCATTAGGGTACCATCCATCTCTATGTTCTTTTTCTGTTCTTCCAAATAAACTCCCCATCCAGACTTCCTGACCCAGTCATTCAACTCCACGATGTAATTCTTACTCCTTGTCTCTTGTCTGTGTAGAGCAGCCTCTATTACAGAGATTGTCTTAGATTTTCCTGTATGCAAAGACATAAAATTTTGTAAAAACAAAAGTCAAGAGTCTTGACCATAAACTGAAATCTCAGTTCATTCAGTGGGAATCCTACTGCATGCTCTGTTGGGTGTTGCTTATATCTTTGGCTGCCACTAATATATTGATTTTGTTTTTATATTAGATGTATTGCCAAGGTTGAGGAATTTTCTTTATTGTATTTAGTAAAACCCGTCTTGTATATAGCAAATGACTTTTTAGTATTTTGTGTCTCAGTAAGAAACAATAAGGTAAGCACTCGTGGACATTGAGATGAATCACAGTGTTTTCTGAAGTTTTGTGGGGAACGTAGGAATGTTTTTTCTTTTTGCCCTCTTCATTTAGGAAAAAAGGATCACACGCCATCTGTATTAGAGCTCTTCAGGTTAAACAGAAAATTGGCAGACTGGTCTCTTCAGTATTTAAGAAGAGAGGAAAGGAGAGAGGAATCAATTAAATAGATTTATAATTCCAGACCTCATTCTCTTAAGTCACGTCAGGGCAGATACATACTCAGTGCTATTTTATGACAGAAGGTAGTGCAGCCTTGCTTATTCATGGAATTATAGAATGTCCTGAGTGGGAAGGGACCCACAAGGATGATCGAGTCCAACTCCTGTCCCTGCATAGGACAACCCAAAATTTGCACCATATGTCTGAGGGCGTTGTCCCAATGCTTCTTAAATGTTGTCAGGCTTGGCGCCGTGACTACCTCCTGGGGGAGCTTGTTCCAGTGCTCCAGCACCCTCTGGGTGAAGAACCTTTTCCTAATGTCCAACCTAAACCTCCCCTGGCATATCCTCCTGCCGTTCCCTCGGGTCCTATCATTGGTCGTCAGGGAGAAGAGATCTGCGCCTGCCCCTCCTCCTTCCCTTGTGAGGAAGCTGTAGACAGCGATGAGGTTTCCCCTCAGTCTCCTCTTCTCTAGGCTGAACAGACCAAGTGACTTCAGCCCCTCCTCATATGGCTTCCCCTCTAAACCCTTCACCATCTTCGTGGCTTATATCAATTCATATCAATTGCCTTGTTTCCCAGGGAACTACTTCAAAATTGCATTGTGAAAACCAGACCTTTTAGATGTTTTCCCATTAGCTAATGATTACAGCATGATAAACCAGTTTGTAAAGTTAAAAATTAAAGTTTTTGATAAATTGATAAATTTTGGAAGTCTTAAACTACATCAATTCATTACCTGCTTTGTTTCTTAACAGTTTTAGCAGAGCAAGATAGTGCTGCAGCTCAACAATATGTTCGTCAGGGATGTCCAACAGCACTCCGAGCCGATCTGTGGGCCCTCATTCTCAATATTTCTAATCAGCCAGAGGTAAGGAGCAAAGTAAGAGTAAAATATGAAGACTAGGTGAAAACACAAAAGTGCAAGCAAGTATCTTCTAGTGACCTTTTTCCAAAATATAAGTGCCCTACTGAGTTGTCACAGAAACTGATAAACATTTTATGAGAAATATGCACGTGCCTGTAAAAAACTCCATGCTGTGGTGAAGTCTTTTAGGCTCTTCCCTAATTTTTTAACAGATACATGAGCAAAATACTGTAGAACAAACTATTCAATTGATCTGGCTAGCTCCTGAGGTTTTCCGATGTAGTGCTGACTTTTTCAGAAGGGGACAAGAAAAAAGTCCTGGAAAGAAGACTGAAACTCTCTTATCTTTGCTAAGTTTTATAAAAAGATGTGCTATACCTTTTTCCTGACTATTTGAACCTGTCGTCATACTCATGTACATTGTAAATTGCTTTATATATTATTGCATGTAGGAACATGCACATGTAAGATGTGGCTTGTTTTCATACTCCCTTGTACAGCAGCAGTTTTTCATAGTACCTTATGTTTGACTCAAGTCCTCAACAATGAAATCTTTTGCAGTATCCGAAGACATGCTATAGTCAGTATATCTAATATGCCATAAAGAGTTAAATCCCTATTTAAATCTTTGCAGAATTGTGAAGACTTTGATGCAAGGCTTTCATTGCAATAAAAAATAACATGCATACATGTAAATAACACACATACTTGCTCATAAACGTGAGAATTTTATAGTATCTCATGTCCCTTGAGGATGTAGCCATTTTCTTGTAATACTGGGGCATTTACTGGTAACTACATAGTACAGTCATAAGATCTTGCCCTTAAAAATGAATGTAAATCTTGTTCATTGACAGCTTACCTAAGGAGTTGAAGTTATTTGGTCTGGTATTAGAATTATTTTGTTTATTCGTTTTTGAAAAAATAAAATAGGCTTTTCTTTCTAGTAAATAAAAGACTGAATTTTCTGTAGAAGAAAGAGCTGTTGAAATAATAATGAGATTTTATACATCTTACTTAAGATGCTCAACACTAGATTTAAGTTATTTTAAATTATCAGGATAACTTGAATTTTAGAAGTCTTTCTCGTTATGGGAGCAGGAATATTAGAGGTGTGAAATTAATGTTGGTTACATTGCATCTGTTTATATTCTGTTAAATGCTGCGTGCTCGAAGAGCATTTTTATCTTAATGTGGAAAATGAAATAATTTAATAAAAAAGCCAAGTATTCTGTTTTGATGACTGAAAGTCAAGATAATAATCAGAAAAATGATAAAATATTTCATTTTATGCTCATGTAAAGCTGAGTTGTTACAGAAATAGATTTACTAAAATCTGTTTCCTGAAATTCACATGGACAATTTTCAACAGTTACCCTTTTTAAAGAGGAACAGGCTATGTCTGTCTCTTGATGTATTTGTCAGCCACACTGTTAGGTCCCTTAAAAGTTAACTGTCGTTTATACTTGTTTTTAATATGTGTTTATACTATGCATGAAATGTGAATATTTTAGAGCTTCTCGAAAGGTTATTCTCTGCTGTAAGAGTATTAACTCAATTTGCTGTTAGGTAAGCTAGAGAACAGTACATTAGCTGTTTGATCACAAGTGCTCATGTATGTGCCTTTACTGTGTAATAAATGGTAATTCAGCTCCAACTTACTGCAAGGATGCATGTGGACACTTATGTCAGGGCAGCTTATCTGTTCTCGTTGACATAATATTTTACCTTGAGATAACTTTCTATGCAATTAGCAAGTGATGCTCATCAACTATGGATGAAGAAGAAAAATAAACCATATACGCATGTAGTATTCTGAGATTCAGTGCAGTAGATATTCTTTAGGAGACATTTTACAGGGCCAGAGCCTTGAGACTCAACTAAGTAGACTATGTGCAGGGAATTATTGGTGAGACAATATTTTGTGATGATGCTGAAAGAACTTGAGAAAGATGATGATAAGTGGCTGGAAAATGGTAATGGTAACATCAAGGAAAAGTGGTAAGTAAGGATGGATGAAGTGATGCAGATTGCAAAGTTGTCACTACTTTGAGATTGTTGAAATAAAGGATTGGAAAACAGTAAAATACAAAATCCACCCTCTCTCCCCACAAAGAACAGAAATTATCATGTCTGTGGACAAGATGTACTATGTTGGAGAAAATCATCTAGGCTGTTGATGTAAGTGCATATGACTGTTTTTCTATCATGCTAAACTGAAACTGTATCTTCTAACGTAACAGCTATTGGAGGCTTTTATCTTATTTTCCAAGACTATTTTAGCATAGCATAGTATAGTATTTGTTATCCTGGGCTCTAAGTTACAGTTGTTTTCTGGACTGGTACTAAAAATACAAATGCAATAAAGGGATAGGCTTTCTGACAGACCTAGCAGACTGCCCATGGATCAGGTAGGATAGGACATCGGTTACTATAGCTATGTTATAAGCTGAATGTCCATAGTTCATTTTAAGGATTGCATTTACTAGCGTTTCACAGAAGGCTGTAACTACTGCCAGAATGTGAACACCCTGAGACATTCTTCTTGCATACACTGAATATACCACTTTATTTTTTGTAATGTATAGCAAAGCAGTTTTCAGATACATGTAGCTGTTTTATGATCTGCTGTATTTCACATAGACTTTATTGGTTTATCTAACACTTTTTTTCTCTACCTCTTGTGTAGTGTTTCTCTGCCGAAGTTGAATTGTGTGGTTGCAGAGATTTCTTGCTGTAATATTTCTGATTTGCAGTTTAGGTTCTACTACATTTATAGCTGTATGAATCTATAACTCATAAGGACTGTGAATTTCCTTTCTTTAATGTAAAACATTATTGAGGGTTTGGTATGGGCAGCGTTGTGTGTGTTAGCATCCAATATTGTTGTTGGGAAATTTTATTCAGTAAAGCTCAGCCTCTGTATAAAGCTAATATACAGCCAAACAAGGGGTGATACTAGCAATCTAGCATCGTAATCATAAAAATGATAAACTGTAAGCTCTATATGCAGGGTTATTTAGAAATGCATAAACACATTTCCTGGCAATGAATTGTTTATTAGTTTTCATTTGTAATGCTACATTTTAAAGAAACTGTGTTAACAGGGCATTTTTAAGGTTGCAAAGTCAAACATTTAAAAGCTAAACAATGTCACAGTTAATATTGTCTGTGCAAACAGTCGAATTTGCTGTATATATATATTTTATCGTGTGCTCTTGAATCACAAAATCAGTTTTTCCTGTGGGATGTCTGCCTCATTGATTGCACAAAACAGATGGCACACACTTACTGAGAATCTGTTTAATATTATTTTTTCCTTCTGTTCAGTGTGTTACCCTCTTGTTTATTCACTGCATGCTATTCAAGCAGTGCTTAAAAACCAAAATTGTTCATTATCTTACAGGCTTTTTTCCTCCAATTTTTATAAGTTAATGGGTTGAGAATCAATCTTAATTCTGAAAATTCCAGCATGCAGAAATTAGCAATGCCTTGCTTTACTACAGCTTTTACTGAATGTAATTTCCGAGGTTTAAAAACTTAATAAATAGGTGAGGTGGTAAGTTCACAATGGAGCATGATGTAACTCTATGCCTTATCAATAGGGTTATTTAGATTAGGATCAGTAGCTGAAGGTACCTGCTGCACCATTCAAACAGCTGAGAAGCCAGTAGCAGTAATGAACTGTCATCATCTTTGGAGAAGGATGTACTTTACGAGTAGATTTCACAGGTGTCTGGTAAAAGGAGAATAAGTTTTGGATCCTCTTCCAGGATTTGCCAGGGGGGACTTTCTTTAGCTCTCTTGTCCATTATCTCTTTATGTAATCTGTTCAGTTTTTTGTTTTGTACTTGTTTCTGGTACTTCTGTTCCAAAATCTACAGCTCACCTAATTAATGGTGATTGCCATTCTTTAGGCTTCATCCAGTTCCCACAAATCTTAGTGTCTCCTTTCTAGACTCCCCAATGTCAATCTTTCTTCGTATTCCTAGTTCTATGCTTCACCCATCCATTTCTTGTATTAGATTTGAGAGGCAGGTATAGACAGTGCAATCAAATGGTGAGGGTAACATAAAAATGAATCATGAGCTGCCTACAGTTCAGCAGTGACAGTGCAGCTCCTGTGCCAGGGATTTCATGACAGGCCACAGGTGGACTGTGCCTGCACAGAGGCTGCTGAGTAACCCAAACCTTAATTTCAAAAAAGGTGAGTCACCAGCTTCTGCTTAAACTAGCTTTGCTGGGTACTGCTGAAAGATATGTTCTCTCTTGCCTGCGAGCTACTTTCAGAGCTCCCTTTTCCTTATGCTCTCAGGTGGATAGAGTATGAGTTTTTTGGGTGGAAATTTCGGTATGTGGCTTTGTAAGATCAAGAGGGATGGACATTGCAATCCCAAAGTGTACTTTGTTTCAACTTGGAAAGATGAGTGTGTTTGGAGGTGCAGTATAAAAAAAAATAGTAATCAATATCAAAATAATCAATATTATTTTGATAAAAGCTATCGTCTATATAAAAATGCAACACATTTTTGAAAAGTAAACAGCTTACAAATCAAGGTTACGTTAAGATTTGGCAGACAGAGAAGAAAGGTTGAATCAGATGAAAATGATAAGATTTTAGCTTTATAAATGAAAACATTTTAGGCTAAGAAACCTACCACATTTTTGGGCACTCCTGAAACTTGGTAAGAGTCAGTTGTCTCATTAGGAGGAAGAAACACAACCAATAAAAAAACCAAGACTTGAATCTTTTTTGAAGCCTGAGTGAGGCTCTTAAAAACATTTGTCACTGTGTAAGTGAGAAAAACTGATCACTGAGCAAAAGGGTCATGTGGCTTGAAAGCAAATCTGTGACCAATCTTGTTTATGATTCAGATATAAGGAATACATTTATTAATACAGCATGAATCACAAGCCTCTTGTCTTACTAAGAGGCATGGGCAAGATCTGCTTGTGGCCAAGTTGCGTCTGAAAAACCAGTGTGATTCCCAAGCCCTGTTTTCATTTTGCATTTTACAACAATCACAATTGAAGAGAAAATGAATAACAAGTAATCAATTAAAAACATTATTCCTAGAATGGTTATGATTGTTTTTGCATTGCAAGTCCCTTTTTAAAAGTTCTGATTTGTTTCCCAAACTTTTTGTCATGAGTTCTAGTTCAGGTGGACAGCTTGGCCTTCTGGTCTTTTTACTAAATTATTGAACTGTTAAAATATTTAAGTACTGTTTTATTCTGCTAATGATTGCAATGTAAATTTACTATTCATTTTTTCAGAGTAGAGTTTTGAGTTGTGTTTGAAATTTTAGTTCATGCTGAAATTATAACAGCAGCAGCAAACAGTGTTTTATTTTCTGAGAAGTGACCAAATTGGCCTAGTGGGTTTTTGTAAGAGCAAAGGAGAAACTATTATTTGTGAAAAAAGAAAAGGTGATAAACTGTTTACACTTTTTATTTAAAGTCATACTGAAGAAAGTATTCAACTGAATTATAAAGAACTTCCATTCAGTTTCTGCGAGTTGCTGAAGAATCTGAGCGCAGTTGTTCTCTCTTTTGAGACAGTGCCCTAAATGTCAGGTTACTTATTCTTACCACTGTTTTAACTGCTTGAAATATTTACACCAATTAAAACAAATTAAGGAGGAAAATTGGGAAGGATGTATTTTTCAGAAATTGTACATCCTGTTGGCTAAGAGATTCAAATCTCTGTTCTAACTCAGGCAATATTTGCCCTATATTCTAATTAAGTTGTTTTTTTTTTTTTAAATCGGTACGCAAGTCTGAAGGGTGAGAAATGGGAATTTTCTACACTTCAGCTTTATTGATTCCTTTGCTAAAACAAAAAGAAATTTTACAAAATGTTTTAAATACATGTGTCATTCTGGATTAACAAATAGTAAATACTCTGTTCTGATTAAACTATTTCATTTATATGTTTTTCAATGTTTTTCTGTTTTTCTTCTGTGGAAGATACTGTTCACTGGCTATACTAAACTAATTTATACATAATGGCACTTGACATGATTCTTTACACTTCAATTAATAATGCAGTTGAATTAAGGCATAGGAAGCTAGTAAATATTTCAGAGATTAATAACATAGCAATCATAGTTCAGTATGATGCCATAAACAAAACTGCACTGAAACTAAACTCATGATGTCGGTACAGTAGAGCATTGTTTATGAATTTTTTTTTTCATGTACAGAAATCTGTTCTTCATACATGCAGTGAAGTCATTCCTTGCATGCCAAATCACTAAGTCTATTCTAAGTGCGAATAAAACTGCAGCAATTCAACCTAATATCAAGTTATTCTGACTGTTAAGATGAATGGACCCTGTACTTACGTCATTACTTTTTAGTTGTGGTTTTATAATAATTTTAATAATAACAGGACTTGTGTAGCAAATGTAAAACATAATTGAATGGCTTCCTAATTCAGGAAGGAAAAGGTTAGTACAAAATATTGGACTAGTGATAATGTCAACTTGTGGCTTGTAGCCACCGTGTGACCTCAGGGAAAAGTATTTTAAGACGAAAACTCGTTTCTGCATATAAATTTAAAGTGTGCTCTATATGTGTGTAGCAAAAGATTACTCTCTTCCTTCATAGCGCTTTTTTCTCCCGCTTTCAAACAGCCTTTAGCAATTTCAAGGCAGTTCTAGAGAATTGAAAACTAGGAAATGATAACAGGAAACCATGAGGTTGTTAGAATCTCTTTCCCAAGTTACAATAAATTAGTAGTTGCGTTATCTAGTACCCTTGTAGCCATGAGTTTCATTGTACCATTTCTTCTGCAAGAGTACTTCCATGTACAACAGAAACAGTTAATCATGCAATCTCCTTAGCATGAAGAAGAAGGGGTTTTTGTTAGCTCCTTCTGTTCTAATATATAAAGTCATTTGAGATGGAAAAAATAAAACTTTAGACATTATTCATTTGGCAGTGTTACACTTAATTGACTACAGTATTGATGCTTTAAAATTGTGACTTCAATATTAGAGTAGTTCTCTGTAGCTCTTAAGAGCAGTGATACATTCATACTGCCATTAATTTACATTTAGTAAATATTTGTGTCTGATCCTTCGTAAAGAAATAGTGTACTATTTATACCTCCCCTTTTTATTTCTCAGAAAGAAAAATGTAAATATTTTCTCTGTGGTAGTTATCAGTACTTAATAAATACAGCTTTTGTCCTCATTTCAACTTAACAGTCTAATAACGTATTAATTCTAATAATTTCTAAGTGTATAATATTCACCACTTCTCAGTTTGGGATTAATACAAAGAACAGTTACAATGTTCCCTAGACTTCCCTTCACTTTTTTTCTATTCTCTCCCTCTCAAAATTTCATCTTTCTTCCCATTTGTTCTTTAAATCCTTACTCCAGACTTACCTTTTTTGCAAAGAAATGGGCAGTAAATATTACGTAAAACTTGGAATATACAAGCATTTGTGTGGTGCCTGTAGAGACACGTTGAAATCAAAATAGTTTTGTAAAGTGGGAAGGAGCTTTGGGACTGCTGTTTTAGTTTATATATTTATTCCAAATCCATTTGAAACTGTGGTATTCAGTCTGAAACCGTGTTATTCAGTTGTAGGCATAGTGACAGAGAAGTATTTAGGGATTTAGGAATTACATGATAGTGCGATATTTCCTTTTGCAAGCTCTTTCTAAGAAGAAAGGGATAGAATAAGCAAAAGCAGAGAAGTATTTGTTCTGATACTTCCCCATCATTTCACCCTTGTGTATGTTCTGTAGACATTCAGGAAATAATGGGAGTTTAAAAAAAGGTCTGCATTCCTTGTATTCTTCACAAGATTTTTTTATATATTTCTCATGTCATCTTTTCACAAATTTATACCATTTAGAGATTCATATTAGATAAATATCACATATATGCAGCAACTCACTAATGCTAGAAGATATGACAGAAACTATTAATGGAGAGGTGCGTGAAAATAGAGGGTAACAAAGAAAAAAAAATTATGATTTTGAGCACTGAAAAAGTTTTAGCTGTAGAGACCCAAGGGTTGGAAGATATGGATCTTTGGTTTGAATTAGTTCCTTCATTTGCATTTTACTAATTATCTAAAGGGGAGGGCATTTAAGTCTCAAATATCTGCCTCATTTCTTAGGGCTTAAGCTAGAATAAACAGTGATAGAATGCTTCATAAATTATGCAGTGGGGTTTTCAGCTGAATACATGCTTATGATTTTTCTTGTGTTTTTTTTTTTTTAATTGTTAAAAATGGGCTTTGTTAGTTTAAATATAAATTAAAGTTGTGTCTCAGACTGATGATGATAATATTTTTAATTTTAGGATATCTTGTATTATGAACAGCTTAAGTCGAATGTGATTCAGCACGACCTTTTAGTGGACAGCCTGATTTACAAAGTAAGTGATTCACTAAACAGTGATTAAGTGATTTATATACTCATCACACCAGTATCTTGGTTTTCTAACAAAGAAAATGTTAGATGGTTTGGTTTTAAGGAGTGTAAGAATAATTAGTGTGAATTTGTTATTGTAAACTCTCTCCTTGTGCCTGTGTTGGCTCTTGTGTAAGACATTTGTTTGAGTTGAGCCATTAAGTTGTAAAGAAATGGTAACTTCATTTGAAGCAATAACTGGTTTTGTGAGGAAGAAAGCACTGGGGTCTGAGTGCTTCCATTTCAAGTTTCAATTCTGAATATTTTAATCATGAACTTAATATAGCATTTTTTAATTTTAAAATGTGGAGTATATGCTTAACTACAGCTCTTTCATGGTTCAATGGTGAAACAGTGTCTTCTACCACTGTGTTACGTTTAGCTTCTATGGGAGTCTGAAAAGATGTCTTTTGGCTCCAAACTGCTGTATTTTTTGATTACAGGATGTAAAGCTGACGGCAAGCAATGATGACTACTATTTTGTATTTGAGGATTATTTATATCAGGTACGTAACTAATTTTTTCTTAGAGAAGCTAGAAAGTACACTCCTATGAGATTATATCATCTTCGGAGTAAGGACTGCCTTTGTGTTTCATGTGTAGGCAGGGTACAGTGGGACCCTAGACAGTATCTGTTTGCCACATTACATATACTTTCCCTTCTGAATAACAATACTGTAAATTAATCTTGTACACTTAAACAGATTAAGCAGGACAGGCTTCTAAAACTCCTACTCTGAAGGACGCTACACAATGTCTTTCCTATGCAGTAAGCCGGAAAATACACAGTCAGCCATATTCTTCCCCTTTCCAGCTTTGCAATAATAAAATGATTAACAGCTGTGGCGTACAGAGAAATTAAGACTTGCGAAGTATATTCAGGGTCCCAATTTAAAAAAAAAAAAAGCTTTACAGTGACC
This sequence comes from Platalea leucorodia, assembly GCF_965183815.1. Classification (NCBI taxonomy): domain Eukaryota; kingdom Metazoa; phylum Chordata; class Aves; order Pelecaniformes; family Threskiornithidae; genus Platalea; species Platalea leucorodia. The sequence continues at coordinate 65,973,678 of NC_138828.1, read as the reverse complement.
TACTGCAATAAGCATAAAAGAGATTTTATTGACATATTTTTAAATTGAAGACATTGATTCTGCATAAGGTAAGTATGGTTACTTTTAGGATTGCTCCCATTCCAAAGCTGCTTCTAGCAATGGGGAACCCAGCTAATTTATAAAGAATTATCTTCATTGCTGCCTGTCAAATGCCCTTAAATAGAAGGACATTACATTTATGAATTTCCTAATGTGTAGCTGATTGCAGTGTCAACATAAATGTCATGCAGCAAACTTACCATTTCCACAGTGCTTTCAATTTCATTAGTCACATCTGTTAGGTTAGACTTGCTTAATTTTTTGTTTTAGAGCTATGTAAAACTAAACGATTTCTTCTTTGATGGTAATATGTAAAACTGCTAGTAATTTAACTAAGCAAGAAACTGTCCTTAATGCTGCTTAATCCATATAGGTATAAGAACATGCATAACTATTTAAGCATACTATTCAATCATATCTACATATAATATTTTAGCGTAATAAGCATTTAAACATTAATACTTAAAATTATAACCTCATGAAATTATAGCCTTTTTTACTTAAAATAGTTCCAATATTAAGATCCGTATCTGAATTTGTTTCTGAATTAAAATTTGAAAAGTGACTACATAATGACAACTGAAACATTGATATTTATTCAGTAAAATATTTACATGTAGAAGTTTTTCTTGATTTAAGGGTCAAAGATGATCTTCATTATTGTAACATTATCTCTTCATCATGGGATATGAAAATCTCATTCTTACTTCTGCTTCATTCATTATATAGACTACTAAGGCACATTAATTAGTCATTAACTGCCAGTTCCAGTGGACACAGGATTATAGTCTATGAAGGAGTATGAGCTAGTATACAGTATAATCTTCTGTTTTAAGACCGTCAGAAATAGATTTTGTTCATCATTCTCAATATATAGCACAGTTGAATATTTTAATTTTTTATATATCTCTATTAACTAAAAGAATGATCACAGAATGAAAATCATAAAAAAGACTAAACTATCCTTAGTAATTTAAAGGAGAGTCACCAAAAATCTCTGAAAAAATGAAGTGCCTAGTTTTACTGCAAGGCTTTGAGACAAAGAATATCTCAAACTTCTAATTATTAGTTGCTCTAGTTTTGTTTGGTACTTTTTGGTATTCTTCAGACACTTTTTCTAGAAGAAAGTTATCCACTTTCCTTGATAATTTTCTCTTCCAGCCTAATTTGCAAACGCATTGCTGCCAAATGATTTTGTTCTGTGGCCCCTGGAAAAATTTTGCACTATAAGTCACTCTGATATGAATATTCTTTATTGATTTCATATGTTAACTGGAATTTAATATTGGCTAAATAAAATAATAGGTAATAAAAATGTTAGTTTAAACTGGATAAATTATTTCTGTTTGCACTGGGTTTGTGGTTTTTTTCATGACTAGTTACTGCCTCCGAGTTTTCCAAGTCATTGATCAGAGTGTGGCATTTGTCTGTGTATTAGTTAACAGATAAAGCATCCATCAAAACCAGCAAATTTGGGCCTAAAATAACAGTGAGGATATTTGGTTGGATTATTGGTACCTCTTTAGTAGCATGCAATCCTTTTTGAGAAGAACACTGTGAAATGATGTAATTTATTTCCTTTAATATCTTTGTTCTCTTCGTCCCAAAGTTTACATGTTTTTATTACTTCTTTATAACGATTGAAATAGAATACGGTTTTAAGATAGTAATTTCTTTTTGATAACAGCTTTGGCTTTGTTTTTTTTTCTTTTTCTCAGTCCTTTGAATTCAGTGGTTTTAAGTTTTGATTATAAGTATCCAATAGTTTGCCAAACATTTCTGTACTTAAAAAGTGGTTTGTGCCATTGTTTTCTTTAGCATTATCATTTTTGTGCATGAGAAAAATAATATATAAAGTAGTAAATTTGTAAATTCGTTATTTCAGGCCAGAGGTTAATGCGAATACTTTAGTCTTACATCCTGCATAATGAATATATGCAAAGAATGTCACCAGCTTTACCACTTTAGGTACAGTCATAACTTATGTTTGAGCCAGAGTCTATCTCCTATGAAGATGCATAGTCTTAATTTAAAGACTTCCAGATACTGGTACTGGACACTGTATTCCTAAAAAAGGGGGCCTCAAATTAAGGTTACATTCTTTCCCCTATGAGAGAACATAAATTATGTCCTTTTTAGATTAGTTTCTTTTCTTTCACCTCAATTAACATATACAGAGAATTACATTTGCCTGTGTATTGTTATTGTCAGCTATATTTTGGCAGCTATGAAAATGATTGTGTATTGTGCAGAAATAATATTTAGCTTAAACTGTTTGAGATAAAGACACTATTTATTTTTTAAAAGGTGTTTGTATCTGAGAAATAGTTTTGAGGTTCAAAGAAGGAAAATGTCTCAAAATATGACCCGCTTTCCATAAAAAATAAAAAAAAGCAATGATGTTCAGATGTCACACTGTTTCGGTTTTGTATGTTTCCTTTTGGCAAATGTTGATATCTGGAAAATATTTGCAATAATTAGTTGAAGGAAAAATCCATTCATTTTTCTTCACAATAAATTATGTAGTGAAACACATCTAAAACATTTCCACCTTTTATAGCTTGGCTACAGTTAAAACAAACAAACTCTTAAAACCTACAAGAGCAGAGAGGGTTTAATGCATGCAAAAAAGTCAGCAGCAAATTGAAGTCTGTCTTACGTGTGCCCTCTTGTGTACATTCTTGATAGTGCATGAAAACTTGAAACTTGATTGCATGAAAACATGAAAATTTTCGAGTACAATACTAATTATTACATTTTTTACAACTGCATATAGGATGAGGTTCTTCATTGTTAATTTTTTTCTAGGAATGCTTTTAGTATTTAATTTTATACTCAATTGCTGTGAATACTAGCTATTTATGTAAACAATAAAACCCACAAATATATTTTACAAAATACGATGTGCATTTCAGAACTTATGGATATGAGGTGAACATTATAATCTGTGGTTTTTGAAAGAACTGAATATCATGCAAGCATTCTGTAAAGCCCCTGGGAATGAAAGCGAATGTTAGGATCAGTCTTCTCGAACTGCACACATGCGAAAATTTAAATGTTTCATTTGCTTATTCACTTACTAGGACTTCCCCAGGTCATAGTAACTGAACAGAAAAATAACCTAATAGACATCAAAGCAGCCAGTTGCATGCATAGTCACTAATGATGTGACAGAAGGGGATAAACCCATGCTGAGGCAAAGAGGAGGGTTGGAGAATGGGAATATTTTGCAGACTACAAATGAATGTGAAGGTAAAATCATAGCAAGTTCAAAGCGAGCCTGGAAATTTGGACAGGAAAGTAAATTAAGTTGGTCAAGAGCTTTCAACCATATTAGCTCTGTTCAATAGCATCTAACAGGTGCTAATTAAGGCAGGTTCTTAAATCTGTTTGACATTGCTTTGTTGATCCAGTAAGTCAGCTGGTTTTTATGTGCTGTCTTTTCTACAGGTATTACTCTGTTTTTCCCGAGATACATCTGTATTGGAGCACTTCACTTACAGTAGTGCTACCCCACCGAAATCATATATACGAGGTAAAAGGAATTGTTTTATAAAAGATTGTATAGATTTTTGTTGACTGCTGCAGTAATACAGTATGTGAATTTCCTTTATGTTCATTACACCTAGCAGACTACATTTACAAGAACGTTAATAAAAACTTCATGTATCCAGTTGACATCTGCACAGATTCTATTATGACAGTTTAGAAGCTGATCACATGACGCCCAGATTGCAATGTTGTTCTTTTACTGTAGTTTCCTGTGTATAATTCTCCAGTTTTTTACCAAAATAAATTAAACACACAATTATGACAATATGATAAAATCTTGACAACATTTATCTTCATCAGAGCTAGAAATTTAAATACACAACCTTGTCCTCTGCAACTTCAATCAATTTAGCAACTGGAAGTGGTGGTAGGATGTTATCTTCCCAAAGCAGTGAGTTTTGCAGATATTTGTAGATGGGAGCAGACCATGTTGCTGAAGAACTGTGGGCTCTGTTTGAAGGTCTGGGAGAGCAGAGCTCTACCACGCAGACTTATACCGATTTTTATTCAAAGCATGACATCTTCCAGAGTGTTAGCTTACTTCTGGGTGTTCTTTGGCTAAGTTGTCATGTGAGTGTTATTTTTCTTAACAATCTTAAATTTATTGGTTCAGTCCACTTGCCTTCTCTGCCAGCTTCTAATGCCATACCTCTGGGCTCTGTTTCCTTGCATCTTAAATCCTCACCTGCCTCGGCTTTACCCAGAGGTTCCTAATTTTGTCTTTCTTCTGAATCATTCAGCCACCCAATCACTTTTTTTTCCATGTACCTTTACTTTCTGCATTCCCATTTTCTTCCTTGGTCCCTCGTGCCAGTGTATTTAGCCAAATGTGATCCCCGTACCAAGTTCTTTTTTTGAACAGGACCTGTGCTGAGAGTTTTCCTCTTGCTGCTTCTTATGTCACTAGAGGCAACATTTGTTTTCTAATTTTTTTCTTCCTCCTTTATTGCTTTGTAGGTCTTTTCTCTCTCTTTAACTGAATTAGGGAGTTTTCTTTACCTGCTTCTTGAAACAAGCAAAGGGCTCACCTGAGAGCAGACAGCAGTGGGATCCCAGGTCTCACTTCAGGCACAGAGTCATGGCAGCCCAGAAACACAGCTATGGGGAACATCCTACTTATTCCTAGACAAATCTGGGGAATGAAGTTGCTGAAATCTAAATCTCTGCTGAACCTGTGCAGCGTAAATCTGAAAGACTTGTAGGTCCTATTTTTGGCTAATTTTCCAAGAGATGTGCTTTATGCTAAAAATACTCCCAGATTACAACTCCCTGCTGCACAGCAAGCAAACTCTTGAAAGGAAAAGTAAAAAGTATTTTTTAGTTTAATGAAACAACTGATTTCTGTAATTGGAAAATACTGGATTTTATTTTCATGGTGTAGTAGGCAAGAGCTTTGCAGGTTAATTTTGAATTTAATTTGGTCAATTCATGCTACAGGAAAATATCTAAGTCCAGACTCCATTGAACCTGACAAAAGTTCCCTGTGCTAAATTCTTCTGTGTAGAGGGAACAAAATACACAGAGATCTAAAAGATCTCTGAATATTCTATACATTCTCATATAAGTAATTACATTTTCTAGTTGAATTTTCTCATTTTAAAAATAAAATAATCACAGCTTTCAATTAGTTGTAATTATGCTTTAGAACACTTATATTTCTAAATAAATTGTTGGGTTTTTTTAATAGTGGATTTTAAATTATTAGGTTCTATAGTTAAAATATGGTTAACTAATATAACATGTTCATTTTGCAGGGAAGAGAAAAAGTCATGGTCAGTCATATTACCAATGATTGTCTTGAATTAATTGATCTTTTGTATCCAACAGATTACTTAAATATTTTTTTGTTATATCAAAACTGTACCATCCATCTTCCTCTCTGTTGCAGGCTTAATGAAGCCTTGAATATTTTTTATCTGTTCTTACATCTTTTTAAATGCCTCTCCTGACCCTAGGTCAGTTTGCCACAGCATGGCAGACTTATCCCCTTAACCTTATTCCCTCATGAGCTTCACTGTCTTCAAGGTCTGCAGCAAACACCTTTAGCGCTCCTAAGACACACCCAAATAAAATCTCTATGGGATGGCATTGCTGAAATCTTCCTCCTCTTTTTTTTCTTTGTCATCCTCCCTTATTGGTGCTGCATTTTAGTTTTATATCTTGACACCGTACCTGTCCTGTTGCATTGCTCGTTTGTTTTAGACAATATAAAATGGTCAATAACGTAATTAGTTATGATTTTTATAATTGTAACTTAGAATGTATCTTTTTTAATTTAACTCTTCACATCTTTTAGTAGTTTAATTATATTTTAATTGTGGTTTAATGATTCACAGGAAAACTTGGAATGGAAGAGTATGCTGTTTTCTATCCTCCAAATGGTAAGAATTATACTATTGCCTCCTCTAGTGGTAGATTGGAAAGATACAGGATTTTTTTCTCAAATACATGATAACTTCTTTTTCTGTTACAAGTTATGTTTTGCTGTTATTCTGCAAAATTTGTTAATTTAAAGGAGTAAGCTGGACTGAAGCTACTCCAAAACCACATTCAGCCTGGTGTTAGTAGTCACATATGGAGTTTGTCTATGTGTGTGGGAAGCAGAAGGAAAACAACTTCTGGTGCAGCAGCTTGTATTCCAGTCTTGTATCACCACTTAGAGGATCTGAACGATACATGCTGAAACTGTCTGACCCCTAACTTTTCAGTACTCAACAAACCACACCTTAAAGTCTTTTCCTTTCAAAATTTGTGCTCATTTTAAAAATTCAGACATGACTAATCTATATAACTTTAAGTTAATGTCATTGCTGCTGTTGATACTTCGGTTATTAAAATTCTTTTTTTCAGCTCTTATTTTGGCCGTATCAGTCCCTGTCTATTGAATCCTTTTGCTGTTTTTGCGCTGCGTTTGTATTTTAAGTTCAAGCTCTTTGCTCTTGCTTTCAAGGCCTTACGTCACCAGTCTTAAATCTGTGTCTCTGGCCTTGTCTTTTATGTCTTCTGTGTTCCAGTGGTGTCAGTTGTAGCGCATACTTCTGTTCCCCCTTCTTCCATTTTTGCCTCTGCAATTCTTTGCAGCTTTGTAGCCATGAAGCATTGTCCTTATGACCTTGTGCCAAAGCAGTTCCCTCTTACCAGTCCTATATGAAAATTAATGAATGGGAGTGAAGATCAGGTGGAAAGGAGGAGAGAACTGTCATGATACAACTGCCAACTGCTCTACATGTTTTTTCTGACTACTACATGAATTACTAAAGGTCTTGGCCTCCTTTTTTCCTGCTCTCTCCTTGTCAGTCCATGACATTTACAGGTTGTCATTTATCTGAAATTAGGTTCTGATTTCAGCAAAGCTTACACGTAATAACTTCATGGAAACAGAACTTTACTTGGCTTTCTAGGAACTATAGCATGTGTTTAAGCACGTAGTTCGTTGTACTGAAGTAAGTGATACAATTCCTGTACTTAAATATTTACAAAATTGAGATTTAAGACTGCAGGTGCCATAACAAGGAAATATTTTATTCCTGTGGTAGGCAGAATACAATTTGGAAACTTGAGGGAAAAATACATTTTTTTTTTTTTTTTACATGGATAAAAAGAAATATAAAAGAACAAAAAAAGAAATATTTTTGTTTTGTAGGTGTAATTCCTTTTCACGGCTTTTCTATGTATGGTAAGTGTGACTCATAAACTCCTAAAACCTCAGGACTGCTTTTTATCATATTGCAGTTTAAAGCTGTATGTACTTCTGCAACTTTTAAACGTGTGTATTCTGTTTCTTTGTGTATGAAGACTGTTGTATATATTTTTAAAAATTCCAGTCTGTTTCTATTTACTTATATTACAGCTCACTACCATGTGGGAGTTCCTTCTTTGAGAGCTAATAGCTGAGCTATACATTTTAATGTATACAAATAGAGGGATAAAGTTTGTTGACAGAGTGCTCTTTTCTTGTGTTTCACTTCTGAGTAAACCAAGTTACCTGTGGAAAGAGTTCTTAAAACCATGAATTATGTGAAAGGCCTGTTGCTGTATCCATTTGCCTAGAACAGGTGCTAAGGGAGCATTAAATGAAAGAATGGTTGCTACTTTACTGCACAGAGGAAAGCTCAAATATCAACAAGATTTCTAGGAAGAAAACAGAAAAATCTCCTCAGGTCGCAGATGTAACAAGGCAGCTGGTGCAGAGAGACTCCAACAATGTCAGACTGTTTGTTACAGCTTTCCAGTTTTTTCCTTTGATTTATCAAAGGTGTTTGTGGCATCACAGGGCAAACAGATTTTAAGATTATACTTAAAATGCTATGTTTGCTAATAAGAAAATTTAATGATCACACGATCATTGAAATCAGGCAATGTAAATAAGAAATGCAAATTTGAACCTGAGTAGGGAATCTAAGTCTTTGAAATAATGAACAGCTTAGTTACAAACTCTTCCTTAGGTACTCACTAGGAGGCTTTCACTTTTTCTGTGTGGAACCACTTTTCAAAATGTTTGTATTTGACTCTGCCCTTGAGAACAGCGTCTCTCAAACTGGGTGTGAGCTTCTTCCCTCCCTCCTGTCCTCTCTGTTTGCAAGGGCTCAGAATATGCTGGTTGTGAGAAGGAGGGAGGCTGAAAAGCAAGGCAGCAGAAACACTAGTGTAACTCCAGGCTGTGGGTAAGGTAGCTGCGACCAAGCAGAGCATCCTGTGTATTCCATGCTGTGCTGCTCTTGGAGGAAGTATCTGGGTCCTTATGTAAATCCTATACGCTTTTGCATGTTCGCATGCGTACACTCATACAGTGCCAACTGTCAGGCCCTGTTCTGTTACCCTCCTGGGCTTCATGTACATATGCACACTGCCAATTCCTCCACTTCCATCTTCAATCTTTAAAAACACACACACTAGTAACACCCTCTGCTTTTCTTACTCCTACGTAAATACATTTCTGTGAAGATCTCACCCTACCTTTGCACCCCACCTCTCATACACGTACACCATTATTTTCTATTAAGCCACCTTCTCTGATATATATGTATATGAAAATGGATTTGCACGTGCATACGCCCATATATATATATAAATGTACATATATCTATGTGCATATGTATACATATGTATGCAGACCAATGTATCCATATCCCTATCTTTGTGTAACTAAACCTGGAAAGGAAGGTGAATGTAGAGATAGAAACTATGAGTCTGTTAAAATGCAAGCTGTCATCCAGAATGAATGTACCTGTAAAATGAAGCAGTAGATGTGGTGAGCGAGTGGACAGATGGAACGGCTGTTTACAGAAATGTATATAGAACAACTGTCTGTAAAACATCCATTGAATGAGTGGAGTAGAAATTGGGGGGAACTGATTATGTTTGTACAGCATATATATACGATAGATTTATCTATATGCTGGACTTTTACAACAAGAAAAAAGGAACTGATTGGGAAAAAGTTTGACAACCGCTGCTTTACAAATGTAGCCAACTATTATTTTGAATCAGGTATATTAAAAGACTTCTAAACAGTAAAGTACCAAATGTCTGTGTTTTTCAGATCTTATAAGAAATCTCTCTATCAATCAGTCATACTTATGTGATGTTATTGTGGCAACCAAAAGCTGTTTTTTCAATATTTTCGTTTTCACAACACCCATCTTCAAGCAGTAAACTTATTCCAGTCTTAGAAATGGAGCACCAATTCGGAGATGGTCACTAGCCCAAGAGCACATTGGAATTTATAAACGGTTGAATTAAAAACTTGCACTGTTCAACATATCGTTGCCCTACACCCCCGAGAAGCTATCCTTAAAGTGTATTTCTTATGCTTAGGAAGCCAGCACTGTCATAAGCAGGTTCTAATTAGTTTAGATTCTTGAAATATATAGAACTATTACCTAGAATGTATTGCACTTCTTTTCTGAACTTTTTACGTCAAATGATAGACTCGATTATAAAATATCTCTTTCTAAATAATTGGTTTGGTATTGCTTTTGTAAATTGTACTACTGTAAATTACTTGGGTTTCCTCATACTTCATGCACTTAATCATTGAACTTTTTTAGCAGTTTACAGTGTTGAGTCAATTATAATTCTTTTATCCTTTCAGTTGCTCCACTTTGTTTTCTGTACCATGAACCTTCCAAATTGTATCAGATATTCCGTGAGATGTATGTGCGTTTTTTCTTCAGACTCCATTCCATCTCTTCTCATCCCTCTGTAAGTTCATTAGGAATTAAAACCCACTCACTTGATATTCTGCTTGCTATGGAGCAATAATATACAGTGGTGCGATTTTCTATGTATGTGATTGAAATACATATATACTTCAGACAAGCTTGGAAAGAATATTAGGTAACTCCAGTTAGGATATTTTTGTTTTCTATGTCAATGTTAGTCTTTGCTGTAGAATATCATGTACTTTAAAATAGTACAGTTCTCATTTTATGAGGTTTTTTTTTTTTTGAGAGTCAAGTCTTCTATGCAATAGGTTTCTCAGTTCGAGAAGTCACATAAATGCTTACTTGCTTTCATTTTAATCAATAACATGTAAGCGCACACACTTTAGTGTTTTCTGGGGTAGAGGAACTAAAGTATAGTCATACAGAGAGATATTTTTTTTTTCAGTGGTATCAAGTTAATGTCTGTTTCTTTACCTCAAGTATCTTTGTGTGACAGCACATGCTTTTTAGCACTACTAGATGAATTTTAAATAATTTGGTTATGTTTATGACCAGGACCAGCTGTCTTGAATGTAAGACAATTGTAGAAATTTGCTTGTCTTCTATTTTTGAAGAATAAAATATAGTAATTTTTTTTTCTCCTTCACAAAGTGCAGAATAGTTACTTTACTTCTTGAAAACATTTCCTGGTTAAAAGAAAATCCTTTCCTTGATATACAATTTCAAGGCTGCGCATTGTGCTTTCGGTCATTAATAGCAGGGAAACCGGTCAGACAGGAATCTTTCAATTTTCATGGTACTTTTTAAAAGAAATTTTAAAATGCGTTTACATTTAACTTTTTGTAATTATCCCCATTGCTGTTTGTTTCTAGTTATCAGACGTATTATTTCTCACATCCTCTGTTTTTTAGTGTATATATAGTGTAACTGAGTTCTATTTCATCAAAGTGGAAATATTTCAAGTAGGTCATATTATAATAACCCACTAAGTACTTAGACCTCTGACATATAAATACCATAAGTAACTTACAGTTGAAAGGGACTATCAAAATATATTATGTTGCTAATACATACATAGAATTGTAGGAGCAAGGCTTTAGTGACTGAAGGCATTAGAGTTACTTGTGTTCTGCTTATGTAAGCTATATATTATATCATTAATAGTGTTTCATTGCTTGAATTAAAAATTCATGCATACTTACATGCTGATACTGTTTTCTCAGATTTGACAGGATGAGTGTTAGTATTCAGGATATTATCTTGTTTCATTAGGGCATTGTGTCCTTGTGTTTGCTGTTTGAGACTCTTCTACAAACCCATCTGCCCCAGCTCTTTTATCACCTTCGAGAAATTGGGGCTCAGCCGTAAGTACTTCTTTCTGACTTGCTACAGATGTTGCAGATTCATTGTTCTGAAAATGCTGTTCTGTGGTATTTTAATTTAAAAGCTATGAGAAATTATTCAGAAGTGCAAACATCAATGTGCCATTTTTCCTTGAAAGTCAGTTGGGAGTCCTTTGTCTAACCTGCGTATATGTGCTTTGTGCATTTCTTCTGTATGTATGTTCTATGAAGAAGAGAGGAGAATTGCTCTATGAGAAATGCTGCATTATTGAACTAAATTTCAGTTATTCATGTCCGATCTGATGGAACTAAGTGATTTATTTCCTAGGGGACAGAAGACACAGAGATATGTTAGTTACAGCAGAAGCTACTGGAAGGGGAGAGAGAGCAAGAGGCTGCCATTCTGTAGTGTACTCATGGCACCAAGTGCAACAGAACCTGAAAATCTTACTGTTATAATTGGTATCCATCCTAATAGCATAATAGCAGAAAGGATGAAACATTGAGGGTGATAAAAGCTGAGGATCCTTCTAATGTGACTGTCTGGTCAGAGTATTTTAATGATATTAGTACTTTGTCAAATGAGATGCTAAATAGTTTTCTGATGGCTGTTGCAAAGGAAAATATTGATTATTAATGCAGCAAGAGAAAATGGCTATTCCTCCTGGAAGAGAAATGCAAAAGAATAATAAAATATTTTCACTTTATAGAGGATCTGTCTGATCATTATGGGAGACAGAAATATAATAACTATTTTTTTATCACGTGTTTGCAGGCTACGAATTTCATTTAAATGGATGGTACGGGCATTTTCTGGTTATTTAGCTACAGATCAGCTCTTGCTTCTGTGGGACAGAATCCTGGGATACAACTCTCTGGAAATTCTTGCTGGTAATAGAATTATTTTTACAAAAGGTGTTAAGTCCAGGTTGATGTAAGGCAAATACATGTTAGCTTCAATGTGTTTTGTGACAAGAAGAAAATAGTTGCTCTTTGAATGCTGAAAGCATGTCAAAGAGTATAACTTTTAGAAAACTAGAATTGCATTAATACTGCATCTCTAACAAAAATATGCGAGGTAATTTCTTTTTATGACAGCACTCCAAAAAAGCTAAGCGCTCTGTGAACAGAACATAGGATGTTCTCTCAGCTTCAGTGGTAACAATACATGAGCTTATCACCTTCCACAAAACGCAAGATTCATGTTACTCATTTATGGCGAGTGCTTCTTCAGTACTTACAGCAACTGAGAATTCCCCAGATTTTGCTGGATTTCTTCTTTCGAAGCCCTATCTTTTAAGAGACTTTGGAAGTTTTGTGTGTATTTTTTATGAAGAAAATTCTGTCCTAAGTTTTATGCAAGGTTTTAGATGGGGGTTCTAAGGAAGACATGTATCTTCAGTTGGGTCAGATTTTAAATACAAAGTAGGTGAATAGAAGAGAAGAGAAGAGAAAGGGGTTTGGTTCTGTCTGTACATGTAAGACAGCTATGTAGAGAGATACAATTAAGTAAGATAGTGCAAAATAAATGAACTTTTTTTTTATGTTACATAACATTCACAACTGAAATACTGCTATTTAAATAAATTAAAATTATTGGCTTAGAAATGAACTAATTGTAAATCACCTTGTCCCTTTCAATTAAAAGCTAGTCACCTTAAACTCAAGCATTTTCACTCAGACTTTTCTGAAAGAATGTTGTGTTTTTCCTATCTGTTTTAAAGAATGGCCAAAGAAACTCAAACACAGCCATCCCTTGTATATTATTCCTCAGAATCAAAATAATTACTCTAAGGGAGTGAGAATTGGTATTTTACATCAAGATTAATTCTAACCACTAATTAACAGGTCAGCAACTTAAATATTGGGCATTTTCTTTCAGTCCTGGCAGCTGCTGTGTTTGCTTTCCGAGCGGTCAACCTGATGGAGGTGACATCACTGGCTGCAGCTGAAGTAAGGATAAGTTTCAGTTAGAGGAGATTGAAATAGTTTCTGATGCTTTGCCAACAAGAGTAACTTAAGCTTCACATGGCACGTGGTACATAGTGCAAATCTTTCTGCCTAAATTCTTACCTTAGATAAAAAACTAAGGAAATTGTGAACATGCAGTACATAATACTGCTTTTCTGGGGTAAAAAGAAATAAAAGAGTATATTTGCTACAAAAACGCAATGTTATCAAGTTATTTTGTACAATCATATTGTTTTTCTATTTTAATATATCTACGTTTGTGGGATATATTGTTTTTGAAATATTGTGGAGGTTTGTACCTTTTTTCTCAGTGCATTTTAATGTAGTTGCTTCTGTGCTTTTTGATATTACAAAAATTTTACAAGATTATTTTTGTCAGCATTGAATCTGAAATTTCAGTGTGAGTACTGTCATTTTACAGATGGGAAATTAAGAAAATTAAGTCATTATGATGAAGATTATTATTGTTTATCTCTAGTAATTTGTTAAAATATATTTTTTCCCCAAAATCTGGTGATGCATTTTTTTCAAACTTTGAGAGCTTGTGATGACTCTTTCCTTTTTTTTTTTTTTTTTTAGCATACTTTCATGAGAAGGCATTGACTATTTGAGTCATTACATTGGACTTACTTCACAAGTACTAGCCAAGCCACAGGATAAGGATTCTTAATTCCCAATTATTTTTAGAAGCAAGTTGAAATGTTAGATCCCTTATTCATCCATGATGCCATGTATATTTGAAGTAAGGCTAAAGGCTAAAATAAAGTTACTTGGTTTATATACGTAAACATATGCTTTTTCTTTGAAATCTTAGGATGAAAAATAATACAATAAGGCACTAACATAAAACAGCATAATTTGTTTCTAGCCAGGTCTGAATCTAATTATTGTTAGTATTGTAGTATTTGAATCTTTTTCTGATTTCTTGACTTGCTTTAAAGAAATTTGATTCAGATGTCAAGTTTAACAAGCCTTTTTGTTTTTTATCCTAGGCTGTACTTGCTGACCTTTCAACCCTGAAAGTTATGCCTCTTCTTCAGATCTTCTTATTTGCAACTGTCACTTGATCTGCTTCAACAATACCGGTGCCACAATTCCAGTCTTTCTTGAGAAGCTAATAATCAACTATGCAATGTCTGCATAAAACCAAAATTAAGTTGTATGTATAATATTAATTTAGAAATCATGACCTTAAAATTTTCTAACTGAAAACAGTAACTTTGCACACGAGTGTGTGCAGTGCACGCTACTGAATTTCACCGTAACAGCAGTGGTTATTACTTGTACAGTAAGAATTACTACTTGGGCAAAAACCCAATATGAATCAGTGTCTAAAATGCATGTAATATTAAATTAAATAAAGTAAATGTAATTCATGATCTGAGTGTTGTGATATTAATGTCGGAGTTGTAGAAGCTCTCTCTTAGTATGAAACGACTTTTTCAAGCTCGCAGCTTAGAGGGTATCAGCTCAAATACCATCAACTGAGGAAAATAAAGATACTTTAACTTGCAAGATTTTTTTCTTATTTTCTAAGAAAAAGATAGGATCATACACCAGTTCTGCTATCTCATTTATTCTCTTCACAGAAATTTTCTCCATGTTCTTTCTCATGTTGGCTACTTCCTTTTATTCTTTTCATATACAGAGATGTAGTCACACATTCCCCATTCATCGTCAGTTAGGTATACAGCTATCTCAGGCATCTTCTACCCAAAGTCCCGTCAAAGGCCCCGTGTTGTAAAATATGTTCCCCTGCAGAGAAGGCCTGAGCATAGCTTCCTTCAGAACTTGTTGGAGCCGGGCCTTACATGAGCCAAACTATTCCCCTGAGAACGATGCCAAGAGTCCTTTTGCTGTGCCCCACACCCTCTTTGGGAGAGCAATGCTGTGCCCTTGCCAGTTTTCCAGCCTCTCTGATTCAACAGCTCAGGCTTCAGTTCAGAATCCAAACTCATATCGATGTGTGACAGATTGTCACTACACTGTCAGGCTGGCTCATCATCTGTTAGCGATCATACCTTTTTGTGAGGTCTTCCAGCTTTTTCCACTGATTTGTTAAATACCAAAGTTGGAATCAATAATCTGATTTGATTAAGCATATCTTAATACCTGAAAAAGGATCAAAGTCAGGAGAAGATAATGGGTAATATAGCCAATGTGTTTGCTGTAGGACTTTTATCTTCACCTGATTTACATACATGTAGTTGTCGCGATTTGTCATACATACCGAATGTATGACAGTGAAACATGAATCCATAGTTTGCTCAAAAGTTGTCTGAAAAGTGATCTAAGCTGTAGTCTCAGATAGGGTTATGAGCTTTATGTCTGTGATTCTTATCTCTGTCAAGATAATGTAGTAAGAAACCTACTGAATTTTTATAGGCTGCTAGTAAATTTATAAGGCTAATTTTAAACAAGGTCAAGTTGTGGACTCAGTATGGTCACTTCTTATATAAAGAACCAATCTGCTTAACAGATATGATGTATTGAATGAGAATATTTGGGGAAATTTTGTTCTGGATAACAAGGAAAATTGATCTTTTCCTTAATATTAGCAAGAAATGGTTTTAACTGTTTAACTAGAGGCTTTTCTACGACATTTAGTTTTTAAAAGGAGGACACATACAGCTTTTATCTTTACAGCAAGTATTACCCTATTTTATAGATAGAGAATGGAGGCATAGAAAGATAAAGTGATTTGCTAAAGATTAAGTAAACTAAAAGATGTGAGCAGTCTCTCCTCTCCTGGATTCCTCTTTATACTTCAGGATGCTCAGTTTGTGTGTTAACCACAAGACCTTAGTTCTTCTTCAGAACAACATGTAATGCACATCTACGTCTAAAAATGCAGCATTTTGCAGTTTTTAAAACCCGTAAGATTGGGTAGCAAGTTAGAAATTACAATGTTACAAAGCAGTCACAAGAATTGTGGCTCAGTAAGGTCATTACAAGGTTACCATGGCTTTTTAGGGAATTAAAAGTATTTACTAAATAGCAAGGGAGATTCCCTAGAGGCCTGCTGACCCTCTAATTCCCATTGCTCTGTGCAAGTACGTTGTGCAGAATCTGAACACTATCTTAACCCATTCCATATTGGGATTTTTGAGCGATATTTTTTCTCTCTTTTTCATTTTCAATAGTTTTGAAAATGTTATAAGTAGGCAGAGATAGAGACTGTTGGGTTCTTGTTTGAACAAGCAGTTCTGTGACTAACAGAACACGGCCTGTTTTCCTCTGACTTGGCATCTCGTTATTCGTCCTAACAACCTTGCATCTCCCTTGTGTCCCCTCTGCCTTCCCCACGGGGGTACTTAAACTCCTCTTCCTGACCTCCACCCTCGTTTCTCCTGAGGGCTGGACAGGGGACCTGCTGCTCTGCGGCTATCTGCGGCTAGCGGGGACCACCAGGCGTCTTCGCCTCGGCCACTTGCCCCGGCTGGCTGCTCCGCGCGCCTGGGGTGATGCTGTGCCTCTTACTTCAGGGCTGGCCAAAGGCTTCGCAGTCCACATGCAGCTCTTGAGCCAGGTGTCGTACGGACCAGCTGTAGCAGCAAATCTCTTGAAGACCTCTGCTGCCTTTTGTCAGGTGTTTAAGTTGATTTTTTGGGGACATGGAGAGATGCACACGCACACAGAGAGACATGTATACAGGAATAATGAGTATAATCGCTTTAAAAATGAGATTAAGACAAAATTAAAAATGAACCAGATCCTCTCCTTAGACTTCAACTATGCTGTTTGTTAGATTTTTACATCTTTTTTTAAATCTGTTTTTAAAAATTGCTTTTACTGAAGATACATTGTTTTCATGTTCCCTTCAGTTTCTCATTTTATTTCCAAAAAAATACTGTGTTTCAGATTCTGGCTGATACTTGTATTTTTAATCTCCCTTGCTTAAATAACACTCTTTAATTCAAAACATTTTTAAAAATATTAAAATGAATGGTTTCTATCTTACAGCTAGATATTTCTCTTGTATACATAGGTAGTATCAATTATTTAAGTTTTAATTCTTTAACTTTAGAGACCAGTTCAAACCTGTTGATGTCTGTAGTCTATCATTTGACTTGCCAATTCTTTCCCAAAACTCCTTTTTCATTTTTGCTGTTTTAAGTAATGGCAGATTTTGATGGTAGAATCATATCTAAAGTGATAATTACATTGATATAAACCTTCGATGGCTCAGTTTAGCCAAAATGTTTTTCTTGGTCTGTTCCTCCCTGTCTGAAATCAATATAAACAGACGTTTCCATACAAGAACCAATGCTCTCCATATTTATAGATAAAGATCAATTTTTTGCTGCTTACCTTAGGATTCTGGCTATGGTCTGTCAAAGGTTTCTTGTAATGTCAAATAGACCGTTTAAAAAACACAAAAGTAAATAGGCTTGTCTAAAAATGTACCCAAGTAATCTTTGTTCAGTACGTCCAAAAATATATCGAAACTTAAATGTTGATGGCTGGGTAATGGAACAATTGGATAACTAGAACAGTTTCTACTTTTTAGTGGAATCTTTTTGTCATAGTAACAAATTTTATTTTGAGAACTGGAGAGAGTATGGAGACTGTAAAACAGTTAGATATCCCAGTAAAGGGAAAAGGCTGGGAAGAGACACCAGTTTAAGACACATTTCTACCAGAAACCGGCAAAAAAAATATGCCCAAGCATATGCCTCTTTTACTGTCATCTAATGAATTTTATAAAATTCTCCCAAGGAGACTGAAGGGACTCCATTAAACAGAATTGCTATATAAAGATCAGTTAGGGGGAAGCAATTTAGTGAGCTGCTTATTAACACTAAACAAGAGATTATTTAAGAGATACTGAAATATACTGCAGAAGTGTAGGGCTGGATCTGCAGTGAGGAAGGGGAAGAGCCTTCCTACATATTTTAACAAACTGGTACGATATATGCTGCCCGGTATTGTATGGGAGGAAAGGGGGGAGGGAGGGAGGGAGGAGGCAGCAGGGGTGGCGGGAACTGCTGGGCTCTTCCTTTTCCCTCCTTTCCTCAAGGCCGTTCCTGGCCGTGCCTGGCTGCTGGCAGATGCGGCTGCACCGGCTGCTTTCATCCCCAAAGCCCACACAGGAAAGGCAATTAGCTGAAGCGCACATTTGAGATCAACAGAGCTTTGTGTTTTGTACGGCCAGCTACAGCTGGCTTCCTCCGGCCCCCCCAGACTCGCTTCATCTGCAGTTACTGGGCAGGGGAAGGCAGCAGGACTAGGACCAGGGCCAAGGCAGGGCCAGGGCCAGGACAAGGGCCGGGACCAGGACTAGGACCAAGGCCAAGGCAGGGCCAGGGCCAAGGCCAAGGCGAGGTCCTCCGGGGAATGGCCGGCAGAGGGGGCATTGGCCAGCCTTCCTGTCCTCCTGGACAGCACCAGCAGGAGAACCATCCCTGTGAATAATTCCCCCTCCAGACAGCCACATTAACGATACCGGGTTTCATAAGAAGTGCTGAAGGACAACTGTGGTGGCGTTGGTTGTTGTTGTTTTGGGGTTTTTTTCCACAGCTTTAGGACCCAGCATGGTCCTTCTGGAAGCTTCAGGCTTTTCGCACAAGGCCACGCTGGTTATGAGGGACTGCACATCTGTGAGCCGTTCTGCAAGAACCGTTTATTGTAGTAAATAACCACACAATAATCCGAAATCTCTAGAATCCAGAATGAATAAGCTGTGCTGCCAATTGAAATCACTGAAAGAATTTTCTCCCTGCATGCTTCATACTCAGCTTTTTCAATACCTTAACAAAAATGTTAATGCAGGGAAGATCGTTTTGGTCCGGCAGTGGAATAGTTGTGCTCTGCTTTAAAACAGTGTTAAAATATCTCATCTTAGTATTTTTTTAGTTAGGCAATTAATAGCATACCTACCAAATGATGGCCATACAGACCAATTATGCTTTTGAGAAGCATCTCAGGATACTTGTGTCTCTGTGAATGACAAACAGTGCAGATGTTAATGGGGACAGAACAAATACATGGTCAGAATAGGATGTTCGTCTTGGGTTCAGCAGGATTTGTAAGACTGCAACACATAAACGATGGTAATGCAATCTAACTGTGCTAAACACTGACTGGAGATCAGCCTCAAAGTAATTACGGGGCGGTAATACCTCGTTTTGGCAAACCATGTTTTTTGAGTCTGCGTTTAAGCCCCAGGAGGTTCACCTGATTCTGTGTGCTGTCAGACATCGCTGGCTGCCGAAGGTGAACTTCGGGGTCTGTGAAGGAGGATGTAGCGGGGCCTGTGTTTGCCCATATTTCAAAATCAGTGTGTTGTTCTAGATGCTGGACTACTGATAAGTGCAAACAACTCTCTCTAGAGAATTGGCTTTATGGAGGACCATGGTGCTTTGCCAAATGACATTGTGTTTGGCTGAACAGTTTGAACGAATTGTTTCTTTTGGGATTATGACCAAAATAAATGGAATATTTAACAAAGGCGTTGAAGCTCACCATTTGCGCAAGGCAAAGCATTCGACCAATTTCTGTGCTTTGTTTTAAACAAAAAAAACCTCTGTATCATGTTGCTAAGAGACAAATAGGAATTTGATAGTCAAAGACAAAATATTATGTTATAGCCACATCATATGTTTTAATAGGTATCTGATAGTTCATTTTATTCAGCAGTTGTGTGTTCCATGAATGGTACATTCTGTGCTTTTTCTTCTGAAAAGCTCTGTTTAGGCTAGTTATGCTCTTAATGAGTCCAATTATAAATACTAAATCAGCACAAATATATGTTCTCACAAGCAATAATATTTAATTATTTTCTATCTGTTCAGAATTACTTATTATCTACATTTCTTTGATAATATGTCTAATGTCACAACATTTTCCCTTTCCTCCCTTTTTTTTTTAAGGGCTTCTGGGTTACAAAAACATAAGCATTGCTTTGAAGCCCAGTCGTGGTTCGTTAATGTTAACATCAAGTTCTGACTGTGGAAAACTGGCGTTGTTACAGCTTGTGAAGGAAGTTCGGGTTGCTTTCGGCATTCATGTTAGCGGTGAAGAAGGTCGCTCCATAGTTTCCGACATAAAGACATATTTAGATATTTAATTTTAGTTTGTGATACATTTGAGATATTCTAACCATAACCAGTTTCTCAAGACACTACAGTTAACTGATAGCCATGGGAAAGTAGTGTTATCAGTATTAATACCGCTCACAGTTAACATCCAGGCAGGAGATCCTGGCTCCCACCTCTGCCTCACTCTTGCAAAACACACTTCCAGTACGTGGAAAGTGATTCTTGAAAGAAAGAGCTTGTGGGAAAAAGTGTTCAAATGCTGTATACTAGGATCTCTGCAACGCAGAAAGGGATCATTTGCTGTTTGTATATTTAACAAAGTACACTTTCTTCTACTGACTTCAAATTGCATCTTTATTCAGCAATTAAAACATGTATGTCAATTAAAAGGTAAAAAGGTGTTCCTGAATTCATTATTTTTAATTGAAAAGCTTGAGTAAGTTTTGTTAATCATATAAAAGAAAAAATGTCTTTTTGATATGTTCATATAAATTTTGAAATTGAAACTTTTATGACTAGATGTTTCTGTCCCAGAGCTTTATCTTCTCCTCTCTTCTCTTTTTGCAACGTTCATCATCCTTAACATAGTTTTGTGCACTCTGGTTTTCCTGTCTTTGTGAATTACAGTTTACAGCTTAAAGAAAATATAAACCTTTTTGATTAGGACTCTCATCTTTCCCTAAGAAAGATATTGTTTCTACTCTGTTATGAAGAAATCCTGGAAAAACTTTGACGATTCGATAACAGTCAATTCCTGCATTAGGTGGTGATACGGATAAAGGGTAAGTATTGTAGTAGAGAGTCAGTTTACAGCACGTATTATTTATTTAGGCAGATAATCAATATTCAGACCTAAAACCACACAATTAAAAGATGGAAGTGGTAGATGTTTGGGCTTTGCAACAATCTAGGTTAATAAAGACCTAAATAGAGGTTTGAAATCTTGGAGAGTCAAACCCATCAAAGACCTTCCTGTCAGTGCAGTCCTCCCGAAACAGCAGGGACCGATGCCCAGGATGTTTTCTTGAACATCCCCTGTCACAGTTCCGAATGCAAACCCTGGAGAAATGGTGTGGCGAGCGGGTGCACCGCATACCTATCAGGTCTTCAGTTAGAAGGAGAGAATGAGAGAGAAGCAGGGAAGTTACAGACGCCATAATGAGTGCAAAGGTTCTCGGGCTGGATGGTAGCCTGTGTTCACTCAAAGTTGGAAAAAAACCTGTCTGAAACCACATTGAGCACCTTGGCTTTGAAAGAAGTCACACACAGCGGTGTATGTACTAACTAACTGTCAAGCAGGTAATGGAATATATTCCTATTATTCTATGCCACTTATAAAACTTACTCCTACTACTAGGCTTTGGTTAAGGGAGGGATCAAGATGGTAGTTTGTAGAAATAAACTTTTTGTTTTGCGTGCACTAGATCTTTATGCAGTATTCTAGAACATAAGGATAGAACAAAATAAAAGTATCATTTCCAGAGAATGGTGAAATCTGGGCAAAGAATGAAAAAAATCATCTTATATGATATGTACAATATGTACAATAGAAATTTGCAATGATGTTAGAGGCTTTACACTTTTTCTGGTTTGTCAGATCTTTCCTGGTCTCTGCAAAATGGTAAAGTTTTCTCCCAGAGGTTCATCAAAATCTTCATGTTTTTTAAGTAAACTGTGTTTTGTTTTGTTTTGTTTTGTTTTGTTTTGTTTTGTTTTGTTTTTATAGAGAGTAAGGCGCTCTCTGACATGTAAGGTCTATCTTTGCCTATTCAGATGTGATTTTTTTCCATTAAATAAAGGGAATTGTATAAATAAGTATTTGTATTTTCTTAGTTCAGAAGCAGGAATGGTAATTCTTACAGTTACCTAGCTTTGTTTTCAACTCAAGGATAGTATTCTTATAGCTAAGCAATTCCAAACATTTTTATAAAATTTCAGTTCAGTCTGTTGTACTTTTATAAAGGAAAAAAATCGTCTTTTTTTCACCAGCACAAACACATATGCAATGTAAAATGTTATAGAAGAAATAGCCCTTCATAGATACATATTTTTTTGTTCACAAGTTCCAAACAGTTTAATGAAGAATATTTGCAGCTGAACTGGCCTTTTTTGTTCTGGTTTTGTAGAACTTACTGTAGATCTCTCAGAAAACTGGACACAAGCCAACTGAAATGAGTATGTTCTCAGTGCAAATGTAAGGCAGGTTTTTGGTTTCCTCTAGATTGAAATTTTGCCCCTTTTTTGAAAACACCATGGTGAGATTATCAAATGGCAAGTGTAGGATAAATTTCTCTTTCCTGAATTCGGTCCAGACATTTAAACAGAGAGGTGGTTACTGATACCGCTGAGGAAACTGTTCCAGTGCAAACAGGTCAACGCTGTACGCTCTGCTTTTGGTGGGACTGGGCCATTCAAAGGCAGGGTTATTATGGGACAGAGACAGTCTTTCAAGAATCAGTGCTGTATTAAGATTTTAGTGAGGATCAATACTAGGCATTTTATTTCCTTCATAATACTTATTTTACATTTTCACTAGCCCTCTTATTTCAGTGTGAGTTTACAGGCCATCTGTTAGATCTAAAAGGAGGAGTTGTTAGAATTTAAGAACAACTTAAGAATTTAAGAAGCTCTTCATTCCAGCTTAAAACTCCCAGGACAAGGCAACCGCCCTGCTTTAAGGAACACCACCCACTGCCATAGTTCATGGTTTGCTGCAATCTCTCTCCAGTGACTCTGGACAGGTGCCACATCTACCTCAAGCCTTTATAAGTCAGGAAACATGAGCAACGTAATTTTTTGGTCTTGTAGCTAACTGCTTCTTGAGCTTGTCTTTCTTTTTTCAGATTACAAAAATATCAAGATTATGTAGAAGGTACCAGTTCTGGAGTGATACCGAAACCTTCAGTTTTGAAGGATCACAAATCCTGGCTCCAGGTGAAGGGGAACACCGAGGGTGTTAGCACAGCTGTTCCCACCGGGAATGCATCTTTGGAGCCAAATGCTTCTCTGAGTCTCTCCTTAGTCCTTCAAGATTTGTTCTGAAGATACTCTCTGAACTAAAACTTAAGCATAAATACGATGGCAAATAGCAAATCATGAGGAAAGGTTTACCCATTGCTACTGGATGTGTGTTCCAACTCTTTCATGCTATAAGTATTTACCTTTACGGTTGCTTTCTAGGTATATAATTTCAGTAAGGCCTAAAAGTTATTTGGCTTCCTGTGTCCCAAGGACGTGAAATAAGGCATGTGGAAAAGCATCGGGACCACTTTCTGCAGCTCATTCGCTAGGGGATAAGAGACAAACGATCATTCAGTATCTTTTTTCTGGAAGTTGATTTGCCTCTCCTCTCCACTCCCTTCTCAACTCTTTTTTTTAATGGCAAGACACGTAGAGCAGGATCTCGTTCAACTTATTTTAGAAATCTAGCAGTTAAATGGCTACAATAGTTTTGCAAGGCTCCCCTTATTGTCAGTGGAGAGAAACAAGTGTTTAAAAGGACCAGTTGTCTATCTATCTTACGTGCTTATTTTATATGAAACGAGCAACCTTCTGGAAGTTCCCATTACTCTCTATTGATTCTAAAGGGATCAGGAGTTGACTGTCTCTGATTTAGATGTCTAACTTTTAGTGGAGCCCTTCCCTGTGTTTCCTATTAACTACCATGCATGGTTTAAAAAGAACTGCTAAAACTCATTAAATAGTAGATAAGTAAGTCCTAAACAGGTCATATCAGAGAAAGGTGACAAACTTCACTGAATGCAGAACTTTTTTGTCCCACCCCTAACCAAACCGCTCCCAATTTCATCATGAAGGCAGACAAAGGGATAAAAAAAGTCCAGATCCAAGGAAGATCACGAAGCTCGTTCAACTCCAGTGCTCAGGGAAGTTTAGCACATTGCACACAACCCTCCAAGTATCACAACCTGCAAAGCAAGCAGGAACAAAAATGAACTGTACGTACTCTTTCTGAAGATATAAGCAATAGATGAAATTTTGCTCTGTTTTTGTTTTCCTGAGAAATACAGCTGTTTGTAGCGAGTCATAATGCCAAATGCCCAAGGTTGTGTTTGAAAGTAGGAAGACGGTCTGTTTCCAATGACCTTGTAACTGAGGATATGGTCTCCGATGCTTTTTTTCCCTATTACCCAAACCAAAACAGAAAAAAAATTGAGACAAAGACAAAATACATGTTATTTGATTTTCTCGGCAGTAGTTTCCATCTCTCCTTCAGCTTTCTGGGTGACTTGAGACTAGCTGTCTCTGCCTCTGCAGGATGAGCTTATTTATTAGGTGCCGCGTCGCTCACGGTACCTGGCAGTACGTGCCGGGGAGTTGTGACGGATCTGGGGAGCTCCTGTTTACAGGATGTGCAACTTGCCTGCAGGAATTCCAGGAAACAGCCTGCTTGCTGTGACCTCCGAGCAGCCATTTCAATCTACCACAAACCATCTGACAATAGCATTGTATTTACACACGATACACACGTTCACTAGGCTTTTTATTACTACCTGCTAGTCATAGATCACGAGAATATAATTTCCTACTCACTTAAGCTCTGGCCTCTGATTGAGTGATTGCTTGTTCCACTTTTCAGTCAACAGCTGCTAAAACTACCAGAACCACACTTGAAGTAAAAGCTCTGGTCACTTCCTTCTTGCTTCTTCATAAGGTCATAAATATTCTTTGTTCTTATCCCAAATATTTACTTAAAGGGGCAAATGATTTCCATTATAAATAATTAATCTGACAGCATTTTTCTGACCACGCTCATTCAGGTAAAGAGCAGCTCTATACATTAGGAGCGAACAGGGCTTTAGCTCCTTATTTAGGCAGAAAAAAAATATTCCTAAAGTTATTAGCTACATTATTTTTAATGCGACATTTACTTTCCAGCCACTGAAGAGATTACAACTGACCCCCCGGCACAGCTTTCCCAGCCTGAACAGGCAGACTCCATCCTGAACAGTTCCTGTTGCAAGTGAGTGGGAACTTTTTTCTCCCAGGGAAAACATACCTAAACATGCCCCAGGAGGCAGTCTTCAATACTTGTTACGATCATGAGTATGTGCTAAATTATTATGTCCAAATGATTTTTAAATTGTTTTTAATTTATTCTGTTTTTTTTTTTAAAAATTTTTTAATTTATTCTGTGTTTTTTTTTTTTCCACACAGCTGGTCAGCATGCTTGTTATAAGATAAAAGCAAGTCATGTGCAGTAGTGACTACCATCACCTCCTGACTGTAATTTTTTTCCTTGTTTGCTGTCTAGCAGGAAGGGAGGGAATAAGCAGACACAAAGCACTGTCTGTCTCTGCTCCAGGTAAGGGTGGATTTAGAGATTTACTGAGATTCAGAGAAGGTGAAAGAAAGATTATGTACATACTGGGATTTTTTTTTCATATGGCAATGAAATTATCTGCACTTCCTTCTCTCTGAGGTAGCCTTTTTCAGTGAGTCATCTCTATAGCTATCGCTTCTGTGTTGAAATGGGTTGAATACTTACATTGCTTGAAAACTGAAATAGAAACATGGCAAGCAAATTATTTTTAGTGTATGGATTGGTTGTGTAATACTGCTGTTCGTTAAATATCAAGAATGGTTAAATTGATCATTTAAAGACAGTTTGAACTACAAATGAACTGATTATGACTTTACTGGGGATGCAAAATTGCCACAATCAATGCCTTCTTAAAATTTAATAAGATATCTGGACTTCTACAGTCTGGCAGTCAATTTTGGCAAAAAAAAAGTTATAGCGAGGTATGCTCTAAGTAGATCAGATGAGGAGAGGGACTCAGTCACATCATGATCTCCAAGATTGTCCCTTGGCAGTTTTTAACATACTTCTGATCACCTTATTATTTGGCTGTCAAAACATGTAATAACCCATCGCTTTGCTGCAATCTAACTGACATGCCAAATAATATTCAGTCAGATAGCAAGATTACTGCTTCTCCATCACCAGTATGATTGTGTCCTGGAAAGCTCTTCGGCTCCTACTACAGATTCCAGAAATCAAAGCGCTGCCTGAAATATTTTATTCACTTGTTCTGCCATTGTTTTCCTTCAGATTTGGTATCTCTGGATGTGCCTCCAGATCTTGTGTAAACAGATTGAGTCTTTGTTTATTTTTGCAACAAACAAAATCCAACCACAGTCTGCCTAGCCAACATCTTCTAGCTGGAATGGCATCTTTGTTCCCATAAAGAACTCAACAAATTGAAAAAAGCATAAGCAAAGCTTTCATGCAAATAGGACACTCAGCAGCAATGAACATTTGCTGAACATTCTATATTTTTCAAGACTTTTTTTATATTTGTACTTTACTCCTTAAGTGTTATAAAAAAAATCTTCTGCAATACTAGTGACAACGCTGATTGAAAAAAACATCTAAAATTAGGAGATAATAAAAAAAGTCTCTGCAGATCTATAGCTCTAGTTTGCAGTTAATGACTGCTCCTTCTCACTGATTGAAAGAGATTTTGTCATTTTAGCAGCATTTTAGCCTATTACCAGGCAATTTGCTCATTTGAGAGAGACCTAGACTCTTGGTCATCGATAAGAAAATCATAAGGGCTAATACTCTCATCAGATAAGGAAAATGTTTAATTCACTTCCATTCCCTCAGTTCCAATTTCATTATTGGACTGAGATAACATCTATGGCCCATAGTTTATTAGTCCATTAAGGGCTGGGAATACAGGACCACTTAAAATACTTTGTATAGTTTCTTCTTGAGCTAATGACTTTCCCCCCTCAAAACATAAACTTCAGTAACTCAGAAACAACTGAGAAGGGCTTCCTAAACTGATCCTCTCCTCCTGGCAAATATAAAGCTTATGAAATTCCACCTTCATTGCAGATTTTATCAGCATGTGAAATCAGAAAACTAGAAGGTTGCAATTAGTACATTTTTTTGTAATTTGGGTGCAGAGATGAGTAACTTACCTAATCAAGAGATGACATGTGAATTTTACTCTCAAGCCTGTTCAAAATGATTGTTTCTTTTCAAAGCATTTGTAGAATCAAATCTTCTTGGACAACTTACCAACAATCTGGTGGTCATCGCTTATTTGGATTAACATTAACTTACTGTCAGTATGTATTTGCATTGTTTTTTTAAAAAACAAATCTGATGATTGCATTAATTTCTACCTGAACTTTTGCTTATTATTTCTAAGTCTTCTTTTCTGTAATGTGTTTTGCCCACCAGGTTTCTTTCTTTCTCGTCTGTTATTGTCAGCCTGTTTCTTTACCTGGTTAATATTTTTCCTCTTGAGTCCTCACATCTACCCAGAGCATTCCCAGCTTGTAGTTTGGAGAGACTGTAAATAGCACCAAACAGCAGCAAAAATATTTATTTTTTCCTTTATTCTACTGTTCAAACCTGCTTCCAGGGGTTTTTAGGGCCGGCTGAATGTATGTATTGGAAAGAACTGTGGGCATTAAACAACTCTGAAGATTATTTCCTCTCCCTTTTTCTGTTTAGATAAATCAATGGGCACAACAAGGCTAGGTGGATCATAAAATTGCTGATGGAAATGGCAACTCAAAGCAGTAAAATATACACTATAAAAAAAATTAGCTTTCTGCTCTGAAGATCAATGGAAGGATGGAGGACAGGACTCAAAAAAGCAGCTCAGGTTATCCATCCAGCAAAGTACACTCAGAAAATGTGACCAAGACTGTATGAGTCTATTAATACTGAGCAGGACTCATGACTGAAAGTAACATAAATGGCTTGATTCTAGGCCTTGAGACAAGTTTGGTCTCTGCAAAAAGATAAACATATGCATTTGTGGGAAATACTGTTGCAACACTTTATCTGCAATATAGCACGCACCAGTGCCAGACCTTCTGAGGGAAAGGTGGCTTTATTTAAAACAGAAATTGAAATGAAACACCTTTAACTCTCCGTCACACCCTCAGGGTGTCATGCTCAGGAGCACCAGGATGCATGTGTCCAGCAAGTCTGTACAGCCATGTGGCACCAAGGCAGTAGTGATCAAGCTGCCCATCCAGCACTGAGATGCCTGTGTCCAGACATCAGATGTAGGTCTAGCACCCATTGCAATTACATGGAGGACAAGTGATGTAAGCTGTGAAGTCCTCCTCATGTCTCCTGGGTTCTTCTTACCTTGGCAGCCATGTGCAGATTTTGGAGACAGCTCTTTGTAGGCTTTAAGAGCTGATAGTGATCAGTGTCTCCATCCTGTCCCACCTCTGTGAGTCATCAGGATTTCTTCATTGCTCTTTTTCTCCAGATTTGGGTGTCTTGTGAAACTGCACACAGATGTGCTGGGGTCTTGATGACCTGCTAATTTGGGTCCCATTAGCATAGACCATGCTGAGAGCCCTTTTACTGCTGTGTGCTCCATCTGGTGCCCCCACGCCCAGACATTATCATTCATTCTCCATTCACACCAATTCCAGCCTTTCTATCACAGCTGTCTACACCCAGAGGTAGAGAACACAATCTAAATAATTTTCCTTACAAGCATACTAACCCGAAGAACCACAGGCTCTGCTGCTGAATGGCGTAGGTGACCTAGCGATGAAGGATGGGGGAAAAGGCTGAGATACTCAAAGCCCTCTGTCGCTTGTTCTTCACTAGCAAGGTTAGCCCTCAGACCTCACAGGTCTCTATGCCTAGTGGCAAAGTTTGGAGGAGGAGACTACTAACTGTAGAAGAAGGTTGAATTTGCCACATTAGCAAATTAGATGTTTACAAGTCCTTAGAGCTGGACAGGAGGTGCTTTTGAAGGTGCTGAGGAAGCTGGCTAATGTCATTGCCCTGATTCCTATCACCTTTGAAAGGCTGTGGCAATCTGATGGGATTTCCAGTTACTGCAAAAAAGCAAATGTCACACCTATCATCAAAGCAAGGTGCCGGGAACTACAGGACAGTCATCCTTACCCAGCCTCTCTCTCAGAGAAGATCATGAAGCAAATCTTTCTGTAACCCATTTCCGGGATGATGGAGGACAAGAAGTTGATTCAGAAAAACCAGCACAGTTCTACCAACATGATTGCCTTCTATGACGAGATGATTGGCTCTATGGATGAGGTAATAAGAGCAGCACACGTTGATTTTAGCAAGGCTTTTGCCACAGCATCCATAGCGTCTTTGTAGTGCAGTAGGGGAGGTAGGGACTGGGTAAGTGGACAAGGTGGGTGGAAAAGAGTCTGAACCACTCTACTCAAAAAGTTCTGGTCAACGGTCCAAACTGAAACTGGCATGTGGTTATAAGTGCCGTTCCTCAGGGCTGAGTAAGGGGGTTAGACTAGATGACCTCTAGAGGTCATAAATTATTCTATGATTCTGTGATCAAGCCCTGCAGGGTGCTCAGCAGTATTTGGGCCCTCATATTGAAACCACAAGTCATTTAAGTTTCTGTGGATAAATGGGTTAGGCTGCAGCCCAGGGTAGGCACCTTCCTTGATTCTGAGCTTATGCAGCTGAGTCTGCATGGTATGAAGTGGCACTGCATTGAGAGGTGTTTCCATTTAATAAGCTTCTGATCATGAGATCTTCTGCTGAGGTGCCCTGACCAGCAGTGACCTCCTCCAACTCCAGAACACAAGCATTGCTTGAAAACAATCCATTCCATGCTTCCTGATTTGGAGACTCGTAGTTGAAAGCAAGAGGTCAAAATGAAACGACTTTGCAGGGGATTTTTAATAAGGATCATTTTCTACTTCAGGCCCACATCATTTTCACTGAAGTGCTCTCTGTTCGTGTCCCCGTCTGACAGCTATTCCGCGGTATGGCATTTCTCTATGGGACTCATGCAGTCCATATCCTTCGACTCCAGTGGCTCTCAGTCAAAACAGTTCACCCTCGTCCAGGAAACTTGCCTCTTTCATGTACCCTTTATAAATACCTCTCTCTTTGTATTTTAAAATTAACTAATTAATTAAATTAACAGCTGGGGTTTTTTTTTTGTTTCGATCTGGGGAATTTACTCTGCTCCAGCTCCCCTCCCTAAAGTTAAACAACACTGAACAAGCTTTCGTAAGATGAAGGCATTTCATTGTTCTCTTTGCGCGAGTTCTGCTCAGATATTGTTGGTCTTTAAAGGCTGCTGTATTCAGCCAACAGAAATGATAAGGCTATGCACAGACTTCACAATTCAAACAGAATTCATTACATTTAGACACATTTTCCAAATCTTCCTATGCTATATGGCTACTTTAAAAGTATTGTCTTGTTTTTTTTTTTCATAAAAAACATGTTTCAGCTGGGATAGAGTATGCACGTTAACTGTGTTGCTAGAGAAATTATTTCCTGCTGCATTTAATAGTGCTGTAATAATTTCACAGTTAGCTTTCTGGACTCTGCTGACCTGTAAAAGCGCTTGTACCACGCCATTTTATGCTCCTGTCTCCTGTAGGCTTTACAAAGCAGGCAAAGGCTTTTCTCAAGACCCTTTCAAAACACTTCTGTTATTTCTTAGGTGATTGCAATAGTTAACAGTGAATGTAACGTTTATATAGCTTTTACCATCCACGCTGCATTGTTTTCTCTTGTATTGTGTATCTGAGATGTTAGATTGGGTTTGGTCTTCAAAGCTGTGCTATTCTTGGTTAAATGACTCAAACCAGACTGGTTGAAAATCCCACAGATTTGGGCAGGACAAAGAACGATACAGATTTTATTCCCATTCACTGGCTTGGTGGGAATGTCTTAAGCAAAAGTTTTTTTGTTTTTGGATTGTTTTGCCAAGGTCCTAAACACAATTAAATCAGGGTTTAATCTTTGTGAGGGCTTAGTTTTATCGATTTCAGTTGTATGGGATCACATTTAAAACACCTTTTTCTTTGTTTTGTTTTGAAAGGGCTGTACATGCCGAACTGAAACTACTTTCACACATTCTTTCCCTTGAGAAAGCTCTCCTCAGGTGACTGCATTGCTTGCAGTGTCGCTAAGGACAAATTTCACGAACTGCAAGGTCTCCTCTTTCCCCCCCCGTAGCTAAAGCGTCGTTATGAGACGGCTTGCCTTTCCCGATCCCGCTGAGTAACCAGCCTCGATCCGAGGGCGTTCAGCGGGACAGGTGAGGGCCCCGCCGCCCCCGGGCCGCCGGCACTAAACCGCGGCGCGGTTCGCGGGCCGGGCGGGCAGGGAGCCGGCCGAGCCGCCCCTGCGCACCGGGGAGGAGGCACCCCCGCGGGAGCGCTTCGCCGCCCACAGCGGCCTACAGGTTTGCCGCCCTCCGACGGAGCGACGCGGCAGCCCCCCTCCTCCCGCGGCCCTGCCGCGGCTGGGCGCAGCCCGCCGCCCCGGCCCCGCCCCCGGTGACGTCACCGCGCGGTGACGTGTCGCCCGGGCGGCTCGGCGGCGGCGGCCGCCGGAAGCGGCGGGAGGCAGCGTGGGGCCGGCGCTGAGGCGGGTTGGTGCCGCCGGAGCGGGCAGCGTCGCAGCGGCGGAGCTCCAGCCCCTTCCTTCCTTCCCTCCTTCCTTCCCTCCCTTCGCTTCGCTGCAGCGGCGCTACCGATGAGCGGGCTCCGAGCGCCCGGCGGGCGGGCGGCGGCGACGCCGGTGCCGACCTGCCTGCTTCTGCTGGGGCTGCTCCTGCCCGCTGCCGCCGCCGCCGCCGGCGCGGGATGCGAGCTGGAGGCTGCGGACGTTGGCGGTGGCCGGCGGGGAGGACGAGGAGGCGCCGCCGCCTCTGCGGCGGAGACGGCGGCGGTCGTGACAGGTAACGGCTGCCGCGCGTGCCGCCTGTGGGGCGGGGGGAGCATCCCGCCGGCGGGCGGGGGACGGACGGACGGACGGACGGTCGCCTTCCTGCCGGGGCCCTGCCCCGCCCGGCGGGTCCGCGGGGTCCTGGGCGCCTCTGAGCCGCCTCCCCTCCGCCGCGGGGCCGGCCACGATGCGGCTCTGCAGAGGGCGCCGGGCCGGTCTGCAGGGGGTCCGGCTGCGGCGGCGGCACTGCGGTACTGCCCCGGCGGGGGCTGGCCGGCCGCCGGCCCCGCCGCCCCTCCCCGGGACGGAGCCCGCCGCAGGATACGTGCAGGATCCTGTTGAATAGCGATATTGTTGGGATCCGGAGCCGCCGCTTCCGCGTCGGCTGCCGCGGAGCCGCCCGGGCGGGTGGGTGTCGCGGGCGCCGCCTGCCGCGGCGCGGCCCCGGCCCTGGGCCGCCCCCTGCGTCCGCCGCGGCCCCCAGACCCGCAGGGCGCCTTCCCGGCGGGGCGCTGGCCGCCCTCCCGGCCGGGCTGGGGGCCTGCGGCGGGCCCGGGGGAGGAGGTGAGGTGATTCCCGCCCCCCCAGCCGGCGTGCGGGTACTGCTGTATCGCAGCACGGCTGCCTGCGGGGCCGCCCGGCAGCCCGATGCTGTAAAGACGAAGATGTCCATCCCGTGCCCTCAGAGGGGTTTTAGTCCTCCAGAAAAGTGTGGAAAGCTTTTTCGCCTTCACTTAATTATTTTAAAAAAAAGTGAATATATTCATACTACCGTACTTATGGCAAATGGTAATGCCTGCAGTTAAAAACAGCAGTTGCATGGAAACATTTAAAATAGTCTAATTTCAGCAGGCTTTGACGGCTCTGAATTGCTGATATGCATTCTGAATATCTTGTAATGAACAGTAGGAAGCTTTATGGTCTTTAGTCCGTTTACTTAGGAACACGGGATTTGTATGTTAGGAAATACTCAAAAACATTTAGAAGTTTGTAATGTCTCCTAATGTGCTTTTCAGAAGACTCTATAATTGGAGAGAGAGCATGGAAGGCAGAAGAGAGGAGAAAAAAAAGTACCCCTTCTGATTCAAAGCGGTGTGCATTTCTTATCGGAGAAAAACTTCAGATGTTGTCTGAAATAGTATTGACATCCTGAGCTAAAATTACCGAACTTCAGCGGATGGAACATGCATGGGTTTCTTCACAATGTAGCGCTTTAAAAACGTGAATTTTAATTATAATTAATGAAACTTCAACGGTATTGCTGGAGTAACTCTGAGATGGAGATGCAAGGCTATGTGATCTAGTGATCTTGTTTGAGGACATGGCATTTCTGAAATCTAAATTGTCCAGTCTGTTGGCTTGCCATATAAACTGAGGAAGTTGGAACATCCGTAGTCTGTGAAGCAGCAGTCATACCTCCCAAGGGTGTTGTGAAAATGCTGTATTGGAACAGCTTTTTTTTTTTTTTTTTTTCCCAGACCATAATTAATCTGGTTGTAGGTGGTATTAAACGATTCTTGCTATGCATGGTGCTGATGCTGTCTACATTTCTTGCTTAATCAATTTTGATGTGTCAGTCTGTATGGAAAAAAGTAATTTTTTCTATATTTTATGGTCTGTAAAAGTACTGAGACGCTTGTCAGCTGTTGTGGCGCCCGCTTCCCCCGCCCCCCGCAGTGAATCTTACAAAGAAATACATTTATTTGAGGAAATCTAACAGTGGATTTGTTGTGTTACACGACTGACTGGTCTGGAAAATACATATGGTTAAGAGCCATCTTAGAATCAGTTTTAATCTTTAGGAGGTTTTTACCATAGTTCCATGTTCATCGGCTTGATAAATATGGTGTTTCAGTTGATCACGTAAATTGTTTGCCTGTCTGGTAACTAACCTCCAAATAGTTTTAAGTTACTCTTTGCAAAGGTGGAAGAATGCTTGAAGGTTGGGAGAAAACCAGATGACATGTTCAGGGGATGATTTGGGTTCTATTATCTATCACTCTTTCCTTAAAAGATAAACTTACAGATGTGCCATCAAGTTAGGAGGGATTGCCAACACTCATCTGGAAAAGAAGAGAATAAACTTCTAATTCAGTCATTTCCATGGGTTTGAGAAGTACAATCCAGAAGATAAAAAGCTGCTAAGTATAAAATGGTCTGCTAGGAAGAGGCTATCAGATGCTCAAGTAAAGGTGTATGGACAGCACAGCTGTAGGAAATAATCCAGTTCTAGTCACAAATTAATCTGAATAAGTAATATTATGCAGCTGGCAAAAGTGGATACTATCCTTGGATGTGTTGATCCAATTGAAATTACAGAAGGCTTTTATTTTTTTCTTTTTGATTGCACTTTTGTGTCTAGTCTTGAGTATTAAACAATCCAAAAAGTACAGAGGAAAGTAGCAATGTGGATTGAGAGGCTCAGAACCTATGACTGATAAAAAAAAAAAAAAAAAAAAAAAAAAAAAAAAAAAAAAAAAAAAAAAAAAGCTTTATTTTGGGGCGTGGAAGAGGCTGTGGGAGGGGTGTGTATGTAAGAAGTAGTTCACAGAAACGTTTTGGTGTTTTTTTTTTTTTTAAATTATTTCCATTTTCTTTGTTGTTAAGATGTAGGTTAAGAGGAAGTAAATTGTAGTGGGCGAGATTTAGGTTAAATATAGGCTGGAAAGTTTTTGCCTATAACAGTCAAATTACATAGATCGTTCAACAAGTTCCCATTATTGGAGGTTTTCATTTGGTTAGAGAAGAAGCTGGCAAAGATAATCTAGACACTTCACAGAAAAAGGATGTACAATGAATTTTACGACTAGGAAAGAGCCAAAGATTCTACTCCTGTCATATTTCATCAGATATTCAGGGATTTACAATTGTTTATATAGATTATCATTATTGTTGTCTTCCTGTGCATATGTGCCTCTTTAATGGTAGTTTATAAATGACAGCTGTGTATGTAACATCTGACACTGTGCTGAAGGTATTTAGTCACAGTTATGAAAATCAGATCAACAAAACTGTGTTTCCACTGGATGGGACACCATGAGGCTATTTTCTTTTCATTTTGGCTCTGCTTGTTCACTACTTAATTTGGTAGAAAGTTTTAAGGAGCCTGCTATTCTGAGCCTGAAGATAACACTGGGTTTTCACATTCAGTATATTCATTGACTTTTAATTAAGTTGCTTTGTAATTCTGGATAATTGTGGATTCTTTTCTTGTTTAAAACTCTAAATTTAGCATTAATTTGGCTGCCTTTCAGGTGAGACAGAGAACCTGGACCTGTATTTGGCTAATAAATTTCTCTCAAATAATGGCTTATATAGTACTGAGCTAGACCATTTTTAACTACAGCACTACGTTGTATTTACTGAGGAAACAATGGACAACATAATGTAACCTTTTCCTGAAAGTCGTTCAAAGATTTTTTTCTTTTAGTTGAGTTTCCAAGCTGGAACTTATCCATCATCTTAACACACTGAGCTCTTCAAATTAATCTGACTTCGGCATTTGAGAAGCGAGGGTTTCTAGAAAACATGTATTTTTAGCTGCAACTTCACAATTGGTTTAAGCCATTCTCATGTGGGTGGCTGTCAACAGGTAGCTTGCTTCTTTGGAGCTGACCCCAGCTGGCCATGCAAGCAATATTGTTAGCACAAGAGAGCTAGTGGGACTAGACATGCTCATCCCAGTACTTGCAACCCACAAGGAGGGAGGGAATTCCTGCTGCCTTTCTACTTTGTACCCTCTTTGCCCCCAGTGTTGTGATGAGTGCTGTCTGTTGCTTTAGCTTGCAGGAATGTGAAAAGAAATGCAGGCAACAGAAAAAACGATGGATCAGACTCCTTCCTGACATGCTTTAAGCAGTAGCACCAGTGCAAAGAAGAGAGAGGTTGGGACTGTGCAGGTGGGGTCAGCAGTGCAGAAGGGTGGCCTGCCTCCTGTGATGGCATGAGCCTTGCTGCCCGTAGAATTGCCTCACTAAGGTGACTGTGAAACTGTGGTAGTGACCTTTTTGGGCTTGAATAATCCATTTGGAAGTTGGTGGCTGTGTGTGAGACTTCACGTATGGTGCAGTGATTTTTGGTCATGTAGCAAAATGATCTTTGCATGATTCTTTTGGCATGCACTGGTCTTAAAAGGTTGTCAGTGATGAGACTTCTGCCACTTCCCTAGCAAACTGCTCTTTAAGGCTCGTAGATTTCTCTCATGATGAAAACTGAGTATTTCAGGCTTTTTTTTTTTTTTTTATTCCATTACTTCTATCTGTTTGTCTCTAGTTAAGCTTTTCATGATCTGGTCTTATAATTTCTGTTGGGAGGCCAGAAATTTTGAGTCCTTTCTCCGCTAAAGCATGTCAACTTCAAGCTGTCATTTATTTTCTGTCAGCATCTCAATGCAGTCATCTGTCCCTGAAATCTAATTAGTTTCTGCTCTGTTCTCAGTTTCATTTAGTTTTTTCTTAGCGTATTTTTTATTTTTAGTGATAATGAACAGGAGAAACTCAGCAATAGGAGAAATCCAGTAAAGAAACCTTGTGCAACAAGGTTGCCAGGTTTTGATAGCTCAGTCAGCAGTTGGTGAATTGTCATAACTGCAAGATGGAGCTAAACCAGCTATAGCTGGCTGGATTTGCAGAGGGTTTTGAAACAAAGATTAAAAAACAGTTAACCAGGAAAAATCTTGGCATTTATGTAGCTGAGTGGCATTGGAATCCCACTCAGAGATAAGATCTCAAGCACTTGTAACTTCCTTTGCCCATAGCTGAGTATTTTTGCCTTACAGCCTTCCAGTGTTTTTACTGTAACTCTTCAGTGCTTCTGGTAGTGCATTCTGCACCTTCTAGTGTCCTGTGAGCTTTCTTTTCTTGACCATCAGCTTCACCTCTTCTGAAGATTTCCCTGGTCTTACTGTTGGGAATTACCCAGATTATTTAGCTAGTGTTTTCTTTTTCTTGTCTTACAGTTTTGTGTAGTAGACCCTTTCTTAAAACCCCTCAGTGTCCCTCCCTGAGATTCTTTGACTCAGTATCATCCCTCCATCAGCAGGTTTTTGTGTTGCCCTTTCAGCTCTAAGCTTTCTGAAGACAGCTCTGCTTTTCTGGGGACCTCCTACCAGATTCTGGCTAGCTGCTCCTACACAACTTGGGCATGACTCATTTTCTTCTAACTAACCTCAGTGATGCTGATCTGTCATAACTAGGTTGAGCTGCCATGTATTTGTCAAAGGAGGCCTGGACCAAATGACAGAGGCAGTTGATCTTGATAAGATTTCCCATGATGATAACTATCACTATGAAAAACACCTACAAATGTAGTTTCCTTTTTTTGAAATTTGTATGAAGTGAGCAATTTGATATCCTTTTAATTGATTTTTAGTTTGTGTGCTGTAACTTGTATGTCCTTTTTATATTTAATATTTGTTCTCAATCAGCATCGGTGGAGAGGAACATATTGCAAAGAGCTGTGATGTGGGAAAGCTAGGAAAATTACTACACGTTTGGTTTTTTTGGCCATTTTTAACGCATTGTCAAGAACTCCTCAGAAGTCGAAAGTGTATTATTTTGCATAAGAGTTGATTCTAATTTACTGCAGAAATCCTGATGTATGAGAAGACTTCGTTGGATTACTCTGTTATATCCTACCAGTGAAACTGGCTTTTTAAAATACAGGAACTTGAAATGTTTATCTTGACCACATATGGTATGTGTTAAGAGTAAATAACCACTATGTATGGCTTCCCCAAATAAGCACGTATGCATTTTACAAACCAAGGTGAGTTTCAAGTTATTACATAAGTTAGTGTTATTCTGCCTTTGGATATTAGTAAGTCTCTCCTGTTACTATGGAAACTATCTTTGCATATCTGAAAGGGGGAAGGGGTGAATAAAATGATAATGCGTGGTTAACATTTAGAATCAGCATAAACAGAATATGATGATTGTCTGGGTACTATAAAATCTGTATTTGTTTACTTGATCTCTGTGAGCACTTCGATCTTAACCGAAGAGAGTTTATTACTATATCTTTCATGATTTTTTTTTTTCTTCTTTTTTTTCCTCCTTCTGGACCTTGCTCCTTTTTCTTCCAATCCCAAAAGCACGGCATTTTTCAGAGACCTGTTAGAGGAATCCTTAAATCTGTATAATGAAAAGTACTCCAGAGTTTTAACTAAAATCTGTCTTGGAAATTGAAGATAATGTTCTTGTCAGAACAGTTAAGAATTTGAGTTAATAGCACTCATTTTAACAGAACTGTTGACTCATGTGAGTCAACAGAATTTGAATTAACAGGTAAGAACCACTGACCTTTTCTTTTAATCTCATTCTTGTGGTCTCTAGCAAAGACTTTTACGTATATCAGGAGAAAATGTCTTCTGTATGCAGATAATGCTAACTACTGCAGGTGAATCCTGCTTCTCCGATGATTCCTGGATGCAGAGGTGGGAGGCAGCCCCTCACTGCCTATTGCAGCTTGTATCGCAAACCACAAGCAGCACTGCAGAAACGTGGGTAAATTGGCATGGTTGTTGAGGCTACTTGGGTTGTGTGAAGCTTTAACTTTCGCAGTAGCTCAGAATTGAAAGGAATGCAAAGATAGCTTTGATCCTTTTCCTCTAGGCAATGCTTTCTGTTTCCTGCCTTTTCTTCTGCATCAGGAGACATTTAAAAACTGCCCTCTGGTACTGTCTCCAGTTAAAATTTTAATAGCTGATTTTTTGTGTGTGTGTACTTTGTTTCTGTGGTTATTGTTCGTTTGTAAGAAATTGTCATGTGCTCAGCTTCTAAAACTGAGGTGAGCAATAAACAGTAGTTTATCTGAACCTATTTAAAGCTGTGTTTAACAGCAAACAAACCTTGTGGTAGAGTATTAATTTAAACAAATTTTTGTTGAATAAAAACTTGGTGAAGACGTTTTGGATTTCTAAGCTCTGTGTAGTTTCTCCTTAAAATGGGGAAACTTTCCGTACACGAAGGTGTGGTATGAATGCTCTTTCTCGCTTTGTGGTTTGGAATAAAGGAAGGGATTAGTTGCATGTAATTATTGAGCACATGTAGTAATGTTACACAGATGAAGGAACAGTTTTTCTCGGTTCCATCGGGTGACTGTGTGAACTGAATTAGTTAAAATTCAGAGTTATCTGCAAGTTAAATATGTTATTTAGACAGGAAATTTTCACACAAATGGTATTTTATTCTTAATAGTAAATAACTCCTCTAGGCTCCCATTGAGATTGGTCATCAGTAACTCCTGAATGTTTCTTGTTGTTTTTTTTTTTTTTTTGTGTGTGTGTGTAGCATTTGATGAATGAGTGAATGGCTCAGTAGGTGATTTTTTTTTTTCCCCCCCTAGATTTACACTACAGTCTCCCTTTACATGTTGAAATATGTTCAGTGAGCTTTGCTAGGAAATTATCAACAATACTGTTGTCAATCTGTGGAATTTTTTTCGTCCCAGCCACAGGATTTTACTTGAAATGCATTCCTCCCTCCTGCCCCCTCGCTAGATGAAGTAAGCAGGTGAATTTTCTGTTTGTATGCCTAGATCTAAACCAAATAAAAAAAATAAGTCTTGTGTTGTTTCCCTCTAGTTATAGTTTGAAAATGACAAGCTTGATTTGCTTTTCTTCAATTTGAAATGCTACCCAGTATTTTTATTTGAAGAACAACAAGCAAGAAGTATTATATTGTTAACAAATAAACAAAACCACTCAAACCATGTGGTCTGTGACGATTCTCAAACAAATACGAAAGCTAATTTTTCTGAGTAGGAGACTTCCTTCTACTGTAGTTATAATCCTAGATTTCTATATATAGAAGGTTGCAGGATAACTTCTTGCTGTAACATTGTATGCCTAGATGAAAAGTACTGTTGGCTTATGTTATTTTCATTGCCTAAAGACTTAAAAATGATTTTGAAGTGAAAATGAAATTACTTTTTTAGTGCTACGTATTGTTTACTGTTTTGCTAAATATGAAAATTAGACTACATAGTGTCATGTAGCTCCAATTCTTGTATCATGATGTGGCAGGAAGGAAAAATATATTTACATCCTTTCCTGCTTGCGATTTGTAGTTGCAAATGAAATGCATCAAGACAGCTCTGTCTTCCACAGAGTATATTTTTAATTTTTCTTTGAAAGACTTAACTTTGCCAGCACTTTTTTGGAACATGGCTGCCTTAATCTCTTCTCTCCTACCTGGGTCATGTTCTCTGAATATGTCTACTGAAACACTGCTGTCAGAGCCATAGAGGGTATTGTAGTTACTTTGGAAACAGTAATATGTCAGTCTAAAGTACAGATAAGAGACAATGAAATTCATCCCATTGACTTCGATGTATGAACCTGTATGATGTATTCTCTGGGATTTCCTTTTAAGGCTGCATTTTAAGTAAATTAATATTTCGGTTTTGGTCTTATGAAACTGCACTCCTGATAATTGGTCTTATTTTGATTGTGTTGCAGGCAGTGATATGAGACCTGTAGCTCTGCAGTCTTTGAAGAATGTTGCTTTGTTGTTGATTTAAACTGGCCTTGGTGTAGGCTGTTGCTGCAGAGAGGGGTGCTCCTCCTTTGCGCTTGTTGCTTTCTCTCCCTCCCTGCCTATTCTGTGTGTTCCAGCTGCTGCCTTAACATTATTATGGCTGGAGGTGAGTTAGTTTGGGGGAAGTGATTGAGCTGGAAGTTGATATTAATATTTTTTCAGCAGGATCAGGTCCTTCTTTCAGGTCAGTGCACAGCTGTACAAGGGCATCTGTGAGAAGTTAACGGGTTTGGAAGAAAGTAGTATTAACCATTTTAGTAGAAGCCCACGCGTGCCAAGTACGTAGTAAGTGATTGAGAAAGGTGGGTAAGGGAGACTTAGCTACTCATGAAAAGCAATGTTTTACACAGATGTTACCAACTGTGAAGTTGAAAAATGACATTCAAAATTGGTAAGGAGGTATTTCAGCAATCCATAAAATTTGTAGAGGGAGACTTTTAGATTAACAGTAGAGCCAAGATTTTAGTAGGTCTTCTTAAAGAGGTTCGTTATGGTAGATGATAGCAACTTAGCTTACAGAAAAATCCACGTTTTGAAATGAAACCTTTGTTTCTGGAGTCAATTTGGTTTTTACCAGTTGATTTATTTTAAGAGAGAGTTCATGTATCAAAACTAGAATCACTTGCCTGGCATAACTATTTACTTCTATAAAGCATAACTGATGAAATGTGATTTTATTAATACAGGATAATGAAGACGCGTCCCATTCTGATTCAGCTGTAGATGTTTGAAAGAAAAAAAAAAAAAAACAAAACCAAACCAAACCACCTATCTCAGCTCTAAATGCATCCAGTTGACTGCTTTTAAACTTCGTTATAAAGGAATCCAAGTAAAACTGGTTTGCTTCCTTTATTAAGTAAACATCCTTCCTAAGAAACTATGTATCTGTGATGTGTTTCTTTTTTGTCTCAGAAGCACTCAGACACTTGTTTTATGTTGCCTTATGTCTGTTTATAGTATCCTGTGAACAGTAGTCAAGGCTCTAATTTCTCTTGATGTTGACGAGTGGTAAGACTTCTTATTTCAACAAAATGGAAGCTCTGTACACAAGCTTGGCTGTGATCAGGTCCACAGAAATTGCTATTTCCTTACAAAAGAGTGATAAGCAATCACAGGTAAAATGTTATCTTAATGGGAAGAAAAAGGAGGCATCTTCACTGTCCTAGAAATCATGAGTATTATAAAGGAGCCAACTATAGAAGACCGGTAGTTATTTTCATGCTATGAGACCTGGGGGCATTCATTGACAATCAGAAGAGGGTTTAAAAATAGATATATCCCCCCACTTCTCATTTTCCTGGGGGAAGGGGGAGAGCACACCTGCATGCACAGGTAGAATTAAATTAGGAAACTCATTGCAGTGGACTGTTTTGCAAGCCAAAAATGTGTTGTTTAAGGGGAAAATTGTTCTTGCCACCCCCCTTTGTACTGCACCATCTGCTGCGAGCTGGTGCTGCTCAAGGTTGAACGAGATGGACACCTCTGAGTCAGTGTGGCCAATTCATATGGTTTTGCTAATCTTCAGTGAAATTGCAAGGTACCGTTGTGTTTGAGACAAGACAGTTTGTCAAATACTTGCTGTTTTCCATTAGCATTTCAGTTTTGGTTTTGTGCAAATGTTTAAAGTGACTGCTAACATAGAAAGAATAAGGGTAAAATAGCTAAAGGAGAATGTCATGATGTTATAGTAAGCTGCATCATAACTTCTACAGTAAGTTTTTGGGAGATGTTACTAAGTCGAGGTTTTCAACTTGAGGACTGGCAAAATTTTTGCTGGCACTGACTTACTTTGTAAATTGATTTTATTGAACTGTGTTTCTTCTGTTGACTTGTATTGGTTTGCAGTCTCCTAAATGGTATCCTAAGGCTGAAATTTCTTTCCTGCGAGAAGTTAGTAAAATTACAATGACTTTTTTTGTTTTTGATTTTTTTACCACTTTTAGTTTTCTGTGGCCAAAATGCTGTCAGCAGCAGATTAACATTCTTGCAGAAGCCAAAGAACAAGACAGCCATTGTCTTGTTACCCAAATTATTGCAATTATTCTTTAAATATGAAAGTAGTAGTTGCTTATTCATTTGAGTAGATTTTTTTTAAGTTTTAGCACAAATGTTTTAGGAAGTGCCTCTTTAATTCTGGTCATTCATTGTTCTGATGCTGTATTTTTGGGGTCTGTGAAGTGTTTGAGAAGACTTTAGGCAGAGGACTAAGCATACCAACTGAAGATATTGAGTTTTTAGAATACTATAATATTGTTAACCTGCTTAAAGTCTAGATGTAGTGCCTTGCTATCTGTGACAAAAGAACCAGTCTCTAGTCTTTTACCTTCAGATATGATTCTGGGTGAAGTGGAGATTTTAGACAGCTGTGTCTTAGGTAGTAGTGCGACAATTCTGAA
The DNA here is from genome assembly GCF_965183815.1 of Platalea leucorodia. Lineage (NCBI taxonomy): Eukaryota > Metazoa > Chordata > Aves > Pelecaniformes > Threskiornithidae > Platalea > Platalea leucorodia. The sequence goes on along the minus strand of NC_138828.1, from coordinate 65,930,920 downwards.
GATCAATCAATCAAATTTTTTTTTTTTCTCCAAAAGGTTTCTAAGGCTTATTGGAATGAAAATGATTGTTTCACTGCATCTAGTACGATTGTGAATACGTTAAGTGAAACTATCTGGTCTTGTCGTGGATTCTGCTCTGAAAACTGACTGCAGACATGTTTCATGAATGTGTCTAGTTCCGTTTGCCTTTTTCAGATTTGTTTTGGTGTACACAATAAAAATGAAAGTGGAACTGAAACACTGTAACAAGGACATTCTGCACATGAAAATTAAGAGAAGTATGGTGTTTGAAGGGGTGAAAATTGAGGTTGCTTTTCCAGGGCTGTGCTGTATTTTTGATGATCATAAAGAACAAGCTTAAATCTGGTCTGTTTATTGGGAGTGTAGTAAGAGACTTGTTAGAAGCAGGAAGGAACATGTATTTCACTATCAAGACAGAGCTATAATTATGTTTTCCTTGGCAAGTTTTGCATTCAGGATTTTGGAGAAGACAGACTTAAATATGAAGTTCTCTGGCACTTTCTGCACACAGACCAGAACTGGAAACATCAACTGTAAACTGCTGTGGAAAACAACGGCATATGTCCTGGGATCACCGTGGAGGCTGCCATTTGTACAACTGCTTGGATGTTTCAGAGAGCTCTGTTTGGCTAGTGAATTTAAGATCAGAACTTGAACGTAGAGCATTCTGTATTGTGTGGAACTAAAGCATATAAGGCATTTCTCTTAAGTACTTAACCGCAGGGTTGTTGGATACCTAGTGGAGTGTATACTTCCTGGATATTGTCTTAGTGTTAGTATGTGAAGTAAGTGTAAGTTAGAGACGTGGTAGAGGGTGAATTGTGATGTTCATACTGGTGGCAAGTACAGGTGCCAACACTAATAATGAAGTTCGTAAAGTATTGCAGTTGTAAGTGCTAGGATAAGGTAAATACTGTACTTTTCCTATGCATCTTGTAAGAGTTGTAAGTAGCCTGTTACGCTTGCATCAGTAATGAGCCTTTGGCTCTGACATGGTCACTTGTTGTATGAAATAGCCTCACCTGATGGTCTCAGGTTTCTCACTTAAAAATATTTTGAAACTTGCTTCCTCTTTGGACTATCTCAAACTTCTGTTAAACACAGATTACTTCAAGGTGCAAATTCTAGTTAGTTGATTTGTTAAACAGGCAAAGCCCCTTGATTTTACTGATTGCATGTTAGTAATTTTCTGTTTACTAATTGAAATAGATATGAAGTTTAGTTGCAATGAAAGCAACCTCAATTATTTCTTTCCTAACCTAAAAGATTATAAAGATAATTGGTTATATACCTGGATGTCTGAACATGGGTTAAATACTTCTACTATCATAAATTATATTTTATTTTTGTTACGGTGTCATCATCCAAAGGATGACTTTAAGGTGTCCTCTAGCTCTTGTCTGGTTGTCATTCCTTTCAGAGGAAGTAGGGAAATAACGAGTCGCATTTGGCAGGGATGGCAGAAAGCTTTGCTGTTGGCCTCAACGCTGCTTCCAGAAGGGGTTGAAGCATGTAGGATGGTTACTGGTGGGGTACAGGGCCCAGAGCCGAGGGAAGCAGGCAGCCCTAGCAGCAGCTGTTGCTGCCCACACTGGATATTTCCAGCAGTGAGCCTGCTTCCTTCTCCTTGGCTTTTCTGCCTGGCTGTTGCTCATGCCAAGACTGCAGTTGTTATACTGGATTTTGAGAATGTGCCATTGTTTGGGAGCTGGTGTTTCAGACCATGCAAACTTCAAGATGTGGTGGGAAAAGCATACTTGGGTAGCAATTACTGTGCAGTTTTCTGCTTCACCTCTTCATTATTTTCATTTGTTGTTTAACACTGTTGAGTTCGTAGGGCCCAGAAGTGTTAAAGTGCTTACCCATGGTGTTACTAGATCAGAAGCTTTAAGGGTGGGATTCATTTCACATCTCTTGAGGTGTCGGCATCTGAGCTAGGAATCTGGGCTCCTTCTATAACAGAGTAAACTTGTTTTGCCATGAGGTAGAAAGCCCTGTTCGGACACAGGGGTCACACCACTAACTCTGCTTGCTGTGTCTGTTAAATTTCTGTTGAGTGTGAGGGGGACGCTTAGTGCAGATACAGGGAAAAAATGTTGCTCTCCTGGCTTTATATGAGAACTGTTCTAGCATCAGTACCTCATCCTATTTAAGGAGCCTCTAACCTGTTTAAGTTTAGATATAAACTTAAACACTTTTTGAGTCAGATATTTTTGCCATGTTTCTTTAATGTGTTTAAGTTTTTTGAATGCTATAGAATAAATAATTACTGCTGAGGTTGGATATTAATTTGGTATTTATGTTCACAGCACTTCTTAAGTGCACTTAAGTTTTGTTTTCTATGTCATTTAGCTTTAAAACGTTGCAGGATTAGGTTTCAGCCAATCAGTAATACTACCTAGGAAGCTATAATTAATATGTTACTCAGGGGAGGGGAGGTGGTGTTAACTCCTTCTCCCCATCTTTGATAGCCTTGTTAGCCATAATTTATTACTTTCAGAAGGTTTGAGGCTTCTTAGTAGATTACTTATTTACTAGAGAAGATGATCTATGCTTGAATTCAATTTGGCTTTTGAACTGTTTTACAGACTTCATCTGAATGGGTGGGTTGCAGTGTAAGGAAATTAATTTTTTTTTTTAGGACGTAGTGTTTCAGAATGTATTTTGTAAGATTCTTTTAAATGACTTATCTGTTAAGTCATGCTATTGCATTTGTCTTGCCTTGCCTCCTCCATGCCAACGAATCTTGTGCATGTTTGATGTGTTCTGATTGTGTACCCCAACCTCATTAACAGGCCTTCTCACCTCATTTGATTCACCACTTGTATTTTGCTCCAGTTTAAGAATGGGAAAGGAATACTGAAAAGCTAAATACTTCCATTCTCTGTTGCCAAACTTTTGATGAAGAAATTGTGTGCGTCTTGTAAAGCGCTGGGCACAACAGTGCATAACTGAAACTGCCATGTAGGTTCCAGAAGGAATTTCCATGCTTTGCTAGATTTTTTTTTTTTTTTCCTTTTGTTCAGGTGTATAAGGTGCTCAGCTGGTTTTAGACCTATCCACCTATGTTCATAAGGAGTACCAGAAGTAGAGAGTAGACTGCTATCAGGTAATGTGGTTCTGGAACTCTTAACAGAAATATTTCAGATCTGTAGATAAGACTGAAGCACAGCTATGGAAGAAGGAAAGAACAATTCCACCTCTGCATTAATTGCATCTGGGAACTTCAAGTAACACTTTGTACTTCATAGCAGAATGTTGTGCTAAATTAGAAATTGTGATATTCTCGCCCACAATTGTTCGGTATCATGCAACTGTGATTGGTTTAGTCACAAGCAGAATACTGGTCTGCCTACTCTGTCTTTGCAAGCATTGGAGCGGCTCTTAGTGGTTCATTACTATGCATACGTGTTTTGCAGTAGGAAGGATAAGAGTTGTGGGCAATGTCTTTTTTTCTGATGGCATAGACTTGTCTTTGAAAGATACCAGAGAGACAGAGAAAATCTAAAATCTTGAAGAATGTTGTGTGACATATAATCTGCATCTTGTTAGGAGGCTACAGTTGTCCTGTGTTTGAGGATCTTTCACTAGTTGTTTGGAATATCTGATAGAATTCTCCTGAGTTTCTGTTCCCTTTTTGGGCTAACATTGGAATCTACAGAGAACTCTTGCCTGTTGTATCTAACTAATGCAAGTTTCAATAAATCAACATTTATGCTTAAATTCTGTACTGTACTTCTAAGCATAGCTGAATGTATTTCATGTAATTAAGGCTTCTAGAAATATGCAGGGTAACTCTTTATATGCAAATCTTTTAATAACTAAATAATATTTTTAGAAGTACTGATTTGTCTAGTATAGAATGCCTTATTCTGTCATGTAATTTTTTTAATTAATGCCTTCCCCCCATCACTCCCTTGGGTGAAACTCTGGCTTTGGATGCCTGTTCCAACATTACCTCCACTTTTGGTCACACCTGTTATTTACCTCCGCAGTTGAATGTCCAATGGAACTTGCTAAGCAATGTGTTCAAAAGGAAAAAAAAAAAATCCAGAAGTAGATTTCTGTGCTGCTTTTGCTTTTATGTTGTTTATAAGGTGGTTCAGTTCAGCTAGGGGGTGAATGATATGAGGGTGAGTACTTGAGAAATCTGAAGTTTGTTCTTAATGAATAAATATGATGCAAAGCCATTTAGATTAGTTAGGGCCTTATTACTGTCTGAATATATTTTGACTTTTTGTGTTTTCTGCCCAATTAATGAATGCCTGTATCATTGCATTCAGAGCTGATGGTTGACTGAACACTTAATGTTGGGAATGATTTTTCTGTTGAGTCTAACACGCTTCATAAATACAAAAGGACTTTATATGTGGTGTTATAGCATTAATATCTCCTGAACTGGGACCTTACTTGTGCATAGTGATGCTAGTGAATAACTGAATGTTCTATGAATATGAAATAATCCATTATTAACAGTAGCATAGTCAGCTTTCAGCAAAAGGTGTGTCAAAATTAACTTCTCCATTCTGTCCATGCACGTGCTTGGCCTGATGTTTAATGTGCCAACTAGCTGTCACTGTTGCCCAACCAGATTGTAGAAAGAAGAGAAGAAATAGGAAAATCAAAGGCAAATAAGAGTAACTAAGGTGAGGTTTCCAGCATGGCCTCATGAATGTTCAACAGAAGATGGATGTTGGCTGAACATTGGTAGAGAAACTAAATAAAAATTTCTGCTGAAACGAGGGATGGCCCAGGGGAAAGCTCTATCAAGGGAGAGTAGCGAAGATTGTGTGTGCTGCGCAGTGCATTGTAAAAATGCTGCATCTGTCTAGAAAAAAATATCTTGGCATTAATGGCATTTAGACGTGCAAGTCATTAGGATAGTAGTGGTGACAGGTTTGTTTTGTGTAGTGTTTAAAAGGTTGCATATGTAGTTCCGAGCAGTAAACAAGTTGGGGGAGCTGGGAAATGTTGCTTCAGATTACTTCTTCTCTCATTCTTTTGGTGTGTTTGTTCATGTAAGTAAACAATATTTTGTCATAGCTGTTTAAGAAACAAGTATAAAGCAAAATAGAAATGCTAAATTAAGACACGTCTTTAATTATGTTGTTTATTTTTATATGAGAAATGTGGTGATTCTGAAATTTTCCACTCTGAGGGTGCCTGGCAGGTTACAGTGTGTATTCTTTATTCCACTCATGGCATACTCTGTTGCATACTTTTGTTATGTGACTGGAAGTTGTTAGCTAATTCACTGATAAAACACCTTTTGTTTTTAGGGTAGGGTTTAGTAATTGGTTTATTTTTTTAAAAAACTTGGTTTAGTAGAATTTGTGTTAGTGTATGGATGAGAACTGATTGTCAAAAAATTAGTATTACTGAAATTATGCTACAAGAAACCCTAGAGGCTTTTTTCAGTTTTCTGTAAGTAATTTAGCCTTACTTATGAGTACCTGGTTGCTTTCAAAGAGTTGGATAACAGACAAGGAGGATTGTATCCATGTATCATATTCTTCTGTTGCCTAATTTTTTAAAAAGAATTAATGGAATCAAATTTTGGATGTGACCATAGATCTTTACAAACCACTGAAGTATTGTATTTGGAACAAAGTGATCCTGGGCAGTATTTTTACTGCTTTTATAAAAGAGCAAACTTACTTGCATTTCTGCAGAGTGTTTATCACTGTCGTCTGTTCCTCAGAACTGTTTTGCTAAAATTTCAATTCCTGTTAGGGGAGAGGAGTCAATTTCTGTGGCATCAACTTTTCATAAATACTGGTGTCTGCTTCTTTAAGAGAAAAGTCATGTATATTATCCATGGTGTTGTAATGTGGAAATCCATGGAGGCTCTGTAGGAATACTGGAATCGTAGTTTTTTCCAGAGATGGCTCTGTCAGACAACTGATGCTATTATTCACAAATATGATTTTAGGCATATTATTATGTGCTTCTCCCCCCTCACTGGTCCAGAAGTGACTGGTTAAAACCTTGTTTAAGAACAAAACAGTTTTACAAAACTGGAGAAGTAGCTTATCTACTATCTTAAAATAGCCGTCTACCTGGGGCTTGAGAAAAGGATATTGCAACAAGTCTAGCACATAGCTGCAGCACAGTGATTCAGTATAACTCTTCCTAACAAAAACCTTTTACTAGTTGCCTTATGTCCTGAAGTGCGAAGACTTGTTCCAGACTGCTTGATTTTTATCTTCCCTAATATAAACATAGCTTTATGTTCCATAACGTAGATCTCGCTTTGAGAAAAGTTTGGTGGCTTGGACATGATGATCAGTAGAACTCATTGTCATAACTGTGTATTACACCATGTAAAGGCAGTTTGAGGTTTTTTGGGGGTTGTTTTTGTTTTTTTTGTTTTTTGTTTTTGTTTTTTTTGCTAGTAGCTTTTCAAAATACTACCAATTGGAAAAAAAAAATCGCTGTTTGGTTTATTTTTCTCTATTTTCTATCGTATGCCTTTTTGATATGAAGATCTCCCCTTCTGTTGGAATTACGCTTGTTCGGTTTGGAGATGAGCAGAACAGCACACAGTACTGAAGCAAGGAAGGTGTAGTTACCTCTGCATTTCTCTGTTTAGCAACTTTTAATAGCTGCTTATTAAGCAAATAACTTAATGGAATTAACACCAATTAGCAATCTTTCTGGTAAGAAATTCTCTGCTAAAACATTCCAATGTGTATAATTACCTCAGGTGACTTAGTGCACACATCAGCAATGGTCAGTTGTTCTGCGCCTTCGCCTCCACATCTCCCTCTCCACAGCTCAGGCTTGGATTTCTCTCAAATTGTCGTAGATGACATTTGCTGTTAACATGCTTTACTTTGTCAACAGCAAAATTCAGTAGGAAGGAAGGAGACTGTTATGCTCAGTATCATTTCTGCAATTGAACTTGTAGCTATTCAGCATTGATGGGGAAAAAGGGAAGTCTCGGGTTTTGTTTTGGGTATAAACTGAGAAAGCCCCTGGGTATAAAAGATTTGCTCCATACATTGTGTTCTATATTTCTCTGCTGCATTTGTATCCCATCTCTGAAAAGTTGTCTTTTGTTTGGATTTACATGTTGTACCATCTCTTCTGTTGGGTACAACAGCTTATGAAAAGGATTTTGTACCATTTATTGGCTGTTGAATTTGACTTCAGGTAAAATACTCAATTACCTTCAAGAAACAAAGTCAGCATTTTCCAGACAGAACTGAATGTAGCTGTTTTTCTCCTAGAACATATTTCTGCAATATTTATTGTATTGATAAGGGAAGAGAAAACTCAAGGTACTCTGGTAGGCTGAGTAAAAGGAAAGCATTAAGGGGAAGTGTAGTTTTTCCTTATTTGGTAAACATTTTATGTTAAACAGCAAACAAATGGAGGACATTCTGTCAGCAACCTATTCACTCTACGTGACCAAGCATTCCTGTGGATCCAAACTGAAGTGAACAAGGCAAAATTTTCTTGATTTCTGCTAATAAAATGTTTTACCTACCAAATGATGAATACTACCACCTTTTTTAGAGTAGTTCCTATTAAGAAGCAACATTTTATTTACATATTATGTAAATTTACATATTGTGCATGTTTATGCACAAATCTTTGAAAATGTTGCTTAAATTCTAGTGAGTTATAGTACCTCTAAGTCAATATGTAATTATGGGAATATTACTTCCTTTAGTTTCATCGCATTTCTTGTCTCTCTTCTGTTCCGTAACAGAAGGGAAAGTATCTTTAAAAAAAACCCAAGCCAAAACCAACCACATATAAACACATGTTTTTGTCATGCAAAAATGAAATTCTGTTGATGCTTTCTGGGAAAACAAGAACAAATAGGGAAGTGAAATGCTTACAGGTTTGGTTTTTGTTTGGGTTTTTTGTTGTTGTTGGTGTGTTTTTTTTTTTTTTTTTTTTTGTTACACTGTGATTTGGTTTAATGGAGAAAAGTTCTAGGGGGGATAAACAAATGGCAAGACTTTGATGTACTTGTTTGTCTTTTTAACAAGAATGCCACTAGCATCTTTCACCAGAAATATTAATTTGGAATGAAAGAACACAACTACCATTTTGGAATGAAAAATAAGTGTATGATGGACCAAATTTTATGGTTCAACGGAATACTTTGCTGAGATCTCTGAGCTAGCGTAAACTTTGCCTGGTGCTGTGCAGATTCCTAGATAGTCCTAACTGCCCGCACTCAGAAAAGCTTGAAAGGCAGGGCTTTTTAGTTCATGCACAGCACTTAAACAGATTAACTACCACAGCAAGACAGCTGTAAGTATCATTCTGGCATTTCTGCCCTTGTGTTCATCAGTGTCTCTGATGGCATAAGGATGTTCCTGTATCAACAGAGTTGGCGTGCTTATACCGATTTAAGATGATCTTCCTTTACAATGAATGGCAATCGTCTTTGTACATCTAGAAACTTGTCTTTGTCCCTGTGATGACATTTCCTTCATTCTCCTCTTTGCAGTGTCCTATTTGAAGAAATAATTTTCAGAAATTAAAACAAAACAAAAAATTGGTTCTTAACGTTGTTTGGAGCAGTGTGTATGTGTGCAAAAATTACTTTGCCTGGTTCAGTGGAAAAAACCCAAACTGATCAACAATGTCTAGTTATGCATATCTGCCGTTCTGTTGCTGATAAAATGAGAAACTAACCAGAATGAACCACTGTAATATTGCCAGGGGTGGGAAGGGTAAAGACAAATAAATTGTTGACACTGCCTTTACAAAAAAAACCCCAAAACCAACCAAACAAAAAAACCCCCCAAAACCCCAAACAAACAGTTTTAGAAAGTGAAGAGCTGAATTTTTAGAAGGAAGAGGGAAGTAGTGGTCTTTGTAATCAAGTAAGAGAACTGATAGGTCACTACATATGACATAAATTATATTTATGGTTTAAAAAAGTTTAGGAAGATGCAGTAAGAAGATGGATTTGATATCAGAACGTCAAAACTATCTGACAATAGTTTGATAACACCCCTTTCACAGATAAGGAGATTGATGAGAAACTGGAATGAAAACCTTGTGACTGGAAATAAAACATGGAAGACCTTGAGAGGAAACCTGGAAAGAGAAGAACAACAATACGAGCAAAATAGGGAATAGCTGTGTGATGAGGTGGAGGAAGAAGTGACACAAATGGGAAAAACAGCAACCTAATTCATTGTAGGAACTGACAGCATCGAACACCAAAAGTAACAAGTTATAGTCAGTTTTCTACTAATTTTTAAATATTAAACTTGTGTATAGTAGGAATAAGCACTGTGTGCTTCTCCCGTCACCTTGGTTTACATTATAATACTTGTCGGTAGACGTAGCTATCTGGCAGTATATGTAGCATCTTGTAAACTTGTTTTTGTGCTAGGTTACAAGTTGAGTGGAGTGCTAAATATTTCTGTAGCTTGTTCAGATCATGCTGTTTTCCTGGCTGGGAATTGAGCATGCAAAACCACAGGCTGGTGGTTCTAGCCATAGACTGCTCAGTGATGTGCTAAAAGTGATTATGTTCGCTTTGCAAGTCCTGCCTGTGCAAGCTGAGTTAAGTATTTGCACCCATCCGAAAATCTCAAGACTGACTTATGAAATCAGCTTCCTATTGTCTTCCAGATTAGTTATGACATAGCACAGAGGCTGCAGCTTCGGCTTGCGCTGGGCTTGTGCTGCAGTTTGTTCTTCTGTCTCATGCTCATGCGAGGGACCTTGGGGTGGCTGGGCAGTGGAGCTCTGATCAGAGAAAGGAAGATGCTAATGAGAAGCGAGAGGTTTTTGAGTCAGTTTGCAATCTCGGAGGTGACAGGAAGACATGGTGCAACAGACATGGCTGATGTTTGGCCCGATTTCCTTGTTTCTGTTTGAAACCTCTCTGAGGTGTGGCTTATATCGGCCACATCTTCGTGTGGGTGGATAATTCTCTACACTACAGAAACTGATTAATCAAACTAGTGCACAGTGTGCGGGCAGAGCTGGGGTGACACTGTAAGATTTGGATCAAGATGCTAGGGGTGACTGAACAAATTATGGACTCTGGCATTTTTTTTTTTGAAGGAAAATGGAAAACAAAACTGTTGCCCAGGTTTGTTGTTTTTAAATTGCCATTCGGCTTAATTTGGACAAGGTTGAAAACCATTCTCAAATCCTTCCTTCCTTGTGAGTTTGACTGGGCTACTGCAGGTGTTTTTCTTAAGTAGGTCAATGGGCCTGTGCTCAGTTATTGGTATATGAACGTGGCATATATTAATGTAGTTTATTATGTAGCAATACGCATGGGATTAAAAAGAAAAGTATTGTGAGAAAAGGTAAGTCTTCAGAGGCCATTTGTATCAAGATGTCCCTGTGAAAAACTGCAGCTAAAATCCTGCTTGTCTTCATTTAAATTTTATTTAGTTGCTTGCTTTTTGTTAAATTGGATATTTTTTTATTTAGCAGTTAATGTACACACTTATTTGCCCTCATGAGTGTACTGGTTTTTGTGCATACATGGAAGCATACAATTCTGACAAATGCTGATCTATTTTGAAAAGTGAAAGTGGGTGTTTAAACATATAAAACATTATCTCCTTTTATGACAGCCCTCACCCTCTTGCTGTCTCTTTTTTGGAGTTGTTTCAAATTGGCCTGCAGGTAGAAAGCCTTTTCAGGTAAGAAAAGTGTGTGCTTGTGTTCATTTAAGGAGTTTTTAAAAAAAAAAAAAAAAAAAAAAAAAAAAAGTGTGCGTATGATGTTGCATATTATAGAGAGTGGGCAGGAATTACTTGTTACTTGTTTTTGGAATAAACGGAATACTTGCTTTTAGAGTAAAAGTATGTGAAAATCCATGTTCTGGAGCTGGGTATTTCATTTGTCACCTTGCTGGTCTGCATTTGTGGAATTTCTTCTATTTGTTTGACCTTAAATGATGGTGAAAGGAATGATTTGTTTCAAGGCAGTGCTTTGGTAGCAACATAGGACTGCATTTTTAGTAACGTAGATTTTTTTTTTTTTAGTTGTCTCTGCAGGTATTTGCAGAATTCTGTCGTCATTTGAAAGACTGTACTTGGCTCTCAACCTTCCTGTTATCAGAGTTGGTTGTTTTGTTTGTTTGTTTGACAATTTCTGTAAGTTTTTGTCATTCTGTACTTGGAATTGTAGATATTTAATTTTTGCCTCTGTCTAGTAGTCTCGCAATCTTGTCTATGGCTTTAAAATAGTGGTGTAATATTTATTTTAATTGCCAGGCTAAAAGGACTCTATTAATCAGGCTTTACTACAACAGATTATCCTTTGTAAGGGATCAGTAAATCAATAGCCATGTGATCTCGTATGAAACAAGGGAATTTAATGAACTCCAGTGTTTAAGTTTGTTATTAAAACTTGGGTTGAAATAATTACACTTGAAAAAAAAAAAAAACAAACCCACAAAGAATCTTCTATACAGTGCAGAGGTCAGTAATTTACATTACCTACTGACTTCTATACTCTCAAAACTTGTAGATTTAAAAACAAAACAACCCAATGAAGCTTGCAGTTGTTTATGCCAGTAAATTTAGTAAATTCAAGTAACATTTGATATGTTGATGTTTACATGTCAGTTTGCTGCTTGAGACTGATTAAGTACTGTTACTTAATGTTAATGGCTTTACTCTGCTTCCTAGGTAAGCTATTCCTGGCAAGTGTTAGAGAAAAGGTTTTAGTTAATTGCATTAAAGCCCACCTTTTCAATAAATAATGCTCAAGTTCAGTGTGCATTTATATGGAGCAGCTGATGCTGTTCAGAAAAGGTTGGAATGAACTCTTGTTACAAGTGTTCTGTTTAAGCCCTGAATTTGCTTCAGGGTTTGCACTTTCTGTAAGGTGCTGCTGCGGGTAGTTACACACAAATGAGCTCCGAGCTCAGTATTTTTCCTGTTGAGGTAGAACTTCTTTTGCATCCTGGCTTGTATCAGTAGTGTGGCCAGCAGGACCAGGGAGGTGATAGTGTCCCTGTACTCGGCACTGGTGAGGCCGCACCTCAAGTACTGTGTTCAGTTTTGGGCCCTTCACTACAAGAAGGACATTGAGGTGCTGGAGCGTGTCCAAAGAAGGGCAACGAAGCTGGTGAAGGGTCTAGGGCACAAGTCTTAAGAGGAGCGACTGAGGGAGCTGGGGTTGTTTAGTTTGGAGAAGAGGAGGCTGAGGGGAGACCTTATCGCTCTCTACAGCTACCTGAAAGGAGGTTGTAGCGAGGTGGGGATCGGTCTCTTCTCCCTAGTAACAAGTGATAGGACGAGAGGAAACGGCCTCAAGCTGCGCCAGGGGAAGTTTAGGTTGGATATTAGGAAGAACTTCTTCACCAAAAGGGCAGTCAGGCATTGGCACAGGCTGCCCAGGGAAGCGGTTCAGTCTCCATCCCTGGAGGTATTTAAAAGAAGGGTGGACGTGGTGCTTGAGGACATGGTTTAGTGGTGGACTTGGCAGTGCTAGGTTAACGGTTGGACTTGATGGTCTTAAGGGTCTTTTCCAACCTTAATGATTCTATGATTATTTTAGTTTAAGAACTGAACTCTATTGGAATAGATTTGGGTACCTTTTCAGGGTGTTGGTTGTATTAATTCTGCGTATCTCTTTAATTTCACTTAAGTTATCTGATTTTGGTTCCTTCTCTATATTAGTACCTTTCATATATGCAATCATTTCTAAGCTTTCCAATCAAAATATGGGTAAAGCCTAAGGTTACAAATAATTATTTTTTGTGAATATATTGAATGTTTTTGTAAGGTGCTTTTCTTACACTGCTCTAAGTAGATCAAATAAAACTAGTGATTTACTCTCTTATCTCCTTTCCCACCATTTCCACACCCTTCTCTCTCCCTTCCCTCAGCTGTTGACTGCAACTTAGCTAACAGCATCTTGAATCTTATTTTTGACCAAGACTGCAGTTGTAGTGCAGTAACTTATGTAACACTTTTTCATAAATTACTTTTTCTGCTTATAAAAACAGTGAAAGCATTTTGAAACAACGCTGTCTTTTCTCTTCTTCCATTCTCCTTATGAAAATTGTTAACCTTTCTCAAAATATTTAGCTTTAAACTTGTGTAAATGTCAATAAAGCCATTGAACCTTTTTTTTTTTTAGGTATTCATCCCTAGAGAATCTTAAATGTCTCAATTTTTAAATCACTGAAAAGAAAGGTGAGGCTTCTTATGAAAACAACACTGAACCTTTTCGGAGCTTTAGAAGACTGACAGTGTCAGTTTTTTTGCTTTAGCTGTGGCACAAAGGTGTAGACTTTTGCAGTAGATATCTCACTTAAAAGTACAGGTTGTCATTTATTTGGGGCTAGACATGGCCATGTAAAGTAGAAATCTAGCTTTTTTGCCTTCGTATGGTTGTGCGTACAAAATGTCTCCTAATATAAAAAGTATTTCTTAGGGAGCTGTAAGATGCAAAGCAATGTTACACAACATAGCTTTAAAAAAAACCTCATTCTTGAATGAACATGCCTATTCTAGTTGTGATGAATTCATTCTTCTGAATGGTTATCACCCTATTTTCAAGCTCTGGGCTTCTACAGGCATACCAATTCTTCACAACCTGTTCTCTTTATTGTCTTTCAGCATGCCTTAAGTTCTGCTGAAACTCTTCATTATATACAGTGTATTGGTTTGAACTGATGTGATGGTAAAAACTACAGATTTTGGAAAGGCATTCCTAAGGAGAAGTTCATTTGTATGCGTGAATGCAAACATTCTTTACTATTGACATGAGAAATGCACATGTACATTGAAAGGCAGTAAAACCTGTGCACAGATATCAATGCTGTAAGATGCCATTTGGGATTGGATCAGGATTTTCCAAGGGCTTCTTCAGGCTTGCCTTGTTCTTTCTTCTGTTTGCTATCATTAGATATTTACTTAATACTTTGGGATGTAAGTGTGGTGGGTCAGCAACTTCTTCACAACAGCATGCTTCCTAGGAGCATCCTAGGAACATATGGTGAGGATACAATTAACGTTTCATAAATGACTACTGCTATTACATTTGTATTTGTGTTTGTGAATTGGAGCCCTCAGTGTTGGGGGCAGTTGTTATTCTAGAATCTGCCTTGCAAAAGAGATGGTAGAGATGCTGATTGAAAGGGACCACTGGATGTCAAACTCGTGCTTTGAGGAAGAATCTCACCATCGCAGGAACAGGTCATCTGGCCAGCTCCTGAAAGTCTCTAAGGGTGAAGACTCCCCCTCCTCTGAGTAGCCTGTCATAGTGCTGCAATGCCCTCCTAGCAGAAAAGGGTTTCCTGATGTCTAACCTGACCCTCCCAGTGTATAATTTGATTGTTGCCCCATGTTATATGGTCTGCCCCTACTGAGGAGGGTTTGCCATCTGCTGTCGAGTAGTTAGTTGCAGGCTACTATTAGATCACCTTAGCCTCCTGTTCACAAGACTGAACAAGCCCAGCTTTCTGAAAGTCACTGATCTTCTTGAAATTATGTAGGATTGAAACTTGTTCAATTTTATTAGGATTAAAAGAAAAAGTTAATTGAGCACAAGATTTGGAAGGCAAAAGTTGTAAGAACATGTAGTATTAATGGATTCAAAATGAGCCTCCAAAACAAAAAGAAGGTTGCACGCTGCAAGTACGTGTGTGTTCATGTGTATACGTATGGTGAAACAATGCAACATTTTACTAGGAAAAAAAATTACTTGTATATCGTAGCTTGTCAGTTGGCCTTTTGCAAAACTGTAATCTGGTTCTGCGTAGAAGATATTTAATGTTTTGCTTCAGTCTAAGTACTTCAAAATATGCATTTTTTTTTTTTTTTTAAAAGAATTTTTCTGCATGGAGGTTATTTGTGTGTTAGACCATCACATAGTAGGCTTTGGAGAGAAACCAGGTGAAATCACACGTAGAAGGGCTCTTTCATTCAACTGAGTTTAAGAAGGCATGTGAGCAGAAAATAGAATAGTTTATTACTCCAGTGAGAAGATGATGGAGAGTTTATCACTCAAAACATTTTACAGCTTCAGACTGTTTCTTGAGAGTATTATCTTGCATGAGATACGGAATTAGTAGCTCACAGAGAAGTACATTTGTAGACTTGTATAAAAGAAAGATTGATAAATTGAATTTCTGATATGCCTAGATGGAAGACTTTTCTTTAACACCTTGACACTTCCTTCTTTAAATAAATCTTAAGATTTTTAGATACCAAAATTAAATTTCAAAGAAAAGAAAGGAAGGAAAAATTGAGAACTTAATTGCTAAGCTAGTAGGGGAATGGGTCAGTAGCATAGTCTGTCTGGTGTAGGCTGTTTGTAATGTTACCATAGGTAAAGGAAGTGAGAAAATAATTCTGCAACATCGCTGTCTGCTTGCAATGTGGTGCACATACTAAGCTTTCAATTTGTGATGCTACCAGTTTGAAGTAACATATTAAATCTGTGGTTTTTGAAGTTGGGTTCAGCTCTCCTCTTATAATAGCCCCATCTTTGTCACATGTACAAATATTGCTGTTCTTTGATCTGTCTCAAGCATGTGTCTAAGACTTTTGGTTCATGTTGTTTCCAGAGAGAATTCCTGAATAGGAGTGGAATTTTTCTGAGTGTTTCCTCCTAGTTTGGAAACTTTTGATTAATTTTTTGATAATGTTGACTGAGTAAGTTTAAAAATGCGTGCTTGTTTTATGATTTTAGAGGCAACGTCACCTGGCTTTGCTTTGGCATTGGTAGTAAAACTTCACTTGCGTAAAGAGAACTTCAGCAAACATTTTAAATGTCAGAAGAGTGTTTTTATGTTTATCTGTTTTCATATTAACTGGAAGCTTTTTCCATGTGTCAACTTATATATGTTAATTTAAATATTACTAAAGAAATGAAACTTAATGAAAGGAGGAAACTGTTTTCTTTGTGTTTTAACACAGAGCTACATTCTCTATTTACATTATTATGGAGAGTAAGGTATAAGTATGTTACCCATTTTCTGGTATCAACTGAATGTTGATTGTGCTCAGTATTCCTCAGAAATGCAGAATAGAAAACATTGTCCCCCTGCCCCCAGCAGATGACTTGGTATAAAACTTGCTTTAAAATGGTTACAGACAAAACCAGATTTAAAGCAAAGATTTATAACCTACAAATCACTGTGTTAATATAGAAAAGATTAAAACATGCTGATCGATAGATGTGACTGACATGGAATAGTTGGTTTTTGGATGTCAGCTTTTTCAGGTATTGCATTTAGGGCATGAGAATAGACCTTGGAGATAAAGCCTGTAGAATGTATGTTCCTTGTATTTGATTAAACCAAAGCAAAATTATGAAGTAGAATAGTATTACAAAACATGCTTCCCTTGAAGATGTGAATGCATAACTTCAGATGTGTTTTATTGTCTATGGAGGCCATCAACCAGCAAAGGACACCTAACAGAACAAGACAGAAACCCCAACATATTTGAAAACAATCCGAATTTAGTAAAAGTGTTTTTTCTATATGTTCTATCTGTTACATATTTCTGTTTCTGTGGGAAACAGTTGTTCTCATGTGAAATTAACTTCCTAGGGTTTTTGAAAATGGGATCTAATTGAATGCCTTGAAGTTAATCTTCTTCAGTGTATTGAAATTAATCTTTCATGGTTATGGTTTACTTTTGCTTATGCATAATGACAGGCAGGTGGCTTTTTTGAACTTCTGGAAGTTACTTTCTTTTTGATATTAGAAATGATGGACTGCCTGTAGGTGTTGATATTTGATATATTAAAAAAAGGTAATGTAGCGGAAACACTTATGTCTGTTGGAATTTGGCTCTGTGCCTGTTTTCCTACTTCTGTCTGTTGCAGGGAGCAAATAGCAACAGAAGCATTGGTAATTCTGTGCATGAGATACCCAGTTCCATTTGCAGTATGTGTCCAGCAGAGTTTAAAAAAAGTCTAGGATATTATTTTTCATGCTTTAGCTTTTTCAAATCTGATAGATACAAACCAATATTAGTGTGTAAAGTCTTATGTAAGACTCTAAAATACACACTGAAATTTCATGTTTAAATAAACTATATGTATATATGTCATAAAGTACCTGTAGTGACTCTCGTGAGTAAAAGTAGTGATCATCTGGAAAAAGTTTGCTGCCCTTCATTTCATCTTGATTTTTCTTAAGTGAGGACTTAAGAGTAGATTGCGTATCTCTTAATGTCATTGGTTACCTTTAAGATATCATATACCAATATTCTTTTGCAGTTGGTTGTAACCTCAATTGTCACAGTGTTAAATTTTAAAAGATCTTTGTACTTTCTTGTTCTTTCCTTTGAGCTTTCCATAAGTATTTTCGTGGCTGTTTCTTCTCTTCAGAAAACTTTCTTGTGCTGCCAATAATAAAAACTTAAAAAAAAAAAAAAAAAAAAATCAAGCCCCTAAACAAAACAAAACAAAAAACCCCAAACACAAACTCACTTAGCTTTACGTAACCAAGTGTCATAGTTTGTCAGCTTTGGGACAGATCCTATTATGTTGCCTTTTTTTATAGTCCTGTGTATTGAATCTTAATGCATGTTCTGGCTTCTAGGTTTTGGAAACTGGTCAAAAAATTGGAGGTTGAATGAAGGGACTACATAAATTATAGCAATATTTGGGACAGATGTGCTTAGCAGACACCTTGAGCTTGCTGGTGTAAGTTCATAGAGATGAGGTTTATGATGTGGACTGACTGCAACCAAAGTAGGCTACATCTGGAGCTTGTGATTACTCTAGGCTTGTGGGGAGAGCCCTGGAGAAAGGACAAATTCTGAGCTTGCCGGCAGTGGTGTTAGATACTGTCCTGTCAAATCCTGTGGAACGTTTTATTTGTGCTTGCTATTACTCCAATTCCTGCTACAGTGTTACAAAAGTCTGGTTTAGGTTTTATAGGCCACAAAATCTACTTGAAAAAACACAGGTTGCTTCAAGTAGAGAATTCAATGTTGTATTTAAAGTCCAGCCATGACATCAACTTGTTGCAGGTAAATATATATGTAATTTTTCCACTTGATAGTTGTTAATTGCAACAGGTAGTCTAGGACATGGCCTTGTCCTGTGCCTCCTAGTAGCAAAAGCAAGGATCTGGAAAATGGAGCTGGAGTTTTCCGCTCAGGTAGCATAGGTGTTGTTCCACTGCATTAATTCAATTTTTCGGTTTATTGCTCACATACTGTTGCTGGCTAGATTCAGTTGTAACATAGGCCACATCAAGACCAGGGTTTAGCAGTGCTACTGGCTGTAAAGTGCGGTTCTGCCTGCTTCTGCATGGGTTTCCTCCTCCTCCCCCCGTGCTTTTGCTGTCGCAAGTGTTTGTGCACGCGTACAGAGAACCAATTCAGGCAGAATCGGTTTCCTGATCCTTCCTGCAGCATGATTGCACAAATGTGCTTATGTTAGTACAAGGAAGGGAATAGTACAAGGACAGGAACGAATGGCAGGGGCATGAACAGTTAGCAATCCTTTTAGCATTAGTCTTTGGCTTATCCTGCTTTAGAGCATATGTGAAATTATGGCTCTTCCTTGCGTCCTGAATGTGCTCATGCTGTTGGGGAGCAACTCCTGGTATTTGGAGCTGTACAAGTAGTATTTGGCAATGTGTGTTGTTCAGGCAAATGTAGAATACTCAGGAACCTTATGGTTTTCTTTCACACGTGACTTCTCGAGATTTGTCTAGATGTGGAAGACTACCACTTTAAACTTGTATACAAATTGTATCTAACTCTTTGATGGGAAGAGCCACGTGTTTGTAGTATGAATTCTTTTATTTTAAACAGAATCAGTTTGAGCTAATCCTCTTTAACATTATATGATTTATTCTAAGTTCTGGAGTTGTTTAACTGAACAGAGTTTCCTCCTTTGCTTCTCTGTGTGGTTCCAGTGCATGACTCTGTGCACAGAGTATGAGCGTTCAGTGTATGCTCATTGTGTAAGAACTATCTTCTATTTTAACGACCCACTTTAACTACTATGGAATACATAGTGGAAAACTACAGCATTTGCTACTATTTTTATGGGCCCAAAAATACATTTATCACGATGGTATCAGCACATATCAATCTAAGATATGTGCAATTGTGGTTTATTCTGACATTCTGATAATTGTAAAAATCAATATCTGTCTTAAGTTTGAGCAATAGCATAATGATGATATGTTATTTCTGAAGATGTGTGACTATTTTTTTTTTTTTACATTCTGAAAATTAGTTTGTTTTTTTTTTTGGTTTTTTTTTTTTTTTTTTTAAGGGCTCTTTAGATCTTACTTGTGTCAAATAAGCCAAGGTGAACTGGGACACCATCATTAGATTTGTCAGCCTGGTTTATCACTTGGTGAAATTCATCATGAGAAAAATATTTAGCAGCATATTAGTAGGAGCAAAACTGCCAGTTGTGCAGTCTGGAGTTGGATGTGAGTGCTAACTGCAGAGCAGTTCATGTAAGCTTCTGGAAGTAGGATCGTCCTTAACTAGCCAGCAATCTGCACTACTAAATGTTCACATAAGCTAATAGGAGTATTTAAAGAAACTGATGTTTATATATCCTTGAAAGTACTGATATGTTGGATGGTGCTAAAAGGAAGTGTTTCATTATGGTGTTATTGATTAAATAAAATGAATCTACACATTCAGTGCCTTTTGTATTTCTGAAAGTATAAACATTGCATAGGCTGACAAATTTAATACTCAAATGCTAGAATCTTAACAGATTGTGTATTAAAAAAAAAAAAGTGCCCTGGAGCTTAGCAGCTTCCTTTATTGTAAGTACAATGTTAAATCTTTTTAATTTAGGTTTCAGTTGGATAATTCTGATATGCTCTCTTAAGGTATAAATACATCCTGACAACATGTTGTTACAGGAACTCTGAGGGAACTGATGATGCTACAGATGGTGCTCACAGAGGATTAAATTTGATTCCTTGGTTAGAACAGTTAATAATATGCATACTAGATCAGATGGTGTAGAAGACTGAAGTAATTCAGTAATGTCAGCAATGTCATGCTTACATGCCTGATTCATGGATATAGGATATGATTATGAATCACATGTGAAAACAAATATATCAGAGGAAAAACTGGTGTGATTAGAAGTATAAGTTTGAAATTATATATAATTCTATATGAAAATAATTAATATGACTGTAATACACTCCTAATTTATAATTTTAGCATGTTTCAGTTTATTTGTCCAAAATTGTAAGGATTTAGGTCTTAAAAGATGCTTTTTTAATCTTAAAACCACATCTGTAAAACTTTATGCCTTTTACTAAACTTCTAAAAAGTTTTGTAAAGTGGTAAAATCCTTTTCAAGTGCTTCCCCCCTACCTTTTTCATTTTAAGAAGTTGTGAACTACTTTTTCAGCATGAAAAAAGTTTGTAAACTTTTAAATTATCGGCCATACTATCATGGTGGTTGTATTCTGCAGATCACTGTCTTCCAGATAGGAATTTAGTGGCTTATGCTCTGCTTAGCTCTTGAGCCATATCTGAATAGAAATTGGTACACTGAATGTTGACTATACACTTTCACCAGGAGGCTAAAGATCAGGCTTCCAGATTAGTGCATAGCAGAGGTGTTAACAAGTTTGGAATTCTGAGCAAGAAGATGAGGTTTTATCTAGAAAACAGATACTAGGAAGTTTGCTTCAGGAATCACATGGACATACTGTCAGGCACTTGAAGGTCACCTGTAAATTGCTTTTCTGATTTCCTAACCAAATTAAGAAAGCGGCTTAAATGCTGTGCTACTGCTCTTCCTTAAGAGCTGACACATTCTTGGCCAGATTAAAGTATATGATCAGGGATATCCTGCGTCTTTTCCAGCTTCCTGCTGTTAGAAAAGAGAAAGTTGCTAGAACAGCAGAAAAGAACTAGTCAGACCTAAAATATATAGAAAGCTTAGATGTGTGTTGTTATATGTGCTTAGATGTGTTATGCATTAATTGTTACTGAATAGATATGAATACACATCTGTAGTTTATTTCATCAGCTTAATTAATGTTCTGTTGACAAATGAACTCAAATAGTAAATTCACAGTTCTGTTTCTTTGATAGCTGTAACTTCTAAACATGTAGGGAATATAGGGCAAAAATACTGACTGTGTTGCTCATTTTGTCTGAGTTAAGGGTGTGTTTTTATTCCAGGTGAAGTTACGAATTTAGGTCATCTTTGAACCTATGTAAATTTGTTTTTTCTTGGAGCTATTCTAATTTTAGATGTTAATAATTACTGTAATGTGCAAAGAGTACATCATACACTTTTAAAGGTGCGTTAATCTTCACTACCAAATCAAGATACATGGATGAAAACTTAGATTTAAACCACATTAAATATTTCACTTCTTGGTCTTGTACTAATAAATATAAGTGAGACAGACTTCCTTATTGGTGAGAGTAGGTATCAGACATCTGGCTTTTTTTTTTTTTTTTCCTGAAGGTTCATATGTGTTTGTAGGTTTGTATAGTAAGTATCATTAAAGTACAAGTAAGGTTGGAAGGAGGAAAAAATGGAGAATTTTTGATGGCTTGTGTAAGATGCATCTCCCAGTTTCCTCTCATCCTGCTTTGTTAGGGTTGGCAGGAGTTCCTCTTCTAAATCAGTCTACTGTGACCATTGTATACAATGATTGTCCAACGTCCTTTTCCCTTCAAACGGTGTCATGGCTCAGGGAGGATGTGGGAAGGAGATGGAAAAGCCATCAATCCACCTTCTTGATTTTTGTTTAGTCAGACAGAGCAGTGTTGTAATTTAATAACTAATTTCCTAACAGTCTAAATGAGGTGTTTGTACTGATATTTTGTCTTGTCAGAATAATACTTGACATGATAAACATATTCAAAGTCCTTTTTGTAACTTCCTTTTTAAACAAGCATTGCTGATTTGGGATAGTTGCTTTTAATGCTGTTAAATTAAAGCAAAATTACATTTGACATCAAATTTAGTTCTCTAGAGAATTACTTTTGTATCTTTTCCTTTAAGTAAATGATTTTATTGCTACTGAGCTCTTATAGTTTTCTAAGGTAGCGTATGACGTTTTGAATGTCTTAACAGATGATCAGAAAGTTAAGTGTCTGCTCTTCTGCAGTTTGTCTCGAAGCTTTTTATCTAGGAAAAATTAGATAGTCACAAACACTGTCTTAATGCAGTAGTTTCGTGCTAATGGCATACGTTCAAGGAATTTGGACATTAAATAACATACTGTGATTTATCTATTTTTTTTTTTTCCCACTGTGTATAAAATTGTAATTTATGTTCAGACTAAGACAGCTTTTTTGTGGTGTGTGGAGAAAGCAGAGATGATTCGAATTGTGATTTAAGGAAAATCAAAGCCTTTCTTGCCTCATCAAGTTTTCATGTGGGTGAAAAAATATAATCGATTTGCATATATTAAAAGATACTGAAATAGCAGAATAAATGTACACTTCTCAATAGTGACAAAACCAGGTTTGGATCTCTCATGCAAAGATTATTTGTATACATATTGAAGTGATAACGATTTATTTTAAGGTTGTTTGAAATGTCATCTTTTTTGTACTGAAGGATGTTTAGTGGATTTTAAGAGTTATGGTAGCTTTCATGGGGACGAACTGCAAATAGTTGTGTGTTTTCTGTGGGTTGTTTTTGGGTTTTTTTTGGTTTTTTTGTTTTTCTTTTTTGAACTGAAGTGTTTGCCAGTCACTAAGCATTGCACACGTATTCAGAAACAAGTGCTTTCGATACCAGACTTTGCAGTCCACAGTTTCATCTGTGAGTCTTATCTGCTGTCATTGCACGAGTTATAAACACAATTTCAGAAATTACCTGAATTTCTAATATGGAGTAGTGGAAAAGCCTAATGTGAAACTTTACTTTTTAAAATTCTTTGAAGACAGCAATGTCCTGAATCTCCTTTCCCATTGCACCCCTTCCCCTTTCCCCGCTGTCATTAGTATTATTGCGTTTTCCTCTTCAGGAAGCTCATTTAAGTAACATCAGTGTTGTGATTAGAAGATAAATGTATTCTGCCCCTTTTGTCAAAATTTTGTCTGTTTTTTTAAAATGTTTTTAGTGGAAAGATGTGCTGCAATGATGAACTTTATTTTTCACTCTAATCGTTTAAATAAATGTCACAAATGACATTGTCAAGTTAACTGTTATATCCTGCTCAGCCTACTTGCCATATGGAGGAGTTTAATTATTAAGAGTAGGAGTGATTTGCTTTGGGAGCTTTTAATTGAAAGATTAAATGAAGCTCACTCTGAGGATGTCTCTTCAAGCATTTGAAGATTTTAATGACACCTTATGTAAGGATTTAAGATAAAAGCAACATGTTTGTTGCTTTTACTGTGAATAGCTGTTTTGAACATCTGGTGCAATTCTTGAAAACAGTTGCTTTTCAGTAGTTTCAATAATCCCTACTGTACCTGACACTCAGATTTGTACTCAAATTTTTAAAAATTATTGTTCCCTTAAAGTTTTTTTTGCCTTGAAAAGAATCATATTGAATTGATGAAGAAACTGTAATGTATTAAAGTACAGTGTAAAAGTAAAACACAAAAGAAATGTAAGGAAATAGAAATCCTAGTTAGATGAAGATGCATTTGGTGGGGGGTTGGGGATGTTGTGGCCACCTGCTTTGGCTCTGGAAAACGCAAAGAAATCCTACTTCTGTCATCATGGCTTGCTGAAACATAGTTATTTTAAGCTGAGAGTATGTACTTAGGAAGCTGACACTTGCGTATAGTGCTTGCCTTTTCTGTGAGGCTTCCCTTTATCCCAGATGGCTTTTTAGGAACGAGGAATTGTAAAACTAGCAGAACATGGTGCGCTCCTGAATTTATCAGAAAAAGGCAGTCACGGAAACACTGCGGGCTTCCATAGGACTGCCATATGTTAGCGTAAAAAAGTCCTCTTCTTTCTCGGTGAATGCTGAACATCCTTGTAGAACAAAAATGATGCGTAGTAGCCAATCTCTCCAAATAACTCCCAATGGCTAAGTTGCTCTGACTAAACCAATGGGGAAATTTAAAGGCATTTAAATTTTAAATTTGGAGGTGTGTATCTGGTTCCAGGTGCCTCTGAAAATCATAAAGGTTTTGTGTGCCCCTGTATTCTTAAAAAGGCTCTGGGGCATCAAAAGGACTTAAGGACTCTGGCGCTTCGGAGGCCAGATTGGAACTGCAAACAGCTGGCTCGTGTCCCTCTGTCACAGGCTTTGGCACAGTCATAGCTTTTATGCTCCGGTGTCCATATGCAAAAGGGTGTGTGTGTGAGAGAGAACTGCAGGATTATTAGCTGTTTGTCAGTCTGTCTGTCCTTTTCATTCTGAAGTCTGTTATGCTCACAACAGTTTAGGGGAAAGTAAATGCAGGATAGATGAAAGACTGCGAGGTGCACGTACCCTTTTGCTTTGGAACCATTTCTAATGGTGTATTCCTAAAATAAATTTCAAGGGCTTTGCTGACATGAATGCTTGAAGACACGGGTGTAATCAATTTTCCATACTGGCTTGTATTGACAGTGTCACTTTAAGTTTAACTCCTGTTGCCTTCAGGAAATGGGATGAAAAAGCTGTGATTCTGAAGTTTAGGACAATTTTGAACTGAAGTTTTTCTTGTAGTCCAGCCTTATTTTAGCCTCATTGAAAAAAGACAGAAGGGGGGGGAAGGAAGGGGCGGGGGGGGTGAGGCGCAGCGCTAAGTGTTACTTTCCCCTTATCTGTAAATACAAAGTTTCCTGTATACCGGGTTGGATAACTGTACTCGGTTCATTATCCAACTCTCCTGTACAACTGATCTGTACCCATGGCTTTGCACAGCTCCCTGGACTGGTGAAGACTACTTACTCCTCTTGCCTCAGAGCTAGGAGGCAATTATTGAGCTATTCAAGGCAGGAGGAAGGTTTGGTTCAAAAACCTCTGCCAAGTCTGTTGAGCCATAAATTTTACATTTAATTTTTTAGTAACGAATTCCCTCCTTATCATGACCAGAAGTTCTGAAACTTCCTCACCTCTGAACATTAAAAACTGGGCTGTAAAATAACTCCTGCCTAGAGTGACATATGGTGTGCCTGTATGCCTCTTGTCCACCTCATCTGAAGTGTACCTCTTTTGTTTGCTTCGCTAATTCTTCTGTGCTGTTTGTTAAAGGAAGGGTCAAATTCTAAGCTATCAGCTTCACTCACCAAGGGAACTACTTGATATCATCTGCACTCTTTCCTGTGATGACGATTTTGGACTAAGTGTATTTATGACAACACACCAGACTAGGACAGAGAAATTGGTCCAGATATGAAATTAGGTTTGTCTTTTACAACAGAAGGTTTGGAATCCCAGAACACCTTCGATAGGGTGGATTCAAAGTGAAAAACAGATTGTCAACCAGTCTTATAATTTGTTGCAGGGTGTCAGGCCTATAGGGCTATGTAGACTTTTCCTCTTGGCTTTTATCTCAATTGACTGGATGTTTGAGAAGTTTCTGACCATACTTCATCTAGTATTAATTTGAATTGTTTCTGCTGTGCAGGCGAGGCAAAATACTGCATTTTAGAATCTTCTGCAGAGCTGCAGATGACTAAATTTTCATCAGCTTTTTTTTGGATTTGGTAGGGTATGCTTGTGAAATGCTTGTGAAATGCTTTTCGCTTATTCTTTAGGTTGTGGCTTTGTAATTTGTTTTTGAGATTGTTCTCTGAAGAGGGGGATGACAAGTGTTGTCAGTCTGGAAATGTTTAATTTTACCATATGCAAATGAGCTTGAAGGTAAATCTGGATTCTGTTTAGAGTGGGTTAATTTTTATTACAGTCGATGTGGTCCTACTCCATGTTTCTCAGTCCCAAAAGGAGCAATTGGAACTCTATCGTCTCTTGAGAGAGATCAAGTGTTCCTGGAGCCAGTGCATGGGACATTTGAAGCACAAGCAGCCTGTTTACTTCTCTCAAGAAGAGCCATAGCTCTTTAAAGTGCTTTCATGCTTAAGTAACCAAAAAAGGCATATTTAAGATAAATAAGTACTCTGATTAAGAAACTGATCAACCTCAGTGCTGAGAAAATGTACTCTGAGAAAACCTTTTTGATTTGAAAAGCTGGGCTTTCAGCTGAACAAAATGGAAAAGCATTTGAGTGGGTGCTTGCAAACTGTGAACACTATTTATCTGACATTTTCTTCTATGTAAGAATAGAACTAATTACAAATTAAACAAGTTGGGTATGTTTGAGGGACCTGTTTATCTCTTCTGACAATTATGCTTTCTTCTAACTTAAAACATAGTATACATCTAGTCTTGCAATACAAAGATGGTTCTTCTGATATATGATTGTATTTAAGTAGTGTCGTATTCTTTGTTCATGGCTATTGGAATTTAATTATTAGCAGAACCTTGAGGTGATTCATTACTATTGCAAGGGAAGTCTTTCTATACCAAGCACTCTGTATTACAGGGGTAAGTCCTTAAACTCCCTAATGACAGTAATTTTTTCATTGCAAGGCAAAAATGTAAAGGCCGTATATTGTGCAAATTAAACCTTTTCTAATGAAACAAAGGTGGGAAAATAAAACAGATTTTTTTTTTTTCTAAAATATTACTCAGTTTCACTTTTTTTCCAAGAAATTTTAGTTGCATTCCAAAGCTGACAACTGTTTGTGGTTGGCCTGGTTTAATGTTTAGTAATTTGTCTTTCTGATTTGTATAAAGTAGTTCTAAAACCAGCATCGGTCTCTGTTCTGGGGCAGTGTCAGTAAGGTGTTTGGGTTTTTTGTGGTGTTTTTGTGTGTTGTTTTTTTGTTTGTTTGTTTTGTTTTTCTCAGTTGATAGATGCGTACATATAACAGGTAACTGTTAACTTCTGTATAATAAAACTGGTGTATAAAGTAAGAATGCATTGACTCACATCTAGCTGTAGGGATCAGTCCTGTTAATATGCATCTGAGATTCTAGCTATGCCATGGTTGCTACCTTTGTACTTCTGCTTTGTAGCCTTGTGCGAGCTGAGTCTTATCAGCATTAATTGTTTTTAATTATTTTTAAATTTATAGTAAAGACAGAAAAGCAGAATCATACCAACTCAATTGGTATGGAAATACTAACACAATAAATTTATTCTTCTTTGCAAACTTGTGATCCTATCCATTTCTATATGTGCTTTCTTTTCATTACTTATGTAAATGAGCCTTTAATAAATTCTGTAGTAACAAAAAAACTTAATCCTTTGATAGACTAGAAGAAGCAAAAGTTACTCATATGCTGCCTCAATTTGTATATGCTTTGATATGATTAAAGTGGAGTGTACCAGTTCATGGGACTAGTCAGTGCCTTTTTATAATGGCTCTTACAGTGGAAATTCACTATCTTGTTAAAGCTGAACTTTAAAAAACCATTTCTGTATCCTTCTCCACCTTCTGTTCTTTGGTATTCGGTACATCAGAATTAATGAAATAGCTAGCTATTAGTTAATGCCAAGGTCTGTGAAAGACCAGTCTTTAATGATGGTTGATCATCATGCATTGTAGAATTTTGGAGCATTTGGCATGTGCCTTGTGGAAGGGAAAGAGCAGAGAGAGAACAATGTGACATGGTGGAAGCAGAGCCGTCAGATGCGCACAAATCATGAGCCTTCAGTAATGAATGCAAATGAAAACATACTATTTTTGACCTGGAATCCGGCTCCACAGTGACTGCTGTTTTTGATCAGAGTGTATGGGACTGAGATATCATGTATTGTTATCAGTCGAATTTTCTTTGTGGTGTGCTTTCTTCTCTTGCAGTCCTCCTCGAATATTTTACGTTCAGTAGTACTATCTACTTTGAATTTGATCTGCAGTGTGGTTACCATCCCTTTTGTTACCTGTTTATGAAGCTATGATTATAGGACACGGCAATTCTTTTTCTCCTCCTCTACTGCTCTCTGTTTAGCTTGTGCTTTCAGAAAGGAGGCTGGAAAGCACAGGGACTTTATTTGCTATTGCAGTGATGTATTACTAAGGGTAGATGATAGATAGAAGAAGAGATGGAGACAACAGTTACAGGGGTTGGAAAAAAAAAACAACCACCTCAGGAGTCAAACTATTACAGCCTATTCTTTGGGCTTCCTTCCTCGATAAAACAGAGTTGATTTCCCCACGCCCCCACACCCTTTTTGCTAAGAATTATTATTTTACAGCTAAATTTGACATCTATAACCTGGTGGCTATATGCAGTGAAGTACATGTACATATACAGAAATTTAAGCCCTTCCTCTTGCTTGGGAGCTTTATAGTCTAGAGTGACAGTAGTTAATATTTCTGTTTTGTTTTTTTTTTTTCCCTCACTGTAGATCCCTGCAGTTCACTCAGTCCACCATGCTTTACTGAGGAGGACCGATTCAGCCTAGAAGCTCTCCGCATGATCCATAAGCAAATGGATGATGACAAAGATGGTGGTATTGAAGTAGATGAAAGTGATGAGGTAGGAGTAAAAAGCTTTCACTTGTGCATACATGAGGTCTGTCTTTTTTCCCCCTGTTTTATATAGCTGCTCTTTAGGTTCCAGCACTTGAGTAGTCTTGCTGTTTTTCTTAATTCGGCCCTTCCCACAGCTGAGTGTGGAAGGAAACTCTAATTTCTAGAATTGTCTGAAATGGAATATTATTGTCCCTTGTTCTAGCCTAAAGGAAAGTTTTATATGACTATGTATGAAACCTGTTATTTTTGTGACTAGTGTAAGAGGCAGGTAAATGGTGTTGGTTTAGCTTGCAATGACGTAACTAAGAGTTGACGTGATCTGCCACCTGGTATTTTAGTTTCTTTGCTCTAAGGTTTTCTTGCTTAATGCATCGCTGGGCTTTCCTGTTTACCTTAGATCTGTTCCAGGCACTTCATGGTGCAAAACAATACCTATTACAGACAGCAGTCTAAAAAGCTTTCTTATGTGTTTTTGCTTACATTCTACAGGCAAGTAGTAAGCATCTCCTGCTGTAGGTTAATGGTAAATTAAGTCCTATGAACTAAGGAAGGTTATTCAGACCTGCCTGAAGTTTTTTGTGATTGTGCTCAGATGA
Organism: Platalea leucorodia; assembly: GCF_965183815.1. Taxonomy (NCBI): domain Eukaryota; kingdom Metazoa; phylum Chordata; class Aves; order Pelecaniformes; family Threskiornithidae; genus Platalea; species Platalea leucorodia. The sequence continues at coordinate 65,901,926 of NC_138828.1, read as the reverse complement.
GTTTGGTAGGCAGGCTCCTGATAAAAGACTTGCTCTTGCACTTACTCAACTTTGCCATCGAGATTCTCAAAATTATTGGTTAGGAATGGAAATATCTATGTAATTTTATTGTTCTTGCTTCTGCTTTCTGGCAGTGTCAGGTACAAGCTTGAGAAAGGAAGGGGAGTGAAGATCTCCTGTCCCCTAAAAACAAGGGTATTGCCATGTGGTTCTGAAGCCCGTTCTCACTGGAGGTGAATGGGAGAAGAATCTAGCCCTGATTTCTCTTCCCTTTTTTGTAACATTTCAGGGAAGATTGTTCTCGCTGAATGAGTTAAACTTGACAATGATAGTTCACAACTTAATGTGATGCTACTTACTTTTCTGTGTGACTGTGTACAAATGGGATCAACAGTGATTGATGCTTGGGTGATCTGAGTTTTCTGAAGGAATACAGTAAAATGGAGAGAATGATCCAGAATAAAATAATGTACTTTTTAACTTTGGAGGAAAAAAATCTGTTCTGTACCTTAGGGAGTGTCACGGTGAGGTAGTTCAGGCACTGGAAGTAGTCTGGCTCTGTTATCACAGAATGTTTGGTTATTGTCATTAATGTCTGGGACAGGCACGATCCAGCCTGCAAACTGAAACATTAGTGATGGGGTGTGGGCTTTCTGAGGAGCTTCGGCATTGTGTGATTCTCTTGACTTGTGCTGCATTTGAAGTTAAGACAGCTAAAATACAGAAATATTTATACATTGGAAACTTTTAATTAGTATTTAAAAGATTTGTCCTGGTTTGCAGTGGACCATCTTTATATGTGAACTTAAGTTTCTTCCTGTTCCAGAGAAGAGTTGAGATAAATCCAAGCAACAGAAGCTACTCTTAAGACCTGTTAAAATGGCTGAAATTAGAACAGTTCATGAGGGGTACTGTTATAGGTGGGGTAATGAGAGATGAGTGAAACTATATATTCAAACTACTCATAGTGCATAAAATAAAACGACTGACATGTAGCCCTTTTTTCTGCTAGCTCGTTTTTAATTATTGAAGAAATATGTAATAAAAAAACCCCTAAATGAGCTTTTTGTACGTATAGTTTCCATGCAAATCAGTGGTGACTATGTATTTGCGCAGTGCTCTCTTCTAAGACATTAAAAGCAAACCTGAAATTAATGAGAAATGCAATTTAATTGCAAGTCCAACTAGTAAACTATATGCTCTTGTTGTAGTGCTTTTACTGGATCTTTGCCATAATCTTAAAAGATCTGACATTTTAACAACATAGTTACGTAGTTACCTGATTACAGTAGGTCTGAATATATACAAAATATTTCCTAATATGTGCTATTTCAAAAACAGATTTTTTTTTTTCCTGTCACAGTGGGTAGTGCTGCTTGTTTTGATTAAGAATGAGGACTGATAATTTAAAAAAAAAAAAAAACCAAAAAAACCAAAACCAAAAACAAAAAAAAACCCAACCCACCAAAAACCAAACAAACCCTCCCCCCCCCCCCCCCCCCAACTTTATTAGAAGTAAAGCTTGCATGAAATACAGGGATTTTACTTAACAGCAGGGTGATGGATTTCCTGTTTCATGCTGCATGGTTTTTGCTTGCAAGACTCCTGAAAGAGCAGTATATTGAGTGTGTTGATTAGATATTCATTGGCTTCTTATTTGGCAGGAAAAATGTGACAATGTACAATAACTTTCTGCTGTTTTACCAGCACTAAAACTGTTGCAAATTACAAGTGTATATTTACACCAAGGAAGGAAGTTCTTGTAAATAAGTTATTTTGAGAGGGGAAGGTACCAAGAGCTAAAAAACTATTTATTTTAACTATTTTAATTTGCTAATCCAGTTGAGAACTCTCAACAGTGATTCCAGACACTTCGTCTGCATACTATTATTTTTCCTAATGTTCCTCATGGTCTGTTTTATGCTGTAGTTTTGTTTTTCCTCTGTAAAATGAAGTCTCACATAATATCATTCTGTAGAGGATAAAATAAAATTTGAACTTTTATAAGAAACTTTTTATTTCATCAGAAATTGTCTGATACTGGAAGCCTTTTGGATCTACTTGTGTGGACTGGAAAGAAGCTTGTATTTGACCTTGATGAAATTGATGTGGGGAAACTTGATCTAAATTTTTATCACGGGATTTATTCGTCATTGAAACATGTGAGGGATTTGTTGAAGTCTTCTAAGGAAGGTAGAGGGCCTCTAGTTTGAGCATGGACTGGTTAAATATTTTTTTCCTTATTCTTTGGTCTGTTACCTAGATTAGACTAGATAGTATAACTTAGGAGACTTACAAAGATGAAAAAACTTGAAGTTTTAAATTCACTAGAATATACTTTTCCAATTATAGTTATTACAAAATACTTGGAAAAAAGAGCTTTTGTCATAGCTACTCATATGTTTGAATTTTTTTTTTTTTTGCATTCAGGAGTCACATAACTTTCTAATACTTGCCCTGAATTTTCAGTGTAGAATTATGTACTTCAAAAAAAGAAGCATAACTTAAAGAAAAAAAAAATAATAAATTTGTGTTGTACTTTAAAGTAGAGTATGCTTTACTGTGCAGTTACTAATTTCTGTAAAGCAGGCTCTCACTGTGTGAAAACCAGAAAGTATGGTACAGCAGAGAAGAGAAAAAAGGAAGTATATGGAAACAGATTATACTTGCCATTAGGGCAGGCTAATATGAATTTCTCAATCAAATCTAGCTCCTGCTATTAGTACTTTATTATTAACATACAAAAGATTGCAATTGTTTAAACTGGTTTAAAGAGGTAGGCTGTAAAAGGGTAAGTGAAAGGGAGAACATATTACTAACTGAGGTTTTAGTCATGTGCTGTGGGAGGCTATCTGCCTCAGGAAGCATCTGTTGCACCACGTGTACAAGATTTTGTTTTAATGATGAAGAGGTACAAGCAGCAAGACAGACTTATCATATGTTCACTATTTACATAGTTTTTTTCCTGTTTCTAACGAAGCTCTATGTGTAGATCCTACATCAAGGCATTTCCTCAAGGAATCTCCCTGTAGAAATAGAATTAGTTGATGTTTTTGAAATATTAATATCATACTGTGTGTCTAATGTCTCACAAAGCTAATGGCATGAATTTACAGCTTTGTGTGGGATCTTAGATCACATAATAACTTGATATTTTGTTTGAGTTTTTTTGAGTGCACTTGCATAATTACTTAACAAAAAAACCCTACCCAACAAACCCTCCACAAAATAAAAATAATAATAATTAAAAAAAAAAAAAAAGACACAATCACTATGCGGAGAGGAAGAGACTGTGGTATTGAAAGCGTGACACATTACTTTTAACAGTATGGTCAAAGAAGTTGGAACCTCAGGGGTGATAATGCAGAAGTGCCTGACTTAAAATGTTGTCTGGAGGCAAGAATCAAAAAGAATCTAGCTTTAGTGGCCTAAAACAGGAAGGATGGTTGTCTTCTATACAGCAATTAAAGCAGAAAAAGTAGCTATTATGATCTGATCAGTAATAGCAATAGTAATATAGCACTTTGGCAATAACTTTCACAAGTTTCAGAATATTTGACAGCCCAAGATCTTCCTTTAAAGTGACCATTTCTGCATGGATGGGCTCTGTGAAGCTATTGTTTGAGGGCTTGAGGTCATATTTGCATCCAAGATGCAAATAATCTAAGAGAGGTGGAACAAACATAATGTCTTGAGAGAGTATCCTGTGTTTTGAGAGGAGATGAAGAGGTGGAGTCTAAAAAAGAAAAAAAAGTCAAAGGAAGAATTCAGAAGGAAATAAAAATGGAGGATACAGAGGCCAAGTGTTACAACAAGTGTACCAACTCGGATAAAAATAAATAATTTATAGATCTGGGGTGAGTTCAGAAACATATGCTTCAGTATACCTTCCCTTTAGTGCTCATTTGTGATTAAAGGTTTTATAATAAAGGAGATCCAGTTCATGCTCTTACTACTTATTTCTATTATGTAATTAATTTGCTAGTCATATTCTTGGTTGTTTATGCTTCTTGTAGCGATTAAAATGGTACATGCATCACAATTTATTTTACAAGCTTGCTCAATTAAAATATTACGCATTAGTATTACTATTTTAGCAGAATCTGGAGAAATAAAAATTAACATGTAATTTTCAACATGAAATTATTTTCTGAATTACTGCTGAAAGACCTGACTATTCAATTTGTGTAAAGATGAGTTGGTGAAAGAATTCTGTGGATATCTTTGTTCTTTAATTCCTTAACAGAAATAAAAAATGAATGAAACATCATTTACTGGTTTGGACCAGAGACCTATTCATTTCAATAATCTGTTCTGCACAGTAGTGAGTACTAAATACTTCAGGCAAAATTGTAAGAAATTCCATGACAAGAAATCCTGAAGAACTACATGCCAAAATAGCGTGGTGCTCCCATTTTAAGTATCTATAATTTGGATATTAGGAGCGTAAGGTGTGAGGTGAAAAAACACTTTCAGATTTTAACATTAAACTCAGGATGACTCTAAGTGAATAGCCCTTCTGTATTCTTGAACAAAAGCAAATTTAGGCACAGAATTTCCCTTCCTTTTGATTGTTACACCTTGGAGTAAAGATTTGCCAGAAGAATTTGGGGTGGGGGGAAGTACAGCTATGTATGGAACAGATGCTAAAAAAATAAGGGATGGTGGTGTTCAAAAGCTTGATCTCCCTTTGTTCAGTGCATCTTGGCACGTCATTAAACTTCAGGAGCCCACTCCAGGTGTTATAATTTGAGTTGGGAGAGGTTCTGCTATAGACTGAGCTCTTGCTTCATTTTGTTGTCTGCAGATACACACTCAGCAAGATGTTAAATATCCTTGAAAGTTCCCTTAGTATTCTGGTTTTGTCCTTATCATTTATATAATAAAGGTCCTTAAACTGGTGTTCATATTTGTGTAAACTAGTTTATACTTAAGTGTCAGCAGGTTAGGCAAAATTCTGTGTGGTAGGGAAATACCTGCTGCAGTGGTTTAGAAACTGCAAACGCTAGAACTGTTTTGCATAATACTGGGATGCTTCCTGAGTGTGTTTTACATCTCAGGGTGCAAGAACATTCTGTTACGAACATTGATCTTTGAGTATTTTGAACTCCTAACCAGCGTAGCAAACCTTGTCCCCCAAAGCTATTGGGTTACTTTTGATTCCCTTAGTTTGTTGTAGATCTGTTAATAGAGGTCTTTTTTGCATTGAATTTTATCATTCGACTGCTAATGTATTTGTCCCCAGGCAGAGTGTCTTTTAGCCTCCTGCAGTTTTGTAGGCAACTCTGAGCATATCTACACAGTCTGTTTTTTTTTTTCAGAGCAGGGTGGGTAAGAGCCAGGTCTTCTCTGTGAAACATTATGACCATGTTAGTCTACAGCTGTGCCTGTGCAAAGGAGTCCTGCAGAGAGGCAGCACGTGTTATCATGGGTACGGCTGCGTAGAAACCTGTTCCAACGTGATTTGGATCAGACCTACCTCATGCCTTGCCTCCTTGGAGGTACTTAAGCTGATATGTAGCTGTCTGCACCTGTTTATGCAGCACTGCAGGCATTTAGTTCTGCTACAATGAAATGCTGCCTTGGAAATTCTAACTTGGCTTGGAAGAGAGTGCGAAGTTTACTTTGCAGTAGAATAGCTACAGTTTTGTTTTGAGCTGCAATAATATTTTTTTCAATAGAATTTATAGGTTACTTAAGATATACTTGATAACACTTTCATGGTTATGTCCTACATTTTTCTAGTAATGTTTCTATTATGCTTAAATACATTTTCTTATTTTACTGTGTAATATCTTTAGAAGCCATTTCTATAGGGTAGGCAGTTGTAAATGCTCTCATACTTGAACCATAGTATGTTGCCTTTTAAAAGCACATTTGCCATCATAACTTAGTAAGTGTGACATTCCAGTAGCTGCAATGAGTCTGGTAGCAGTAGATGGGAGGGAATGTACTAAAAGGCTGTCTAACAGCAACCAGCTCTATCTAAAAGCAGGATTATAGGAAAACTGAAGTTGTACCTTTTGCAGGTTTTCTTTTGAAGGAATAAAACTGAAGGAAGTAACACTGTTTAAGGAACAGGTGCTCAAGGAAGACGGTAATACTTAGCCAGGAGATGTTACTAATTGCTCTTAAAGTAAACTTGTCAGTTAGAGGGTCTATTTTAAGTTGGTGAAACTGAAAATCATAAACTTGAGCCTTCACTCAGAACAAAATATAAACATAGCATATGAGTACTTCCTTCTGCAGTTAGTGAGTGTGGTTAATTTTACTTTTCCACTGAGATTTCAAAAAGTATGCAATTGTTCATTTGCTCCTCAAGGAGCAAGCATCTCTTGCAACTTCCATATTTTAACACATTGTAACTTTTTGTATCCTTGCATGTGGCTTTAGTTTGTAAGTGCTCTCTCCATGTCAAACCAGTATTGGATTTTGGTGTGTCTTTCTTCCTCTTTTGGAAGGGTCGGAATTTCTTTTTTTTGGTGGTTCTTGCTTCAGGTTAGTTTTTGGTTATGAGTTGACTGGATTTTGGTGAATGTTACAGTATTAAAAGCTTTCTGAAGAAGAAGGAAGGTTGTGGCGTACCTTACCTTGTAACTCTTTTGCAGGGGTCCACAAGTCCTGTCCCCTCCAGGGAGGAGAAAGTTTCCTCTCCACCTCTTACGCTGCTGAACCTTGGGCTTTGGGATGTGAATCTTTGTAGAGGCAGAGTTGTTATGGTACTTTTGGGATCAACACTCCAGTTTTGAGTCTAGGTGTGGTGTTTTCTTACTCTCTACTTGTTTTTGAAGTAACTACTTCGACAAATGATTTTTTTTATTTCACACAGAGTTTTTAGGTAACTTATCTGCTGCTTTCGTGGTTTCAACTTTGTAGTCTTTAAAAGGCCTTCTCCCTCTTGAGTAATTATGTTGGCTAAGATAATCCTTAGATGTTTTTTGTTAGAGCTTATTCCTTTAACCTCCCTATTTAGAGTTATTTTTCTAACCTTTTCTTTGTGTACTTAATGACCAGGGTAACAGAAGAGAGATTAGCTGCCATGACAAGGAACAGAAAAATCCTCTCTTTTTACCAGAGCTGTTCTGTTTTTATGGCTTTCTTCAGTTTAGGACACCATTCCTTTTCTTAAAGGAGAACTTCCATACTAGGCCAGTTTTGAAACTAAGATCTTTTAAACAAAAGAAAGATGTTTGATGTCATATATCTCTTCATTAGTAAATGCGTTCATTCTTTGAAATATGACGGCCTCTTTCTATCTATGCACATTGTAACTTTACCGTTGTGACCATCCGGTGTTAGAGAACCTCACTGAGGGAGGTGTCGTGGGTATCCTCACAAGATCTGGGAGCGATATGGGTAGGATTGAACAGAAGAGGGGATCTTTTCTTGAAGAAATTTTCATAAATGCATAATCTCTCCCTCTGAGGAGTAACTGCGTACTGATTACTAAATCCAAACTGCTTACAAGTTTGTATGTTGTCAGTCCCTTTTTTAAAAAAGGGACTTAGTCAAATACTCTAAACAGTCTTTCAGTATAAAGCAGATCTTTTCCGCTGTCGTCCTCTTCTTCAGGGAAATCTTGTGCTTCGAACTTGGATTTGTTTTCTGTATTTGTGATGAAATTTGAAATCAGGCTTTTCGGTTTTTTTCCCCTCAACTCGTTAGCATAGCCGGTCGTGTTCCAGCAGTGTGCCCAGAACGGGAATTCATCTCTTAACTTGTGCTCCCTCTGCGGGCTCCGTAGCAGAATGACATGAAACGCTGCAAGTTTTCCAGGAGCTGCTGTTTGCATTGCTTATCTGGGTGCTAAGGTTACCTGTGTCCATCCCACTTTTAAAATCAGAACACTTTCTTATAGTACCTTGTAGTGCTTTGGGGTGAGATGTAACATATTGAAGGTTTTCTGTTTAACAGCTGCCATCTTCCTTCTCTTCTTTATTCCTAACCCTGTAGGTAGTATTGTTAACTGCAATTTGGATTTTCCCTGACGGCACCTGTAACTATTCAAATGTTCTTATCCTAAAGTATTTTACAACCTTTGTGGACAACTAGCAGTAAAAGTAGAAGCAAGTTTATTTCTTATGAGCAAAACTGATCTGAGGTATGAGTTTTAGCTGAGGAGATGCAAAATGTGCTGAAACCTTTACATACAGCATACACTCCGTTCTGTTCCTCTTCAGAAAGGCCTGCAATGTTTGTTTTTAAAACAATTGTCCACAGCTGACATTTGGAGTCTCCAAGGGCAGTGCATCACCAGTCACTAAAAGATGAAGAGTGAGTGTTAACATGTACCTTAACCCCCATATGAAGGGAGATAGTCTTTACAGGGAAAGACCTATAATATATTTTTCTTTGTCTTTTTAGTACATTTTTCACAAGTTCCCAAAAGACACATTGGGGATGGTAGTTGATAGCAGGTACTTGCAGTCTGAAGGGAAAAGGTGAGGTGGGCAACCATCAGTTCTTTTCTGCTGCTCCAACTGTGAGACTGTACTTTAATCGGGAAAGGCTTAGAGACATCAGTGGATAAGATTTTTTTTGTTTTCTTATTCTTTGATTCCTTTTCTTCAGTTTACTCCTTAATAAACATGGAGTGGGAATGAATAAGATAATCTGCCCTTGATTGCACGTTGCGTGTTAGCTGTGGAAATTGCCAGCTTCATGGTAGTTGTGCCAATTTGGGAAGTATTCAGAGTTCACACTTGGACTATGGAATGTGCAACAGAGGTTATGCAGCAGATATTTTTACATTTGCATATGGTTACAGCAATCAGTCCTTTTCTGTGCTTATTGTAGCTTTTTACAGTTGCTGGTCCATGGTGTTCCTGTGACTCTGCCCCAACAGGCTGCTATTTTCAATTGTTCTCATATATTTCATAAATTTCTCCTGTATTTCTCATGTATATATGTGCGTGTGTATATATATATATATCTGTATTTATGCCTTTCTCATACACATAGCGAAGAGTAGTTAAAAATGCTCGTGCAGTTTGTATGGGCTAAATGGAACTATTTTAGGAATCAAAAGGCTTTGGAAAGCTAATGTCTGACAATCAAAAAAGTTTTGAAGTGGTAGATGAATGAGAGAGGGTTTGCATCCAATCTGTACTTGGAACCAAAAGATGTGTGTATTTATGATTCGATTAGGGAAGGCAACTAGTACTTTATCCCAAGTCTAGCAGTTAGAGGAGAAACTAGAATCCCTTCCCATATTTTTAGACTCCCTTACTTCCTAGTAAGAATGAAGTTTTTAATAAGGGGAAAATGATAAGTGTTAGATTTTTCTTGCATATTTCTGCTCTAATACACTGTCTCTTTTTATTAAGAGTTAATATTATAGTTTAACATTGACTACTTTTCAGTCTCTCCTGCAGTTTCTTGAATGATGTCATCTCTAGATTTCTTAGAAATGGGGCCTATGCAGGAAGCTCTGCAGATAAATTACCAGGACTAAATTTTAAGTGAGGTCTTTTGCAGTGCATTGCTTGGCCTTCTTCCTCACCTCTGCTTGCAGTGGTGATGACATGACCAGCCACATAAAAAGCTGGTTTTTGACTGTCATGACTAACTATAGCCATTTTTCTTTTGAGCAGCTTATCCTTCAGAAACGGAAGAAAGCAAACAACCTACTGTGAAAGATTACTTAGCTCTTATGTTAGCTTTCTGGTATTCAGGTCTCCACCCATAGAGACTGCTCGTGCTGTGCTTTTAGGGACTGATATCTATGCAGGGTTTCCACTATTAATGGGAGGTAGTTTGCTAACCAGTATTCCAACTTCTCTAGGCCTGTGTGAAATAAAAATAAAATGGGTTTTACAGTTACATGCTTTTTTTTCTTGTATGTATTTGGAGAACCCATTTGTAGTGACTTGTGAAATACTGATACAACACTGCAATATATGCTGTGATTGCAGGATCTTCCTTTTTATCATGTTTACTAAAAGAAAAGCGTGGTATTTTGGCATAGGCTTCCTATTAATTACTGCAAATGAAACAGCTTTGTGTAATGCTTCTGTGCTTGGAGTGTAACCACCGAGGAATAATTAGCAAGAAGAAAATTGGCCCTAAGATGACTTCTGTTTTTTAATTTGATGAAACAGAAGTCAAATTTTTGTTGTCTAATCAAAAGACGTTAGTAATACTTAGTCAACACCTTTCTCTCATCCCTCAAGCAGTTGCATTTAACTGGTATAGCAGGATTCAGGTATTACTCACCTATAAAGGACTGGCACATTTTCAAATCTTACATGGTCTTATCTTCAAGGAGGTGAAGTTGGTTAAACGTACTCAGAATAGAAAAGTACGCAGTATGACTTGTGTGATGCATTCTTGTAATCACTGTAAATCTAAGGCATACTAATAATGTTGTTAAACCTACTATACTACCAACTGCACCTTCAGTTTTTCTAGGATTTAATCGTTGTGAAAATAAAATCCTTTAAGAGTGTTTAACTTGCTTTCCCAGTGTTTGATGTAGTCAGCTTACACGAATTGTGTGCTGCTTGCATGGGGAAGAGATAGTAAAGATTCTCCTCTGCCTGATTTCCTTGTAGTTTCTGTCTAGAAATTGCTATTTTGGCATTTAAGATGTTGTTTTCCCTTTTCTTCAGTTCCTAAGGGAAGACATGCAATACAAGGATGCCTCTAATAAACACAGTCACCTGCACAGAGAAGACAAACATATAACCATTGAGGATCTGTGGAAACGCTGGAAAACATCTGAAGGTAGGTAAAGAAGAGTAGCTAAAAATGATGGTGGTTATTGAAATAGCAGTAATTCAACAATTTTTCCACCAAGTTGTTTAGAGTCATGAATGGATGACCTCTTTTAAAGCATCTTCATGACTCTGTTTTGGTACTGTTATTTATAGGTCTACATAAACCTGACTAAAAACTCATTCAGTCCAGCTAGTGTTAATTGCCTCTTGATGTGCTGGGTGTATTGTAAGTAAACTAAGCTAGCTTACACACTTGTCAGTATGAGGTTGTAATTTATGAAGGTGACTGTTGCATGTGCTGAATTCCAGATAAGCATGTTTTAAATGTAGTAAGCCCTAAGGGCTGCTGTCAAGCTGTTTTTAAACATTTATTTTACATTGTATTAAGTGGAAAGTCCAATGTGCTTCCATTTTGATGTAAACTTTCTTTGGGCTACAAAAAGCTAGAATTCTTAGTCCAAAGCATTTTGGAAAACCTTTTTAAACTTGGGATACAGGAAAATAGACTGACAAGTCAACACCAGCATCCCTCCCCCACTTCGATTTGAATGAAATAAGTAAGTTGAGCCAGATACTCGAAATGCCAAAAGACTCCTTAATGAGCAGTACAGTGTTCATTGCCAAATATGTTCCAGGATGTAGTGATTAAAAAAAATAAATTTCCAGAAGTCCAGAATGTTACAGTTGTTACAGTTGTTGGGAGAAAAATACTTCCCCCCCCCCCCCCCCCCCCCCAGCATTGAGAAGGTGGTGTGCTAATGGTGAGCATATAGAGATGTAAAAATTGGTATTAGTCATACAACTAGAAGTAGGAACAAAAGAGGAATGAAACTAGGAACACGCCATTGGTTCATTCTGCTGGTGTAGGAAGTCATTTAAGTGCATACTGAGATAATGTATTGATTAAGTGTTTGCTGTGTAGTAAATATCTATGTTTTAACCAGCGATTTTTAGCCTCATCTCTTCAAATATTCTGTAAATGCTTATTCAGTAAAGATCTTGTTTAATGAAAATATTGCAACTAAATTATCAGAGAAAATTATCTACCTACAATTGTTTGTCTAACTTAAAAGTAACTCTTCAAAAGTTTAGGCTATAGTGATATCAGAAGTATCTAATTTGTGTATTGTGTATATCATTGTTCCAGGTTTCTTGAATGTAGTGATCATTGTGAGTAAGACTCAAAAGATTTTTAGAGGAATGTACGTGTCTGCTTATAACAGCTTTAGTGTGCATCCTGTTGAGGAAACTAAAGGTGCACCACAGGGAGGCCCTTAGAATGAGACTCCCAAGCAGTGTTAACAGTGGTCTGGTGGCTGTTAGAAAGCATGAAGCCTCTCAAATAATAAACTATTTTCATTCAATATTGGGAAACATGGAAAATACTGCTTTTCCCTCCTAGATGTTTCAGGAATTTTGATTTGTTTCTTTCTTATGTGCTGCTAGTATAGTATAGTGCCAGTTTAATGCAATTTGACAGCATTAAACAAGAGGGTGGAAGGTAGTGTAAATGACGGTATCAGTAATTTGAAACTTCGTTAAGTAGTCTGTTGAGGTATCTGTGTGAGAATTACAAGCTCTAAATAGTGCCCTTGACAGTGCCCATTAGTGCTTATCCAGCTGCTTAGTTTATGCTGAGTAGAATTGCCCTTTCCTTCCCATAAAGCTTGCTTTATGTGGATGTTTGTCTTAACTATTTGTCAAATAGCTTAAAGTTGCTTTCTGTTTAAGATATTGGTGATGTGAGACAGAAGATTTGAGGGAAGAAAGTGAAAACACTGTTTATGGTATAGAAAGTGTGCCATTGCTGTTTGGTGTTGCCTTTTATGATTAAGAAAAACAAAGGTTATTTTTAAGTAATTGCTTGAGAAGTACCTTATACAGTGAATGGAACCCTGAGGATTGGCTCCATTCAGAGCTTTAATAATGGCCTAATAAAAGAAGCAGCTTCAGAATATTGCTTTTTAATATTTCTGGCACAAGGCAGGCTTTTGGTATCCCTACCTGGTGCGGAATCCTTAAGACATGGTCTGTACTGGTGCAAATCAAAGGCATTTCAAGGTTGCTATAGGCTTTACCTGCATGGAAGGAATCGTATTGTAGCTTAAATCAGCATCTAGCCTATTGTTGCTGTGTTGCCATACAGTTTCAGTGAGTCCTTTAGTACAAAACAAGACTGTCACTTAGTTTAGTTTAGTTGATGTTATTTATGCTTTTTGTGACCATTTAGATTTTTTAATCTCAATCTAATTCGACAGAGAGAACTCCGTTTAGAGGAATGGCTAGGAGCTAGCACAGCTGTTTAAAGCATAGAAAACACTGCTTTCTGAAAGTCTTCTGACTTCTGTTATTGTGTGTTTGTTCTTTAAATGTAAATGCCGGTATATACTTGTTGTGTGGTATTTGCTTTGACTGTTCTTTCTAACCAAGCAGTGTTTACACATATACAGAGCCTATCAGCTATTCTAAAGTATCAAGCTTAGTAGGTATTGTTGGGTTAAAAATCAAAGGTGCATCTTCAGTACTTTTTTCTACAAGGGCCTCGAAGAGGTGGTAGTTATGAGTGCAGCAAAGGTGACAGATGAACATTTGTTTTGATGTCTGAATACCAGTCTTTGTACAATTATCTTTGAAAGTTCTGTGTGTCAAGAGTGTCTGCCTTCTCTTTTCTTGCCCCTCTAATGGGCTAAGATCATGTGAATTTGCTGTCTGAAGAGAGATAATGGGTATTTAGTCTCAATAGTAAGGGAGTCTGTAAAATCAGTGCAGGGGTCTTCAGCTGGGTAGTTCTCTGACCTGTCTTGGTGAATAGGTAGGGTGCTGCATTCTTGGTGATGTAGCATTGTCCCTTGGGACTTGATTTTGTAGCAAAGTAAAACTGTGGTGGTCAAACCTTGTGTTCATGAATGGTTGCTGTTGTCAGACTAATCTGAGTCCTACCAAAAACTATTTTTTACAAACTGCCTTAAAAAAAAAAAAAAAGTAGTTTTTCTTTACCATTATGGCATATTTGACCTTTAATATATAGTATGTCTTGTAGACTGCCCTATAATACAAAAAAAGTTTCTCCCCAGCCTTGTGTGTGTATTTTTTTTTTTTTTTTTTTCTTTGACTCTCTTTCATTTTCTGTGGAAAGCAGAAGGTGACCTAAAGCCTGGTACTTTATTAATTAGGGGAAAAAGATAAAAAATGGCTTTATGTTTGTATGTGTGATCACCTGTTGTATTCTGAGGTAATGTTGCACAAGTATTCTTGCAGCAGCTGGGAGTAAACTGCATACCACAAAGATGTTACGGTTGCCTTGCACTTTCTTAGTTGTTCGCTCTCTCAGGTTTTAAATATCCCGAGACTGGAAATGCATGCAAGCAGGGCTTGGCCAAGGATGAGTTACATAATGCTGCGTGCTGTTCCAGGCAGGACCAGTACAGCACTGGAGACTGGCCCTTCTGCGTGAGAGGAAACAAGAGCTGTAATGTTAACCTGTTGAAAAGATAGTCAGGGTCACTTGTCTCTTTTGCTTTTTCACACTATTTAAAAACCTCCTGGTGGCAGCATATTTCATGCTGATGTTGCTGCTGAAGGTCCTGCTAAAACAAAACTAACTTTTGAATCTTTGTGTGTGCTTGATGCAGAACAATCTTGTGTTTTTCTATATTGCCTGGTCAGCCTTTTTTCAACTTTAAGCCTAATATATGGCTGTCACTCACTCCTTGCCATGAAATACTCTTATCAAATGTAATTTGATTTCTGAAAGGAGTAGGAAGCCCAGAGGAGTAGTGGGGCTGACACTGTAATGTTTTACTTCACGCCTCCCTGCCCTGAAGCACTGTGCTACATGATAAATATAATATGAAAAAGTGATATATAGCCTGATCTTCTAATCAGCCATTAACGTGGGCTGGCAAGGAGCCACTTTCATACAGGGCCAGTTTGAAGCTAGTTCTGCTGTCTGCACCTTCAGGCATGTTGTTATAGTGGTTTATAAAAAAAAAAGGGGGCAAAAAACTTTCCTAAACTTGTGATCTGAAATAGAACAGCTGGTGCAAGTATAGAGACTGAGTGCTGCACTGGGGTGTAAGCACTGTGGCTTCTACACCTGCCTGCCCAAGGCATGTTGCTGCCATCCTTGTTACTCAAGATATCTATTTGTGAAAATAGGTGTGAGAGGGAAGGATGATGTGGTTGCTCTTTAATGCTATATGCGTTTACCTTAAAGTAATTGTCAGTTGCTACTCCACTGTCTGAAGCACTGTATTCTTTTTGAGTGTTTAAAATAAGGAAAAGTTACAACCTCAGCTAAGTAGTAGGAGCTGTCACATTCTAGTTGGCAATGCTGATTGAGATGAATTTCAGCTGATCTGCTTGACTTACAGTATACCTGGTGTATATCACTTGCCTCGTGTCATGTTTCAGTAGGCTATAACTGCTTCTGCTGAAGAAAGGCCAATTTGCTTCTCAGTACTGTATGCTGTTGTAGAATAAGACCTCATGACCAACATATATGTTTATTGCAGACAAGTCAAGTAATACTTGTTACCAATATATAGCAGATAGCAGATCTCAACAACAAGAAACAGTCTGAATGCTTTCATTAATATAAATCAATCTCCCAGGGCTCCACTGTGGTGCCATTGGAAAGGGAGGACAGGGTAGTTTAGGGTCTGTTTCCCCCTGGAAAATTGGGGATTTGTGGGCACTGATGCTGGAATTAGTTTACATAATAAATTGTGAAATATGTGCACAGGCAGAGATTCAGACTCTGAAATCCCAGATTAAGAGTTGACTGTCTGTATTGGTTATACTTAGCTTAACTGGTCATTTAAAAGGACACAACATAGAATCATAGAATCATTTAGGTTGGAAATAGACCTTTAAGATCATTGAGTCCAACCTAGCACTGCGAAGTCCACCACTAAACCATGTCCCTAAGCACCACATCTACATGATCTGTTTACAAATAGAGCCCAGACATTTTGCATAAAGGCTTAGAGTAATATGACAAACTGAGTCTGTTGCAAGATCAATACCTGGAAAACAGTTTGTGGCTCAAAAGCAGAGGAAGAAATGGGACAGCATGCTGGGAAGGAGGTGTAGCCATTCATACGGATAGAATACAAGTGGTTTGTATTCCAAGTTTATTTTTTTAAAGCTGTAAGTGGGTCTCTGAAATGTGTTCTGTCTCTGGTTATCTGGAATGATGAAAATCTGAAATGTTTAAGCTTATTTTTCAGCTGTGCTGAGTGTAGGCAAGAGACCTAGAAGTCCATATTTCAGTTTCACTGTGAACTGAAATATGAATTTGAACTCATAAAAATTTCCATTGCCTGCAGCTTACTTGTCCAGCTTTCAGCAGCTTTTTCTAAGGGATCATTGTCAAAATTCACCACTGAGGATGTGTTCTTGTGATAAGGTTTCTAAAGAAATCTCTGCCCAGCAGTCACATGAGAGAACAATATAATTTAAAGAAAATGATACTTGTTCGTGCAAAGATATGTCTGTCCAGAAGGAGGCTGTCACTTTTTCTTTCATGTGCACACAAACTTTTGCAGGCTTCATAAATGGAGAGAACAACTCTTCAACTTACCTTCAACTTTGTCAGTGTGAAGCTGTAAGCTGTAGCAGCTGGCTTGTAAGGGCCAGAAATGTGATTTTTCTTGTGTGTGTGTAAAATCTGTGCATAGTGTTTCCTTATTTTCTTAGAGCATCTGTAGCTATGAAAAGTTATGTAGACTGTTGCTGTTATACAGGAAAATTGTTGATTGTTCTCTAGATATTTAAATATTTTTTCTTAGTGGGAATATTACTGTGTGTAATACAGCTGTTTTGGGCATATTTGGGAGAGATTTAATTGTTTTCCTGTTAAATTTCTACTGTCTTCCAGTATTTTCTTTCCATCTCCTCTCTTCTCTGCTCCCATTTTGTGGTTAGTAGGCATGAGCCTCTATGAAGATTCTTGTGAAAACACGTTCTTAAGCCATCATCCTGGGACAGATCTTGGTACATTGCCTTAAATGGCTACAGCACCTGCTGACGTGTTTAGTTCTGCAAGGGTAGCAAGGACAAAAGGATTGAAGCTGAGATCAGTTTAAGTAGATAAAAGTCACAAGATGCTGTCATGATTTAAACGAAAGCAAATCACTAAATTATTCTGTGGAATTTTTAATAAAGAAATGTTTGTATTGGTTCCATGCTTGGTTGTTTATAGTTTGCCTAAGCTTCCTCTGAGAAGTATATAATGAAAAAGGCAAAATGCCAGAAACACCTTGGTGAATGTTAATGCTAATTTTTCTGCAATTATATTTGGCTAAACCCTCTTGCTCACTGTAACTTGCTTTTCTACTGCTTGTCTTCTATGTCTTGCTATTGATTTTTTAAAAAAAATTAAACGTAATTAAACAGATTTTTTTTTCCAGTTCATAACTGGACTCAAGAGGACACTCTTCAGTGGCTGTCAGAATTTGTTGAACTGCCCCAATATGAAAAGAATTTTAGAGACAGCAATGTCAATGGAACAACACTTCCCAGGTGAATGTTTCTTCTGGATTAGTTTCAAATAATTCCCTGTAGGTTGCTACTTTAGTCTGTATGTGGGAACAACTATGTGAACCTAAAGTCTAACAAGATATGATCAAATGCAAGAAGACAGAAGTGTCCTTGCAGTTTTGAACAGCTGGCTACATTTTTTTTTTCCTGCCAAAATATTTCAAAATACAACTGCTTCTTGCCACTCTTTCAGTCTTAGTTTTGTTTCTTGCTGTTGAAGCTTTTATCAATGATCACATAATTCTGTATGGTAGCGAACTTTCTTTCGAACAGCTTCCAATCTATTGTATGGGTATACATCAAAAACTATCTGCAGAACCCCTTTCCTTGAGCATAACTACTAAATTTGAGTACCGAGTGTATTTCGGACAGTTGGTGTCACAAGTCTGTAAATATACCATTACTTTTAACTATGCTAAATGGATTTATTTCATGATTATTCCAGAAAGAAAAGGGAAGTGATTTGATGTTCTTCCTTTGCCACATGCTGATATGCCTTTTTTTTATAGCACTACTGTCATTGTATTATATCTCTCACTCTATTATGTAACTATGATATATATAACTGTGGGAAATGCTATTGATGTATTTCTTTCCATAGACTGGTTTTGAATATG
Organism: Platalea leucorodia; assembly: GCF_965183815.1. Lineage (NCBI taxonomy): Eukaryota > Metazoa > Chordata > Aves > Pelecaniformes > Threskiornithidae > Platalea > Platalea leucorodia. The sequence goes on along the minus strand of NC_138828.1, from coordinate 65,884,048 downwards.
GCTTGTACAATAGGTAATGTTTTGTCTTATTAACAGGATAGCAGTAAATGAACATGCTTTCATGATTTCTCACTTGAAAATAATTGACCGGAGCCATAGACAGAAGCTTCAGCTTAAAGCCTTGGACGTTGTTTTATTTGGACCTCTCACACGTTAGTAACTTTTTGGAGTTTTTTTTCTTATCTCTTATTTGTAAGAATTCAACAGAGAATACTTTCAGTGACACTTGATACTGTAGGTAGGACAGCTTATCTATTTTGTGGATGTACTGATGGATTGCTTGGCATGCGTTGTGGAACTATGCAATGAATTAAAAAAGGTTATCAAGATGTTGGGATCAGGACAAAGGTTCACTTCTGTGTGTAAGATTATGTAGAAATCTTAGTATAACCCCACTTGACAGACGGTTGTTGGCTTTTGTGTCACAAGAAGTGTCCTCTGAATGTTTTTCACTGGTTAAATTACACTTATAGCTAATGTTACATTCACTTCTCAATTAGCTGGGATGCTGAAATAAGAGGGGACAGCTTTGCCCAAGGAAGAAAAAAAGGAGATGGCGGTGCAAATCCAATACCAGCGTCTTTTGTGCAGACTTGAGTTTTAAGTGCAGTTAAATTTAATGCAGCAGTTCCACATATGACCCATTTAGGCATATGCAGACATTTCCTTACCACATCACCAGTGGTCTGCATGCTTGCTTGTACACAGTTGCACGTCTGTTGTGGTACTGTGCATGTTGGGCATTCCTGAACTAGGAGGCCCTTCCAGAGCCTGGTGGTCAGTTTGGAGACTAGTGAATGACTTTGCAAAAGTCAGGTCAGATCTGAGCTGTCCTGACTGATCTGAGTTAGCCTGGCAGATCTGAGCTGGAGATTTTTAGGGGAAAAAAAGCACTTTGTGTTTGCATTATACCTGTAATGCTAGCAGAGACTATCTTCTGAAAGTTTGTTTTACAAAGGTGCAAGTGATTATAAAAGTTGTACTGACAAAGAAGTGCCTGTGAATCTTGGATATAATACTTCGACAGTCCAGGTTTTGCGTTTAAAAAATGCTGCGATTAGCTACTTACCCTTTTAAAATCTACTTTATTTTGTACAAGTGCATTTTTAACTCGGCATAGGGTATTCTAGAGGGCACAGACTGGGGAGAACTTACTCAAACATAACTGAAGTTCCTACTGGCCTGATAAAGTGTAATTGGGGAAACTCTCAACTCATTTAAATAAAGATACAGACTATGTATTGTAAAAGTTTAGTAAACTTTCCTCAATCTAATATATGTTTTAGTATAGAATAAATAGGTTGTATTAGAGCAGAGTTGCTTATGTTGTATGGAAAATGCTCTGGAATCCATTTGAAATGTTGAAAGGTAGTTGTTGGAGATGGTTTGAGATAAATGAGCTGCAATTCTGTTTAGCATCAGGTTCTGTCACCTTTTAGGCTGGGGCGGGGGGAAGTCCATAGTCTGTTGTCTGTATCAATGAACTAGTTAATGATCATGTTATTCTCTGCACAGGTCCCCCTCACAACTGGATGAAGGATTTTATATTAACAGTTTCTATAGTTATTGGTTTTGGAGGCTGCTGGTTTGCGTATACACAGAACAGAACCTCACGAGAACATATCACAAAAATGATGAAGGACTTAGAAAGTCTCCAAACCGCAGAGCAAAGTCTCCTTGACTTGCAGGAAAGGTATAAAAACTAAAAAAGTTAATGTTTAGTTGTCCTTTTGTTTTGAGGTTAAATACAAATACAGATTCTTTACAGTCATAAATTACTTGCATTAAGCTGCCTTTAGATTTTGTTCATCTTCATTTTGCACGGAAATTTTGATTGCAGTGAAGATGGGTTTTTGGGTAGAAATTGCCTATTAAGATACCCAGAAGCAATATGAACTTGGGGATGAAGAATAGAGGTTCAGTCTTTTTTACCTACAGATTTAGAAGTGTGTACTGTTATTTTCATATAATAGTTTACTTTGGAATACTTGCATACATGGAGATGAGAACACTACTTCTGTTTTTAAGCTCCTAAGATTAACAGACATGGACTGATTACTTTCTATTTCTTATGTAGCAGCGTGAGGGTTGATAGTCTTCTCTGGTGCACCTGTAACTGAATTGTCTATAAAGACTTGTACTTTGATCTTATTACACCTTTAATGAAGATTCACCTAGAAGTTTGCATATTTTGTCTGACATGGACATCACATTGTGTGATGTAATTGCTGCTGGTTCATGAAGCTTGCACAGTCTTTATTATCACAGAATGGTTGAGGTTGGAAGGGACTTCTGGAGGTCATCTTGTCCAGCCCCACCTGCTGAAGCAGGATCATCTAGAACAGGTTGCCCAGGAGCATGTCCAGGCAGCTTCTGAATAAGTCCGAGGATGGAGAGGCTACCACCTCCCTGGGCAACCTGTGCCAGTGCTCAGTCACCCTCACGGTGAAAAAAAATGTTTCCTGATGTTCAGACAGCACCTCTTGTGTTTTGGTTTGTGCCCATTGCCTCTTGCCCTGTTGCTGGACACATTTTCTTCTCCTGAGGACTGCAACTTTTAACAAACATGCTGTATATTTTCTCATATTTTTTGTTCAATTATGAAGGCTTGAGAAGGCACAAGAAGAGAATAGAAATGTTGCTGTGGAAAAGCAAAATCTGGAGCGCAAAATGATGGATGAGATCAGTGATGCAAAACGGGAAGCCCATCGCCTAAGGGAGTTGAGGGAGGGAGCTGAATGTGAGCTCAGCAGGCTCAAATATGCAGAGGAAGAGCTAGTACAGGTATCTGCAAACTGTTTATAATTTTAGTGTTGACTTTAAAAGGGTCCTGGTTTTATTAGATCCTTAAGAGTGTTTAAAACAGCATTTCTCTAATGCTAGATTTGAATGGAAAAATTCTAAGAGCACTTAATGATTGTCAGTCATGCCATTATCTGGTAAAATAATTCTGAAACTATAAGAAGACACACACTTTGTATATTAGCTTATCATAATGTTGTTGGATTCATGGAAAAAAATATATACAAAAGGTTTTTTTTTTTCTGTCTTGTTATCAGATGAGAGATAGTAGCTTTGTCTCACTCTTCTGAGCAGCAATAGATTGGATTTATTGTATAAATAATAAAGCTGTCTTTACAAAAAATATTTAAGCTTCAAGTTAGGGACTATATAGATCATAGGAAAAAAAATGGAGTATAATATAGTATATGGAAATTCATATGCTATATTTCAGAAATGCCTGATCTGCCTTCCTGACAGCAATTGGCACACACCAAAGCTCTGTAAAGCCTTAGTATGTTGCTGTGGGGTATAAAGGTGCTTATATTTCACTTTCTTCTGCTGTCGGTTGTAATGATACTCTTGGTGACGCTTTTATTTATTTTTGATTGCTAGGTTCGCATGGCTTTAAAAAAGGCTGAGAAGGAGTTTGAGCTGAGAAGTAACTGGTCTGTTCCTGAAGCTTTGCAGAAGTGGCTTCAGTTAACACATGAAGTTGAAGTGCAATATTACAATATCAAAAGACAGCATGCAGAAATGCAATTAGCAATCGCCAAAGATGAGGTATGAACTCTTACTCTTCAGCTACTTAAAGACTTTTCTGATCTGTTGCTGGATATATCAAAGAGTAAATACAAATTATTCAGTTAAATGTTTGGGTATTTTTTTTCCTTCTCTGAGTTGTTGTTTGCTAGCTGTCAATATTGCTAATGTTTTGTCATCTTTGTTAAGTATATAACTTCTAGTTTTATGCATTTCATTTTATCTTGCTTTTTAGGCAGAAAAGATAAAAAAGAAGAGAAGCACTGTATTTGGAACATTACATGTTGCACACAGCTCCTCCCTGGATGAAGTGGACCATAAAATCCTTGAAGCAAAGTAAGAGTATTACCAGGATGCATATTTTTTCTGATTTATTTATTCTTGGAACAATGGAATTTTTTTGAGAGTTATGGAATTTAGTGTCTTCGAGTTTTTGCACTTTTAAGTAAAACAGTTTAAAAGATATTACAGTGCAAATATTTGGACAGTCCTAATGGATCTTCTGGTATGCTAGAATGACTGCACTTGTGTTGCTTTGCTTTATCATTAAGAACAGTGTATGTAATTTTAATGTGTGCTTTTCTTCAGGAAAGCACTCTCTGAGTTGACGACATGTTTGCGAGAGCGTCTTTATCGATGGCAACAGATTGAGAAGATTTGTGGTTTTCAAATAGCACACAATTCTGGGCTACCAAGCTTGACCTCCTCTCTCTACTCTGATCACAGCTGGGTAGTTATGCCTCGAGTTTCCATTCCTCCTTACCCAATTGCAGGGGGAGTCGATGACTTAGATGAAGATACTCCTCCAATAGTTTCACAGTTTCATGGTAAGTGGTGAGCTTAGTAAAAAGAAAGGGAAAAAGTTGTGGAGGCATGGGATTTTAAAGTCAGGTGGGAGAAGAGTGCTGAAATCAAACAGGATTGGATCAAAGTCAGAAGGACCAAAATTCTATCTAGCATTTCAGATGCATCTTTTGGGACTTGCATAAATGGAAGACTGGGTTTGGCAATAAAGATAACATGGGAAAAAAGCCTTTATGCCCTTTCAGTGGGGGGGTGGAGGAGTGGGGGGGCAAATCCAGCTAAGGTTTTGAAAGTCTGCTTGTCATGCTTGGATTGTGACTTGGACAAAAATTTATAATGGGTAATGCTGAATTTCTATTAGCACATTTATTCTTTCAGATGGAAGGGATGGAGTTAGTATAGGGTCCCTTGAGCTACTAGGAAGATCACACCCTTTGAGAAGCTGCATAGGTTTTCAAACATTCTTCAGTGGCTGGAACAAAATCCTGTTGTTGTCCAAGGGAAGTTTCAGGCAGAATGTTTGTGTTTGGATACAGTGGGTTGTTTGAGTGTGAGGCAGAGAGTCCAAGTGCTGGAGGGAGGGAAATCCAGCTTTGGTTAAACTATGATCAAAACATACACACTGGAGATTCAGACCACCCTCGTTTCTTGAGTCATTGCGTCAATACAAGAGCTTGTTTCATGGAAGTTGTGATTAACTGGACTCTAGAGGGAAGTCAAAAAGATGAGCTCCCATATAGCTATTCAAACAAGCAATATCAAGCTGAGGAATGAGTAGGGAAGAAAACTTTGTCATATATGTACATTTTTCTTCCAGAGTTGGGATTCTCAGAAGAAATTAGAACTGTATTTTAAAATAGCATAAGGAGAATAGTTGTGACTTTGCTGGCTTCGTTTAGCGTGCCTTGGGCACACACTTTTCTTCTGAACGTACCAACCTTTTTTCTACAGGCCACATAGAAAAGTTCATTAAGCCCCTTGCAACACTACTTAGTGCAGCTTCTGATTGCTTTTGAAGAATACTGCCTCTCTAGTTGTCTTCACTGTGAAGGCTTTGATTTAAACCTTAGCAACAAATTTCTTGGATGGCCCAGTAAAATATGAATGCCTAGAGTTAAACTTCCAAGTCTATATGGAGTAACCTGTGGTTTGATTTCAAAATGAAGAGCTCCATTTATTACCACGACTTTCCAGGTGGTCTAAAATGACAAAACACTTAGATATGTATATAAGACTTCAGACTTGTGATTTTTCTAGTCACTCTTCTCATTCAGGTCTTACACAGAAGTGAAGCCAGAGAGCAAAGTGCAGTTGGTTCAGAGGAACTACAATTAGAGGAGGACTGTACAGTTTGTAAGAGCATACTTAGTCGAAACTTTACTGTATGCTTTTGCAATTATGGTTTATTTCTTTTGTTAAATTTCAGTTCATTTGGAAGTATTTAGCTAATGGATGTTGTCTCAGTCAGTGATAAAAGTTACCTGAATCTTAGTAACATTATAAAAACTTCAAATAAGTTTTTCTGAATTTTGGTAAGGCATGAGAGCCTGATTCTGTTACATTGATCACATGAGGGAAGTAACTTCTCCTTAATTTACTAGCTTTTAAAATTTCTACTCAGTAAAAAAAAAAAAAACCAAACAACCTGGAAACACTTGGGAGTGGGGAAAGAGAGGGGAAAATATGCTAAATAATCTGTTGTTGAAACCAGTTCAGGAATCAAATTAGTGTAGGTAGGTTTGGTAACTGCTAAATTATTCCCATCCTTTAGACAAAAATGAAAAATGCACGTGAGGAGGGAAGCAAAATGTCTCACTCATGAAGCTTCAGGCAAAATGCAGTGTGCAGAGAGGTCACTTAGGAGCAGGACTCAGTGTCTGGACCTAAACTGAACTGTCTGGGCTGTTACCTTGCCCCAGCATCCTTTGATCTCTTAAGACTGACAAAATTTGAAGTCTGCAAGACAGGCTTCTTTGTGCTGCAGCAATTGGGATGATAGGCTGAAATGGTGTAAAGTAATAGATCTGTTTAATCAATCCTGAGCTGAAGAACAAAAGGGGATAAAGAAATAGATGTACGAGAGTGGAACAAAGCCATTACAGGAAGGTGATAGTGAAATTTCTACTTTTCCATTGACTGATTAGGATTGAGCCGATTCCTTGATTTAGTGAGTTTCCTTGTCTACAAAAATAATTGAATTTTTTTGTGTTGTGTTTGGTAAACATTTTGAACATCAATAAGGGTATGGTCTGTCTTACCTAAGCAGTGATACATTCTGCGGGACAGTTTGAGGAGTGGTATGAGACATCCTGAGGCTCATAACAGCTGGCCTGCAAACAGGTCTGTAGATTAATTTCCATAGAAGTATTGCTGCCTAATCATCTTCTGAAGGAGGAATTGGATTAGGAACATTTTAGTTTGTCACTTCCTGTTAGATACTTTCCTGGTCAAGTCTTGAGTTGCGGTCTCCACCCATTCTTAGTATTTTTGTTTCCGGAAATTCATAGTTAGCCTGGCAAAAGAAAGTTTTATCAAATAGGAAAGTCTTGAGCTTAAAATGAAGTTGAATTATATATTTTCTGTCATGTTATAGAGATGAAATTGGTCTTCCATGTCTAATGTAACTTTCAACTAGTGCGCTCTATTTCAGTTGGCTGTTTGGTTAGGTATACCTACATTGCAAAAAACTTTAAATATTCTTTTAAGCTCCAAATTGCCACACAAGTAAAATACAGGATATTGTGTAACATACTAATTTCAGCACTGCTATTTTTAGTTTGTAAAGGGTTGGGAGTTTCAGTAGAATCTTTCTCTTTGTTCTCAAGAGAGCATAGTGTGCCAGTGCTTTGGTGCACAGAGTAATATTTGCAAGGCACAAAACTGCTGCAGTTGCATCTTGGTTACCTGCTTCATCTAACTGTAGAATGTATAAAGTGATGCCAGTCTTTCTTCCCTCTAAACAGTAGAGCAATGTCAAAGTTGTTTAAGAATCACTGTGGCTGAAGCAGATACCTGCTATTTAGTCTTCAGAGTAGATATTGTTAACATCAATGTCACTTGGAGGGTTTTGGTTTGCTTTTTCTTTGCCTCAGGGTCCATTGTAAAACCTCCCAGCACACTGGCAAGAAGCAGTAGCTTGTGTCGATCAAGACGCAATGTTGTGCCATCATCTCCACAGTCTCAGCATGCTTTGCACTCCCCTGACCCTGACATCCTTTCTGTGTCGAGCTGCCCAGCTCTTTATCGAACTGAAGATGAGGAGGAAGCCATTTACTTCTCTGCTGATAAACAATGGTACGGAGATTAGCAAACAGCACTTTGGAACTCTAATAGGATTATTTGAGACTAACAGTTTAGAATTAGAGGTTGAACCAAGCCAAACGTTAAAGTAATTTGTCGGATAATATAAATTAATGTAGTCCACATGGAACAGAGAGAGTTCTTGTCTGGTATGTGTATGTAAATAGCTAGCATGTCATATACAGTTAAGTAATGTTACAATCCAGGGTGCACTGAACTAACCCTGATTCTCCATTACAATATGTTACTGGCTTTTACATCTGAAACTAGGATCAAAAGCAGTGTCAGCTACTGGGCGAAGAGAAGATGGATGGTAACACAATTCTTACAGCATGTTGAGCGTGTACCTACTCTTGTTACATGGCCTCATAGGAAAAGGTTAAATTCCTTTTGGAAGGAGCAAATGAGCTTGTTGAAAGGTAGGGACACTTGTCCTGAAGAAACTTTTTGTATATGATAGGCTTAAATCTCCTTCTTTCACTTCATAACTTTTCTGACTTCACATGCCAGAAAGATAGTTTTTGTTCTTTGAAGTGAGATACAAATGTCTGATTCTGGGCAGATGCTGCTGCCCACAAAAACAAGATTTCACAACTTAATTATCTTAAGTTTAGATAATAAAATGATGTAATGCAAGTTGTAAGTTAAAATGTTTAACTTAATGTTTTTTGTTAATTAACTATTAAGGAAAAGTGTGGGTGGTGCTTTTAGACTAATGCTATTGATTCTAAATTAATTTCCTTTTTAACTGCGTGAAGGGAATAGTAGCTTCATTATGTTTTCTTCTCTTTGCTCTGACTCAGGGAAGTACAGGAAACAGGTTCGGAATGTGACTCCTTAAATTCATCCACTGGAAGGAAGCAGTCTCCTCCAGCAAGTCTTGAGATGTACCAGACACTTTCTCCTCAGAAAGTATCCCCGGAAGAATTCTCACTGGAGGAATCATCTACAGGAGACTCCTCTTCTCTAACTGCAGATATTTCTAGGGGCTCTCCTGACTGTGTAGGCGTGGCAGAAACTAAGAGCATGATCTTTAGTCCTGCAAGCAAAGTTTATAATGGAATCCTGGAGAAGTCCTGCAGCATGAACCAGCTTTCAACTGGGATCCCAGTCCCAAAGCCTCGGCACACCTCGTGTTCTTCAGCCAGCAGTGATAGTAAACCCAGCCACGAAGCTGCTTCTGTCCCTAGGATAAGTAGCATCCCACAGGACCTGTACCAAAACGGTGAAAAAACCAAAAAGCCATCAAAAATAAAAAGCCTCTTTAAGAAGAAGTGTAAGTGAGGTGGGCAGAAGAAACCTATAGCAATGTTCTAAGAACTCTATTTTTTAAATCTTTAGGAATGTAGTTCCATTTGAGCATTCCAGACTGGATGCCCTAATGGAATGCTCTGTAGGTCAACTATATTTAACTGACTGTACTGTCAAAGGTCGCGCCAGCTGTCAATGAGAAATCATTAAAAAGTTCAGACAGTTTACATTCATTTCTGCCTATTTATTTCTTTTTTTTAGTTTGTCTTTTTTAGTAGGTTTTTTTTTTTTTTTTTTTTTTTTTTAGTTTATTCATACACCATTTTAAAGCCACTTTGGACTTCTAAGCTTTAATGGACTAGTAAGCCTTCCTCGGCTTGCCAAAGTTTCTTGTTTACCGGAGCATCTTCCTATCTTTCCATAGAGCTAGGACATTTATCTACTGGACTTTAAGAAAAATAAAAGAAGTAGAACTAATTGAATTGCACTACCGTTTTACAGACTGGAAAAGTCTCTCTGCAAGTGAAACTGAAAGACTTGTATTTGACTAAGAAGACAAATCTTTTCACTTTTAGATCTTTTGGGGTTTTTAAGTAGAACTTAGGATTTCTAATTGACTTGATTTCTGGAAATGGAAATGCCATGCTTTTATTATGGGAAGCTTTGTTAGATGCATTTATTATTAGAATGGTTCAAGTCCTGCTGTAAAGATCATGTTTTTCCCAGGACTTTCACTGTGATTTTACTTCACTGCAGGCTGTATGATAAAAAAAAAAAAAGTAATTTAACAAGAGAAGAGGCTCTTGATTCCTTATGCAAGTGATGGATATGAAACTTGACTGAGGACTGAAAATATTCACCCTCTTAAAATGAGGAGGGGGGATAGTAGCTTTTGTTTACAGACTGACAGACAACGGACATTTGGTTTGTGAAAGTTTGTACTGTGGTAAAGATAATAAATTGGAAACATTATTGTGCTTGGGAATGTTCCAATTTTAGCTGATGCTCGTTTCAGACATGTTTCAGAGGTCCTGGTAATTGAAAGCTGTTGTAGGCTACATTGCTTATGCTTACTGCTGTGTATAAGTTATTATATTTTTTGGATTAGCTATTGATGTCTTAATGTCCTCCTTTTGTAAGATTTCATACACTTTATTTTTGTATAGTTTGAAGATTTAGCTGTTCAGACATGTCTGAAGTAAATGGTATAATTTTATAATGCATACTGTTATACTAACTCATAATTTTAGATATAAAGGTGAGACTCGACATGCTTCAGATAAAAGCAATTTTTATGTTAAGCCTTTATAGGGAGAGGTGAAATTACTACGAGGTAACAAGGAAGCCTTCTAAGGTCAACAACAGCTAGTTGTTCAAAAACATCTTTTTCATTTTTTTTTTTTAAACAGTTGGAGACAGCAAATGTACTGCTTGAGCAACAGTGCCTTTTATTCAGTTTGTCTGAAAATATTAATACTGAGCAGGAACTTCTTTTGAGGTACATTCCAAAGAAATACTTCTTGCTCTAGTGAACACAAGCAATTTACCCAGTGATGACTAAATAGTTTCAGCTCTTCCATAGGGGTATTCTAGTTGCCTCAGTAACAGGTGCCACTGCCAGGGACCTGTGATTAGGGGCTCACTTCTTGCCAATATGTACGTGCTGTACTGTATGAAAGAATTAATTCACTGACTGCCTAAATTTTTTTCTAGTGGGGAGCCTTCAAAACCTGTAGCTAATTGAAATCAAGTGATACATGTCTTTTCTATCATTTTCTATTTAGGTTGCACTGTACATAACTGATGTATTAGTTCTGTCCTCAAGAAGTGGTGGTGATGTTAACAGAAGCATTTACTGTGGCTAGTGAAATGGTTAGAAGAGGAGGGTTAGAAAATGGGATGGAGACCTTACATGTGCAAGTACCTTAAAAATCCTGGTACATTAATTCCTTGAGAGAACAGAAGGAATCCAGAGTTCTACTGTCTAACAAAGAATGATTGTATGTCATCTATACAGAAAAGCATAGAAGGAATCAACTGTTTGGTAAAGTTTGGAGAAGAGGAAAAATTGGTGGAATAGAAAATAATGAGAACATGCTCTTGTTCCATTATTCTCGGAATCATCAGATTGAACAGCTGTAGCTGCAAAAAACGTCATCACAAGGTAACAACGGTCTCTTTGAACAAAGATTGTACACTCTGTACGTGGTAGACAATAAAAGCAGCGATGCAAAAAGGCTTGTGCCAGAGAACCACCTCAATGCTGAGCTCTCAGAGTTGTAGATAAAGCCTGATGAAGTACTTGAATATGTGCAAAGGGAAAAAATACATAAAAGTAGGGAACTTATTTTGCTTCCAAACAGCATTGAGAAAACTACTACCAGAAAAATGTACGATTTTGAAGTCTGCACTTGAGAAGGCTACAGCAATAATTGAGTTTAAAGTAAGATCTGGGGCTGGATAGTAGATCTTGCAGTGTGAGGTTTGAGGAACTCTGTCGTTACCAAAGAAGATGAAGCGGCATTTTGATACTGGATAGTAAATATTTACACATCGAAAAAAATATCTGGTACTGAGGAGTGGGAGGACAGCACTTCTTAATCCTGACATCAAAGTCAGGCAAGCTCAAATACTGAGAAGCCAAAACAGACAAATTCAGTTTTCTGTAGTAAGTATAATTAAATATTATAATAGAGGAAGTGTTGGACTATTCATTGGCTGTCAGTTTGTGTTAAGTATCTTTTTAAAATACACAATTGAACTATCTTCTGAAAAAAATATGGTGTTGTACAAACAAATCAGATGAGATTATCATGGTGATAGATTTTGGCTTCAAAATGGCAAACCTTTGGAGCACAGACTGCTCTCAACACTCAGTTTATCACCAGCTGTCCTGGAACTTTATAGCTGCTACTTAATAAATATTATAGAACTAAAAGCTTAAGTTAATATGATCAGAAGTAGTGAGAATTGTATGTTGGAGCACAAACTGTAATTTTAAATTCATAAAGTTGGGTTTTTTCTTAATTACTTTAATAGACCCCTTGTACATCTTGCCACCTAAATTTGTCCATGATCTAAGTGACTTGCATTGCTCCTACTATGGCTACTGTAGAAACGTTTGTTTTTAAACTGTTGGCATCCTTTTGCTAAGGTATGTTGAGAGCACTGACTCTAAGGTAGGTCTTCACTGGCAAACATCAAATCCAGTCTTAATGATGAAATACCTGGCATATGTCGACATCTCAGAAGTGAGACAATGTGCTTTAAAAGGTTCTCCGTTTTTCCTGTTTGCTTAACAATGTAATTCAACTGGCTAGCAGTCAGTGAGTCCAGCCAGCATTCCAACCACTAGGATTTCTGTAAGGCATGTCAGTCATTTGAGACAATCACCTAGTGTCATCATCCTTAAATGGCTGAGGATTTCCTGAGCTCTAAACAGAGTGGTTGTGATCAGATGGGTTTTTTTTGAGCTTTTATAGCTAAAATCCATGTTCTATTTTAAATTCTCCAGTATTTTTCAGATGAGGATTTTTGCTTTCTTAAATATTTTGTTAGATTCCTTTGTCAGGACAGCAACCCCTTTGTGGAAACTGCCTGAAAGGCTTCTCCCTGAAGAGGTTACCATTTAAGTCTTTCACCTGTAAAAAGAAGAATCAAGTGTGTAGTTCTATATAAAGAAGAAGAAAAATACCCCAATTCTTCCAAAACTGAACAAATCCAAACCTTTCCACAATTGTTACTAAAGCTATGTGACACTTCTTTCCTAACAGTGTAAAAAAATTTAGGAAAGGCATTTCTGGTTGCCATGGGGAATGCTTTTGACCAGTTTACGGTAGACTTTGAGATTAAAACAGTTGATTCTCTTTAGCTGCTCGCTGATGGAATTTAAAATTGCTCATTGGCAGTTCCAGGCATATGTCAACTTTCCTTTCCACACTTCACTGGTACCTAGGTAGCAGATTGCCCTTCACTTTCTGATGAGCAGTTTGCTGAAAGAGGGAAGATTCTCCATCGTAGCCAAGGTGATAATGTTATAGTAAGAATACAGTTCTTCCTCGTTTGGAAGCCTTGAAAATGGTAAAGCCAAAGATACTTGACTTCAGTTTTCTTGTGCTATTTATGGGTGCCAGCTTGAGTTAGGCATTAACTTATGACTGATTGAAAGCCTAAAAAGGTAAAATTAATTAGGAATTGAAGCTTTCAAGATTTTGACCTTTTGCTTCCCAATGTGTGGGAGAACAGCATCTCACAGAAGAGGGATGAACTCTAAGTAGCATTTCTCACACCACCAGCTTTTAGAGCTTCAGGATAGTTTCATTCCATTTCCAAGATACATTGCTGGAGAGGGATTGCTACCTTAATTTTATAATGTATGCAAAGAAGCATTTATTTTCAATTTACTTGCAAGCAGAGGAGAAGAATGTAAATAAACTGAATGCTAAAATTTTTTTTAGAAGCCACATAGAGGAATTACTGGTTCTTGGACCTCTTTACTATTTGCTTATCTCCTTATACAATATGTTAGGGTGAACATAGTTTTCTAATCTCTTCCAGTAGCACTGACTGAAGTGATGCATTACTATCTCATGTTTGAAACACTGCTTGCTCTGAATTGCTGTAGGCATTTTAATCCTGAGTGTTGCATCTTCATTGGATAATGGTTAAGCCTACTAAGGCTGTTTTGATTCTAAGTGCTGGTAAATTTTTCTACTAGTGACTTAAACACAGATGTTGGTATAAGTGATAACCGAAAAAGGCTTTTGCCAGCAGAGTTTGACTGCCTGACAGCGTGTGAATGTTTAGATTACCATTCTTTGAGGCTTCAGTAGCAGTTCAACAGTGTCATACCCATTTTCAACAGATAGCTTTCCCTTCCAGCCCTGTAGAGATGGTGCTGATCTGAAACTCCACTTAGTCCTCTTTTGCATAAACAGAATGCACTGGTTCATATAAATTGTAACAATATTAACCTTTAAACTGTTATTCCCAGTTGCTCTTGCATCTGACATTACTTAAGCAAGATGGCAGTACTTATCAATCCACTTCAGTCTTTCAGAAATAAAATGGATTTGTTTTACCTTTTTTTCTCTACAACTTTAAATCTCAAGTTTACCAAATTGTGTGTGTGTGTATATTTAATGTTTCGCTGAAATGAAAAGTGGGAAGGTTGGTCTCTGCTTAGATGTTAAGGAAAGCACATTTGAGCAGGGTAAAAAGGAATTCCTCTTGCTCATTGCAAAGGATGAAAAAGAGTTCAGAGGTATTTAATCTGCTCCTAAGTCAGAAGACTGAGGAATGCTCATGACTTAACATTGCTGGAGATGAGGTACATTCAATCTCAAAGCTTTCAGATCAGTAACTCTTTATCCAAGAAAAAAAACCTTTCTTCTTTGGATGTACTCTGCGGGGCATTACCTTCATATTTCTATTCCATTTTTGACCCAGCATTAAATTTGGTAGTACAGCACTAACTTATGTGATTGCCAGACCTCAGAGCAGTTTCAGATAATGATTTCAGTAGCATATCTTGAAGTCAGTTTTGGTTTAATATGTGCTAAAGACATCTGAATTAAGACTTTCTCATTTACATTCCTTTAATTCAACTCAGTTCTTTGTGATCCCTCTACTGTTAAAAAAATAAACAGGTACTGATAGTTGATTCATGTTCATGTTCAGAATACAGATTTCTTTTTTTTTTTCAGCTGAGAATTACTAATAGATAAGTGGTAGCTGCTTTTTAAAGACTAGATCATGGTTGGATATTGTAAAAACTGCTGTACTTCAGTTGAACTGGGTACAGCATTGACTAGTGCAATTTGTGTATGAGTGGTAAAGTTATCCTTCTTAAATTCTCCTTTGTTTTTTGTTTGTATCTTAACTTGATGCTGCACAATTATATTTTCAGACTTGAATTCATTTAAAATTAAGGTCAGTATGTCCAGCCCTACAAAAGTCAGTCTTCAATTGTCAGCCATCAGTCCATTCTTACTGAAAGGAATTAAAATCTTGAATATTTGTACTAGCTTATTAGCTTGTTAGGTGGTAGAATGGGTTCCTGGAAGTCTTCAGGTGGAAGGCAGAGAACTTCTGAAGTGAACCCGGTAACCTGTGTTCTTTATCAGCTTTCAAATCCATCTCCCAATAAGACCGAGTCTCCCTAGGGGAATGTAGATGTACTTACTGCTTGGAACTTTGTAGTTAATTATACTTGGCTATCTAATTCTAATAACTTGCATGTGCGCTATGCTTGCTTGCTTTTCAATAGCTGACAAAAGCTATAGGAGATCTTGGGGGTTTGTTTGAAAAAATTGCTGTTTAAAAAAAAAAAACAAAAACCTGGCAAGAGAAATCTGTTGGGCTGTGAACTGACTAGAACCAACAAAGATCCCAGCTTTTTGTCTAAAAGAACTGTTTAAATAGTTCTTAATGAAATGAATTGGATAGCATGTGTATTTTCACATTGCTCTCCTCCAAGCAACAAAAATAATTAAAATGCCTACATTTCAGCAAGGCTATTTGGGAGATGTCTTGCCCTGTTTTTATTTTTAATTTAAATAACATTGAGTTGTAGTGAATGTTCAGCATACTAATGTCTGACTTAAAAGATTAGCAGAATTTGAATGACTTGCGTTGTTTTTTTTAATTACAGCTTTATAAAAAATGTAGATATTTGCATAAAGCCCATCATTGGATCTAGGTGTGTTTCAATGACATAGCAAGAAGAGGACCAAGGCAAGTAAATATGTGCACAGTTTAAATCTTAATTAAGATGCTTTACTGTTCTGGGAAGAGATGTTGTTCTTCATGCGGATTCTGCTCTTCCTCTATTTGCTCTTAGCTTCTGTTTGTTTTCATTAGTTGAACTAAAATAAGAAACAAAGCCCTCAGACTGACTAGTTTCTGTCTCTCTAATATATACACACTGTACTTGCTTTTAACTTCATCTACTGCATGTTGTTAATGCTGTACACAAATGCAGTTGGAGTATTTCTTTGGTGTTGTACAGCGTGATGCATTTCATTCTCCTTTCTAGCTTACCTCCCATTAGCTATATATTGCTTTACAACTGGAAAAAACTGAGTTTTTGGGAACTGAGTCTGTTTGCATATAAAAATCATAATTTTTTTTCTGTGAGTCTTATGAGAAATGTCCTGCTTGGAGAGTCTCAGACAGTATTTTCCTGTGTTTATTCATGTTACTTTGCTTTATTTTCTAAGTGGATATTGATTTCTGATGTGTTGTTACACTTAATGTTGAATAAATCTGACTTCCATTTTGAAAAGTGAAACCGTGTTAGTGAAAATGTTATGTAATGTTAATTCATCTTAGGCTGTTCCCAGAGTATATAAACTTTAATTTTGTTATTTATTTTAAACTTGGGATAAACTTTCTTTGTTCTGCTTAGGATTCAGGCCAATATTTCTTTGCTTCATGCTATTATTAAAGCTTGACAGCAGTATTACTGGGAAGGGAAAGGTGAGACAGTTTTGTTTGGCAGTTAGGGTGCTACAGTTAGGCTTGGAAATCCTGAGTCTTACTGCTTTTGTCTGAAAGAGCCTTTCTGAGTTTAAGTCGCTTCATATTTTGAAGATTTGGGATTTTGGTTTTTTTCTTCTGAACAAGGTGAAAAGCCTTTCCAAATGACTGTTGGAATAATGCACAGCTTTGTGATTTTGAGCATGAGGATTAGTTTGGGAACCCATGGCTCTCTTAAAAAAAAAAAAAAAAAAAAAAAAAAAAAAAGTCCTTGCTGTTTAATATTCCTTTTAACTTGTAGCAACTCTGAGAAGGAAGAAGCACTAGCTATACATCAAGAATAGCTTTTTAAAAGTGGCTTCTCTTGTAACCAAAAGTCGCACCTAGGTGGAGGTGACAAGATTGCAGTGAGATAAGTGAGTGAGTGACAATACAGGTGTGGACCGTGGAATCAATGTGAATAGTGTTTAGAAAACTTACAGTGCAAAATAAATTAGTTACTTTTTCCTCGATAAAACTAGGATACTGGTAATTGAATCTGTATATAAAATATTTTCAGCAGTAGTTGCCTAATAGAGCCCTCTTCAGAAGCAATAACTTGGTGTGAGTTGGTCACTGGTTTCGCTTCAGTTTGTCCTTAGTGCTCCTGATTAACCAGTGTTCACTGTTTATCAATGGAAAAAGCATATATGTTGGCAAAGCCTAAATCAGCTCTGAATCCTCAGAGAGCCAAATACATTTCTGTTGGGCACCTGCTATGAATTTCTCCTGCAAATTTTGGTTGAGCAATTATAGCATAGCTTATAAGAAACATCTTATTTTGCTACAAGATTTGGCACCCAAGCAAGTGGAACACAGAGCATTGTAATCCCATGCGATATTACTGAGGTTTGGTTAATTAACAGCTTCGGCAAGCTGGTGTTCAGTCACTGAAGTCAGATTCCCCCTCTCCCCCCCCCGATGAAATGCTTTGAATTAAAGTCCACTTCCTAACCCTGCCAAATTTAGGCTTTTAAACCGACAGTTTTACCAGTTCCACTGGATGATGGCATTGTTTGTGAAATTCTCTAGCATCCTGCGTGCCCTCAGTGAAATGGAGAATGTGGAATAGGGTTGAAATGGGACAGGTAATCTCTTGTAAGGTCCTTTGGGCATTGAGCTGTTCCTAGGGATAGAGTGCTCCTGGTTAAGCCAGTTCTGGGTCAGTTTTATAAAGGTCTCCCGTACTCCCTGTTCTTTTTGAGTGCCTTGTAAGGATGTGCAAAGTATCCGCTAATGCAGCTATGCAGCGGAAAATATTTCTATTCAAGGAATTTATCTGTATTCAAGTAAAGTTTAGCTGAGTTTCCTATCAGCTTAATGCTGCGGTACTTGTCTGCTTCAGTCCTGTTTGTCTCCTACTTCTGTATTTAAAATTATCACTTTTCCCCCAGTGTTTCCAAGAGGAAGTTAAATGGCGAACTCATGAATCTAAGATATGAATATAGTGAAATTCTGAAGGCCGGGGTTTGTCTATGTTCTAAGAGGTCTTATCTTTCAGCTAGTGGCTGATAATATTTTGGAAGTAACTTCTGAACCTCATGATAGATTTCCATTTGTTCTGTGTACTACTTACATCTTATGAAGCTACTCATTTTCCAGTTTTTCTTATTGGTTTTACACAGAGGAGGCTTAGCAATAGGAAAATATTTCAGAAATTATAAGCCACAATTACAGCATGTGGGTGAAGGCATGTGAATACATGTGTGGGTGAAGAAAGAGGCTGGGGACAGGGGCACAGGAGAAAGAGTATACCATTATTTGTTCGTCCTCTGAAATGAAGGAAGAATGATTGGAAGGATGAGGTATATATGTGGGAAGTTAGAATACAGACTATGTAATTGCTGAAGCGCTCTCCCTCCCTGCCTCCCCACCCCCTTACTCCTGCTCTCATGACATATACCCTGTTCTTAAGGTATAGAGATAAAATCCTAAAGAGGATTGTGACTGAAAATACTGCTTCGTGGAAAAAAAATCCGTTCTGCTTTCTGCTCAACCTGTAGAATCTGTTAATCTTTTTGCAGCAATTTTAGATAAAATAGCTTGAGAAAGATAAAATATCAGAAATAACATTCTATCTCCAATGCTATATCTGATGTTATATGCCAGGAATGCTACAAGATTGATGAGTACCCTAAATCTCTGCAAGAAAAAAAAACCCAACCACCAAACGCTGTGGTGTTTAAAGTGTTTTCTTTTTTTGGTATTCTGTTGCCTAGTTAGGGCATATAACAGCTTGGATAACTGTAGTTTACATTGCCAGAGATTTTGATTAATTTCTGTCTAGGGTGGAAGAAGCAGCAGAGACAAAAGAAACACACACTGAGTTTTGATGAAGTTGATAAAGTTAATGTATCACCAGTACCTAACGAACAAAGGGCTTCTAAATGCGGACTTTTTATAATGAGGTTCATGACGCTTGAAAAAGTCCTTGCATTCATACATCTAGGCATTGCTGAATTGTTTGGCCAAAGGTGTGCTTTAACTGTGTAGTTTCTGCTTTGATGTATGTCTTCAGATTTGTAAACAGCAAAACCTCCAAATTTAATATGTAGAAGTAAAACAAACAAACAAACAAACAAACCCAAGCTCAAAAAACCTCAGCTGAGAAACTTCAAATAGGAAAGAATACATCCTTTTAAGACAAGTCCTCTAGTGTAAAATAGCTAAATATAACAATGAGTTGTGTATCAGTGATCTTGATTTCTTTTGATAAGCTGCTCAACCCATCGCTCCCAGCACCTACCTTAACATGAAGTTATGTTTTATAGTAAATCTGACTTCTTTTTGTCTTGTGTAATGCAAAGAAAAGTTTCTGCACTGCAATTTATGCCCTTAAGTGTACCTCTGCAACCTCCACTGTCTAAATCAGGCCTGGGATACCTCTGCTACTTTGCTGTTATCAGTGTATCTCCTCATGTTACATACAAACCTAAGTTTTTGGGCAACTGCAAAGTTTTTTTTATTGGAATTTTGTTTTGTCAAGCCTGGAATCCTTCATTCTTGGCAGGTCTGGCCAGAGCTACTGGGCATTGCTAGGGATCATGTGTCTGAGGCAACCACTGTGTAGAATCACAGAATCGTAGGATCATTTAGGTTGGAAAAGACCTTTAAGATCATCAAGTCCACACCGTTGCTGTAGCTACTCAGTGCCATTGCTAATATTAGCCATACACAAGTATACTAGTTGCGGCTTTGCAGGGCATGGAGAAAATTCTCATTCACCAAAATATTGAGGCTTTTTCTATCTAAATAATGCCAATATAAATTAAGAAAAAGCCTTGAAGGAGCTCTAGTTACTGCAGTCTTGAATGAGGTTATTTTCTTGAAAAGAAAGAATTAGTATTACTTTGTCCTTCAACATCCCAAAGTTGTGTGAATAAAGGAAAACATAGTAGTTCCTCTTGCAGAGGTCTACAAAAGAAAGTGTTCATGACACGGCAGCCAAGAGTTAAGAAACTAAAAGGAGTAATATGCTTGCATAGCTGATGGGAACAGTGAAGGCACCTCAAGGGTCCACGTTGGATTTATCGGTATTTAACTTCATTAAAGATGGGAAAGACTGAATGTGTATAAATGACCGTAGAAGAGTGATTAGATGATCAGTTTTGGTAAATGTATGTTAGAATTGTCAACTACTTTGTCCCTAGAATGCTCTAGATGTAATTTAGAACTCGGGAAAGAGACTTGGCAGCCCAATGTAGCATTTGGTGTTGAGCTGCTAATCAACTTGAACATGCACGATGTCAGGATTGGAACTGGGTGTGTAGAAAATACAGTGATAAAGACATTTAAAGTATGGCCAGTTGTGCAAGGTAATAATTAGCTGCCATGATGCTAATTTCTCTTAGAAGAGCTAACTTTGCTTTTTTTGAATCAATCATATTGAGAGTTGTAGTGTACTCTTCAGCATTAGAGCAAGCTAAAGAGAAAACCAAACAGAGCTCCTCCACATGTCTGAAGAGGCTCCTGCTGTTCAGAGCCCTCATTAATAACATTGGTAATAATTTGAGGATTATCTGGAGCTCCTGTAACTTAAAAATAAAGGTCCTGCAGGAGCCCTGTGAAGGGGAGCTGCACAAAAGCAGAAACTCCTGCTGGCATTTTCTCTACACACAGCTAAAGACCATATACTTTCTCATGCCTTGCTCCTGAGCATGTAGCAGAGAATACGGTTCTGCTGCTAACGCTCCCCATTTTATCTCGAGCTACTGAAATGAAGCGTAAGATCCCCAATAAGATGTACTCATGCATTCCTTTCTCTAGATTCTCTTAGATATACCTTTTGCCAAACTTGGGAAGAATATTTGCCTCATGCTTCTTACCTGCATACACATCTGTAGGTAAAAGGTGATGTATTTTGGTTCAGATGATCATCTTGTCTTTCTGGTTTCTGCCAGATCTTTCAGTATTCCTGTGAAACCAAACTGCTCTGAGATTTGTATGGAAATAATTTGGCCTTCCTCGGCACTAATTCGCTGCAACTGCCAAGGCTGTTTTGGATTTGTATCTACTGTAGTTAAGAATTCTCAAGTGACCTATTTTCCAGGGGAGCGCAGACAAACCTACTATCAAAGAGCTGTGATTGATTTTGTTGCATTACAACCAAACATTAATTTTCTTCTTATGATCTGGAGAGAGAAGGGGGCGTATGTTTTCCATCCCTTTAAAGATGCTCTTCATCTCCAAGCACTGTGTAAGCTGGCATATGTTAAATTCTGAACATCAATGGAGAAAGCAGCACTGTAATTCACACATTTTGATTTGACAGCTAGGTCGCAAATATGCTAACGTTCAACTTGTTGGTTATTATTGCTGCTCCTTTTCACAAGGGAAAATTAGTATGCACATTAGAGAATGACTTCTCTACAAAGAATTATATAAACTAGGCAGGCGGCTCAGTTTTAGCTGTTTGTGAAAAAGGCTGTTATTTCTTACTGTATTCCCTGTCTGGGAGAAGTCAAACATTCATTTGAACAGAAAGACTTGGAAATTAAACAAATACTGCTCTCACTTGAAATGCGGCCTGAACTCCACTGAAACACTAGCTGTTTCCTCTTCTTTTTTTCTTGAGGGTCTTGCACTGGTGAATTATTGTTTTAGTGCTGTATTCATGATATATCACATTCATAATTTGCCTACTGAACACTTTAGGGAAATCTGTGTGTCCTACCAGTGGATGCTTTTCCATTCAAGAAAAGAGGGGATTGTAGCAGCAAAGGACACCTGTCTTTGATCAATACTCTACTGTAGGGTGTAGTTGGAGCAATGAAGAATTTGGGGGAGACAGAATAATAGAAAAGGCAGGAATTCAAAGATTGCATTGGTATTACTTTCCAGGAAAAGAGCTGGACTGTGAATCTATAATCGGAAGCCTCCTTGAATTTTTATAGCTTACTGGTATGGACACCAGAAAGATTTACCAACACCTGTGGTGTTTAAGTTGGTTTAAAATAATATCCTATCAATTTGAAACACTTAAATAGTGCTTCATCAACTTTCCAACTTGAAATTATAGCTCATGCAAGTTACCTTGGGCGTTTGTTCCAAATTAAGTGTCTTCGAATAATTATTATTAATGTTTCTATTGCACTTCTGCCCCCATCTCTGGTAGTACGATATGGTCAGCTGAAACCAGCAAATTCTTGCTAAGTTGTGCTGGAAGTGCAACCAAAACCTTAATTACTGAACTTTTATTTATACTTTCCTTCCACAGCATCGTAGAATTGAATTGTAGAAATACATAGAAAATGGCTGTTCTGTATGAGACTGGACTTTGTGTCTTTATAGCATAAGAACATAACTTACCATTACATATACTCTGCACTATTGCAAATCATTTACCTGTCCTTAGTGAAAATGAGGTGGTGTGGTGTTCTTTATTTTTGTTTTTCAGTGGTAAAACATAGCAATAATGTCTTGCTCACAACTGTCAAGCAGTTTGTTTCATGAACCTTTCTTTACACAGCCTTCTTCATCTTATGTGGTGATGGCTGCTCTCAAAATACTCTACAAAACTACAGGTCTTTCAGAGCTGCTTTTAATGAACCAGTAGGACTTTGTTCTCTTCCATTTCAGCAGCCAGATAAAGCAGCCCCAGCTGAACTTTCCCAGTGCACTCCAAGATAGTATTTGATCGCTCTGCCTAGACTGCTACTGATTGTGCTTTGTACGTTTTCAGGGCCTTACCTGATAGGACCCAACCCAGAGCAGCTCAGCCAGGTTCAGTCTAAATGAAATAGCTACTACCTAGCACAGCAATCTTCACAGTAATAAGACGGGGGGAAAAAAAAACCCAAACCTTCCTTAAAAGAAAATTGACATTGTCTGCTTCAAACCCAACTTCAGCTAACTATGTGTATGTGTTTTTATATATACATGCCTACATATGTATAAAATAAATATATGGCTAAGGATCCATATAAATTCCCGCTAACACCTTAGAGCCATGAATCTTTCAAGTGAAAAATTCTGTTGTTTTGTTTACTGTCACTTTGAAGTGAAAGATTTCTGTTGTTTTCTGGCTCTTCAAACGCAAGTATCGACAAAGGTAGTACCTTTGGATCTTTGCTTTAATGAATACAAATAGATAACATAATACATTTAGTTAAGCTTCAGACAGGAGGTTGAAATCTAGTTCTTATTGTCACTTATTTGCTTTGTGACTTTTAATTAGACAGTTCAATTGTTCTGTAAAATAGAGGCAATAGTGACTGGCTTCCTGCAAGGAGTTGAATGAATGTTAAGCTTCTGTTAATTGAAAGTACTATTCTGAATTCTAGATATTATTAGTAATTCACCAGATTAAGGGATAAAACTCTTCTGAGAGCTGAGCGTTTTCTCTTACAAAGAGAAGTCTTGATTTTCAAAGCTGCATGAAACTCTGCTCTGTTTTTCAGGATACTCTAACCTATTCATTTTTTGGGGGGGGGGGGGGGGGGGGGGGGAGAGTGAGTGGCAAGGAAAATGAAAAGCCAGAAAAGAGTATAATATAAAAAGCAGGTTTGACCTTACTTCATCTTAAACAGGGAGTTTCATAAAGTGACATGATGGGGGGGAGAAGAAAATACACATACTGAGAATGTAAAGTGTAAATGGTACAGAACCATCACAAAGACTTTCAACAGTGCTCTACATGTATTTCACATCTGTGTTGCTAGTTATTCTAAACACCTCTAGAAATTAATAGAATACACACAAATAGGAGAGAGGAATGTTCAAGCTTGTCCTGCTCATTAGCTGAAGACATTAACATATGTACTCTGCTAAAACATAGTTCCTGTTTCTGGAGTTTGTGTTTCCTTTCCTGGAAAAGTCTTGCAGCTTGACTTCATTGGAACTCAATATGCTCAGTAAGCGCACCTAGCATTTCAAAAGTATTCTGAGATCTTATTCTGGGTGAGATGACTGATGGCTTAACCTGCTGGTGAATTGCAATTAGTGTATGTTTACTGAGAATGTCTAACAATTTCTGATCTCTTTCCATATGTTGATTTTTAAACATACTGGGAAACAGTCAGTTTCTTTTTTTTATTATTTTTTTTTATTTTCACCTTATTCAGTCACCAGAATGTAGATCACAGAATCACGGAACTTTTAGGATCAGAAGGTACTTCTGGAGACTGTAATCCAACACCCCTGCTGAAGACAGGGTCACCTACAGCAGGTTGCTCATGACTGTGTTCAGTTTGGTTTTGGGTATCTCCACAGATGGAGACTCCACAGTGTCTCTCTGAGCAACCTGTACCAGTGTGTGATCAGCCTCAGTGTAAAACCGGTGTTTTCTTTGAATGGAAATTCCTATTTGAGTTTATGGCCTTTCACTGTGTACCACTGTGAAGAGACTAGCTTAGTCTTGCTCTCATCAGGTATTGAGGTCTCCCCTGAGCTTTCTCTTCTCCAACCTAAGCAAACTCAGCTCTGTGAGCCACTTTTCAGATATTCCTGTCCTGCAATCCTCTTCATGGCCCTGTCCTGGAACTGCTCCAATATGTCCACTTCTTTCTTGTACTGGGGAGTACACAGGACTGGTCACGGCACTTACGGTGTGTATTAACACTGGAAGTATCATCTCCCTCAACCTGCTGGCAAGGCTTTTCCTAGTACATCCTGGAAGACTGTTGGCCTTTGTTTCAAGGGCACGTTGCTGACTCATGTTCAGTTTCTTGTCCACCAGGATTCCCTGGCCCTTCTCTGCGGAGCTGCTTTCCTTCCAGTTGCTCCCCAGCCTGTGCTGGTGCATGAGGTTATTTTTCCCCAAACACAGGACTTGAAATTTCTCTTCCTTGAACTTCATGAGGTTCCTGTTGGCTCACTTCTCCAAGGTCCCTTGGAATGGCAGCGCACCCATCTAGTGTATCAGCCACTCTTCCCATTCATTTATCATCTGCAAACTTGCTGTTGGTGTGCTCTGTCCCATCTTCCAGTTCATTAATGAAGAGGTTAAACAGTGCTGGCCCCAGTATCAACCTCAGGGATACAATATTAGTGATTGGCTGCCAGCTGGGCTTTGTGCTGCTGAACACAACAACCAGTTTGAGCCTGGCAGTTCAGCCAATTTTCAATCCATTTTATTGTCCACTTATCTAGTTTGTATTTTGTCAGTATGTCTATAAAAAAGTTATGGGAGACTGTGAAAAGCCTTGCTAAAGTCAACATAAACCATATCCACTGCTCTCCTCGCCCACTGAGCTCATCACTTCATTGTGGAAGGCTGTTAGGCTGTTCAGGCATGATTCCTGCATTGTAAGTTTATGCTGACTTGTCACCTCCCTGTCCTTCATGTGCTTGGAAATGGCTTCCAGGATTATTTGCTCCATCACCTTGCCAGGGTTTGAGGTGAGGTCAGTTTATAGAATCATAGAATCTTTAAGGTTGGAAAAGACCCTTAAGACCATCAAGTCCAACTGTTAACCTAGCACTGCCAAGTCCGCCACTAAACTATGTCCTCAAGCACCATGTCTACCCTTCTTTTAAATACCTCCAGGGATGGAGACTGAACCGCTTCCCTGGGCAGCCTGTGCCAATGCCTGACTACCCTTTCGGTGAAGAAGTTCTTCCTAGTATTCAATCTAAACCTCCCCTGGTGCAGCTTGAGGCTGTTTCCTGTTGTCTTGTTGCCTGTTACTAGGGAGAAGATACCGACCCCCACCGTGCTACAACCTCCTTTCAGGTAGTTGTAGAGAGCAATAAGGTCTCCCCTCAGCCTTCTCTTCTCCAAACTAAACAACCCCAGCTCCCTCAGCAGCTCCTCATAAGACTTGTGCTCTAGACCCTTCACCAACTTCGTTGCCCTTCTCTGGACACGCTCCAGCACCTCAATGTCCTTCTTGGAGTCAGGGGCCCAAAACTGAACCCAGTATTCAAGGTGAGGCCTCACCAGTGCCGAGTACAGGGGCAGTATCACCTTCCTGGTCCTGCTGGCCACACTGTTCCTGATACAAGCCAGGATGCCATTGGCCTTCTTGGCCACCTGGGCACACTGCTGGCTCATGTTCAGGCGGCTGTCAACCAACACCCCCAGGTCCTTTTCCGCCAGGCAGCTCTCCAGCCACTCCTCCCCCAGCCTGTAGCGTTGCATGGGGTTGTTGTGACCCAAGTGCAGGACCCGGCACTTAACCTTGTTGAATCTCATGCAGTTGGCCCTGGCCCAACGATCCAGCCTGTCCGGGTCCCTCTGCAGGGCCTTCCTACCCTCCAGCAGATTGACACTTCCACTCAACTTGATGTCATCTGCAAATTTACTGAGGGTGCACTCAATCCCCTCATCCAGATCATCAATGAATGATGATCAGTTGGCCTGTAGTTCCTCAGGTCTTCCTCCTTGCCCTTCTGGAAGATGTAACGCTTGCTATCTTCCAGTCCTCAGGAACCTTTCTCAATCACCATGACCTTTCAAAGAGAATTAATAGTGGTGTCACAATGACACTGGCCAGCTCCCTCAGCACTTGTGGGTGCATCCCTTCTCTACTGACAGTAAGTTTTCCTTGCTCCAGACTTTTCCACTGATTTCAAGGACCTGAGATTCCTGAAAGGCAGATCTTGCCAGTAAGGACGGAAGCATAGAAAGCATTGAGTACCTCAGCCTTATCCATGCCAGCTGTCACCATATGCTGTGCGTCCCATTCAGCAGGCCCACGCTGCTCCTAGTCTTGCTTAAGTTGCATCAGCAACTGTAGAAGCATTTCTTATTGCCCTTCATGGACCTCACTGGATTCATCTCCAGATGGGCTTTCGTGTACCTAACCCCATCACTGCACGCTTCGACAGTGTCTCTATATTCCTCCTGGGTCACTTGTCCCTGCTACCATCTCTTGTTTTGTTCCCTTTTGATAGCTGAGTTTTGTTGGGAGCTCCCTGTTCATCTGTGCAGGTGTCCTGCTAATTTTGCTTGACTTTCTGCACATTGGGATGGGCAATTCTTGAGTTTGGAGGAGGTGATCCTTGAAAAAAATGAAACAGCTGTCCTGAACCCCTCTTTTTTCCAGAACCATACTCCACGTGACTCCTCCAGGCAGGTCCCTGAACAGGCCAAAGTCAGCTTTCCTGGAGTTCAGGAACCTGCTATTTGCCTTCTTCCCTCCTTGCTGGACCCTGAACTCCACACCTCATGGTTACTGCAGCCAATGCTGCCCCCAGCCTTCACACCCCCTGTACTGGGTCTGGCTGGGATGAAGTTAATTTTCTTTATAGCAGCCCATATGGTGCTACGTTTTAGATTTGTGACCAAAGCGATGCTGATAGCAACAGCAAAAACATTGGTGTGTTGAACGGTGCTAACACAGTGTCAAGGCCGCCTCTGTTTCTCACTCTCTCCCCCACAGTGAGTAGATTGGAGGTGAACAAGAGGCTGGGAGAGGACACAGTTGGGACAGTTGACCCCAGCTGACCAAAGGGATATTCCATACCATATGACATTGTTCTCAGCAATAAAACTGGGGAGCAGTTTTCCAGGGGTTGCTGTTGCTTAGGGACTAGTTGGGCATCGGTTGGCTGGTGGTAAGCGATTGCTTTTGCATATTTTTTCTTTGTTTGGTTGGTTCCCCTGCCCCCCCCCCCCCCCCCTTTTTCCATCACTTATTAAGCTGTCTTTATCTCAACCTACAAGTTTTCTCACTTTTGCCTTTCCAATTCTCTCCCCTCATCCTTCTGTGGGGGGAGTGAGTGAGCGGCTGTGGGGGGCTGAGCTGCCTGTGGGGGTTAAATCACAAGACCGCTGACAAGTTGTTCTTTCTTTCTAAGTATAAAGTCCAGCAGAGCATCTCCCCTTGTTGGCAGCTTGATCACTGGCATCAGGAAGTTGCCATGAATACAATCCTGAAACATCTTCCATTGCTTATGCTCTGCTGTGTTGGCCCTCCACCAGATACTGTGGTGGTCAAAGTCTGCATGAGGACCAGGGCCTGTGCATCTGAGGCTTCTTCATTTTTCTGAAGAAGGCCGCAAAAATCCAATACTTCCTCCTGATCAGGTGGTTGGTAGCAGACACTACAGCATTACCAATTTTGATCTGCCCAATGATTCTGACCTGTAAGCAGTCAGCTGGCTCATCACCCATCCCCAGGCAGAGCTCCATGCATCCCTGCAGTGCTCTCACATCAAGGGCAACTCCACCTTGTCGCTGTCATGCCCTGTATCCACCCATTGCAGCAGCTGAGTTGTGAGCTATCCTACCATGCTTCCATGGTCCCAATAAGAGCATAGCCCTGCAACTGCATGCAGACCTCTTAATTAAAGTCTTAATGTCGGTTCTGCGTGCTGCGAGTGTTAGTGTGCAGGCACCTCAGACAAGGCGCTCAGGCATGCTGGCTTCCTCTTGATACCATGACTGCTACTATAAAGACCTATCACAGCACAAAATGAACCCGTTATTGAAACTCTAAGGACGCATCCTTCAGCATGTTTCTGCTTTAATGGAGATGAGAAGAAAGGAAGTAGTGGAGGACAATGAATGCTGGTTGCTGCTCTTTGCTCCAGAGATCCACTATGCCTGTTTACTCCCCGTTCCTAGCAATAGAAAGCGGTTTGCTCCCGAGGGATTCAGAAATGATTAGTGCAGTATTGAGAAATGTGGTGAAGGTTGAGAGAGGAAAATGTTCTCTGACTTCTGGGGGAGGGGAATGTCAAGTGAAAGAATGTGAGGGATAGGGTGTTTGGAGGAAATGTGGTACTCAAAGGACAAATGATTGGAAGTAGGTCAAGACTAGCAGATTTGAAAAGAAAGGTGAATGTACTCAGGGTTAGGAAGAGAAGAGATCAGAATAAACAGAAATAGTAATAAGACTGGGAAATGTTAATAATATATAATCCCACAACTGACAAGAAAAGAAAGAATGGTCAGAAGAAACCAGTACTTTTTTTCAAGTATCTATGCTTCATAAATCATATAAAAATGAAATCCTCTGTTTTGAGTAATCCTTGACTTTACTTTCTTTGTCCTGGGATGAATGTAGGTTGATGTGATCTGAAACGGAACCAGAGTCACTGTGCTTTCAAGTGCTTGCTTCCCTATACTTTGCTACAACGCCTTTCTTTCCTGCATCCCTTGGGTGTGATAATGGCATTCTGCGAATCGTAACAGCAGTGCAGAGCTTAATTAATGTTTGCAAAACACTTGGATCCTCAGATGAAGCATGCTATGTGCATCCAGTGCAACATATTATTGCCAATAAGCACAGGCTATTTTTAATTCCAGCAACAACTCATTCTTGGTGCTTTTTCTATCACAAAAACAACCACATGAGGATGGCTGTGATGGGTCGTGCCAAGGTCCAGCTATCTCACTATCTAGTTTCCAGGAATAGCAGGTGTTTAAGGAAGAGAACTGCAAAAAAGACAGATGCTTTATCTGGCAAACCCTCCTGGCTTGTAGCAACAAATATTTTAAAGACTTTGTGATCCGGAGGTTACATCCAGAACCTGCCTCTGAAAGGAATTCT
Organism: Platalea leucorodia; assembly: GCF_965183815.1. Lineage (NCBI taxonomy): Eukaryota > Metazoa > Chordata > Aves > Pelecaniformes > Threskiornithidae > Platalea > Platalea leucorodia. Next base: position 65,854,694 of record NC_138828.1, on the reverse strand, counting down.
TGTCCATGCCTTTTCAACTAGCACTTGGTGAGCCGGGGGATTAACCTTGCATACCCTCCCTAGGGTGGTGTTCTCTGTCTGAGAGAGAGAGAACCCAGAGGAAGAAAATAATGGGTTTAGTCTGTTTAGTTGCAAGTAAATCTCCATCTACCATGATGACAAATGTATTCCAGTCACTAGAGGAAAAAGTATGTGCTATTTGGTACTTTGACATAACTGCTCATGGAAGAGCTCAGCATATGTCCTTTCAGCTCTCAGAATAGGATGATTTATTGCTTTAAATTTATCTGAATCTTTAAAATCACAGATTCATATCCAAGGAGACATCAGTTCTTTACCCTTGTGAGCTGGAGAACTGGAATTAGATGCATTAATTCATATTAATAAGATGCTAAAATCCTAGCTTTTATATAAATTAAACTAAGAATCATCAGCTCTTTGTAAGGAATTGCTTTGCCTTGCTCTTCTATTACCTTCCAGCTAATGGACAGTGTTTTACATATCAATGGGCAGCAGTTTTTGGCCTCAGAAATAGAAATATTTGGAAACGTGAGAGAGAGATATGAACTGGAACCATTTTTCTGTTAAATTGGGTTACGATTTCCTGATTTGCACAAACAGGCCAATTCCTAATTTAAAACCTTGTTAAAGGAATTCTATCCCATTTATATGGGGAAATGGATAACTACTTTGTGAAGTTTTGGAAATACTTGGAGATGTGTGTAATGAAAGGGCCAATAAAAATGTAAATTATCTCAACAGTATTTATCACATATGTCACCTAGTTCTCTGGCAATGCTGCTGATTTTGATAGCAAGCAGCCTACTAAATATTTTGTAGCACAATTTAAAAAAATGAATAAACTCATAATATTTGCATTTAATTATCTGCCACGCATGGTATGTCTTCCATTTCAAATTAGTCAAGCAGATAGTGCAAGTTCACCAAATCTTTTTATCTTGGTCTTGGATTTTACTCTAGGTGGCAGAATTGTTCTATCTATGGCACATGAAGAACCGATTAAGAAACAAAAAATGGTTAATGATGTATACCTCCCCAGTGTGAATAATTCTTGTTTCTTAAATCAGCTGCCTTATTTTTCCAATAGTGTCAAATTTATCAGTAAGCAGGTAGAATTCATAAGCTGTGTTTTTTAAGAGGGGGAAAAAAAAGAAAAAAGCTTCTTCATAAAAACTGCCTGACTCAATTAGAAACTGCAGAATATTTTGTACAGTATAATTGCTATGAAATGCTGCTATTTAGAGCAACTTTGCAGGAATGCGTATGAACTGCCACGTATGTATAGTTTCCTAGGAGGGGCTGAGGTTGGGGAAGAGTTAATATTTCCACCAGTCTTATGTCAAATTCTTTGCATATGGAGGAATCCAATTCTAACACAAAATGCACGTTAAACAGGGAGCTGGGGCACTTTAGACACGTTTGTAAGGAAACAACTCTTTTAGGCTAAAATACATACGCGTATGCTGAGCAAGTGTGAGTTCTGTCTGTCAGGTGCATTGTAAGAGCCTAGAAGGATTGAGCTGGTCTGATGGTTAGATGATTACCTAGATTAACACTTTGACAAAAGCTCCACCCTAGATGCTTTAGTTCAAATAATTTTGTTTTGAAACATTGGCTATAATTCCTTTGTTGCCTAACGTAATAAATTTTAAGCATAATCTCATGTCCATGACAGTGTTTCTGAACTTCAGATTACAGGAAAAAAAAGCAATAAATGCTTTCAGGAGGAGGGAGAATTAAATTAGACTCTTCAGGAGATCAGACATTTGAGGTCTAGAAACTCTTTCTGGAGCTGTGGAGGGGAGTGGAGAATTCCAAAGATGTCTTTTTTTTTTTTTTTTTTTTTTTTCTCCCTCTTTCTCCAGCTTTAATGACGTTAACTTCTTCTGTTTAGTATGTGTGTTCATTGCCCACGTTGTTACACTCCCTGGCTGTCCTTGGCTAGTATGTTATTGCTACTCCTAAATGAAAGCTATTTAGGAAAAACCCTCTCACTGTGCTTACCATTTGTTCTAAATTTTGTAGCAGGTTTGCTGTTGTGGAAGCTTTAAGCACTATTGCTCAGTGCTACTCTGGAGACTGATGTTGCCCTTCTTTGCAAGGAGGGAAGAGTTAGCTGGGCATATATGTGGGAGTACATAGAGGTATGTCACGCTACTGATGAAGGGTGTGGGGAATGTGGGAACTTTTGTTTCTGTAAGATTATCTGGTCAAGGACCTTGACAAGTGTGATGAAAAGGAGAAGGGGGAAGCGATAACCCAAATCTAGAGACACAGACCTGACAGACAAACGTAATGGGACAAAGACAAGAAACAAACAACAATTGATGGGCTACCAGGAAACTGAAGGCAAATTGGGACTTTGCAACTGTCGCGATTTAATCCCAGCCAGCAACTAAGCACCACACTGCCGCTTGCTCGCTCCTTGCTCCCCGGTGGGATGGGGGAGAGAATGGGAAGAGTACAAGTGAGAAAACTCATGGGTTAAGAAGAGTTTAATACTTGAAATAAAGTAAAATAGTAGTAGTAATAATAATAATATACAAAGCAAGTGATGCACGATGCAATCGCTCACCACCTGCCAACTGATGCTCAGCCTGTCCCTGAGCAGCAGTCCCCCCCTCCCAGCCCACTCCCCCCAGCTTATATACTGGGCATCATGTCATATGGTATGGAATAGCCCTGTGGCCAGTCTGGGTCAGCTGTCCTGGCTGTGCTCCCTGGCTGTGTGGGAAGCTGGAAAGTCCTTGATTAGTGTAAGCACTGCTTAGCAACAACTGAAACATCACTGTGTTATCAACATTATTCTCATACTAAATCCCAAACACAGCACTCTACCAGCTACTAAGAAGAAAATTAACTCTATCCCAGCCGAAACCAGGACAAAAACAGATAAGGTTGCAAACCTGAGGGTCCGGGATGCTGCAGGGGATCAGTGGTACTGCACAAATTGATGGGGGAGTGTGCAGGGGAAGGGGATCAGGGAGGAATAAAGTGGGCATAGACAAAAAAGGGGTTGCTCACTTGTAAAACTGGGCTGGTCAATATGCTTGTCTGCCTGAGCCCTATGCCTGATCACCACAGTCTGTCCTGTCTCTGGATTAAATCCTTTCTTAATGATCTCTCTGTGTACTCTCAGTCCGTGTCCCACGTGTGTGAGGGCTGCAAGGACTGGGTGCCAGCTGCTGGGATGCTGGTGTGAATGGATTTGGGGCAGCTGGAGTCACACCAGGGGTGTGGGCACCCCTGGCCTGTGGAGTCAGCTACTGGAGCCAGTGGGGTCTCTGTGCCACCCACTGGCGGGAGTGGGGGGGTCTTGGCCCCAGCCACCGGGGCAGGAATGGTGTGAGCGAGGGGCTCGGCGCCAGCAACTGTAGCAGGACTGTGGGTCACAGCCTGCGTGCCTGGTGCCGGCTGCTGTGGGGGTGAGTGTATCTCCCCCAGCTCAGAGGGGTGTGTGTATTCACTGGCAAACCGCGGGCAGGACCAGCCAGCGAGTAGGAGACCTGTGGGGCTGGTGGGAGGGCCCAGGATCTGGGCAGGGGTGTTGGAGGGACAGGGGAGCTGTTTCTGGTACTCGGGGGGGATCTGCAAATACGTGTGTGCTTGTGAATCTAGAGAGTGTCGTGTTCGTGTGCGTGTGTGTACCTTCACTTCTATTTTTGTGCATTTGGCTGTCTGGGCTTGTGTTTTATGAGTCCTATATGCAGGCGCTGTTGAAGACAGCGCCTTGTCTGTGGCAGCCTGTGTGACCGGTCGCGTCGGTGTCCTCTGTGTGCCTGTGTCCGTGTGTGTGCCTCTGGGACACGTGTGCAGCTTTGCTACCGGTTGAACGTGCGAAGGGGAAAGCAGCGGCAGTGTCCCTCCGGCTGTGCAGAGACCCCGGGCCCTGGCCTGGGTGCCATCGGCTGGGCGGGAGGGTCCTGGGGGGGAGCTGCTGGAGGTGGCTGCTGCTCCCCGCGTCCCTTAACAAAGTTCTTAAGTTCTAGAAAAAATTAAATGGTAGGAAAACTGTGCTGCTGAGGGTTTTTTAACTGTGAAAAGCAAAGGAAAGTTTGAACAAAATTTTTAACATAAAAGTTTCAGGAAAATACGAATATTTAGATTTATGAAAAACGTGCCAGTCGACTTGGCTTAAAGACTCTTAAACATTTTTAAACAAGAACGAAAGACTACTTTCCCTATTTTTGAGTTTCAGCTTTATTTATGTATAAATCCTCAAAGCCTACAAGTTTAGCATTTCTATAGACTATAAAAGCAGCTTTTTATTGACTAAAACGGGTATGAATTTGTACTCTTACCACTTCTAAAAAAAAATAAATCAACCTGATTACTGAATAAAATTGAAGACTGCCTTCAATTCCTGAATTCGTTTGTGAGAAATCTGTTGTGTTTACAGTACGAAACTGTAATTGGTGATATATATTTGTGGGAATATTTTGACTCACAAGAGATTTTTGGCACTCTGCATGCTAACTAGTGCCACCGCAGTATAACCATTTATCATTAGGGAGTCTTGAAGGTCTGCAGCATTAATGCTGCTATGCGCTGCTTGGTATGACAAGATTGGTGTTTCTATAGATTACTCATATCCTGTTGTCAATGGGAAAGGTCATACAAAACTGAATTCTGCTTAATGCAATCATATTTCTTAATTTGTATTTTCTTAATTTTAAACAAAATACTTTCTCCTTGCTACAGGACAATTGAACTAATCGTCTTTAGCTCATAACTGCAATTCTTGTGCTGTTCTATTTTGGGAGAATAGGTTTATATTATCACTTCTCTATAAAACTATTCAGAGGTCACCTTTTGCGACATCATTTTTCTTCTAGCTTGCTCTAGTCACCATAAGGAGATTCTGTTCTCTGTGAAGTGGGAAGCTCTATGCCAATATTGTTTAATGTGTTTTCCACTGGGGTTTGCTATCAAGTAACATAAAGTGATGTTCAGGAGGTGAGGGTTACTACCTTTGTAGCTGCTCTCCGTACTAGAAGAATGTCATACTTTTACATCTTTTTAATGTTAATGAAGCTATCTTACAAAAGGTTTTTGACTTTGTGTTTTACAAAGCTATCTTACAAAAGGTTTTTGACTTTGTGTTTTATCCCAGAGAAAGCATGAGCAGAACTTTTACACCTACCACTTTACCAAGTATTGCATACAATTTTATTTATGTGAGCTGCAAACAGTGTTGGTATCTATCGCACCCTTATTAACATGACGTTAAGAAAAATTTTCTTTGCTTCTCTCCAAGATTTCAGTTTGTGTGCTTTGACCTTCCTCTGTATCAATGTTCCCTTCATTTTCCTTTAGTAATATCTTTTCAGTGTTTTACTACTCAAACACAGTGATTGAAATGATTTACCTTGCCTCTTGAAACCGATGTGCTGTGCTTACGTCTGCCCGCCTTGGTCAGCCGCCTTGCTGCTGCGGACCCCGTCGGGGAAAGCCCGGCAAGGGCTGCTTCCAGAAGCTAAAGCTGGCTGCCAGGTGGGGCTGCTGTAGTTTCACTGAGAAAAGCTGGAGACAACTTAGTAAAAAGTATTTGCTCAAATATTTTGCCTTTTAATCAAAAGAGAGAAGTCAGTTTTCGGAGTACTTTTTTTCTCAATTTGAGGCTTTTCTTTGTGGAAAACATATTTTAACAGAAGCACAGGCCATTTTAGGGGATGGTTGTAATGTTATACGTGGTATGACCTGCAGAGGAAAGAGAGTGTGAGAAATCTGTGATTGCATAAGAATGCTTTAGGACATGCAATATAACGATTCGTAGGTCTGATGATTTTAGACCTACAAAGAGCCTTTGAAGGAAGTTCTGTTACCAGCTGATGGGCAGAAAAAATAATTTAAAGTTGAGTGGCTCTCAAAATATTATCCGAGGAAAGATATATAGTCTATGCTGCATCTCAAATCCAGTTACTAAAAGGGAATATTACAATACAGTAAATGCTGAAGATGAAGTAAATGCTGAGCCCCCATGCATTAATGGTGGTTACTCAGAACAAAGAAAAATATTTTGGAATTAAAAGATGTTTTAATAGAGTTTGATGCATGCTGGAATATTACTTAGTTATTAATCATAACATTTCATCATTGTTGAATTACGTAAAATGTGTCCCTAGCTAAAGTTACCTTATATCTTTGCCCTTAAAATGTGCCATTTATGGGACATTAACTCTCCTTATGTTTCAAAGGAGGGGAGGGTCTGGTCTTCCTTCTGCAGCCACTGGCAATCTGACAAGTCTCTTCTTCATTTAAGGCACTCCTGAGAATCAGACAGTTGTTCTGCTAGCATTGCCTGCCCTTCTCCCATACAATGGAGATATTGCCTAGACCCTAAATGTCTGATTTGCCTGTGTATTTTTGGCCTCTCTACCTGGGAGAAAAGAGAGCAAGTGACTGTGTCTCTGCCTGCATTTTAGGGGACAGTTTTGCTTTAAAGGGAATTGAGAATAGGATTTGTTTCATGTTACAGGGACACAGTTTATCAATTTACAACTCTTTTTAAGGAAGGTAAAGCTGAGAAAACCAGCTTTCAGGGGTAAATAATGAACAGAGTCTTAGGGTATAGCTGGTATATTCTTATTCTCATAAGAAGGAGAGGAGTCAAGGGATTTGCTTTAAAAGCGGTAACTGTGATTCCTTGGCTGATGTAAGAGATCACTTAACTTCAGCCTAGACCCAGTAAGGTATCAGGTTTTTGGGAGAGGAGGATCACCTTGCAGCTAATAAAGGTTCAACTGTCTACTTCAAAATCCATGCAGATGCATCATTCATCTAGTTTTTGAAGAATTATTAATGCTAGAACATTATTAATGATTGAAAACAGCAAAGTAGAGATTGTATAGGTGGCACACATGGGAAGCTGAAGGATCATGAAAAAAAGAGGATTATTATGTCAACAGGAGATTGGAGATCCTTGAACACACTGGATCCATTTGCAGACGGGATTTCCAGGAGTTAGAGAATTTTCCTTTTTTTTTTTTTTTTTTTTTTTTTTAAAAGGGCAATTCAAGTCAAGATGCTGAAATCTAAACAGTTTTTAAATTTTACTTCTCACAACAGATTTTTCCTGACTGAGAGAGGCATTTGTGCTTGCAGTCTTACTTAACAGAATTGTAATGATGAGTATTTAAAATCCAATTCAAGGGAAAATTACTTCCCTTGATTTGCTTAAAAATGGACTTCTGGGGTGGAGGGAGAATGGGGAGAAACAGCAAATTATATGGAAAAAAGACTATTCCATCTTAAATCATGCTTAGCCACATAAAACTCTTATCAGAGCAGACTCTCTGGCTGCAGGGAGTAATTTATGGGTTTTTTTTCTGCAAACAGCACAAGAATGGGATTTTTAAAGTTTGTTCAATATGCTAAAACTCTGTTACATGTTGGAATAGGTTTTTAAGTCTCTCTTGATGTAACTCAATACCAATTTGTCTGTATTTCAGTAGTTTTTTAGCATATCTAATGTTTGCTGAGTAACATGTGAATACCTGATGTTTTACATGAAGAAGCCTATGTTAGTTCTTGAATCAACACGGAAAAAAACCCCAAGCATTTCAAGATCTGATTACAAAAATAATTTCTGTGCCCTTCATCTGAACAGATTCTTAAAATATGATATTTATTCATAATAATTGCAGTGGAAGGATTTTAGACAGCAAAGCAGCTTATCTTTCCTAATATTTAGGATGGCTGAACTTGTCTCAGGCTCCTCCTTTTCTGGCAATGAGGCTCTGCCTGCTCTTCTGCAGACCTAGATTTGGTATTTTGTTAATTTTTATTTTGTAGGCTTCGGAGTTTTTATCCTTTTACATTCTTCCCCCTCTATAATGGTTGCTGGAATGGGGAAGGTAGAAGCGGGGGAGACTGAAAGCAGCGTGGTGTAAGCCCCAAAAGCAGCCTACCTGGCACGGTTAACTTGTGTTTCTAAGGGTCTCTATGGCTCAAATGAAACTCCTGAAGCGGCACACGCAGTCGCACAGCGCAGGGGTGTATCTACAGCATGGGGGACAACTTAGGCCCACACGGAGGTGAGTGTCTTTGGAGGTCACGTACACAGAAAAGAGAATGTACCAGTTGCCTAGTGCAGCTGCCATGTTTCATAGAATCACAGAATGTCCTGAGTTGGAAGGGACCCACAAGGATCGTCAAGTCCAACTCCTGTCCCTGCATAGGAGAACCCCAAAATTCACACCATATGTCTGAGGGGACATATGTTTGTAGTTTGGTAATGTATTTTCAATGTCACACATACTTTTTCAAATTTTTTTCTTCCTTTTTAAGGGTCAGATCCCATTACTTCTGAAAGTCAGGTGGTGTTGTAGGCATCACCTTCACTCTCTTGTGTGCATATATCTGTATGTGAGAATATGCTTACGTACGTTCTCATGATTTCTAGGTACTACCTTCGAAAATTTTTGGGGCTACAAGTTTGTATTCATTGCCTTAATCCCAATATTTTCAATGTTACTTCTATAACTGAGAATGCTGTTTAGCCTGCAGTTCTTTGTTTTTATCAGTTATGATAACCAGAAAACCAGCAAGAGGAAGAACAGAATATGTGAGTGGGAAAAGGGTCTAATGTGTTCTTTAACCTCCTACAAAGGTCAAGCAATCATCTGTAAAGAATCCCTTCTCCGTAGACCAATAATTTGGACACCAGCGCTGGTGGTGAGGTTGTACCCTAGTCATACGTAGTCAGTACTGAAATATATCTTAAAGCAATTATATCCTACTTAATGTTTTAAGGTACTGCTCTGTCATTCTCTGCCAAGGGTATAAATGCTCTGGTGGGGAGAGGGAGGGAACAAAGAAAGTGATTTCCTGCTTTACACTCTGAAACCTTCCTAAAATTTGTTGTGGTGGTGTTTTTTTTTTTTTTTTTCTCTTTTGCTTAGTATTGGACACATGTTTTTTATGCAATTGAACCTTATTGTCTAAATTAGAAATCCTTTTTTTGATCATTTGTGAGAAGGAAGGGAATCTAGCTTGTCTACAAAGAGAACGCCAGTGCTGTACCTAGCCAGGTTTTTGTGTACTCCGTTCATCCATGTGATACCTGAAAATTAGCTTGTTTAAAAGCAGAGGGTTCAATAAGTTTTGGTTTTGACTTAATCTAAGTGGTATTTAGTCATGTGACTCTGACTGGGGAACAAATTTGCCTGAAGATTTTCAATAGCTCTCTTCTGAGGAGTACATCAACCTGTGGACAGAGTGGAATAACGCAGCCAATGTCATTTTCCGGTGGCACCCGAGTTACCTTATTTCACTGTGTTAGAAAAGCTCAGAGGCTGTCGCTGCAACTACGCCTCATTATTTGGAAAGACTCTTTGGAGTTCTGGAGACTGTGGTCCATTATTGTTAATTAAAAAAAAAAACAAAAACCAAAACCTCCTCACTCAGTATAGCCTGTTTTTTTTTTTTTAACAAAAAAAAGGCTTATGCTAAGCATATTAAAGAAGGCATTAAACACTGCCTGTGGCATTGTTCCCCAACATTGCTGGCCTCGGGGTAGTGATACCGAATGAGTCATGCGCTGCAGGCATATTGTACTTTGTTCTTCCCTTCAGCTTGAATTCAACTTTTTAATTTCCTCTGCCTGTGAGAGGTGTTGGGGGGTATCATGGGCAAACAGCACTCGTGAGACGTAGGGATGGAGGGCTGGCCTGCAGTGCATCTCCCTTTGCTGCCTCTTATCTGTCACATTTGTGATACTCATTATGGAATTATTCCCAGAGTTAACTAAATTCTATGAAAAGTTTCATAAACCGAAAACTAAGCTGACAGAAAAACACGTAGTGTGTTCGAGACCTGTCGTGATGATGTTACTAATGCACACAAGGGGGCACAGTTATGTTTTCCCATGCAATTTTAATGTCTTAATCTATAACATCTCAGGAAATTAAGCAAACATTCTCCTATTCTCTGAAAAGACTGGGGTGTTTAGTACAACAATACATTAAGCTGTTCAAATTCTGAGTTGGCATTTCTAAGATGTTAAACTATAGTTTAAACCCCATCTCTCTAAACAATTGCTACAAAAAGTAGATTTTGGATCTTCAAATCCAAAGAGCCTATCTCATGTAGGTATTACACATGAACACTCGCACACTGAGAGTTACATGATCAGTTCCGAATTGTTGGTTTTCATCCACATTAAACAATTACAGCTGATTTTGATAGCCCAGCTTTCCTTCCTCATGGGCTGTTGAGGAAAGTTAATTTAATAATCTGTGTCCCCTTAACTGTCTCATCATCATTTTGTGTAGTTTTATGTTTACATAGATCAAAATAACCACTTTTTCTCAGGTTCTTTGCTTTAGAAAAACCCCAAACTAAGCCAGCACAACTCTTCATAGTCTGATGGAGAGAACAACAAATAATTAGTTGTGATGCTACTAGAAAGGAATTTGAAACACTGATGCACGATTGCTGAAATGTTTCTATAATGAATTTTTTGGAAAGCTTATGTCCCATTAATGTATGCCATCATTTATATGAAGTATTGGGTGAAACTGGAGCTACTAACATTTTTACTTATTTTCCATGCAAAAATCTGCTTCCCTCAAAAAACATTAGAGACTTGATCATGTTGGTGATATTTGAGGCCAGATCAGATGTAGTTTCTAATTTAGACTCAATGATGCCATCTTGCGAGTGTTAAGCTAATTCAACCCAAAATAGTGGAAAATAAATAATAAAATTGCATGGAATTTCATCTTCAACCAAAAATTCAAGGTTGGCTACTTCATGAGCTTCATTTAATTGTTTTCTGCCTCTAGAGAGTTGGTTCGGATAGGAACAGGCTTAGGCATGAAAATTTGATCCTAGGTCCAGAAATTTTTAGACTGGGACTTCTATATACATAATACTTTTTTTTTTTTTTTTGCTAATTCCTATTGTTCTCAATGCTATCTGTTGTTTTCCAAATAACAGCAAAGTGAGAGTTTTTTACATGCACTGAAGAAAAGTAGTTGTGCCTGAATTGTCTCTGTGCCAATTTATACAGATATGCAATTATTATCTTAAATGCTCATAAGTAGGGCTCAATCATGTTGGAGTGCAAACACAAAGCAATAATTAGTCCTCATCTCAGAGATGCTATAAGTTAAATGGACCTGATGGGGATACAAGAGTAAGCAACATCGTGGTGGCAAGTGTTCATGTTAATGTCATGATTATTTAAATGATAGGATTTAGTTAAAGTTTTGCTGAATTGAAACTCAAGAGAAGGCAGCAGGTGTGTGTGGGGGCTGTTCTTCTGCAGTCATCAAGGACAATTCTAAATATGTTTTGTTCACGAAGATGAACCTTTTGCTAAAGCATTGAAGTGTGGAAATGTGGTGAGGGAGGGGCGAGAGTGTCCCCTTGTGCTGGGCTGTCTCTGTTTCCAGCAGTTACATGTTCATACAAGAGTGTACTGTTGGTTTCGAGAGCTGCTTCCCCTCCTAAAGAGACAGGGCTGCACACATTTTGGGAGTCTGAGCCTAGCAGAGGAAGGCCAGAAGACTTGAACTGTAAAACCAAATGGATCACTAAAAACAGTAGGAAAGGCTGTGTAAGCTAGGGCCTACATACGCTGTTGAAACAGTATCTTATCCCTCTCTGTACTTTTTGGAGGCTGTCCCAAACACATCTTGGGACACCTAGACCCTGGTCAGCTCTCTAGCTTCACCTAGTAGACATCATCTTACTGAAGGCCATCAGTAACCATTTCTCCTACCCTTGGCATTTCACTGCTTTGCTTGGGACAATAGGTTTGCATTTCACTTGAAAATGAACTGGAATACCTTTCTGTGAACCTGCTATAGAAAGGACTAATTCTGCCTGTATTTGGAAATGGCAACGCACAGTGGAAAGATTTGTTGCCCTAGAAAGGTCAAGATTTTAGTTTAAAAGCAAAACACTTTTGCCAATATAGCTGGTGTAAAACAAGCTTGGATTCAAAGATGTCTGAGAACCTAAGGCCTGCCAGCTCCCAAATGCTTTGCCGATACAGTGTTGTAGCGTAGACTTAGCATAAAAGTGCTTATATGTTCTTCGGCACAGGTATAAGCTTTTACTGTACATGAGGTCTAACTGGAAACCATTATCATTGCAGGAGAGAATTATTTATACTACATATGACTTCATATGTAAATTAATATTATGCAAGATATAAACATTTTATGCATATGACTAATTTTGAGTATATACACACATGCATACACTTGTCAGTGCAATGATATTAATTATAGGCCAACTGTGCCTGTCTGATCTTACAACCTTACAGTATTCTCCGGTGTAACACTTCATGTATTCTGATGATGTGAATTTCAGCAATAATGTCTGTATTTCTTTCAAGAATGCCTCTGTAGAGCTCTGTAAGAAAGTCTATAGATACTGAACTTATACTAGCCTACTGCAAAAGGTCACCATTAATTTTTAGGGAATAATTGAAGTAAATTTTACAAAAATCTAGACATACCTATGCTATTATGACTGTACAGCAGCAAAAAAAGCCCCGTAAAATCAACAGGTATCATTTTAAACAGTAGATGGACATTTCTAATTCCTTTGAATGCGGTGAGTTTTGAATATAGGCTGCGGCACAATGGAGTTAGCGGCCTAATTTTCAGGACTGTTGAAGATAAAGCTTCTTTTCTGTTGCTGAGCAAGTAACTTTATCACAAAGATGCTTGCAGTTTCATGGCGAGAATCTTTGTGAGGGGAAAATGGTTAACTGATTTCCATCTGCGATCAATATGAAGCTGACACAGTCTTTGCTTTAGCAGTTCCAATAGAGGTGATGAGCTGCTAGGTGAAGGGTTCATACGGGTGTTATTTTTGCTCCTTCACTTGTGTATTATGTGTATGTGATGTAGAAGGGACTTGAATGTTTTCTTTGTTTCTTCCTCTCTGCCTAGAGGAGATTGCAAGACTAATTTTTGGTGTGTGACAGAGTGTCTCCGGCTCTGAAGACTCTTTATTCACAGAGAATGCGAGCAATGTCTCCCAAAGACTGTGTGTAGGTTGATGTTGTTGCCTGTACAACACCAGCTCAAGATTTTTTTTGTTCGTGAAATGAATGCCTATACTTTTTGCCTGTACTTTTTGTTGAATCTGAGATTATCTCTGAAATTTTCTTTATGTATCATGATTGAATAACCACATTCACAGCTTGGGGAGAATGCAGAGGCAAATTTTTGTTAGCCATACTAAACAGTAGTCAGATAAAGAAAAAAGCCATACGTGAATGGGCTGTGATTTCTAACACTACAGTCAAGCACAATGAACATGCAGATCAAAAATATGTATGGGTTTTAGCTGTTTGTGGAAATACAGCCAGGAAGAAGCTGTGAGGATCTAGGTTTAGAGATAACAATGTGTAGGAATCTCTAACTTACAATTGAGGGGACAAAAATATCTTGGGGACAACAGATATTCCTTGCTTCCAAAAAGGCTTTTCTTTTCTTCTAGTCAAATGTTTTATGAGAAAAACACCTCACCTTGGAACAGTAGTATGTTGTGATATGACTAACTGCGAAGAAAATCTAGGAAGCGTTAAGGCAACTTCTCTAGATGGAGTTAAGGGAAGCTGTTGTGTCTGATCAAGAAATGATCAAAGGGAAATAATTTCTAGAGATGTAAGCTTTCCTTTTCTCTGCTACTAAGCCAAAGAATGCCTACGTTGTCTGGTTTCTGAGAAATATAAGTCTGGATGTGTTGCTAAAACTGATTTTGCTAGTGTTCACTGATCTTATTGATCTTTTTAGATAGCCTCACATACTGTACAGAGTAATGCTAGAAACAACCTTCATCAAAAGCTAGGAGAGACCATCTGAAATGATGGAAGGAGAAGTTTTACCTGGTGACTCTGCACTTAATGGAAAAAGTTTCCTTTTACTAAAGTCCTGTCTACATGATTGCTGGCTGTAATAACCAAGTATCTTAGTATTTAATCAGCTTTACTCATAGAATCTGTGAAGTACACAATGATATTTTATCCATTTATAGATTGGGGGGGAGTGGGTAGGGGAAACAAGTTACTTAGTATTTCTGAGCATCTCAGTTTAAGGTCTTTGCTCAGGACGATAGCAATTTTATTCTCTAGCAAGGCAGAGGTCTCCCAGGTTTCATCAAATTCTTGACATACATGAATGGAAGTGTTGGAATTAGTACCTTTTTGTGTCCCAACTAGAACAACTTTCATAAAGCCAACAAGACTGGAGTGCCTTGCGTGGATGGCTTTCTGTGAATGTAAAAGTGGTAGTTTTCAGAAGTTTTCAAACTTGCTGATGCTGATATTGTAGTGGGTCTGGCAAGCATTTAGGAAATACTTCCTTTAACGGTAAGACTGTCTCCACCTATGAGCTAGGACTTGGGAAATTAGTCCCATAGCTTTGTCCTTGAATTGCAATCTTAACTTGCCATCTAATTTACTCTGTTACTCTATGTTTCTGTCTTTAAAGTGGCTTTAGTATCTCTCCTACTGGATGTTCTGAAGCTTGGCACATGTATACTGCCTTGAGGCTTTCAGATGAACAGCAAAACAGAATTGCAAAGGTTACTAGTTTTACTATTTGCTGGCAGTCTGGAAAGTGCTTGTATTCCTAAGGGTTAATGCAAAAATAAATTTAGCTTAGCACAGTTGTCAGCCAATTTAAGGTGAAGATTTCAGAGATTAGTTCTGACAATCCTGTGGAACACCATATGTCATCTTTTGAAAAATGAAGACAGTATTCCTTCTGGTCTTTGTTACGAACTTAATGAGGTTAGAGAAATGTCCTCTGTCTTTTACAAGACACAAGGGTAGAAGGCCTTGATTTGAAAAATACTGATCAACAATGTATCTTTAGTGAGAAAACAAATTGAATTATGCTGCTGGTTTTGTTCCTATGGTGCCTCTCAATAAAAGTTTCATCACAAAATGATTTAATTGAAATTGCTCATAAAAACCACAATTTGTTACAAGCCAGAGTGGAATCCAGCAGGGACGACTGACTGCTCATTTTGAGTTTGCGTACTGTGTTTTAGGATATCTAAACCTGACGGGATAAACCAATGGCTATAACAAAGGTGGAGGAGCTCTTGGCTGCAGAGCTGTTTCTGAGTGGGGATCGCTGGAGGAATGAGCCACAATCTTCGTCTGGCTGAAAGAATTGACATGCCCTAATGCCAGCATCCCCCAGGCCAATTACAGTGTGATGATGTTTTCATTGTTTCACTGCTCCAAATATAATGAATGTTGCTGCTATGACAGAGAAAGTCTTTAATATGAGAAAAGAGACTGGAAATAAATTGTGCATTCAGCTGCCTTGCTGGCTGTATTTTTTGCTATCTGAGTCTCTTAAATGACAACTTGAAGGCTACCTAGCTGCTGCGCTATCTGCTCTGATCATTTTGGGTATATGTATCTCTTTCATCTATCAAATAGTTAGCCAAAAATGCTTCTAAGTGAAGTTTTCAGTATTAGAAGATCCTGAAAACTGAATCTTTAAGTTCTGACTATTGTTCTTATGTAGTTATTATTCTGTACACCAAATTGAAGTCAAATGTTTGTATTTTATATCTATCTGTCTTTAGTAAGTTACAGATGAGAGATACTTGTAGAGATTTTCTTTCCGTTTTTAATAAAAATTGCCTCATTTTAAACGAAAAACTTCCACACTTTGTGCTGTTCATTTGATCTCTCCTTCTTTAATCAAACCTAAATTTTGAAATATAGGATTTAGGGATCATGCTAGGTTCTTTTTTTTAATTTAAAACTAAACCAGGAAAATAAAGGAGAGCTCATCACGTATTTTTTCTTTCACTGTTGAAAGTATTTCAAGCAACTGAAATGAGAAATGTGTCGTAAATGAAACCAGGGTGATGTTAGAAATAAAACACTTTTTTTTGAGACTGTCTAGGATTGAGATCAAGAGATTGGAAGTTTTTCTGACTTTGCTATTGATTTGCTAGGCGATAGTGTTTAGCTTCTCTGTATGTTTCTGCAGTCGCTCTTATCTCGTAAGATTTTCTTACACTTTGCATCCGTATTTTTTCATTAACTGATATATGAAGGGAGGGGAAATGTAAATAAGGTGTAAAGGGAGACACTGACTCCTTACTTATCCAAATACTATCAAACTATAAGAAATCTTACTTTCTGGAAAGAGTAATAACCTGCAGAATACAACACTGATAGTTCTAAATGGGTCAAAGTCTGCGTATATTTAAGATGAATAATCAAAAGAGTCAAGTGGCACAAAGCACAAATGGGATATGAGAAACTACATTAATAATGAAGGCAATTAGTTTACTTTCTCTGAGAGAACAAGATGGTTGCTGCCAACTGAATATCAAATTGCTTGGCAGCCGGGGACAGTGCATGAGGGGGCAGGAGCAGACTGGTGCATCGGCAGCGGCTATCCTTTTCTCTGTTTCCCAAAGAGGTTCTGGGGCTGGAGAAGATGGGAGAAGGACATCCCTTCCTGGACAAGCAGGGCTGACCTGCCTTCCAGGACAGAGGGGACCTGCGCTGGTGAGCTGGAACTTGCTGCAGGTAGCTCTTCTCAGGAGGTTCTCCTGGAAGTGCCTCCAGCCCAGCCCCTAAGGATGAATTAGACTTTCCTAAAAGCCAGAATATCAGGATGCCTTTAAGTCTGATAAGATGAATTTTTGACAAGGTGAATGAGGTGGGGAGGGTTTGGTGAGTACAGATGGATGCCTTCCAGAACACGAGATTTGGATGTCCGATTTCTATATTGAAAATGTAGCTCAGGGTGATGGCTAAGTCTGCCTGTGATGTGAAATGAAAAATAAGAAAACAGTGATGTACCTGATGAACTGAGGAAAGATAGGCAGCTAGAAATGGTGCCCTGTGGCTGTTAGCCTGTAGGAATGGATTACTAATGGTTGAATATAAATGGAATTTAAATTTTGTGATGAAACTCTCCTTGGACAGCTTTGTAGGAAATACATTCGCGTGTTAAAAGGCAACTGAACTAGGCCATCCTCTCATACTCCAGAAGCTAGCCTGTGATGGAAACTCTTCTCATTGAGGAAAGCAGGAAAGCTACTATGAACAGCTTTGGGTTTTGCTGGTAATGCTGCTGATAATAAAGTATGAGTGCAAGGTATGTTTTTTTTTTTTTTTTCCTAAAAATATTTACTGTATTTTTATGGTGAAACCACTTATAAATTATGAAGTTCAGAGCCTTCCTAGCCTAGTTTTAGGAGTTTCAAGTAAATGAAGTACGTATGACCTATGCCCGCTTAACAGAAACCTTTTCTTATGTGGAATTATTATCCAAATTAAAAGTACTTCTTTGTACATTTTGTACAGCAAAAGCAGGAACAGAGAGATCAGCCTTTGCTTCACAGCATGCATATGATTTATCAGGCATTGCATTCTGTCCCTGGGGGAAGGTAGGTCAGCTGAAGCATGATGTGGGGGATGTAAGGTTTTTTTCTTTGTTTGTTTGTTTTTTATTGCCTCCTTTCCCCTTACCTGCAAGAGATATTTTGTACACACGTGTCAAGACAGCTTTCGTTAAGATTGCTTTAGAATTAGCACTATTAAAAGCAAACTATGGGATTTAAAATTTGTATGTTGCTAGGATGAGTTCTCAGTTGTGGTAAAAAATTATAAATTATTTTCACAGAAAAGACAAATACATGAAAATACTTGTTACTGTGAGAGACAACAGTTCTATGGTATCATATTTCGAAAAGCTGCCAAAAAAATACTCTATGAATAACTAGCAATGCTCTGAAATGCCTAGTGCTGTGCCTGCAAATTGCTCCTTGGCATGAAATGTGTTTTGCAGCTGTTATAAAGGTACATCAAAGCCTGGGCTGGGGGAAAATTCAAACTGGCGGGCAAAGAAAAAAATCCTGGGTGCAAATAGTTGATCTGCCCAGAGTGAGATGAAGCCAAATATTGTTTGCTCTGCATTGTCTGACAGAAGCATTGAGCAAAAAGTACATGCAGGCCAAATTCGCTGCTTGCATAAACAAGCTGAATGTCACTGAAGTCAGCTGTTTGCACCAAGAGTGAATTTGCCTTCCAGGTTTTAAATGATTCTTACATCCTTTAATGTCAGAACATAAAACAACATTCGTTACAGGGTCTAAATTAACTAATTATACAAGTTTCCTGTTTCTTGCTGTAGAGGTGGGGGGGGAAAGCTCCTTGTTCTACAGAGGAGCCTCCTGCCCTCATTTGCATCACTTGGATCTGGCGCAGGGAAGTTCTCTGTGGAGCTGCTCAGGGGGAGATGGATATATAGGGTAGGGGTCCTTGTCCAAATGTAAGGAGATACCACTGGCAAGGCCGATGGTGGGCCAAACTGGAGAACACAAACGAGCCATGAAGCTGCAGCAGGTGAGGAAGCATTTTGGTTCCCTCTTTCTTGACTGGGTCAGACTTGAGGCCCTTGAGTGCTGCTTCTCACCAGTTGGGTACATGTTATAGCCCTTAGCTCTGCACTGTCTATTCAGATCGGGCCTAGAGATATTTTGAATTGACTTCTGTAAGGCCTGCCCTAATTTTGCTTGTCTTTTAGCCCTGTTGTGTGAGTGGGTGGTGTTGGGAGCCTACGTGGGGGCTCAGTTTGGGATCTGTCAGAAGCAGCGATGCTGCCACCCACGCCAGCTTGCCCTCCCTCCGCTGCTCCTGTCCTGCTATCCTGCAGGCAGTGGAGGCAGGCGAACAGGGAAATCACTTGCAAGTAGCTAATACTCTGCAGGATGCATCCTGATACAAGGGACTCAATCCTCACCAGGTATAGAAATGTGCTGGTGATTGTAAAACTGTTTTATTATTCAAATCCCTAAGTATTGATACTAACACATTAACTTAATTTACAAGCAAAGAGAATAGTTTTGCCTGATAACAATGGCATAATATACTAGCCACATCTGTTAGTAAGGTCCTCTGGGAGCTTCTCTCTATTTAACTCTCTGGGAGCTTCTCTCTATTTAATTCTCTCTCCGAAATCATCTTGCTTTCACTGTTGTTGGCTTTTATTTGATTACCCACCTTCCAACAAGGGCAGAAATTAGGGGTTTTTTTGTCTTTTACTGTTTCTGTTTTAAGTGACTTGATGTTCTTGAAGGACTGATTGTTTAAAATAAAATAATATTAAAAAAATCTTCCCTCCCCAAAACAATGCAACTACTTAGGATGGACAAATTGCACTTAAAAACTTGTTGGTTTATTTTCCATCTGGTCATCTGCAGAAGAAAAATGTGATTCTTGTTACTTTTTGAACATGGTCAATTTTCTACAGAAAATTTTTAATTTATACAATTCTGTATTTTGCCCAGGCAAAATGAAACATTTTGCTTCAGAAAAATAATTCATAGTTCAAATGTTTTGGGATGATTCAACTTAATCTAGTTCTTCTTAGCTGCCTCATGGGAACTAGAGGTAATTCATGAGCTGGATTGCCTTGCTTTGCTCTGCCCTCCATGTTGCCATGTCCTTCAGGAGGGAAAACCAATAACAAAAAATATTGGAAATACCTATGATGCTGAGAAAACCTCTTATTTCTGATTAGCTTGACTCTGTTTCTTAGCCTTTTATTACTACTTCTACTGATTATTGGTGTACTCTCTGCTTTACAAAACATATGACAAAGACCATGCCGTGTGGCTGTTATAAAATATCTGACTGAAAAAGCAGAATGAGTGAAGCTTAGTAAAAGTTCATGGACCTAGTCCCCCACAATCATATGTTTAAGCAAGATGAGTTTTTAGGAAGAATTTGAACGAGAAGTAATAGTTTGATAGCTGTGGAGTGTTAACAAGGGGAACAGCAGTTTTTGATTTGTCTGACAACAAAAGTTTAAGCTCCTGAGTGAAAACTTGGCATCGGGGAGGAAGCTGTCATTTATTTGAAACTGATTCTGTACATAGTTAATATGTTTGTTCTAAGGATTTAGTTTCAGTAAAAGGCATAAATTATCTGGCAGATGAGGAGCTTTTGCAACATTAAATAGCGAAGGTTACTGTCTACATGCTGCTTTCCTCGGACCTGTTAGCAGAGCCACTCTGGGTGCTCTGGTTAATGTGCCAAAGCAGATTCCCATGTCAGTGCTGCCCTAGAAACAACAAAACCTGCTTCTGGAACCTGGAATAGGGCTTTGAGGAACAGGCAATTATCCTCTGATTTGGGATGCATGCCCATCCAGAGCCACTGTGGAACACGCTGGTGCCACTGCTCTGAACTCCCGATGCTTCCTTGAAGGAAGCTGTAGCTTTTTAACTAGGAATGGTACAGAGACAAATATCACAGCGGTGCCTGAATAAGCAAGAGACTTAAGAGGCAGGCATGAAAAAGTTGCTTATACAAACTTTGTGTTTTGGCTCAGTAACCTCCTTTACTGTTGCAGAATTTCTGTTTATGAGCATATTTAAATGCCTCTAATTTTTGTATATAAATGAAGATAAAATTAATTCCATACCTCACATGCAGGTGCTGTGAGGAAAACTACTTGAAAGACTGAAGTTGTCCATTTAACGGTAAGTGTTGTGTATTAGAAATGACTCATGGTGGACACGGCCATTAGAAAAAAACTAAACAACCTCTCTATTTACTAGTCTGTTTCTGCGTGTTTTTTGCTTTTGCTCATAAATCACATGGAGGCAGTCCTACTACTGGTTTCTAAATGGCACTTTTTATTCCATGTATATAGACTTTCATGCTTAGGTGTCTGGTCCAAAGCTTACTAATAACAATGGAAAGACTGCTATTGAGTTTGAAATGGTTTGGGTCGGGCCTTTAATGTGATCTGCTCTAATGAAAAAAAATATTAAACTATATGGAACAATGAGATTTTGAAAACCATGTTGTCTGTCAGTAGGTTATTTCTTGAGCTATGTATCTTGATTTTCAGACCACTACAGTCAATGTGTTTATTTTTCTACAGGCTACTATTAAAACAGTTATATTTTTCCAACTGTTCTTTACTGCAAAGTTATATAAGAGAACTTTAATTTTTTGTTATTGGAGAAGGAGGCAGGGCTTCTGGGAAGAGGGCAAGGAGGCAACCATCAGAATTTCACATAGAAAATATGAAATTAATTTGATAAATAATGGAGAACTCTGGGACTTTGATCATTATATTTTCTGAATGGAATCTCTCTGGAGCACATTCACTTTACTTGGCTTTATTTTAAAAGTAATAGTGTAAATTTGGGGAGAAACTGGAGGTATAACTTCCAGATTAATGGTAATTTTGTAAGGAAGTTGCATTCTATTTAATATGTGTAGTTGGATTTTTCTAAACCGATTCAATCTAAATACCTTGTAGATCTAGGTCCTGAAGTTTCATTTCCATCTGCATTGATTGCTCTAGTAGATCTTTGGAAAAATGTCTAAAGAGTTTGGACGGCAGAATAAGTACTTGATCCACAGAAATCTTCAGCTTTCTCTCAGAGAAAGATCAAGTTATGAGCAAATACTATTGCTGCTTTCACGTGTATGAATATTACTGAAAAGACATCTATAATAATGTTCAAGGAGAATGGGTATCGCATCTATTATGCAAGTATTATAATGTTTCTAAACCAGATAAAAATAATGTACTCAAAAGACACTACAAAATGAACTCCAATCTAATTCCTCTCAACACTATATATCACTCCCATTCACACCTTGCTAATGATTTCAAATGTTCAAACAAGCCGTTTTTAAACTGATCAAAGTCTATTGCAGTTCTAACACTGATTCATTTCACCATCTAATCAGGTCTCTGACAAATTTCTAAGTACTCATTTCCTTGGAAGTAATTTGCAAGTGGTGCTACTCAAGGTATTATGAATTAGTGCAACATCCAGCTGCTTGTTAAGAGATACAGCATGAAGCCTGTGTTTAGAAGAGCATAAAGGACAAGCTCACTTGGTAAAACACGTTTTTCATGTTATGACAATAGAGCAGACTTTGCACGTATCCTTGAATGTGGCTTTGCACCTGGTTCTTCATGTCTTTTGTAGATGTCTAGCTGTTATAGCATCTCAGGATGTGAATGCCTTTAGCATTCTTGCTCTTTGAAATGATTGACCACACTGAGGCTTGTTCAGAGGAGGGTCGAGATGAGGCAAACATTTCTCTGGCACTGTCCTGTTCATATGTATGACAGGTATATGAAGAAAATATATGAAAGTCTAGCTTTACTGGACAGGAAGCAGTTTCTGTGTTGGCATATTTCCAAATGTTCTAAGACTATCACTACCTAAAACTCTCTTGGGCTTCCACCATTCCTTGTGCCAGAACCTCACACCTCCCATTTATTTTTCCAAATACTGCACTTGCACTAAAGTCTTGGGGAGTTCCTTCTTACGCTGCCTGCAAGTTGTTCTCAGGCTGTCTCTTACAAAATAGTGTCTTGGACAACAGCTTTGGTTTTTGCAATGTGTTCCTAAAGGAATGTTTATTTGTTCCCTTGTCTAAATGGACTGTCTAGTGGCTAGTGATTGCCATGGATCACACATCTGTCTTTTCATGGAAACAAGGCATTAGTTTGTATATAGTAAAAAAACCTATTAACTTGACTATGGAGGTAACTAGAATTGTAATGTTATTTCATCACCTCTTCTTTGTCTTTTACATTACATTTCTCTCCACAGAAGGCTGTTTAGTTATGCACGTTGAGGAATTTTCAATATTAAGCTGGACCATGTTGTACAGATTAATGAATTTCCAAGAATTTGATATTGCTGTTTTTCCAATGAAGCTTCAAGTACAGTTTTATTTTAGTTTACGTTTCTTCATTGTAATATTTAAAGTTGGAAATAATTGCTTTTCATATCCATTTTGCTGGTTTTATTTGACAATGCAATCTCCAGCATTTTAATGGGTCCGAAATAAAAATCTGCTCATTGTACTTACCCGTCCTTTGTAAGTTTTCAGTAGGGACTTCGCTGATGTCAGAGCTGAGCTGACATCAGCAAAGTAGTGTTTGCTAGCCTGCCACTTCTGCTCAGGAAACGCTAATCAATTAGACTAGAACCACTTTTTGCCTACATGCAAAAATTCTTGCTGCTCTTCAACACTCCTTAATTTAAGAGACAAAATTCTATCCATAGGTAAGGATAGATACTATGTTAGCTAATGACTTGTATGCATTGACTGTAGCACTGTAGAGTTTTTCCCTTAGTGATCTTTTAAAATACTTACAATTGAGAGGAGATTGCTAACTAGATAATAATGGTCTTTGCACATCAATTTAAGTCCAAATATGTCATGTTGTTTAATTTGATTTAGGACTGCCTTAAACATCAAGCTTCACAAAATAACACACCTCATATCTGAAGACCTCAAAGAACTTTGCAGGTACAAATGGCGTAGATAGACATAAACTTCAGTTGGGGAGGATTTAGATTAGGAAATGCCTTCAAAAAGGAAACAAAGACATTACAAAAAACCTGCAAAGGGACTCTAATTTTGTTGCCTCAGTTGACAAGGTGGTTAAAATGTCTCACAAAGAGCACAGGAAATTGCATGGAAAACCAGTGGAACTGTGGGGATTTTGCATCTCTGTAAATCAGGACCACTGCCCGCCTTCATCGTGGTTCCCACACGCACATGCGCTCTGGTGCGTGTTTGAGAGTTTCCTTGCGTGGGGAAGTAGGCACCATCCAAGGCAGAGACTTTCACACAGATCTTGTGATATTTATCCTATAGAATTAGAGATGGCACCATTCCTTTGCTACTTTGAGATGCTATTGGGTCTTGGATCTAACAGGCAGATGCTTGTAAGGGTAACGGTTTGTTAGTCTTGCTGCACCAACACCAGATGCAGGATTAGAGTGTAGCCTGCTTCAAGGAGCTGAGCCAGAAGAAGAAAATTTTGTTGGGAATGTGAATTGACCATCAGCTATAGGTGCAAAGTTATGAGTTCCTGTTCGTGACCTGCTTAAAAGGAGGTTTTAAGGCTTTCTGCAGAGCGAAAAATATGGAGCTGTCTGCATTTAGATTTATCCTGTGGAGAAAAGGGTTGATTCTCTCCTTCAGGAGAGAAAATTCTGGATCTTTTAGTTTAATCTTTTATCTTCCCTGCCAGTAGAAGGTGTCTAGATGACCTGGAATGTTTGAGTTGCATTCACCCAGCACTTTGCTCCGATGTGCTCCACTGGAAGCACCAAATAGCAGGCTAGGTTGGCACTCTTATTCACTGAGACACTATGAAGAATTATCTTGAAAAGACAGCATAATTTCATTAAAGAATTATTAGAGCTCAAAACATCTAAAAGATATTTTGAGGATCCTCCTTTTAAACCTAGTACTTTGATATCAAGCTCCATCTTAGCTTTTGTACAAACACTTCCTCCCAAAATTAGGCTGAGGGAAACTTGATATTTAATAATAAATTATAGGAAAGAATGTCTGTATTGTGAAATGGAGCTCAAAAAAAATATTTGAGCCCCAAACTGAGCACTGGGTTTCCAACTTTACTCACAGGATTTTGGCAGATTTCTCAATCATTCTCCATAGCTGCAGTACTTTCTCAAAGACCAGGAATAAAAGATACTGGAGAAAGAGTTGTTATATAATGCAAGCTTAAATAACATTTAATTTTAAAATATAGAAATGAAAGAACTACAGATTTGGTGTAAATGAACTGGTGAGATGACTGAAAATACAGCTACAAATTCACATATGTATTTAAAATACTGTCTATTTCCTGTTATAAGCACAGTGAAAAACCGAAGCATTTGATGAGCACCAGTAAGGTAAAGGCTGATTTTTTTTTTTTTTTAATGGTGAATCCAGTGCCACATTGAGTGATAAGTGATGTGATGACTAACATTCCCTGTAGTCTGACTTTTCTAGCCATGAAATCCCAAAATATTGTGAATTATATTTACACTGAAAATGAAATAGATTTGACTCTTGGCAACAGAGAGGCTGCATGGCTGTGAAATAGTGTACTAATGGTAGCTCCAGTCACAAAATGGTTTTGTGGACAAGCTACCCTAAGCCTATTTTGAGAAGAGATACAGCAAGTTGTTATGGTAACTGGAGCTGTACAATAACAGGGTAGGATTAAATACTTGTTTTTTTTCCCTGTGTGGACTTTTGTGAAGCATTGTTTTCCACATACAAAGAAGAAAAAACATTTCAGAAGAAAATGAATGAGGAAATAGCCCAGTCGAATGCTTGTGTAAATTGGCTGTTGCACTTTCATGAAAGGCCTTGCCCCTCATAAATGATAGGTCTTGCCTCCTTTCAGGCAGAGATGAACATATTTACTCCACTGAAAGTCAACATTTGTTTTGGTTGGATGTTTTTAATACATTGTCGCTTTTTGTTATTCTAGTTTTAGTATTTCTGGTATGGTGATTCTTTTATTGTTTCCATAGTTTTGCTTAGAGGGTGTTTGCATCGTGAAATTTTGTGTCTCTGGGAAATCGTGCTTGTGTTGCAATACAGCTGCAACAGGTGGCCTGGAAGTTGGAAGGACTCAGAAAAGTGGTGGGCATGATGGATGGGACAGTGGCTACTACCTCCGTCCTTCTTCCAGAGCCTGTGGCAACTGTGTGGCATTCTAGTTATTCTGAATTATCTTTGATAATTATATCTTTCTTTCATAGCTGAAAACTTGCTTCAACCATGTTTAACAGTGACGTAAACACATTTTTCTATGATCGTTTTCAGTACAAGTCATTTGTTTGATTCCTGCTTTTGTGTGTGTGTAAGACTGCTTGTTATCACCATCATTGTGCTAGTTCCATCTCTTTCGTATGTATTTATGCATTATTTTTGAGGGAGATGTGATTTTTTTCAGCAGTATATCACAATGTTTGATGAGCTCCTAGTATGCCCTTTGTCTTGTGAGAATTTTGGTTGCTTTTGTTTCATGAAGTATGTTATTTTTTTAATTTATTTTGCAGAATAAATATGCTGACAAACCATACAGCACTTTTATCAGAGTTCTGACCCTGGCTATCTGAGGCTCTTTCACATTTAAAATGCTTACTAATATGTTGCTACAAATGCTGAAGTCTTTAGAGTTTAGGGTGCTAAACAGGCTCCACAAATTGCCTTGAACACACTGGTTACCAGCTCGGATTAGAACTGGTCAATTTTATCATGTTTTTTTCTAAAGCACTTTACTCTTCACATTTGCAGTCCACTTGAATTATAGCACTGCTCAGAAATAAGACTTAAACTTTACTGGCCATCAAAGCAATCCTCTGGTACCCTAGTAGACTCTCTCCTCTTTGCAGTTAAAAGCTGTAGCTATATAAAACACTACAAATCAAAGCTTAAGCCAACATCTTGCAAAAATAAAGAGGGTCTCCATTATGTTGGTATTTCTTATGTTTATTTCTTGTAATGAATTCCCCTCTTCAGATGCATACATTTAAACATGTGTCACTTAAAAATTTAGGCTTGCTGATTAGGAAACTTAAAGCAGAAAGTGTGTATATAATATGCCAAGAAATAAGAAAAGAATAACAATGTAGATTGCAAGATATCATCCTGACAGAGAATGATAAAATATGCATGGTTCAGATGACTATAACACAAATAAAATGCAACATTTTGCAGAAGTGAACCACAGCTCCTGACATAGCTCTGGCACTAACATGCGAGTGGTGATTATTCAAATGTCTCTATGATTAATTCAGTTTGTATTGATGCAAATAATCCTAGAGGAGACCTGTGAGAGCTAATGCATTTTGGTTCCGTGGCTTTCCATTGATAGCACAAAACAGCAAAGAGGAAAGTCATTTTCATGATATTAATAATGGGATTATAGAATCAGGTCATTTAAAAGAATGGTGCTGACTCAGCTGTAGTAGTGCAGGGTTGAACGTAGAGATTAATTCTTGAGCATGCTACATAAAAATCCGCTGCTGGATATCTCATTGCACTAAAGCATATTTCCTCCTTTGTAGGAAATATTTAAAATGACAGCAGTTGATTTGATGCCTTCTTCCCTGCTGTTAGGAATTCTTTTATAACATCAGAGCTCTTTCTGTTGAAGTATTTACCTTTACCATGTGAGAGGGGGCTTGCCTTTCTCCCTCTTCCTTTCCAGGAACTGAAATCGGTTCCTTCTTTTATAATTCCCGGAAGGTCAGTGAAAGTCTGAGGGGATCATAACCGCTCTGCATGAATAGCTGTCTCAGCCGATGAATCTTATTAAAATCAGTGATGAAAGGGAGCAAACGCTTCCTTTTTGTGAAAGGACATCTTCATACATGTTACTGGAGGCAGGCTCCTGGCTGGCTCTTGCTGCCTTAGGTGGTTCTAGTGTCAGACATCTGTGCTTCTATTTTGCTTTTTTTTTATGACCAGGCAATAAGCTTAGCAGATATGCTGAAAGGTGATTCTTGCACAAGTTCCTTTGTGAGAGAGAAAAGGAAAAACACATTGCAATTGATTTTTTTGTTTGTTTGTTTGTTTTTAAGGTGAAAGTTACAAATGCACCTTGTAACAATTTTGTTCCCTATGTTTAAAAATACAACAAGGAAAAAAGAGATGTTTAAGTCAAAATGCCTAAAAGGAGCCTCTACTTGTTTTTGTGTTTTTTTTTTTTTCTTCAAGTGGAGTTCTTGGGGGCAGGCTTAAAGAAATAGGGAAATAATTTTTATACCTTTGCAAAGTACTGTTTCTGCATCAGTGATATTTTTGCTTGCTTTGCTGGAAAGGGCAGGAAAAGCCTATTTTTCTTTTGTGGAACTACAAAATTAAAACTGAGTTGAAAGTTAAACACACATTTGTCCCTTTATTATTTCTTTCTAACATTGCATTTTTCTGATCCCAACTAATTTATGTTTAAGTAATATATTACTTATTTCCAAAATAAATAAGAAAATAATGTAACACAATCTAGACAAAAGCATTGCTGTATTAAATGGGGTCAGTTCATGAGATTTGTAGTTTGAGCTTGCTGATGACTAGGAAAAAAAATGAGAGGGGAGAGCCATTAGTGAAGGATATTAGGAACATCATCTAGTAATTAGAGACATGAATATTTCTGAGATTCTGTAACAACGCTGGAAGCTGAGAGACTTATTTTCATCCTTAGCATCTTGGGTGGTAAATAATTGGGCTACTTTGGCCTGCCTGCACTTGAAAATAAAGCTCATATTTTCTTGCTGAGAGTTGTTTCCACACTTTGTGTTTTAAAATAGGTCAGATGTGTGCCATCCCCTTTGGCTCTGTATTAAGTCATATCACATAGCTGCAAACTCACCGTCTTCTCTGAGAAAGTTGCAGTTTGCTGTCTGGGAATACAGGCTTTGGCTGGGAGGATTAATTCTTACTGAGAATGCAGCGTGATAGTCTAGCTCCCACAAGGACTTGTTCCACAAGTATCATGTTAAGTTTCCTTCCCAAATGCTGAGATACTTTCTGGGTAGGATTTGGATGGGGGGTTTGTGATAAAGCCTTTGATGTTGATTCAAATCATCTGCCTCTTTCATTACTCTTGCCAGGTTGGATTTGTACCTTGGTGCATTGCCAAGCGTGGCTCCTGCTGTCCTGCTGTTGACTTCCCGTTCAACTTCACTGGCCTCGCTCACCCCTTGGCATTCCTCCTCTGGGGGCAGGTCTCACCTGCTCCTCTAGCTGTATTGGAGGGGATTAACGCTGTCACCTGCTTTGCTGACTAGCTCCTGCAGTTGAAAAAGAGTGAAATGCAAGCTCTTTTGAAAGGCTTCTACTATCACTAATGTTCAGGTCATAACCATGGTCCTGTTGCCCTGAGGGCTGTTACAGGTCAACATCCAGCCAAGGGGGAAGGGAAGGCAAGAGCCTTGAGAATCTGTATTCCCCTGTCTTGGTCAGGTTTTTGAAATGAATTTCACTCAGGAATTGATCATAATTTCATGAAAAACATAGTTGAATGTCAAAATACTAATATATCAGCCTGCACTAGTCTTCTGCTGGACTAAATGGGGGTTGTGTACTATTGAATGCTGAGATATGTGAGATTTGGCTGCATCCAAATCATATTGTTATCATATTTGTCTGTGCTGAAGGACTGGAAATTGGTATATTGCCTCAAAGTTTGCACAGGTGGGAGAATGACGTGGAAGAGTGAGTCATATCAATTTGAAATGGGAAAGGGGGCTAAAAAGCATTGTTTTAATGTTTGTTTTTCCTGTTGGTGTGACTCCATTTTTAACCACTTTATTATTCTCTGTAGTTATTTTTTGCAAAGACATTTGCCAAGGATTAGTTTTTGTTTGGTTGCAAATATTGTATGGCAGCTGGAAGCCTTTTTATGCAGCTTTCAAAAGCTGAGAAACTGGTTGTCAATGTGTGAAAAGTTCTTTGCTGGTACTGTAAACTGCCTTTCATTAGGATGTCGTATATTTAATGATTGCTAGCCCAATGGGGCATGTAGAATTTCCTGCTGTGGTCTTCTGTACAGATTTATTGGAGAAAGACACTGGAAAATGTTGCTGGTGTGCAACAATGCATGGAAAACATTCTCATTTGTGTAAAAGTGATGGAAATCCTCAGGAACAGTTGCTAGATTAAAACAAAGCCAAAACCTTTGTGATTCTAGATGAGTTATCTGCACACAAATATTGGCAGGTAGGGTAGATGTTAGGTTTTATCACTGCCTCTGGGAAGCCAGAGAACTTTCAAATCCAGGATTAAACTGTTTTTCTTTTGGAAAAGAAAAGTAAAATATTGTTTTCTCGTTTGTTTGCATGCATGTGCAAAATTACAGAACAGCAAATATAAATTGGACCATACAACTTACAAAAAGAAGTCCATCTTTCAACTCTTACATGAAATTTTGAGATGTGCTGTCTGTCATAAATCTGGTCCCAGCTTCTCTCCGTTTTGAGAAGTTTGTTACTTGTCAGAGTCTGTGATTTTTTTTTTTTTTTTGTTTGTGTGTTGCCATATTGGAAAGGCATGGCCCTCTGAATGCAGGTGTCAAAACAACCAGTGAACTGGATGCATTGGATCAAATAGGTCTGACTGAGGAAAATATGATATTGCTCAGGCTAGAGGGGAGCTGGCACAGTTCTGAACTAAAGCTACTTGAGTGGTTTTCTAAAGTCAAAATATCCAGGGATAAAAAGGCAATTTTTAGACCAGTGACTGGAAAGGAAGTGACTGACACAAGAGCTGCAAGAAGGAGATCCTATGTTGGCCTCAGCTTTCGGTGGTATTTGAGAGCCACTTTGCAGGCCAGGCACTGCTGCTCTTGCTTTGAGCTAGAGTATAAACGGTAGAATATATATTAAAAGTACATTCTTCGTTTTAATTCCTAGCATTTCAGTTTGATAATGAAATTGTGTCTGTGGTTATTCTGTTGATGTGTCCACTTTAGATTTTAGTTGTAAATCAAGAACTTGTATATATTTGCTCCAAGACAAACATTAGTATCAAGACCACTATGCTTCTGCTAATTGATCTCACGTGGCTCAATCCTCTCAAGAGGGTGAATCCTCTTCCAGACCTACTTAAAGCTTATATGGAGATATTATGAAGATCCATTAGGATGGCGTAGTTGACTGTGACATTATGCAACCTGACAATACCTTGAAAGAGCTGAACTAAGATACGAGCAATTTAATGCATGACATAGTGCATTGTTCAGTTGTGTAAGGTGATAGAACTTCCATCAAAATGATCTAGAGGTAGGTGTTGAAAGCACAACTATACAGAATGCAAACACGACACATGCAAGGGTTTTAGTGTAGATGTAAACTGTGCTTTGAGGTATTTTCAGCCACGGTACAGTATTGTCTGTAGGGAGGATAAATTCTCGGTGTGACTTCTTGCATAATAGCATCTGAAAGACCCTCTACCATTTCCTGTACTGTCCTGTCCAGCAGATGATGTCCTAGCCACAGCTTTGGAGTCTACAGCAATACAGGATGTTTAAACATGAAACCTAGTGACTTAGGAAGTTTTAACTCGGAACACAGCCATGTTTCAGTTAAGTAAATACATAATTTATTTATTGAGAGGGTCTGTCAGTGGGGTAAGGAGTGATCTAGTAGATGTCTACAACTACTTTAAGAGGGGGAGTTATGAAAATGAGAGTACCAAACATTCCTCAGAAGGTGTAGATGATATAACAAGGGGCAATGGGCCACAATTTCTGCACGGGGAGGGTCAGGTTAGCCATCCTTTCTTCCCACAAGTGCAGTGCAGCACCCAGGCAGGTGACCATCTTTGGAGGTTTTCTACGGATGACCTGATTCAGTTCTGCTGATAATCCTGCTCAGAGGGTGAGACTGGACTGGAGAGCTTCAGAGGTCTCTTTCAAACAACATTTCAGTGATTCTGTTCCCAGTCTACTTGACGCAATTTGACCCCCTAAAACCGTGAAGGTGCTTAAAAGTGTCCATTCAGCACTCCACCAAATACAAGTTTCAGAAGAAAGCCTTCAGACATAGACACTTTGGCTCTTCAAGTGTTGCTCTTCAGTATGAAAGTAAGGTCTATTTCAGCAGAGTTTTTTTCATAATTTCCTATAGGAACTGCAGTGGGAGTTGCTGCTTCAAATGGAAAGTATACTTTTTTGACCTTGACTTCTTTAATATAAACACACAGCAGCATGTATATATTTATGCAGGGAAAAACAATCCTACCAGATCCTGCTTGGCATATGTAATTTGGTTACAGGGAAGAGAATGAGAGAACAAGCTGCTTGTGGCAAATATAAATAAATTAATTCATTACTGCATAGCACTTCTTGCTGTGGCATGATAGGGTGTTTTCAAATCTTGTAGTACAAAGTCTTATTGTCTTGGTTTGACCAGATGGACTAATGATTGTTTGGGTCCTATTATCTATGATCTGATGACATTTTAAAATATTTAGAATCTGCACTAGGCAAATTTTAAATATACCACTAAAAGATACATATAAGAAGGCTGTTGGTAATTTTCTCTGCATTTTTTTTGTGATTAGTACTGTATGAATGTAAAAAAGTGATTCCTGATAAGTCTCTCCGAAGGCGGTACTGATGTAGAAACTCAAGCAGAGAAACAAAGCCACTTGCCATGGACCACACAGCTAGTCAGATGTTTCTTTCTCTTCATTAATTCTGATGATAAAATGGATGTGACATCAATTCTTACACTGATCTGGAACAGCTGTTGAAGATCTTTTAACAGAACCCAAGTAGGAATAATGTCAAGCCAAAATAGTTCTCTAAATAACTAGACACAAATTAATAAAACCCCAAAATGTAGGGTCATAGTATGAACTCTGATTTAATCCTCCCAAAAAGAGAAATATGAGAGGAATTAAAATATTCTTGATGTGTATGGGCAGTGTTTTCTCTTTAGGAATTTATGTTCTTCTCATCAGTGTAAATGCTAGATATCTAAACAGGCAAGATTGAAGAGGTTTCTCTGGGGGAAGGATGGGGAAAGCAGTTAGAAAACATGCCACAGATGATGCTGCCCTAATTATAAGGACATTTTGTCACTGAGATTTGCCAGCTGGATACACTTATTGATCCTCAATTGTTTTTGGGTTTATATGTGATAGTGATGACTGAAGGACTCTCTCTCAATATGTTTTTGTTTTTGTTTTTTTTTTTATTGTGCAGCTGAAAACATTGTAACAGTTTATTTCCATTTGACTTCCATGCTGCAGTACAATTTCTTTCCAGGAAAGCTCTGCAGAAGAAATTAGCTTATCACAACATATCACAAAAGACAGGTAGATCCCTGTACATCAGGAGTAATATTCAAGCATCTGAGAAACAAGCTCTTTTGTACCACTGCGTGTTGAGATTTTCAGGGAGTGAAAAGCAGAGCTCATTTCAGATGTGCCCTGTTTTGGACAGGAGGGAGAAGTCTGTGGCTCAAGCAAAAGTCAGGTAACCAAAAGCTTAGGTAATTTTAGATTTTTCATGTAATTCTTGATAGGCTTTATTTTTTGACTAAAAAAGGGATAATCCCTCTTTTCTCTTCCTTTCACTGTGCCACAGAGCACCGGTGATTTGTTCACCCCTGAGGAAAATATGAACTGTTACGATGATGTAAAATGCTATGATGTCTGCATGTGGTTAAATAACTGCAGTTTTCAGCAATATCTATTGCTGTAGCTGCTTACTTTGATGCAGCCAGCTGTATCTCTATGGATGGATATCAGGCCCTGACACTCTGTTCCAAAGCCTCAGAAGAGGTAAATTTGTTCCTTAAGTTTTCTTTTCCTAAATCTAAACAGAGTCATAGGGTCCCATCCGTTCTTGCTGAGTAGAGGAAAGACGGTCTGGAGTCCGGATGTCCTCTGCGGGGCTGCTGCTGCTGGCCCCTGGGCAGGGTCCGGGCCCGCTGTGTCAGGCTGATGGCAATGCAAGTGTCCTGGCAGGTGGGAGCTGGTGCCGAGAGCTGATACCGGAGTGCTCCAGCCTCTGTGACAAGATCTCCTCTGTCACAGCTGTGTAGGTTAGAAGGCTAGGCAGGGTTAGTACTACTTCTTATTTTACATCAATCTAGAAACTTACTGGATTCACTTTTACTAATTCACATTCCCAGAGATGCGGAATTCACTTCAGCCACTAAAATTTGATGAAATAGACCGGAGGGAGACAATGAAATGTTTTCACATGAAATAAAATCTGCCAGAATATTCTCTGTGCTCAACCCTGGCACTGCTTTGTTAGGCTGGGCTGTTTCCTTAAACGTGCGCTAGGGGGCATTTTAAGACTGATTAAGGGAAGCAGAAAACTTTGCAGCCCTAATTCCACATCATCATGAGCAGAGTAAACAGTCTGGTGCAAAACAAAATATAAAAAAACCATAAGCAATTAAATATGTATTTAGCAGCAAGTGTGATTCGATTCCTGTTTTTCCCCCAGCAACTGCACTTGCTGAAAGTGGACATGCAACGGAAAATTACATTCTTGTTCTAAACAGATTGTATCATTGTCATCTTGTTCTTCTAAATAAATGGACTTTGCTTTTCAGCATCTAGCCAAACACAGGATCAGATGCTATATTTTTTTGCTAATCAGCCTCTGTCTCTACAGCTATCTGTGATGGTAGGTTTGCAATTTTTCCATTTCTTCACAGGAACTGTTGAAATTTCTGTTCTCAAACATTCTTGTTTATTTTATTTCTTTCAACTGCTTTTATCTGACTTAAGCCCATCCAGAACTAAAATTCTGTTCCAGGACAGCCCTCTAGAGTGTCTCCTGAGCATGAGAAACTGCTTTTGCTGCCATGTTAATGTCCATTCCCCTGCCAGGAGTAGATGTTTGCCAAAGTGTTTGAATTCTGTAATGATTTGTCTTGTTAAGCGTGTTAGAATGACATAGTAACCGTAACTCCTAATTGTAACAGAGTTTTTCCTTCTGAATAGTTTAGGAAAGCTTAGAAGTAATCAGATTAATCTGATAGATGCAGATAAACTAACAGAAGCATAGCTTTTTTACACATTTCTTTCCACAAAATGACAGACCATCCTTTTGCTAAAAATTTGATTTCATAGTATCAATAAGCTAGATAAACTATATAAAAGGACTATATAAACTATATAAGCTATATAAAAGGTAGATAAGAACGACCCATTCAGTTCTCTGCAACAGGAAAGTGTGTAGTACACAGCTGAGATGACTTGATGTCTTGCAACAACAATAGATTTATACAGGTTAGCATATAAAATAGCCAGACAATAAATGCAAACCTTTTTTTGAATTTCATTTGTGGGCTACATTGTCACACTTTGCTTTTTGTCCTGCCTTTACTATGTGTGTGACTGCAGTTCACTGTTTGTGATACTGATGCTTTTGCTTATTTTAAGAAGCTGGTAGAACTGTTCAACGTTACTGGGTGTGCTATTTTTTTGTCAGAAAATACTATTTTGTTGAAGCTGAAACATTTTGTGGAAACAATGATTTTAATAAAACTTTGTCAGGAAGGTGTCTCAGCATCAGGAATACTGAGATAGTGCTAAAAATAGGTTCACTCCAGAACAGCTAACAGCCAGTCATTGAGGATGAGTGTTGCTTTTAGTTTGGTACTTACGCTGTACAGAGGCCTCTATACAGCTCCTATATAAAGGGGTATGTAGCTATACGTACCTCAAGTGCCGTCTGAACCTGTTATATAAAATTATTCGAAGAAAAGTCTGAAAAAGTTAGAAAACTAGTGTGAACAGAGTGCTCTGGAGGCATGACCCAAGGGCTGCTTTTGACTGTAGTATCTGCATGGCCAGATGTTTGCTCTGAGCCAACTTCAGCCTGAAGCTTTCAGACCTGTTAGTGTGCAGCTATGCCTGCAATAAAATGTCCTGCTCCTCGGGTGGACATCTAGGCACGGGCAGAGCTGCGTGCTAATGGGGCTGCTGGGCGCTGAGCTGGAGCGGGCTCACAGCCAGCTGCCTCGGGGCACAAGTGGGGCCCGCACGTGACTGCTTTCTCTGAGCAGAGAGGAGGCATATCTTCATAGTAAACAAGAAGAGTGTGTGACTGGAAATCGATAGGTTGAACTTGGCAGTCTAATTGGTGATTAAACAACACAGGTGGCTGAAACAATTAGATGTTGGTCCATTTACCTCTCTCCTTTCTGGAGGAAAGCTTGATTGCAGAGCTTGAATTTCATAGCTCCTGCCACATCCTGGGATCCCTCAAGATACTTCTGGGCTTTGGTTAACCTGCACTTGGGAGAGAGATAGAGACTGATCAGACAGTTGGAGTAAGGAGGGATCCTAGAGAATGTTTCGGTTAATGGGACTTCATTGTCTGAAATGCTTTTTAGCCAGGTAAGATTGCATCTTCTGAAACATTGTGATGTGAACCTATGAACAAAGATGCAGAATGACATTTCTTAGGTGATGGTAAAAGTGGTGTAAGCTTACAAGATCACTGCCTCTTCGGCAGCTCTATAATCTGCTCCTTTTCTTTATCTGTCCATGAATGATTTATGTGTTAGAGACTATCTTTGCAGTGGTATGGAATTAACTACACCTTGTGCCAATATATGAGGTTAGTTTTAAACTTTCTATTTCAAACACAGTTATTGGTATTGCTTTGGAAGCGTAGGTCTTGGTAGGAGTTGCCAAAGGGTCTTGAGTAAGCTTCTCAAGTAGGTCTTCCAGTCTGCACTGAGCTTCTGCGACTATGCCGACATCAACAACTGTCTAGTTAGTTTAAAACTAGCTTTGGTGTGTCCATGCAAACAGCAGTGATATCGCATGTTGCTCTGCATGTCTGTGGGTATGTATGTATATATATATCACATAACTGTAACACGTGGGTGGTATAAGATTCACAAGCAGGTATTATATGTTCTAACTTTTAGATTTTGTAGGTGCTTCTTATTTTGTCTTGTGGTTTTTTTTTTTTTGTTCTTAAAATTAACCTAATTCAACTCACAGAATGCCTTGCTCTCCTAAAAAAGGACTTCTGTTAACATTGTAATAATCCTGTGCAACACGCTTGGTAGTAGAAAAGATTCCCTCATAAAACAAACAATCCCCCATCTAGAAATACCTCCCTTTAGATTTCAACTTTTTTTGCTTATTTTTCTCTTTTCCATAAAATCTTAAAAAATGATAATGGTTATTGTCTGCTAAGAAGCTAAACTGTGCGAACCTTAGAACCCTGATTTATTTTAGTGCTAGACATTGTAAAAGGATAGTAAAGTCATCTTAGACCCATAGACTTTTTTTTTTTTCCTTAACATATTCCACTGAATTAGTCCACAAGGCATTGACTGGGATTCTGGAGACCTAATTTCAAGTCCCTGCTTTGTTTAATTCAGAGCAGGAGAGTGAACCTCCACCTCTGCTTTCCTTTTCAGGTGCCAGAGTCAATGAGTTAGTCTGAAGTGAGATTTTCTTTTTGGGGGCTTTTTTTTTTTTTTATTGATTTCTGGTTCAAACCAGTGCAAAATAAAAAAATCTAAAAACTATCAATATTTTGCAAACTAGACAGCCATTTTTGTTCGTCCCTGGTTCTAGTGAATATGTTTTCAATCTTCCTAATTCTTTTGTTAGCAAGTACAGTCTCGTGTGTAATCAGAGTGGAGAAGGGATGCAAAAATATTGCAAAAATATTCCAACACAGAAAACCTTCCTGGGGAGTTTCCTCATCTCTGCTGTTATATTAGGAACTCATTAGATTTTTTTTTTTTTTGTGAAGTTTTAAACCCTCAGTGGCAAATTACTGTAAATCAGAGTAATTCTTCCTGTGTGTTCCACTACCAGCAAATATAGCTTTGAATCCATAGCTAATTATAACATCTCCGTTATCGCCTAGGCTTTTTAACTAAAAGAATCTACTCCGTCAGCGATTCCCAATGTTTCCAGCACAGTGTGGCATACACGTGTTCCTACAGTACTCCAGGGCTTATAGGTCATGATCCTCTTCTGTTATGGATGTGAATGCACTCTTGTAATATAACTAAAACAGATGAATGTTCCCATTGAGTTACCACAACTGTACACATGACGCCATGAAAGGTTCCTGCACTTTGGTCACATGGTTGGAAAGGCGACCAAACTGATCACAGAACCACAGACTCATTGAGGTGGGAGGGGACATCTGGAGATCGTCCAGACCAGCACCCCTGCTCCAAGCAGGTCAGTTAGAGCAGGTTGCTCAGGGCTGTGTCAAATCTGATTTTGAATATCTCCAAGGACCAAGACTCCACAATTTCTCTGGACAACCTGTTCCAATGTTTAATCATCTCCCCCACAGTAAAAATGTGGGGTTTTTTTCTTTCTTTTTTTCTGATGGTTAAATGGTATTTCATGTATTTGAACTTGTGGCTGGTACCACCGAGAAGAGTCTGTCTCCACCTTCTTTACTCACACCATCAGGTGTGAGCCTGCTTTTCTCCATGTTGAAGAGTCCCAGCTCTCTCAACCTTTCCTCATCAGAGAGATGCTCCAGTCCCTTAATAATCTTCATGGCTCTTAAATGGACTTCCTCCAGTATGTCCATGTCTCTCTTGTACTAGGGATTCCAGGACTAGACCCAGCACTCAGTGGCTTCACCAGTGCTGAGTGAAGGAGAAGAATCACCTCTCTCAGCCTGCTGGCAACACTCTTCCTAACACAAATCAGGACACTGCTACTGCCTTTGCCACAAGGGCACATTGCTGGCTCACCCAGAGTCCATCTCTGCAGAGCTGCTTTGAAGCCAGCTGGCCCCCAGCCTGTGCTGGTACGTGGCGTTATTCCTTCCCAGATGCAGGACTTCTGCCCTTCCCTCTTCATGACCTTCCTGTTGGCTCATTTCTCCAGGCTGTTGAGGTCCCTCTGAATGGCAGCACAACCATGTGGTGTACCAGCCACTCCTCCCCATTCATGTACAGTCAGGCCCGTGTTCCAAGTCATTAATGAACATGTTAACCAACACTGGCCCCAGTATCAACCCCAGGGGTACACCATTAGTGATTGGTCTCAGCAGGGTCTTGTGCTGCTGATCACAACCCTTTGAGCCTGGCAGTTCAGCCATTTTTCAGTCCACCTTTCTGTCCACTAATCTAGTCTATATTTCATCAGTACGTCTATGAGAAAGTTATGGGAGAAAGTGTCAAAAGCCTTGCTAAAATCAAGATAAAAATATCCACTGAGCTAGTGGTTTCATCATAAAAGGCTAGTAGGTTGGTCAGACCTAATTTCTGCTTCATAAATACATGCTGACTACTCCCTCCCTGTCTTCCATATTTTTGGAAATAGCTTCCAAGTTTATTTGCTCCATTACCTTCCCAGGGACCGAGGTGAGGCTGACAGCCCTGTAGATTCCCTGCCAGATTCAGCTCCAGATGGGTTTTGGTGTACCTAACCCCATCAATGTACACTTGGACAATGTGTCTGTATTCCTCCTGGGTCACCTGTCCATGCTGCCACCTCTTATTATTCTTTTTAATAGTTAAGTTTTTCAGGAGCTCCCTGCCACCTTTGCTTGACTTTCTGCCCATTGGGATGGACCATTCTTGAGCTTGGAGGAAGTGATCCTGGAAAAATCACACAGTTCTCCTGGACCCTTCTTTCCAGTGT
Organism: Platalea leucorodia; assembly: GCF_965183815.1. NCBI lineage: Eukaryota > Metazoa > Chordata > Aves > Pelecaniformes > Threskiornithidae > Platalea > Platalea leucorodia. The sequence continues at coordinate 65,815,744 of NC_138828.1, read as the reverse complement.
CATAGTCCGTGTGATTGTTCCAAGGAGGTCCCTGAGCAAGCCATAGTCTGCCTCCTGAATTCTGGGGCTGTGATCTTGCTATTTGCCTTGTTCCATTCTCAATGGATCCTGAACTCCATATCTCATGATCACTGCAGCCAAGGCTGCCCCCAACCTTCACACCCCCAATCAGCTCTTCCTTGTTTGTAAGTACAAGGTCCAACAGAGCATCTCCCCTTGTTGGCTGCTTGATCACTGGTGTCAGGAAGTCATCTTCAATGAAACATCCTCGGTTGCTTGTGCTCTGCTGTGTTGTTCCTCCAGCGCATATTGGGGTGGTCGAAGTCTGCTTGAGGACCAGGGCCTGTGCATGTGAGGCTTATTCCAGCTGTCTGAAGAAGGCCACAAAATCCAATATTTTCTCCTGATCAGGTGGTTGGTAGTAAACATTCATTACAACATTACTGATTTTGGTCTGCCCAATGATTCTGACCCATAAGCTGTCAGCTGGCTTGTCACCCATCTGCTGCTCTCACATCAAGGCCAACTGCCCCTCCTCACTATCCTGGCCTTCCTAGTGGTGGATCCATCTGGATCCACTGTCACCTTCCTAATAAACCTGTATCCACCCATTGCAGGACTTGAGTTGAGTGAGCAACCCCTCCATGTCTCCATGATCCAAATGAGGTTGTAGCCCTGTAACTGCACACAGACGTCTAATTACTCCTGCCTGTTCCCCATGCTGCGAACATTGGTGTAGCGGCACTTCAGAGAGGCACCAGTTTACTGATTTCTGAGAAAATATATGTAATCCTTTTGCCACTTCATTTGTGTGCATAGGCTTGGGGTGGCCTCTTTAGCCCAGTTCCACTGATTGAGGTGTCTCCTGCCCACATCATGCTGCATACTTCACTGCCAACCCCGTTCATCACTTCCTTGCTGTGTTGAGTGTTACCATGTCTCCTGGCCCCCTTGTTCCTAGTTTAAAGCTCTCCTCACCAGGCTGGCCAGCCTTTTGGCAAAGATGCTTTTGCTCCACTTGGTTGGGTGGATCCTGTCTCTTCCAAGCAGTCCTCAGTCATAAGTCCTCCAGCAATCCCAGGAGTTCAGGAAGATCTAGAAGCAGAACCCAGAAACTGCTGTGCACACTGCTGTGTCTGAATTTTACACTGAGGAGATCAGCTAGAAGCAGGTTGTAATTGCCTGTTTGAGGCACTCATTTCCCCTCCTGCTTGTGCCTAAGGTGCCCCTGACTGAAAAACAGCAAGTAGAGAAGTAGATGAATTGTATTTGTGCACTACCTCTGAACCAAGGCTGTAGGTTGACTGCCTGTTTTCTATTTATTATATACAAAAGGATAGGACATGGAAGGAAAGACTTCCTTTGAATTTTGTCCTCAGTTGACTAGGTTTTTTTAATCTTTTCTGCATGTTTCAAGCTGCTCAGAAGCAGCCTACTCTGGATTTAAGAAAACCAGCAATATACCTAATATTGTAGATGGGAGCAGACTCTGCCTACTGCTGACACTTTGTACTGTTTTGTCATCGTAAGTACAATGGAAGAGCATTCTTGTTGTTAAAACTTTTTTCTTTCCATCTGCTCATTCTGACTTTAAGCATAAGCCTTCTTATGGGAAGGCATCCTTTCTAGCAAGGAGAGGTTCAGGAGGGTTCGCTGTAAACAAACTGATGAGATGAATGTAAACAGGAGCAGTGTGTACTACTACAGATGGCTACCCCTCCTTCTTGCCTGATAATTCCCATGTTCATAATGAAATATTTTCATTCCTTAGAATCCTATAATGAAACGTGAGTTAGCAAGAAATGGATTTTTTGAAAATAAGGTTGAATTCTTTGTCTGCTGCCAGTGATAATGGATGACTGAAGAATTAGAACCCTGACTTCATAGCTGACCTTGCTTTGGGAAGGAGGTTGGTCTAGATTACCTCCTTCTAACCTGAATTTTCCTGTGATTTTATGAATTATCTCCTATATGAGATGCTATAGCTATATTTTTCAATATATCAGTTCGTTATTTGACTGCACCAGTATAGACATTAGCACTGCTCTCAAAAAGTGTATCTTACCTCATTTCTAACCCTTCTGTTGTATTTCTTCCATAAATTGTTACTGGATGAATGAATGAATTTGTGATGTACTCTATTTCTATCTAGAAGCTAATGTTCAACTACTTTAAAGATGGTGAGGGGGCTGGAGCACTTGCCCTGTGAAGAGAGATTGAGAAAACTGGGCTTGTTCAACCTGGAGAAGAGACGTTTTTTGGGGACACCTAACAGCAGCTCCCAGTACCTATGAGGAGGTCATCAAGAAGATGGAGCTCAGGCTCCAGGAGGCTGACCTTAGAGCTGGCCCTGCTTTGAGCAGGAGATTGGACTAGAGACCTCCTGATGTCCCTTCCAAGCTGAATTATCCTGTGATCCTCACATGTGGATCACAGGCTCTACATGTGTTCAGAAGAAGATCATAATTCCTGTTATGAAATCTCCAGGCTTAGCACACCCCTCGGTAAGGATATATTTATAAGGCTCAGGACTCAGGATTCTTTTTTTTTTTTTTTTTAAATCATGTTTCTTGCCCTCCTGGTTGTGAGAGGAGACTTGACCATTGAATCTATGCAGTGATGTCATCTGAAGTTTGTGGAAAGAATCCAATGGAAGGAAGACTTGCAGTTGATAAATTCAAGGGAGATGAATATCATTACAACTTTTGGCCCCAAACAGACTAGACCTCTCATCTTTTGATGGTGTGGTCTCTCAGTTTAGTTCTTAACTGGGTATTCTGATCCCTCTGTCTTTTTGTTTCATGTGTCAGGCTGTGGTGAGGGGAGAGGGGAATAACTTTCACCCTGAAATTGATGTGTTGTTCATGCAAGGAGTGATTAGTAGCATAGATTTCATTTCTGATCTTCCTGCATTTCTGAGTTTCTTATTTGCTTTTTGAACATGATTCATACTTAAAGGGTTTCTCTGTAGTTGTGATAGCTAGAGCTGCACTTCCCCCTCCCCCTCCCCACCCCCCCCATGAAATTCTGTAGGATTAGAAGAAAGCTGCAAAATGTGCAGGATCCATGCATGATATGCATGATGAAGGATTATGCATAATTTGAGCTCTCTCTTTTCTTTCCTTACCCACACTACTCAACACCTATTCCCCTTAATATATCTCAGCAAAGCACTGAAGTTTCACACCGCTGTTGCTGATGTTGACTTGCAGATATGCACAGTCAATATTCAGTCTGCTGAAAACCTGGTGGAATCACTTAGAGTTGATATCATTGAGCAGCTGATCTTCAGCTTAGCTTCTTAATTTTTTGACCCATTTCTAGGCTAAGTGATTCAGAGAAACCAGAGCTGCGGCTTCTCAGAGGAGAAGGGTTAGCACAAGGGTACCAGTTCCACTCCCTGTCCTCTGCTATGATCCATACCTTTATTTTGTTTAAATGATACCTAACGCCTACTACTGTGCAGGGTCCAGGAGAGGCTGTTGCTTTCGTGGCTAGGGGAAATAGCTTGTGCTGCAGACTGTATTTCCTTGCTCCATCCAAGCCCAGATGGTGAGATGACTGGCAGAGCTGCAGTCCTGTCTTTTCATATCACTGAAATGTAATCTCTGCCTTGCTGCTTCATTTCTGAGTGAAGCCCGGGCTATTGATTTTGCAGTGTTGGAATTGTCCGCATGTATTTGGAGACACAACTGAGGCTTTATTATTATTGTGGTACCTTCTCATCTTTGTGAATGATCCCTGTAGTGATGAAGAGAAAAGGAAGAAAGTTTGCTCTCTTCTGAGAGTCTTCAAAGATGGGACATCAGACTGGATATTAGCAACTATACCTCCTTTTGATTTAAAGGAATATTTATGGGATTGCAATGAGCAGCTTTTGCAAACTACAAGCACAGAAAAAAGCATTTGTACCTGCAGAAATGCATATTGGAGCACATGGTATTCTTTCCAGATGAATTTTAGGACATCTGTATGTTGTGTCTTTGTCTGAGAGGAGCCTCTCAGTTGCCCTGTATTTCTCAAAGTCAAGCTGGTTACATTGTTCTTTCAATCTTCGGTGGCTTTGACTTCCAGTTACTAAAAGCTGATGTACAATAAAGGAATGTTCTAAACCACATTTATTCTTAAATCTAAAGTGAAGTGTTGCAAGCTAAAGATTTGTATTTATTCTTTCACATTTATAATTAAAGAGGCCTCTTTCTAGCTCTAGGAACTTATAAAAATTAAAACATGATGAAAGGAAGAAAGGTTTTAAACGGATGAAATGCCTCAACATATCAACACTCTGTCTCTGTCATTCCAAAAAGTTGTCACCTATTGTACTCACTCTGAAGAGCTTTGCAGATATTTTCTATAACTCTTTTATTTAAGCCTGTGTTCATTTTGAAATGGTACCAAGAAGCTGACTGAATGGAAGCAAAGCAAGGATTTAATGAATAGCCTATTGCAGTACATGTCAGAAACTTTATGAAATCTTCCTTTTTCCCCTCAAATATGTGTGTAAATATATGTATACCTCACTCCTCTTTCCACTGTCTTGTCCAAAAATCCTTGCGTCCCAGCCTCCAACTTCTTCATCTTGGATTGCAACAATTCATGTTTCTTTCCTCTCTCCCACATCCTCAGGAACTTTTCAACACGGTCTCTGATAGAGCCAGCTCTCTCCTTTGTCCTTGATTCCTATTGCTTCAAAATAACAGTAAACTTTTGATGCGAAGGAGAAAATTTCAGGAGGAAGAGAGGTGGATAAGGCAGAGAGGGATAGAAGAGAAGATACAAAGGTTGAATGACATTTTCCTGGGAAGTTTCCCAGCATAATCAGCCTGAGAGCTACTCCCTCAAGGTGTAACTGCAAAGTAAAATGTAGGTGCGATTGTAGCATACTAAAAATAAAATGAATATACTTATATCTCTCCAGCTACATATGCAACAACAGAGGAGCTAATAACTAAAAATCAAACTCTCTGGGGGTTGAAAGTATGTGGTTGCCAATCTGTCACGGCATCTCCGTTGCTGTATTGCGGTGCATATTGAAGCTAGGACAGAGATACCCGTGTACATTTCATTCTCTGATGTAAACTATCCTACGAAACTGGAGACCTTGGCTTAACTTCTCCTTGCTGCCAAATTAATGGTAAAGGATGTGATATTCCAGTAGTTCAACTCTCCGCCCATTCTGTCCTGTAAATGGGAATTTACCCTTACTGAGACTATAATCCTAGGGAATCTGGTAGGAGGCAGTCTCGGTCTGACTGACTTTACCATATTTTTTTGGAAATGCTCAACATTTACTTGATCCCTTGGCCCCACTATGCTGTACACTTTGGAAAATCCCCCTCTAAGACCAATTTCCCTTACACACACAAGTGAATTCTGCACAATGCACAAAAGTGCATTCCTAATCACGTCATATATTTGGAAACCTTCTTATCTTACAAATTATGGTTCAATCATGAACAGTTTTGGAGACGTGGTGGTGGTATGCCCTGCATCTCTTGTGTGTGAGCCATTAACTACAAGAGTGGATTGTAAGTCATTCTGGACTCCTCCTTTGATAGAAAAAGTTTGTGAGCATTTTGGAACCTCCTCTTTAGTATTTTGAAAATTTCTGAACAGCATTTGAATTGACTGTTCTGACTTCAAGATATTTTTGAGCCTTTTTACATAGTGAAGACCTGTTGTTGGCGTAATAACTCATGGAATTGCTGAGTGTCAATTAAAAGTGAACATTACAATTAAAGCTAGTTAGGCAGAAATCAGCTAAAAGATCAAAACCAATACTTAGCTTACCAAATTAAACTGTAAAATAATGCATTTGGGAAGATAAGTTAGATAGCTTTATTTTTGAACAAGATGCTGTTTCTACAAAATACTTCTCATATAGTTTACAATTCTTATTTTTAATCTTTGCTCAAGAGACTGGGGTGAAGTTTATTGTACTGTGTTTTCTAGTGCACTCATAATTTCAGATCTATTTAATTTCTTCCTCTTATCCTTTTTTGTTTTAGTATTTCCCACAAAGACTTATTAGGTTGGAAAACGTATTTTATTTTGACTTTTTTTTGTACTGCTGCCTCAAATAGCTCTTCATATCCTTTTACTTCTTTGTTAATTGTATTTTATTTTCACCTGTTTAAAGCTATTTCCCTGAGAAGTTTGGAGGATTAAGCTTTTGTTCAATAACAAAGAATTCAAGTCTCAAGTTCAGATTGTAACTAGTCACGTGTGTGTATGTATAACAAGCTTGAGACTATGCTCAGATGCCCTGCCCTTTTTTATCTTTCAAGGGAGAATAACTTAAGCTTGCATTTCTACAAGGTGTTTGATTCTAACATGTTTATTTGGGATGACATTTACTGCAAATATTAAAACTTCTTTAAAATTCTGTGCAATTACTCAATTCAGTGCTTTAATTTTTACTGATATCTATAGTCTTTACATATAAAAAAAACCCTTCTAAATGTCTTTTTCAGTTGAAATTGAATTTTCTTGTAAATGTAGTTGGAAATATTTTCCATTGCACTGGCAGATCATGGTACTCCTACTTGGACACAAATACAGGAACAGCAGCAATATCACTGAAATGACCCTGTGCAAAACCATCTGAATAAATGCTAGAGCAAATATCTGTCTGTGTTCTAAATTCATGTTGTTTTTAAATGCTACATATCTTAGTAACTCAGAGATGGAAGAAAATATTCCACATAAATTATTAGGCATTTCTTAAAGATGCCTAAGGAATTATGGGCTATGCTTTGCTCTCAATAGCATGGATGCAAACTTATTATGGTAGAACACATCAGTGTCTTTCACGGTGTATTTTTGTTTTATTATAATGGAAAGACATGCCATTTATAAAACATTATGATTAGTGTAATTTTTAAAAAAAGGGTTTTTTTAGGTCCCTGTTGTGCAATTGGTTTCTGTAGGTCATAACTGAATTTTTTTAGCAAGCTCCAACACCTACTGCTAATTTCCTAAGTGTGCTTAAGCCAATCAAATGATAAGTTAGATCTAACCCCAAAATAGTTTTGCATTTGCCTTTCTGTAAGTAACTATGATATGGCTTTAATATACTCCCTACAGTTCCTCTGGTCTATCAAACATGGATGATGCATTTCTGATAATCCTCTTTGGACCCATGCTGTGATTGTAAGTGCTAGTAGGTTGCAGGACACTTTTGTGGCTATACTCTGCAAAGCAGGACTGCTTTTTACAAATGCATTAAACATTAATACAGACAAATGTGAAATTTTATAGTGCAGAAGCTTTATTTGCTTGGACATGTATTTATTTTTTATTAATAATTTTTACCATACCACACATTTCTCTTTAGAATTTGAACTCTGAAAATGATTCCTTGGACTTAGTAAATGTTGTTTCATTTAAGACCAAGGGAACAAACGAAAATCACTCAGATTTACATTTCAGTGAAATCTCATAAGTAATGCATGAACTGTGTTTCAGAACAGACTTGTACAGGGCCTTAAGTACTTTGTAACACTCATCACCTTCCATAAGAAAACTGCAGAGAAGAGAAATTCTTCCCTCTTTCTTTTCCAAACCACAGAAAATCTGGAAGAATGGTAATAGAGGCAATCGTTGGTAAAAAAATATCTAAAATGCTTATTTTTAATTATGAGGGAATGTTCTGCTTTAGTTAGTTAGTGCTAACTATGGCACATCACAGAAAATAATTGTATTCTTGATGCATGATGTGCAAAAGTCACTGTGAGGACTTTTCAGTATGAGTTTAATACGAATGGATAGGTCCACTACCAAGAAACCTGCTGATGGAAACAACTACACCAGCTCTTACAAAAGCTTCTTTCTGAAGCTCCTCAGGTATTTTTCTTTGCTCTGCGAGGATTTGGGATTCTGACTCCAGTTTTAAAATGATTGTTTCATCTGATATGAAAGTGTTTTTTCCCATAAGCCTACAATAATCCACTGTCACTGTCTATTGCTATCTGAAACTTATTCCTGAAGCATGACCTCCTTTTATAATAAATAAACCCTTCCCATCATCTACTACTACACATCCTTTTGCATGTTAATGTAATAGTATGTATCACAGCTGACCCTTATTATGCTATGTAATCCTGCTAAATAGGATCTTAATACTTTTCATTCAAATATAACTCCTCTCTTGTATAACATGTACTAGGTTGGCAGTATAAGTTCTCATGTGCACAAATCTACTGCAAGGTTGTAAAAACGTAGAAGAAATGCCAAATTATAATCAATGAACAATGTGTGCACATAGATGCAGTATGAAGAGGAGAGAAATTAAAGATTTCAATGACAACTCTAAGCAGCTGCTGTTGACATTAGAAATTCAAGGATTAAAAAGATATCTGCATTGAAATGCTAACAAGTATGGTGATTTAGACAGTGTGCCCTGTTTCTAATTATTATGCATGGCTTGCATATAACATAAGTAGTTGTAACCTTTGTGTGAAGAGCAAAGTCAGGAAATGTTAATCCATGGGGAAACCATCGCTTCTCTCCAGCTTCCATATAGAAACTCTAGCTCAAAAGATTGCTCTTGTTCTCCAGTCCAGGGGAAAAAACGTCCTCTTTGCAGTTAAATATCCCCTTTTATGCTGTGTGCGCGTTAGTCAAATTGATTTCCGTGAGAGTTCTCCAGGCTGAGCTGTATAACACTATCATTCAGTGCATCTGCAAAGGGAGCTGCAAGAGGGAAAAATGAGACTTGTTAGAAAAAAGACCCTCTGAAAACCTGGAAGTAGCAACTTTATCAAAGCTGGCAAGACTTGAGACTGGAGAGCCAATATACAGCTTGTCTGGAAAGTAAGTGTCTGGTGGGAAGGCCAGATCTTGAATTTATACTTGGAACTCTGTTTTTCCCTCTCTCCTACAGATGGGCTGGTCACACCCGGCTCAGGATAGTTGGGCTTAGGGCCACTTGGTGGGCAGGAAAGGACTGCTGGAGAAGGGTATGGTATCTACATCACCAAAGGTTTCTTAAGATAATTTTTGGCAAAGAAAGATCTGTCTATAAATGCTTATGCACAGGTCCTACCTTCTCAAGGTCTATTCTGGCTACCTTTTGAATGGCTCTATAGCAATCATTCTTTGACACTTCTGTAACATGAATTATATGCAGTGGTTTCATCTGAAGAAAAACAAATACTGTCAAAACAAATACAGTTGGATTACTGGGACTAGAAACTATTAAGGAGAGAAATAGCATGTGACTGATCACAAAGTGCAAGCAAATTCTTTCAGAGTAGACATCACTATTTGATAGTCTGATCATGATCCTCAAAGCTGTTGTGCTTTTATTCCCAGATTCATGGTTACTTCACTAAGTGAATATCTGTTTTTACTTGAAAGGATTTAGTCAGCTTCAAGTAAGTGACTGCTTCTTGCCCTGATTTTCATATTTCTGCTCAAGAACTTGTGATTTTTTTTTTCATGCACATCAATGCATACTGTTGCCATCGCAAGTTTTTTGCAGTTGAATAATTTCTTCTTCTCACTTGGATCCATCCTAAAGACTCCTGTTTTAAGTATTGCACTGCTTTGGCCTCTCAGTCATCCTTCTCCAACAAAACCAGAAAATGTTAAAGAATGAAATGCTTACATTTGGAAATGTTTATGTTCTTTAATATTCTCTTCTGTTCTGTCTGTCTCATGTATTTTACACATACAGTCTTCAGTGCATGGTCTATCTGCAGTTGTACAATGCAGAAGTCTTGTCAATGATAAACAACTAACAAATTGTGTCCTCACACTTAAAGTCTGTAATGTTCCCCAAACAAGATTTTGATTACTGAGCCATTTCCAGTGTTTACCTTTCAAATTCTGCTCCAAATTCCATTGCACACTCAATTGTAATACGAATACTTTTAGCTGATGGGAAAATACTAAGATTCCTTTTAACTGTCTAGGCAGAAAATGAAGCTTCACAGAGGTAATTTGATCTTCTGAAAATGAAGTGTAAGGTAGTTCTGAAATCTTAGTTTCAAATTTGTGTGTGTTCACCTCTCCCCCCCCCCCCCCCCCCCCCAGTTTTCCAGTTTTGGGCTATGCTGCAGAACTTCATGGTTATTCTTCTAAAGAAAAATATATAGAGAGTTTGGGCTCAGATCATTCCCAGAGTCTTATAAAAGAATGAATAGTTTACATTTCCTTAGCTAATGGCAATAACCTAGACCTTAGCAATAAACCTCATTTATATTCAAGAAGGTAAAACATATATAGCAGCAATAACAAATCAAAAATGGAAATAAAAGTGAGTATCAAAGTTTCACAATACAGGTGCAGACATAGAAAGAACTGTGCCTATCATCTCAGTCATATTAGGTATGATCTGAGCAAACAAATGGCCTCTTGACAACTAAGCTCAAAAACTATAAGCACTAGAATAAGGAGGCGAAGGCTTTGATCCCTACACAGCTACTTGGGATTTCAGCTGGACATGATGGCTACCAGGGAGAGCTAAATCTGTAGTATGGAAATGCTGAGCTCTGGGGAGAAGGCAGTATGTTTGAGGAGAAGAAACTCTTGTATGGCTCAGCTTACATTACAGTGTATCCTGTATTTTAAAAGCATATCAATAACTGAGGGACTGAATCTGTAGCTGTACGAGCAAAATCAATGCTGTGTCCTCAAACAGAACAGGATGAAAATTATGTTTTTGCAAGGCAGAAAAATAAACACACGTTAAAGAAATTCAGGATCTTGATATTTTTCATCAGGTTTTATTCCTAGCTGTTACTTTGACTCTTCATAAACTGTTTCTCAAATTATATTTCAATTGGTCATCATATTTTTCCACCCAATGCTTTCAGATCAGGCTGTGGTTATGGATTTTTTTCTCTTAAGACCATTTTAATTATTAGCTTTTTTTTTTCCATTAAATTGAGCACCAAAAAGTATGTTTAACAGATTTATATATACATTCTTAATCTCAAAACATGCAGATGGTTGTCGCCTTTAAAAAAAAAAAAAATTTCTCCTGGGGTGGACTTGATACGTTAAATTTCAGCTTGTAGTAAATTTTTACAGTTGAGTTATAAACCTCTGGGAAATGGTGGGATGGGTTATCACAGAAATGCTAATACAACCCTAACTCCAGCAGTGATGTTGTAATATAAACATCATTAAGTTTCCATTCTCACGGAACGCTTGGTGTACAGAATATTTACATTTATAGTACTATAGTGTGTCTTACAGTATCCCTCCAGGTAACAACGAAATAATAGTTTCATGAGGAAAATTACGTGACATTATTTTAATATAGCCATGCTGATTGAAGCTCAGAGAAACTCAGGAGCAGGATTGTCATAATGCTTCCCTATATTAGCCTAGAAAGCATTCAGCCCCTTTTAACTGTTAGTTTAGTAGTTGCTCAGAGAATGGTGAGAATTTGAAGGACTTTTACCCTCTGGCTTCTACAGTAATTATATTATACCGCATAGATTTTTTTTGTTAAAATAAATCTAATATTCAGTCTTGCTTTGTATGAGGTTCAAGTATGAAATAGATTTTTTTCAATGTATTTTTGCTAACTGTTTGTGTATTTACTAACTTACCTATGTAGGTTTCATACTGGGTATCATTTACCCTCAAATGCCAGTGCATAGTTGCTTTGCATTCTAACCATAGCAGGAAAAATTGTAGAGAGGAAATCATTACACTGTTTGGAAGGAGATAATTAGAGCTACACCCTTTTCTTGGTCTTATTTTAAGACTGGCAATGGACAGAAAAAAAAGAAAAAGGAAAAACCTTTGAAAAAGAGATTGTGATCTTTTGTCACTGAGGATGGACAGTAAGGAGGAAAGACCCATTGATGAGGATGTAGAAAGACTCAGACTTACCAAGGTCAGTAAGGGGCAATGGAAGTTTGTGTGAAGTCACTTGCATCACTTGAGCCTGGTGAACTCTAGCACTTATGTTCATACTGACCAGCACAGTCATGTTATTTCTGTTTTGTTTTATTCCCCAAAGAGGATGACACACTTATGTTTTTGAAAATACAAGAGGATTTGCCTGAACGGAGTAAGATGCAAATTTTACATATGTTACTGAATGTCTTTCAGATATTTTGAATGTAGAGATTAATTTTGGGTCTGATTTTAAAGGGTTGGTGCCAGGACTGAACCTGCAAGACTGCACAAGAGGATGTGTGTACATGTGCTGTTTACATGATGCAGGTTAACTAAACAGGCAAACAGGAGTTATTCATAACAACTCCCCATGTTACTAAATAAATGCTATATAGCTGTACCTTAGGTATGAAAGTTCTGAAATAAAGTATTTCCATCGAGGTGTAATGGTCCAAGGGGGGGGTCCCATGTCTATGAAAAAGTAGCATCTTTTGTCCTCAGAATGCATGTAGAAAGCCAACTACAGATTGCCTCTAATGGTGAAGAAAGGGCCATGGTGAATCTTTTGCTCTGAAAATGCATTCAGGCTAAGATTTTTCCCAGAATATATCGGAAAAGCTATTCTTTTAGTTATAACTGTATCCCTGCAGAACTTTGTTTGGTCCAAAACACACAGCAGCTACCAAGTACTCTTCTGTAGAGTGCATGCAGCTATAAGAGAATGACATTTGAGTTAATTAATCTGTGGAAATACTGTTAGAGAGAAAGAGACTAATGTTCAGGACTTGACAGATTCTACTTGCTTTCTGAAAATACATTTGTGACAACAGATTCCAGCAACAGGCATCAGTACCAGCAAAGCACCTTGCTAATCTGTTCCGTTGTGTTTCTCTGCATTCAAAGAGCAATCAGATATTTTCTGTTGGAATGACTTTCATTTTAAATTAAGGACAACAAAATAAGAACAAAAATAAAGCTTCATCAGAGAGAAGGAATGCATTTGGTTTTTCTTCACAGCCTTCAATGAAATGAAATTAAAATGGCTGCTAGTCTCTGTGGACTACTCCAGCTTTTTAGAAGCTTAGCTCATGGCAACAGCCGCAGCATATATAGGTATCTAATTGCAATCATGTTTACAGTTGTGTATAGATGTTTTCTACTTTAATGAGATTTTTTCTAAGTATTGTCACCCATGACTTCATCCTCCCAAGGTACTGAACTTTGAGAATGCTTCCTTAACTCTGCCCTATCCCAGTGAGGGCACTATCCTTCACAGAGAGGATGTAGGACTACCTGTGTGAGGAGCATGACCACCATTTCACTTTAGAGGATGTAGGCTGTTACTGCTATAGGAGGTGGAGCTACCCCTGAGTGTATGGGAAGAGTTTTTGGCGGGGCTGGGAGGCTATAGTCACTAGAATAATTTCAGAGCTTAGATCTTGCTCTTAGATGTGGAGATTGTCAGCCAGCTGTCAAAAATGACTGAATTAAGTATCAAAACAGAAACAGCTGAACTGAGAAATTATTCTAATCTTATTGCTCAGTCACTTATTTTATTGTGATTAAGCTTTGTCATTTAGAAATACAGAATAAAACGGTATGTCTTTCCATGAATACACACATTTAAGGTGCATGATCCTCTGCAACTAATAGCTTACACCATCAATTTCATACAGTCTGTAACTCAACCAGAAACACTATACTGGTAAACACTTGTCATCTTAACAATTTTTGAAAAAAAGTTTGATTTCTGTAATCTCAAGGGCAGATAAATATCAAATTCTTAATGGGGAGAAAAGTGTTAAAATTCAGAAATATGTGGAACTTCAAGAAATTATCTATGATAGAGGAACTTGAAGAACAAATCGAGAAAGTGGGTGTGAGGGTACCTGTAAACATAGCCATTGTCATATATTTTAACCTATTTTTATGCTGCTGAATGTGTACACTTACTTACATGTGTCCTGGGCATACACAGAGGCTGTCTTTTGATCTTATGCTGGAAGAAAGGAAGAATTGGTCTTGGGCAAGGAAGAAGTGTGACACGCTCCAGTAAGGTCCCCTTTTTGGTCAATGAGGCTCCCCAGATGTGGCTTTTTTGGAAGCGCCTGCTCCTGACCCACAATAAAACCAATCATTAGAAAAAGCAAGCCAAAGGCCTCCAGAGCACAAACAGTCCATGTTCAGAAGATGTTAGGCATTAGATGGTTAAGAGGTAGTGAGAGAATCCAGACTCTGAGTGTTTACCTTATGATCTCCACAAATGGGACCTGTGAGAATGCTAGTTGTCATATTTTGGGAAGTAGGCTTGCCAGCTGTAGGGGGTAATTCTGAATGGCAATATTACATATTCAGGATCAATGAGCCTTGACTGGATCTTGTTCTCTCTCTGTGTAATTAAAGATTCTGCACTTATCATGTAGGTTGATTTTATGCTCTGCATCTTTGTGCTCTCATAGAAGTGAGATGGTTTTCTGCAGTGGAGTATAAGGATGCGCTGGATCCGTGATGGGCTATCAGGTTGCTAGGGCATTGCAAGTGGAGGTAGTTAATTATTTTAAAAGTTTTAACTGGCCAGGAATGCATCCCTGGTGCTTTCTTGCAGATAGTCACAGAGTGCCCTTTTATAAGGGTGTTCGCAAACTAACTGTGCTCTTGGGAAGTTGCTACCTTGTGAGTTGTATCAGTTCATATCTAATAAGTAAGTTGTTTCTTTTTTTTCCTCATAACTGTCAGAAAACCAATCAAACAGAGAGTTTGTATCTGAGACATCATTTCCTTCCTCTCCTTACTGCTTTCTAGGTACTCATTGACTTTTCTGTCTCTTTAGGTAGTGCCCACAGCAATACAGTCCACATTTTTCCTTGCTTGTCTTACTATCCACCAGCCTTCACCAAATACAATTGTGAAATAACAGGTTTTGAGAAAAGATTTTAGTTGCTAATGTGGAATCTCTTTTCAGGCCTCTCTGTGTTCATTTCTCTTGCTAGAGAAATTTCTCAAAAGGGAGGATGGGAAGAATATTTAGTCTCAGTTTCTAATGCCCAGTACATGAAAGATGAGACAACTGCTTTGCTTAATTCTTCACATGAAATCTATTAACCACAGTGATCTTTTCAAAGTCATTAAGTTGTATTATGTTAAAGCCAATTAGCATTCCAATTTGTGGAAGCTGTTTTCTGGTCTGGGGTTTGGTGTTTGTTTTATTTTTTTTTTTCCCCCTTTCTCTTTTTTTTTCCCAAGACATTTTTGTTCCTTTGTCTGTTTGGGTTTTTGCTTTGTTTTGTTTTTGTTACAAAAATATATAATAGAGAGTTTGGAATAATTAGAGATCAGAAATAAATCTGAGCTGAAAAAAAAATCTTGACCATTTCAGTGTCAGAATTTTCATTTCCCAATGGCACTTAAGCTCTGAAAGAACAGAGTAAATGCTTGGCTGTGGTGAACTCATACTCAAAAGCAATGAGTTGAAATCCATTTACTTACACTGTTGAATATCAGTGGATCTTTGTACTATACTATGTGTAACGATTCATTGTCATGACCACATGACATAGCCTCTTGCACTTCAGTATTCTAATGTTATCTTGGTGGATTTGGCAAACTGCTAATCCTAAAAACAAAACAAATGTTCCCAACAGGAGAGAATAGGATTCCATAGGAAATGGATCTGACGTCTGCTGTGCTCTTTCTGTTTATATCTCACTTTGTCTTTCACAACAAAGGCAAAGTTGATACTTTTTACAAGTTTGGGAAGGTATTTGCTATTCTGGAAGCAATCTGAAATCTTTGGAATGACTTTTTAAGAAGCATAGTATTTGAGTATGAAAATTAAATGTGTACCTTACTTCTTAAACAAATTCTTCTAAACTACTTATTATGTCTCTGTCAACAAAATGCTTACATGTGAGCTCAACTCTGTGGTTCAAAACATAGCTAGTATTATGTGGAGGCATACTAAATGGAGGAGACAGAGAACCGAGGTGTAAGTTTTGTCAAAAATACTGTCAGGAAGTTATCTCAAGTTTGAAATGGAGAGAGAGGGAGGGGGGAGAAAGAGGTGTTTGTCACAGAATAGCTATCAGCTTAGTGAAGAGGGCATTGACCTTTGCGATTGAGGATCCTGCTTCAAATTCTAGCCCTAGAACAGGTTTGCAAGCTAAATTTTGAAGCTGAGTAATCTTTTTATTTTTCTGCCATAGACTTTCTTGTGTTTCTTAAAATGTGATGGGAAAATTGTACAAGGATTAACTACCAAATGTAGACTTTTCTTTGCATATAACCTCAACCAATTGCAAAAGTACTGCAATGGGCAAAAGGCTCTGCCCTCAAATGAAAGAATATAGCAGCTGGTTTTGCACAATGAGCAGAAGCATTTTCTGTGTGTATGGCAGAGATGTCTGGGATCATCCTGCCCATTATCACCAGAGCACTGTAGATACCACCTGGGTAGAAAAACATGTTTTTAGATCTTCCATTTTATCCGTGTATCTATGAGGCTCCTTCCTGCCCCGCCCCCCCCCCGAAGGTTTCATAAGCTCCTCAACACTACTATTCCTGTTCCTTCCACTTCCAACTGGCACTTCATCACAAATGGCATTCAATATACTATGTTTTGAGCACTGTGAAGGCTAATATCAGAGAAGACCATGGATTTTATACCCAGCAGCAGTGTTCTCAGTTATTACGACGGCAGAGGCATGTACAATACATTTCTAAGTACTTCAGAGACTAAAGCTGACCCTTTCTGGGATAACTTGCTGAAAGGTCTTTCTAGTGTCAGTTTGTCAGCGTAGTTTTCTTTCTGAAACCTGTAATTGAGAATGGGGGGAAAAAAAGTGCATTTTGCAGGAACTCCTATAGAAATGCAAGTACTAAACAGAAGGTAGCAGCGAGCAAGGTTGCAATTGCTAGTGGAAGATGACTTGAGAATACATTGATTTTAAAACCAGCAGTTTTATAGCTCCCTTCCTCAAGATAATAAAGGCTTGGTGCAGGTTACAAAAATTCTATCATAGCAATAAAAGCTTTATAAAAATATTTGAAAACATCTTATTTTTATAGAAATATGGCTGTGTAAAATCTAGTGCCAAGTGAAACATCTAATGCTAGTTTAAACGTAACATCCAACTAACATTGCTGTCAGTGCAATGCACATACCCCAAACAGGTATCTGTGCATAGTTTTAACTAGATCTAACTCCAAATTTCATATCCAGGTGAGTAAATAGGTAGTGCCTTGGAGTCTGCAAGCATTTTTGTATATTTTTGGGAAATGGAGTATTGTTATCTGCCATTAGTCCTGGATTAGAAATTATTTCCTCACTCTTGTGTTCTCTTTTGCCTTTGTTGATCAAGTGTATTCAATGTGATTTTCATGCATAGGAGCACCTCTCCTATGAAGACAGGCTGAGAGAGTTGGGGTTGTTCAGCCTGCAGAGGAGAAGGCTCCAGGGAAACCTTATAGCAGCCTTCCAGTACCTGAAGGGGGCCTACAAGAAAGCTGGGGAGGGACTTTTTACAAGGACATGTAGTGATAGGGCAAGGGGTAATGGCTTTAAACTGAAAGAGGGTAGATTTAGATTAGATATAAGGAAGAAGATCTTCACTGTGAGGGTGGTGATGCACTGGAGCAGGTTGCCAGAGAAGCTGTGGATGTCCCATCCCTGGAAGTGTTCAAGGCCAGGTTGGATGGGGCTTTGAGCAACCTGGTCTAGTGGAAGGTGTCCATGCCCATGGCCCAGGAACCAGATGACCTTTAAAGTCCCTTCCAACACAAACCATTCTATGATTCTGTGAATACATGTACAGTGGAATCGCCTATCACTCATGCTTACTGTTTAGTGGGGATGTAGGAAACTCAAATTCAGGTGCTTACTCTGGCCTTCTGGCAACAGCCCGAATCTCCATTTCCCACATCGTAGGCAATGACTCTAACCCTAAATCTCCTGGTATTTTTGGGATGGAAGAGTATTTGTATCTCCATGGTTATGATCAGAAATGTTATTCCAGATATGAAAAATATTTCTTTTTTCTTGCTCATCTTTGGAAGGGCAATGCGGAAGAATGTTCTCTGTGAAAAATGAAAACTGTTTCTCTGTCTTCAATCAAGATTCGGTTCTGCTAAAATGCAGAAGTCAGTCAATATGCTAGTAATATTTAAATTTTTGTTTGTCCACTTGCTTGTTAACTTCAGCAATAACTTTGTGGTAGCAAAGTGTCAGCTGTGTTCTGCATATAGCTCAACACCCAACAAACTTTAGCAAACTTCACCACTCTCTGTTACACAATATATTTTTACAAGCATTTTACATCCTCCCTGCCCAGAGCAGGGAGAGTCTAAAATTAGACTCCTAAATTGCTAGGGAGGTTGGGATTTTCAGAACCTTCAAGTGACTCATAATCAATTCTTATTAAATTAATTCAGACTTCTACATTTTTAATACAGGTGAGAACACTTTCAAACACTGGGCAATAAGCCAATAAATAACACCACTGCTTATGGACGCTTTTGTGGTAGAAGACAGACTACTAAGAGCACAATACATTATTAACTTATGAAAAGTAGGAAAAAATGTAGTAAGGGAAAGATAAGGCAAAATACCCTCTCCTACAGACCATTATGCTCAGTGTCAATAGACTACATATCATATAAACAAATAGGTGTTAGATATTAAAATAAAAAGGATTTTCATGGAAAAATGAGTACCCCATTTTACCTTGCATCTTAGAAAAAATCTCCAACACTGTTGTAAGATAGCATCTGAAACCTCTTCAGTGGAATAAACTGAAAATAAACTACATTAATTCAGTAGTCAGACTTCTGACAGCCATAGACCAGGGAAATGTGGGGTTTTTTTGTTTGTTTATTTTTTGTTTGCTTTATTTTGTTTTTTAAGACTAATGAAAGAGTTATGGAAATGTCACCTTTAATTCAGAAAATGATGTGTTCCTCTGAATCCCACCATTTCATGCTGAGGTTAGTTATAAGGCAGAAGCAGACTACTAAGTTGCTCTACTTAATAGTGTTACTATTTTGTTTTTCTTTACTCAAGGTGTTTTTCATGTCTCTGATAATAAATGGACCTTTTCCATACTTTCTCAAGGGAACGGATGCTTTCTGTGCTTTGCTGATGTTGTGGAAATGTAGATGGGAGTTAGCCATTTAGTAGGATTTGCCCGTCAGAAGTTTGCCATTGTGTTAGGTGAAACAGCGAATCTCTAAGCATTAGGAGTTGTGTACTTTGAAATCACCCTTCTGTTTATTTTTTGTCTGTTTTTTTTTCAAAAAGTCATCTTTTGTACCTGATAGATGTTTTTATATTAGAATAGCCACTTAAGCAGAAGGCTAGTGATTACTACATGAAAATTATTTAAGTATAATTAATTCACTATTACAAAAACCATCTGACTATGGTGGTGATGTGTTTTCTGTATTCTTCAACCCTTAAATTTTAGAAGAGATGAATTTGCACCTCCAATTTTGCTTAAGAGCCTAATATTGTATAACTGAAGCCATTCTCTGTACTTTCTATTGTGTTCAGCTTATCTTTTCAGAATGCCATGATGGTCATGCCTACAGTTCAGTAGGCAGACGTTTTCTGGAGATGACTGGGTATTTCTGAGCATGGATAATGAATTGAGGAAACTTTAATCCATGCTGTTGCTCAAATTCTGTAACAAGTGGATAGCTGCTGAAGCTGTGTCTTTCATGCACTGTGAACCACGTAGAAGAACCCTTTGAATAAGTTAACTTAACTTGTGTATAAGTGATTGCCTACAGTATAGCTACTTAGCAGAAGGCCAGAGCTTGCTTTCATGTTTAATTGTACTGAGAAATTGCAGGACTTCTTTCCAGTCAATTCCAGCACTTCTAGAAAAACTTGTCTGTCTTTTAGGGCAAGATGGGGGAGATGCATATAAATACTAGGTTGATTTTGCCTTCAGCGTGATGAAAAGTGCGCAGGTACTGGAGATGCTTGCCCTTAAAAACTGAACAAACCTGTATCAAAGTTTTTGTATAAAAATAGTACAGGGGAAATATCAGCAAGGGGCCAAGTTGACCTTGTAATGAAATTAGACTCTGAAAACTATCTATTCTCAAATAGCTGCTTGAATTCTGTCAACTGTTGTGCTTTCAGACTGTTTTCCAGTTGATGGGCATCAGTAGCACAAAAGGCATTGTCAGAATTGATTGTAATTGCCCCTTGTTAACAGTCTCAATAAAAAGACAGACACTGAATGTGCCTTAGGACTAGGTATCATCTCTTCTCTCCAAAGGTGGCCAACTCAGTAGATGCTGAAGAGTAATAATTTGCTGATTATGTGTACGCTATCTATCTGATGTGACGAACAGAGTGCCTCAGGCTGCAGCTCCATAAGATGGTAAATCTGTTTTTTGAGTGGAGAGCAACAAATAAAAAATTGCTCAAATGCAAAGCAAAGCACAGAAACAGTATAAGCTCACTCTGCTGTCTCAGCAGTTCTTGTTCAGTCATTTAGTGTCTGTCCTCCCACAGCAGGCACAGATTTGGCATAAGCATTGTATTGCTTGCTGTGTGGGTGGCTGGAGAAATATGTAATTGTGTGCTTGCACTTGATCCAGATCACATTTGTTCTGCCAGCGGGTCAGACAATACGTATATTAAGTATCAATAAATGTTGAAGCATGGCTTCAAATGTCCAAGACTCTTTCTCCAAAGTACTCAGTTTAAAGTTTAGTAGGTTCAGTAGCTGACTTCTCTTGCTATATATCTTTCCTGTAGACAAGGCTGATATAGTTTCAATTAAAAATTGTAGAAGAAAAATGGAATTTTGACTGTTTAAATTTTTAGAATTATTTCAACATTTTTATTTTTGACACCTTTCTAATCTCAGGGGAAATTTATCTTTTTTTCCCATAAAAAAGTGTTTCTCAGAGTTTTGAATTTTCCTTCTTCTGAAGGAAAAAATGAAGGAATCTCACGAAAGGAATTAAAATGGAAAGACTCTTCTTTCCCTCTGCCTTGCACAAAATGTGGCAAAGCACTGAGGAAAAACCCCTACTTAGCATACTTTTGATCCAACGCCATTTTCAGCAGAAATAAGTACCCTTTAAGAAAGTTTCTGTAAAATAATTTTATTTATAAGCTCTAATTCTTGTGTCTTCTGATATGTTTCAAACAGGCATAATTCTTTTGGTAATGCATGTTTATTTAGGACAAGCAAGTCCTGAGATCTAATCCACTGTCCTGGATATGGTCTATCATGACCATTGGTGAAGGAGCGAAATGGGATAGCACAGCACAGTTTAGGATGTAATCCAGCAGTACCAATTCAGACAGATATTGCATGAAATCCTACTGTAAGACTGCTCTGGGCACATTTCAGACATTTTTTGAGAAATCCAGGCCAATAGCCCTTATCTCAAGGAAAATGATGTAGTGTATATAACTACTGCTTGCATAGGGGCTGCTGTTTTGCTTACATAGCCAATGAGACATTAGTTCTTGATTCTTCAGTCTATAAATGGATTTGGGGTATGGCTACTTGTGCTGTGCTGTTCTCTTTAGTAGTTTCAAGATCAGCCTTTGTTCCTGGGAGATGATAAATGAAAAAAAACCCAAAACAACAAATCAAAACCAACTATATTTACATTGTTGGATTTTAGTTTTTTAACATTTCCTGTAATGGTAGAGGTTGAAACTTGGCACTGGTTCTGGAGTTTTCATTTTTTACTCTTGCTCTGATCTCATTTCTCCAAAGTAACTCAACATGATCAAAAATATGGTTACAAAATTTCTTGATATTGTGAGAGATATGATTAATATATACTACAGCAAAAGGCTGCTAGGATACTACTATGTATCCTACCTTATTAAGTATAATAATCTCATGAAAAAGTTCTTGCTCTCTCATTTGGATTTAAAAAATAGAAAGTATCCAGTGATATTTAAGAAACATGGTGAAATGCAGCATAGAATATGAATAATAAAGTTATTCAGATTTTACAGGCAAAACCCATCTCCTTCTAGACTGTGTTGATGTAACAGGCCAGTTAATTTGATAAAATGGTGCATCATTTGTAAGGTGAGATACCTAGGGTGAGGCAATTCTGCCAATGGAAAAATTGCAGTTTCAAGGAGCCATGCAGAAATGCTGTTTCAGCATATCACTAATTAGCATGCTATCCCAGGCTGTCTCATATTAATCTTTTCTGCTGTGTGTACTGCATATAGCTAGTAATCATGACTGATTACTGAACAGAATTGTTGCAGAGCAACTGAAAACATATGATAAACTTGCTGGAACAGAATGGAGAATTTTGCTGTACACGTTCTGTTAGCAGTGTAATACCGAAAAGTATGGTCTGGAGTTAGGGCAGACTTTAGTGACTAATGGAGTTTGATTAGAAACTGTGGAATTTTCTTTAATTGTTTTGTTTCCTTTTTAATGTTAAGGTGTGTAACTTCCAAAGTTACTCATGAAAAAGCAGTGAGAACCACATATGTGCACACTAATAGGAAATGCTCAAAATGTTAGGGCATTCATTGCAAATGATGCTACGTGAATTTGTCTGAATTCATTCTAATTACAGACTTGAACTTCAGTCATCTGAGTGCCTTTACTGCCATGCTCTGTTTCCAGGCGTACATTTCCCTTGTTGGGGCTGTTCCATTTTGAATAACTAATCAAACTTCCATTGAACAAGTACCCTAACATCAATTTCTTGCATTTTAAAGTGCTCTAATCACTGTCATACAAACTCAGGCTGCCTCTTGATGTGGTTAAATGAATTTTTAATTTTATAGAGTAGAACAGATCCAAGAAGGAGTTTGAGAGATCTGCCTCAAAGTAGCTAACGGCCTGATTGGCAAAGGCACTAACGTCACGTTGGAAACTCTGGCTGAAATCTCTGGTCTGAAGAGGATATATAAAAGACTTGCATCCAGGCAAGAATGGCCAAGCCTTTTAGCCACTGATTATTTTAGAGCTGGACTTTCCAGGAAGCAACTCCTGGGAAAGAAGCAGCATTACATGATTAAAAATTTTGTTCAGTGTTTTAGAACCCACCATGAAACCTAGTAACTCCAAAACATTTTTCCTTTGCTCTCCCACCCAAAACCAAATGAAAATATTTTCACAGGAATCTTCCTTTCAATCCTAATTAATATTTCTGATTTTTTTTTGCATAGCTCTCTACCAATTTTACAACATAATAATATCATTAAAAAAAACATGTACAACAAAAATGCAGCCATGACCTCATTTTATATATCAGTGTATATTAGTAACCATTCATTTCTAAATTTTGCTCTGAGCTCTGAGATACTGAGCAAAAATATGCCAAGGAGTGTAGGTATTTCCCGTACTTGCAACTCCTACTGTGTACTCTCACAAAGGGCAAACAGAACTTGCCCCTAATTGCTTGCATATGTGTAATTGCAATAGATTTTAGCTACCCTTTTGTCCTTCTCTGCTGTACCTCTGTGGTAATAAGGCCTGGGAGGGATGCATAAATTAGCTTGTACAACATTATGGTATCCTAATGTATGACAAAGTTGAAACTTACCATTTTTATCCTCTGTTACTCTGTGAAGTGGGAAACATCTACATGTTCTTCTCACGTATGTCTGGCATGGTTCAACTGTGCTTTATGTATCGATCAGGCTGGTTTCTTTAGTGCCTTGCTGAGGGGAGTGAATACACTGGGACACGCCAGAATAATGAGTAAGTGATGAGTTATGGGATTTGTTACATCTGTGGGTTGATTCCAGCATCACCCACCCTCTTCCCTATGCCTTTGTAAGAGAGCATGTTTTCTTCTCTGGTGAAACAAAATCTGTTATTTTGGCTTGTCCGTCTTGAAGAATAATTAGAAATGTACTGGAATATATTCAGTAATTAACCTCCAATGATAAAGTTTCAACTTCAGGTAGAATCTACTCACTATATATATAATTTGGTGAGAGTGCAAAAATTGCTATGATCAATAGTAAGGACTGATTAGCAAGGAAAGCCAAAAAAAAGCAAGAACCAATTCAAGATACTATTTGAATTATTGTTTTCATGGAGATTTCAGTATGAACAGGACATCATGTTTGCGTCTGACTTCTGTTGTGGCCACAGAGCATTGCTTCAGTGGAGGCTCTAAGTGACAGAATACTTACCGTCAGCACCGTGGACTATTCTTGTTGCTGCATTGTTTTCCCTCTCTCTTTGAAGATACTTGGGGAGCTTTAGCTGAAACAATGCAAGAAAGAGACATCTAAGTGTGGACCCAGTTGAAATGATGAGATGCAGATGGTAGGTCTACATCTCTTCTGTCATGAGATTAGGTAGTGCTGATGGGACATAAGTATGCTAGGAAAAAAGTTCTGTGGAGCCTCAGATGACCATGATATCGCTTGTTTTAGATGGGAGTTGAAGAGCAGGAGTAAGTAGTAGGGAAGGACAGAAGAAAGGAGTGTGCAGGCTTAAGAAAAGCTCAAATAAGTGTCAAGTAGTCATGGAGATTTGAAGGAAAGGCAAAAACTCGCACAGTACATTGTAAGCCAGTTCACAGGAAAGCTCCAATCTGTCTAGTGCTAAGAAAGCTAGGACAAAATCCTTGTGCCAAACATGCTTAACTGCAACACATAAGGCAACGTGGCATTGTGATGTGGGCTGTCATGACAGAACTTTCCCACATATAGCAGAGCAGAAGGATGCTTAGCCAGCTGCATAAATTTTGTTTTCCTCATTATATAAGATGTCCTCTTTTTTTTTTTTATTTTTATTATTTAAGTTAATTCACTCCTCATTTGCCAGTTCTGCAACTGTTTCTTGCCTGAATATTGACAAGTAATGTAGGAAACACATTATGCATGCAGAGGAATACAGCTGACATTAAACTTTCAACAAGGAAAACTACTCCACTTCAA
This sequence comes from Platalea leucorodia, assembly GCF_965183815.1. Classification (NCBI taxonomy): domain Eukaryota; kingdom Metazoa; phylum Chordata; class Aves; order Pelecaniformes; family Threskiornithidae; genus Platalea; species Platalea leucorodia. The sequence goes on along the minus strand of NC_138828.1, from coordinate 65,790,984 downwards.
TACTCTACACCATATTATGTAGCAGACCAGTTACTTCAGCGCCACAGGAGAAAAATGTGTAGTAGTTACTCCTCCTAGACAACAGGCTGATCATATGCCCATAATTAGATCTGGTCTTTTGTATTTGTTATTTAATCAAAGATAGAAATATGTAGTAATTTTGCAAAAAATTAAGAACACTTCACTTTGGAAAGTGCAAACTAATCTTACCCTATTTTTTACAATAATCATAGAATCATGGAATCATTAAGGTTGGAAAAGACCCCAAGCTTCTTAGGCTCTAAAAAGGTGGATCTTTTTCTTGAAGACTAGATGATATTTTAAGCAATTTCCATACTTTCAGGGAGCAGGATAAAGAGGTTTTATTTTCTAAGTGTAAAAATCACACAAATGAGGGGAAAATAAAGACCTTATAAGGCAAGACATAATGATTGTCAGTGAATATCTACGGCCACTTGAGTGAGAGAATGATGGATAGGGGAGGCCAAGGTCCTAGTTTGTGAGTGACATGATGCCTTGAATGAGTAATATGCATATCAGATAGTGGCCTCAGCTATGAAGATAATAACTAAGTTGTAAAGGGGAAGTGGAATTAGGAAAAGCATCAGGTGCTTATAAAAGGTCTGGCAGTGCTCCAATGATCTGCTGACTTCTAAGGCAGATGCACGTAGGTCTTAGTGACAGGAAGATTTCATCTTAGGATCAGTAATCCCTCATTTATCAGTCAAAATGTTGTCTGGTCCTGCTGTACTTGCTTTATTAGAGCAGATCTGGGAAAAGTTTTTACTTCAAAACCAAAACAAAAAACGCTCCCCACATCCTACCCTTTTTGCCCAAAAAACCCCGTGGACTGCATGATAGTCGGAATGGATATTAGAAAGGTAGTTCAGACAAGGGGTTGGCCAAGGAAAAATCATAGCTCAACAATGTGATGAGCAAATGACAGAATAATAGCCAGGGAAGGGTTTGGCAGCAGTAGAAAGCAATGTGGAGGTAGCTATAATTCTAATGGCTTCACTACCTCTTGCTCATTTAAGAACATGCGATGGCCATATAAGTAGTAGTATATATTGTAAACTATTTTTTAATCAATTTTGTATTTTTAAAGTCACTCAGGTTTGTGGGAAATGCACACGCCCAATAATTATGTACAGCAGATGTAAAATGAGTGCTTATTTTATCCAAAGTGAACAAAGCTGATATTTTGCTATCTAAGTATCTCTAGTTAACAGATAATGTCAATAAAATAGGATGTTATCACAGGATAATGGTCTCCTGCTGCTTGATAAGTGCTGAGTCGAAACCACAATGTTTATTTTCAAGGCAGGGGACATTGATCCTGTGACAACTTTCTATTTCAATGACATTCTTGCTATTACATTAGATTGATGCACTTATGACCATTTTGTTTAATGGATATTAGTTTAGTAAAGCAACAGCTGCTTATTGTGTGTCTATTCAATGCACTAGCTACAGTCTGACTGGCTTCAAGAAAAGAACTTCTGTGATAAGCATAAAAGGTATAGATTTTTATTTTAAAAAGAGGACTGTTCCTATGAATGAGGTGCTTAAATTTTTATTTTTATTTTTTCTTAATTTCTGTTACAAAAAAGATTGTTTACTTTGCAGGATTGCCTTTTGATGTAATTCTGAGCAACAAGAATTTCTTCTTGGAAAAAAACCCGGTAAACTAAGAATGAACATTGCCTTGCAAAGCCTGATCCACTGAATATTTGAGCCTGTCAGCTGGGAGCTTTTCCCAGGTGAAAACTGGTAATTTGTTCTTTGGAGAACAAACAAATAACAAAAATGCTTTCAGTACTGGAATTACTGTTTTACTACTCTGGAGTAGACTATGTAACACATTAAAAACTGAGAACAGATTAATTCCCAAGAGTAAAACAACCTTTTACTGCAAAGTACTTTCACTGCAAGCCATGGAGTAAAGTTCTAGCATGTGCTCTCTCTCCTTTTTACATTCCTGAATATTTCAGTGTCATTACCAAACCTGAACTTTTAGTTTTTTGTACTTTGTTTCACCTTGTAAGAGAAGGCAAAAGGCGATTTTTTCACTACACTGAATTTTAGGCCTTGGAAGAGGTTTCATACAAACTAGGTTGTATTGCATGGCTGAAAGACAAAGTCTAGTGAACAAACGTCATTTAGCCTTCAGAAAAAAAAAAATATTTGAGTAGCAGCTAAGGAAAGCCTGACTTAATTTTTCAAAATTGTCATTGCTTTCATGTGAGTAGCAGTGAAAACAAGAGAGGGAAGAAGAGAATAAAAGAAACTGATCCATATTCTCATTGGGGAAAAATGCTTTTCTGCAAATGTAATATCAACTATGTCCAGCAGCAGTTCTATTGATTTTAATGGGTCAAAGTGTCTAATAATACTTTATTACACTGAAAGTGGAGCGTAGGAATGTGACCTGGATGGTCTAGTGGTAAAGCAGAGGACTTAATTATTTCTATTTTCTTGTCAGTGCAGTAATTCTACACTGCACATTTATGAAAACGTGGGAGGAAGAGTGCATGCATTTGTACATGTGTGGGAGAAAACGAAGGAAAAGTAATTAGGTGGAACCTCCCCACACACAGTCAGGAAGCACAACATCATGTTACATTTTATTAAATTACTTTCTTTAGAAAACTATGGTGAAAATTTTAAGATAGCTTACTTTGGAAAGGAACTGTAATAAACAAATTTCAAACTACAGACGTAGTTTGGGTATATGCCAACTACAATGTCTGATGGCAATCAAAAAACTTCTGATTCAAAACATGTAAGAATGTGCTTGCTGATTTTTCTTTCAATCCAGATCAAATACTGGAAAAGACTTTCTCGTTCCAGCATTTCTGCTTACATTTCTCCTTGAAATCTATAAAATGATACAGAAAATACTTTGAAATCTGCAGAAAGATGGAGTTTGGTGTAAGAGAGGGATGAAGGCTGGCTTAGGTAATGTTCATACATAAGTCATAAGCCAAATTTTCTACTGATAAAAGTTATTTTTTATTTATAGCAAATGAGAATCTGTCTATATAGTTTTTTCTCTTAGATTAACTCTTTTTTCAGGTGTCAGTTATCTTACATAGCTGTAGAGAGTCCACCATTTCCTTTCAATGAGAAGTCGTCTTTTCAAGGACTGGACAATGATTATCAAGGACTATTTTACAGCACATCAGAAGGATTAAAATTCTGGTTGCCTTTGGTTTGAGCTGATGGAGATAATAATATGAGAACACTTTAATGTGAAAAACTAGTTTTAGAGAACAGTAGACTTTTGAAAAATCTTAAAAAAGGAGGTGGCCTGCATTCAAATACTTTTAGGCAGTCAGAGGATTATTTGAACTCTTTAGTATTGCCATTTATACATTAAGAATCAAGTTAAAAAAATCTCAGATGACACGTGGGTGTATCAAGTCTTGATGAAACTGCAACTATGGGACAACAGTCATGAAAACTGTTTTTTTAACTGGTAAGAGATGTTTTATGGTGAAATGAGAAATTTTTCTTAGGCTGCTGACGATACCAATGGGCAAATACTTCTATACATGAAATTCCTATAGAAAGGATTAGGGATATAAAAAATAGTCTTGGTTTTGCTCATTTAACCACTTACATTTCTTCGGACTATTAGATCTTGTCAGTTTTTTTGTGCCACAGAGAAGCTGTGTGAATGGAGACACATTTTGTCCAGATCACATTGTCCAAGAATACCTTCTCATAGGAGTAAATGTAGGCCTCAGTGAGACAGAAGTGTTTCGCTGCCTGGATCTGGTTTGAATTTATAATGGGAGTTCTGGAGTGATCCAAAGAGACAGAAGGCCTTTTCCAGACTTTCTGTAGGAAATAATTTCTGCAATATTTCTCATGAAGGAAACAGGCCTTGTCTATGTTTTGTAGAACAAAGGAATCAAATGACAATAAGAAAATATCTAACTGCCCCAGCATTGATTCGTGCTGTGATAGGTTGATGGTCACAAGGCCCAGAAACTATTTCAGCTGTGAAATGGGGAACAAAGTTTACATACAGGTAAAAACCAGTGTCACCTGATGATGATGATTAGGAACTGGACCTGTTTTCATCCATTTCACATCCTTGGAATAAAAGTGTCAGTTGAAAGCAAAGTCAAGTTATTAGTACCTTGGCCCATCCTGATTCCAGCTGAGTTGTGCTACTCTTGGAACAATTTGTGAAAGGTGTTGCAATACGCAGAAGCTCTGAGGTGTGCAATAAGATCCACAACTTGTATGAAAATGGAAGGGAGAAACCAGAGCAAAATGATTTGGGCCTTACTCTCACTGTAGACAACCAAAAAGAGTGGGGTAAGGAGGTCTTTTAGTAACTGTAAGCATATTATGTGTGAGGTGGTTGATCCTGAGCAGAAATGTGAAGTCTTAGACAATGAAATACTTCATAAAGAAGCATCTGTCTAAGAAATAGTCTGCTTATCAGAGAGATGAATTCATTTACTACTGATAAAAATGACATATCAATCTAACAAGATACCTGTCAAAACTATCTCTCTGTTCACTTCCTTATCTGGAATATGTGCCATAACCCTATAGATAAAAAGAAAGACATAAGAGAATAGTTGGAAATTAGCCTGATTTGTACCCACATGCTTTCATTTGCGTCCGCTGCTATCAAGTGATTGACAGCATAACATAAATCAAGATTTTTTTTTTACTTATTAATATAATATGAACTGCAAAAAGATTAAAGTCTCATTTACATAACCTGAGATGAAAGGAGGTGAAATATTATAATTATCTTTTCAAGCTAAATTTGCACTGCCATTTAAAATTAACCTATGCAAATGACAGGTTAAACCCCAGGAAAGCTCCAGCTCTGTTTGAAAAAAATACAATCAATTTCCAATCATGAGTGTGTTTTCATGCTAGCCATTCAATTAGTCACTTGGATCCATAAATATATACCAATATAATGAATTTTTTTTTTTTTTTGCCTTGTTTTGTTCTTGGCTTTTAGCGTCCAAATGATACTCAGGTTGTGAAGTCTGCATCCTTATTTGCATGGAATAGCACTCTAAATATTACATTGATTATCTATACAGTAATATAATGTGTTGCTTAGCCTGAGTGCGGCACAATTATGTTCACAAGTAAGCTAAGAATCTATATTTTTTACAGTTCATAGGTGTACGGGATGACTTTGGTAAGCTTTTCATGAGAAAAATGACAGTTTTTTAAAGGATCCTGCTCCTGTTGTGAATCAGAGAAGAAAGGAGGGATATATAAAAATATAATTTTTTTTTCAGCAGAACTGCAGGTTCAAGAATGTATCAACTAAGGACCTTCATTACACCTTGGTTTATACATAGTCTGAAAGTATTTTCAAAAAAGAGAGCCTACTTTCCCACGTAATTTCTCCCTGGCGTGGGAGGAATTTGAATACAGAGGCAGACACAGAAAACTGCCCTTAGTAAACTGACACGGCTGATTGAGTGGATCCAAGAAAATTGAATACGTTACATGAGCTATGAACTTGGCCTTAGTCATGTGCCCACAAGGCGGATATTTCACATTTGGCAGTTGGTGGCCTCATTAATCACGGCCAGCCTCAATTTTTTATTAAGGGTGAATAAAGAGATGGAAATTTTAGTGAATGCAGGCCAATGCCTTAATCAGTGCAGTAGGGTTTCATGTGAAGGAGGACTGGACTGATCTGGAAGCTCATTTGTATGTATGAGGGAGCACTGTGCCTGAGACTTCTGGGACAGCAAATGATTTTCACTGCTTCTGCTGAGAAAATAACCCTACAGGGGTTCTTGTCTGTCTTACTGGTAGCGTCTGCAGAAATTAAGTCAGAGGTGGAGACGTTATTGTGAAGTGAAACCCCCCTAAATTTCCCAGTGGGTAACTGTTCATTTTTCAAAATTTGAAGTGGGTGGAATTTGAAAGTTGTGTAAACAGTAGATTTTTGTTTTGGCAGCCAATCTAAAACAAGTAGTTCTACAGGCAAAGGAGCAGTGGAGGCCTGGTTTATGATGGATTTATGTCTTATGTCTCCTACAACACGGTCCTGTCCTACTGCAAGAACCTCAAACTCAGTGCTGAGATATTTCTAGATGTCTTCTGTGTTCCTGAGGACCATCCTGATACTGTTGTCAGTCCCCCTGAATCTCAACCTGCTTTCTGGTTTATTCACTGGGTGAAAGACAGTGTACATGCTGTGGCTGGTCTAGCGCATAACACGTGCAAATTGACCAGATGATAGTAAATATGTGTTGATCAGCCCAGCAGTGGCTGTCAGATACTAAGATCTCTCTGCCTTTTCTTCAGTGCGAGTACTAATATGAGTACACATCTCATGAGACACTGATTTTCACAAAACTCACGCAGTAGCTTTGAACTCTGACTGTCAAATTTGATAGAAATTAGTCAACAAGAGAGAGGAATGTCTGACACCCTGTGTAGTCATGTGAGATGTTTCTTTGTCAAATCAGACTATAAAATTAAGGGGAGGGGAAGGGAAATAGAAAGGGAAAGAATTATTCAAATAGTAATGAATGAAATATTTCTTGCTGAAATGAAAGACTGAAACATTTCATTTAGTTTGACACAAAAGGTTCCATTCACCGTGAAATAAAATATTTTGTTCTGAGGAGCTTGTGAGGAAGTAAAGAAAATGAAAGACTACAGTCAAAAGCTGGCAGAGGAAAAACCTTACTCTTGCAAAACTAGTGCTAAGAGCGATCTCTACATAGCGTTAGAGATCTGAATTGTACTACTTCTATATTTGGAAGGGGGATTAGCTCCCATTTTTCACCTTTGGCACTGCTTAACTATCCACACGTTTAAAGTATCTGAAATTCCTCTTCTTTTAGTTCCACTTTTATAAGACGGTCACAATGGGTGCACATGGATATGCATGTCTGAGAGAGAAAGAGAGATCTGTTTAGAAACAAACTAAAACAGTGTCTGCAGATATGGAGAGGAAATGAGAATATTTCTACCCACCAGAAATATTGCGTTTGACACCCAGGCTCTCTGGGAATGAATATGCATCTAACTGTAGGGAGAGAACTTTATTTGGCTTGGTGTGGAGGTTAGGGTATTGTTTGCCATCTGAGAATTTGTATCAGGTGCTGAGCATTGATACCACAGGAGTTGGACTCGATGATCCTTGTGGGCCCCTTCCAACTCAGGACATTCTATGATTCTATGATTTATGGACAAGCATTTATCATTTAGGACTACAAACAATGTAGTTCTTACTCTGATTATTTTTACATTCGGTTATCAAAAGTTTCTTTGCACTTCTGATCTTAAAACTTAGAAACAATCACCTGAGGTGTTATAGTTCCAAGGTGTCATATTGATTTGTTGGTCCTTTTATATAAAACATCTCAGTCCAGAGGTTATTGAGTTGCTGGTGGCTAGGTTTGAAGAGGTAGGAGGAATGCCCTTTGAATTTCTGCTTTTTTCAGCCCTGGAATGCTGAAATGTTCCACCCCAACTCCAGGTCTTGGGAGGGTCAGGTGAAACTAGCTTTCCTTAAGAAGCTAAAAGATAAAGATGAAAAGATTTAGTGGCTTGTATAGTTCATTTGCCCATGGGAGGGGGCAAAGAAAGGGCAACTGCAGGTGTCAGCCTGAAACTCCCAGCTGGCCACCATAAACAATAAGGGAATAATTGCTTCTCCATACCATTACCCAGCAAGAAAGAGGGCTCCTTAGAAATTTTTACTAAAAAGAGTCTTTGGCACATCACGTTAAAGAATATCCTGCTGAAATTGTAGTTTGTGTTTAATGCTGTCAATAAGAGTTGTACTGTCTTTTATTTAAGAACTCCTGTGATGTCTGGCCACTTTTATTGCTATCTTCTAGAAGGACAAATGAATCCACCCCAAAAATGTGTATTTGAATATTTCTTTTCCTAGCATATGTTCTGTTCTGAACCCAATCTGTTTTTTTACTGGCTTTATAATAAGATGCATTAAGTCACTGCCTGAATATAAGTGAATTGTGATGCTTTCAAAGTCTGAGTTCTGTATCTTCTTATCACTGATCTCTGATTGGTTTGATGAAATGATCTGATGATGTTTTTGTGTCATGTCTTTTATCTATTTTTTTCCTTGTTTAATGATCGTTATGTTGAAGAATTTTTGGTGATATTAGACTTTATAAGACGGCAAATCCAAAATTCGTTCTACCCCAGGTAACCTGGAACTCAAAAGTCTAGGTATTGAATGCTTAATGCTCCCAGAATGCTACATTTTTCAGTCAGCAGTCTCACTCTGTGTACCCATGACCACAATATAGTGGCATGCAAGGCGCCCAAATGAACCCTGAATGTGTGATGTCATATACTCCAAGAATTACAGGTGGGATAATGTTGTGCTCTGATAAAGCTAATAGCTTCTGCTGATAATTAAATCTGTTTCCCATTGATTTTTAGAAAGATTATGAAAAGGCAAGGTGAACTTTGCATATAAGAGGTATTTATATGTTCTCTGAGTGTTTCACTAATATGTCTGTTGCTTCCAGGTTACAAGTGTCTTGCATTTAGCCAGACTGAGTAGAGGAAGTGAAACAAATATGGACATACTCAAATTTAGTGTGTGTGTAGCCACTAACCCGATTATATGGCATATTTCCTAGTTTTTGAAAATTGAACTCTTCTTCAGAAAATTATATCAATCAAGAATCAAGTCCTTTAGTACTTGTTAGAGGCATACCAAAATGAGAAGTTACTGAGCTGGATTGTACATTCATGCTGTGTCTTCATCTTTCTTTTTACATCTTTCCTAATGAGTAAAATGATTTAATCTCCAACAACATGCACAGTGCAGCTGATGCCTAAGTGCTATTGTTGCAGACTCCCTGCAAGCTTTGAGGTATCTGCATCATTCACACATGAGTTTGAGCTTTGTAAAGGAAGCAAGTTTCCAGTTATACAGGAATAGACTTTTTTCTCCAAGGAAATTAGGAAGACCGGAGAAAACTGGAATACTTAGTATCTGCCCTCATCATCTCTTACTAGCCGTTTGGGAAATGCTTTCCTTAGAGAGTAATGTCAGCAGACTCCTTTAGTCCTTTACAGCATGTTTGTAAAGGACTAAACCTTGTGCAAATAGAGTAAGGAAAAATGATCCTTACCAGCAGATGCTGCAGTAAATGCAACAATAACAAGTGCAAAAAATTTCCCCTAAGTGGGAGAGTTTATTTGTCAGCATTCTGTGAGCTCTCTGAGTTGCCAAATTTCATTTATGTTGGAATCAGTTGTAAAGGATAATAGTGAAACCACTGAAGAACTGACTGATTGGCATGGTGATTTAACCACAATTTTATTTTACAATAGGTTGAAACACCATTTTTAATTTTACAAAAAAAGATAGGAATATTCCTTATTAATACTTAAGCACCAAAATTACTCACAAATACTGTAGAATTTTCCTTTCCATAGTGACTTTTTTGCTTAGGGTTAATTTCTAAAGGTCTGCATTTTATTCTATTTGTAGCCTGAAAAATTTAAATTCTGAATGTATTGACAAGAATGATCATAGACCATCAGCAGCAAAGGAAGAATACATTCTCTGGGTTATCACTTCAGCACTGTGTACACAATATGTCAGAGTCTGAAACTTTCAGATTAATTACTAGTCCTGGTGATGCTGTATGTGTTTTGTTGCCCTTCAAGCTTGCAATTAATATTCAGACAGTTGTGAAGGGAGGATAATTTGGTGATTTTCAGTTTATTCTTCCAGGGAATAAACAAGAGAAGAGAATACATATTTCTCTTTTATTGCGGCTCAGAATCAGTTGATAAAGTTGTGTCTGCAACTGTACACAATCAATGTCAGTTAGAGTACAACTTTATTAAAGTTTTTTTGAATTTACATAACTTTCAGCACCATTACATGTATAATTTATCATGGCGATGCAGTATCGTCGTAGGGTATTTATAAGCTTTGTGCAGTGGGGCGGAATTTCAAACTTGGTCCTTCATTAAATTTTAATTCAATAACTTAGCTAAACTAGGTGAGCACTGATAGCAAGAACACCAAGAGCTTTACCAGTTCTTTAAATGAAAATGCTCTCTGTGTTCAGCGCCTCTGCAACCCTGCGGGACAAAGTTTAATGTGCTCACGAAAATGTGTTTACCTTCAGCATGTTCACTAAGTTTTTCTTCTAAACATATTTACCAGCCTATGGCATGATGTTACAGCCAAATGGGTGCGGATTTGAAGTATTTCATTAAAAAATAATTTAAAAAAGTCATGGGGATTTTGCTTGGAAAGGGAAGTGATAAGGAAAACCTGAGTTTTCTCTCCATTTCCCATTTTTTCAGTTCGTACCACTTTGCTAGCCATAGCTCAAATAAGATCTGATTAAGAGAAAACAATTTCTACTACTTCTAATCAAATAATGACAAATAAAATTAATTCAGGGGTTAAGCATGGTTGTGAAAATAACTTAAGTTCCTGAGAATAAAGCCTGGTGGAGTGGGGCAATACTTGAAAATCTGCCAGGGATTTTCCTGAGATAAAAAAAAAGAAAAAAAAAAAAGTTAAGATCCTGATCCTGCAGTAAAATCCTTTGTGTAGGTTCCTGTACTGCTGTAGAACTGCAATAGTGACACTGAAGGATTTGTGTCAGGACTTGAGATGTCCATTTCAATTAATGAATTAGTTGTTGACTATTTTTTTTTCCCCATTGGTGATATGGGTCACCATCCCTCAGGGGGGATGTGCTGCCTTAGTTGGTGCATCCCTGTCTGACTAAAAGCAGTTTGCATATCTCACCTATATTTTGTTGCACAGCTGCTGGTTGTCTCAATTAGCAGGCTCTGAGAGAGAAGCCATGAACTATTGCAACACTTCCAAAAAAAGTGCCAGGTTTTGAGTTTGATAGGTGTTGTTCCAGTGATACTGGACACTCGGCTCTGCAAGTGATACCAAAGGAGGCCTTGGTGAGGCTGGGAATTCAGCCCTTACTTTCTTTAGTTGGACATCCAAAAAACATTGCTGTTTGAAAATTTGTGCCTAATTCCACAAATGTTCTGACTCCTAAAACTATACTTTCTGTGTTGTTTTAAAACCAGGGATGCTTTAGGGGGTTGTTTTTTGTTTTCTGTGTAGAAAAGATGATCTGTTTCCAATGGTGCCTCAATATCAATGAGGATAAAGGGTTCATTATTGACATACACATCATTGGAAACTGCTGAGAATAAGAGATAACTAACTGATCTTACACCCACTGAAATAAAAAAAAAGTCAATTACTATTGATTTTGATGTGTCCTAGACAAAGCCTCAAGTGAATGAAAGATCTATTCCATTCTGTTTCAGTCATACTTGGTATTGGTCACTGGAAGTACTCGTTCTGGATGCAGCAGACTTAATCTCCCAGAAATGTGGATATTCTGTAGCCTGTGACACTGTTCTCATTTAGTAATATACATAATTTCTCACATAAAATACTTCAAGATTACGTAGAACATTAAATACAAGTAATGTTGTTCTGAGAGTGAAAGAAAATGGAAAGGAGAAAAAAAAAAGCTTAAACCTCTCCCCTCTCCACCCCCAAACCTCCCTCTTCTATGCTAGAAATAGAAACTGTGATGAGAAGTGACATTGTGGTTTTGAGACTTTCTTTGGGCTGCAGACAAAAAAGAACAAAGTTAACCGTGTTATATTTTTCCTTCCATAGCCTGAAGAAGGCCGCATGGCTGAGATTTCACTTCTCATTTTTATTTCCAGGGTATATTTTCTAATCCTCTTCATAAAAGAATGGATTTTATAGCTACATGTTGATCCAGCAGCTGGTTTGTTTTTTAAATGAAAACGTTATCTGTTTATTATTCAGATACAATTTTAAGCAGTTTTGCTCAGCATATTTGAATTCAAAATCCTATTAAAGATGCAATATTCCTCTACTACTTTGTCCCCCACTGTGCTGACATTCAGTTTCTCCATTTTAAATAGAAATATAATATTATATATCTGTTCAGGGTGATGTAATTTCCAGCACTGAATTACCAGTCATTGGACAGGTTGTTCACCTTCCTATCATGGAAATTTTGTATTCGTACACGTTTCCCTCCACATCTACAAAATGCATTATTGGTCTGGCTACCTTGCAATTGCTTTATAGCAACACTTTCTTTTTAAATCTAGAAAACTTAGCCCTTTGCCTCCTACCATCTGATGGAAGTCATGAGAATTGCTGAGTTAAGATAAACACCCTCATTTTGTAGTAGAGAGGGGAGGGGGATGAGAAGTAAAATGTTAATTTGTTTTAAAGTTAAAAGTACTGACCCATGCACTGAAGATAAGCATATCTAATTTTAAATCTTCCATATCTATTGTAATGTCTAATTGCATAGTTAAATGAGCTGTAAAAGCAGAAATGCTGCTGTAACCTCTAAACAATTTTACACAGTTCTAGAACATTTGAGATAACGGAAGAAAGCTTAAAGAAGCTTTTCTCCTCTAGTAATACTAGTACTTCAGAGGACAGAGTTTATTGAACAAGAGAGGCTTTCTGCTTGGACAGCACTTTCCCGTTACTCTGGACACACTTTAGATTTAAGGAGGCAATTGAATGCATCATGTGGGCTATGAACACTCTAAAAAGGTCCAAAACCATTAGTGGATGTGTCACTCAGTGCTCAGTTCTCATCTTGGATTGATGTAATGCTGGAATAACTTGATTGGCTTCAGTAACTTTATTCTAAATTAACATAATTGCTATCATAATTGTTTAGCCTACAGAAGCATCTGGAGCCCCTAACTAGGTCAGGGCACAATTTCGCTAGGCTCTCTGCATTACACACACACATATATGGAGAACTTTTATATATAGACTGTTTCTATCTGAATACTTTGCTTGGGGCAAAATAAAACAACGGAGAGGTGAATCCACTAGTCTGAGTGCTAGCCTCTGTCACTGACTTCACAGAAAGTCCCATAGACTTTCTGTGCCTCTGTTCTCTTTCTAGAAAATGCTGACGGTAGCGCTTCTCTTGTTTTATGAGAATACGTGCATTTAAGATTGTGAAGTGCTCAGGCACCATGGTAATGGGGATGCGTAAGTGTTGTGGATAGACAAGGTAATCTGCATCCAATTGTTCATGCTTTGTAGCCCTTAATGACAGATAGTTTAGGGGAGTTGCTTGTATCCTGAAAATGAACCGTACAAGAATATGAGATTTTTGACTACTGAGGGGTAAAAAGGAAAGTACCAAGTAGCTGTAAAATAATACCTTTTCTACAGACTGTAAAAGAGTGCAAGTTTAATAGCAGCAATGGTTGTTTCTAAGGTTAAATGAAATCACAATACTGTCTTTACAAAGTGGGAATCACATACACATTGTATAGCGCATCTCGTGTTTCCTGTAAATATAAGGTGTGACTTTTTGTTTCTGCTCAGAAGTCTGAGTCTAGTGATGCTGTAGGCAATAAAATAATTTCTCTAAAAACACATTATGTATTGTTCCTTAACTCTACCCTATCTGAATTGTCATTAAAGTAGTTTGTTGTGCCTAGCAAACGGAAAGTACTAGGACAGGAGCTGAGTGGCAGTTGCAGCAAATTAATTTGGGATTCTGAAGTATCTTAATGTTCTTAGGGTGACTGGCTTCAGTGGACCTGGGATATAATTTCAAGACATTTGAAGATGACCTGATTAAACCTTCTTTTTATTTCCCAAACTATCAAGAATGACAGACATTGTTAGAGAGAACTTCCCAGGCTTTATGCTTTCAGGGCCTGATAATTTTTACTAGAAAGTGAGTTATGTAGAGAGAACTTATTTACCAAGATTAGAAGGGTTTCAACCAGCTCTTCCAATAACACATCTTAGTACTCTGCAAGACAGTGACAGTTATGTGACCGTCACCAGAGTGACCAAATACGTTGTGAGCATTCGTCTGATATCGGGGTGAAGTACAAAAGTCTTTTTATCTGCCTTTTAGTTATATGGAATCCAGACTTAGAACAAGTTCCTTAACAACTTTCTGTAGCAGTACTGGCCCACAAGGGATCTGGGTGCAAATGAATTTATTCCCCAAGCAGACTTCTGTCTGGTAAATGAGAGAATGGAATCATGGAATCGTTTAGGTTGGAAAAGACCCTTAAGATCATCAAGTCCAACTGTTAACCTAGCACTGCCAGGTCCTCCACTAAACCATGTCCCTAAGCACCACATCTACATGTCTTTTAAATACCTCCAGGGATGGGGAGTCAACCACTTCCCTGGGCAGCCTGTTCCAATGCTTGATAACCCTTTCAATGAAGAAATTTTTCCTAGTATCCAATCTAAACCTCCCCTGGTGCAACTTGAGGCTGTTTCCTCTTGTCCTATCGCTTGTTACTAGGGAGAAGAGACCGACCCCCACCTCGCTATAACCTCCTTTCAGGTAGTTGTAGAGAGCAATATGGTCTCCCCTCAGCCTCCTCTTCTCCAAACTAAACAACCCCAGCTCCCTCAGCTGCTCCTTGGAAGATTTGTGCTCTAGACCCTTCACCAACTTTGTTGCCCTTCTTTGGACATGCTCCAGCACCTCGATGTCCTTCTTGGAGTGAGGGGCCCAAAACTGAACCCAGTATTCAAGGTGAGGCCTCACCAGTGCCGCGTACCAGGGGACAATCACTTCCCTAGTCCTGCTGGCCACACTATTTCTGATGCAAGCCAGGATGCCATTGGCCTTCTTGGCCACCTGGGCACACTGCTGGCTCATATTCAGCTGGCTGTTGACCACCTCCCCGAGGTCCTTTTCCACCAAGCAGCTCTCCAGCCACTCCTCCCCAAGCCTGTAACATTGCATAGGATTGTTGTGACCCACGTGCAGGACCTGGCACTTAGCCTTGTTGAATCCCATACAATTGACATCGGCCCATTGATCCAGCCTGTCCAGATCCCTCTGTAGGGCCTTCCTACCCTCCAGCAGATCAATACCCCTAGCCAACTTGGTGTCATCTGCAAACTTACTGAGGGTGCACTCGATCCCCTCATCCACATCATTGATAAAGGTATTAAATGGAACTGGCCCCAATACTGGCCCCATAGAATTTGTGTCCTTCCAAATTTTCTACTAGTGCCTCTTCATGGCGTAGTTTTTTTGGCTACAGACTCTTCAGACAGCTTAATTTAAACTTGGGATGGACCAGTGCTGTAATAGGAATGTTGGAAATACAGGAATAGGCTGATGCAGCAAAAGGACTGACCAAAGTCTTCTGTATCTATATATATCTGTATCTAGACAAGCTTTTTAAAGAACAGCCTTAATATCACTATGAATACACACTTTTTTTTTTTAAATTTCTGGCTTGCCCTGAATTCAATGGCAAAACCTGAGAGTGTTTTGGTGAGGCCAGGATACCAAAGTCTTTTAGATGCTTGGTTTTGGTTTCCTTTTAACTTCTTATAAAAGACCTATCTTCCTTACATCTTTATCGGTGACTGATCAGTCTGCATTTTAAATGCTTCAATACTTTCTCAGTGTCATCTTAGAAAGTGTGGTTTGATAGACAGCACTCTTAGGATTCTCCAGCCAGGACAGACTTGCATGGCTTGTGCATTCTTGCTGCAGTGGTGGTGGTTTTTTGCTTTAGTTTTCTGTCATGACCTAGATGTCTGCAGCTGGAAGTTTGTAGAAAAATATGTGACTAATACTGTGCCTCAGTATTATATAATCAAAAGTAATGCCTTCTTGAAATACCTGTGTCTTTGAGGATGCCCCTTTCTGAGTAAACAAAATGCTTCGGCTGTGAATTTCCAAATAACATGACTTTCATGGGAAGGACTGTGAGTAATCCATCTCTAGCAAGCCATATGGTAAAAGATTAATGGATTATTTGCTTTGAGAACAGTGGAAAGAAATGTAGGACTCTGCTTTTAAATTTGTCAGAAACTTAACTATCTAATCGAGTTCAAGTGTGAAAATGTCTAAATTGCAGTTGTTCCTTGACAGCTGATTTCTCAAATGAGGGAGACTTATGCAGTCGATCTACAGAAGACCAAAGCATTGGCTTACTGTGCCATATAAAGTGAACATAAATGTTTTTTCATTGTGTCAAGATGTTTGTGTCACTGGTTTTACTTATGCCACTGTTAATAATGTACAGTTGTTGTAGTTAGCCAGTGTTGGAAAGGATAAAATTAATGCTATTAATTCAGCTACAAGGTTTGTGGATCTGTGAGCAATTGAGCAACATAACTAGGGGTCACTACCTGGATTAATGATGCTTCGTGTCTTGGATTGATCATATCTAAATGTTAATCAATTCCAACCAAATGCCTGATGTTGGTTCTTTCATTTTTTTCAATTTGTTATTTGTCAGTAGTATGAAATCAAACAAAGATATTAAGTTCCCATGTCAATTAAACTGCTGTTGCTACCATAATTAGCAGCTGCTTCTTCTGATGACAGGTTTAATTAGAAATGTCCATACTAGTTTTTACACAAATATGGCAATTTGTTCTTGATCAGTTAAACTAACTCTACATCTCCTGTATTTTTACTAACAGATAGCATCCCAACACTTCAGTTATCATCTTATGTGACTGGCAAGGAAACTGGGATGAGTGACTTAGATGACTAAGTGATTTAACCAGATATAGAAAACTTTTGAGAATGAACCAGAGGACGGCAATGTCAACTAAAGGTCTGATCCAATGCCATTCAGGTCAATAGGAAGATAACCTTATATAAATTTGCACTGAAAATGCTTTCTATGCACTTATTAAAACAACTTATTTTCTGGTATTGAATGAGAATTGTTACAGACCAAGTACTCCTTTTGTGTGTGTGATGCTTATTGGACAAGGAAGATTGATTTACCTTTCTCAGTGTCTTTACATTAAAATGATTTTTTTTTTTCTTTAATCTCTTTTCTGGCACAAAATTTTGTCTAGTCTTGGCCAAAAAATTTAACCCCTTGATACCTTGATCATAGCTTTCCAATCATTCTTGGAGACAAAAAATTTGTATCTATCTGAAATGTGAGAGTTTACAGGGTGACCATATGTCCCATCATTGTGGTATGCGTTATATAAGTGACTTTGATACTCTTGATTATATTCCAGCTGGTGTCAATGACACACAGTGTGCTCATAAAATTTATATGTAAGGATAACATTGAAGGATAGAGTAACAGGGTTGAAACAAACATTTCCAGGAAAGCACTGTTTTCCCCTTTTCTGTAAGTGACTGCAACAGCATCTCTTTCCATTCTCTGGTTTTCACTGAATGTTTATTCTTGTACATAATGGTGTGAACAGGGATGAGCAACACTGCAGGAAAGGTTTTATATCTGAGTCATAGAATTCAGAGATGGAGAAGACCTATTTCATGCTGTAGTCCTCCTTTCTGTTCTGGATATTTTCCGTGCAAATATAATTTTCTCTCATTGCTTTCAGAGTATGTGCACCAAAATAGTATATGAACATATGAACCAGAGTATGATAGAGGGTTAATATTTTATCATAGAGAGCTCTGGGTGCCTGTGACAGCAGTGTGAGAAGCTCATTAAAGAGGTCTGTGAGTGCTTTACCAGCAGGATTGTACTGATGACACCTGTTTCTTGCATAAAGTAATATTTTCCTTCTGGTTATTTGGATGAAACTGGTTGCTTTTATTACCTGTTTATTATTGCGAGTCACCTCTCCTGAGAAGGACAGCTTCTTTTGTATGAGAGACTGCTGAAAGCAAAGACAGTTTATCACTACATTATCTTTCTGCAATTTTCTTTAGCTTTTGTGGTTCTAATGAGCTACTGGAATGAAGTCTTAATGACTGTAGCCATGCAATATGTTGGTTTTACTTCCATTATGGAATTTCTGGTTTCAGGTACCCAACATTGCTAGTGAAGGTAATGTGCTTGTGATCAAAAATAGATTTTGTCAGTAGACTCAGTACCAAAAATGACAAGTTTGGCTTAGTATTTATTAAAAAACCCCAAACTTCTTGTCCTCTAACTTCATTGTATGGTACTACAATTTTCACAAACCTAATTGCAAGAAAAAATTGTACAGAAATTGTACAGAGATGGTCCCAGAGAAGAGAGAGCTGTATAAGCTGTGTTTCTGGAATGCACGAAGTTTAGTGAAATAGGCAAAGGACTTCTTTACAACTTTTCTTTTTTTTTTTTTTTGGGGGGGGGGGGAAGGCTGGTTTTGTACTTCTTTTTTATTTGCATGGTTAGTTTAAGCTCCACTGATTCTATTGTTTGACTTCAGCTTCTTTGCATAAAGTAAAAGATTTTACCCTGCCATCTGAATACCACTCTAGGGCCTTCTCCTCCCCAAAAAAGCACTGTAAAAATACTATCTCTGGATTTGGAGAGGTCATTCTTTTTTTTTTTTCCCCACAGTGTTTTTAGAAACTTTATTAAAATAATTTGCAAAAGGCAAACGATAGAATTCTTCTGACTCTAAGAATCATATTAAGAGTGGATTTTGCGTATTTTAGCATTTTAACTTCTAAGGCATACTTATTATCATACTAGGGCATGTTACAGAGTTCAGTGACCAGAAGCACCCAGAAGTAATTAAAAAAAAATCTCAAATGATATCTAATTAAAAACTGTTTCAGGCAGAATGAATTAAACTTAGCCTTAAAGTTGCTTATTGCATCCATCTTCCTGATGTCAGAAGGAGCTGAGTTGCAAAGGTGAATAATGTAATGGTAAAAAGCCCTTGCAGTAGCTAACTTCAGAAATAGAGTAATCAACAATCAGCTGGAATTACAGAATAATCAGGAGCGGTGAATTACATCATCAAATCTCTTGGATTGGCAAGAAACATTAAAAAAAGAATTAATTGGCTACTAAATCCAGAGTCATAGATGTTTTTGTAGCAGATGATGGTGTTGTATGACATTAATCAGACCCTTGGGTAGAAGCCAATACAAGGTATTAAGAGGAGGGCTAATACACTGGGATGCTTTTTGCAGGTCAGCATTTCTGCTGTAGCATTTGGAATTACCTGGTCTCTGTTCAGCAGAAAGGCAGGAAGAACAGCAAGCAGAGAATTATAATAATCAATCTGTTATGAAATCAAGAGCAAAACCTGAGCTTTGTATGGAAAGAGTTGATTCAGCTCAGCAGCACTTCTTGGCACTGTAATGAAGATGCTCAACAGAGAATAAACTCTAAGGGCTGCTATTTTTAAGCCTGATATTGATCAGTTTTTTATGAAAAGAACCTGAATAAATCTATAGATACTTTATGCACAGAGACTAGATGCTGTAACTTATTCATACCTACCATAGTTTTTCCTTTTTCACATCAGTGAAAAAAGTCAAGAACACAGAACAGAGTACTAGAGGTAGACAGTAATTTTCCAGCAAAGCAGTGTATTAAAAAGTTGTATTTCTGGAATTGGGATGCTTCAGTGCTCCCATATCCTGTGTTCAGGCATTTTTACATCAAATCAGAACCATGGCTTTTACAGATCACTGGCTTGCTATTTTTGGTTCAAGACCTTTGAGCTCAAGAGATACCAGTATTTCCACCACATGCACAAAACAGCTATGTCGTTAAGAATTCTGAATTTTCATACTGTTTGTCTGTCTCAGTGTTTTTCCAAAAAAAAAAAAATCAGACTGAGATCAGCTGAGGATGGAAAGAAGACTTTAACTGTCTAGAAAAAGGAACTGGCAGATAGAGATAATCCAGTTCTAGACTCTGAAACCATCCTGATGTCTCACTGGCAACACTGATTAGCTTCTCTGCAGTGTTAGTTTAGTCTGATAGTCTGATAAAGTCTTTTTGTCATATGATATCCTAATATGTCTTCCAGTTTTTCTGCTTGAAAAATCTATTTACCTCTCTTCCTTTCATCCCATCTGAGTACTCTATTCTTTCTTGCTGCTTCCCACTCTTAATGTAACAACTCTCAAGCAATGTGTCTGTTAAATAGATACACATTATGAAAAGCTACCAAGCGAAATTCTCATCCATTCCTGCAGCAACGTCTTGTGTCTGTAATACTACTGAAAGGTATGATTGATTTGAAATCCAGTTCAGAGTCACAAAGCTTAAATCTCCAAAGCAGAACTTAGTGACAACGACAAAAAGGATTCAAAGCTAGCTGATTTGGCTAAATTAATTGTTTAAAGAAGCAGTGGCTTTGTTGTCTGGAGTGTTTGGTAAGCAGTAGTTCATAATAATACTAGTGTTTATATCTGCATAAATAATGTATGTGCAAAGAAGAGTATCTGATATTTACCATTTTCTGTTCTTCACAAAAGAATTCTTAATTATTTTTAAAAAATATCAATAATTCACTATCCTGAGATGTATGGACAAGTTACACATTACAGTTACTGAACAAAGAACATCAGCTCCCTTTCTAAACACCATTATTTTGATAGTTATTATACAAATACAATGACTAACAATGATTAAGCTCTGAATAGATGATAGAAAACAATAATAAAAAAGTATATTATATTCACTGAATGACTCACTATCAAGAAATTCTTCTACTCCTGTGTCCAAGAATGGCTATCCATGACTTCATATGCTGCAGAATACGAATTCTACTATAATTTTAAAATTTTATGTTTTATCATTCTATAGTGATCACTTTTAGGATGCCGCTATTTAATTAATTGCTGTAGCAAATGCCTTGCTACTTAAACATTATGGCCAAAAGCAGTATGCAGACTTCAGGAGCCTGGGGACAGAAAATGAGCCTAGCAGCAAAGCCCACTGAACTGAAGACATATAAATTAAAAAGATTAAAACTGACGGCTTTGGACAGTGTAGAGTAATGATTTTTAGGCCAACACAAGATTCCAGATGCTCCAGGAGAATCCCATGATAAGCAATGTCAACTGATGTCAAATGCTGCTGAAAGATCTAAGATAATAAATGTAGCGATGCCAGTTAGTGTTGAAAGCAGGTGGTTAGCCATGTTCCACAGGGCAATCTCTATGCTGTGAGAAATCCTAAAATCAGAAGGAAATATGTTTTTAGGAAACCTAAAACCATCACCAAAATATTATTTTTCTTTCAGTGCCTCTGAAACTGCAAGAAATAATTTTTTTCTAGTACTGAAGGAAAAAGAAATGCCCTTGTAACAGAAATGTGTATATTAAACTTAGCATTGTATAAATATATATTAAATTATATAACAGCAATTTATATGTAGCAAGTTTTCATGATATAAAAGATTGCCTTCCCAATATTAATCAATATATGTACTAGTGAGTGCATCAGGTTTGGTGATTTTTCAAAGGACAAATTAGCACTAAGAAGGTGTTATGGAACCTGTGACTAGGGAGAACTGGTTGTAAAATAGTTGCAGACGGAAGCAGTTAAGAAGACCGAAGTTTTAATGAAAATTTTAACTTATGTTGTATCCATTATATGAAGTGACAGAAACACGTCTAAAGGAACTTGAGTAGATCCAACACAGGTCTACTGTCTATTTTAATATGTGGATTAACAAAAAAAGGAAATGTAGACTAGATGCTAGCCTTCATTAGTAACCATTGTATAGTGGAAACCATGCAGATAAAGAGGATTCCAAAAGATTGTGGTTATCATGTATCATCAAACTTCAGACAAAAAATAACCAAGTAATAATTAACCAGAATGTAAACTGTGATACAATGTAAAGTATACTGAGCCAATGTAATGGACAGGGGAAAAAAGGCAGAATCTAACAGTTTTGGATTTTGTCTAATGGGCTGATAGGATTTGGTTTGCTCTTGAGAAGGATATATCAAGATCCCATTACAGTCTGGTGTTTTTTTTTTTTTAAATTGCCAGGAGATTTGGTGCTGTAGGTTTGAAGATATGTGTTCTGGTGTATCTATGCATCAAGGAGCAGAGAATAAGATCTTTTTCTTATTTATTTCAAGTGACTTGTGGGATATAGGACAGGAGAACTGTGGGCATGGTGCGCAGGAGCGACTGCTGCAGGCATAGTAAAGCTTGCTAGTATATGGCCAGATCTTGAAGACCTCTGGTGCATCTAACCAGCTAGACCATTGCATTTTACCATTTTTCAGTGATCCAGGCATTTTATTCTTAACACATTGATCAATGGGAAACTACCTGATAATAAAAGTTTGTGGGAAATTCTTATGACTCTTAGTCATTGGCCCTGGGTCATATATAATGAGCATGAAAAAATATATCCGCTAATATCTTTCCTACAAAATTTTTTAAATTATTTTTGTATATAAAGGAACCAGCTAATCTGAATACACTTTTTTTTTTAACCAGAATATTTTCAGTGGATGTAAAAAATAAATCTTGTCTCAGTCAGAATCTGAATCAAGTTGTGAGTCAGTTTGCTTACCCTACTGAGGACCTGGCACTTTAAGAAGGTCCTATAAACTAATCTGCTACATTTTTAGATCGGTCCTTTCTGTGTTATGTTTTGATTATCTCTCAAATACCACTTTATTAGACAGTTTTGCCTAATTACTTTTCTGTAATCGGGAACTTCTGGCTAAGAAAAAAAGAATTATATCTTGAGATATGGTATCCAGGGAGGTCCATATCATTCTTATAGGATTATATTAAGAGTAGATTAATTGAATGAGTCTTTATTCTTGTTACAATCTCTCCTTATTAGAAGGGATTAATTTATCACATTTTCTCTCCTCTTCACAGTCTTTGACATGAGAATGAATTATCACACTTTTTCATTGTTTTTTTTTCTTTGGTGTTTTTCCAGCTGGCTAATGGTTCCCTTGCTTTTCAGCTTGTTCAGAAAACACAGGAAACATTAGTAATTTGTTGTAATGAACTTCCATGTGTTGGAAGATGGAGGAATATGGGGGCTTCTGTTTTACAAGGGAGTGCAGTGAGAACTCTGTGCTCCAGAAGATGCTGAGGACCTGGCAGGTTTTCTGTTAGTGGGATTCAAGGAAAGATGTAGAGATGCCAAACTCAGAGAGTAATTGAATGCAGCCTCTCTGTGGTTCCATTTTTACTGTGGTGGACTTCTTTGCAGTCATAATCTTAATTTTAGCTCAAGGGAAATAGCTGAGACAGGAGCACCTGACTGTTGGCTGCTGACTGTCTTCTTTCAATATCTTCATACCTACAGTAGCATATTTCATAGGATCAGTCAGCTTTTATGTCCATGCACACTATGGCAAGTGTGCTATGCTGGAGTGGCTACACATGCAGTTGTTTTTTTAATAGTAAAACCTAATTTTCCTGGCTGAAATGAAGATGCCATTGTGGAAAAGTACTTTGCACATAACATATATCTGTCCTGTATTTTAAAGTGCAGATCAACAACAACCTTGCTAAAGCCAGCTCTGAAGTATGTTTAGGGAAAAACACTGAGCTTGTGATGCCTAAGTATAGTACCAATAGGCCTTGCTATAACTTCAATGTGACTGGGAAAGGCAAAAGTACAGCTACATCTGTCTAGTTTCTTTAGTACAAATGCTGATATACATTGTGATGGACAGTGGACAATCAAGGCAAGCAGACTCCTTCCCAGAAGGGCTAAATGTTAGCCCCTTCAAGCCTATAAATGGAGCTACAGAAGTAATTCTGTGACCCTATAGAAACATAGACTGTAAATCATAGAGTACAACAAATCTGCCTTTCTCTGGAAAACAGTATAGCTATAACCATCAAGGTAAACTGCACAAGCTAGAAGCACGAAAAAAATGTTAATACCATTGTGCTTTATGGTATTAATATGTAAATAGTATTTGATCTTATGTTTTTTTTCTCCAAGCAGACCTAGTATGGAAATCATACTTTTCTTGAACAACTCAATCATTACAACTCCAGCAAAATGAGTGCAGCCTGGGCACTGTCCAGGCACTAAAGGCTCCCTAAGTTACAGAGCTGGATTCTGTATTCCAGTTTAGGAATGCAGGGATTTCTACTCCAAAATAGGTTGCATGGGTAATTTTCCCTGGTCTTTCCTCTTACAGCACTCTGCATATTTTATGTTCTTCAGAAGTGGTAAGTCACATCTCATGCACAGCCATGCACAATCTTATATATTATTTTTAGTTTGCATACAAAGGGGCAGAGGAAGAATAATTTCCTTCTTATTTCAACTAGTTATTAGTTTGTACTATAAACATGAGGCGCGGTAACCTTTGTAATTTATTTAGTCTTACCAAGCTATTTCTTTAGTAATATCTTATAGGGCTGAGACAGTTATGGTAATTATATGGTGCATAAAATCTATTCTCCTTTATACATATAAAATTTACTTTCTTTTAATTTCATCCAGTGTCTCCCCATGCTTGTATTACAAAGCCATATGAATAGAAATGGTCTTCAGAGTACAATTATAGGCATACTGTAGACATTGTCTAAGTTTAGTGCCTTCCACACAAGCAAAAATGGTAATCATTTTAATTCCTGTTAAGGAAACCCTCCAGATTCTTTTTTTTTTTTTTTTTTTTTTTTCTCTTCTTTTTTGGCCTTTGAAAATTATCTTCCTTTTGCTGTATTTTCTAATTCAATTTTAACTCTATTCTTTTCAATAAGATGACAGTCATCAGCTTTGCATAATATCAGCCTCCTCACAACACACTCCTGGATGCTTGACTGAGGATCTCCTTAGTACCCTGATGTCTAGGAGCTTGCTAGGCCCTATGATGTTTACATCCCTTTGATGATTTCTTCAGGTCCTTTTGGTAATGTTTAGAGTGGGAGAGGAGAGCTTAGAAACCAGCCATTACACCAAAGTATATTGACTGCTTAATTATGTTCACACATTATATGGCTGATATGAATTATGGCTCTGGTGCCATAAAAATGCTCATTATTTCCTGGTAAGGGCTTTCAAGTGGTATAATTTCCGGATCTTGGCCCAGAAGTTTGGAGCTGTAGATGCAACGGCTGTGCCTCCAATGACACTTCACTAATTGGTTTGGCATGTAACATTAATTACATTCTGTTTGGGAATTCTCTTCTCCTGAATTGAAGTACATTTTGTGTGTGTGTGGTGTGAGTATGTTGTTACATGCCCTGTCTGGTGGAACAATAGGGGCTCTTTACTGTATGCCCTTTTTAACTTGAATAGTTTCTCTGAGATGAAGGGAGGTATAGTTTTGTGTTAATTGAGGACCTGCACAAGCATACTGAGTTGTATTTTGTACGGTTTAATTTTTCTTTAGGAGAGACTCTTGTGGTACAGAGATACAATTAGGTGGAAAAAAGAATGGTTCATTTTCAT
Organism: Platalea leucorodia; assembly: GCF_965183815.1. Lineage (NCBI taxonomy): Eukaryota > Metazoa > Chordata > Aves > Pelecaniformes > Threskiornithidae > Platalea > Platalea leucorodia. Next base: position 65,765,828 of record NC_138828.1, on the reverse strand, counting down.
CCTTTCCCTTTCTATGGGCATTTAGAAATAACAATATTGAAGTTAGAGACTTTCTGAACCAAACATTTTTGAACCAATCTTCTAGTTGTCTCAACTCCTCTGATCAAATCAGACAATCAGGCATAAAACCTGATTTTGTCCTTGTTATTGGTGCAAATTGTAGCATGCTCATTAAAGTCACTGGATAACTTTACATCAGAAAAAATCATTGAGGCCTATATGTTTTAATTTATTTATTAAATCTTCAAGTTAATACTCAGAGAATTTCTTTCCCACAGTTTGCTTTTTAGAGTCCATAAGAATTTTTTTTTCCATAGGCATCTTCTACCAATTTTATTTACACACTTTGGAAGGAAATTTGTGGCTATAGAGATATTTTCATGGGAATCTTTACTTGTACGAGGGACAAAAGTGAAAAAGCAACTTGCAAGTCCCTTGAAAAAGACTTACTTGAAATGCTGAATGATTCCAGAAAAAAATCCAGTATTTGTTTCCTAGCACTAGAAACTGTTCCATTACGTTTGACAATGTCACTTGGAAGCCTGTCTTTCAGCAAGATCCCAGGATCTGTCAATAGTATCTGTATATAAATGGCAAATCATTTCAGTTTGCCAGCTGTTCAGAAATTATCTGACCAAGCAGACAAAATTAATCCAACTCCTGTTACAGGTTAATGTTTAGCTGAGGTTATGGATCCTTAGGAAGATGAGGAACCAGTCTCTCCTCTGATTTGAACTCTGTGCTTTTTAACATTATTCTATGGTTTTGATCTTTTTAGTTGAAACAAATATCACTGTGCAGTTTGGGTCTGTTGACCTTAATCTAGAAATCAAACTACTATTAGTAGCCGTCTGCATGATGGTGTACCAATTAAAATTAGGACAGTAAAGACTAATGTTCCAGTTTGCATACAAATAGCAATTTGCACAGCTCTTCAAAAAGAGAAACTCAGATGTTTTGGGAACTCAGTGCCATTAATCCTTGAGGCAACTGGGAAAGGATCACAAAGGGTTGAAAGGCAATGGTAGCTTTAATTTTGTTTCTCTGTAGTAAATGTGGGCTGATGTTGCAACTTTAGATATATATCAGATACCTGTGATTTCTCTGAAGCTAGCCAATTTGTGTCATGATTATTTTGCTTTCAGCTATGGTGTTGAGAGAACAGAGATATATGTGGTGATTATGGCAATTTGGAAGCAGATAAAGATGAGAAATAAAACAAATATTTGCAGTTATTGGATGAAAGGATGATTAAAATAGTAGTTTACTGAACTGAAGAAAAACAACCAAAAAATCCCTGTTAATATTGGCTCCAGCTCACAGAGAAGGCAAGGGAAATGAACAGTAGTGAAAATGTGAAGTCAAAAATTGGCCTAAAAGAATCTAGGATGGCAGGACCTTGTGCCAGCAAGTTCTCATCAGGCAGATCATTGAGGCCATTCTAAGAAAGGGCTGAGAAACCTTTTAGGCACTCTGGCAGCCAGTAGACCTATACGTCGTACTTTTTGTTACCACAGTTATTTACAAGTGCTCCTACACCTCCACCGGGACCTTTGAAAATTGTCATCGGCTCCCTGGGACTTTTGGAGTTCAGGTATGCTCCCCTCCCCGTAACTTTCACAGAATATTTATTCTTTTAACTTGCTGAGCTAATTTTCAGCCTTGCTCCTGCAACAGGAACAGCAGTACAAATACATGGGGGATGAGCTGTGGTCTACAGGACAGGGACAAGCCACAGGGCTGCAGGGACTCCTGGGCTGGCTTTGTTGGCAAGGCGTGTATGCATTTCACTGTGCAGTGTCTCCAAATGTTGAACCAGGCTGTAAGAGAATCCTTAAGTGGTTCACATCTATTTTTCAGGTACCAATTTTCCATCTTTTTGAACTTCAAGCTTTTGGGTAGCGCTATCTGTTAACGTGTATGGAGAGTCTAAATCAATGAACTCCACCACAGAGTCATCTAGGCACTACTATGGTGTCGAGTCTATTAGCTGCTGGCTTTCATGACTTTTCTTTCTTCCTTCTTTTTCTCATATGTTGTTATATCAGGGTCCAATTTATTATGAGGATGAAATTCAACGCTTAATAGGGATTGTGTTTTTACCACTGAAAATTTCAAATAGTTCTCAAGTGAAACATAAATTGTATGTTACTTATCTGTAAATATCCAGTGCAATGTACATATTTTCCATATAGTATGCTTGACTCTGTGATGACAAAGGTCTACAAATAATTTGGAGTCTACAGAAAAATAACGTAGCTGTGATCTTATTTCAGCCTTGTGAGTCAAGAACTTGGAATCTTTTTCTAGGGGAAGGAGACCCTGGAACTATTTGTCTTTCTTTGTTTCTCTTTACCTCAATTCTCTCATCTGTGAAATAGTAATAATACTTGCTGTGTGATTGGAAGGTCTACTTCATTACTGTCAGTGATTGCCAAACATTAGGCTGAAAAAATGGTGTATGAATGTTGCAGTTTATTATATTAGAGATTACATGTAACTATCTAAATAGAATGACACAACTTCATATTCTGAAATCATTTTCTCTAAATAACCGTAAGAACATAATTTTCAACAGGAGATGCTTATAGTTTGGACAGTTAGAAATATTAGCGTCTGGAACAAATGAAAGAATCATCTAAAGACAAGCTTTTTTATTAGTAGTAATGAATAAATATATTTAAAAGACATTTCATGCATAATTGCTCCACAGACTCATTTCCTGGGCTTCACTTTTAACACAGTACCTGGCAAGACACCAGTTCAATGTATTGTGCTTGAATGCAGTCAGTGCATTTGTTCTACATAATAAAAAGTTAAAACCAGCAAAAACAAAAGCAAAGAAACAGATCTGATCTTGAAAGTGCAATATGTATTGCCATATATCTTTAAATGCAGCATTAAACCTCTACAATTCACTGCGAATAATGGGATTCTGCAGCTACTACAGCAAGTTACACAATCCAGTGCAACACTGGAAAGAACAGCAAGGTATAGGGACAGTTTTTGATATTGCATAACTTTTCCTTTTCACATCACCAGGCAGCATGTTAGACCTCTGATGCAACTTCCAGAGAAGACTGACAGACTGCTTGTTTGTAAGGCCTCCAAGATAGGAACTACTTTTTTTCCATGTAAATCCTACCACAATGATAATCTCTTACTTGACCACTGCTACTAGGAGGAAATATAATATAATTACATATCAATAGTAATCCTTAGAGGCTGAAATTAGTTGATCAGAGCAGGAAAAACTTGTTTCACTGAATTTTGAATTCTTTTGAGTATTCTGAATAACTATACACATATATATGCATATATATACACACACATGCATACAAAAAATGTTTCTTTGGGATCTTAAAATTTCAGCTTAATTATACAAAAACAGAAAACTAAATAAAAGTAAAATGACCCTAGCTGGACACGGGAGACATGAGAAATGGGCAAAATCTGACAACGCAAAATAGAAAGTTGTATCATATATGAAGTGAACAGCAAGGGACTTAGATTTTTTTTTTCTTGTGTATGGTACCACTGATGATGGAGGGGGGGAACTGAAGTAGCATGGCGTTGGGTAAAATAAAAACAGAATATAACCTGAATACCCAAGCTAACTTGCACAAGTTTATATGCAATTCTGTTAACTGCAGTGAGGCTGCATGGGGGTTGCCAAACATAGTCTCTCTTTGTACACGGCAGCACTGAGTAAGAGGGTGGCGGAGGGACAGCAAGAGGGAATAGGTCATTTTGACAATTTCACTTTTCAATAGCTTGTTTGTTCATTCACCACTGTAATCACCATTCATCAGTGACTGTATGATGTCTCTTGTGTAACATTTTGAGCATTAGATATATGCTAATGCGTTTTTGTGGCTAGGTTAATCAGTTATATTTTCTGGAATATAAAATTAGGACTTCGTACTTAGTAAAAAAGCACCAAAACCCCAGCAATGCTTGTAAAGTATTTTCTTTCAATTTACTATAACCAGATTTAATGTGTAATGCAAATGCTGTAGTTTTAAATTTAGCACATAATTTTAACTGCAGTAAACTGATTTTGGTGTATTCAATGTTTTTCATCACCAGTTATTTCCTTCAACACATTTAGTAGGAATACTTTTATAAATAGTTTGACCTGGGTGTCTCTGGATGATCCAAGCAAAACAATGAAGCTGTTAAAAGTGTTACTGAAATGTACAAAAATAATGAAGAGCAGGACACATTTAATTATAATTGAGAAATCAGACTGACTTTAATTTAGACATGATGGATGCTTTCACAAAGGTACAAATCATGCTTAGGTGTTCAATTTTGTTATTTTGACCTAGTAAAATCTTCTCTAGCTTGTTCAGAAAACCTGAGTATATTCAGAATAAGAAATTTTCAGTTATTTATGGCTTTTTATTTCAATGCTCAGGGTTGGCTCTTTGTCTGTCTCCCTTCTTCACATAATTTTTGGCTGATTGTAATCAGAAAATGGTCTTTTTTTCTGGAATAACTTAGTCAAATCCATTCTTTTCTTCTTTGCTTCCTCTGTATATTTCTATTTATTTTAGAATTCAAGTTCAAATATTTCTCATTGCTTTGAAATGTAAAAGCATTCATAGGTTTGAGTTGTTTTAGCATTCTGTGTTTACCTAAAAATTGCTGTCATCTAAAGTAGTTATTATGAAAGGTGAAATTACTGGTGTAAATTCCCTTACCTTTGTGATCGATCCTCCTAAATCATATGGAGGTGTGCAGTCAATGTCCTGGAGGTCAGCTACTGACTCCACTCATTTTTTTGTCATTTTTAAAGCTGTTAAAACTAAAATTTTGCTTGAGGTTTACAATTCTGAAAATAACTTTTGTTGGTTAGTCATCTAAGAATGGCTGAACCTCTTTGTTCATCTCAGTGGAGTGTCAGTAGTGACCATCTAAAGATAAATATTCTACTGAAGGTTGTTATAATGTACATATTTTGTAATTTTTATTAAAGTATAAGTATGTTACATTTTATAATTGATTTATGGTAATTTTCTTGGGTCTAGGTGATAAATGGTTTCTCACTGTAAATTGAGTCTAAACCAAAATCTTTATATTTTACAACGTCATTTCATTTGCTATGGAGAAAAGGGGAAAGAAAGACTTTTTCTATAGCTTAGTGGACAGAAAGTCACATGGGATCTGGGAAGCCAGATTTCATGAGCAATAAATTTTCCATGCAGAGTGGAGTCAAGCCAACAAGAGAAAGTGAATCACCTCAGACAGAGAGAGGCAGGAAACAGCTCTCACATCTCCGGCCTGAATCAGGGGAGAGTTCCTTACCCAGGCAGGGCACTCCAAGCTAATGGCTTCTCTGCAGAGGATACCTCTGCCTCACATCAGAAAATCTAGCCTGGACCCAATAACTTCCACCATTCAAAACTGACGTGCAAGCGATCTGCCATTTTTTTTCCAAATTTTGTTAGTTTTCATGCTATAGTAAAAACAATTTTTTAGAAAATCCTTATTTCATCAAATTGCTTTTGTTATCTTGAGGCTTGGATACTCCAAATTGGAGCTGTCTACAAGAGAGCTCCATCCAAAATTAGGATTAAATGACATAACCCAGAGCAGAGCAGAGGATTTTAAAAATTCTTTTAGATTGTGACTATTGTTTCCAGACCAAAGGAACCAATTCCTGTATCAGAACCCTCAGATAGTCTCTCTCATTCTAGGGACTGACAGTAAAATGAATGGAAAGAATATATAGAATAAACATTATTCTAAAAATACTGATTTTGTTGTTTACAACATAGGAACATTTTAAAGTACTTGGGCAGTCTGTTCTTCTACATTATCTGCTGTTGTTTTTAGCTATAATATGTTCAGAAAATCTTCCAAAAGTTTTACAGTATTTCTGGCTCAGCAAAATGGTAAATCTTCTAATGATTGTAAATGATGGAGTTTTTTCCAGTCCTTGCAGAAATTATTGCTGATACTTTGTGGTCCAACCAGGAACACACTGTCCTACAAAGATTATCTAGTGATGATTCCTTCATTTATTCAGTGGCAATAGTCCCAGGTTTAAATATGTATCACACTGTTGATCCTAGCAATTATCGTTCGAACTAAATCTACAGACAAAATCTCATTTATTCAGAGCTACATTAATGAGTCAATAAAGCTCTGATGAATCTGGCTCTGTGTTCCTATATACATTATCTTGAAATCTGAGCTGCAACCAATAGACCAAAGGAGGTTGTTTTTTTGCTCCTGGGTTGTTTCTTTGGTTGGTTTGTTTACAGTCTTTCATATGTTTCAAACCTTTCCAGTGCAGAAATGTAAGATTTCTTAGACTGGGGATTTTAACAGTAATATAGAGTTTTATCGTATTCAATGAACTTCAGACGGCACATATATTGCTTATGCTATGTTACTGCATCAAGTGTTGCTGAGTGTTGAGGGTAAGCAGGTTATGTCCAGTCCTAATTTGTCCAGTAGAGGATTTATCAAATTTGTATATGCATACAGCAAAAGCATGCACTCATATTGGGTATCCCATTATTATTAAATTGGTGGTACTATAACATTGTGGGTATCTTCACCTGCCTCAGCTCTATGAAATGTCTTTCTTTACATGACTTCTGCTACTTTGGTTTTAAATAAAGTGAGTATTTCTGCATTTCTGATCTTACAAAAGAAAAATTCTCTGCTTTGGTATCAGTGATGCCACATATTTAGTAATCATACTTATAGCATGGAAATCTTGAGATTCTATTTTACCATAATACATGCTTGATTCTATTTATTTATCTTATAATTTCTGATCTGTTAAAGGATGATTTTCCCCCACAGCTGTATGCTGGTTAGTCATGAACAACAGTTTTTTTAAGAAAAGATGAGATTCTTATTGATTCAAACAGCTTTGGGGGTTTAAGAAAAGGCAAACATGCAATAAAATTTTAGGAAAGGTTGACAAAGATTTGTGAAAAAGTCATGACAGTTAGTGGGGCTGAACTCCATAGCCTTACTTATGATAAACTCTATACTTCCATTATCATGTTTTTTTCTTTTAATGAATTTTTGTAAAGAAAGACACCCATAGTTGTGCATGGAACACGATGCTTAGAGTACTGAATTTGTTATAGTTCTACAAAGTGCAGTTTAGTTGGAGCAGCATAGTTTCATTCATGTAGTTTTGTGTTTGAGCTAATACAATAAGTATGATGTTTTTTAAGTTTATGGGGAATAAGAAAACATTTAGAATGACAATTTTTTTTTTTTTTTTTTTACAAATTAACTTACTGTTCAAATATAGCCCAATGGTTTTAGGCCATAACTGGCTCCTACAGAGCCAATTAGGGTGCGTCTTCACTGGCTGTAAAGTTGGTCCTTGTGGCACCACGGTGTGGGGTCTGGCCGAGAAGCTCTGAGGTGTGCAAAGCTGAGATCTGCCACTGCAAGGAACATTTTCAGTAGCTTTAAGAACTTGATACTATTAGCTAGAATGGCTGCATTCCCATGTATTCTTGGCAGTCCTGTGTTCTTTAAGCACTTGCTCTTCCCAGTGTAACATCATCCATTATCTCCCTAACAATGCCTCAGCTTTCAATGTCTAGTTTGTATAAGGTAATGAGCTTTTGAGTTCAAAGACTGTGTGGAAACCTTGTGATTTGTAAGTTGAGACTTATACATGGAATAGTATGAGCACCTTCAGTGCTGCTATATAGTATTTTATTGTAGAATAAATACTGGTGAAGAATCTGAACTGCTAAAATTTTTTTTCTCTGAATTTGACATACAGCTAAGCAAAAGAAGACTTTTTCCTGTTTATTGAGTTTTTGTGAAGAATACAACAAATCATTCTCATTTATAATAAAAATTAAAACTTTTCTTCTGATGAGTTGAGAATGCATCAACTGGAAGCAAGCATTATGGGAGGAAATAAAAATGGCTTTTTAAAACTGAAATTTAAAAAGTAAAAACAAGATGTTCTGAAACGGTCATTTCATGTAAGTGGAAAAATACAATGTTTCATTTTGAAAAAGATAGGAAGGAGCTCCTTTTAATTTTCAACATACATTTTCAGAGTTTTTAAATGAAAATGAAAAGCTGTTTTTTTTTGGTACTCCTGTGTCATGTTTTCAGAGTAATTAGTGTGAATCCATATTCATTGCTGGGGAAAAAAACAGGCTTGGGAAAAAAAAGGCTTAGGAAAAATAATAAAAAAGTCAAATATCTTCTCTTTTTTTGTAGTGGTGAGCATTCACAGGTACCTGGGGGAGGAGGAGCAGGGGCTGGGGGGCCTCAGCCACCATTGCACATGCACCCCCTACCCCCAGCCCCTGTTAGGTGTGCCCGGGGTGCTTTGTACAGCTGCCTGACGACTGTGAAAGCCTTGTTCCTTCAGACTCTGGCTGTGCTCACCCCTGCTGAGCTAGGAGTGACAAAGGAGTAAATGTCTTGATATCGATCACTTGTTGTAACACTGCCAATGCAGAACTAGTGCCTTCTTTCCTGCAAGAAGGCTGCGGAACGTGTAAAGCACCTGGTCCAATTTAGACAGCCTAACCCGGCTTCTTACCAACAGCATATTTATAGCATTCTAATGTTGTTTTCTTGTTCAACTTTTAAAAAGCAGATCATAGTGTCAAATTACCAACCTGTAAAGCTGAACTGCCCATTAAGCTGCAATTAAGAAAAAAGCATTAAAAGGGTGACTAATTTGTGGGTATTTTTGTTTGTGCAACACCCATAATGTAAACTGTGCACTGGGTAGCTAATGTATGCTTGTTCTTATAATGAATACAACTTTTTTTCTCCAACCTCTTCAATTTATGATGCTTCTACTTTGCCTTAATATTAATGTTTATTTTTTTCCTGGAAAAATTGTTCTTTACTGTTTGTTCATTTGTTTACCTACCAGATGATATAACAATGACTCTATCTGACTTTTGGAGTGTTCTTTGGTATCACTAGTAAAAAATAACAGAAAGACTGTTCTGCAGGTGCATCATGTTGTCACCTTGGCTTCATGAGAGCTGTTCTTGAATCCCATGTTATCAAGTAAAAGCCAAGATATGGAAGAATGATGTATAAAAAGTTTTTATAATATGAGAATGACAGGTGGATGTTATTTAACGCATGAAACCTCAGCCACATAAGTAGAAAGTAGAGCAGTAATTTCATACAATTAATTAATTTAAGAATACAGAATACAGCTTAGTATTGTAATAATATTAAATCAAAAGAGTGCTTTAGGTTAGGGGTTGCCTTTCTATGTTACATGTAGTCTCCTTGGCATGATTCTCACATAGGACACACAAATACTGCTTCAGAGGATGTGTTCCCCATAAAATTATATGATTCGGTAACACCTTTGTGGTGGGTTGAGTGTGGCCAGCTGCCAAGCACCCATCCAGCCACTCTCACTCCCCCTTGTCAACAGGACATGGGGAGAAAACAGGATGAAAAGCTCATGAGTTGAGATAAGGACAGGGAGATCACTTATCAATTACCATCACAGGCAAAACAGACTTGACTTGCGAAAAATTAATGTAATTTATTGCTAGTTAAAATAGAGTTGGACAGTGAGAAACAAAGACAAAAAACTAAACCACCTTCCCCCCAAGCCTCCATCCCTTTTCCGTGGGCTCAGCTGCATGCCTTCACTCTTGACTTGTCTGCCTCCCCCACCCACCCAGCTGTGTCGGGGGATGGGGAATGGGGCTTGCAGGCAGTCCATAGCACCTCTTCTCTGCCCTTCCTTCCTCCTCACACTTTTCCCTTGCTCCAGTGTGGGTCCTTCCGATGGGCTGCCGCTCCTGTCAGGAGAACCTACTCCAGCATGAGCTCTCCACAGGCTGCAGTTCCTTCAGGGAATATCCAGCTGCTCTTGGGTGGGGTCTCCTGGGCTGCACTCTGGACATCTGCTCTGGCATGTTCCTCTCCACTGGCTACAGGGAAGTACCTGCTTCATCGCAGTCTCTTCCGTGGGCTGCAGGGGAATCTCTAGTCCAGCACCTGGAGCACATCCTTGCCCTCCTTCTTCTCTGACCTTGGTATTCAGAGGGCTGTTTATCACACATTTTTTTTTTTTAACTTGCTCCTCTCCCCTGGACAGCATTTTGCCCTTTCTTAAATACATTTTCGCAGAGGTGCCCTGTGGTGGGTCCACTGGAAATGTCTGGAGCTGGCTGTTGTCTGGCATGGGGCAGCCCCAGCCTCTCCTCACAGAGGCTGCCCCTGCTGCCAGCGCCTGGACAACTGCAGTCAATACAACCTCTCTTCAGCTAAGGGAAATTTCCTAGCTTTTTCTGGGACCCAATGTTTCAAATCTTGCTCAAGAAAGGTACAAACAGGTACAGTCTGTGCTACTTGATTCACACCGAGTATATTATTTTAATGTAAGTTTCAACTGGAAGAACACACTGAAATTAACATTTGATGTCTTATTCTTTGATATCTGGCATTTTTCACAGGCAGACTATAATAAAGAAGTCAGTTATTGCTATTAGACATATTTTAGAAGAATTCTTTTTTGATGCATATCTCCACTCGGATTATTAAATTTAAATCACTGCTGCTATCAGTTTGAATACTAATGATACATTCTGCCAGATGGAAGCCTTTAATAAATTTTCACTTTTCTCTAACAGTCAGCTGTAAATCTTAAATAAGAGACTTTTTTTGGTGATGCCAGCTTTAATGCCTTATGTCCACACTGATTTCAATGTCATCAGTACCTGGGAGGCAGGAAACTCTTTAATTAAATGCCATTCTTTCCCGTTTATTGAGATGCAAGGCGACACAAACTCCCTTACCTTGTGTGCCTTTCATTGTAGCATAGTTGAGGCTTTTTTTGGTGTATTGTGAATGGTTTCTGAACTGCCAGCCACTTTTCTGCTATACTTGTGTTGCATACCTGAGACCGTGTTTCACTGTGTCTTTCAGTTGATGTATATATTCAGTATATTCAGACTTTTAGCTCTTTTCTGTTGCTGTGTGTGAAGCTCCAAGTACTGGGGCATGTGAAAGAGGAGGGGGAAAGGGACAGGGAGTTACTCGCTTACCTAACAGAAAAAATTCCTCCAGTGGCACAAGACTTTCCTGATTTCAAGTGATTTGTACACTTTGGAGGGCACCGGCACTCTTTGCGATACCAGGGCTGCTGTTAGGACCCAGCACCTCAGGTGCAGGATGAATGAAACTTAAAAAACGAGTATGTCTCTTGTATCAGCACATTTGATAGCCTCTTTTCATCAGCTAGTGATATTTTCCTCCAGAGTGATCTCCTATATTCACTTTTAGACTTTCGAATTTTTGCACAGGGGCTATACGGTAGCTAAAATCTACGCTGTTGTGGGGAATTCAACTTTGTATAGCTTAACCTTTTCTCTGCTGCATTCTATCTAGCTGGGAACAGCTCTTTCAGGGAAAAAAAATATGTCTATCACTCTGCTAAAAGTATAGGAAAAGGTAAGCTGGAAATCCTGGTTGTGGTGGGGAGAGGAGAATAAACACTAGGTAGCAGAAGAGAAAATGAAATCACAGGATTCAAACTTTTTGTACCTTGGGAGAAAGAGAGAACTAAAATACTTATGTGAGTCAATAACTATTCCCAGTAGAATCCTTGGAAAAGCCTACAGGTAGAGCAAATTTTTCAGTTATTGAGTTATTTTCTCACCAGTCTGTTTCACTTATTGATTTGTTTTGTCATTAAACCTAAAAGCCACACAGTTAAATCTGTTTCACCTGTGCACCAGACTCTCCAAATAATTCCATTATCTAAATGATTATCTGAAGTGCCAATTACAAGAAAGTAATTAATAATATCATAATGCAGAGAACAGGTTTTGTTGAGCTTTGTGGTGGTGCTTTGTTCATTGGTTTTCTGTTTTGTTCTCTCTCTGCTTCAAAGGCAGTAAAAAAATGCCTGTTGAAACATCTCCTTCATGGAACAAAAGATGACAATTATGGAAAGGTACGGGCACCAACAAAACATTTCAAATCGTTTTAAGAAATTTTCTGACATCGTAATGGTAATTAGTATATTTCAGTTTCAACAACTGTAATTAAACCTGACCTTTAAGTTAATTATGTCTTGACATTTATGATTTTAAACTAGCTTTCCCTGTGGTGATGATGTGTTATATACAGATGCTAATAAGTAGCTTCTGTAGTGTGAGCAAGCAGATTTCAGATGTGCCTACGCTGCAGTTCAGAGAACAGCATCATGCAGATAGCAGTCTTCAATACATTTGTGTGGTTTCAGTTAATGCTGTTCCTACATTTTGCAATGGCATCCTGACATTGCTGCTTATGCAACAAAAATCACTGACACAATTTTGAAAGGAGCTTAATGAGCAGTAATACATGCTGTTATTGTTACAATTCTCTATTTAGGTGAAACCATTAAGTTAGCATGGAAATCTAGAGAAAATAAGTCCATCTGACAGAATAAAAGTTGAGAACTGTTCTTGCTCCCATATAGCATGAAGTCTAGCTAGGTTAAGGATTAAACACAAAGGTGAGATTAGATAATGCTAGAAGAAACATCAGTAATGGAAGGTTTTAAAGTGCAAGGAGAGGCATTTCTGAACATAAGAGGACTTTGCAAAAAGGCATAGCCAAGTTGTTTTTAATGAAGATAATTAATAGTGATATTGAAAAGCTGTATTTATGACAATAAAGCCCACACTGGTGTATTGCAGAGACATCTGTCTTGAGTAAAAAAGATCAAGAGTCTTCAGGAAAGACCTTGGCCATTTTGAAAGTCCAAGGGGGCCTTGCTGTTGATTTGGAAGGGGTGGGAACTTTGTCTCCAAAGACATGTGTTTTATGTGTAGTGAATACTAGATTTCACAGCCTTAATGCTAATACTGTGCCTTCAGAATTGAACTCTCAATTTGACAGAAAAAAACCTAGCTGCCCTCTTTAAGTTTAAAAGCACAGCAATTTATGTAGTGTCCTACACAGATGTTTATAACTCTTTCCTGATCCATACATTCACCTAATTTGTATATGTCATATGTTGAGAAATCTCTAGTGCCTGCTTTCAGGCTGCATAACTTCAAATTGATATGGAATTATTTGTATATTATAAATATAAATATAAATATAAATATATATTTTAAGTGGGATCAAGCCAAAATTCAAAGAAGTGATCTGTGTTTATGTGGAAAGCTAAGTGGGCTAAATAATACAGCCATATCATTTACTAGTTTTGGTGGTTCTAAGCCTTCAAAATATATCTGATTGTTATATGTATGATTAACACAAAACATTTCCCAAAACATCTCCCCAAAACAAAAACCAGTACAGTGCACATATTTATGGGGAAATCAGGAATCCCCCTATAACCCATTTCTTTTCTTTCTTATGTTAACAATTCCTCTACAAGTTTTCTTAAGCTGTTTGCTTATTTGGATAAGTCATAGTTTATTTTCTATTTTGTTTCTGCACAAAATTTTGACATGTTTTTATGTTGGGTCACTTATGATGAGGAAAAGGTCAACAGAAAGTTTTACAAACTGAAAGGCCTAGTCTTGCTTAGAATATCTGGACCCCGGCTGTCTGACCTATTCATTGACTGTGTTTTCTAATTGGGCCGTCATTGCTATCCAGCCAGCAGTGTAATGTTGCTAACTGCTAGTTTAGTCGGAACGTGAAAATCAATCTGCCAGTAAAGGGCATAGCAAGCACCATGCCTACAGAGTATTGTATGTTTGGCTTTGGCATTCAAAAGATGCTTTTTTATTTGTGCTACTCGAACGGAATATTATTTCCAAATATATTATTTCCAAACTAAGTGACTCACAGCTACTGATGCTATCTTTTAAATGTCTTTTTGCATTGCATTAAGAAGTGTTTTTTGATGTAAGACAAACCACAGAACACATATGTTTAAGAGGTATGTGACAAAATAGTGCCGTATTCCTTGAGTTGTGGTGCAAAGAATAGTTGTGCTGTGTATCCTGACATCTTTTGCCATAATTACTGCAGTTTTTCCTTTCTGAAATAAAGCTTTCGAGAGTGTGGGATCTACTAGAACTAATAGAACGCATGAAAAAAAACAAGTGACATTGTGCAATAACTACAGAAGCAACAGCTCATTCTTTTCCTGCATAAGTTTCCTCCTAGCTATGCTGTTTTTGGCATTTTAGAAAAATAAAACAATTGATCTGATCTGAAAACTGCATGAAAAGCAAGAATGCTTTCATCAAAGTGAAAATGAAAAAATAAGCCCTTGACTTTCCTATGCTTAAGTTTGTCAGATCCAAAGGAAATGAGGCAAACATGTACTTGGATTGGAACTTGATTATAGAAATAACTTGGAACTTAGCCTGGAAATGGTGCTAAGCCAAGCCACCCCATCCCCATTGTTTTTTTTCTCATACTGCTTTCTATTCCTTTCCACCTTATGCCCTGATGAAAAGATGAAAGGTGTTTGCTCTTTCTTTTTCCTTTCTGTTCCTCAAGCAGTAAATATCAGCAGCTTATTTTAATTGGGTAAAAATAGTTTTATTGCAATGTTTGTACCATTCTTTTCAAATTTGAGACCTGAATTATCTTTAACATATTCGTATAAATTAAAGATGTAAAAATACAGAAATATCTCCATATATTTTACCAGAAATATAATATAGAATATTAAAAATATCTCAGGAGGTAGTGGTTGGGTTTTGGCATGGAGAATAATTAATCATATTCTTACTATACTGTGTACCGTATACCTCTTTTGAAAATGATCCAAAGGCCACTGAAGTCAGTGAAGCTCCAATGTCTTTTAAATCAGTTTTAAATCTTTGCCCTAAACAGTTGGGAAAGAAGCAACTGAGAGAGAATATGACCAAGGTCATTACAATTGCAGGTTGTAAATTGTGGATAACCGGGGAAGAGCTGTTCTTTTTTGAAAATAAGCTCCAGGGAGTATCACGTAAGACTAACAGGTGGCAGTACAAGGCAAGCCAAATAAGACATTTCTTTGTGAAGCATGTAGGTAAGCTGTGTGACTCCTTTGCCATGGGAAGTTATGTATGCCAGATGTTTACAGAAGTGCCAAAAGCAATTGAAAAAATCCTTGCAAGGGGGGCAGGGCTATTAAGCACAGAGACATAATGCCAGGCTCAGGATGTCCCTGATCCATACATTGCTGGAGGCAGTATTCCAGGGAAGTACCGCTATGTATCTCCCCTGCTCTGCTTTTCACTGAGTGCCTGCTGTTAATCACAGCCAGTAATGGGTTGCCTGACAAGATAGACCTTTGGCATGACCCACTAGATCCACTTGTAAGTTCTTAAGTAGCTGTATGAGCATCACAACTAGTGAATCTGTTTTTTTATAGGTGTGTGACGCATATTTGATTCTGGCAAATGAAAGATGTGAGCTCTGATTGATGTTCTTCTCACAGATTTGAGCTGTAAATAGTGTGCTTATCTGTTGTTTTACAATATCTCAAAAGTACTGACGATGTACTGCAGCTTTTTTTCTCAGGGTAGTAATATCTTCAACACACCTATTTTCATGAAGCATGATAGGTACTCGTTATCTCTGAGCTCACTCCAATTTTGTGGGAATGTAAATGTAGCTAAACTTGGACAGAGGGGTCTGAAATTTTGAGAGTACAAACATGCATGGAGGTATACAGAGCCTTGATTGTATAAGCCTTGCTTAATTTAGAAAGCAGGCTGAAAACAAGACGTCTAACTGTTTCTCTGTAACAAGCATAATAAAGCACAGGACAAGATTTAGTTTTATTACAAGTATAAGTACTATACACTCACAGTGTTATAAAACAAACAATTAGACAAGGTCCACGCCCTACAAATCTCACCATCTAATTAGGATGGTTTCAGTACAAACAATTAGAAGGCTGACAGTGGGAGCAAGAAGGGTCACAGGAGTTCTATGAATAAAGGCTATGTGGAAAAAAATAGCTGGTATGAAGTATGCTGAAAAGACAAATGATGTGAAATTTCCTTCCAGCAGCAACTGTGAGGAGAATTATATTCTGATAAGAATTAGGTAGTTGCAATTTTCCTTATTCTTATGTCGTCTTTTTTATGAGGAGATATTCTCCTGAATACTGTGCCCTATGTTCTCAGGTTCCCCTGGCTTTCATAGGAAAATTCCTGTGAAATCTTGGGTTCAGTCAGTAGTACAAAGTGGACCATCTTTTCCTTCATGTGTGTCAGGCCTACCAGGCTTTTACACACAACTGCAAGGTGGCACATGGTCCTCCAGACACGGAGGAAATGTACAGCTGCCACTAAGATGCTGTGGGTCCATATCAAGGAGTAGGGGGAACTTTTCCCAAGGACATTGGTGCAAAGCCTAACGTGTAAGAGAAGAGCTATGGAACCTGTGCTTTCCTTTCAGAAATAGTAGAGCATATTTCAAAGATACATCAGTGTGTGCTCTGTAGTTTGACACCTTAAGGATGGTTTGACATCACTAGAATTCTTACTAGTGACCAAAAGCAATGAAGAATTGCACCACAAATACTTAGACCTGAAGACATTTATCTGAACTCAAGTTTTAATAGCAAATTTCCTCCTGAGGGGGGAAAAAACCTGATATTAATACTCCAGCTAAGTCTGTATTAGAGTAATACCAATTTGTCATTTTACCTTTATTTGATGATTTATTTATGAGGATGATTTAATTTCAAGACCTATACTATTTTCTGAGCTGTTACCATTTTAAATACTTCTATACCTCATGCTGTTAAGCCTTTGAACATACACACAATATATTTCTCTTACATCTAGCTTTCTTACGTTATAGCAGAAAGCGAACATTTCTAATTTATCAAAGAATGTCTTTCATTTCTTACCTGCATTTTGTTTCCTTTATAAATAATTTTTATGTACAGTTTAAAAAATATAAACAAATCCTCCATGACATTCTTTCTGATCATTAACGTTCACAGTCTCTCAGATCAAAAGTTTTGCTAGGTTTCTTTGTGAACATGAAAAGTACTAATCCACACACTCAAGAAACTCATATTAGAATTCTTTTCCTTCCATTGTTTCTGGTCTGTCTCAATAAATCTGAAAGGTAAGTGATGAATAATATAGTTCTGTTCAGATATCCCTTGAATTTAATGGACATTACAGAGTTTAAAAGAGGTTGAACCAGGCTATATGTGACTGAAAACAAACGTTGGATGAATTTTTCTTTACCCATAGTGAAATGTAATAAGCTGATTTCTAAGCTTCTATGAAAACAGTGTTTGTAGACATTTTCTTTTTTTTTTTTTTTTAATGCCAGACAATTTCAGGCTTATTTAACTTATTTTTGCTTTAAAAATAGAATATTCATTAAAATTCAAATGTTTATCTTGATATTATAAAGGTTGCCCATGCCACATAAAGTTAATTTTGCAGCAAAATACATTACATTTACTGTAATGATAATAACTGATAACAAAATAAGTGGGGTACTTCAGGAACTGACTTACTAGTGTGCTTGCAGGTTGGTCACATTTCCAAGATTAAAAGCAGAACAAAACTTAATGCAATGAGAGCAAATGGCTGCAAAAGGTGTCTCCGTTAATTGTTAGCTAGTGTATAAATAAAATTTTATGAAAAGTGTGGGAAGAATGAGAATACCTGTTCTTTCTCTCCCTCCTACATTTTGTGCCTTCAGAATGAATTGTTGCCTGACTTCACAGCATAGGGAGCATTGTGAAAAAAATGGTATTTTTTATTGCTGTCATGTCCTTATTATCTCTGCCATTTTCTCAAAGCCAATTCATGATTTCCCTTCATTTTCTGCTGCCCTATAACCCTGCTGCCCCGGCCTGCCATGCCTCAAAATTTCGTGTTCCTCCCATCCATCAGTATTTTAGAGAATTCCCTGAGTAACTCTTTCACCCAGTGAACTCTGAAGTTTTCCCCTTTGTCAAATGAACAGGCCTCATTTTTATTTTCATTTCATGAATGTAGTGTCAAATTTAAGTGACTCAAGTCTTGTGCTCTCCCATGACAGACTGCGCTGACCAGCTTTGTTGAGTGTGTAATCCTCAAGTAGGAGGGAGGAGAGACCTCTTTACTGCCTCCACGTTAAAAGAAGTCTCCGAACAAGCATGCAGATTGCAGCATGGTTGCATCTTTGTGCCTTCACGTGACCCGATACATTCACTCAGTGATTCAACATGTGGGTGTCTGTATCTATTTGTATCTATTGTACTAGATTACATCCAGGTAAAATGTGTTAAATCTCAATCTTTAGATTACAAGCAAAAGAGTTTTCATTAAACTCTTGTACAAGGTCATCAATTTTGCAGTGTAGTCTGTGGAGCTGTCATGTGGAGTCATCACTTTTCCAGAGAACTGCTGGTAGTTTTATACTTCAGCTACCATACTGTGATTTTTTTTGAAGTTGTTGCAACTGAAAATATATATTTGAAGAATGCCATGCTCTTTGAATCAGGAGAATAATTTTCCATATAGTGGAGCATAGTGCTTTTAACATGGTGGACAGCAAAATACTGCATTTTGATGGACTGGTGGTATGAAGAAATATCATTAATTCTTTGTTGTTATTCCCATGACAATAAGACTCCATTCAGGAATGCTTTCTGAATGAAACTTCTGCTGGTGTTAATGGGATGACCACACAGACAGGAGACATTCAATCTCACTCCTAATTTACCTTCAATAGTTTCTTTAACCAGATCAGCATTTATTTAAAATAATGACTACCTGATTTATTCCCCTGTCCCAGTTTTCACTTTGCTCTCATTCTGCCAGTCTGGAGTGACAAGAATTTTTCTACTTGTCTTTACTGTCTTTGGACAATAGAGTTTATTTTTTAAAACTGTTATTTTTAAATGGGTAAGTTTTTTAAAGAACTGTCTGTGAATAAGGCATATATACTTGATATAATTTGAAACAATTTCTGTCAAATCCTAGATAGACACACCTACGCTCTGAGAGTTACTACACATTTAAAATCTCAGTTCCTATGGGCCTTTTTCAGTGCTGTTTTGCCTACCTTGTTTCCCACTTGCACGGAATAAGTGGAACAACATCAATTAATTAGTGGCAATACATATGAAAAATGAGAAGGACTTTTAGATTGCTTTATGCAGAAAGTCACTGTAAGCACAGTGTGCTGTTCCTTAGCACAGCCCTCAGTTCCTACCTCTCTTCATTGTGCTGCTGTAACATAGGTCAGACGGTTCCATGTGTCCACATTGTGGGCTTCTCATGCCCGTGTCAGTCACAGGTTTTGCAACAGTGAGAGTTACAGCCTGTGGAACTACCTGGCAATACTGATGTCAGGGTAAGATGCATGGTGTGACACTGAAGCTGCTACCCAAGAACAGGAATCTTGGGCTTGTCCCCAAGAGAATATGGAGACATGATTCAAGAGGTGTTTGGTGACAGTCTTTCCTTAATGTTAATCATTTTGTCCGTGAGGGAACTGTGAAAATTCCTAAAACTGCAGAAAGATACATGTTTACTTTTTAGTCCTTTATTTGGAATCAGTTTCTCTGGGGCTTTTTTTTTTTTCCGTATTAGCTGCAAGACAACAACTGGATGAACATATCAAATCTATGTGGCTAAATCCAGGCAGCTAACAACGAGGGGTGGCTAAAGGAGAAGACAGATGCTAAAAAAAAGTAGCTCTAGATGAAGAAAAAAAATCCATGCAGATATGATGATGCTGTAATTGCACACTCAGTGTGCTGCTAGGAAATTATCTGCTCTGGTAGGATCACCCAGGAACTGTATACATTGAACACACACTATTAAAGCCTGTGTCTGATTCCATTAGCATGTGACAGAGAGACCCAAATCAGTTCTAAAGGCATTTGCAAGCAGCTGCTGCCGCAACAAAGATAATATTGGCACAGCCTTTCAATTGTGTAAAGAATAGGCAGCATTATTTTAAACTTCCCTCTTCCATTTGTGCCTTATAGACAAAATGCTGACTTGAGTCATTTTTAAAGCTAATTATGTAACAGATTTCACAAAATAGCTCTGAACTACTTAAAATGGATATTAAAAAATTCAAAATCCTCATATGACAGCTGCAGTAATAATACCTATTGTTAAGTTTTGCTAGACTTTCCTCTGTTGTATATGCTCAAAAATGCCTGTCTTTCTTATTTTTCAAATATCTTCTTTGTTTCATGACCTAGAAACAACATGTATTTATTACATGCTCTTAACATTCAGTAGCTGTGCAATAAAACCCCATGCCCTTGAGTACATATTTTGTATGCATAGTATAATAGAACGATTTCCTACTGGGTGAATTAAACAGCATTTATTTTTCTTTATCTTACCTGAACTATGATGGACCACAGGCTGCCTGAATGCAACTGTGTCAAATTAAGCTTGACCTTTTCTAATGGGGATTCCAATCAGTTGGAAACTGTGGAAAATAAGCTGTACTGGTGCTTTTTCTGCGGACTTGAAGTTTCATGCCCTTCAGCAGATCTCTAAGGATATTTTCCATCACAGTATACTGGTATGGCCGAAGAGAACTCGGGGATAGTCCAAGTTCTCTGACTGTTGTGCTTTGCCTTAATGTCAGACACTGGTATGGTGCCTTTCTGCACTTGAATTTGTTTCTCTGCACATTAAGATCTACCTGTAATCTTTCGTTAATGTGTGTAGGATTTGCACATATATCCATTAACATTCATGCTGTGTTAAAAAGAATTAGCATTCCTTATAATGGATGTTGTTGAGAACAGCATTCACTAGCAAGTCCCATATATGGCTTGTTTAATTAAATATGAATGAAATAGTTACAGGCTCTAATGTGAAAGTCAGTCTTAGAGATATTACGAACTTTATGCCTATTATGAAACACTGGAATTCAAGACCCAGTTGTGAAGCTAACATTGACTTCATTTTCCTGTTGTTACGGAAAACTATTTCTTTGAAATGTAATGATCACGTTCTTATATCATGTGCATTGACAATGATAAGAAAGCCATACAACATCTAGTGTGCTCTGTCCTTTCCCAATTAAAAACCTCTACAAAGGTGTTTAGAATACATTGGTCTTCAGAAATGTTAAGTAAAGGCTGTTGTATAGCTGAAATCTTCTCTATATGTGTTCACTAAAATGTACTTCATGTGAATAGATTCCAGAAAATTGTAAACTAGATGCTCGATTGCCAGGCTGGTTTTCTGAAAATAAAATGTTTGGATGAGTGTCAATACAGGAGCCTAATGTCTGGATTATAAGACCCAATAAGGCCCTAATCACTTTAGAGGTGCATCCAGATAAGATGATGTTGTCTCGGTCTGAAGATCACCATCACTTAAGGATGATGCTTGGCTATAATGATTCTGACTTTTGTTTTAATTGATAAAGTGAATTGTCAATCATTAGGATAGCCTTGATAGGCACAATTCTTTAAATCAGTCTGAAAATGGAGCTGGCTTTTTCCTGCTTGTGTGTCTGCATGTAGCTCTTAGTAACAATCCATCGTTAATTTCGTAGCTTGAATTTGACAATGGATTTGTTCTGTTCCCACTGGACCACTTGAGGGACTTGGCTCAGTGCACGCAGGAGTACGCCCAAACTCTCTTGATGCAGAAATAATAATGCTGCAGCTACTGGCAGACCAAGATGAGAAGAGCAAAACAGAAAAAATCCAGTTAATTGATCCTTTGCAAACACATTCAGTGAAATCATACTCTCTGTTGAAAGCAAGAGTAGCTTAACCATTAACTTCAGAGAAGAAAACATATTATCTATTGCCCATAATGTCAGTTCATGTGGAAGGTAAAGAGAACAAGATTGTTGTATGTTGTTTCTGAGAAGAAAAATACTTTTTTTCTTATGGAGATATCTGGAAAGATCAAACAAGAATTTGGCCTACATTTTTTTGTACATATAGAAAGTAAGGAGAAAACCTGGACATAAGGAACTTTGCCTTCTAGATAAGAACTATAAAAGGATATATTACACTTGGGGACCTCAGTCGCAGAAAGACTAAATCACTCAAAAGATATCTGTCAGAGCCAGGAAGGAACACAGATCTGAGTTTCAGTACAAAGTTTTAACTGCAAGACAAGTTCTTCCCACTTTTCATATATGTTCCCTTTATGGGTGTAGGAGTGATTTCCAGCTGTAATGAAGTATTTGTAACAGATTTTAACAATACCAGGACAGTTGATTCAGTTGGAGTTCACGCTAGAACATGGATATATAAAACTGCAAGTAGCAGATCAAAAATAAAACATAGGGACACAAAAACATTCTTGCTAGCATCTTGGGGGAGAGCTCAGCTCAAAGAAATTGTAATGCTTCTATATCAGGATCAAATTGCCCTAGTTGCATGAAGAAAGAATAGGATACGACCTCAGTTTGAAACAGGATTTGGAGAAAATGATGTAGCTAAAGATTTACTTAGCCTCCCAAATTAGTTTTGAGGCAATGAAGGTAGTCTGGAATTTTCCTTTTGTTTCAGCCTACTCTTATTGCTCGTATTTATGATATAGCCACTTTTTCTGTGCTGTGCATATTCGTGTTGCATCAGTAAATTAGCAAATACTGTAAATGATACAGTCGCTTGTCAGATCATTGACTTCTGTGGAGAACTGTTGAAAAGGTTGAATTTAAACTGATCGCACAAGATTGCTTTTCTCAATGGAAGTGTACATTTTGTCCATGAGAAGGCAAATGGAGTTCCTGAAAGTGAAACTCTTTTTTTTTTCTGCAGAAATCGTAAAATCACTGTGTATTTCTGTGGTATGTTCTGAGAAACTTTGGTGCTTATTCATTATAATGGATGATTTACTTCAATATATTATGATTCAGAGTAATGTTCAATGATTACTTTCATGGAAACCAGTTCAGAAGGGCCATTCTTGTAGTAGACAGTGACATTTCTATCCTTGTAAAATTACAGAATGGAGATAAACACTCAGTTTCCAGGGAAATATTATCTTTACTATTTTATAATGTACTGTAATTAAAAAACTAAAATACTTGCAACTACATATTCCTCAATGAATGAACTGTGAAACAAAAAGTCTGTTTTTTCACTGAAAAGACCCTTATCGACAAGTCTGAGCTGTAATTCTGCAAACTTTTCTCTGCTTGAGTAATCCTATAAAGCTCAATGGGGCTACACAAATGCATAAAGTTAATTGCATAATTGAAAACATAGTTTTAAGTATAGTTGAGCATTTAGTACACAAAGAAAACACACTGTCAGATAAAATTAGAAGGTAAAAGCTTTGTTTCAAATCTGCAATGGATTTTTCAGAAAGGCACATTTAGAGTATTTCTATTGTTATCGTTTTGCCTTTCACAAGATGTGTACTTGTCATTGTCCTCCAGCCAGAAAATATAACCAAAATCCACAAAGTTATATGAGGCTGTGGAGCTGCATTTTCCTAGTCATGCTTCAAGCAACTTCAGATTTGGAGAATGGCGTGCATTTTACTCAACAGAATATAGCATTGCTAAGGCAAATAACTCCATATACTTTCTGACAATGTTGTTTTTATCTATTGTAGGTAGTAATATTATTGTAACTGTAATGATTTGGGGTTATAAATGATGCAACATTTATAGGCAGAGATAGTATCTTGTTTAATAAATCATCTCATATAATTGGAAAAATGCAAAAACTTTAGGATAAGAGCCTTTCATTAGGTTTTGTAATTTAAACCTGAAGAAGAGTTAAAGTCTGTGAGGCTGCTCAAAAAAATTGGAAGACCAACCTTTTCAATCAGCCTGTTTTAACTTGGACATGTGGAGATCATCTTCAAGAACCAGTTAGGTTCGACTCCTGCCTATTAAGATCTTGATTTCTCTGTTTGCATCTGGTACTAGCATGGATACTAACTACATGGCAGTACGTCCGAGTATTAGAAAGAGAACCGAAAGAGACTGCCAATTGATTTCACATTGTAAGTGTGATTGCTCTTGGTAAACAGCTTTCAGTCAATGCTGCCCTGAACTAGCTGGCAAATGTAGAAGTGAAAAACTCTGTAAACCTATACGATTCCTTTGGTTTTAACATCCTTGCTTTTAATCTGTTTCTGAAATGTTTTTTTCCTAGTTGTGCTGTAATTCCTCTTTTTGAATTTGAAAAAAAAAATATACTACTAAATACAGAATGAATGATTGTGACTAATGTTCTAAGGAAGACAGTGCTGAGCTTTGTGGGTCTTAGTATAGCAAGATTTTATTGTCCTTTCCGTGAAATTTTAATAAATCAATGAGCAAATGAGACTCATGGGATGGAGTCATAACTTGCAAATTTCTGTCACTTCCATGCTTGAATAATTGTTAATGATTATCATTTAATTAATTCTTGCAGAAAACGCCTAATTTACAGCAAGGAAGGAACAACAGATACATACCAGTGATCTAATGGAGGCAGGTAAATGCTAATTGTTTGCCTGTGTTGTCCCCAGAAATTAATGCTTTAAAAAATTATTCTGATCATCCAATTAAATGAAAAAAGAAATGGCATTTGGCAAAGCTAACGTATTCACTGATAAATTGACAAGCAAGGTCCAGTTTCTCCCAGGGTCATAGTGAATTTCACACTTAATTTCTCTCTCTTTTGACTATAGTTGGGGAGAAAAAGAATTGATTAAAAAACTGGAATCCAAACTTCTCATTAAAATGGAAATATTTCATAGAGAAAAAAGGCTGTTTGAAGAATCAGTTCTGTATGTAGTTCTGTTGTCCATATTTTTATTGGCATCGATTAAATCTGGGGTAAAGAAGCCATTCTGTGTGCCAAGTATATATTACAGAAAAAAATAAGTGGCAGAAGGGTATTCAAAGTCACATATATTATTTTTGAATCAGTAGCTATTCCAAATATTCTCATTTGAACTTTGAAGAAAAATACTTAAAGTGGCGGAGAACAGGTTAAGGACATATATTCTTTTCAGTTTTGTTGGCAAGTTCTTCACAGGTGAAAAATAATTGGGAAGAACATTACTTTTTTAATGTGAAGAGTAATGACATCAATACCCACCAAGACATTCAATAGCTCACAAATTATTGACTCTAGATCATAAACCGCATTACACTTGCAGCTGTATTAAGTTCTTTAATGAAACCAGCCACTTTAATGGCAGAAAACTTACAGTCAAGTAAATGATGACTGAAATGTCTGCTAGCTTTTTTCTTTAAACTGTGATTTCAGTTTTAATTTTTTAAGACTTATTATATGGAAGATTAAAGCACATTTTTCAGTGTATATCATTTAAATCAGTCATGAATAAGTTGATACCAGTGGGCAATGTGTTTGAATATTTCATCACAAAGTGATGGAGCGTCTTATCTTAGCTTGTTAGAATGCTTTTACTCACCGGTCCATTCTGCTCTTTTATTTGACATGACCTGAATAAAGAATGACCAAAAAGTTCAGCAAGGACAGAATCAAAAAAATGTATCAATAGAGGAAAAATATATTTCAAATCCTGATGATATTATTGCCTTAATTCTGTCAGTGCTATGAAAATCATTTCCTGAGTTATTCAAAGTCGTGTAATGATGTTTGGCTTGCACAAATATAATTTACTAAAGTGAAGTAAATATTTCTTCTTGTAAACAGAAAATAAATATAGTTAAAATTGATTTTTTTTTTTCCCCTGTCAATTATAGACCTGGTTCTTTGACTTAAAAGAATTTTTTTTTTACTCCAATTCACATTACTTTCCATGACAACAGAAGACCATCAAATCTCTTGTCAAATTAGGGAAGAAACTAAGAATTGAAACAGAAGTTGGTGTTTCTAGGAATACTTCCCTTTCTTCATGATTCGCTTGAGATCAGAAACGGTTTGGAGTACCTTAGAGAGGTTCAGAAACATAAGCTTTTTTTCTCCAAGTACTGTGAATCAGGTAGAACACCATTTTATCTAGAGGACATTGGAATCAGTACAACAGTGTTACTCCCTGAGTTATTACTATACTGAAGCGTTTAGACAGTGTTCCTTGGGATAGCCTCAACAAGCTGTAATTATCGATTGACAGTACAGCCTCTACCTGCCATGTTTTTCCCACTGGCATGCTATTCTTTCCAAGGGACCCTGTTTCCCATACCTTGATACTCTTTCTGTGAAGCTCCAAAGTCCAAGTCAGCTTAATGTGACAATGGCTTTTATCAGATCAGTGAAAACTATTCAGGACTGAGATTTTTCTTTCAACTTTCAGATCTGCAGAACAGCAAAAAATCATGCAAAATTCTCTGTGGTTTGTCAGTACCTGCAAAGAGTCAGGAGCTTTCTGGGCAGAGCAGTAGCAACTGGGAATCCAAAAGAGGATTCCCAGCTGTGGCTGGGAGTGCCTGTACTGGCTGCAGCTGTTACTATTAAATCTGAATGTCTTTTGTTTGTCCCATATATCTCAACAGTAGCTGGCATTGTGAGTTCTGTAAGAAGATTACAGATTCTAAATCAGACAGAAAGTCAATGTAATTGTTCAGTTGGGACTTTGTGACCTGTTTTTAGATGTCAGTGGGGATGGCATCCAGAGTAACTTCCCTGCTGTCCTGCATAGATGTCACGCTGTTGACTCATTTTGGTGAGCAAGGGGGAGATGTAGCCTAACACATCACCCTCAGCAGCCATACAGAAACAGAGCAGATGCTGAAATGTTTGACTGCCTTATGTTGTCACAGTCTGTGATCACCAGATTTTGCTCTCTTGACTGGTGATGTTGTATTCATATATTGCCTAGAAGCCACAGAACAAGAAGAAGAAGTGAATATGTTGCTTGTCAGCCTGCAATTTGTCTGTACTGGCACTTCACCATAGATCTTTCATCAGATGTATTCAGTTTGGGAAACTCTAATCTATTTCTCTTTGTGATCACTCACTAAATATATAACAATAGTATGTCACAATTTTAGGTTTATACTTCTGCTTGCAATATTATGAATAGTGTAGTACATTCATTCTAGTAAAGAATATTCAACATAAAACAGCATTTGGTACATATTTGTGTGCCATAGTTTCATATAACAAGAACAACAAGTATTTCAATGAGCAGTGGCAGTAAGGAGGCCTGGCTCTTGTGGAGTTATGAATTGAGAGTGAGGACCTCTGTGGAGGTGAGTTCACACTACAACAGTGCCAACAAATAGGTATGAGGGCCTATACTTGTTAGATGATCAAAAGTGTTCATGAATGTGAGTTCAGATTACAGCCTTTGCTGTGGGGAAATTAATACAAACTGTCCTGTATCCTGCTGCATATTTTCACAGAAGGTAGGTGGACAAGAAAACTCTGTCACACTTGTTCTAGCTGGCCAATAGTTAAAGAATTATCAAAGGAAACAAAACGGACTGATAAACATGCACTGAACAGCACTGCATACGCACTATTAGGTATTTTTTGAAATTGTGATAGAAAGGGTTATGAGATAAAGTAGATACATAAAAGTGAGATATTGCAGTGGTGTAGATTAAGGATTGTTTAAATAATTCAGAAAATAGTTAAAATGAATCTTTTTCTGCAAACAGAACACTTCAGAATTCACCTGACTCTTCAAGAGAGCTTTAAAGTGATAATTAAGTGTTTGAGAGGATCTATAATACTTGGGGGATTATCTTGCACACGGAGAGGGTTCTATTTACTCTACATCAGTCAAATAGGCATAATTTTGAAGTTTAAGGAAGTTACCTGAGAGAGGTGGTGGTTGCCAAAGCTCCTCAACATGCCATCAAGAGAAATATTTGAGGTCATTTGTAAGATCATTTAATTCCAGTGGAAAGTAGAGTGATACAGAGGAGAGGCATCTGCTGAAGCAGATGAAGTTTGGCCTTCCAATGTAATGAATACAACTGCCCAAAATTAACAATGCCATTAATTCTCAAAGTGTCCTTCCAGACTATGCTTGCATGGCACAACATAGTGCTGCACAGAAATACTACAGTTAGGCTTAGGCGTGCTATCAAGGACCCTGAAAGCGATACAGCTGTGTTAGTGTGGCAGTATCAAGGTTAATGAGCGCTTCTCACCAAGCAATATAAGATTAAGGTGAGTGCAGTAATAAACACAGTAGTATTATGTTTGGTGTCTGTGCTAGCCAAGTATTTTTGCAAGGCCCTGCACTGAGTTCTACAGATCTGCACCTTAGAAGACACGTGCAGTCCTCAACAGTGAATGGCTGCTGTTGCGTGTGGTTATATATAGTACCTATAGATATAATGTGATTATTTGTTGGCAACATATAAACATAAATAAATCAGTGTATTTTTAGCATTTGCAACTAGTATTTCAAGTTAATAAGAACTACATTCTAACTTCAATGGTTTTGTGGGAAATTCAATATACTATGTATTCTCTAAATGTTCTGTCCCATTTTAAGTACAGCAGTCTGAAAAGCTCCAGAACCCTATTCTGATGACAGATTTTTTTTTTAGAATTTAAAGTCTGTTTACACATAACCTTGATTTCTGAGTGTTTTGATTGTTCTGTTTGTATGTGTGTTTGTAAGTATGTGCAGTTGTACAGAAAAAAAGGAATGTCCAGAATTTTTACACAGGATACAAATATGTCTGAATCTCTGCTGCTCATGATGTAAACTGGTAAGGTAAAGTACGTGAGGAGAAAGAAGATGTTGCTAAATGAAATTGAACCTGACTTTTTGATTGAAAAATGCTGTATTTCCCTCATCTCCCTGCTGTTCCTTTCTCAGACAGCAGCTCAGATTTGACAGCCACAATTATGAAATTGGCATACCAAAGACAATCTTTTTGTTTCAAAGAGTTAAATCCCAGTTAGTGTTAGATCTACATTATTGCAATCTGTCCACAAAGAAAAGTTGCATTTCCCCAAGGAAACTCATTGGAAAAGAAACAATGAAAAAGTTAAGTTTAAAATATTTTCCAATCAGAGTAATTTCTCATGGCTTTTGTATGTTTTAACAGAGTTTCTAAGAAGCACATGCAGGTTGTTTCTGCTGTACCAGTTTGTAGCACAGAAAAAGGACTTTAAGACTAATTGCACAACCGATGAGAATTGGTACATTGCATCTGGATTTATCTCTTGCAAAGTGAATAGACACAGAGATTTTCCAAAACACTAAGCTGCGCCAAATAACTTGCAATATAAAAAATGTGTAGATCAGAATTTAAGTCAGCTACACATTTATTGTAGGATGGATCTGGCAAAGTCTCTGGTTAACAACACGTACTTGGGTTCTGCATACGTGGTAATAGAAATAAAAACATGTTTATTCATCTTCCTAGGCCTAATTAGGGGATGAATACCCGAGAAAGAAGAAAAAAGTAGTCTGGAATGCAATTATATGGGAAATTTAATCTTATGTCTGACTACAAAGCTTTGTATGTTTGTATGCAATTGGTGGGATTAAAGTTGAAAGAGAAATATTCCTGTATTCTTTATCCCTGATTCATCCTTGTTAATATTTTTTTTTCTCAGCAGTTTTATGATAAATGGTTCTTCAAAATGGACTTGGATTTAACCCTCCATATCTGCCTCTTGCCTCCTGGATTTTGGAAGGTTTGAAAACCACAGCCACATATGAATTTCTCTTTGAAATTTCTCTTCTCTGTTCATGTTGCCAAATCATTTGCAGGAATTTTGTGTGGTAGTTTTCACTGGTATGCATATGAATTCTTATGACCAAATTTAAATATTTATCAGCACAAGCTAGCAAGGTGAAATGATAAAACTTTTCCTGCTCTTCCTTTTGCATACAGAAGGGACTTTGGGATTATTGACTGGTACATCACTAGTTAACATAAAACAGATAATGCTAGTCTCAGGGTGTGTCAGGTAGCCTTCTTTCATTATACTTAGAGATACAGAGCAGAACTGTTTGGTAGTCACAGCCCTGGCAGTCAGGTAACCAAATGGTGTGATGTCTTCCAGTGCCATGGAGTGTTTTACTAATTAAGTAAACGTGGATCAGTACTGTTATTGGGTGATGGTGTTATATTTAATTTGTTATTGCTTTTCCCTGGGCTACTGCATGATACCTTGTTGTTGCATAATATCACCTAAATCATCATTTTATTAGACCATTGTCCTCAGAAATCAAAGTAGCGCTAGCACAAAGTAGCGCTAGCACAAAGTAGCGCTAGCACAAAGCAGCAAGCAGAATTTTGTTGAGTGGGATGCTTGTGTCTTGCCAGAAGGATGGGTAACTTGGTGGTTTTCTCAGGTCTCCAAAACTGAAAGATCTTACAGGTGAATTGAGGGAGAACAGCAGCCAATTCCCTTTCTTCTTACTCCTTGTTGCTTTTTCTTTTTTCTATCTGTGAAACTTTGTTTTAGCTATTAGCAGGTGGCAGAGGGAAACCAGAAACCTTCTGAATAAAAAATAAAATGAGAACTTGGAATGAGAAATCAGAAAACCTATGGTAATGAAAAGGAGAAATACATGAGCAGGGAGATTTAACAGGCTATCACAATGATAAGGTTTAGGTCAATGTAGTTTCTAAACGTCAATCTGAAAGAAAATCTTATATCAGTTTAAAAAATAGTATCTATTTTTTAATTGTCCACAGTTATGCAGATGCTGATTATCATTCTGTGGCAGTACTGGAAAAAAATCAGAAAAAATTAAATCAAAATCTTCCACTTTTATGTTAAGGGTGGAATCTGATATCATCTAAGCCAGGTCATGCTGGGATTAAGTCTATAGAAATAAATGTGAGGTATTTTGAAACAGATGCAGTTACATCAGAATAAAACTTGCTGTTCTTAATGTTCTTTGCGCCTGTAAGATGGCTTAAGCATTGGTGTTGGATTCGTGGTGTAAAGATCATATAAATCATATTAGACTCTTAATGATCAACAAGTGGCAAATAGATCATTCCAAAGTGTATTATGTATGGTGGTGACTGAAACCACTGTAATCCTCGAGCAAGGCAAAATAGTTAGGTTATGCTTGTTCTATATGTGTGGGGGTCCTCTGTAAGTCAGCCTGATCCCATAGGACATGATTTCAGTTGTGAGGCAATTAATACATTTGCATTCAGGTTAACTAAAAATATCACCCTGACTAAAGTAGAACTTCTGTAAAAGCATCATTATACCCACAGTCCTCTTGTTTCACTTACTTGGAGCTGATGTTGTAACATACATGATTTTATAAAGCAAACCAGAAATTACCACCCCCCCCCCCCACCCCCCCCCCCCCCAACACTCACCCTGCTATTTAGAAGGAAAAAAAAAAAAATACAAAAATCCCACTCTCTGTTCATAAAAAGATGAAAAGGATAAACAAAGGAAATTAGGGAATTCAGTGTTACATTCCCAGGCTGGTGGTAACAGTTTATGGCCTCCCTATAACATATATGGCTGAGTATAGTAGTTTTTGTGTTGAGTTGCTAGCACATTGTATTCATTCTGAGGAAAGAGAGAAAAAATTTAATAGCATTTAATCTTTGACTTGCACTGGACCCTGGAATAGATCCATCTTTGTTAAGTCTACATTGCCTATGCTTGCAAACTGAGAAAAATACAGTAACAGACTAAAATCACAGCAACAAATAGCTTGATGAAAATGTCCTCTCAGTGCAAAGTAATATCAATGCCAGTGTGATTATTATGTATACTATTATTAGTCCAGCATTCATTTTCCTTTTGTTCTTAATCTTTCTTCTTCTTTCTGTTAAAATGTGAAATTATCTGTTTCACAACTTCCGGATTTCCAAGTTGGAGCTCTACATCTCTATCACAGTTGCTTTTAAATATTTAGACATTGATATCGTTTGTATTTCTATGAATCAGAAAGAAGGCAGAACCAAAAATCTTTCTCCGAAAGCCCTGTGAATCTGATCTCTGTGCCTGGTCACTTTTGAAATGGGATGAAGTCCTAAATCCCATTAGCTCGCATCATACAAGCACCTTGGTTTCATGTGGGAGCCTAAACACTTTAATGCATGTGGGCTCTGAACACTTCAGAAAATATTAGCAGAATGTGGCAAAAAGATTAACATTCAAGGAATCTGAATCTTTAATCCATCTTCAAGATTAATAGGAACAACAACCTACTTGCTTTAGTAAGAATATTTATTTGACTAAAACGGGCCACCCTGGGGAAAGCTGTATTACAGATGGAGTTGCAATTTACATGTGGAATCCATTACAGTGACATAATACTTATTTACTGGTGGAGGTCATCACAATCTTCTAAAAAACAAAGCAATATAAATAAAATCCTTTGACCTTAATGGATAATGTAACATCTAATGTACTGACTGTTGTCACATGGTAGTACTATAAATCATTACACTTCAATTTAATTTAGTAAGGACACAGAAGAAATCCATTTACAAGCACTTAAGCTGTGTTAGGATATTGGTTGTACTTTCTTGGTGATTTTCTTAGGATTTACCACAATGACCTGAGTTATAGAAATACTATTTTAAGTTAAAGAAAAAACTGAGCTCGGTTCAAGCTGAAAACAAATGTTCTGACAGCTCCAGTTTAATTCATCTGTCAGTATCCCAGAGTTCTTTGCAAGAAACAAAGATTTTTTTTTTTTTACTGTTATGTTGGTTCATAATCTTGAATAGATATGTGTATGCTGGGAGTAGGAGAAAGAAGCTAGAGGAAGAACAGGGGGGAAAAAACTTAAATGAGAGAAAGAGTAACAAAACGGAATTGAAGTTTAACTTTTAGTAATGGAACCAGGCAGTTTGCTGAATGAAAATTTTACACCAAGGACCAGTGCTGTCTACATGGAAATCAAAATGCTGTTAACAATAGTGGCTTCATATTTTAAGTATGATAGGAGAGGTATAGTAAACAATTACTGCTATTTGGATTAGATAAGGAATAGCAAATTTGCTTTAAGGAAATTATCACAAGGTTTGGTGCAGTTAGAAGCTGTTATGTAGTAAATCAAATAGAAAAAGATGACAGGTGGTTTGCTATGGTTGAGAAATATAAGAAATATCTGCCCTTTGCACTGCACATATGAGTAGATTACAAAATTCAATTTAATTCAGAATGGTAACTAGGGGAGGGTGCACAACCAGCCTTCCTTGCAGGAAGAGACATCTGTCTTATCCATCACTCATTGGGAACTAACAGTGTTTTGTCACATTGCACAAGATCAGTACACCCTCATTTTCCAAAAGTTAGAAAACTTCCTGAGGCTTTATGTTGGCTCCAAATGTAATCATGTATCCTACCAACATTACTTGCTATCTCTGAGATACTGCATAAACATTAACTAATTAGCCATTGCCAGAAATCTGAAATAGATCATTATTTTCAACATTGCCAACACCATCATTTTTGCAGAGGGTAAAACTGAAAATTAGAGACTTTTAAGGGCATTGAAGCATCTTTCTTCTCAGTGTTGTGACACAGATGACACTGGCAGTATCTGCAGTTAGTCAGAATACCAAAGCACCCAGATGTGTCTACACACTGAGACCAGTAGGCTCTGCGGTGTTCCCACCAAAACAGCTCATGAAGCGTGGATACCATTCACCCCTGTGCACACCTTTATTTGGAGCACCCTGCACAGAAGCCCATGGCAAAACTGCTGTCACTAGATTAAGCTGTTTTCATTACCAGTTTAGCTGGATTATGTATGGAATATGCAAACATGAGCAGAAGAATGACATTTTTGCTCTTTTTACTTACCAGTAGAATCATAGAATGCTTTGGGATGGAAGAGACCTTTAAAGGTCATCTAGTCCAACCCCCCTGCAAAGGGCAGGGACATCTTCAACTAGATCAAGTTGCTCAGAGCCCCATCCAGCCTGGCCTTGAATGTTTCCAAGGATGGGGCATCTACCACCTCTCTGGGCAACCCAAAATGTACATGAATTATTTCCTGTGGACCAGTTTGGTTTAAACAGGAGTGGTAAAACGCCCATTTCTCTCCTAGAAGAGGTCTGTCAGTGATAAGGATAATCTGAGACTGAGAACACCAAGACCCTATTTCCCACTCCCTGATGGCTCCTGGCATTGTCAGGTAGGCTATTACTATATAAAAGAGGGCATTGCTTGTGTCAGAGTCAGTGCTTTGTAACAAGCAGCCACAGCCAACATGAAAGGTACATTTAATATCATGGAGGTCACAGCCAGCTTTTGAAAACGAAGGCCATAAAACCCCTTGGGATACTGAGAGTTTGTTACCAAGCCTCCCTAAAGTTGGATCAACAGTTCCATTGAGGCCTGTTTGAGCATGGTACTCAGATTTTAAGCCTCAGCTTCTTGTTCCCTGCTACTAGAAGTCTAGTGGGCAAGGCTAGTCCCATCTGACAAACTTAAAATAAAAAGACCCTTTGCAAAAGGTAAGTAAGTGATGAATTTATTATTAGAAATATGGAGACCAAAAATTGTAGTTGAAGATCTATATTAACTCATTCAGAGATAAAATATGAGCAGTTGACTTTGTGTCCAATGAAAATGACTATGCACTATCTGAATTTTAAATTTCCTTGTTTGCTTGGAAGGATTTTATGGGAATTTTTAATAGAAAAATATTAATGGGGGAATTGGAATAGTGATAATCAAGAAAACCACAATTTTTTTAAACAATTCTTACATAGGAAATTGCCTCAATGCACTGAATAGTCTATTCTCTATAGCTTACTTGCTTAATTTAATTGTAAAGAGGAGTAAATATTTTGATTGTGCTGGAGCTGTCAAACAGAAATGAAAGATGGAAAAGACGTATTAGATCACCTTGAGGCCAAATTCACAGCTGCTGGAAGCTGGTATAATTTCGCTGACGTCAATTCCCATTCTTTTCACTTGGAGCTGCAGACACTCAGCACCCCTGAAATCCCTGACACCATGTATTCAGATTGTTCCTTTTATTTCAACACAGTTTTTAGTGCATAGTCCCCTACATTTTGGCTCATTAATATGCTGACGTATTGACTAATGTAAAAATATACATTTTCTTGTTCCTGTGCTGCTGTACCTTTTCACCTCTAGAAAATTTAGCAGATTTAGTCTTTGCAACTAAATGCAAGTAGAATGATACTTGTGCCTTTTATATCAGAAAGGCAGGCATCAAAACAGCAGAGTCTGCTAATGCATTTACAAAGGTGTAAATTATCAACATGGCTTTGATTCTGGACTATTTTGATTAAGAGTGAGTTAAGTGAAAATGTGGCACAAAATAAAAATGCTTTGCAGTGACCATCAATAAGTAATGATTTTTTTAGAAGAATCAAATCCTTTGGGATCCATTGCCACCAAGGTATACTTCAAAGAACGTCCTAAGAAGACAATTTAAGAATAAGTGTTGACATATTTTTATATATTATACATGGAAATTATAGTTGAAATATAATTTATAAATTATAAATGGATATGTTTACCACTTTTTTGAAATTGTTCAACGTTTTTCCTTTCTCTGAATTGTCATCTAGTGGATTTATGAAAGGGTACAAAGTCAGAACTGCATACGGTTAGAATTAAGCATTCAGAAAGAGATATTTTGGAAAATGTTAAATATATTTCAAATAACTACCGACTGGGTTAGGTTTCTGGGTTAGAGTTACTGCTGCGGCATCATAGCACAACAGTAACTTAGTGAGATGGAGAAATCGCTTACACATGTATCTACTCCGAGTTCCAAGGAAAAATGTGGTTACTATAGCAACTGCCACATTACACTCATGCAGTCTCTGGAATAGATTAAATTGCTGAAAAACTGCAAGTTTTCGTTTGACTCTGTTTAGAACTGCAGCTAAATGTGCTGAAGTTACTTAATCAAAGACATGCCAGTGTGCATATTCTTACATATTACTGACTGAAATCTTGGCTTGCTTGTTACTTTAGCTTAGTTTTTCTGTAACATATACTAATTCGAAATAACTTTGTCATATTCATTTACTGTTAGGTGGAATCCATCTGGACGTACGTACATGTTAAGGCAGATACTGAATGTATGAAATATACCATAGAAAATTTCCTGCCTTGTATTCTTATGAGCGTTAGATATAGCCAAGGGGGTTAGAAAATCAAGGCTTTCTTTCCTTTCCATAGGAAGTTTGTTTGGAGATCATCCTAAAATTTTATAAAAAAAATATTAATTATTATATCACTATCACAGCAGAAAGCAAGTCATGTATTTTGTTTTCTGTAGAAATTCTACTCTGTGGACTTGATACAGTTGGTCAACAATTGCAGGTAAAGTCATCTAACATTCATCCATTATTTGAACGCAAATGCTTTCATGCTTTATCTTATAAGTGCTAAAATGAAGTGATTCTGAGGAGTGATGATTTATTCCTTCCTGATGTGTTTAAATAGTTCAAAATTTAACTACCTAAGATGCAGGGAAATTTTGCTGCAGTTATTTTTTGGATGGTATTCATGCAGAACAAAATACAAAATAAACATAGGATGCAGCTGTAGAAAACAAAATTTCTCTTTGAACAGCTGAGATGCCAGATCATCTCATGCTGTGAAAACTACAGATAATTTTGAATTGTAGGTCTTTTGGATCTCCCCAAGCTGTGACTTCTGACAGACAAAGTAGGTATTGTAGTAGACATATCCAGAAGAATTTAAAACTGAAATCCTGGGATTACATGCATGTGTATGGTGTATTAGGTGTTTTTGTTGTCATTCGAGACCTTTTCCTCTATTCTGGGGAGTTAATTTTTAGCAACATGGTTGCTGTTGATTCTTCTCACTGCTTAAGGAACAATTTTTGTTTCCTCCTGCTGACTCTGTTCTGGGCTTGCCCCGCTGGGGCAGCGTGCAAAGCACTTTGCAGAGTCAGGGCTCTTGGTTGCTTTGGTGCTGCTTTTGCTCTAGTGTGACATGAAAAACTCTGCCTACTTTTGACATTTTCTTATTTCTCCCCCTGGGTTAGATTTCCTGAAGTTTTGAGTACGTGGCAGCCCCTCCAGAAAGTAACTGGGTGGAGTCCTTCTAAAGGTCGGATTGTTTCACTTGACCTCCTCAGTGCCATGAGCTTATCAGAACTGGGCTCCTACTCCCCTTCCCTTTCTGAAATTAACTCTTTCTTTAGAGTTCAGTTTCCATTCTTACATGTTTCCCCTGATAAATCTTGACAGCAGCTGAGGCCGTACTTGGATCAGATGTTCTGTCTTTATTGGATCTTCTTTAGCCAGTGCTTCTTACTGATTTGCTTTGGTTTATCTATTTGGTGATTATTTGATGGCACGACTGTGTGGTACTCTCTATTCTGCTTATTACTTAAAGTTTTAGACTAAATTAGTGCTTTCTTCCACCCCTCAAGGTAATTTCTATTTTTCTGAGAGGACACAGCAGTCTGGTGCTGAAGCATTAACAAGTCTTTTGTAATGGGTGACAGTTATTTCATTTCCTTTCTATACCTAATATAACAAGTCTTACAGCTTATTTGAATATGTCATTTGGTATTTTACATGGAAATGCTGCATCATTTTCTTTGTAACATCCTTACTTGTAGATCTAACAGCACCAGATTATCTAGGATTGCAGTTATTGGCTCTATGTGTTTATGAAATACGTTATCATAAATATTCATTATTTTTTGTGTGTATTTGATATCAGGTTGCAATGTTAATCCTGCCTCAGGACCAACTTCCATCATGACAAGTACAAGAAATGTATTCTTCCTGCCTACCTTGTGAGCTTCATAAATTAAAACCTTTGAAACACACACAATGTAATTTGCCTTGCTTTGTTTCCTATGGTATTTCTCTCAATACCTTGTCATTGAGATTCCATAGGAGCTACATTTTTCCCCATCAGGTAACCTTGGTTCTGTCTTCTTTGTCTTAAACTGTCACTTTATTCTTTTTTTACCCACTTCATTGTGTCAGCTTGGAAAGCAGGCTCCTGTGCTGCCACTTCCCTGGTAAAACACATCCTTGTGTTGTGTTGGAGATAGTTAGACTGAGGCTGTGATTGTTTGAAGGTGGGACACTGTTCTTGTTCAGAGTGCTAGGGAAGATAAAAGAAGATGAAAATGGCCTCTAGACACAAGGAGGCTATCTTCAACTCTTTTCACTGTAGATCCAGCTGAAAGCAAAGCATGTATAAAACTGCAGTGCACTGTGGGGGAAAAAAAAAGTTACTGAAACCATTTCACTATTCCATGTATGCTTCATTCACTTGTTTGTTTTGTTTTGTTTTGTTTTTTAAATTTTTTTTTTTATTCAAACTGCTCACTCTTAGTCAATACTAAAATCTGTTTCTGGCTATAGCAATAATTTTATATATTCCGTTAACATGTGTGAGTACACTGTATCCAGCCTAGTTTTCTGATGATGACTTTCTGAGTAGATACAAGGATACAACAGAGAATTACAAACAATTAGCTGAACATTTCTGTTTGATTTTCTTGATTATAGGCATCAAACGTATTTTTATCTGTATTTCCAGCAAATTCATTTTTTCCTTCGTTCTCATACCCAGATAACTTTGAAATCAAGGATAATTTTTAATGCATAATATACTTGCAGAAAAATGCCTACTTACTACTTTTATATTGATGATAAAGTCTCAGTACTAAATGAGAACATTTTACCAGTAAGTCTTTCCTACAATTCTGTATACCCCAGGTTTCATTCGCTATTAGCAAGATTCACACTTATTGGGGCCTTTCAAATATTTAACCATTTCCTTTTCTAGTGTCTTCATTACAGTAAAAATTCAGCTTATTGTTTATCCTGTAGCTCTCTCATTTTGCTCCCTCTTATTGCTAAAATTATCTCCAAGTTTTGGTTGCTACCATTTTTTCACTTCTAAGTATTTCCATAGAAGCAAAAGTTGAGAAAACAATTAGATGTTCCAAGTGACTTTAAAAAGAGTCTGGGGTATAAACACGGCAAACCAGTTGTTGCTTTATTTTTCATAGTATATTGGGTTTACGTGGCAAGGTTTGGTATCGAGGGGGATGGGGGGGGTGGGTGCTGCAGGGATGTTCTCTGTGAGAATAGACTGGGGCTGCCCCTGCGTTGCACAGAATCAGTTTCAGCTGGCTCCAAAATGGACCCACTGCTGGTCAAATCTGATCTCACCAGCAAAGCTGGTGGTGTCTCTGTGAAAACATACTTAAGAAAGCGTAAAAAACTGCACAGCAGCTGTGAGAATGAGGGGGTGAGGCATGAGAAAAAATGTGAAACAACCCTGCAGACACCAAAGTCAGTGAAGAAGGAGGGGAGGAGGTGCTCCAGGTGCCAGAGCAGAGAGATTCCCCTGCAACCCATGGTGAAGATCATGGTGAGGCAGTCTGTCCCCCTGCAGCCCATGCAGATATCCACCTGCGGCCTGTGGAGGACCCCAGATTGTAGCAGGTAGATATGCCCTGAAGCAAGCTGGAGCCTGTGGAGAGCCCATGCTGGAGCAGGTTTTCTGGCAGGAACTGTGGCCTGTGGGGAACTCATGCTGGAGCAGTCCATTCTTGAAGGCCTGTGCCTTGTGGAAAGGACCCATGCTGGAACAGTTCTTGAAGAGCTTCAGCTCATAGGAAGGACCTACACTGAAGCAGTTCGTGAAGGACTGTATCCTGTGGGAGGGACCCCACGCTGGAACAGGGGAACAGCGTGGGAAGGAAGGAGCAGCAGAGATGAAGTGTTATGTTCCCCATCCCCCTGTGCCACTTAGAGCGGGGAGGAGGCAGAACAGTCAGGAATGAAGGAGTGAAGTTGAGCCTGGGAAGGGGGGGGTGTGAGGGCAAGGTGTATTTAGTTTTGTCTTTTTCTCACCATCCTGCTCTATTTTTAATTGGCAATAAATTAAATTAATCTTCTCCAACTAGAGTCTGTTTTGCCCATGGTGGTAATTGGTGAGTGATCTCCTTGTCCTTTATCTACCCATGAGCTTTTCCATCTTATTTTGTCTCCCTGTCTTGCTAAGGAGGCGGAGCAGTTTGGCGGGCATCTGGCAGCCAGCCAAGGTTAATCCATTGCACATAGTTTGCTTGAAGTATTGTAAGAAGCAGAAACTGTCTCTGGTTGATGGATTCCTCTTGTGTAGAAACATAGTTGCTTTTTCTATAGTTTCAGTGTCTATTGCTGTACCATTTGCAATGGCCCTGTGATATGCTGACACTAGAATCTATATATACAGCTTCCCAAATCCAGTTTTCAGTAAATCAGGGGACTGATTCTGAATGAAGTTCATGTAATTGAGAAGACAGTGCACCCTGATGTGTTCAAAATGAATTTGAAGGACACATAAAGGGAGTAACTTTCTTACACATTCTAGACAGAAACATTTAGCACAGAACACATAAGTGGAAAATTATAAATGCTTTTATAGAAATGTCCAGTTTAATTACTTCCTCCTAGCTAATGATTTATTCTTCTCTCCTTTACTGATCTGTTTATCAACAAATTACAGTCTCTTCTTCCACTGATCTTCTAGATATTAAAGTGTAACATTGCAAAATCACCTAGGGCAAGCAAAATGAGCACAAAGTATGTGAGGCTTAGGAAAAAGGAGAAAGGAAAGAAAAATGAAAATACAATGGAGTGAGGTAAGAAGAAAAAGAACAAGGATAATATGTATTGTAACATGAAAAGGACAGAGAGCAAGAAGAAGGGGAAGAAAAATATTCTGAAGTAATAAATGGTAGTTATTCACTTAATGAAACACTTAAATGTACCTCTGAGTGTGGATGTAGGTATGTGTCTCAGGGACTCCCAAAGCACCTCTCAGCTACTTATTTAGAGAAAACTATAGCAATTTACTTCAGCCATCAACAAAGGTCTTAGAAAGATGCCACAAACGGATATTTTCTCTGCAGTCTGTAGTTTCCTGGTACCTCTGGTACATCAGATCTCACTTAAAATTAGGTGTTAAAATTAAATTTTTAAAGGAGCTGTTGCAGGGTTATTCAAACTGTACAGGAAAAAATAGTAGAAAGGGCAGAGAGGTAGGGAGATTTCTGCTTTGGAAGGGATTAGGGAAAGGCAAATACCTGTAGTGAACTTGACTGAGAAAAACCTTCATGCAGCACTGAGAGCCAAAAGCAATGAGAAAGGATCTCAGTGAAATTTAAAAAAACAAAAAGCCTAGAGAGACATTAGCAAGCAATAGCAAAGTGTGTATGCTACTTTGGAACAAGCTGCCTTAAAAGAGATATGGGGACCTTGTATGTGACACAGTTTAGGGTTGCTTTTTGGAATTGCATTCCAACTTTTTGGTGTAGGACATAACCCATGTCCTGTGTGATGACTGCAAGCTCCTATTGCTCTTTCCTAATTCACAGAGTGATCTTTTGCAACCCGATTGTATCTTCCCATTGGCTTGCATTTTTAAACACAAAGATGAATACCTGCTCTGCCAGTATGAGCTGCTCATGTCCTATGAGCTCATACTGAGTTTTAATCAGCTCTGACTTGGAAAATCATTCAGGCTGCAGTTTTTTCTTCATATTTATGCTTATGGAAAAGACTAAATTTTTCATCTCAGACTCAGGGAAAGAACTTGATAATGCTGGACTGTCTTGCTGACAGCATTGCTATCCTACAATCATTTAATGTCTTTGTAAGTATCAATGTGAATATACAGGAAAAACTTCAACTGACCATGCTTTTTGAGTAAGAAATAGCAGGTTTTCACATACAGAGGTGCCAACCTGCTCCAGTGTCGGTAGTGATTTTCCTTCCATCTTTCACTGAGAATACCTAATAATGAAAACTGTGAATTACAGACTGGTTGATCTGCAAGGCCTCTCTTCGCAGAGCTCCTGTGTGATCCCTCCATCTGGATGCAAAATGACATTTAAAGAACCTCTTTTCATTTGTTTGCATTTTTTCGATGTGTACAGATCAGATGAGTATTAGGATGTCCTAATTAATCACACAGGGAGAAAGGGGAGACAGTAGTTATTTACATCACCCAGACTCCTAAGTAGAAAGACACCCTCTTCCCCCATTTTCATAACTCTGTATGTTCAGTCCCTGTCCCTTGCCTTCCTTGTCCCATTCCCTTCAACTTCAAAAACTTATGGCAAAATTTTATCCCCCTCAAAGTGAATGGGAACCTTTTGAAAGTAACCAGTTTCCCTTACTGAAGCCACTAAATTGATATAATCAT
Organism: Platalea leucorodia; assembly: GCF_965183815.1. Classification (NCBI taxonomy): domain Eukaryota; kingdom Metazoa; phylum Chordata; class Aves; order Pelecaniformes; family Threskiornithidae; genus Platalea; species Platalea leucorodia. Next base: position 65,723,893 of record NC_138828.1, on the reverse strand, counting down.
ACATTGGACCCAAATCATTCCTGATATAACTCTATTGCCGTTCACTGGGTCATATATGCAAGCTGTTGTGGTGCTTTGTGTGTGTATGTCTATCACGGGGTGTAAACCACAGGTTTGTTCAGTTCATAATACAAAATGCTTTCAGCATGAATTGTTTATATTTTGTTCCTGTATGGTTTTTATAATGGAAGGCATTTCAATAAAGCCTTTCATAGGCAAAATACTATAACATGTGTTTGCAGTTAGATAATATATGATATATAATATCATAATACATGTGAAAGTGAAAAAAAAGAAAAAAGTAGACTTTCTTTCTTGAAAAGGATTCATGGTTTGGCAGAAGTAAATGTTTCCCTTCTCTATATCCCTTTCTGCAAATGACTTTTTAGTTTTTGTTAGTTTTCATATTTTTGGGAGCTCTACTAGTTCTATTTGTATTAATACCATGTTCTATGGTATTCTACAGGTATTTACTGGCAAAAGAGCTGTATGTGAAATGTGTTACAGAAGGTAAGTACACTTAAGAGTATAAAGCCTCAAAAGATCAAAACAAATTTCATCAGAGACATAGTTCACATGTAAAATTATTTTTTTGATGAGATTTTTAGGTCAGTGTTAGAACTTGTTTTGTTTTAGAGCTTTTCAAGTAGGTGCTGCAAGAATTATTTTATAATGGAAGTGCAAACATTTTACTCCTTTTTCCATAACAGTGCCCAAACTGATTTTATTCAAGTTGGTTTTGCTTCTACATTTTAGCATTGTGCAGAAATCATGGATGCAGTCCCGGTCTGATTGAACGCCATGGTTAATCATTGATTAGTTTTAGTGGAGTAAGGATTAAGTATCAAGATTTCTTACTATATTGAAACTTCTCAAAACTATGTGTAAACAAAAAATAGAGTTTTGAATTGAGTGATCCCAATAGCCTAGTGCTATTTTCACTTGCATTCGTGAAAAGCAAGTCATAAAATCAGAGGAGAGAATGACGGAAAAAAAAATACGGAAAGTTATGTCTGAGGGTAAATGCAATTAGTCTTAGCATTATAATTCGAGAAGAAACTAAATGATGCCATAATTAGACCCAGCCAGAACATTTCAGGAGAATGGTTTTTAAAACCACAAAGCATATTGATTTATTATCTTAATGCAGTTGATAAATAGCTTCAGAAAAAATTAAAGCAAACAACACAATTCAACAAAACAAACATATTTCATTCCCTCTCCCAAAATAAGAAAAATGAGATGTTTAGCTTTACCCCAAATGAAATTTTGAGATTAAACTTCCCCAATTAAAAAAAAAAATAAACAAAACAACATTCTATTTTATTTGATCAAAATGTTTATGCTAAGCAAATGCCATCACAGGGAGGCAGACTGAAAAGAGATGCGAGTTCTGTACAATGAACTGAAGACATACCCAGAGGTGGGATGTGGTAATTTGTGACATGCTTTTTCCTCTTCCTAGTCATTGACATCTCTGGGTTTACACTGGAAATAATGCAAGAAGAGTCCCATCAATATGGGCAAATATGTGAAAAAAGCCCCTCTTAGGTCAGAATATGTAGGGCAAATGAGAGAATTTGGTTGTTATTGTGGTGATGTACATTTTTTTATTATAAATATTTCAGGGCATAGTCAGACCTATATTGATCAGAGTTCTTATGTTAAGATTAATATTAAACTGCATGCTCTCCAAAATACATTTTTCCATAAACTTCTTTTCATGCAAATTTAAAGTGTTATGGGAAATTTAAGTTCTTTGTCTATATGAAAGCTTGTAGTTTACACAAATGGTTCTGAAAGTCATGATTACACATTACTAGGATGTGAAGCACTGACAATTTATTCAGAAATGTTTTTTCTATCTAAAGCAAATGATTACATTTAGGAGATGAATCATGCTTCTATGGATCCTAGAATTATAAGAATACAAATAAGAAAAGAAGTGGATGGCTAACAGATCTTTTTTTTTTTTTTAGGAAATGTAATTCAGTGCTGGACTCGAATTTATTACTGCTCTGATTCAGCTATAAAAAAAAAAAAATATCCACAATACCAGGTAACATAGTAATGCATTTGTAATATTCTGTGCTACCATCCTGGTACCAGTTTTGGAATGCTAGTGGAGTTATCTCTTGTTGTCTCGATATATGGGAGGTATCCTTCTTAATACCATGTATAGTGTTTCTGTTGCCATATTTTCAAATGCCACTTGTTTATAACTCAAAAAGGATTTCATATTTATCTGCATTTCCTGGAAACTACTGTTTTTTGTTGTTTGTTTGTTTGTTTTTGTTTACTGAGCCCATCCCTTGACCAGTTTGACTGATCTGTCATCCTAGTCATAATACTCTGGCTTGTCAAGTAGATCTAGATGTTCCAATAGTCACTTTAATCCCCAATGAAGGAAATTTGCTTGACCACCAGAGAAGACACTAGAACATTTCAGAGACCTAAAAATGCTAAGTGAGTAACAAAAAAGAAAATGAAATTCCATGTTAATAAATACAAAGTAATGCATACTGAAGTTAAAAATTAAAGCTACTTGTGCACTTTACAGCATTCTAAGCTAAGAGTACTGCTTAAAGAAAGGGAGAGAAATAATTATAGGCAGTTCAGTGCACAGCTACAGTCAGGAAAGTTAGCACAATATTGGGATGCATACGAAGTAGGATGAAGAATAATAACAGAGATTATTATAATGCTTCTGTGAGTCAGTAATAGGGGTTCTTGCACGGTACTGTGTGCTGGGTTGATCAGCCCATCTCAGAGAGGTATTAAAGACCTATAAGGGGGTTCAATATAACAATAACAATTACAGAGAATCTGGAATAGCTCTCATGTAAGAAAATTGAGAGGGGTTTCCTTGGAAAGGCAATGATTAAGTGGCGACATAATAAAAGTATAAAAAATACCAAATACTGTAGAAAGATGAAGAGCATTTTTTCCCTTCTGTTTTATAATACGAGAACAAAAGGGGCATTAATGAAAACATTTATTTTATTTACTTATATTTAGAAAAATAGAGATGTCTATCCAAGACACTAAGCTTCCTTACATATTTACACAATAAATATCTTTACATAAAACCTAAACAGCATGAGGGTAACCTGTTCCACAAGAACTCAGACAGTCATCTACGTGCTATACAGAAAACAGTTCAGGAGCACATGTAATAAAGATAGTAAATTGAAAGCTGATATTCCGCCCCCCCCCCCCCCCCCCCCAATTTAATTAAGTGGTAGAACTATAGTGCAACAGAAGGTGATGAGACCAAAAATTTAGCAAAATTAAAAAGGAATTGCATGTTTATAATGATAATCATGATATACAGAGTCATTACAATTAATTATAAGAATTTTGTAAACCGTATTATATCTCACATTTCAGAGCTTAAACTTATCTCTAATGATGTGAGACCAGCATGAAACTTGGTGTAGATTGTAGATAATTTCCAATCTGTAATGGTTGTGCATTTTCCTGTGAAACAATTGCGTTGGATGCTCTTAGAGATCATTAAGACCTGATGGACCTTGGTGTGATCTAATATTTTGATTCTTATGTTTCTATACTAGTAAATATGTTGGCATCTAGCTCTGCGAAAGCAGAATTATTTTGAGGCAAGGTGTTAAGAAGCACTGAGTATTAAGCTTGCATCATTAGAGAGCCAAATTGCTTCAAACAGGCATTCCTGATGGTAAAGAATGTTAGCCAGATGCACTGTTAACTCTCAATGACTTGGGTTGCTTGGAGAGAGATTGTAGTTAGAGGGCTCAAATTGTTAGTCAACATATTTTGCTGATAGTTGGACTGGTTATAAAAAATGTTTTGGGCAGAACTAATTTTTATTGACATCCATTTCAGTAAAAAGTAAACCATGTTTTAGCTTTGCTCCCTATTTTGGTTACTAGTTTTAAAGTACTTTGACAAGTGTATGCAGGAATATATAGGACCAGACCCTGGTATCCATTATAAACAATTCCCCTGTCAAAGAAGTGGGATAAATTTATGTGAGACACTCTGGAGCCCTGTTAATACTATAGCATGCAATACTGTGGATGAAAAACCCTTGGCTGCTGTAAAACCTGTTAGAGCCATGTGGAAAGCTGTAATGGTCTTTCTTAAGAAACACAGCATAGAATTTGTTTCAGTTTTGCCTTACATAACCTATAAAAATCTCACACTAAACACCTACTTGCTGAAAGTACGGATGTGGACAAATTAGTGCTGAGTAAGCTGGGGTGTGAACTAAGAGTGCATTAAAGCTTGTGCACTAAGTGTCCATTTATCTACCCCACAGTATATGCAAAGGGATACTTTATTTTTATCAGGAATTGTCACAGAGTCAGAAGATGTACTCAGCCAGATAATTCCACTGGAATAATTGACATGCTGCAAGTTCAAACCCTAGAATTTTTTCAATAACTTTTTTGCATGTCCATAGATTTAATTTGGGGGCACTGGGGATGGACAACTAATATCTCTTGAAAAACAAAATACAGAAGATGCATCCAAGAAGTGCATCTATTTTAGCTTTTTCAGCATATAGAGAAAATACTCGGGGCACAGTAAGACTATTCATGACATTAAGAATATTCCAATTGCTGTGATACACAGGCTAAAATGAACCAAAAAGAGAAATGCTGTTTAAGGAAAACAGGATGTAATTTCATCAATATTTCTGAGAACACCGAAACATGCAAAGCTGTGGATAAGAAACTCTTAGCTTCCCAGTTGGCAACTTATTGATTATAAGAGCTGTTCACTAATGAGCTAACTAGAAGAAGCCAAAGTCAAAAAAGCTTGCAGAACCAAATATGCTGACACTGTTTAACAATGAGCATGTTTGCACAGGAACACCTGAACTTTGCTGGTTGAGGGAAAATGGCTTTGCCTTCTCTTGATTTATTTTTTTAGCCCATTGTAATATATTATTTAGCTTGATAACTAGGTTATTATTTAGGCAGAGTCTTTAATCAGACCGAATTATACTGTCTCAACAGAGCTCTGAGGGGTAGCTGGGTTTCAGAGAAATTGTATGCTACATCTGCAGGTAGTTGACTCTATTTTTCCTAGGCAAGAGGAGTATAGGACACTCTGCACAATTTGTGAGCTATTAATTTCCACAGCAATATAGAGAAATTTAACTTGTGAGTACTGAGGCCACTCATAGATTCAGTTTTGCTCTATACTGTCTTTGGTTAGCTAGGAGAATCTGTCTCACCTTGACAGATGTTCTTTCCTCCATTGCCATGCCTTTGTTGAGTCTCACATGGACTATGACACCTTGACCAGAAAGCTTTGGAAAGCCAGTGAGCTTACTGTGCTCTTTAAGTCTTACCTATTTTCTTAAATAACTCTGTTCGCTTCTCTCTATGTATGCTTCCCATTGAACATTGACAAAAAGATACTTTAGGCTTGCATGTAGGCAGATATATGTTAGGGTCTGTCCTGTAGCTCTGTTCTCTTGATTATTCAAATTGGGGCCAGGCTAGACTACACCGAAAGTTTCTTTTGGCTAATATAGACATGTTTTCTTCCAATGGGAAATAAGGAGCAAGCAGCTGGGGCTCTTGTGTGACTGGCTGTGACCAGAGTGCGTGCCAGGACCAGGAGCTAGGAAATGCTACTGGGTGCTGCAGTTTAAGCATAGCCCATCCCAATCACCTGAAGCTCCAGGATGAAGATGCTTGATGAAAGATATTGGATAACTTCACTCTGATGCAATATAACTCTCCATAATAGTGTAACGCTTATCTTTTCAGAAACCTGAGCTTGTAACTATGGCATGATTTTCCTATATGGATCACAAAAAGATCCATCATCTCTCAGCTGGGATGCAGCTGGATGGCAATGATAGAGCTGTGCAGCTGTGCAGGCTCTCTGCTGTCAAATGACACAAAGTACATGCTGTACTGATTAATATGTTTTCTCTAAGTGGACCATATATTTCTGTGGTCTTTCCTCCCTGAAATAAATAGATGTCAATATGCTTATATTTACACATTAGAAGTACTTTAGGAATTCTATTAAGTGAAGCACTCATGTACATTGTCTCTTCTGACAAGAGAACACATGTTAATCAGGTCACTTAATGCACAGTAAAGAGCATGATAAAAGAATCTAAGCAGGTTTTCCCTATGACTAACATAGAATAGGGTAATGGGCATAGCATTTATGTCCAAGGATTTTAGGTAGCAAAGATAAAATGCTTGAAGAACACTGTTTTCATATTCTGTGCAAGAAATATAGCATTTTCTTTTCCTTCACACGCATCACTGTTGCATTCTATTATAAATACTGCAATGGGAAGATAATTATTCTAAGGGGTTAGTTTTAAAGAGCCTTTTTGGGGTAGAGGGAGGAGGATTTTTCATAGTCATTTATAGGAGATCTGAGTTGTGCAACAAAAAGCTGGAAAAGCTTTGCTGTTGATTTCATGAGCTGGGATTAATGTTCTTTGGTAACTCTTTTGTGCTTGCTGATGTAGACAAACATGCAGTAGTTCTAAATTTATACAGCATGTACGGGAATCAAGCTTGCCTTTTCATTTAAATGCCATTATGAACAGGAGGCATTTTTTATATCTAATGACTCCTAAAATGGCACACGCTGATGGGCGAGACTAGAAAAATAACAAGATAAATAAAGAAGATACTTAGCTATAGTCTATCTATAGCAAGAGTAAACATGAATTCTGTTCTTTGAGACCAAGCAGAGTTAACTTTTGTGAATTAGATATAGGGGGTTTGTTTTAATGGGTCTATATATGTATGTGTACATATATGGATTTGTATATGTGACATTGTGACCAGGCACTTTGACCATTTCTTTTGCTAAGGGAGTTTACAGATTCTGCATTCAGAAGATTAAAGGGGACTGTTTACAGGAAGATATACAAACACTGGCAGAAACTGATATGCCACAAAGCTGTGGTGATAATGCTGTTTTAAAATGTGTACTAGTGGGGACACAGAGCTAATTTCCATAACTACTGCAGCATCTTATGCCTCTGAGAGGAACTGTTGTGGAATACAAAGTGGAGGCTGCTTATTAAGTGTTTTGGTGACAAGGCGGCAATATTTTATATAAAGTATGAAAAGGAAGCCTCTGGAAAGCTACTTAAGGTACAGCATTTCCTTCTCACTTTAGCAATTAGGATGTTGAAAAAACCCAACACCCAGCTGAAAACGCAACCTTTGGACACAAGTACTCCCTTTGATAATGGCACAAGAACATAGAGAATCACATAACTTTATAGAGAATTTCTCAGATCATAGTAGTTCTTTGTCATTATGCAGAGGAAATTCTTTGGGACTATTTTAAGAACAATATTCAAAATGTCTGTTTCATTTTAATATGGCAGAAGACAGAAATATATATGCGCTAAGTTCTGTCTTAATCCTCAAAATATAAAACAAGTTTACCTAAGTTTAAATCTGGAAGAACTGGTACTTCTCCTATTGAAATGCTTGTTGTTTAGGTAGCCTCCCTACCATTCTTGCTATATAAGAAAGAGGAGCTATGAAATTGATCTAACATCAAAACTAGCCAGGCAAGAATCTGTTAAATGCAGAAAGGAAAATGCAGAGGAAATAGACTGGGTATAGCTGTTTAACTTTGTGCAGCTGACTTCAAAGTCCTATTCTGAATCTTACTTGGAGTCAAGTATCACACACTATCAGCTACTTACACAACCAGTACCTATCCCTTTTGCTTCTCTTCTAAAAGGAGAAAATAAGGATTATAGTGGCAACTGGTTATGAGAGCTCTAGGGTCATATAACCTCTATTTTGCTGAGGAGAGGAGAGGCTTGAGCTCACATCCTGTGTGACTGTCTTCACATGCCCATTTGGCTGCCTTTTAAAGCAGCTGGTAGCATGGCAAGGTATGCTTCCTTCCTACTTTGACAATCCAGGACTGGGTAATCTTTGAGACATACTCCAGGCAGAGCTCTGTTCAGGTTGCTGGTTTTCAGTAGGTGTCAGCGTGATTATGCTGCATGTATCAACTAAAAGCAATACTGCTGTTGGTTGGTTGAGTGACAGAGGAATTGCTTTAAAGATGTCATTGGTATCTTCATGTTGGCCTGGGTGCACTGTTATATACAAGTTATGATTACAAAAAGAATTCGGAGGACTTAAATGGGAAGTGGATATCAAAAATGAGATGTATTTTCATTAAAATGTCAGTGTTTCAATTGCTGTAAACTGCATCCAACTATTAACAAAAGATTATATCTTGTAGTGGCTTGAAAGAATAGAATAATGGCTGAAATATTATTTCTTCATAACACAAGAAACTGTGAAGTCCATTGTAGTTCAGTTATGTTTGTATTAGGACAGTACGTTCAAAAGAAGTGGGTTTTGAAAGTGATATGATCAACGCTGAGAGCTAGTGTCTTTGCAGCATGAATTTCAGAGGGATTGCTTCAGATTAGCACTAGTCTGGCCCGGTGGACTCAATGCCCATTTGTGTTTGGAGTGTGTGAGTTGAGCTCCTGGACTACTACTTCCAGTTTCATCCAAAAGACACCTATATTGTGTGCTCCAAGAATCCTCTGTAATTTGAGCCAAAGTGCAGTATGTAATCCTTTCAACGCATGCTCCTGAATTAAAGCACTAACATAGATGCATCCTTTAAGCCCCCATTGCCCCCAGTCAATACAGTAACTCTATCCAGCCCAACATTAAAAAAAATACTTACATGTGATCAAAGCCTGTTTAGGCACATCTCAGCTCTTCACTTGCTCTGATTTGCGTACCAAAACAGAGGAAATTGCTTAAACAAGCACACCAGAACCCTTTGCACTTAGGGAATCTGGCTCTACTGAAGTCAGTATCACTGTATCTTTACAGCTGTTGGTACCCAGAGAACTGTCAGACTACCTGTATGAACTGCAATGAAACTTCTACAGAGGTAAAATGGCTTCACAGGTATAAGAAGCAGAAGTATGTAAAATGAAAAATTACGCATGTGTTTCTGTGCCTTTGTGAATTAGTGGCTAAAAGCAGAACTGGATATGGCTTCTCTGTGAGACTGTATTGCTGGAATCAGCTGTAGAATAGAATTCATAACTTGCACCACATGAAATGAAAACTCCTAAGGATCCCAGAAACTAGCTGTGAGATGAGCTCTCTAGGGAGCAAATAATCACCTCATTGACAGTACTGAGCTGCATTAATATGCACCAAAAGTGATGCCAGCAGTTTCTGGAGAGCAAATTATGGTATTTCTTTCTCTCACATCCTGCAGGAGTCTCTTCATTGACAAATAAAGTGGACCTTATTAAGCTGAAACATGTCTCTTTGAACTAGACTTACTGTAGCATCCAGTCTGGACGTATTTCAATTTCCTCATGGGGAATATAAAAAATAGAGAGAGTAGCCTTTTTTTTTTTTTTTTTTTTTTTTTTCTTTCTTTTGGTGTGTGCTTTTTTCCTATTATTGAGTAAAACTAAAATGAGGTACTCTACTTTGGACAAATCTAAAAATCAATATTTCTTCTAGCCTTTCTGCATCCTAGGGGGACAGACTGTAGGGGTAGGCTACTTACTTTAACTAGTCAGTAGGCTTTAAAGGAAATGGCTTATCATGTATATATATATATATAAAAATAAATTTATCATTGTTTGCAGTTTTGTTTTGGAAGTTTTTGATCACCTTTGCTTTTTTTATAGGAGGAAACATTCATCTTCACTGGGAAACCATGCATTTTCCAGGTGTTCAACTCAACAAAGTGGCTGGTATTTTTCTAGGGCATATTTTAAAGATGACTTCAAGGCAAAATGCACAGAAACAAGCTGCACTATAGTGGTGTGGTTTGATGCTCACAATGCCTGAGCTTTGATTTACTGCTACTTACTTCCTGTCAATGACTTTTACATCACTGGTGTGATATCCATTAGTTTTGTCTTGTTTCCATTGGCTCTTGACCTGACTTTATGCTGAGATCAAACCAAAAGGAAGATATGTCAGAAATGCATTGCTGTAGATGTTGACATGTGGAGTCAAAGCAGAAAGCACAAAGGTGGGGTTAGAGAAAGACAGATAAGTATCTAAATGGCTTAGGAAACTGTTATTTTGTTGTAAATTTGGGAAGGAACAGACATAACTGGGAACAAAGCCATTTGTAGGAGGGAAAGTTGTAAATAAGCCAATACATGGCTTTCCTCAAGTGCCTGTACACCAGCGCGCAGACCTTGGTTATCAAGAAAGGCCTGGAAGTCCATGTACTTCCATAAGCCTGTGGTAAGATCAAAATCACAAAGATCGGGTACAATACCATGCACAACTTGGACACTGTCATGAGTGGTTACAGCCTATCTAGGAAAATTAGGAAAAGAAGAAGAGAAGGTCTCTGTTGCTGTGTTGGAGACCTCTCCCATGAAACTGGAAATGTATTTGTCAAGACCTTCTGATGAGTGATGTTGGCAATATTGTGCTGGGGGTATGCTACAGGCCACCTGACCAAGAAGAGATGAGGATTTCTAAAAACAACTTGCAGGAGGCTGCTGCTTGTACATCCTCATCTTTGTGTGGGATTTTAACCATCCAGACATTTTCTGGAAGGGCACCAATGTGCAAGCAATCCAAGAAGCTACTACACTGCATATTGGCTACTTCCCAGTGCAAATACTGGAGGGGTCAAACAGCATAATGGTGTACATGACCCGTTGTTCACAGATGATTGAGGTCAGGGTCTGAAGGAAAGTTGGAAAGTAATGCGGCAGACTCAGGGCTCTGGCCTTCAGGAAAGCAGATTTAAATCTGTTTAGGCAATTTCTTTGCCCAAATTTCAGTTTGTTAGACAGAATTCCCTCTGGACGCTACAATGAGGGAAAAAAGTGTATAAGCTAAATGGTTGCTTTTTTAAAGAAAACTTACTGAGATTTCAGAAATGAACTCTCTTCCACTTGTGCAGGAAGATGAGAAATTTTGGCAGAAGAGTCACTTGGCTAGGCAGGGTGCTTCTGGATGAACTGAAACACAAGAACACACAAGAAGTGGAAACTAGGCAACAAAGGAGGAATATAAACAGAATGGCTTGAGCATTTGGAGCAAAATCAGAAAGACCAAAGCCCAGCTGCAGATAAAAGTACTGAGGAACATAAGGGGTAATGGGAAAATATGCTAGGATCAGTGGGATGTTCAGGAAAAATGTGGGTCCATTGATGAGTGTAGGAGAAACAGATGGTACAGAAAAGCCTGAATGACTCCCATGCCTTTTCTACCTCTGTCTTCACAAGCAAAATTTTCTGTACCAGCACAGCTGTGGGTGGGGAGGGACAACAGGGGATAGGGGAACAACAGGTTAGAGACTGCTTAGAGAAACTAAATGTATTCAAAACCTTGGACAAGATTAGATTCACCTGAGGGTGCTGAAAGGGTGACTGAGGTGATGCAATTAGATAAGGTTGCCGAATTTAGTTCTACTAATGATTTTCTGGCTGTAACAGTGTTGCCAGGAATGCTTGGATTGACATTTACAGGCAGGGACAAGGCTGATAGTCCACACCAGAACAAACAGCCAATGACATAATATTAGGCAAGCTGTATAACTTAGGTGAGGGGTTTCCAGAGAAGAAATAAGCGCATATTGCAGAATGCAAGAAGTAAGTACATCCTGAGAAGCCATATACACTGCCAGGAAAAAAAAAGGTTTTGTTTGTTTGTGCCTAGCCCGTTAAACTTAAAGGATGTGCTTTGTGCTGAATATTCTTATGAAACCTGCAGCTGGATGCTCTCTCATTAACTATATCTCTGTGAACAAAGTGTTAGGAATTTCTATCTTGGCCTTTTTATAGACCAGTGAAACACTTGCTGCCCTAACCAACTACTCATAAGAGATTATTCTTTTCTTTATAAGGGAAATGGAATTATTCTTTAAAACAGAAAGTAGAAGCACTTTTCTTCCTGAAATCACCACTGAATTTTTGTCTAGTGACCTATCCAGTCAAGGCTTGATCCTAAAGTACTTACCATTCCTGTGTCCATATTGTTGCCTTTGAGTTATATTTGAAAATCTAGACTAGAGCACTAATGCACCCATCAACTTCAATGGTGCAGGGTACATATCTTGTTTATTTTCTGGATTATCCAATCCTGTCTGACATACATCTTGTCAGGAGTGCTAAAATACCTTCAACAGTGCGTTCATGAGTTCTAAGTGAATGACCTGCAATCAGCTGTTTGGTTTAACCACGTCCTTATCACTCTTTCATAGCTGTTGATCTAAGTTAGCACTAATGGATTATGATTGTGTAAACACCTGGGAATTTCTCATGTTTGGACTAGAACAAGAGTATTTATACATGAAGAAAAATATCTGAATTCGCTATTCATTGAATCAGTCAGAGAACATAAGAAACAAAACAAAGTGAGGTAGTTGACCAGTCACAAAATGCAGACAGGGTGAAATTGGATTTCCTTGATTGCAGAAGAAATTGTGTAATTAAAATGGTTAGAAACACCATAAAAGTAGTTGACAAAAAGGCCACATTTGCTGGCTTTTTCTGTTAGGCTCTATTTGCTGGATTTTGGTTGAGGAGGGAAATTAATATATTGTCATCTAAATAGTCAGCATGGTGCTATTTCCTTCTATCTCAATAATAAAGAATATATAAATTTGCTTTTAGGAGTATAGAGCATGTTCCATATAATACAATAATTTTACTGTAGGTGAAACATGAGTGTCAAACTCCTTGAGCAAGTTTCTGAAGCAAACCTCCCTATTTGTCTAACTTTTCTAAATATTTTTCTGAACTTGAGTCCATGCCGATCTTGAACATAGTAATGCCTGTAGTGTTTTCCCTGTTTTGTACTGGGGGGCGTGAAGAGAGAGACAACAACAAGTTAATTATTAGAGAGTAGGAGGTAGAAGCAGAATAACAAAGCAGAGAAAGGCCTCTGAAGGAAAGTGTCAGTGTCTAAAAATACAAAGTGTCATTGAGGTGATGGGTGCCATTTTCCTCTCTGCCCTTTTCTGCCTCTTACTTTTCTTCCCTTTACATTTCAGTTTGTCCTTCATATTCACATCTGTTCTCGCTGCTTCACCTTTGCTTCCTGCTATGTGTCTTCACTTGCTGCATGGAGTGCACTGTACAAAGAACAGTCTGTATGCTAGGTAATGATATCTACTTTAGGACTTAGCACTCATTTTTCACCTAAACTCCCACAGGGCTCACCGATTAGATCAATGTCATACTAGGCTCAAGAAAAGGTGTATCCGGTTCAAAAACAAAGTTGCAGGAATTTCCATCTGTGTTACAACCTAATAGCTCATATTTCCCCTCTAAAGTTGGGATACAAATTCACATTGCGTCTCTTCTAAGACAGTTCCATGACCATCAGGGAATCCCCACACTGCTCTCATGGTTGCATTGGTACTTCTGCTTTTGCAGCTGCTCAGTAAACCCAATTAGGGAACTGAGCCATCTAGCAAGCAGCCCAGAATGTGTGTATTTAACGTTTCCCTTCCTGGTTTAAACATAGCTGTCCAGTAAAGAAGAAAAGAGAATATGGAAATGGGAACCCAGTGGCATGGGAGAGGGGACTTCAGACTTAACTTTAACATCCAGCTATGACCTCAGCCCTTCTAGATCTAGTCTTTCTCTGTTACCTTTTAGCCATATTATAAATCTGTGTCTGCCAGCAGCACTCTGAATATAACACAGTAATCAATTAAATATTTCTAATTAATCTGTACCTGAAAAATCCTGTAACATTCCTAAAAAGCATGTAAATGACTGATCCTAAACAGATTAACTGAGCATCTTGAAGAACTGTTGGCATCTGTGCAGATATTTTGTACAGCTTACAGGACATTTCAACCGTTTTATGAAATATGTGTAGGTCCTTTAGTGTGCTGCTTTTGAGGATAGTCAGTATTTCATTTTGTGAACTGTTCAGCATCTTGATAGTACGTGCTTGTGAATTGCTCAGCATCTTGATAGCTTTTAATGACAGTTCCTTTTATTAAATTTGTGAGAAGTGCAATTAATGGCTTACTAACACTTGGCATAGAATATATATTATGCTTTTAGAATTCCTTTTTTCTCCTTTCTTGCCTTCCTAAAAGACCAATGTCATAGCTTCTTAGTGGTGTAAAAGCCTTCCTGAGCTTTACCCATCACAAGTAGAGCATTAGGTAGGTAATCTGTACTAGGGTCAGGCAACAGATTTATTAACTTGCACATACCTGACTGAGAAAAATGACTGTAGAAATATGATCACTTAGCTTATTTATTTTGGGGCACTAATGGTATGTTTTAACTTCAAGTATCAAGGACAGCATCAGCATGTTCAGTAGATTTTTTTTTTGTACCATTTACTCCTTTTGTGCCATTGCTCTTTTTTATAGTAAGGTAATCTTGCTTTTTTAGACAAAGCGTGAAATGAAGTCACAGGATCTCATTTGCCTGGGATGGAAACTAAACAGAAAGACCCATCTGATCACATACATATCTACACAACTATGGTTTTATGCAGACATGCCTCTGTTCAGTGTCTAAGTTTTTACAGCACATCATGTATGACAGATTTTTCTGTATGACTAACAACAGGCAGAGAGCTCTGTGAAGGTGAAAAGGGGACACAATATTGAGGAGGCATATTGAAGAATCAAACAAATAGCTAAAATGAGGATGGAGTGAATGAATGAGTGGGAAAAAAAAGACTTGGTCAAAAAGTGAGAAAGAAGAAACAAAGGAGGCAACAGACAATGAAAGGAAAATCACTTCAGGAACACAGCTACTGCTTCTGAGTTCAAAATTCAACAGAAAAAAAAAGTATTGTAATAGTAGAAAATAGATGGAAGGGAAAAGAGCATGAAAAGAGAACAAGGGAGATTTTTTTTTTTTTTTCTCAGCTGGCTAGTTTTCCCTAGAATATGTTATTATCCTCTGTATTGGCTTGAATGATTTGGCCCATTTTGTTTATTGTTTCCCCTTCCCTGTGTAATGACTCCTAAGTGAGCAGAACCTGTCGAAATGGAGGTGATGAGCAATTGTGAGGGACAACAACTGACATGGATCCTGCATGTACCACACCCAGAGAGTGCCAAAAGGGAGGTTAAACACGTCTGAAATAACCAGTTGCTTGGCATTGGTATACAGTTGTATATCACAGATCTTAGTCCTAGGAAGATTCAGTATAACTGGCCTGCAGCTGGCCGCAGCCATAGGGTCACTCTCTTCCTGCTTCTCATTCAGTTCAGTAGCAACCGTGATGTGCGGGGTCCCGTGTCTGAGGGCTGTTGTCCTTGGTATTATGCCAGTTAGATGATGCCAGTTCTGGGTATTATGATGATGCAGCATGAAACAGAGAAGCTGGGGGTGTTTTGAAGAGTAGCACACAGATGGGATGCTGCAGAGAGCTGGTATACAGGCTGGTATAAAGAGTTAAATACGTGTAGGACTGCCAGGTGATGACAGAGACATTGAAATGCTACACTTCCTGTGAAAGAAAAGTCACATAAGCAATGTTTAAGTGCTGCTGAACTCAGCAAATAGGTGTTCTACATATAACTTACCATGCTTCCAGATCTTTAATTCACTGATAGTTTCTGCTCTCTTGACCTGTTGCAATAATGACTACTTCACCTACCCAAGTGGCTGACGTGTAACACGGGGAGAAAAGCCAAGGGGCAGAAGTCCCAAGCTAGCTGCTCAATATAGGACTCCAAGCATTCAGAATGTTTTGGCTGCTGCAGCAAATTTACAATTGTGTTTCTAATTGTCTCATTACAGTGAGGATGTGCAACGTGTCAAAAGATGAAAATACTAATAGAGACTATCATGTATCATACTCTATAAGTAGTTCCTTTTTGCAAACAGCAAAGTTATGAACTGATAAACTGAAGGTGAGGATTAAATCAATCGTTTCTAAAGAGATAACTTCAGAACTTCAGAGAAATGCAACTTCTTCACTAATTCTCTCTTGCTGATCCTACTCTAACTTGTAATGAAAAGATTAGATGACAAGTGTCACCAGCATTATTTCTGATGCTAAGAGATTGCTAACAGCATGATAGAAGTCTGGGCTGTGAATAGTGCATGAGGAACGTTATCTATAGCATAGGTTAAATGGGGAACCTGCTTTTTTGTACCCTGACAACATAATTACAAATGCTTCTTGCTCCTTATACAGGTCAACTTTTTGCTTCTGCTGCTAGTTTATTAGGTAGTGTAGTGTGCTACACGAATCTGTCATGGTCCTTCTTGACCTAAAAAAGTCTGAGACTGGATGATCCAAAGTCATGTAAAATCAGTGTGTTTTCTCCCCAGGGATGTTGCCAGGCTTTGGGTGAATCTCAAAAAAATAAATAAATTAGGGATTAACTTTTCTTAAATGAGCTCGCAAAAGAATTATTTGAAATAAAAGTACAGCAGTGGGTAGCAGGACACTTATTTTCTATTTCAGCCTCTACCATGAGAATTCTTGTTGCCTCAGTTTACCCAGTTCTGTTTGACAGCTGCCTCATAGAGGAGTTGCATAGCTAGTGCAGTTGAATGTTTGGGAAGATCATCACAGATCCTTAATGAAAGACGTAGTACAACTCTAAGGTATTATTATTATGTTTTTCCTCACAGCTTTATGAATATTATTTAAAAAGTTTTATTTGTTCTGTTTGATAGAAAGAAGAAATCATTCACAACTGGTAACAGCTTTTACATGAAGTCGTGCTAGCCTGCCATTTTGTTTAAAAAATAAGTTTGGGTTTTTTTTTCCTAGTTTTATCATTCATTTTATATGATCCATTCTAGTCTCTGCACTTGAGTTTCCTGCATGATTAATTCTATAATATTAAAAATGTGATGAAATGCACACTTTATAAAATTGATGGATAATTATGTTTCTTATGTTAGTCAGCAAAACGAATGATGAAAAAACCCACTGTGGCCTGATCAAAACCATTAAATAATTTAAAATGAGGCCTTCAGAATCAGGTTAGAAGAATTATGTTGAAAATAATTGTTATCTTGCTTTATAAGCTTTCTGATGTGTCCTATCTCTTGCAGGGCTTTTCTCTTGAAGAATGTTAAGCACGTATTTGTAGTTAATTTGCTGATACTATGCACAAGAGTTATTACTTTTTCTTAACTTCAAATTGTGCAGTTCATTCTTTTCATTCCTAAAAGGATAAAGACTGGGATTTTCCAAAGGAGCTTAGAGAATTTAGGGCTAAATTTTAAAAGGTGCCTGAAGATTCAGATAGATGCCAAAGGGGATTTTTCAGAAGCATTCAGCTTTGTATTAGAAGAAACAGAGGTAGGTATTGAAATTCTTGAAAATCATACTGGGTTTGTATCAGTAGACTTTAAGTTTCTACAGGTATTAAAATTGTCTTCCTTGGTTATGTCTATTTTAGTAAGTAGTGCAACACAGTAGGAGCAGATTTGTAGAGCAAAATGGTGCTGAGAAGCTGACATTCACATTATTTAGTTTTGGAGAGTTTGTCTTCAGATGAGCTCTGGTCCTGTCCCATAGATTAAATTCAAATTAGCAGCTGGAGCACATTAAATATGCCACAGGATCCTGGAAGTATTGTTTGGAAAGAATGCCTGGAAGTCCTCTAGTCCAGTCTCCAGCTCAGTGAAGGACTTTTGTCAGCAGGATCAGCAATGGTTCTTTTTTAGCCAAATATCCAAACCTGCTAGGAATGGGGCTTCCACAGCCTCTCTAGGGATAAAGTGCTGCACTACTCTCCCAGTGAAAAGTGCTTTAGAAGTCTAGCCTGAACCTCCCAAGCTGCAGCTTCTGGCTGTTGCATCTTGTGCTATTGTTTACCTCTACCAAGAAAACTTTGGCTCTATCTCGTTTCTTGCCCAAGCTGTAAGCATTAGTATGGAAGCACATGAAGCAGGAATGTGCCTTTGCAGCCTTTGCCCATGCAGACTTTCTCCATATACACCGCTTTCTAACTTACCTCTGGATGTAGACACCCTAGTTCAAAGCTCTCCTCATTAGGTTACCATGTCTGTCTCCTAATGCACTCTGAAGAAAGAAAATAAAGCCTTACTGGTGACTCAGGTATGCATCCAGCTGATCTTCTGCCACATATGTCTATTCTCTCTGAGTCTTTCCCCTTGACCAGAAGGATGGAAGAGAACACCACTTTGACTTCTGTCCGCATTTCCTTTGCACCATTGTCCCTAGCAGCAAGGTGCAGTAGTCTCCCCTTGATGAGCCTCCAGGTGATTTCCCATTCAGCAGGGATGCCTTGTGTTGTCTGTGAGTTCCTGACATTTTGATTCCCCTGAAACAATACAGATGAAGCCTGTCAGAAATGTTATTGACAGAAAGTTCTGGTTGGAAAATGTTAATTGAAAAAACAAATGAACGAACTCAAAATGGATATTCTATGTGGATGCTATTGAACTGTGATATATTCTTGGGCATAGCTTTTGCCTTGATCCTCCTGTAGTCAGGAGCAGAGAATTCGGTGGATGTGTCTAAATTGCCTGCACAATTCTGGTCACTTGATTGTCCATCAAAACCACGCTCTGCCTTTATTCCCTGGCATCTTTCAAAAGCATTCCCTGTTCAGTCAATCTAGATAGATCCCTGTGAGATCTCTTACAGTCTTCTATGGGAACATGCTGGAAGCTCCAGTCAGTTTCTAGCCTCACTCTTCATATTTTGACTACTGCTATAGAGCTGTAAAGAAAAGTAAAAAACACAGTTGTTACTGGTAATCTGGAGACCCAGGTGCTATTCCCAAACTGACACTTATTTATTGTGACATTAGACCAGACACAAAACTCCACTCTACCCATATCCCATATAGGTGAAATAAAACCATAATGTAGAATTCATGACTCTGTCCATATGGGGATGTTATAGGTGTTACATACTGTTATAGATACCTTAACTGTCAGTTTTTCATGGAAAGTATAACAAGTCAAATAGAATCACCTTAAAGTTCCTACTTTATTATGGATATTAGAGTCTGGGCACACAATCCAGTTATGGTGGAGTATGGTAAGATCTAATTTTCCAGGCTGTCAGCTAACTGCTTGGGTACATTACTCTACCTTATACTACTATGAAGTAAAAGTTGCCCTTTCCATGGATTAGCTGCCTTTTTGCAAGTTCCTCTCTGCGTTTGGCTCACAAAATCTTGTTTGAGTGTTCATCGCCTCAAAGAAATATATCAGGGTAGGAAAAAGTACCTTCCCCTTCTGGAAGTTTTGCTGTTTTTTCCCCCATCAAGCTTTACTTTTGTTTTTATATGGTTTTTGTCCTTAATTAGGCTCTTAATTACTTTCCCTGAAACCACAGTAAGTCTCATTGCTTTGTAATTCCCCTGATCTCCTGTGACTTCTTATTTTAAATATAGATGGTGTTTTATGTGAACAGATTGTTATCCTCAAAAATAACTGCTGTTGTAAAGCCTGCATTTTGCATCCTTGTCTATATCAACACTGCTTCAAACTTTATTTCATTCAAAGTTTTCAAGCCAATCCAGGTCTTGTACCCTGGAGAATCTCAAACATATCGACTGTTTTTCTGGTTTTGTGCTATATTCTTCATAGTTGTTCTGTGCTTATTGGAAAAAAATTTGAAGATACTTCCTTCTTCAATTAGCACTACTCCATCTATGGTCAGCACTGGTGTAAAGGAAGTAGTAAGTTATTAGCAAACTATGAAAGCAGTTCCACAAAGAAAGTGAGGAGAAATAGGCAGGTGAGACAGCAACATCAGCCAGCATGGGGAAGGCAGAGCCTCTGGTATGCCTTTTCACAAGGTGGCAGAATCTGCAAGGGTGTGTGGCAGGAGTGTCTGCTGCTTTAAGGGTATCTGGTCAAGGACCTTTTCAATGCGGCAAGGGATGATCAGAAAAGGAGGAAGACATAAACAAGAACATAGAGGGACACAAACCTGATGGACAAACGATAAGGGAGGCAGTGATGGAACCGAAGCTGGTTAATCACCCTAATTGATGAGGGCCTGTGAGAGTGTGAGAATGTTTATTCCAGTGAGGTTATCTGGGGACCTGCTCAGGGATCTTGTCAATTGAGAATTCAAGGGAAAAGGGGGAAGCCAGAAACCAAAATATACCAAGACACAGACCTGACAAAGCAAACATGGAGACAATGACAAGGAACAAACCTCACCACTCACACTAATTGATGGGCTATCAAGAAACCACAGATGCTACTTCCAGGAATATCAACCTGGACTTTGCAACTGATAAAATTGTAAACCAGGGGGACCCCAAACAAGGAGGTGTGCAGGAACGGATAGAGCTGTACAAACCCATGGGGGATGTGCAGGGGAAGGGGAGCAGGGAGGAGCAAAGATGTGGGTAGACAGAAAAGGCTATAAAGGAGACCGGTCGCTTGGTAAATGGGGCTGGTCAGTACGCTTGTCTGCTATCTTCTTATGTCTTCTTATTAAATCTTTTCTTAACTATCTCTGTGTTTCCTCACTGTCTGTTCCGTGTATACATGTGTTGCAAGGACTAAGTGCCAGTTACTGGTGAGACCTGTATGTTTGTCAGTGGGTTTTGTGCTAGCTACTGGACTCAGACAAGGGGTGTGGGGGCCTGTGGCCTGTGGTGTCAGCTACTGGAGCCAGTGGGGTCTCTGTGCCACCCACGGGAGTGAGTGGGGGTCTCGGACCCAGCCACTGGGGTGGGAATGGTGTGTGTCCCAAAAACCAGCTGCTGGGTGAGTGGGGCAGGCATGAGTGAAGAGTGTGAGGGGCTCAGCACCGGCAGCTGGAGCAAGACCGTGGATCACAGCCTGTGTGCCTGGTGCTGGCTCCTGAGGGGGGTGAGTGTCTGTATCTCCCCCAAATCATGTGTGGGGCGTGTGTCTTCACTACCAAATCTCAAGCAGGACCAGCCAGCAAGTAGGTGACCTGTTGGGAGGGTAAGAGGGCCCAGGATCTGGGCAGGGGTGTTGGACAGACAGAGGGGCCGTGCTGGTACTTGGGGGACCAGTGAATGTACAAGTGCTTGTGAATCTAGAGAGTGTTGTGTGTGTGTGTGCCTGCGCTAGTGACCTAGTGAAGTGACCAGCCGAAGAGGAGGAGGGCATTTGGCTGTCTGGGTTCGTGTTTTAT
The DNA here is from genome assembly GCF_965183815.1 of Platalea leucorodia. NCBI lineage: Eukaryota > Metazoa > Chordata > Aves > Pelecaniformes > Threskiornithidae > Platalea > Platalea leucorodia. Next base: position 65,702,822 of record NC_138828.1, on the reverse strand, counting down.
GAGGTCTGGATATAGGTGCTGTTGAAGGCGGTGCCTTGTCTGTGGCAGCCTGTGTGTCCGGCTGTGTCAGTGTCCTGTGTGTGTGAGTGTGTGTTTGTGTCTGTGAGCATCTCTGGGATATGTCTGCAGCTTCGCTACTGGTTGAACATGCAGTCAGGAAAACGGCAGCCATGTCCCTCAGCCTGGACAGAGACCCCAGGTCCCGGGGCACCAGGCTGGGCTCCAGTAGCTGGGCAGAAGGGTCCTGAGCTGGAGCTGCTGGGGGAGGCAGCAGCAGATCTAACATCACTTAACAGAATCAAAGTTTCAGATACTGCATCATCCCTTATAAATCCCTTTTAGAGTGTTGTGGGTTAAGTACAGGTAGTAGAATGACCTCCCATGGGAATACACATCTGGAGCCTTCTGCCTCTCCTTTCATTAAGTTACAGTATACCTGTTGATCTGCATTGGGCGAGAGCCTAATAAACTACAATTACTATTGATCAGAAGATGCGTAGTAACAGCCTGGCTCCACTGCCTGCTCCCTTATACACTCTCAAATGCCCAAGGCAGTGTTGCGATTTGTACTTCCAACTGGGAGCACAGGGTAGAGGCCTTGGCAGGCACAGAGGGTAGCACTGGGTTCATGCAATGTGGTAAAAAATGTGGAGAAGAAGATACAGAACATCGGCTCGGGAGGTGAGAAGGGAAGAATATGTTTTTTTATGATGTAGAGTGGGTGACTGGAGGATGTAAAGGATAATGCATCTAGATGACAGTTTGCAGTGAGAGGATGGGGGAGCTGGGGGCAATCAGCTGAATATGGAAGCTACTCTCAGGATCAAAGGCTAACAACCACCTAAAATAGCTCCAAATAAAAGGCACATCTAAAGCCATTGTATATGTGTTCTTAGGACACTTTTTTGGTGCTTTTCAAATCTTACCCTTATGAACAAATAGTTTTCAGCACATCATTGTAAATGTTTAATGCACATGGTTTCCAGATAGAATGTCAAAATGTGAAGTTTGTAGATTCAAAAGCAAAGCAGTGATCCTGTCTCTCGTCCTGATGGCTGAAAACTGATCCGTTACTGGGACTATGAAAAAACACAAGATCATGTGAGCGTGTAGCCAGGTTATCTACCTGTGTAAGTTGTCCGACAATTTCAATGATGTTTTGGCAGCTGATGCCTGTTGGTGATCCAGAGGTATCTCTTTTTATGTGTTGGTATGAACTAATGAACCATTTCTGTGGTCTGAATGAAGATAGGCTTATAGTTCTCTGTTTTTTTATAGTCTCTGTTTTTTGTTCTGCATTTCCCTTATGAACGATCACTTATTTAATATGTAAACTTGTTATAGCTGGTTTCTTTAAGAACAAAGAATGCAAATGTGATCAAAGAGCTTATAGATCATTCTAGCTATCAATATGATACAAAATTAATAATTTCTAACAATTTACTCAGTGATGCACTGGAAATTACTATGTAATGGCATCTGGTTAAGGAAACTCAAGATTAAAAAAAATCTGAATGAGGTTGAATGTCGAAGAAAGTGCCAGTAGCTCTCCTGTTTTATTTCAATTTCCTATAATTTTATACAATAACATGTCTCATCTTTTTATAAATATCTTTAGTGCACACAAATCCCATATATTTCCTGGTAATTAAACTAAAGCTAGAATTTTTTTCTAAATCCTGTTTGAGAGCATGACACTGATTTTATTGGGGATATTTTTTTTTAAGATTGCTTTTGTGAATTATTGGGCTATAAAGCAGAAGTATAGTACAATACATCTTCTATTTATGGATTCTACAGGTATGACACTATACGTGTGACCTTGTTCAAATATTCTTATTGTAACAGGAAACAGTGATCCAAAATACTAGATATGCATAAGAAATTACCCTGGCAGTCATAGCTGATTTCTTAGTGTTTATTGTTTCTTTATCAGATGAGCACTTTATTCCAGGTTTTAAATCCCCTAGATGGCACTACAGAATACAGTATTTAAATGTTTTATACAGTGCTGTTAAATAGACAATGTTCTATAATTTTTCTTCTGAAAAATAAACATTAATGAGTTTAACAAAATGAAGTAAAAGGCAAAGATTTTGTTTAATACATGCAAGATAAGCTACATGCTTGGTATTTTGGCATGTCCTTATATACAAAAAGTGGAACGGCATGCTAGGCATGTGCCAGATCACACAGAACCCTTTCTGCTAGTGTGGTCCAGATGGTAGCTGTCAGTTTCAAGTCCAGACTTGGGCCTCCAGGTCTGAATTGGAAAATAAGTATGTTCAATCCAAAGGGATTAAAAATCAGGAAAGAAAACAAGTGCTGCTGTTTCGTATTGGAAACATACTTGGCAATCGAAAGTACTGAAAATGTATATTGCAAAGAGTTGTTGTTTGAGACCAGGTAAGCGATTTTAACATTTTAATTGGCATTTAAATTTCACGCTTTAGTGGCAGGTGCCTCGTATGCTGGACCTCATGGGAATCCTGATAGTTTGTATTACTCCTGAGCATTTCTTTTGCAGTTGGTATGTCATTGTCTGCAGATCACTGCAGTAAATACTGTACTGTACTGCTAAAAAGAGAGAAAAACATTGCCATCTGCAACTACAGCTTGCAAATTACAGCTTGCAATCGTCTGCTATTAAATAAAGACACTTTAACAATATTTTGGGTTTTAAATTAGCAATTTACATCACAAGACACTGAAAATACTAGTCTTTTAATACTGCAATTTTCTTTCCTTTTAACCAGGCATCAACATGTATTGAATAAAAAAAAAAGAAAGTAATACAAACCAATGTTTACTTAAACAATAGCCACCGACAGGAAGAGACACACAGATGGAAATCCAATAGCTTCTATCTCAGTGGGAGGTTTCATTTGAGGACCTTGATGGGGATGTGATTGGACTGCAGTACTCTAATTTACGTCATGGAGAATCTATCATGATGCCTTTTTTACTGCACTGCTGTGCCAAACTAGGTCTCCTATGAGAAACTGGTCTCAAGCAGGGAGCAGGAAGAAAGACTTTAGTTTGAAGGAGAGGAAAAAGAAACAGAGTTTCAGGTACTGAAAATACAGGCTAGCTTGCAATAGTCTGCTGTCCTATGGACACAAGTAATGGCAGTACCATGACTTTGGTTTTTTTGAAGAGTCTGGTAAAGGGTACAGCAGGGAAGCTATAGGACATATTTGATGTGCAGTACATATTGCCTTATAGGTTAAGGAAGGAACAGAATCGCATAATGTCTTGCCAGTAAATGGCCCAAAATGTCCTTTTTTAGTGTCACTACTTTGTTTCCAGTGATAGAATGAAAGAGTGGAGAGAAGTTGCCCACTATAATGAGTGCAGAGCTCATTCTTTCACCCAGGGAATCCTTGTGTCAGCAAAATGTATGGAGAAATCCTTGACAGAAAAAGCCCTAGATGCAATGGAAAGTGCCAGCAAAGAATTCTATGATGCAAACATAATTTTCTGTTAAATTCTACCAGATGGTCCACAAAGGCCTATAAAAGTGCTTTCCCATTATAAATCTTACAGAATTTTTCCTCCCAAGGCTAATCTTGTAATCGCTAATCAGCTAAAGCTCTGTGTGCTTCCTTTACCTTTGAGTACACACAAAGGTGTTTTACTTCTAGTCTGCCTGGCCTTTTGGGGAAAGCAAATTCTTTATTATTGATCAGAAGATAAATCTATTACGGGAGGTAGCATAACATTCCTTGTGAAGTGCAGCCAGAGCCTGCTTGGGCATCTGGTAAGACCCTGGTTGTGCTACAAGGTCCTTTACTTCCACACCCTTCTATGATACTCCTAAACTGCATATTAATTTTCTTCCCAGTCAGCTTTCACAATATAAATCTGTACAATCTTTTGGCCAGGAGTTAGGAATCTGTGGTTCTCCTCCAGAATGATCCCTAACATTTTTTCTGACGTCAAACAAGTCAGGCTACGTTTGAGCTGATCTGTGGGTGGGTGCTGTTGCACTTGGCAGGGTCCTGATCTCATGGTTCCCCTGATTCACAGGCAGTGCACAGTGGTGGGAGGGTCCAGGTGTGCTGGTTTTGGCTGGGATAGAGTTAATTTTCTTCATAGTAAGTAGTATGGGCTATGTTTTGGATTTGTGCTGAAAACAGTGTTGATAACACAGGGATGTTCTCATTACTGCTGAGCAGTGCTTACACAGAGTCAAGGCCTTTTCTGCTTCTCACACCACCCCACCAGCGAGTAGGCTGGGGGTGCACAAGAAGGTGGGAAGGGACATGGCTGGGACAGCTGACCCCCAACTGACCAAAGGGATATCCCATAACATATGATGTCATGCTTAGCATATAAAGCTGGGGAAAGAAGAAGGAAGGGGGGGACATTTGGAGTGACGGTGGTTTTTTTCCCAAGTAACTGTTATGCATGATGGAGGCCTGCTTTCCTGGAGATGGCTGAACACCTGCCTGCCAATGGTAAGCAGAGAATGAATTCCTTGTTTTGCTTTGCTTGTGTGCACAGCTTTTGCTTTACCTATTAAGCTGTCTTTATCTCAACCCATGAGTTTTCTCACTTGTACTCTTCCAGTTCTCTGCCCCATCCCACCAGGGAGTGAGTGAGTAGCTCTGTGGTGCTTAGTTGCTGGCTGGGGTTAAACCACGATACCAGGGTACCCAAATATGGGTGAGAGTGTGAACAGAGGGCTGGTGGTGCATATGCACATCTCTCAGTTGGGTAGACGCGTCTCATCTATTTCCTCTTCTTTTTTTTTTTTCCCCTCTATATATCTTAATTATCTCATCCTAGATATCCTAGGATCCTGGAATCTACTTTAAGACTCTGCTCTAGCCAGCAGCATACTATTTGAACCCTCTGTAATACTCTCTACATGATGTCAGCAGCAGTAGCGAAATCTCTAGTAGAAACTTAGTAGCTGCCAGTTACAGACTTACCGTAGTCCCTGATACCTGTTATTTAGTCTGTAAACTCTTAGGGTCTATATCATACCATTTGTAGATATAAGGTTTAGCATATTCTCAACCAGGCTGTGTAGAGACAGCTGTGATACAAATACTTTTCAAATTGCATCTTTTATTATTGAAAATGTAAATTATTATTATTTAGGTCATTTTTTCTTAATCCTTTTTAATTTTTTCTCTGGTAAAAAGAACTGTGCCACAACAGTAGGTTATATGAATTTTCACAGTAGGGGAAAAAAGGAAGAAAAGTCTTTTGAGAAAAAATTAATCTTACAGAAATATAGACAGTTACATTCAAGGCACATACCAGTCTCAGAATATTGTTAGTTGTCAAAAGTTTTATGAAATGCAATTCCTTCATTGTATATCATTCTCTTGGTCCATGCTGAGTAGCTAAGAACTTTCAGTCCTGATTCTAGCAAAATCACTACTATGGTAACACCTGCTTAGATTCTTACAGTGATTTACTAGCAAAATGCGCTAATGCAATTATAACTTACTTTTCTCGACTTTTTGGTCTGATTAGTCATCTCTCTGATACCATTTATCACCCTGTATTATTATTTCACTTAAGAACTGATGCCATAAATTCTGTTTAAGTATCAAATTGGTTTGAATTTAATCTTGTGAGTCCTGTTCAGATGGTTTCAGTATGTAACTCAACTGTTTTTTCTGCTTCAGAAACAGCATGCCAGAGAGCACTCTTCTTGGCCTTTTATTAGGTGTTATTTATAGTGCCTTTTGGTGATAAGGATCAGTGGATAATGGATGATTTTCATTTCTATGCTGATTATGGACACTTTTATTTCATTTTGAAAGGTTTAAAAGGGTTTTTTTTTTTTTAACTGACCATACATCCTGTCAGTAAAGTGTATCACTGAACTCACTGTAATTTCCTATAACAAAATGCACACAAATTCCTGTAATGTATGTGTGGCTTTAAAAGGCTGAGAAATACCATTAAACTATTGCTAATGTTTGGAACAAAAATACAACAGCTTATACCTTTGTTAATGAATGCTCAGTCTCTTCTGAACTTCTATTTCTGTATGAAAACTATGTATATGTTGCTTAAACTGTGGAATAGCTATATTTTTTATATATGCTTGTTAGGAGGCTGTGCTTAATGCTGAAGACTTCATTTAGTTCTCAGCTTGAGTTAAATATATCCTTTTCTTTTTCAAGTCCTGGCTATTATTTCTTGTTCTAATATGAAAATTACCTGTGGACTGCTGAGAAAAGGGGACTAAAATGTGAATGTTTACATTTGCACACATGTAATGCTTGCTACACAGCTTTTGATATGAATCCCTTGGGCTGGCTGGAGGCCAGTTTATTTCCTAACCTATCATAGAACAGCTGGAGGCCATGTGTAACTGTGAACTTGCCAAATCCAACATTTTTGGCTCATGGGAATTTGGATCAGAGAGAATGTGGCAGTCCAAGACTACTTCACAGAGAAGCATAATTTAGACATGGTTCCTGTAATCCTGTCAAAGACAGTCTGCATTATCACAGGCTGAAGGTTGTAGTTCTCACTGATTTGGAGAAAATCTTGATTAAAAGTATTATCTTAAAGATTAACTTAGTTGGATAGAATTTTCCCAGATCTCCAGTTCTGATTCAGAGGATGAGGGGGAGAAAAAAAGAAAGACTTTTTAAGAGATTAAAAATTTCGATAAAAGGACAGGCATATTGTATTCTGGAAAATGACAGATTTTCATTTTTAGAGCTATGATGGAGCAAAGATTTTGCTGATGCTAAACTTAAAACTAGTGGGCAGAAAACTGGATGTTCTTATTCCTGGTGACTCAGAAGCAGAGCAGGACATGATTCTTTTTTAAAAATTCTCATGTTTTTAATTAGTTTGAATGTCTCTGTACAGGCAATAATAAGATGAAGTAATGCCTTTCTCCTGTTGATGTCTCCTGTGTGGAATCTATTCCATGCAAACTTTCAGAATGTGATCTCCTTAAGTGTATGCTACAGTTTAGAATGTAGTAGAAAAGGTAATTTTATGAATAGTTTTTGAAAGACACTGCTTTGGGAGTTCAGATTCTTGGCAAATTTCAGTGTGTAGATACCAGTGTTACAGACACTTCAGAAATAATAATAATAAATCTAGATTACACAGATATTGGCCCAAAGGGCTGAGTGTTATTGCCAAAGTCTAAAGTGAGAACAGGGCTGCACAGATTCCTCATGCAGCTTGTGTTTAATTTTACAGGAGACATTGTTTTAATTTTTCTAATGATCCCCAATATAGAAATTATATTCTAATCAGTGCAGGAGTCCAAGAAATTTTGTGTATATGCCAGCAAAAGGATCTTCTAAATATGAAATAGTTCTACTCAGTAGTATAAATATCTACTGGAGCTTGATTAGAAGATAGTGCTGAAAGGTGTATGCTAAATTTTTACTACAGATTTCTACTACTGTAACCTCTAAGAAACAGGCAGCAGTCCCAACAACCTTTCTTTGCTTGAAGATAATCTTCTCATGTAAACTTCTGTTTTTACCTGTACCCTTCCTCAGAGTTAGGCAGTTGGCTCCCTGGATAGTATTCACAGGCCTGCACCAGACACCCAGGCTCCTACTTTTTCCATGATGTTACATACTGCGGGCTAAATTTTATCTAAGTGCAGGAACATTCATGATGTTGGAGCACTCTCCAGGGCTCACCTAGCCACAGCTGCAAGGTTGGCCAGACCTCTGCAAGCTCCAGGGGGTCCAACCACTTCCCAAGCACAGGTGAGCCACCCAGAGTGACCAGAGCTTGTTTTTATGCCCTTTGAAAGAGTGCTGCTCTTTTCTTGGTATACTAGCTTATGTGGTGGAGTACATGATCACTTGGGAAGTAGGTCCAGATCCATGGATCATCTCACTGTTGGTTGGCAAACCCTGTACTTCCCATCTTTTTCTGCAGACTACCTGGTGCTAAGAAAGTTATCCTGCTGAACCTGGGCTACTGTGTGAAAAAAAAAAATGATATATATATGATAGGAAACACTGAGGGGAAGAAAGCTTGAATCTGTTGCCTCTAACTGAGAAAATCCATCTGGGATGAGGTAGGCTTGAGATATTGTCTCTGACTGCAGATATGGTTATGTCTTTTAAACTAAAAGGTTGCTGAATGAAAACCAGAAGCAATATTAGTCATCTTCATCACAGTTTGAGTATGTTCTTTCCTCTCAATTTGATATACTTGCAAAATTACCTCAGAAGGGGAAATGCAGTCCTGAGCTGTCAGCCTTGCTCTGTGGAGGAATGAAGGTGTTTTGCCCCTTCTCTGGGAGGCCGCATAGAGCTTCCTTCCATCACAAGAGCTTGCCATCCCCGTGCACCTAGAGGACTGCTCCACTGGGCTACCCATCTCAGCCTCTGTGGCCCCAGAGTCAGTAGTCACCACTTGTCATGGGTGCCACTGAGTTCCTCAAAGCGACTGCTTCACAGACCCCCTTTTCTAGATACCTTCTGCTCCTCTGGTTTGAGCGCTTTCGCTGTAACTTGGGATACTTGAGAACTGGGGATGTGGCACCTGTTAGTGACTTCAGTAATGCTTCTCCTCTACTCTGCAGCATCCTGGAGATAGCTCTGTTAGTCCAGGGAAGGAGGAAAAATGTACATTTACCTTAAGTAGAGTTACCATGCTGGTATAAAGCTCACACCTAAGTGCTGTGGGGTATTAACCAAAGATCTCCAACTACTTCAGATATCAAAAGCAACAAAACTGTGATAACATAATATTCAACACAGGATACTTAGACTAGTTGCAAAGCTCTTTTAGAGCAGACTTGAGTGCTTCTTCAAAGTATCACATAGTGCCACATAGATCCACTTTTAATGGGAAGTTATAAAAAAAAATTCCACTCCTGCACATATCACATTTGGCAATTAGCTTTTCTTTGCTATTACCTGAACTGCTGCTAAGGCAGATGGCACTGTCTAGTTCCTGTCATCAACTGATGAACTTCAGCTGTCTCCAAAAGATGCTATTTAAAGAGAGCTTCTGCAGGAAAAGAAAATGTGACCCTGTTGTGCCAGTGATAAAAATCAGTGTATTGGCTAATTGTCAGACAGACTAGCAATCATACAATGATGATGGGCACCTGTGCATTACTGGAAGTTAACTACTGAATATAACCATTTCTCTTCTCTTCCTAGAGGGAGGAAAATAAATATGCTGGTATGTGTTTTTGCTCAGAGCTCAAATGGCCTTGTCTATCATCAGGCCTTAATTTAATGGGATTTAATTCCTTGTTCAGACTTAGTCCCACACTGATTTTGTGAATAGATATTTCTTTTCTTCCAGAGTATGTTTAATTCCATGTTACTGTCAAATCATAAGACAATATAAAAAAATTATCCAGGTACACCTTTACAACTGACAGAGTCCCAAGGCATGAGAAACAGAAAGTAAGGTCATGAATTGCCTCCTCCTCTGGTTTTAGTGCTAGAATTGGTAGCTCTAATGCAGTGGAAAGAGACTTCTTGAAGGTGAACAGTTTGGCCTTTCTGCCAGAAACAGAGTGAGAGGTGATTTACAAACTCCAGAACATGCATAGGGCCCTTGAGACTACCAATCTCCAGATGAGTACTTGTGCCAGTGAACAATCCTAGTCCTATATGCTGAGTTTTACTTTATAAAAGGCTCTTATTACCCATGAATCTTACATTTTCAGAGACAGGTGTACTGCCCACACATCAGTACGCCAAATGAGAGGGAAATACTCCAAGGTTATTGCTGTCAGTGCTCAATAAGAGGTGAATATAAGATCCCTCAGAACACTTTGCGTCATCCAAATAAATGATTTTTAAGACTATGTGATGAAAGTCTGGATACTTACATACCGTAGACTGCATTCTTTAGAGTCAGAAAGTGTTTGCAGACTTGAAAGGCATTTCTCATCTGCATTATTATTGTTTGCAGTAGTTACAGCCAGAGGTCTCGGTCCCATTGTACTAGGCATTGCAGGAAAAATAATGAAGACAGAAATTTTTTCTGAAGGACTTTTATGTCCGAGCTAGAAAATACTTTCTAAGAGGTAGAAAAATGTTGAATGTGTTCATTTTAAGTATTTTCATGTAACAAAACCTTTTTCCTCCTGCAGCGTAAAGATTGCAAGAGTGGGGGTCAAAATCCTCTCCTATATACTTACAGAATCTCGATGAAACTATTTTATGTGCAAATATATTACTCTAGATTTATCTTACAAAATGCAAGAGGGCTATACCTTTGGCTAGCATGTTTAGCTGCTAAACATTTAGTTAACACCATTTAATACAGATCTATAATTTATTATTGTATTTAGTATTCTTTCTTTTGAACAACACAGCTCAGCGATCATTATAAAGTTTGTGTGAAACACAAGTATATGGTGTGGGACCAAATAGACTTTTTCCCTTTAGCTAAAAAATGTTTTATCACCTCTCCATCCTTTTATATTTCCATAGTGGCTTAGGCTTTATGTGGGATGAGACCCACTGGATGTGTCTGTACTGCTCATAAAGAGTTGTCCCTGAAGAGTTTTTGAATGCAATGTACTCTGTATCCTGCTTGACTGCCATCCACAGATCTGAAACACAGACGAGTGCAAGCAGCGTGCCTAGCAGCATACAAACCTGTCTGGCACACTTCCATGATTTGGAAGGCACAAGCAGGTTGTGCATACAAGTTTGCTTTCCATTTGGGCCGAGTGTCTGGTTTTGAGGACAATTCTTAAGCAATTCCTGCCCCAAAGAGCAAATTAGATCAGAGGCATCAGATGACTACAGTTATTCAGGAGAATAAAAGTTTAAATTTTTTTAAGCTTAAATTGTAAAACTGAACACAAAGGGAAAATTTAATTCTTATTTCAACTGAAGCCTTTGAAGAAAGATAGTTTAGTAAGAGGCAACTCTCCTTTGCTAAAAGAATAGATGTGACTTCATATGTAGAAGCTAATCTCAACAGGTGGCAGGTAAATTATTCTGAGGCTGCTATGGGGCATAGTTGCTTGGCAGACTGGGGGACTCATTCTGACTGGGAGATAAAGATATTTGGGAAGAGATTTCTAGAGCCAAGTCCACTGGATTTCAAAATTCTCAAGGTAAAGTTAACCCAAATCAGTGCTATCTATTTAGGTTGCAATTTGCCTTTCAAAAATTCTCTAGGTTTAAAGTTGCAAGAAGAAAAATTGATCACTTTGCAGGTTCTTCTTGCCTGGGCTTCAGACCACAAGGCAAAACTTCCAGACTGGATAAAATATCTCCTTTTCCATCAGCAGATACAGAAGAACCTTGTTTCTGGGACTGCAGGTGGTTTATGCCAGAAAAAAGGAAATTTGGTAGATGTGATTCTAGACAAAGCCATGACAACACCTTAAACCAGAACGGGTTATAGTGGAAAATAGTGAGCTGTCTAAAAACCGTCAGCTTTCTTCTTGTACTGTGTTGAATATTTTGGATTATTGATTTTATCTTGACTAGGACCTAGGTGATTTGCATGGATATCTGGCCTTTGATTTTCAGTGGGATCTTTGATAAAGCATTCATTTCCCGCTGCATCAATTCTTCAATGTGAAAAATTATACAAGAATATTGTAAAGATAAATGGTATTAATCTTATGAGGCAGTGCTGAGGAAGACTGTACAGTTAGTTGAATAACAAATTATCAATTTGGTTAGAAATGCTATTTATGACAGTCCCTTCATTCAATAGAGTAGAAAAAAATAGGTTAAAGTTTTTTGCAGATTCTGTAAAAGAAACCACAAAGTGCAATACTCAAACAAAATGGAAAGGTGCTCAGCTTAGAGAAGTGTTTGCTATAAGTAGCTTTTCAAAGTTAATGAGAAATATCCACGTAAGGAGGATTTTAATAAGCATTCTCTTGCTGAGTTCTACATTTTTGATTAATTTAAAATAAGTCATCCAGGTTTAATGTATGAAAAGACAGCTACATTCCAACTCTGCTGTTGGATTTTTGCATGGAATCGCAATTTTTATTTAAATATGTGCATTTGAATCTCAAGGACATAATAGTTCTATTATAAGAGTCTGTTTACATTTTCTGTACCATTTTTTTCTACTTCACAAAGCTTTGTGGTTTGATTGCATCAAATCTGGTAACTGTAATGGACTAGAGAAATGGCTATCGTTCTTTAAGCAAAAGCCCTAATTAAGAGTTATATTAACTAGCTTAAAATAAGATCAATATTTCTATCAGTAGTGATATATGAAAATGTTTTAAGTCCTTCTTATGTCAGACTTTGATAGACTGTAAAATCAAGATTTTTTCCAAGCAACTGACAAGGTATAATCTAATCCTCCTTATAAGAAGCAAAACTGTGTAGTCATAAGTATCTGAGAGTCAGAGAAGCACGGGTAAGTTAGCAGACTTTGGAAGATTTATACAAGTATATCCTGTGCTATTTGATGATAATTGGAGAGGCTGCTTTAACTTTACTTTTATCAATATGTTGTGTTGTTGGCAGAATGTAAAGCATCTGTAGGACTTCTAACCTTTCAAAATTGGCTGCTTCACAAGCAAAATAATCTTCTGGATAAAACCACCATTTAAGCTCCTGTTGTGTTGCTATTTCACTCCCTTGGAGAAGATAACATGGTAGGTTGAATTATCTGGTAGAAAATTGTCAAGAATTATGTTCTGAATGACAGCTAATGTGTTAGCACTCTGTGATGGATTCTGAAAGGTTGATGGACATTTTAGAGTGAGCAAGAACATTTTCTCAAAGTATAACTTAAAAAAAGTTATATGATTTAAAAAAAAATACCAACACTATGAAGAAACTATTGCTTAGTTCTGTATTCCTGGAGCCAAAAGCCTGCTCTGGAATCATCCTATTTCCTCAGTAATAGCTAATCATACTGGAGGAACTAAATTGCTTGTGTCCCTTTACTTAACTTTGTAGAACACATAGGCAATTATGGGAACTAAGAAAGGTTATATTGGCCATCAGTCATTCTAGTTTTATACTTTATTCACCCTGTGGTGCCTTGTAATTGTTTCTTAAATGACCTTATTATGTTTGTGCAACACGGAAAATAGCTTACTTCACTTGCTTAAAAATTATTCAGATTCCTTGTGTTTCCATTCATTAATTTTTACATGCAGATTCCTTAAGTTACTTATTATAAACTGTACTTCTGTGGGGTGCCTACACTAATTGGTAAGCCAAATTACCTATACCAATTTTTTTCTTGTGGCAGTGATGCCACAGAATTTATTTATACCTGTGCACAGACTTTGCCTCTGGTGGGCCTGCACACACCGTAGCACTTCAAGCATTTTGATGTGTCATGGAGCCTTAGGAAAAGGAAAGCAGTGCAGACCACATGCATCTGACTTCTGTTTCTGCCTGCGTACTCTTTATCACATACCTTCTTCTGTTTTGCTCCTGCTTGCTCAGGATAAAAACTTATTACATGTCCATTTCTGATAGGGCAAGCTGAATTCTGCCTAGTAAAAAACCCACTGGACTAAATTATGGTCAGCGTGCGACTTTTTTTTTACCATAAGCTATATTACCTATATTTCACCATTATTTAGCTGAGTAGATGGTATGCAAAAACATCACTATAATGTGCTTTGAAGTTTTTTCTTGTGTTACTCCAGTAGTGGTAAGAAAGACTGATGCTGTGAAACGGCAGTGGATTCCATCTCAGGAACTGAGAGTCTGAAGTCACCTAAGCAGGTGACTTTATCTCTTCAGTGTCGTCCCCAAGCTTTCCAACACCACCACCTAGTAGACAAAGCCACTCTTTTGTGGGAAAGATAATCTGAAAACCACTGATCACATTATGCTGTGTAACTGAAGGTAATTAATGATTGTACAACTAAGTACAATATCTTCAGGTCATATCTACCTCTTAAAATCCCCATGACTAGGGAATGCTCATCAGTTTTCTGAGTCAAATAATAGACATAGGATGGACTTTTTTTGTGAGGAAGGATTTATTTCGTGGAGGATAATTCTGTATCTCTTTTGTGACTGAGAGCTTGGGGCTTCCTGCTGTCAATTTTCAAGTTAATCTTAACCTCTAGTAACAGAGATTATATTGCTTCTGGGATGCCTGATCAGGAAAGCAACCTTTGCCTTCCCTCTCTCCCCAGGAATGGAAGGTTGTAACAGCAAGAGCAAATAACTTTTCTTCTTACTGCACCAGTCTTACCACTCAGAACATTAGCACTAATTCGGCTTGGGGAGTATTGCAGCTATAATCTTCAGTAGTCTATCACTGAAACTATAGATTTTGAAATTGAAACATGCTTGTAGATTCCAGCATGGACTCTTTTTATTGAAGCTGTCATGCTATGCAGAAGGGGATGTCGGATTCAAGGTCCTGGAATCGGTGGCCTAGCACTGTCGGTTCTCGGCTGGGAGGCAGAAAACATGCATTTGGCTTCTACATTTTTTCGATACTTACTCAGTGCCTTTACAATGCAGAATACATAGGCAGTCCTGAAAGGGGGAACCAGAACCCCGGAACAGTTTGCAACAAATCCCTCTCAGGGTATGCATTTTTTAAAAAAGAGAGAGACAGGGGGGTGGGGGGCAAGGGGAAGGGGGGGAAGGAGAGAGAGAGGGACAAGGGAGGGAGAGAGAGAGAAGGAGGAAGGAAGGAAGGAAGCCAGCAAGCAAAGAAAGAAACAAAGAAAGAAAGAGAGAAAAGCAACTTCCCTTACATGTTGCTTTTCTGCTTAATGGAAAACATTGATAAGATTACAAATTTTTCTTAGCCAGAGGTTAAGACTTGCTTGAGATTTCCTAGAAAAGACACTGGACTCTAGTATAAACTCTACACCCAGTAAGTTCTAGTTTCAGGTAGATGTACCAGATGTGTGTAACAGTTGACATAGGTGTTTATGATCACAACAGAAGTAGGATTTTACATGCAACTCTTTTTTCTCATTCCAGTGTTTATAATTTTTTTAACTTAAGATAATGGGTTTGTGAATGGGTGCCGTTCCCAAGCACTTTAGTTTCTAAGACACTATGATAGCTAGGCTGGGACTCCAAATTTCACCTGCAGGACTGAGCATCTGAAAATCAAACACAGGGATGCTTGGTCCTTACAGGACAATGTTCTTTTCTAGACGTGGACTTCTTTTTTTTAAAAAAATTGAATTGCTGCTGTAGAGTGGGACAAATCTGCCTAATTTCTGTACAACGTCGGGGTGCTTAATTTTTTCTGTGTCTGTTATATCTGGTAATTCATATATACTTCTGAGAGGTATTGTGAGAACACATTCATATATGTAGGTGCGTGCTCTGGTATTATGGTGGTGGTGTAAGGGAACCCCATGAATATAAGATGATTGTGAACTTTCTGGAGTTATGTGGACAAATAATAATGATTAGGATGAGATTATTGTCCTTTTCATCCACTCAGCTATAGATGTTAATGATCAGATTTGTGCATTTATTTCTTCATTGAGCAGTTGTTCCCAGGAAGATATCTTACAAATGCCTTCTGCTGTATGTTTACAAATTGCTGATAGAGAGGGTTTTACAAAGTTTAAAACATTAATTGTTTGAGTCATGGTTTCATCTTCACTTATGACCCATGTGCTTTTTAATATATAATAGATTACTGTGTTGTAATAACTGTCCTGTTTTCTTTCTTTGATCATAATATTATATTATTCTTGTATAATAAGATATAATAATATAATGGTATAATACCTTATATAATTATAGATATAAAGATATGATAATATAGGATTACATATAATAAGATATGTTTGTTGTATAATAAGATATCAAATAATATATCACATATTTAAGACTGTCACTAGACATATGACATATCTTACTGTTGAAGCCAGGGGTCAGTAAACGAATACATAATATTTTAGAGTGTTATAATGTTTTTAATGCAGAATTTTTATTTCAGATCACAAATAGTACTTTGAGTTAAACAAGAACACAGAAAGCAGAAACTTTTTTCATAAGAAAGAAAACTTCAAAAAAGAGATGAGAAAACAGAAACTTACTTTCAAAAAGGCATAATATATTTCCTGAACAATATACAGTACCTTATCTTAATTGAATAGTTTTATCTTGCAACCATTTATGGAATAGCAGGGTACAGAATGAGGTAAAAATCTCACACATATTCAGTTTTCTTCGTCTAATTTGCAAAGCTTACCAAATTAGATTCTGCAAGAAACAGTCAACCTTTGCCCTTTGCAGACTATTTATTATTTTCATTTAGAGATGAAACTACAATAACTTCTTACTCTTTTCTTCATAGTCAAACTGTTGAACAGTGATTTGTTTAGCATACAGCAACAATGATACTGAAAAAGAAGAAGAAAAAAAAATAAAAACAAGTACATATTTTGTTTTCTCAGAAGCCAGAAAATAGAGTGAAGCTGTACTACAAACACCAACTCAGAAGAAAATACAGGACTCTTCAATCTGTTGAGAATTTGGTAGACAGTGAGTGAATACCCACAGACAACAGAGAACATATAGTTTCACAATATTTTCTGCCCCAAAAAAGCCAGGATTTGGCTGGTGTCACCTAAGAAGACATGGGGGCTTTGCTTACAGCCCTGCCCACAAGGCATAGGACCAACTGTGCTTAAATTATAAGAAACCTTTTGTTCATCAGTCTGAAAGATGGTGATAGATATTTAGACCTTATCCACAGTGAGGACAGGTTCTTCCTCACAGCTTTGCTCTGGGGATCCTTCACAGTGCAGTGTTGCTCTGCCTACTCACACTGTTGTCCAGCCTTCACTACCTATTCATCACAGATAATATTTATTATTCAGCATGGTATTAACATCCCACTCCTGCATCCCTTCCTATCCCTTTCCATCCCCAATCATTTTAATACTATGGCAAAACTAAAATTCTCCCTCACAATCTAAAACAGACAATAAGATATTCAAATTACTTACAATCAATGTTTTGAATATTTCTTTCCCCTAGGATTGTTAAAAAATCACAAATTCAGTAGCTTGTGAGAAGCTGCTCACACATTCACAAAATATGGTGCACAGAGCAAAACAATTTTTAAAAGCCTGAAAAAGCATCCAACTCCCCCTAAAACTCATTGTCGTTTTATCCTGTGGATTATTCTTTATTTTCCCCTTTGTCCAGTTGCCAATGCATTTTCCAAGTGATAGAGATTCTAATATTTCTCTTAGAGGAGTAACAAGGTGAATAATTCCCCAGTCAGGATGATTTCTCTCCCTGATATTTAGCAAAATAATCAAACCAAACACCCTCCTTAATTTTATCTCATTATTCTTCCTGGAGCTATAACCCTTTTTTGTCACTTGGAATAGTGCCTCTCCTTCTGTAATGCTTTCCCATGAAGAATTTGTAGGTTATTATTGCTCTCCTTAGTTGTTGCTTAGCTAAGTGATATATATTTGACAGACTGTAATTGCATGAGCCCCTGGGAAGTGAAACTGCCAAGTTGCACACAGCTCTATTTGGGATACGTATTACAAGGTGTGTCAAATGCAGCCAGATGTAGTGCATAAACAAGAGAAAAAAACCTCAAACTCTGACTAAAAGGAGAGGGAGAGTTATCTTTTTTGTTTGGTTGTTTTTTTTCAAGCCAGTTATAAAAATCTTAGTTATTTTATAAAGTTTTCTAAAGGTCACTAGTAAAAGCACATATATACCACTCTAGATTCACAAGCACTTGTACATTCACTGGTCCCCCAAGTACCAGCACGGCCCCTCTGTCCAACACCCCTGCCCAGATCCTGGGCACTCTTACCCTCCCCACAGGTTCCCTACTCGCCGGCTGGTCCTGCTTGCGGTTTGCTAGTGAATACACACGCCCCACACATTGAGTGCACCCTCAGTAAGTTTGCAGATGACACCAAGTTGGGTGGAAGTGTTGATCTGCCTGAAGGTAGGAAGGCCCTGCAGAGGGATCTGGACAGGCTGGATTGATGGGTTAAGGCCAATTGTATGAGATTCAACAAGGCCAAGTGCCGGATCCTGCACTTGGGTCACAACAACCCCAGGCAACGCTACAGGCTTCGGGAGGAGTGGCTGGAGAGCTGCCTGGCAGAAAAGGACCTGGGGGTGTTGGTTGACAGCCGCCTGAACATGAGCCAGCAGTGTGCTCAGGTGGCCAAGAGGGCCAATGGCATCCTGGCTTGTATCAGGAATAGTGTGGCCAGCAGGACCAGGGAGGAGATAGTGCCCCTGTACTCAGCACTGGTGAGGCCTCACCTTGAATACTGGGTTCAGTTTTGGGCCCCTCACTCCAAGAAAGACATCGAGGTGCTGGAGCCTGTCCAAAGAAGGGCAACGAAGCTGGTGAAGTGTCTGGAGCACAAGTCTTATGAGGAGCGGCTGAGGGAGCTGGAGTTGTTTAGTTTGGAGAAGAGGAGGCTGAGTGGAGACCTCTACAACTACCTGAAAGGAGGTTGTAGCACGGTGGGTGTTGGTCTCTTCTCCCAATTAACAAGCAATAGGATGAGAGGAAATGGCCTCAGGTTGTGCCAGGGGAGGTTTAGATTAGATATTAGGAAAAATTTCTTCACTGAAAGAGTGGCTAGGCATTGGAACAAACTGCCCAGGGAAGTGGTACAATCACAGTCCCTGGAAGTATTAAAAAAATGTGTGGATGTGGCGCTTAGGGACATGGTTTAGAAGTAGACCAGGCAGTTAGGCTAACAGGTTGGACTCGATGATCTCTGACATCCTTTCCAACCTTAACAATTCTATGATTCTATGATTCTATGATTCTATGACTCGCCCCGCCCCCCCAGAAGCCAGCACCAGGCACACAGGCTGTGATCCATGGTCTTGCTCCAGCTGCTGGTGCTGAGCCCCTCACACTCCTCACTCATGCCTGCCCCACTCACCCAGCAGCTGGTTTTTGGGACACACACCATTCCCACCCCAGCGGCTGGGTCTGAAACCCCCACTCACTCCAGTGGGTGGCACAGAGACCCCACTGGCTCCAGTAGCTGACACCACAAGCTGGGGGTGCCCACACCCTTGGTGTGACTCCAGCTGCTGGCCCCAAATCCATTCACTCTAGTGGCCCCAGCAGCTGGCACCTAGTCCTTGCAGCACTCACATAGACACAGCGTAGAGAGTGAGAGTACACGGAGAGATAGTTAAGAAAGGATTTAATCTGGAGACAGGACAGACTGTGATGATCAGGCACAGGGCTGGGTCAGACAAGCACGTTGACCAGCCGTGGTTTACATGCAGCCATTCCCTTTTATGCCTGTTTCTGTGTAATCCCGTTTGTTCCTCCTTATCCCCTTTGTAAATTTTTCATAGTCCCACAGAAATATCTTGAGTACCCATGTTTCTCCCTTGTTGTCCGTTAAAAAGTACAGGCTGATCCTCTCCAAAGCTCAGCCTAGAGTTTCTTTATGGTCCAGCAATTAGCAGCTGGAGAGTTTTGGTCTTTACCATTGTCTCTATTATCCTTTGTCTACCATGTTTATCTTTCTGTATTATCCCTTCCCCCTTTACTTATTATCTCCTTTTGCATTGAAAAGGTCCTTGATCAGATAACCCTGTGAAACAGATGTTCTTGCCTTCCACATACCCTTGCAGAAGTCAATACAGTGAATTTCAGAAAAGAAAAGCCCTGAAAAGTGAGTGAACTGCAAGGTGGGTGAAGTGAGAGACAAAGAAAGATTTGAAGAGAAGGGGAAATGGTATTTATAAAGCAGTACTTAATACCAGTTTCAAATATTCAAAAATAACAAAACAACAAAAAAGAGCCTGGTCATCAAATAGATCAAAGAAATGAAAGCCTGAAATTCTTGTAGATTGTGTATGGTTTTTAAATAAAATATTTGGGGTTATTCTTATTTGCATATTAATGTTATAGTAATTAGGCAGTCATCCATATTAGACATTACTTTTTGTTTGTTTGTTTGTTTGTTTGTTTGTTTTTCTTTTTCTGCAAAACCCAGAGGAAAAAAGGATTCATCTGACCAAAAGTAATCATCTACAGCTCAGCTATTCATCCTGGGCTTCCTCTGTATCAGTGGGGAGAAATAGGCACTTCTTGGGCGCAACATATCTCATCCTAAAATAGACTTCTAAAATAGATCAGAAGAGCCATGCTTTAAAATTGCCTAATTCTCTTCATTGACTATAAAATCAGCCTAAGGGGTTAGCTGAGATGTAGATGTCTACATTCTACACATATTAAATTAAGTGAGATGAATCCCACCCTTCATTTATTTTTCAAAGAATATAACTTGAGATTGTCACATAATGATATGAATATGAGAGATGGGGCTTCAAGAAAAGCATTAAATATTACAAGAATGGTGATAAGATTTGAGAACTGGTAATAACACTTATGCACAGTAGTGACCTGATGTTGCCAGGGTCATATGCATATAATTGTGTGCTATTGGAAATGAGCAGAGTGTGTGAAAAGTAATGTGTGCTATGTTTAAAAAATATTTAACAGGATAGTGGAACAAAATGTAACACCAGAGCTAGAGAAATAAACAAGTGCTTTCCTCTCTCTACTGATTCCTTCTCCATTGCTACTTCAAAGTCCAAGCTTTTGTCTTCAGCATTGAATGCTTGTATAACTCCTCTCCTCTTCCTCATCTCTGCTTCAAACACAGGAGCAAAAAGCTAAGAGAGATAAACTGAAGAGCTGAAAAATCTATAGTGTAAAGAAGTAATTCAAAGAACTAGAAGGAAAAAAGAAATGAGAGAGGAGGAGAAGGGAACAAAGAGAGGACAATGAAAGCAGAACAAGGGAAACTAGGCAGTATTGTCTGTCTACATGTAAACCAGGTTTCTGGTGACTAATACAATAGACTGTTCCTAACTTGCTGAAGTTGTCACTTGATGACTTCATTGTCTTTTATGTTTTGCTTTCTCCTGTCCTATATTTTTCTCTTCCATTTTCTTCCTATCTATAATTCCTGTATGCTTTCTAACACCATAATATTTAAAAGCCTCTGTCAGTCTGTCTACTCTTTGTTGCCAATCGCTATTGTTTTTGCCTCACTCCAGCTAAGCTCATTGAGTTGCTTTGGAAGGAGCTCAACCTCCTATCCGTACCTCTGGAGGCAGAGCAACAAAACAGAGAGTGCTGTGGAAAGAGGCAGCAGCCAGGATCAAGGGAAGTCTGGGCCAATGGAAATGTACAAAAACCTATATCATTTAAATGAGGAAGGCAAAAGACAGAGAAGAAGCAAAGCAATTCTTTTGTGATAGGCACAGAAACCATGAGTAGTGTGCCAGTTATAACAATGAACTGGAAAAAAGAGTACTGACTGGAGGTTAGCTCTGTTAATTATCAGAATTGAAAATGAGATGAACAGCCAAAAGTGTGGAAAAAGGGGAAGCTGCAGTGTCTCAGACACCTGCTTTTCTTAATACACTTTCATTTGGAAACAAAAATGCTTCTTTTTCAGTCCAATACATATCAACAAGTAGGAGCAGGTGACTGATTTGATGACTGAAACTAAATTTGGGGGCAATCATTCTCATACAGGCTGTCATGGGAGTTGCTCTTTCCTTCAGATGCTGATTTTCTGTCGTGTTGATGCCCTATGGTGCCCATGAAGTTTGGCTCCCCATTGTACTATCCTTGCATAAACAGAGAAGAAGAAACAATCTCCATGCCAAAGAGCTTGCTCTTATAAAATCTACTGTGGGAGATAATTTTTCCATAATGAGCACATGTGTCTTTGTGCTGCTCAGGTTCATGTTAGGTTACTAAATCACTCTCCCTGTCTCCCATGGAGATGGGAGCATGGATTTTGGAAAGGAGCTTTGCCCTTCATCAAAGTTATGCTACGTCTGAAGTGTAGCCAGATCTGTCTCTTAAATGTAAGGAGTTTTAGGGATGAGTGTTTCTGTATTGAAGCAATCAGGAGTTCCAGCTGAGAGACTGGAGAGTCAGAGGATGATGGTGAAGACCAAAAAGCTTCAATGCCATCCTGCATCATGGCAACAAACTAAAGTAAGAGGGGACTGGGATGCAGATTAGCAGTACTGAAGAGGTGCACGCTAACAGGTACCAGTCAAAATTAATGAGACATATCAGGGTAGAACCTGTTCAGAGGAGAGAGTACGATGAAGGAAAACAGTGAGTGGTTCTGAGAAGAAGGAATTAAAGATGAAAACAGATAAAGACTGTTGGCAAGTTGAAATCCATTTAGAACAGGTTTATTAAGCAGAGATTGACTGGGAACTTCACATTTTTTTTCCCCTTCAGGTCTATTTTTGGTAGTCAGGAGAGAGAGAATTATAATCTGCTACTTGCTTTTTGTGTGTGAGAGAATAATTTGATATCCCAGTTTATGTTTTTATCTCCCTTCTCAAATCAACACTAATTACTTATGGAAACTAAAAAAGTGTCTTGACAAATGTGTGAAATGGAATTTTACTTTTCTGGAAATTTGAGACTCCAAGAGGTTGTTAGCATATATTCTGAGGTATTGAGAGATTTCTGAAGGCTACTGGAGCAAATTACTGACCATATTTTTCTTCAAAATCCTTGTGAAAACCTTTTTTTTATCATTGTCAAGAGGAAAATAAATGCTCTCTGAACATGTGGCAAGACTTTTACCATTTGGAATCATAACAGTAGCTAATTTATATAAAAACATGAAAATATGTATAAAATAGTAAAATACCTAAAATTAAAAATATCTGAATATAAGGTTATATCTGGTATCTGTTGTAAATTGTTTACTTAATAACTCCTGTGATTATTTTAAAACATCTTTATCAGTCTGAGATTCACCCAATGTTTGAGTTAAACTTCAGTGTACTCAAATACACACACTAAAAGCAGTACGACTTAGGTTCAGAAAAAAATCTTGATGATTTTTTCAAAGCAATTGATTCTCTTCAGTATATTACTCAATACGTAAGTTTTCATGAAGCTGTTTTGAATTAAAACCAATGAGAAAAGAAAGCAGGTGAGAGTTGCAAACTGATAAATAAATTGCTGACATTAGGAACATTACTTTTAGAAGGGGGGGGGGGGAAAAAGCGTGCGTTCACTTTCTGTAGTACAGGCTCAGTTTGACTCTTTTCATGCTGTTGTACTCAATCATACGCTGTAAATCTGTGGAACAGTAGCTGGAAAACAAATAGTGTTACAGTCAGCCTGTATATTTCTTTCAAAGAAAGCATTCTTAGCAAGAAACGTACTGATTTAATGTAAAGGAAAAAAAAAGAACAAACACTCACAGTTTGTGGCTCTGGTCTGCCACAAAGCCCTGGAAAGGACCCCTGTATAATTTCTGAGTCCCTTGTATAGTCTGTTCCTTATTCCCTGAATAAAAGTGAATTGAAGTTAGTTCTTTATTCATGGATGATAAGGCATCACTCCTGCCTCCTCTTTTCTCTGCCTTCCTCCTCCTTGCCCCATTTGCTCCCTTATATATAGAACTCTAATTCTAACCCAGAAATTAGATTTTCTTTTGACTAAGATGCCCAGAGTTCTTGCTTGTACATTATAGCTGAATCTGAGTACTTCATGCAAAACAAAGCATTTTTGTATTGAGTCTTTTGTAGTATCACAGCTCATTCTGTACAGAAGCAGATGCAAGATCCCTGGATGTCAGTCAGAGGCTCTTCTGTTCTGCAGTGCTGTTCGAGCTTATTAAACACCTGAATCCAAAAGGTACCGATCTATAGACTACTGCCTTATGAATAACATGGATACAGTAGTCTTCTGCTGACCCAGATTTCTCTTTTTCGGTTTGTATTTGCAGGCACTGTCCATGGAAGTCCCTGTCTCTTTCCATCATTGGAGGGCTATGGCTCTTTCGATAAGCCACTACACCTCTGCACTTTTTGATAATCTGTAACACTAGGCAGTGAGGTGGGCATTGATAAGACGTTGCTTTGTGAACTCCATATTGGCAAGGGGAGGGGGAGTACCCTTTTTATAACCCCTAGCTACGGCAGCATGTGCGGCAGTTTTGTTGTATCTGTCATAAAAGAGGATGATTTGAAGGTTACCTCTGTCATATCTATCAAATCACTCACAATCTACTTCAATTATCGCAGCAATGCACAGCTGAGAGTTACTTTATCTTGCAGCATAGAAAATGGGTACAGAGGACCAATAGAAGGGAATAAGCATGACTCTCACAAATGCAAAACATATAGCAGAGTAGAAAATTATGATTTCTGACTCACTTTATAATTAAACAGAAGAGATGAGTTTTTAAGCAGTGCAGACAGATATTTTTCTACCATTAAACCCTCCCCGCCCCCCAAATTATCAAGAAACAGATTAAAGGTGATCCAGTAGCCACTAGTTTGTGCTCCTTCTTTGCATTCTTTGCATTTACATAGAAAATTACCTTTTTATTTTTTTTTTCTTAGGTGCTGATAAATGCAGAAGAAAGACATTATGTCTCTATTCTTGTACCCTTCACCATTGCCTCTTATCGTAACTCCAGAGAATTCAGGATCTGGATAACTGTAAGATATGATGCAGAGTGGGAGCAGGAGGCCATCTTAACTGTCAGGTGCAATTTCTCTTTTTGCAGAAATAAACTCATTAAGCTATAGAACTTTTTGCCATGTTATATTGTAGCTACTAAATGTTTACTTGGGAATAAGGGAGACTGGGGAAAATCATGGAAAAGAGATCCATGGTGGGGGCTA
The DNA here is from genome assembly GCF_965183815.1 of Platalea leucorodia. NCBI lineage: Eukaryota > Metazoa > Chordata > Aves > Pelecaniformes > Threskiornithidae > Platalea > Platalea leucorodia. Next base: position 65,678,244 of record NC_138828.1, on the reverse strand, counting down.
CTAAATGCGTGGAAAACACATCTAGCACAGGATGAGCCACAAATGGTTGAAAGGTTCTTGTACTTTCCCCTAGTCATGCATATTGCTTACTGTGAAAGACAGGAGACTGAGCAAGGTATAGGAAGAAAATTCTGAAGTTATTTGTGCTGCTTTTCTTATCCAGGATGTACAAATCCTTTATACCCACAGAGATAGTTCTTAGGAACTTACAACTGTGAGTGGGGAAACTGCCCTAGCAGCAATGCTCCTCTGCTCACAGGGGAATGAGTTAATTCTATTAATGAAGGGAAAAGTCTATTAACATACTTCCCAGCACATGGGTACCTGAGATGTTACTGTAGAAAGAGTTTTAGCAACAATGAGGCTTGGTCTAAATGGGTTTAGATTACCATATATCAAACTACAACGTGACAAATCCGTCTGTGTTCAAACCCAGAGAGCTGGTTCCATCTCTGGCTCCAGTCCCTCCGTCTGTAAGGAATTCCTTATGGGTCACCTGACTCCTGAAAAGATTAAGACTGGAGAGAAAAAAAAAAAAGTTTAAGAATGCTTATTTAACTCCATTGTCTGTAAAGGGATCTGATTACTGTATGTCAGATATAGTAACCTACATCATACGTAGGAGAGAGGAGTCCCTCCCAGCTGTGTTTTCACAGCAATACATACATGAAGACAAACGTATTGTACATAAGCTTGCTGTACTTCAAGCAAACTATTTCATTTCTTCTGTGCAAAGCATGTCAGACTTGTCAGATTTAACCTTTCATTGACATTCACCCTAGGATTCTTTCTTTTCATTGTACTGCTGTATGTGCAACTAACTAGATTACTTGAGTCCTCCTGGCAAAAATAGATCATTCTGCTTCTGTATGTGCATGATTCACATAACTCAGCACAGGAACAAAGGATCTATGATTGCTAAGATGCAGAGGTACTTGTATATCCTGAGTCCTGGCAACCTGCTAAAATATATATTCTTCACCAGTCAGTACATTATTGCTACTATGGAGGAAAACAGGTGGAATTCCCGTAAGAGAAATGAGAGAATGCAGTTCTGTGGGAAATACTGTACATCCTAAAATGGTAAATGATCCTCCTGGCATTTGTTTTTTAGGATAGCCCTGGCTGGAATATGTGTAGAATATATTCCCAGTGTTTGTCACCGATCCCAGAGGACAGAGGTAGGTTTATATGGCAGAACAAGGTATACACCTTGTCTTTTTCTGTTCTGTTTTTCAGAGCCGTAGTTATCATATATTCAGGCTTCTGTCAGGATTAGAGGATTTGCGTCACCCTATTGTAAACTTCTACTGTAATAGTTATATATTTAAACATATAGAAACAAAATTGATACAACAATTATTATTAGGAGAGGCTGCCTATTTCTTTCATCAGATGCACTGCATATGATATAATGTTGTAGTATGTGAAAAGATCAAAATATTTGCTCTCAAAAGACAGTGCTACAGTCATACATAAATACACCTAAGCAGAATGTGAAATCTGGGCTGCCCTTTGGATGTTACCTACATTTTTATATTGATCTGCCTGATTATTTTTCATTATTTGAAACTACAGCAAATATGAAAACTCTAAATCTTTTCTGTCCCCAAAGTTTTTAAACAAAAAAAAAAAAAAAAAGGAAAAAAATACTGAAAGGGTCAGAATTTCTGGATATAGAAAGCTTTTTAAACTGATTATATGTCTTTTGTTGTGGAAAGATCTAAAATGAAAAGGTCAGCAGTGAGTGTTTTTTTCCTAAATGCATGAACTCTGAGGGGTGTCAGTCTGATGTTGCCAGTTTCCTATAATATAGTGGTAAAGCAAAGGGAAGACGCAAGGTTAATTCCAAATAGCACTGTGTTGAATTCTATTAATAAAAAAGTAAGATTAGGTTGTATCAGAGAAACCAAGCCTTTTTATAATATAACTTTCTGTTAATTGCAAATGTATTCAAATTGTTCTCTAAAACAGAGCTGGATACAGAGCCCAAAATCACATTATGACCTGAAGCTACCTTGGAAGTAAAGAAATTACCCATCCTTTTCAGCTATAAAAAATTTCTATATTCGGTGCACCTGTGCTTCCTTTTCTCCCCTTCAGGCCTTTGAATCATGAAGGAACAACAAGTAATGATCCATAGTGTGGGAAGAATTAGAAATGTCACTTCCCACTAATTCTAGAATACTATTTATTGCTCTTTTCAGTCCCTATTCTTACTGTTCTGTTTGATGTCTGGAAGCGTTCAGGAGCAAGAAAGCGGATTAAATCACTAAACACTTTTCATTACTTTTTTCTGGAATCAGAGAATCATTTCTGCAGCACATTTTTAGGGAATATTATGTGAATATTTGCATTGTGACAACATGCCAACCTTGTTGTTCAGTTCACTCTACAGTCATAAACAATAAAGAGAGATTCTATACCGGTAAGCTTAAAAACAAATATATATAATATATATATACATATGGTATATGAATATAAAAAAAATTGCTTGCCATTAATTGACCAAAAGCTTTTTCTGTCAGGAATAGGATTCTTAATATGCGTGTCCTGACATCCATCCCAGTTTACTATGCGGTGCTATGTGCTACAAGTTCTTTGTGCCCTCAGGTGGTTGTGTTTCAGTAATAGAAGAATTGTTCCTTATGTGTTCCTTACTGTATTGATGTTTCTAAAATGTTTTGAGTTTCTCTGAGATGGAAGCAGCTATGCCAGTATATAATCCAGACTATTAATGTACAATTAAATTTCAGACCTGGGTTTACCAGAAGAATCTAAGACTGAATCCTCCTTGATAAAGTGTCCATTAATCTTGCACTAACAGAGATACATATGCCCTCCAGTGTCTTGATTCATTAACATGATTTCCATAATGACATACCTGGAATGAAAAAGTTCACCTTTCTACTCAGTAAATGAGTTGGAACAAATGTAGAGAACATTGACCTTACAGAGAGGCTTCTGGGTGATTAAATTGTTGAAACCATGTCAGTAAGTGCATTAGCCACTATAGAAACTTCCCTGTGGTGCTAATGAAGGAGAGAGGATAAAGATCTCTGTAAACCAATTGTCCATGTATTTCCATCTGGCTAAGACAGAATGGAAAAATTAAAAGGAGTTTATCTAATCACAAGTCCTTACTTTTTTCCTCCACTCTGCTGCTGTGGAACAAAACTAAAAAACAGTACCGAGATTGTGAATCAAAAGGCTTTTCAGTCTCACACAAACACTCAGATATACTTAATTCATCTTCTGCATTGATTTTTCAGAGACCTGATCAGTGGAAATTCCAAGGTGTTATGGTGAAGGGAACCATATAAAAGCTTGGCAGATAGATAGGACCAGTAGTTTTCAAGTCTTTGAAAAAAACTTTGCCTTTCAATACATTTGTACCCCATATCTTCCCGTAGATCTAGTAAAGGACAGAGGACTTGTAGGGGGAGTTAAAGAGCATAGAAAGCAGAACAGCTTTTCACTGGCACTTTTAATACATTATCCTTTCTAAGCTTAGCTTCCTGTTTGCAGATCTACAGTTCTCTGCATAATTCAGTGCCCAGCAAGAAATTCTGCATGCCTGTGCACAGAATATTAAATTACGATCTAATACAAAAGGGAATCTGTCCCAGTGCACATGAAGACTGGGGTGTTTTCTATGCTGTGCTGCTCTTTCTTGGCTTATAAGCCTATGAAAATCATACAAAGACATGGCAATAGCAAATTCACAGGTTCAGTCTTTTAAAACCTCACAATGGATATAACAAAATGTTCATGAAAGAGTGCTAACAGAGGTTTTCCAAAATCGATTTTTCTTATTCTCTCTGACCACATCTCAGTCAGAACGATACCCTTGTGACCTACAAAATGTCTGAGAGAATAAAAATGCAGCAGCAGCTGAGCAAAGAGCAGAAGTTTCCAAGTCAGGAAAAAAGGCAAAAAAGCACAGGAGAAACAGGACAAAGTGTCTAACTTAATCATATTCTACAATGTAACTTTGCTATGGCTGAAAAGTTTCGGTCTTCCTAATGTTAACATTTCTTTTCTGCCACATAACTTGCACCATGCCAAATAATTAATCTTCTAGAAAATATATTCTTGTATGAGACATACTTGCATGATGTAAATCATATGGTCCAAGACTATTGGCTACTCCATGAAGAGCTGAATTAATGAAGCCTTTTTTTCTTATAATTTGTGTCTTTTGTCTCTAACCTTTTTCAACTGAGTTCTCTTTCATGTCATCTATGATATCCCTTACAGGCAAGAGACAGCAATGTTATACCTAGTCTGGAACTATCTGCGTGCTGATCAGCCAGCCAGGATGCGCTTGCTGACTCGCTAGAAAGCTGCTGCCAAATGGAGTGTATACGGGCAGAAATCTGTTTGTCTTTCTCTCAGCAGGACCGCAGTTTATGCCCTACCCTTCCCTCTAACTGCTGATTTTCACGATACTTGAAGGAGCATAATTATCTTCAATACTTCTCTTTCATATATAGCTGAATACAAACAGTAGGGTTCAAATATTATGAAGGGCAAGGGAAGAACAGGCAAATAGCTAGACAGAATTAAATGTGATATATCACATTTGTTATGTTTGTAGTATCCAGTTTGTTTCCTTTAGGAAAACCAGAAAAAAACCCCCACAAAACCAACCTATAACTATTGGTAGAGGATAACAGTCTACAGAGCAACATAGGAAATGCAAATTATTAGATTTCTACTCTGATAAAAGTATTTTTATCATAAAAAAAGAAAGATTTGTATTTATCCATTTACTGAAGCTGTTCCTATTTGCAGATGTGTTTCTTGACTGTCAGCAGAATGATTTCCTTTAATTTCTCAAGGCTGCTCTACAGAGGGGACAATTAAGCTGTAGATCTTGGATACAGGTGATTTAGGAGCAGTCTTAAAGACCCTCTGATTCCTACCCCTGCACTGCTTCAAAATCACACAACTGGCTGCATTAGGATTAGACTTCTTGTTGGAACAGGAAAAAGCTGGGTTATTTTGCCCCAGATTAGTTACTGATCCAGTTTACTGCAGAATTCCAGAGCAGTTATTCCAGTACAAGTGGACCACATGTCTTGAGTATCGTTTGTGCCATGGGGCAAGGGAGGAAAAGAGCAGTTGTAACTGATGAAAAGGACACCAAGTCCTTAAATTGGCTTTCCTACTGAGCTGCTTGTACCCAGAAATACCTCTGCAGGAGACGTTAAGGTGATATTAGTTTGAACCTAATAATTTTAGCATTCTGCACAGGTAAAGTGAAAGGAAATTCTCCTCTGTGTTTTGATTCATCCTGTTTTAACAGACTTTACATTCCTGGGTACATCCTGAAGTCTTTGCTCACACTAAAAGACAATTAACTTTGTTGTTTATCTAATGGTACCTGCTGTCATTCACTAGTCATGTGATCATCAAAACAATGCTTTGCAGAAGAAACTCCATGGTGGTAAATAAACCTGGTAAATAAAGCTCATGTGGCCTGAATGAAAGTGAAATACAAAAAAAGATCAATATCTTCTGCATTTGGCCCTATAATCACAATGTCCTGTCAAGCGAGAAATTAATCATTATGGCCAAACTAGTACAAATCAGTTCATTTAATGTTTTTGTCACTTACCATTGACAAACAGTAATATTTAGGAGTGTGCATCTTAGCATGACCATTCCCAGCTATAGGCTAAGAATTCTCTTTTGCATAAAAACTCCACATGATTTCTGGTTCGGAGGTAACATAGATAAAGTCCATAAAAATGCTGCTTCAAGCATAAGTGTCTGGTTTAACAGTAAGCATCAGTGCAAATGAAAACTGTAAATAGACAGATGGGAATAACAGCACAAAAATCACATGCTGTGTAGTTGTCCTCCACATTGTGTCTCTGGCTGGTCCATGTCAGTTATGCTGTGCAACAGTCAAGAAGTCAAATACGTATAGAAACAAAAAAGGCATTTTTATTGGCACCTATACACTTACTTTCTATTACACAATTATGCCCAAGTGAGGTGAAGCAACTAATTGCATTCTCTCCCAGCACCTGTAGACCTACAGCAATACGTTTCACATGAAATAGCCAAGATAGAATCAATACAGCTTATGTTTTGTATGTAAATGGTTGTTGAAAATATATTGTTTACTTTAGCAGTAGTTTTGGAAGGGGAAAACTTTGTTCAGGAAAAACAGCTGTACTCACTGTGCCTCAGAACAGTAGCTGCCTTAACCAGGTACAGGGTTCCAGGAGGGAAGATCTGCTGAGAGCATGATAGCACAGGAGCTGCAGAGTTCTAAGGCGCTGGGAGGCCTCTGCAGTTTTAGGCAGTACCTTCCATCTGTCTACATTATGTCAGGAATCATTCCTTCAAAATGCTTAATATTGGAAAGATTTAAAAATATGTCTATCTCTGCTCCAGGGCTGCCAGCTGTATGTTGAGCCTTTCTAAGATTCAACTGATGAGACTATGTAATTAAATGCCAGCAAACTTGCCTAAGGGTAATAAAATCCAGTCGTCTTTTTTTCAATATTTTCAAGTACATTGTGTGATTGAAATGAACTATCGTTTCTCACGTAGAAAGAGACTTGTGTGTTTATGAATTGTGTGAAATCTAGTCAATCTGATAGTCACTATTAATAAATATGGGTGTGTATAGCTGAAGTATCTATGGAATTGAATAGCTGAAACACTAGAGGCACCCACTGAAAACACAGGGCTTCCCAGTACAAAGGCAACTTCAGAGCTTTTCTTAGATGGGCACACTGTGGTGACATTGCTTGGTAAAACTGAATGTATCTGTCTCCAAGAGAAACAAGAGAAAAGACAGAGAAATGGAGAGAAAATCATTTGAGGACACAGCAAGAACAAACATTGAGAATGTAGCTTTGTGAAAAGCTTAGAGAAAGATCTTTTGGGCTAAGTGCTAGGTAGAAAGAGTCTTGACCCCATGGGCAAAGGAGCTGTATCTCTTGCTGTTTGATTTCTGCTGTGTTCAGGGGAACCACACTTTGTGCATTCTTTGTAAATAAACAGGATGACACTGAAGAAAGATATAACTATTATCAGTTTCACCTCCTACCTGAAATAGCCCTTGGGCTACCCACTTAGGTCAAAAAAGGGTCCTTTCAATACTGCTTGAAATACATTTAATTTCAGAAAGGCTTTCATCATTGATCTCTTTACAAGTGATATGCAGTTCCTACATGTCCAAATTCTTTCCTGTGTAACACATGTATGTCTGCATTAGAATATGGGTTTCTCAGAAGGGAAGAACTTGCAGTGTTTGTGTTGTATGTTCAAAAGGTCTACATTACAAGAAATTTAGTACTGAAGAGTTACACAACCAAGACATAAGAAATGTAAGAATTGTGGTTGTCTGAGCAGCATTAATTGCACTTAGCAATTGGATCACCAACTCATCTACTCTACAGCTAAGAATAAACAAAGGAAAAAATGAATTTTAATGAAAAATATTGAACAATTTGATCTACAATGTATCTATAACTTGTAAAATTTGAAAAATATTGTATAGAAGCGTTGTTCTGAAGAGATTGCCTTTAAGTAACTTGACTCATTTTGGTCCCACTGATCCTTATCCAAATCTTAATTGTTTTGAATTACATTCTAACATCTTTGTATTGTATAGTAGTTTGTGATATTTCAACTTAATAATTTCTAGTGATTTAGATAGAATTCTTCAAAGAGTAAAATACTTCTCTTGCAAAATTTGACTCAAAAAAACCCCAGATTTTTTAGAAAACAGACTTATATGGAAGGCATGTCTGAAAACCATAAGCTGTTCAGCAAATTGCTAAGCTTTTTGTTCTGATCAATGTCTGATCACCTTTAATATGGCTAATATCTTAACTGTTGTCTTTTTTAATCTTACTAAAATAGTACAACTGGTGTAATTCCAGAACATGCAAGCTTGGCAAAATAGGGCTGAATATGCCACCAGGCTGCTGTTCGTGATCTCATCAGAACCAGCTTCTGGAGTAAACAGATGATACCATTTAAACTGACAAGATCATCCCTCTCAAAGCAAGGAATGGAGAATGGGGAAAGGCTTTTTGTGCTTCGTGTGCTCGCTCTGTACCTCTGCCCAGCCTTTTAAGAGTGTCTTGTCCTGTCCTCAGGTGACTATAGACTGCCATGGTGTTCAAAATCTTCCAAAAAGAAGAGAAGCAACAGGATGTTTCCTGGGCAATCCACCAAACTGAAGTACTATTAGTGGAGCTACTGAACTGGTCTTTTTATTTGGCTTACCCTGTTGCAGCTATGGACAGAATTGAAGAGAGGGTGAATTGTGCCCAACATTTCTGCTGCCTTGAGATGAAACCACTAGGTAGAATTAAGCAATATTTTCTGAATATACTGCCAATATTTCAAGAATCTGAAACTGCATGACTAATGATAGTACTTGGAGATGTGGCAGTGAGGCTGAAAAGGGAGATTGGCTACTGGATATTCACACTGGTGTGTAGATCAATGGACTATTGTCAAAGGTACACTGTTTTATGTAGAGAGATTTTTTCTGTGTTTTCCCAAAACAAAGATATCTTCCATTCTTTTCTCTGATGAAATGTTTTTTTGTTTCACAAGGAGACTCAGTGGTTGTTAGCAGGGAAAAAAGACAATTAAAGGAAGATCAGGGAGGGTATTTAGTCATCCCAGACATTATCAGAGAGTGTTCAGGTCAGTGTGGTTTGTTCAATTTAAAAAGGATCTCTAGCTGCTTTGGGCCAAGGTCTTGTAACAAACAGCACTTGACAGAATATTACTTCATGCCAAAGGAATAATACAGGTATAGCTTACCCTGCTTTGAAGCAACAAAGTGAATAACAAAATGGACTTGGCCGCCTGAGCTTGAAGGTCCAGGGTTCTATCCCTATGCACTTGCAGTCATGGAGCTATTCTTGCTCCTTTACAAATAAATGGAAAAAGCCAAGTGTTTAAGTGAGAGTACAATAGGTTCTAAAATATAATGTATTATTGCTTTTATGCATCAAAAATTTCCCTTTAATTTCTTCAGGCTTGATCAGGAATTAAATGGGCCTTTTGCATATTTGAAATTTGTATTTTCTTTTATGCTCTCCACTATAATTGCCATATAAACAGAAGTTAAAATGTCCTACTGAGGGGGAAAAAGCCCACACCCCAAAACCCCAGACCCCTTTAATATCCCACAAGATCCTATTTCCTTATTCTTTATCCTTATTCCTACAAGATCCAATTAATTTTTTACTGAAGTGACTGGAAAGTTTTCTGTTGATTTTAATGTGTGTTGTATAAGGCTACTTAATAGTTTATTGTTGTGAACTTTTTCACCTCGGTCACTGGTCAGTGCTCACTATGTGGATTTGATGAGAGTGAGGCAGTTGCCAGCATAGCAAGGTGCTCTTCTGGATGTACTTGCATATAGTTGCAAGCACAGCATCTCATAAAACCTGCTCTAACCTCTGTTTAGGGACTTTTAGGCAGTGAAGAATATAATTTAATTCCCTTTGAGATTTCTTTAGGAGGAATTGGCAGCCCATCTTGCTTTGGGAAGATATTTGGCATGACAGTATATTGACTTTATAGACTTTCTTTCTCACTTCTAGTGAGACACATTTACCACTGAATGCTCAATATAATGACATTCCTTAAAGTACTAGAACGAGGTTCACAAAAAAGATGTTTTCATTTTGCAATAAAGTCAAATTATTTTCTGTAACACATTTCAGTGAACATAAACCAATTAACCCTTTCCCCTAAATGAAATATGTACATGGAATGAATTTGTTAAAGAGAAATACCAAAATATTTCCTATTTAACTTGACAATATGATAACATAATATACTGCTGTATCCTGATAACATATAAGGCAATTATCTCAATAGGTTAGAAAAATGCATGCAAAATTGCATCTATCATGCTGAAAACCTTTCTGTATAAAAGAAGTGTTTCCTTAGAATCATTGAAGCAAATCTTATTTAAATTGGCTTAAATTCTAGCACTCTGCCTTTTAGAATCAGATTTCCTTAGCTAAAATGTACTCCACCTAAAAGACAGATTCATGCTGGACAGACCCTCCTCTTAGGGAAGTCTGCTGCTGCCCTGGGGACCGGGATAAGGACACCACTAGGGAACTTCCTAGCCTGGTGCGGCCCTTGGACTATTACCCATTACTGCTTTTCCATGTAGGCGGTGAAGAATCCACAAAGCAGCTTCAGTGAATTGGAAGCCACTGTGCTGCTAGAAAGCTATGACCTAGTTGCCATTACTGAAACTTGGTGGGATGAATCCCATGACTGGAGTGCAGCTATCAATGGCTGCAAGCTGTTCTGAAGGGACAGGCGAGGAAGGAGGGGCGTTGTAAAGGCGTTGCCGTCTACATCAAGAAAGGGATAGATTGTGAAGAGCTGTCTCTGAAGAATAGCCACAAGCAGGCTGAAAGCTTATGGGTAAGAATTAGAGACTGAGGCAACAAAGGGAACCTTGTGGTTGGTGTCCACTACAGGCCGCCCAATCAAGAGGAGCCTATTGATGAAGCCTTCTTACTCCAGCTACAGGAGGCATCATGCTCGCAGGGGGACTTCAACTGCTGAGGGACTTCAACCACCCCGACATCTGCTGGAAAAGTAGCACGGCGAGCTGTAGGCATTCCAGGAGACTCCTGGAGTGCATGGAGGGTAACTTCTTAAGCCACGTAATAGACAGCCCTACCAGAGGGGATATGTTACTGGACCTGTTGGTCACCAATGCAAATGAGCTAGTCAGAGCCGTCAAGATTGGAGGCAGTCTGGGCTGCAGTGATCGTGCACTGGTGGGAGTTTGCAGTCCTGAGGGATATGGGACAGGTGAAGAGTAAAGTCAGGACCCTGAATTTTAGGAAAGCAAACTTCCAGCTCTTCAAGGAATTAGTCAATAGGACCCCTGGGGAAGCTGCCCTCAGGGACAAGGCAGCATAACAGATCCTCAAGGATGCTTTCCATAAGAGCTCTTGATCCCCAGGTGTAAGAAATCAGGAAAGGAAGGCAAGAGACTGGCATGGCTGAGTTGAGACCTGCTGGTCAAACTAAAGGGCCAGAAGGAAATGCACAGGCAGTGGAAGCAGGGATAGGTATCCTGGGAAAAGCATAGGGATGCTGCCTGGTTGTGTAGGGGTGGGGTCAGGAAGGCCAAGGCACAGCTCCAGCTGAACTTGGCAAGGGACACAAAGAATAATAAGAAGGGCTTCTACAGGTATGTCAGCCAGAAAAGGAAGGTCAAAGAAAGCATACCTCCACGGATGAACAAGACTGTCAAACTGGTAACAACGGACAAGGAGAAGGCTGAGGTACTCAATGACTTCTTTGCCTCAGTCTTCACTGGCAACCTCTCTTCCCACACCTCTCAAGTGGGTGGACCTCAAGGCAGGGACTGAGGGAGCAAAGTCCCTCCTACTGCAAGAGAAGATCAGGTTCGTGACCACCTGAGGAACCCAAACATACATAAGTCTATGGGACGTGGCAAGATGCATCCCAGAGTTTTGAGGGAATTGGCTGATGTAGTTGCCAAGCCACTCTCCATGATATTTGAAAGGTCATGGCAGTCAGAGGAATTCCCTGGGGACTGGAAAAAGGGAAACGTTGCACCTGTTTTTAAAAAGGGTAGAAAGGAGGATCCTGGGAACTGCTGACCCGTTCGCCTCACCTCTGTGCCTGTGAAGATCACAGAACAGATCCTCCTAGAAGCTATGCTAAGGCACATGGAGGACAGGGAGGTGATTCAAGACAGCCAGCATGGCTTCATAAAGGGCAAGTCCTGCCTGACCAGCCTAGTGGCCTTCTATGATGGAGTGACTACATCAGTGGACGAGGGCAGAGCTATGGATGTTGCCTATCCAGACTTCTGTAAGGCCTTTGACATTGTCCCCCACAACATCCTTCTCTCTAAATTGGAGAGATATGGATTGGATGGATGGACTCTTTGGTGGATGAGGAGTTGGCTGGATGGTCACATGCAGAGAGTAGTGGTCAATGGCTCAATGTCCAGACGGAGATCAGTGACGAGTGGTGTCCCTCAAGGGTCCGTATTGGGATGAGTACTGGTTAATATCTTCATCAGTGACATAGACAGTGGGATCGAGTGCACCCTCAGCAAGTTTGCAGATGACATCAAGCTGAGTGATGTGGATGACATGCCTGAGTGATGGGATGCCATCCAGAGGGACCTTGACAAGCTGGAGAAGTGGGACCATGTGAACCTCATGAGGTTCAACAAGGCCAAGTGCAAGGTCCTGCACCTGGGTCAGGGCAATCCCCAGTATCAATACAGGCTGGGGGTGAAGAGATTGAGAGCAGCCCTGTGGAGAAGGACTTGGGGGTACTGATAGATGAAAAGCTGGACATGAACATGGAGCAATGTGTGCTCGCAGGCCAGAAGGCCAACCATATCCTGGGCTGCATCAGAAGAAGTGTGGCCAGCAGGTCAAGGGAGGTGATTCTGCCCCTCTACTCTGCTCTGGTGAGACCCCACCTGGAGTACTGCATCCAGCTCTGGAGCCCTCAGCACAGGAAAGACGTGGAACTGTTGGAGCAGGTCCAGAGGAGGGGCACAAAAATGATCAGAGGGAAGGAACGCCTCTCCTATGAAGAAAGGCTGAGAGAGTTGGGGTTTTTCAGCCTGGAGAAGAGAAGGCTCTGGGGAGACCTTATTGCAGCCTTTCAGTACTTAAAGGGGTCTTATAAGAAAGATGGGGACAGACTTTTGAGTAGGCCCTGTAGCAACAGGACAAGGGGTAATGGTTTTAAACTAAAACAGGGTAGATTTATACTAGATCTAAGGAAGAATTTTTTTACAGTGAGGGTGGTGAAACACTGGAACAGGTTGCCCAGAGAGGTGGTAGATGCCCCATCCCTGGAAACATTCAAGGTCAGGCTGGATGGGGCTCTGAGCAACCTGATCTAGTTGAAGAGATGTCCCTGCTCATTGCAGGGGGGTTGGACTAGATGACCTTTAAATCCCCCTTCCAACCCAAACTAGTCTATTCTATGATTCTGTGATTCTATGACAAATGGGAAAAGGTACTTTTTTCTGCATAGTACCACTTTTAAAAACTAAGTTCAAAGGTAGATACCCCAGACTCCTACTTAACTCTGTCTAGTCCTGCAGGTATTTAAATATCCACTAGGAAATCTTCCTGGACAGCAATATGTCTGCCTCTGGCTTTATTAGAAGCACTGAGCAGAAGAAATAGTTGGGAGATTCTTGCCTTGTGTGCCAATTATTCACATTAGAATCATAGAATCACAGAATATCTAAAGTTGGAAGGGACCCATAAGGATCATCAAGTCCAACTCCCTCCTCTCAGGACTACCTAAAACTAAACCATATGACTAAGAGCATCGTCCAGATGCTCGAACCTTGTCAGGTTTGCTTTTCCTGGGTGAATTGCAGGTCTCCATAGCTTCAGAGTCATTTTGAGCAGAGTGGAATAGCTTGCAAAAACCAGACCAAAAGATCATTCCTTTGCCCTGCTCTCCCACTGTTGCACAATGCCTGATAGCTGTGGAGTTCTCCTGGCAGGTGGGAATGTATTGTTAATATCTCAGTAGGGACAGTTACCGTCCATGTCCCAGCTCAGGGAACATGGTAACACATGCTTAAATCTTCCATGTCTAGTGAGTCTAATGTTCTGTCCATGCAAGCAACCATGACCCACAGTAACTTATACAACTTGGTTATTTTAAACCTCATGATATTTTTTTTTTTTGTTTCTGTTTCTCTATTGCTATTGGAAAACTATTCCAGAAACACTCTCTTCTGACAGGTAAGAACTTTTAATGATTCTTGTTCTGAGTTTATTCCATGGCCACTCCTTTTCCTCTTTTGTGGACTTTGCCCGTCAGCTTAAACAGCTCTTCTATCTCTAATGTTTAACTTTGTGATGTGTTTATATAGAGCAAACATATCTCTTGGCCTTTCTTCTAAGAGATTCAGGAAGCCAAGCATTCTTTTAGTTTTCTCTGTAAAACAGGCTGTCCAAACTTCTGATCATACTGGTTGCTTCCCCATCTACTTGCTTCAGATAGAGAGTGACTGTTCTTGAACATGAGTGACCAGAATTGTGATGGAGTATTGAAAAGAAAATTTTGAAAGTGTCTTATATAAAAATCATGAATACTTACCTACCAAAAATACTTCACATAATACCTTTCTAAGATTACTTTGCCTTTCTGTGTAGGCACATTGTACTATTGATTATTACTCATGACAAATTTATCTCCCCTCTCCCATTTCCATCTCAGAGGTTCTCATGCATAATGTAAATTCATGTAATGTAGGTAATGTAAGTTCCTACATGTATAACCTTGCATTTTCTCATTACTTATTTTCACCTAAATTCTATTTCTAGAGTTCTCAGGGTGTGGCACTGAGATTCTTTCTAGCCTTTTGCGGGACCTACCTCAATCAAATTTCAGTAGTGCAATTTCAAATAAGACAAGGTGAAACCTGTTTTAAACTATGCTGGTCCCAATTTGTCATTTTGTTATTGCTTTTCTGAGTCACTGTAACTTCATGGAGTTCAATTGAGTTATGCAAGTATAAGTTTGGATTAACACATGAAGCAGACCTTGCAATGTCCACCTCCCTAATTGCAAGTCTTGCTTATTTTCTCTTAAAAGGCAAATTTTTCATTAAGTCAGAGAGTATACATTTATTATTTGAACAAATAGAAACTAACATAATGAAATCATGAGATTTTGCATTTTTCCAGAATTAAATTCTGAGTGAGTATTTCTGGTTTAGATATAGTGCAGTTAACCTAAAGGATAATTTCTGTTCTTTTTAGTCTAGGGTTAGCACAGAATAAGGGTCCTAAGATAACTATTCATAACTGTATCAAAGATATTTAATCAGTCTGAAGTAATTTACTGAAAGTGAGAAGCCTGATTAGGCTATTGTCTGATTTAAGTACAATATATAGAGAGAATAGAAAGCTTGTGATATTACAAAAATTTCCCTGTTTGCAATGACGATTTTGAGAAGGATGGTTTGAGTAGGAGCTTGTTAGAAGAAATGACTGATCTTGGTGCTTATGAGGGAACATGCAATTTGTTAATCAAAGTTTAATGTGAAAAATAAATTGCAATTAGAGATCTCTGAAACTACACTACAGAAAAATACAACATTTCAACAAGGTAACAATGATCTTAAGACAACAGGGATTTGGAATCCTTTTCTGTCATGGAATTTTAAAACAGCTCTCAGGATTTCAAAATGTCAGGTCATTCTAAAATGCTTCTGAGGTCCCAAAGCTGCCTAGAGTCCTAAGAACTTACCGGGAAGGTCTGGATGGAGTCTAGGGGCAGCAGCTCCTCATACTTCTGAGACACCAAGAATTTTTTTTGTGAGAAGTCTGCTGATGTATATGCTGCAATACAATCAGGTATCATAGGATAAATTTGCTGTCTGGTCTTTGTACCCTTTCTTGCTCTGAGTGTACAAGTTAGGTCTCATGCCAGTGTAAAGTCCTGTTAACAGTAGCAGTATTTAGAGCTGCTCTAATTAGTCTTGCACTTGTATTTACACTCCAAAACCTGACCACCTGCAGATGGAAATTCTAATACTAGTTACTGCTCAGGAGTATAGTCATCTAGATTTAAGCATGGATACAAATTTTTACCAAACACCCTAATTTTTATAAGTGTAATTTTCAGGTTTAGAATTTGTTGTGACAAAGTTAGTGTAACCTGTGAAATATCAAGCTGGACAGTGACAAATTCTGGACAAAAACCATACAGCTTGCTTTAAGACAAGGTAAAATACTATATAACCAAGTGATTGAGCTTAATTATTGTTTTCCTCTGTGTTAGCATTGAGAAAGTTCTTCTTTACAGTCTTAGGTAGAAAGTCACACTGTAGTCCTTTACGAAGTTTTAAACCTTTGATTTAATGTATTAGACCTTTTATCTGGCAATTAATATATCAGAATAGCCCAATTTTAAGAAGACCATCTGGCCACTGTTTATCCCTCATCACATGCTCCAGGAAGAAAAACTGTAAGTAACAGATTTTATCAAACCAGCTGGAGTAAGCGTGATTGATGGAGAGAGTATCACACCCAATATCTTCATTTAAAACTGGGAGGATTGCGGTATTTTATACTACATAAGACAGCTACCATAAGGAGTTAGAGCTGGGCATTCTCAAAGACATTGGGGAGGATTCTGGTGATTGGAAACAGGATGAAAACCCTGTGCAAATCTTTGCATTTCTGCTTATCCAAAGGCAAGTAATTCAAAAGGAACTGATGAATATTTCTGTGAAGTTTATAAGCAGCTGGACTTCTAGTTCTACAGATGTACCGCATGTAAAGTTCGATACAGTTTATGAAACTCATGGTGAGCTAAATGCCATGAGAATTTCACCAAAAATGGCAAAAGTACTAAGGAGAAAACAGACTGACTGCAAAGGTATATGAACATTGTGAAATGAAACACAGGAGAAGAGGCCATCTTTCCCTCCTGGGAAGGTAGACAATCTTGATGAGACAGCTTTTTCTTGAATCTCATGCTGGAGCATGCTGGGGATGTTGGTTGGAAGACCCTCCTCCTCCTCCCACCTCTCCAGGCAGAGTGCCACGCAGTGGCACTCACCAGCTCCACAGACACCCCTGGGGCCAGTGGGTGCTGTCAGGATTGCTTTGCCGAGGGTCCCCCTAAGGTCTCCCTTATAATCTCTCACATTTTTCATTGATGTCCCCTAGAAGGAGTTGTTTTCCCTCTCTTTCTGTTTCCTGTTGCACTTTGCTTTCCAGGAGAGCTTTAAGATTTGGCTAGGGCTGGGCTAGTGCCCAGGCCTCAGAGGGAAAATGAGAAAAGAAGTGCAATGCAGAGATTCCATTTAAATCAGCAGAAGCTAGGCATCTGAGACCCAGCCTAAAGCTAAATAACATGGAAAAAATGGTGTAAATTGTTTTTCTTTAGTTTCCTTCAGGTATAATACTGGGGGGAGAGAAGCAGATTGTAACAATAATAACTGCCAATTTTATATGCAAAATTGATTTTCAGAATTACAGCATTCTTTTAAGAAATATACCTGAAGTTTGTAGCAGTGTCCCATGAGAGCAGAGACAACTAATTCTCAGCATTCTACATTAAAATAGAGCCTTCCACCCCTTTTTATGTTAAATTTTAGAATAAAGCTTTTAAATAATTTGAAGGTGAGCTGACAATTCAGAGAAAGTAGGGTCCTCACCCCTTTTTATATTAAATTTTAGAATAAAGCTTTTAAATAATTTGAAGGTGACAATTCAGAGGAAGAGCTAGGCTCAGAAACAGCAATTTTGTGAGATTCCCAAGCAGTGCAGAAGATGCCTCTGGAAATATGCAGCTGTTTGGATAAAATACAAGAAGGAGAGCCCCAGCTCCAGGAGCACTGAATACCAGTGCCTGCTGTGCAGCTGGCGGCAGGAAGCAATGAGGCCAGGGTTTCAATCACTTCATGGTAGACAGAGTTAGGTACAGGAACTAGGGCTTCACTCGTCAAGGAAATGCAAGTATTCTCTGTGGGAAGGTCACAACATAGCCAGGAGGGTAAGAAAGAGGAACAGAGACAAAATAACAGAAAACACTGCAAAATTATCACTCTAATATACAGAAATAAAATCAGTTTAAGAAAGGCGATCTTTTAGATTAAGTTCCTCAGAAATTTCCATGTCTAAATTTCTCAGGAAAAAAGATTAATATTATATAGCCAATTAAAATCTACTTTTTGTTGCTTGAGTTAATATAATTTTACATTTCTGTTCCTACATCCCCTAAAATGAATGGGTCTGTAAATATTAGATTTCAATATTATTGACAGGAACTGTCAAGGACTCTGAGAAATGTGTTTAGCATTAAATATGACTTGAAATTAATAATTTGAACTGATTACATCTGAGATATTTCTCATATAGCAGAATACATAAGTAAACATTGCAAATTTAGTCATCATATCCCCTGTATGTGTCAAAATATTTTCTCTCCAAAGAAGAGAATTATTTCTTTCCTGGATATCAGAGGTGAAACCCTGGTCCCACTGCCGCCAGAGACAAAATACTCCTTGGCTTCAAAGGAACAAAAATGTTGCATGTGTCACCCTGATCAACAAGATTTCAGAATTAAAACATGAAAGACTGACATTTGATTAAACAGCTTTTATTCTACTATTACAAGCCAAACCCAAGAACTTTGTCTGACATGGACATTGTACAGACAGTGGCACCATTTAATTTCTGACATCCCCATATTGCAGAGACTTGGTTACTTCAGTAGCACTCTGCACAAGTAAGGGGAACTCCGTGGAAATGATAGCACTGCCTGGACCACAGTCCAATGTACCTCCTGACTTGTGATAGAGCTTAAGTTTCTGACAGTTATTCCTGAGTAGGTAAAATAATCAGTGAGACTATCTAATGCCCTCTAAACCTTAGAGCTGCCCCTGGAAAGGGTGATATTCTGAAATCAACAGTAATAAAAAAGCGAGGGAACGTAAGTCAAAATGTATCAAGTAATATAATTTGTAGTTTTTCTAAAGCAAATGACATATGTATAACCTGCTGATTGATAGGTACTCTGATTTAGACTTTTTCTTCCTATTAGAAAAACTTTTTAGAAATTACATATTTGCAGAAGCAATAAAAAATATCTTATGTGTGTTACAAGTGGTTGGAACTCTTTAACATTGGCTGTGTATAAATCCTTTGCATTACTGCTCTGTATAAATCCTTTGAATCTGCACAAAATCTTGAAACATTCTTAATTCTAACACCTAAGATTAAGTGTCAACCTAAGATTTTCTTAAGCTTCTCAGGTTACTCTTGTTTTTTCATATGCATCTATAAATTTGATAATACAGGGCTCATTTCATATCTTACAGAACTTTATAGACTCCAGAATATAAGTACTTGTGTACTGGGTCAAACTGAAGATCCACCTAGACCAGCACTCTGTCACTGATAGTGACCAATATTGGATACATAGAGAAAAAGTTTAAAAATCCAAAGAAGACAAAATCTTTCCCAGGTTTTCTCTCCCAGCTTATGTCAAACAAATAGAGAGAATTTTTTAAGCCAATATTGGACAAAAAGCACCTTGTTTACTCGCCATTGATGGCCCTGTCTCCTATGAATTTCTCCAGTCCTTACTAGAAATCACTTCTATTTTCAGCTTTCACAGCATTATGTGGCACTGTCCCACAATTTAATAGCATTGTAGTAATAATCATTGTAATAAGTGACTATAATTAATTGTTATGGTGTATTCTTATATTGTTATATATATAACTAATGGGTAATACACATACTGTTAATTGTTATTGCTAATTGTTATAATTAACTGCCATAGTAATTTCCTATTCAACCTCTTTATACTATTCATGATTCAATAATCAGAGTAATATGTACTGTTGTTGTAACTATTTATTCCTTATAAAACAGTTTTCCGAAACATCATAAATCATCCTTTCTTCAGGGACTCTTTTCCAAGCTGAAAAATCTTAGTTTGTCTATTCTCTTCTCGTACAGAAGGGTTCCGAACCCCTAACCATCCATGGCAGCCTTTTCCCACTTATACTTTCTGCTATGGGATGGCCAAAACTGTATATATTGTACAAGGAGTGGGCACACTCTGTATTTACATGATGGCATTGTTTTTGTTCTTTTTTTCTCTCTTACTACATGTGTGGTTTTTTTTTTTTCCTTTTTGACTACTTCTAACTCGGTGGTTCTATTTTCAGAAAACTATCCACAATGACTCGATGATCTCTTTCTTGAGTGGTAGCTCATTCAGAGACCGTTATGTTTGTTATGGGCACACTTCAGGTTTTTCTCCCCATGTACAATTCTTTTCACTTATTGTCAACTAATTTTATCTGCCATATTCTGTCCATTCATTCTGTATCTTCAGATTTGATTCTCTGCAGTTTTAAATTTAACTGTTATGAGTAATTTTCTGTCATCTGAAGACTTTGTTACCTCATTACTCATCCTTTTTTTCCATAGCCTTTATTTCATATTCATGTTGAACAACATGGGACTCAACATGGATCTCTGTGCACTCTGTTGGTAACCTCCTTCAAAAATGTAGTTAATTCTGCTTATTGAGAAGCTGGAATGAGCACGGGTTGCCCACGGCTTCTAATCAATAGGCTTCTAGGCAAAAGTGGGATATGATCTTCAGTTTGGTGACTCTGGTCCTTTACTTAGTTTGCTTTTTTACAAGTAGAGGAAGATTAAACACCAAATTTAATTTCAGACAGACAGACTAACTTGGTTTTTAATTTTGCAAGAAAAAAAAGAATTTTAAAAATCCAATTTGATTATCCATATGGATTTCTTTGTTTTTTACTGCCAAACTGAGGAAGCTGTTTATCACCTAGCCTTAATCTTAAAATCTGACATCCTTTTTTTTTTTAACAGGAATTTCTTGGCAGAAATTCCTATTCCTTATGTCACTCAGAGCGAACTGCTTAATCCATTCTACAGCTATGTCTCGATCAGTGATAGATGAGAAGTCAATTAGTGCCATTAAAAGTTCTCTCTGCCTGTCCTTAATATCAGACACAGGAGTCAGGGAAGAGCTACTCAGAAAAAAAATGGACCACATTTTCTCTGATGTTCTTTCCCTGTTAACTGTGGCTTGGAGAATCAGGAAACAAATTTTGTTTGAATCAAAATGCTTGGTACTCTGGGCCCATAGGCACATCAGAAAAAATAAAGATAGTGTGATTTCTAGGAGGTTCAGTGAAGTTGGTCTGGAAATATAATACTGGAAGGAAAGTAAGCTTTCATAATGAAGCTTCATATATTGGCAAAGTATTTGCATGAAAGTATCCCTTTTATCAAACTTTAAGCTCTAACTTGTCCAGAAATTGTCATGTTGGTATATGTTTAGAGGAACAGCAGTCCTAAGTTTTAGAAAGAATGTGACATGTTCCTTCCTGAAGCACTTCAGTGAAGATGTGACACTATGTTGTGGGCTCTAAAGATGTATTCAGAAACCTTTTCCATAACTAGTGCTCTGTTTTAGATAAGTTTGAAAAAGCAGTATGTGTAAGTTTATTAATTCTAGTTTTGTTTTTGCTTTCTGCATGGAATAAGCACAAACTTTACTCATTTATTCAAAAATCAATATCATATAGAGAGCAAATTGCTTTTATGTCTTACCTTACGGTATTATGGCTCACACAGTATTATTGCAGTAAATGCAGAAATGCTAGCACTGTTTAAATCAAAAGTGAACATTGTAAGTTGTTTATAGACAGCAAGCTCAGCAAACGAAAGTAGCATTATGGAAAAGAAAAACACATTGATAAAGTACTTTGTCATCTAATCATTCTCTGCAGTTTGTTCAAAATTAGATTTAAAGGTGTCGGCTAATAGGTGGACAATAGCTTTTGACCATACATGATTTTAAATAATGTGTATTCTGCTTTTCTTATTTAAAAGCTGTTATCTATCAATACAGCTAGAAACAGTGATGACAGCTGATTCTCACTGAAAATAATAATACCCATCTATTCAAGATTGTTCCTTACACTTACTGTGGTTTGCAGAATTGTTTTTTATTGTTCTGAGTCAGTGACCACAGAACACTTTCCAGGCTTTCCAAGAGTAATGGCTAGGAGAGTCTAGCTCTGTAAATGTGACATATTAATACCTAAATGTATTTATATTACATTCCTCCAACAAGTCATGTGGAATTTGATTACATTGCTAGTAAAGGGTAGCCCATAGATTTAATGCTTCAGCAACATAGAGGATTTAGTGGACACAGGCCATCACTGATTCTTACTTGCTGTGAGAGGGATGGGAAGTAATGAAGGAAGGTGACCTTTTTCTGTGTATTGTCTGCACCTCTCCTTATTCCATGTGCTTACTCCCCATGACATGTGGATTCAGCAGCCCCTCAAGGGCTGCTTTCTTCAGCATGCTGAGATCTGTCCAGAAAAAACGATATGGACGTTTTCCTTTCACAATAGTATCCATTGAGGACATATGCTTTAGGCCTTGATTATCAAGGAGAAAATTCCACGTTCTCCTTAACTGTACTAACACCTTTCCTCTCCCATTAACACTGCTCGGAACAGCAAATTCACAGTGGGCTCTAATCCTCCCCCTCTCTGTCCAAGGCCCAGCTGGATCGAGTCTGGCACAGAGCTTAAAATAACTGTCTGCTACAATAACAAGGTGTGCTGCAGAGTAGGGCAATTGTTAGCTGTTAACACAGAACATAATTTCACCTTTAACCACACCCCAGCTGAAGTGAGGCCAGTGCTGGTCCTGCTGCACTTGTGGGTGACATAACCATAAGGAGTAGATGTGGTTATAAGAGCTTCAGAGCTCCATTCAACCATTTGGCATGATTAGGTCTGCACTACCTTGTGAATTGCACATGTTAAACCTTTCTGCAGAATTAACCAGAAGTACGTCCAGTGATCAGACTTTTACGGAACCTGTTATTTATTGTGTTTAACATAGCTTGTAAATGAAGTCTTACTGCAGTTTTGAGCATTAGTAAAAAAGGTTGGGATTCACAAAGCATCATAATGGAGTTAAGGGTTCAGCTATCAGAGACTCCTAGAGTTATCTTTAAAAAATACTGATTATTTAATATTCTTTTATGTCCATTTATTTTAGGATATCTAAATGAATGACGGAAGCCATTTCATTCAACTATATTATCATCACGCCTCAATGTACATAAGCAGATGCATAATCTTAGCATGGGATTAAGTTTTGTTCACTTCAAAGGGACTATGTTTGTGCTTAGCTTTAATCACATTTAAGCATTTTGTTATGCAGGGGGTGATATTTCAAGAAAAATATCAGCTTCTGCGCATAAAATAAAAGTTAAGATACCATATAATGTATAATCTACTCCAACCAATTAGCAAGTAAAAAGATTCAGTATGAAAAAAAAGGTGTATCGTTAGACGACGGGTTTCTTGCTACAAGAAATTTTAAAAAATATGTTCAATTACCTGGAGGTGTCATTTTATATTCCCAGGCAAGACTTTGCCCGGGGGATTGTTATGGACATTGACAAACTTCTTGCTTTACAACTTGACTCAGATATTTCTGCAATGACATGGACAACTTGTAGTTGAAGTAAAACATCTGTGAGTGTGTATCAGGAAGTCCAGTTATTCCCTTAGGAAATAATTTCTTATTCTTCATATGGATAAGGTAGAATTAGCATGTTGTAAGATTTAAATTTTGTGTATTGGTATTGTGGAAAAAATGATACAAATGATGATCAATGGACGAAAAAGAAATAGACACCTCAGGAGAGAGAAAGGGGTGCCAAGATCAGAGAACAGGGAGAAGCAGACAATGAGAGAGCACATGTGTAACAGAGCATAAATTTTGTAGCCTAGCAGTGACAGCACTCAGCCTGAAGTAGGGCATAGCTGAATTAGATCTTAAAGATCATATTAGGTTTAGTGAGATGCCATTTTGAATAGTTCATTAAGTAATTGGTATTGACATTTTGGTAAGTAATTAAAGCTGAATTTCATATAGAATAGTTTAAGTATTAGGATTTTATTCTTACAGATGGCATAGTTATGAAATGTTATCTCTGCTATTAATTCCTCTGAATTGGACTATCAGAAAAAAATATGTTTTATAGAAAATGGGGGCAGGGATGTACTCCACTTTATATTTCTCATTCTTATATAATTGAGTTAAGGATTGAAAAAGGAGTTGTCAGAAGTCACTGGGCTGGGATGGTGGGTTGTTGAAGACAATTGTACTGCAATGGTGTAGGTTATATTGTACTGAGCTGTTTCTTCTTGAAAAATAAGAAAAGAGAGAACCAATTTTTAGTGATGCTGGATAGTTTCAAGGTCACTATGAACTAATAATTAAAGTCCTTCCTATATAGAATTATAAACCTAGCTCTTCAACGCAATACTCCTTACTGCAAAAATACTTTTGACTGCATGAATGGGAATATGAGAATAGTGTAGCACCACTTGTATTAAGTTGTGAGAAGTTAAGAGAGGGAAATAGTTATAGAAACAGTTGTGTTTTCCAAGGTTCTAATCCAGCAAAACTTGTACATAAATAATAAGCATTAAGCAATTCCTTTATCTACATCCAGTGCAGTTCTTCAGACTTTGCACAAAGTTGTGATGTCAATGAAATGTAAGTATGCATTCAGAGTAAATACTTATGAAGTTTTGAATATTCAGTATTGCCAATCCCAGATTAAAAAACAGACTCAGACCATAAATATGACTTTTGTCACTCAATTCCTCCTCCCCCCTCCATAAAGAAGGAGAAAAAAAAAAGAAAGAAAAATTCACGTTTGTCTCATTCACATTTACCTTTAGAGCATTGAACATCCTCTTTGTTCACAGACCCTCTGAAGCTCTATTCCCAAAGACGATGTCAGGATGGAAATACTGAAGCAGCTTGTAGTATCAAAGAGCTGTAGTCCTCCCTAAAGTGTCAACTCTTCTGTTTTCATAGCAAGATATGGGAAGCAGGGGCAAAAGGCAGTTAAACTTGTTGACCTGATGGCTGGCTCCTTACATCTATTTTTAGGTTGAGGCTGAGGTTGCTCTATACTCTGAGCAGATTCTGGAAAGCCAATTGTTTTGTGTCAGTCTCTTCCATAATTATATAGGTTACTACCTTTAGCAAGAAATAAAGTTTGTGGGTTATGTTTGCCTTTCCTGTTGAGGCCTAAAAATAATTTCCAACTTTGATAATCCTTTTCTTTGCAGCACTTGTTCTAGCATTTAACTGAACTGTGGACTTTTTAAACCTCAGGCACCTCCTTCCTGAACTTTGTAAATTGCTATTATTAGCCCAGATACCTTTCCTTATTTCCTGCAATATATTTGCCAAAACAGTCTTATCTTGCTCTTATGTGGCGATTTCAAAATCATCTGATGTGTTTTGAGTCAAAGACAATGAGAGGTGTTCCTTCAGCGAAACAAGTCATTCAGGCTGTTTGCAAGACTGGCAGGCTCCCAGGATTTCCTTTTTTTTCCCCACTTGAGATGTACTACCTCCAAGAAAGACAAAACCTGGTAGCATAACATTCCAGAGTAAGATTCTCCATGAAATGAGGTCAGCAGTCTATTTTTCCTGTATCTCCCCTATACTTCTTCCTGAATTTGTCATGTCATCATAACTCCTATTTAAATCGGAAAAAGAGACAGTAGAGATAAGGAAGAGAGATTATTCTATAAATTCTGTGATATTCTATTTGCTCCCTCCCCATGACACTATACCTACTACAGTCCTCCTGTCATTAATGGAGAAGACTTGATGTCCCATCAGTATGCTAGGTCTGGTGGCTAACAATCTCCACTGAGACCCTTTCTGGAGCAGCTCCACTAACGTGTGTGTGTTCTTTATTACTGGTAGAACATGGAGATTTTAAGCCCTGGTTGACTGAATATGACATGATTTGGGAGCAAAACCGTGCATTCTTTCCTTTCTATGTCAGTGTTTCAAATCTGTGATATTACAAGTTTAATTTCCCATCCATCAAACATGGATAAGAAACCTCAAGGTAACAACCCTAACCTGATGAGAAGATGAATTTGTGATGTCTAAAATGACTGCCATAATGAAAGAGACTTTGTTAGTGCTGAGACAGACTGACTGACCCATTAAAATCTCCAAGATTAAAAGTATGTGTCCTCTGTCATACTAAAAGTAAATAATTAAGTCCTCTGTGTCATGATTTTATTTTTAGATTTGAAGAGGACTCTTCTAAAGAGACCCCCATTTTACCTAGGTTAGTAGCGATGATGACAATCTTCTGAAAGAGCTCAGCAGTGTAGTTGGAGTTTCTTTCTTTTATCTTTTATCCTTTGCTACCAATTCCATTATAGATGTTGACAAAGATATCCTTGCTTGTTTCATAGTTCAGTTTTTTTTTCCTTGGTCACATTCTTTTTCTTCTGTTTTTTAACAAAGTTGTAATAGGTGTTATTGTTTTTCAGTCCTTTAAATTTATGTTTCATGCTGAGGGAGAATAACACTCCTGAGTAATAAGTAAACTACATGTACTATAATATTCAAAATAGCAGATTTCAGTCTTCTTTAATTATGTTTCATCAAGTGTATCTTTATCTACACACTGTCTAAAAATCATATTGCACAAAAAACAGTTATTTGACTGTTCTCGTATTTTTGTTACTGTATTGAATTCAACCTGTCTCATGGTTTATGCGTATTCTGTTTTCTGTCTGCAAAAGGGAGAGTTAATTCTTGTCTTTTATACCTACATGCGATTATAATGTAAATAATAAATCATCTAAGAGCTTCAAGCATTTCTCTTATGAAAGGCAAAAAAGTTTTTCTGAAAAAAAAACCCTAAAACAAGTGGAGAGAAAGAATGAAAATATTTTTTATTACTTGTACGTGTTTTAAAACTAATTTATTTCAAAATCTGAATGTTGATAAATAAAAACAAGTGCAACTACATGCCACATTAAGGATTTCAGGAGTTCATTAAAATGATTTAAACTTTTCTTGGGTAAAAGTCAAAAGAACTCGTAAAATATCAGAGCTGAGAATAGCACCCAGACTATTGCTGTGCCAGTTGCTGCACTTGCTACAACAGACCTAAATGGGTTATTCTTAAGCCTCCACCATGAAAGTATATTTAGCATTTTTAAAATACTTTTCTTTGGTGGTGAGGCAGTTTTGTAAGAAGTGCTATGGAAATCTAAGGCACAGAAAAATCTTTTAAATCATCAGTGCTTGAACATAAGTAATGCAAGCAGGCTTTAAACTGTCTCACAGACAAATGATACTTCCTGCTGAGCTGACCCATTCTATGACACAATTTAAGTGGATTTTTTTCCTGTTTATGATCTCTTATTTGTTCTATTACACTTCAAAGCTGTGTTCTATAATTTCAGACAGCTCCAGAAACTTTCATCTTCAGGACCTTGCATGCTTTACTTAATTAAGTGATGTACAGGTTTTAAGATCTGGAGTTTGGACATAAAGCATTATGTTAAATGACATAGAGCTGGTCTCATCCGATGTGCCATATGATGTGGCTATTCTTATTTTGATCTTAGTTAAACAATGATGATCTGCCCCTAACTACCAAGTGGAGATGACTTTTTGCTAATTCTATTCACGTACAGGGAATTATTTCTTGTTATGAAACACCAATTTTACAGTAATTTTGTTGAACTGTATATAGTCTGAATAAATAAAAAAATGTACTCTAAATACACAATACATTATCTATTCATATATATGAATATATACTCTGAATATATAAAAGAATACTGCCATCATGGAGAAAGAAAAAAAATTCTTTTAAAAAACCATATTTTTCAACTTTCAAACAAAACCAGAAGCATGTTTGTTTGAGGAAAAGCCGTCATAAAACCATGATGTATGGGGAAAGAATCATCTGCTTTAAATATATTTCTAATCCATTTCAGATGCCAAGATCATATAGTTCCCCTTTTCATGAGCTGCTTTCACAGAAGGCATATCACCTGTTAAAGAGTAGCCTTCACAGAAAGTTATATATAGGTAGAAGCTAGTGTAATGTAGTATATTTAGTACTGAGTGACTTATAAATACTATATGATAAACACAAACCCCTTGTAGAGAATTCTTATCTTTTTTCATCTCTTTATTGCATAGCCATTATTGACAGTCTTTTTAAGAAAATAAGAGGAGTAGCATTTCATCTTAGCAATAACTTTCAGAAACTATCTGCCTGAATCTGTTGATATGACACACAGCAAATATTAACAGTGAAGGAAAGTGAAAGAAAAGCTAATATCTACCACAGTCTGTACGCTAGCAGAAATTGTGTAGTCTCAATTTCTGTGTCACCAATTAAATGATTCCTCTGATATTTGGCGCTAAAATGTTAACCTTGAGGATAACGTGTGTGTGTTAGACAAACTTGTGAGCATACTCAAAAGATGGTTTTCGGAATCTCCCTTTGTGGTTCAGAAGGTCATTTTAAAGCAAGAGTGCTAATGCTACCTCAAAAAAGAAATTCTTATCCAGTATGATATTAAAATGTGTTGGCACTAATTTATGTCCTGAATTTGGCTGAAATAAGGAGAATGCTGAATGCAGAAAAATTGTGATTAAGAAATATTAAAATATAGCTATGCACTTAGTTGCAACACACAAATGAAGACTATTTATATTTCAACATTAAGGAGATTTTTTTTCACTTGTCAAAAATCGTCAGAACAATGTATTCAGCTGGCTTTGATGTGAAACTGAATCTCTTTGTATTGTCTTGTAGGAGTTGTGGATCAAGTGGCTCACTGTGTGGGCTAGCCTCCTCAGCTGGATTGCCTGTAAGTCTTCACTGAGTAAAAATTGCTCACCCTGGTAACGCAGCACAAAAGCTTGACCTAAACTTGCTTCCCTAAATGGGACCTCACTTGTATAATGTGGGCAAAGAGATGCCTCCTTTCTGATTCTGATCATGCTTACGTATGGTAAAGCTAGTTAACTTCTCATGCTTATCAAGAACAGCAGAATTTTAGGATATTCAGACATGCTTGATACATTGGTAACTCTAAAGGTATTGAAAAAAAAAAGAAATGTAAGGTTAGTCCTTCAGATTAATATTGAGGCTGGCGTTTTTTTAAGGATCACAGATTGGTGCATGCTACAGTTTTGGGCACTTTGAAATTCTAGTGTATGCATTTAGTTCTGTCTGCATATGGCCCTGAATTCCTTATATGGGCCGGATTTTAATTTGGCCACCAAATAATTACTTGCCTAACCCTGTAAGGTTCACCAGTTCCCTAAGAAAGTCTTTACAATCTTGAGTCGTAGAAGTAATTTGGAGGCATAATTTATTCTCTCTATTTCTTCATTATTTCATCTTTCAGATGGGGCCAGTAATGACTGCCAGTGGCAGAGGGTTATTGGAAAGATTAGTTAATATTCATACAATGTTTGGAATGTATAATAAATTGATTTGCCAGGCTTTGTTTAGGCAGCAGATGGAATGATCAAGTACATTCATTTAAGCTGCCCTACTGGAGACTACTAAGTGTAACATCTTATATGCTGACATTTATGTAGGGAAAAAATACATATGTGGAAGAAATACAATTGCCTTCTCTGATGAAAAGCTATTTATTCACCTCTTGTAATGGAAAATAATAGAAGACAGAAGGATGGCTGGGCTGAGGAAACAATTGTCAGCCAATTATGGAAGGTGAATGAAAGCTAAAAACAATCAGCTAGAAAATATATGTTAGATGTTAAATTCAATTCAGCATCTGTGCCTCTTGAAACTGGTACAGGCTCTGGGAAGAGCTGCTGGCCGGCCACTGGCAACTCTAACTACCCCACCCTTACTGGAGGACTACTGTCTGACGGGTAGATCAGCTTAGATCAAGAGGTTGAAAGGGGTTCAATTTGTAACCAGGCTGCTGAAAAGTCAAGTTCAACAAGATTGTGTGTGTGTGTGTGTCTGTATGTATAGAACAGGACAGGAAAATTTTCTTTCAGTATGTAGTGAAAGGCAAATGATTAATGATTTAGGATTCTTTTCACACTGCAGTAAAAATTAATTAAAGATGTGCTGCCTTTAGGCAATTCTATGCTTACAATGATAAATATGGAAATGTGCGACATTTTGCAGAATGAAAACCATTGTCTTTACAACACACAGAAATGCATTGTATCCACATCAAGTTTTATGTAAACACTCTGAAATTCAATTGGTAAGGGTTCAGCTGAATGTCTCACTATGATTAAAGAAAAGCAATACTGGCGGTAGCATCTTCAATAGCAATTACATTTTCTCACTTAAGGAAGAATTGGAAAGAAAAGATTTTTGTCATCTGTGGACATAAGGGCAAGGGAGGGGGAGAAGAAGGATCAACAAATACTTTCTGTAGCTACATATATTACAATTATGGTGAATGTGTGGCAAGGTACTTTTGGTTTTGTTTATTAAACTTAATGTGTTAGATGTGAGCTCTGAATCTATTACCACAAATAGGCCCCCAATCTCTTACCCCTTCTGTTCTTACAAAATGAAGCTACCAGAGTAATATTCCTTTCTATTGACACAGAGACGTAATTCCTCTTTTCAAATGCTGGTGGCTGTCTCTCTATTATTGTATTAAATAAAATCTCTTGTTACCGGTTTCAAACTTCAACATAACTGTAGCCTTCTTTTCCTCCATTCCTTTCTCTTTCTTCCCTTCCTGTAGTTGCCATCTCGAGGGTGTCGGGAGTATTCCTGGTCTTTCCTGCTGGTTACCTGCCTCTTGCACAGCAGCTGCACAAGGCTGTCCTACAACCTGTCCTAGGACCGCACACAGCTCTTACCGTCTCCGCCTCTGACTATCCTCTCAGATCAACCTCTGCCATGCTGCCAGAAGTGACTTGTTAAAAAAGTGTCTTTCATCTGCTTTCTGCTTGCTCATCTGTCCTTCAGGCTCGTAAAGCCTGCTGCAGCTTATAATGATGATCAAGTAAACCAAGCTAAAAAAAAAAAAAAAAAAGTATATAGAAAATCCTCTTCATTAGGAACCTGAGTATGCTCCAGCTATTCATATTGAAAAACGCTTTAATACTGCTACTGATTTACTGTTGAGTGAGTGTATGTAGGTCTGTGTATGGCACATCCACTAGAGAATTTAATTGGCTAAATGAGAATAGAAATATTCTCAGTAACATTTCTCATTCCCTTAGGAATCTGAGGATAAAGGGAAGAAAAAGGAAAGAAGAATGTAACTGAGAGCTAAGCATGTAACTGCTTGCCAGAGAGAAAACAGAATTGTCTGAGGAGGCTGAAATATCAGCAGTGGGTGGGGAGCTGCCTCTGTGCCCTCCTGCAGCCATGCCTGTATTTTCTCTTTTGAGTGAACGATCCTTATGTCCTTGCTGTGTTAATCAGTCTGTCAAAAGAGACTTGCACAACAGTACCAAGGTAGTGTGACTACGCTGGCATCAGTGGAATTACCAGCTGAAGAAGCAGTCCAATCTGTCTGCTTAAGAATTAAGAAAAGACAAAGTTAAGACATGGAGAGAAAGATATATTGGGTTCATGTAAATAAAACAAAACACAGCTATCATTTTTGGCACGAAAGAAAATTCTCCTGTAATATGGGTAAAGATGATATGGAACAAAAAATTCTAGAAAACTGACAGATGACTTTTTAGCACCTCTGAGGATGAATGTTTTGATGTAGGCGTAATGTGCTAATGAATTAGCCTTTCAAATTCAAATGGAGCAAATCTGCCTCATTCTAGTCCTAGAGCATGGAAAGTATTTGCTAAAACCTAAAAACTATCATATGCTTTAGCAAACTATGACATTAGTGGAAATTTCCACTTGGTCAATAGCAAGTAGATTTTTGTTACAGACTTCAGAAGTGACCGTAAGTAAAATACATGTAGTCTTGCATAGTTTAGGGTCATATTTTACCTATGTTTCAATTGGTGTTGTTGACGCTTGGGCAGAAAAATGAAACCAGCTAGAAAGAGATGAAAACATTAGCCAAACTTACTTGTGACGAGTGCACTGAACTAGGTTGCAGGAGGTCTATGACCAAACCTACTTGATAAGGTGTGTGCACTTGGGATACATTCATGACTGCCCAGAATATTTGCCCTCTCCCCTCAGAGTAGAGCCAGGTTGGCCATTCAAAATCCTCTTGTAAGTCTTAGAAGCCACGTACTGTCCAATGGGTGAGGACATTACATCTGCTTAATTCTGAAAACAGAAATATTTAAATCACAATAGGCAAGATTTTCTGACTAAAAGTGAAAAAAAAAAACCTCTGGAAAGGTGCGTAAGGTTGTCAGGGAGCCTTTTTCAGTGGAGGTCACTGGGAACACGGTCCAGCATCTGCCATCCTCAATTACTGCCTGTAGCTACACAAGTCTGTGGACTACAGCTTAACAGGAGGCTTTTCTGCGCCTGCTCTGTAGTTCGCAGCCCATTCAGTTTTGTCTCTGACTTCGCAAGGCCCTGATGTAAACCAGATCACTGAGATGATGTAGGTTAAAAAAGAAACTCCTCCTAAAAAGGGAGAAGTGAGAGGCATTATTGGATATAATTGTTTACGCTGGCAAGGGAACTGTGAATTGTCTTAAATGGCCAACAGCGGCTCAGCCTCTTCGAGGCAGGGGAATGAGTGAGCATGTGCACTTACAGGCAGTAATTACAGCTGCTGCTCATTCCCCTCTCTAGAGAAATTAAGCTGCTTCTGATTTAAGCTGTGGTTTCATGGTACAAAGTGTTACGTCTCAGTGCCTGTTGACTTTTATTTTTTCTCCTTCCATCCCTGCAGCACCTCCCTGCCTTTGTGCTGTGTCAGCACAAGTCTTTTTTCATCTGTTAGGTGAATTGGGAATTAGGGAATTAATCTGACTTTAAAAAAACACAACAAAACTGATTACTTCTATGCCTAAAAACCCTGCGATGTGAGGAATGAGGACTGAGTGTACAGGATGAAATTACCATAGCATCCCTTTCGGTGTTGGTAAACTTGGGCTTATTATATGTGCCTACCAGACAGCCTTATTCTGTGCTCCACAAACATAATGGAGTCACAGAACAAACAGTGTAAAAAAGCATGACTATCCATCAATTCCATCCTTTCTGCTAGGCACACTGTCACTAAACATTAATAAAATCTTATTGTTACTCAGCTTTAAACCTCCAACATCAGCAGTGCTATGCCATAACTAAGTACAAATCTTATTAGGAAAAAAGCATTACCTTTTATATTTTCCCTTAAAGAAGAAATATTTCACTGTTGCATTCATCGCTAACAGAAACACTATTATTTCAGTAAAGAGTTTATAAACATTAAAAGAAACTGAGTGAGGTTTATGGGATTTAAATACACTTTTCATTATTTGTTAACAGGATTTATCTCCTGCATGCTACTTCAGCCATCCCTCTTGAATATGCTTTTCTTTAGTTTTGTGTCTTGAAAGAAGACTGAAAAAAATCTGTCTTACCTGAGCAGGATTTTCTCAAAAAAACAACAAGAAGACCTGATGTCAATTACGGGATTAAGCAGCTGAACAAACATTGTACAATATGCTAAAAAGCATCTTCAATGCATGTTTTCTAGTTAGACTATTATTTCTGTCATGAATATTTCAGTTATAAAGTTTTAAAAATTGACTCTAATTAAGAGGCATGCTAAGAAGAAAGTGATTATAACTTAATTTCCCATTGACTGGCCTCATCATGCATTCAGCAGCAAATTATTTCTTTTCTTGACACAGGTATGTTTGCTGATGTCAGTTAGTACCAATACATAGACAAATGCCTATGGGCTGAAAGGTTAATATAGCATACATTGTGCCTTTTTCAGTGACAAGCAAAATTTGCAACTGTTGTCTTTATATTTACAGTAAAGTATTTATCTTTTCCATAGACAGGAATACCCACGAACATTTATTGATTTTATTGACAGATTAAGAATTCATTTATATTATACACCAACTCTTATTTTTCACTTTACTGCACCACTTTAATATTTTACTCTTGATGGGGATGGGGTAAGAGAAGTCAATAAAAATTTGATTGAATAAATATCATGCAAGAAGTTTCCTAGAATAACAGTCTTGCAAAGAAATCCTCCTAGCTGGCATTTAGTGTGTTGTGTCCTCTGAGAACTATTTGGTAGTCTCTTTAGGATGCACAGGAACCTCTCTGTAGAAGGAAAGATGACAAATTCACTGACCTCAGTATAAATGCTCTAAAGATGAAGGCTTGACAATTGTGATAAAAAGGAACATTTGCTGGTAAAGAACAGGAAGGAATGGAAAGTTTCATTTATCTGAGAAGATGAAATTCAGTGGCTGATAAGATCTGAACATTATGAAGACTGTAAAATCACCGGGGATATGGGGGAATGAAGTATATTTTAGTAGCTGCCAAAGCTGTGGTATAGCTAGATCAGTGTATAAACTAAATTGAAACAAAGCCACAGCAATGCCTTGTCAAGATTTCACCATCAAGCAAAAATGCGGCAGCAAATGAGGCAAAAGTGAAGCAGATTAGAAGCTTTTGACAGTTTCTGAGTCAGCTGGTGGCAGTTACCAGCATGCACAGCATCTAGGCAGCCATTCATATCAGCCATTGCTTTGTAGATATTATTCTTACTTTTTTGCTCCTATTATAACTTCACAGAGAGGGCTGTGCTTTCAGCCAATGAGCAAAGAATGTATCAACAGAAAATTAATAAAGGACTGCTGTATGGTTCAGCAAGATGATTACAAACTGGATTTTTTGTCTGTAATTTTTCAAGTGCTGAAAAAAATATCTTGGGTAGAATGATTACAGTCAAGAGAAACCAATTAAACAGATTTGTGTCCCGTGGAATGTCTGAAATGTATTAATCTCTATGTAAATGCTGCTTTGAAGTAGTCTGAAAAAGCCCTTTTACAGCCATTCCTCCCTGAAAAATTGTAAATAAAAAGTGGAGGTTACTGGTGGATTCATTTGTTTGAGGTATTTTTCAGCTTTCAAACAGATCAAACACTTTAAGAAAAAGAAGGTAGTCTCTATGAAAATGTAAAATTAAGTGATAACCCAACTTTTGACCATGCTGATGAGTCTTCTGTGTGACGTGTTTTCTGTGGCTGTAGTGTCCTTAAAACAAAACAAGGAAATTACACATTCAAAACCTGCAGTATTAAGTTTGCAAAGTCAAGCACTCAGAAGATAAGAAATACCAATTTAGGTTCCCATCTGCCTCTTACTTTGTCCCTATCTGTCTGTTTATGTTATTAACTATTTTTTGATAACATGTACAAATTCTATTTTTTGTTATATTAATTTGGCATATTTAAACACCTCTTTTTTCCCCCTTTGATTACATAGCCACACTGTTAAAAAGTCCTTATTTCTGTAAAAATATTCCTGATGCACTGGCAGGCTGTTTGTGAAGCAGTAGCATGCTCGGGAATCACATTCACAACTGTATCAGGTCTTCCTGTTCCTGAGCAAGCTACCACTGCAGGTCTGTCTGCACTGACATAGTCCCCTCTAGGCTGTCTGAGCCTCATTCTTCACCTGTGTCCTACCTATCACTCACGCTTGTTTTGTCCACATTGTATTATCCATATGCAAAGCGAAGCCTTTCTATGATGCAGGGTCTTTCCAGGCTGCTTTGTACTTCAGACAGTAGTGAAGGCAATGTGAGAAAGAGCTGTGGTTTAAGGTTTTTGTGTGTGGTGGGAATGGTGCTGACTGCCTCATTGCACCCTGCAAAGCTGAGAGATGTGCCAATGAAAGGAGCAGGGTTAGGGTAGAGAAGGATGTGAATGTTACCATTCCTGCAAGTGTGGCAGGACTGCAGGGCCAGGCAGGGCAGTCTGGATGACAACCAAGATGGAACTAAAGACTTCAGGTCTTATGGGTTGCCAAAATATGGGGGGTAGACAACATGCTTCACTGTTTATACTGCCACACTACCAGCAAATAACTTCATTTTCTAGTGTTCTTCTTATGCTGCAATCTGTCATCAAAATATAGCTCTCCTCCACTTAATATTTTCTCTTAAAGTACACATACAGTTCCTGCACTTTTATGTTGTTGTAAAACATGGATCATACTTTTATAAATTCAAGAGTAATAATCTAGCATTGAACAAAGGCATAGGTACAGGGAATTATCAAATTTAAACTGAGCTGTCAAGGTGAATAGACTATACCTACAAGATGTTTCTTGCTCAGCATTTCTGACCATTGACCTGAGAAATTTGGGTCCTTGACCCCGACTGATACAAAGAGAGCATAAGTTAACTTAAAGGTTGACCCTGGGTTTTGGTGTAAATGCAACCTATATGCTCAAAAAGGTGGATAATCTACTCTGTTGGTTCCTATACTGTATTACAGTGAACCTAGACCTCAAAATCTGAATGCAACCAAATTTCAACGGAGAGAAAGGGCAAAAACGTGTTACATCACTACAGAACTATTGGTTTGAGCTCAATAACCTGCAAGGCTTTGTGAAGTTGCTTGGAGAAAAGAACAACTGAAAGTACTTTAGGATAATGGAAGACAAGGAAGTATCCCACTTAGAAAAAAGGTTAAAATGAAATACGTATTTCCCCAGAAGTGCAGTATGCCTGGTTAACCTATTGTCTTTGTTTGAATATGTTTAGAGAAGTAAATCTACTACAGTATTACCCAGGCAATTAGTAGTTAAACTACCGAAGACAGAGATGGGTACAGGAATTATAAGTAGTGAGGAACCAGCTAAAGCAGAGATGATAATGGATTTTGTTTAAGGGGAAATATTATTAATGAAATTCCTCCAGGATCAGTCTTGCGACTGATGTAATGTAAAATTTTCATTAATAATCTCGGCACAAAGTTGAACTTGAACACAGGGAAAATGCTCAAATGACTCTTCTGTGAGGCATAGGTGAGATTTTCTCTGAGATAATCACAGGTGCCTAAGCCAGGAGGTTAGTCAAGGCAGTGGAGAGAAAAAGTCATCTCCAGAGGCTGGCTCATGGCACCTAGGTTAGCTTCCTGCTCTGAATCGCTCTTTTAACTACAGAGAGGGAGTCAAGATGCGGCAGGAGGCCTATCTTCCCGCTGTAGGGAATAATGACATTGTTTATTACACACGGCTGAAAATCCTACATTCAGGCCTGTTGTAGTTCTTGTTCACAATGTTAAAACAGGTCTTGAACATTGGCTGCGAAACCTGCCAGCCCCTTCTGGAGACTCTACTTGAGTCCATAGATAATTTAAATGTACATGAAAGGACTTGCCTAAAGCCAATGTATTTCAAGTACTCTACTTTTTAGGTTTTTTAAAGGGTACTTTTGCAGTAAGTAAGTTTCCTTTTGTTGCTGCAAAATACATTTGTAGGACAATATCTAATGCTCAGTCTCACCAGTACTTACCTGCCACTTCACAGGGTGCCTTGTACCTGCTTAAGCACTAACCCTTTCCCTCACAAATTAACTTAATTAAATTAGAGAAAGAGAAATTGCTCTCAGCTTCTCACTTACCTTCAAGTTTGATGCTCCTTTTTCAGAACTTGCCTTGTTTAAAAAAAGCCAAAAACCAACTCCTCCTCCTGCCACGATAATTGTTAAGAATCTAGCTGAAAATCAATAGTAAAATACTTACTTGCAGCAATACAAAAGACACTGGGAATTAACAAAAGCTAGTTGTAATTTTTTTGTCTCTTACATTTATTTATGTCTAGCTCCTGGCTGCTTGTTGCTATCCCCTGTATCATAGCCTGTAACCTTCAGGGTTCAGTGCATGCGGCAGGGGCGTTGGTGGGTGGGGAGGACTGTTTGGTTTTGGTTTCTTTCTGCCTGGGTCATTTCTGTGGCTTGGTTTACACTTTGGGCCCACATGTGACAGTATGATGGGGAAGGTTACAATTTGCAACTCAGTTTAAGAAAGGAGGCAGAATGCCCCAGATTTTCTAAACTTTCTTATGTTTAACACACGATATAAGAGTGACACTAGTCTTCCCTTATTCCTGCTTCCCTGTGGCGAGACCTGACAATACAATCAGATGGTACTCGTTGGTATATACCATTGATCTCACTGATCAACTTCTTTTGTAAAATACCCAAATTTCTCTCTCTGAAATGAGTCAACTTGAGCTACTAGTGCAGGTTTGGACACAAAATATCGGTTTGGCTGTTCTATAAAGCACTCTATGCTAGGTATGTATAACAAGCACCATTGTATATAGAGATCTGACCACATGTTTTCTAAAGGGTTTGGAGAAGGGCAGAGAAAGATATCAGAATCAATAGAAAATACCTATCTTACAGTATGAGACTAAAATAGGTTTCTTTAGACTATAGAGCAGGGGCTGAGAGCTAGTGAATGTTCCTTGTAAATACTCCATGTTTTTAACAACAAAGAATCATAGGAGCTGTTTAGCTTTTAAAAAAAGGAAAAAAAATGCTGTAGGGACAAAGGGATATGTACTGTAAGGCAGTGAAGTGTGGAAGAGAATTCCATCAAAAGCAGCGGAGGTAAGAAATGTAATGAATTCTAATCTGAAGATTGATCGGTTTATGAAAAGTGTGATTTTGTGGCTGTTACGATATCCATGGTTTTGTTGCCTATGTTAGGAAGTGTTCTAACTCACTGACTCCAGTGTATGCATATTCTAGTTTCCTAAATTATTGTTATTTATTCTGAACAGAAGCATTTACTAGTTTAGATGATGTGAACCAGTTAACAAAGGAACTTGCACCTTCGACTGCTTAATTTTGAACTTTGACCCTGATCCTGCAAGAATTTACATGAACTTAATTTAAAGAAATGCAAGCATCTATAATGACTGCAGTAAGTACAAACTCAGCATATTGTGAAGTAGATATGGGTTACAAGAAAATGTGCTATCACCACCTATATTCAAATAAGATCTCAGAAGACTGTGTGCTGCTAGCTGATAGAATATTTTTCGGCTATTCAGTTTACAGAATAGCATTCCCAGCAGCTGTCACCAAATTAGGGTCTTGAGCTAGTCTCAGTCTGAGCAGAGCGTAGCAATTTGGCAGGAATCACAAATGAGCAGCAGACATTGATTTGCTGTATGGAATATGAATGGCAGAGTACTTCAAGGGTTAACCCTGAAATGCAGCAGACAATTTGAGAAGGATTTTTTAAAAAATATTTGAACAAGAGACTTCTTCAAAACAATAGATACTGAAATAGGAAATGCGTAGATAAATTATGCATTCAACACGAAAGATCTCACATCATACAGGAATGTTTTGTCTCTTAGAACAGCACGCTGAAAGGGAGACATCAGAAAATGGAGCAGTCAGAACAATCCATATTTTCACATCCAGTTTAGTTTCACTACAGTCCTGCCCTAATTATTTAAAACCAGCCTAGGATGAGAGTGTCTGTCAGTCCCCCTATTTACACCATCTTTAAGTTTTCTGTAGAGACAGTGAACAAAGTTGCCATGGTGTTCTGTAACTTAGATTCTTGTTTTAGGAGTAGGTACATAATCACAAAATTAATTTTGAAGTAAGCTATTGTAAAGACAGCCAAATAAAACCACTTGAGAAGTCTGGAAAAGACTGATCCTTAAGGTAAAAATATCCCAAATCCATCAGCATGCTGCTGCCAGTAAGCTACTATTAGCACATGGTTAGGCATATGCCTTTCCGAATTTGCGGATGCCACTGATGCTTCAGAGGTTTTGGGGAGTAGAATGCATAAATAACAGTTATCGCTATGGTCATTAACTTCTGGGTTGGGAAAGTCTTTCGTATTATGATTGAGAACTTTCTTCCAGACGACAGCCAGAGGCAGTAAAAGGAAGATAGAATCTTTAGGGAGATAGGACCCACACATAATTGTATGACAAATTATAATGACAAGGTTGGGCTTAGGATCTGTAATGCAATGTACTGAAATAAAATCCATTTCCATATAGTTCATGCAGGACTAATGCTGTTTGCAGTAGCCATCTTTGCAAAGCACAATATACTCTCTCTGCATCAAGAAACACTCTTTATCTGCAGGAGTGTTTATATATATATTTTTTTTCCTTGTAACCTAATCTAATTCTGAGATATAAACATAGTTTGCAGGGGGATTCATATGGATTTAATACAGCTTCAATGGACAGTCCAATAGGAACTGGATCAGGTCCTTATCATATTTGTGGACAAGTGCTGACATCAGAACTTACATAAAGACATTGTAAAATACATTATTTTGCATCATTATATTTTTGAGCCATAATTTTAATATCTAAAATAAAATCATTGCAATTCTGCCCCAAAAGAGTAAATGGGAAAAGAATAACTTATCCAAGAATCACACTTTATGAAAGATACCGCTTACCCTTGCAGGCAGCAAAAGATGTTAACCTTAAAATAGCCAGCAGAAAGTACAGATTATGCTTGTTAGTAACTGTCATCCTGCCTTATGCTTATGAGTAGGAAATCACTGTTTTCTTCTCAAGTGCTAGAACATTTATAAGTGAAATAGTTTACATCTTTAGTGAATGCTAGATTCTCATAATCTGGAACAGGGAAGACATAGCTAGTGTTAAAACCCATTTTGATTGCCATTAGTCACCAGCCTGGGTTGGTGATTGAGGGAACACATACTGTTTACCAACTAGGCTTGTTAATTAAGGGCACACTTTTGGTCCACCCTCTAGATGAAGGCTGAAGCAGGTGGGAGAGGGAATCCTCACAATGAAAGCAAATTGCTATTCTCTCTTATTGAGAGATGCTAAAGCAGAAATGCACCATGTCACCCCTTGTACTACTTTATTATCAAAGGCTATAGGATGCATTAAATCTACTTAGCACCTACTACTAATAAGCAGAGCTACAGCTAAGCAAGATTGTCAGGTCTCATTAATTGCTACAGAGGAGTCTAGATCCTTGTATTGTTTCTTAGGACCTTGAGGGTTTTTTTTTGATGATGCTGTGTTTATATCATCTTTCTTCTGTTTTCTCCTCCCCTCTTGTCAAACCTCTGTTAACCTTGTATAGATCTCTTGCTCCTATTTCCTTTACCAGTCAGGAGCTCTGGCAAGTCCACCACACAATGTTCACCCTTATCTTTAGATCTTGAAGTTTTGTCTGTCACATCACCTGCTTCTTATTCCTTTGTGCCTGCATGTGCTTTTAAATTGCCTAACTCTAATCAATATGATTATTAGATTAGATTGCCTCCAAATTACATGTGCTTTGTTGCAGCATCAGTTTTTCTTTGTTGTTTCTTCTCTACCTAGGTTATCTTGGTACCCACCCTAGCTCTGAAATCAACTTTACATAAAGGCTGTCCTCAGCCTTCTGGAAATATTTTAATCTCTTGTATGAATAGAGATGCACTGTGGCCTCATCCCTAGGACTTGCCCTGGAAGGAAGGATAATATCCACACCTTTCCCCAGGTAAATTTGTCTCTTACTAAGATGCAAGAGAAAATACTTGCTTGGTAGATTTCGAGTGGGCTGAAAAATGAAAATGTGTGTATCCTTGAAATACTACACCTTAACTAGTAAGGTCAAATCAGTGCCTGTTGATATAAATTACTTTCCTGATATTTTATAATAAGCAAATAAAAATATGAGGTGTATCATAAATAAAGAGACACTTTTCTAAGTACCTAAGATTTGAAATAATCACAGTTAGTGAAAAAGTGTTATGATGCAAAGGGCTTCCAATGAAGATTTGGAAAAATTTGGCCTGATAGCTAACCTGTGGACTATTTATTACAGGAGACAGATAGATAGTAATCTTACCCCGTCCTTATCCTTCCTAGAAACACTACTTCTGATGCCATAAATGGTAATGTTAGTCCCTGTTCTTTCCAGAATGTGAAATTGGATTATATTGCTTCCCACCGTCTCTTTTCTTTTCCCAAAAATTGCAAGAACATAATGTAGACCTTTTAGTTCTCTAACAGAAAGACAATCTATTATTCTATAGTAACATTTAGAGAAAAAAAAAAAGACAAGCAAAAAAAATTTCCTTTATTAAACCTGAAACATAAGTAGAAACAATGCAGAAAGATTTAGATGGTGTATTTATTGTAAATGCAGAGGCCTACTGACAAGCATATGATAATAAATCACAACATCAAATGAAAAAATACTGTATGCACAAAAAGGAAATATGTTACAGAATTCTGGCCAAGAAACAAAAAAAGGTTTCGGAGTTATTGTGTGAAAAGTCTGTCAAGTCCTGAGTGTAGTGCAGTTGTAGTCCTGAAGACAAACATGTTTCTCAGTTGGTTGTGTTAAAAGGAGAAAATCAATGATGGATATACTATTTCTATCTAAAATTGTCGTTACACCTCACCTTGAATATAGTGTGAAGTACTGTTATAATGCAACTTTGCAATGTATGCCACTGACTTTAAGAGCACAGAATGGTAAAAAAAATAAGCTCAGGCTGTAAGGAACTATAAGGAAGAAAAGTTTAAATTAGACTTTATTCTAATTGAAAAATGAAAAGATTCACTGGAATTTACTGAAGTTTCATATCTATGGCAGTAGTTAGTGACTATAAAACTTAGTGGCATTGCTGAAATATGATTATACAAAAATGCTACAATGTATCATTTGCTAAACTAGTGGAAGCAAGAAAGAAGTAATAAAAATAGGTTCAGGCAGATGATAGAAAACGTAATGTTATACTAAGGATAGCTGCTGAAATAACCAAAAATAATGAGAATACAAGGGCACAGCCTCTAGTAGTAGAGACAGCTTCAAATCTTGCTTCTGCATTACCCTTTACTGGGGAGCAACGACCAGTTGAGAGGCTGGTCTATAAAATAAAATGATGTGAGATAAAAATATTTTCTTTTTTCCTACAACCTTTTTTCAGTGATCCAATGGAGGTGGAAATTTGCAAACAGGGAAGGGCAATGGGCACTAATGAGCAGTGTGGTAAAGCCAGTCTACAAGTTTCAGAAAGAAGCAGATAGGTTTCTACACTGGAAAGGCAGAGAGGGCTAAAAGCAAAGTGAAAGGAAAAGACAATTGTTGTGAGCACCAGAAAATGTGATCTGACCTGGTAGCTGAAGGTTGGAGTAAAACTTCACATGAATCTGACTGGATAGGAGAAGACAGAAAAAGAAAGCAGCCTGTAAATGCCCTGTTGGCTGTAAGTGAGACAATTTAGTTTCATGCACATGGTTGTGAGCTGGTATTGTTTATGAATAAGAGTTGTG
Organism: Platalea leucorodia; assembly: GCF_965183815.1. Lineage (NCBI taxonomy): Eukaryota > Metazoa > Chordata > Aves > Pelecaniformes > Threskiornithidae > Platalea > Platalea leucorodia. The sequence continues at coordinate 65,635,578 of NC_138828.1, read as the reverse complement.
GACATCAGGAAGCCAGACAGTAATTAACTTGGATGCCAGTATGAGATTTCAGTTGCATATATGGATTGAGCTTTGCTAGTTTCATTTTCTTATAATTATTGTGTTTTCCCACATAAAAACTGCAGTTTCACAATCCTGAGGACTCCTAAGTAGGAGCAAAAATTAGAGAAGACCAATGTTGTAAAATGGTTGACTCCTAAATTCTGGCAGTAAATATGATTTTAAAAGGAGATTTGAGGTTGTCATTTTTTTTACCACCTGGGCATTCCAAATGCAGGTATTTTGGGTAGAAGAATAGCAGCATAAGGTGGGTTGGTTGTTGTTTTTTTTTTTTTTTTTGCAAGTACATAGCTGTATGTAGGCTATAAGGGGAGAATGCTACCAAATACTCGTTGTCTAGGCTTAATGATAAATACTGTAAGCAGTTTAAATAAAAGTATATTTTCTTTTTAATATATGGTAAGAGCAGTATCTCCTATACTTAGATTTCTTAAGACTTTTCCTTGGAGGAATTCTTCTGACTTCTAGCTAAAGTAAATTATTTGTTTTTTTACAGCCTTTTTCATTTTTGTTTATTTCTCCAATCTCACCAAAGTTTCAGTTTTCCAGGGGGAAGGGGTTGGGAGAAAGTGAGGGTCCAATCAACTATCCAAACATCGTACAGAAGAAAATCCTTTATAGAGATGAGGAATCCTTATCTCTAAAATGAAGAGATGAGAAATCCTTCTCTCTAAAATGATAAAACTTTTCAGCTGAAGCTTGATGACCTATGAGAGAAAAGAATTAACTTTTTAATATATGTATCTTGAAACTGAGATTAGTATAATTTCTTTGAAAAAACTCAGTATTTTTAAAAATTTTAAAATGTCTGGAAGGTTTAAGATTGACATATGTGCAAACAGCAAGAAATACAAGAAAATCAGAAGCAGCTTTAGCAATGACAAAGCTGAGAATTGGTGAAGAATAGCATTTCAGTTCCCCGCACAAATCAATATGCCCATATTTCTGACTGCATAATTACAAAATATATTCTGTTCTAAAGTGAACATTTACTGAAATTGATGAAAGAATTACCAAAGTAGTTAGACTCTCTTAAAGTGTGTTGGTGATGATCATTGCAGAGATTTTGCTGGCAGACATTCCTTATTACCAGAGCTGTAAGGCTGCATTTTCTAGAAAGCCATCAAAAAAGAAATTTTATATGTTGAGCTTTGAAAGAGAATATGAATACTGCACTATCCTAGTAGCAGAGCTGTGCAAAAAATGTGATGCCAAATTAAGCTCTGCAGAGTTTGTGAAGTTTCAGCTAAACTAAAATATTCCATGCCACACTTTTAGTAGAAAGTCTTTATTGGGAATTTTTGTTGAAGTTGGGTGCATTGGTTTTAGTAAGTTTCCTTGACAGACGGCTAATTTTAACAGATGTATTGGGCTTGCATGGCAAGGTTTTGGTAGCAGAGAGGCTACAGGGGTGGCTTCTGTGAGAAGCTGCTAGAAGCTTCCCCTATGTCCAATAGAGCCAATGCCAGCCAGCTCCAAGACGGACTCACCGCTGGCCAAGGCTGAGCCCATCAGTGATGGTGATAGCGCCTCTGGGATAACAGATTTAAGAAAGAGGATAAAAAAACCTGCACAACTGCAGCTGAAGAGAGGATTGAGAATATGCGAGAGGAACAACTCTGCAGACACCAAGGTCAGTGAAGAAGGAGGGGGAGGAGGTGCCTCAGGCGCCGGAGCAGAGATTCCCCTGCAGCCTATGATGAAGACCATGGTGAGGCAGGCTGTCCCCCTGCAGCCCTTGGAGGTTAACGCTGGAGCAGATAGCCACCTGCAGCCTGTGACGAAACCCATGCCAGAGCAGGTGGATGCCCAAAGAAGGCTGTGACCCCGTGGGAAGCCTGCACTTGGAGCAAGGTCGGGCAGGACCTGTGGACCTGTGGTGAGAGGAGCCCATGCTGGAGCAGGTTTGCTGGCAGGACTTGTGACCGCATGGGGGGCCCACGCTGGAGCAATCTATTCCTGAAGGACCGCACCTCGTGGAAGGGACCCACGCTGGAGCAGTTTGTGAAGAACTGCACCCCATGAGAAAGACCCACGCTGGGGAAGTTCATTCAGGACTGTCTCCCATGGGAGGGACCCCACACTGGAGCAGAAGAAGAGTGTGAAGAGTCCTTCCCTTGAGGAGGAAGGAGCGGCAGAGACAATGTATGATGAACTGACCGCAACCCCCATTCCCCGTCCTCCTGTGCTGCTCAGGGGGAGGAGGTAGAGAATTCAGGAGTGAAGTTAGCCCAGGAAGAAGGAAGGGGTGGGGGGAAGGTGTTTTAAGATTTGGTTTTATTTCTCATTACCCTACTCTGATTTTGATTGGTAATAAACTAAAGTAATTTCCCCCAGTTGAGTCTGTTTTTCCTGTGTCAGTAATTGCTGAGTGGTCTCCCTGTCCTTACCTCGACCCCTTTTGTTATAATTTCTCCCCCCTGTCTAGCTGAGGAGGAGAGTGATAGAGCAGCTTTGGTGGGCACCTGGCATCCAGCCAGGGTAAGCCCATCACAACAGACAATGGGACACAGTGAACTTCAAAGACTTACTTCACAGCTAAACTGTGTCTCTTGGTCTTTTTCTTATTTTAGGGGTAGCCTGAGCCTACTGACTTTCACAAATATGTTCCAAATAAGTCATTTTGGCTTGTTTTTACCAAAGCAATTAACTACAGAAATATGTATTTTCTTTCAGAGAGAGTTTTAGAGTAAAACCAGTGGGAAAATTTTTCTCCTAAGTTATATAATCGTTAAAGCCAACTCATGTAGATGAGAGTGCACAGGCACAGTTTGTTGCTTTCATCTGGGGATCTGAGCTTGGAAACAATGAGACACACTCCAGCCAATGATTCCTCCTGCTCCATGAAAACTGGAAAGTGGTTTTCTGTCACACTTTATAGTGGTTCAGGAGGGAGGAATGCTCCCTGCAGACACCTGGGGATGAAGAAGAGCATCCATCCAGAGGTTAGCTGAGAGACATAAAAGAGGGAAGCCGCCCTAGCCGTCTGTGAAGCAGCTAAGCAGAAAAGTTTTAACATCCCCACCAGGCCTTTTTTTTTCTTTTTTTTCCCCCCATAAAGTCAATACAAGAGATAAAGAGGCTAAAGGAAGAGATACATTGATGGAGCTGGAATGCGTGAAGTTCCTGTGACAGGATATCCGAGGACTGTGCAAGGGGCTCTGGTAATTTCTGGGAAGTGTTGGACCTATGGCTGTTAACCCAAACATCCCGACTTCTCCCCAGGTTCTGACAAGTGAATTTTGAGTCTTGGTAGTTACAGTCATGCATAGAAAGGTTGTTAAACTCCCATAAATGAAAATGGCTGCATTTCACATAGTTACCATATATCTATGTTTATCTGCATTTGCTTCTTTTTTGCTATTCAGAAGTCTTATCCAGCTAGAATTTGAAAACTGTGAGCACTTGTCTTGGGATATCTGAACAGCCTGAAGTCATTCAGGCAACCTTATATCTATGCCTGAGGTTATACGGACAGATCAATGGAAAAAGACTATGATGTGCAGTGACTGAGGTGCACCTTGGACAAATCAAACTCACTAAATATATTCCACACATCTCAGGCAGATTTCCACCCGTGAAATCCTGGAAAGAAATATGGGAACCCTGATTTTCCACTCTGCACAGATGTATTGAAATGGAAGTGAAGTCCTGAATTTGTTTTACTTTTTGATTTTGACTAAATATTCCAGTCATACTCCTTTTTCTCCAGCAGCTGGGAAGAAATATGAGAGAAAAGAGGCAGCACTCAAAGAAGATTTGAGAGACAGGTTTTGTTATTAGCCATGCTATATATCGGATAGAAATACTTCCCTTTCTAAAGCATTTTGAGATCCTAGGGCTAAAAGTGGTTCTGTAATGAGTCTTTATTATTATTATTATTGTTGCTCATATTTAAACTTTCTGCACTATTTTATGGTTCTAATTAAGAGAAAAGTAAGAAAGAGGCTGTACTGGAATGACGCACAAAGACTTCTTAATCAGTGGAGTTTCAGGTTTGTCACTTCTTTAAGGTAAACTACAAGTTATTTGCTTTCAGAGACTGCAATCAAGTATCCAACTTTAGAAAACCAAATTCAGTTAAACAACTGTACACTCTCTATTTTAATTGTAATACACATCTTCCTTTTTATTGTTCTAAATAATTTCCTCTCTTTTTGTTTTCCATTTTCTTACTCTATGGGGGTGCAATGCAGGTCAGAACATAAGAGTTTTCAGTCTCTTACAGAATATATTTAGAGGCTTGTTGTACTCTCCAGTAATGCAATTGGTAATTGAGGTTTGGGTTTTTTTTTCTTTTTCTTTTTTTTTTTTTTTGCCTTAATGGGCTGTGAGCTGAAAAGGACACTCCATGTTACTTAAATAGTCTATCTGACAAATTATGCTCTTTAATTCTACTTAGGAAACTGTCTTTTATATTAACTAAACATCACCCTCTCCCCGACCCTACTTGACATTTAAAGCTTAAGCAACTACAGCCTACTTCTAACAAGTTCTCCTTCAATGTAAATTAAAATGACGTGGTGTTGAACAAAATCATCCAGTATCAAAAAAGTGTAGTCCTCGGGGATTTTATTTTAATATTGATCATGTACAAATAGAGGATTTCAATTAAAAAATAATCCAAGGCACTATGCAAACTTGCAATATTAGCAGAATGTAATGTAACTTATCAGAGACCTCACCTTGTATATTGTTGTATATACATACACACACATATATGTACATATAGGCACACATACATAGGCCTAGAATGTTCCAAAACAAAGAATGTCTTCTGCTCTCATGGTTTTTGATGGTTTTATTTTAACTGGGATTATCTCTTGTTTTAGTTGGCTCATTTAGGGTTACTGCTGTAAGCTTCTTCAACAGCAGTAACCTGGAATTTTAATTTCTGTAGGGTGTAGTTATGTAACAGCTTTTTTTGGGTTTCATATTTGTACATTTAAATAATTAGCATGAAGGTTGCTTCTCATAGCAGCTTGCAAAGTAAATGGTGTGAATTAAACTCTTCAGGTTTTACCCAGGCCCACCTCCACAAACTCAGTTTTACCCTGTACCTGGGGATTACAAATCCTAAAAGTGCTTGAAACTACCACTGAATGAATGACTTCCTCAGATTCTTTGCAACTCGTCAAGTTGCTCAAAGTCAAGTCTGATCTCATTTGAGCCCCTTGTATAGTCCTCTCTGTTTTGCAGGAGAGCAGGAATAGATAGATCAATTTCTCCCAGCATGTGAAGAGAAAATGGACTCATCTTCCAAAACAGGTTGGGACATAATTATGATTAGACTCTCTGGGTTCACTTAAAACTATCTCTGTGCAGTTTCAGAAGATTATGTATGGCAAAGCTGCCTTTTTTTTTAATACACAGCTGTAAGTTAAGCTTACATTAGACATCTGTTGAGCTCTGCTTTTCATTTTGTTTTACATTCAATGTGAATGCATGTCATATTTTTAAAATAGATTGGTAATATTAATCAAAAACATAGTTGTGCTTAAATAACACACATCCAAAACTACTCAGTTGTGCATTGATAATGTACTTGCAGTGGCAGCATATCACTACCTGTAGCTCTTGCAAATCCTCCCTGTTTCACTGTTAGTGGTTTCAGTGTCTCAGGTGCAAAGAGCGTAATGTCAGTGAAATAACTTGTGATTGAGATACTGAATGGTAAGATATCTGATATGTTTAATTAGTGTTGTCCACCAAGGAATTTTAAAGACCGGACTAATCTTACATTTTTATGTGATGAAAATGAATAAATGACAAATGCATCAATGCAAACTCCTCTTTCCATGTCATTTCTTGTTATTTTTTATGTCAGTGATAACTCTTCCTTTGGGTTAAGCATTTCTTTGCTTTCATGAGTATTTTAATTTGATGGCTAAACCACAAAATTTTCTGGAAATGGGGTAATAAGAGTTATTGACATATTATTATAAGCAGAGAATGATTTGTTTATGTAAAATATAGCTGAAGATGTTTTAAATCATAGCTTACCTTATAATGCTGTAAGCAGCTGTACTTCCAACAGATGGGAACTCTTGAGTATTGAGCTTCTTGTAAGTGGTTTAAACAAAGGACCAACTGATATGCCTCCTTGGATCTGATGTGTGTTACATGCATAGGATCAAGTGAAGTTCCTGCAAGAGATTAAAGATTGAAAATATTTCTGAGAGACTAGAAACTAATGGAACATTAAAAATTGCCCTCAGACATAATTTTTCTATAAAATTGATCCTGAAAAACACTACAAAAACTGGACCTGCCCAAGAAAATAAAATATTAATCTAATAGTTTAAGTTAGAGTGTTTTTCTGCAGCAATACACTATTTGTAAAGATGCTGTCCCATGTGAGTCAGTCTTGAAGTCCTAAAAGAGTATTAGAGAAACACCTAAGTTGCTTCCTGATATCGTATACATGGTTTGACACTTATAGGACTAATTCAGGGAAGTACTTAAACATGTGCTTATCTTTAAACATTGCTTAAATCTCATTGAGTTTAATGGAACTTAATTACATATGCAAGCACCCTCAAAGAATAAGATAATTTCCTGTAAATCAGATTTTTTTTTAAAAAGAGTTTGTTATAGAAAAAAGCTTTAACTCTAAATTTCCTGCTACAGTACTGTGTCTGCCTAGTAAATGAACTGTTTTAAAGTAATTTTAGCTGACTTGCTTTAGCAGTAGCAAAAGTAGCGAGTGTTTATCTATTTTATTCTTTCTTTAATGCAGATGGATGGAAAGAAGCAGTAAATACTGGCCATACATAGCTGGCCACTTTTATCCTTGGTGCAATTCCGTTGGCTACTGTCGAGCACTGCTAGGGATGAATTTGGTCCACTGTTGGCAGAATACTTGTTCTGACTGCATGCGACAGCACAATTTAGTAAAAGCATATTAAATATACCATTTAGGCACCACATTTTTAGCATTTTTGAGATCCATAGGAAAGACGTTGAAGCACGTATGGTGAATTGCTCCCTGGATTTAGTGGTCTGGTTTGATTGTTGTCTACATGATTAAAAATAAGCATGAAGTTTTTTGAATCAGAAATTTCAGAGGAAAACTGTGAGAGTTGATAAGCACACTTAATATACTATCTAGATGGACCATTGGTTTGATCTGGCATGTCAGTTCCTATGTTCCTGCAAATAGCTTTTCAGTGCACAAATGCCAAAAGGAATTTGGTCTCAAGCAGAGGTTAGAACAAGTTAATTTTATTTTAAATTCTTGTGGTTTGGGAATATTAAAAAACAGAATGATCAATTTTAGTAGAATGCATACATCTTAATGCATATGTCCAATACATGTAAGAAAGCACAAATGACTTCAGCCTCCTGCCTTTCTGGGGTTGTGGGAATTCAGCTGCTCCCAGAGTCAGACCAACAGTTGCTGATGATTTAGAAAAGAAATGCAGACTCCAGGTATATTTGAAGTTGAGCTTATTTTATTTACTGTACTTCAGTGTCAGAGTGCATGAATCTTCTGTTTTCAGAAGTGATCATTCTTTGTGATCCAAGGGGCAACTACTGAGCCATCCAAACATGTAAGTTACAGACACTGGTGCTTTTATTAAAGATCCATGAAATGGTCAGTTTTTAATATTGGGAATATACTGAATGATGAAACTTATCCTTACACAGGAGGAAAGTACAAGATGGATGATCTTTTAAGATGTCCTTGACTACTCAAGGGATGTGAGAGCTGCACTGGTCATGTGTTAGTCCCTTGCACGCGAGTTTGTTTTAGATGTATTGCAGCTTTTGTACAGCTGAAGCAAACTGACTTAAGTGTAAATTCAAAGTAGATCAAGCATTACACCAAGGTTAATATTATTGCAAGGCAACATCTACTATAGGGTCTAAAAATCAGTCAACAAAAGAACTAGTTGATAGTAGGATTTTCGTTGACACCTGAATGAATCAGCCAGTTATATGTCTGTGTCATTTGTTTCTTAAACATTTGTTTAAATTCTTTGAAAGTTAAGATGGGGAAACACTATTTTTTTCCACAGGTTATTATACATTTCTGACAAAAATTTAGTTAGGGTAAGGTAATAGAGTAGTGGCAGAAGACAGCTATTGTAAACTTATCCTAGGAACTTAGTAACAAAATCACAAGGTCTCAGACTTTCCTCAATAGAATCATAGAATCATAGAATTGTTAAGGTTGGAAAGGACCTCTGAGATCATTGAGTCCAACCTGTTAGCCTAACTGCCTGGTCCACCTCTAAACCATATCCCTAAGCACCACATCAACACCTGAAGAGCTCTGATTTCTGTCATTAAGTCTGCAAGTTGCCTTAGAAGCTAACTGAGCTACTTTGTCTTTCTCTTTTTTTTTTTTTTCTTCTTTTTTTTTTTTTTTCTCCTCATGGTAAATTCCAGCTATGCCCTTGAACGGCTGCAACCACCTGTTCTCACACACCTGTTTCAATTTATAAACCATATGGTGCAGTCACAGACTAGAACTTCTGTAGACATGATGTGCTTTCTTGTAAATATTTCATAGGCTTCCTAGTCTCTGCACTTCAAAATAATTCGAAAGCATTGATTTTGCTGAAAATCAGGACCGAGACTGGATGTTTTCTCAATATTACCTCTGCTCCTTAGGCAAAGAATTATAAAGGTTGCTGAATCATAAAAAACCCTCATAGAACCATCAGCATATTGCTATCAGATATTAGCACTGTCATTTCAAAATGAACCATACTGTGATCAATGGTAAGGAAACAGAAGATACGGTAACTCTTGCTGTAACACAAGTATATTTGCAAATAATAATTTGCAGGATGATACTTCCTAGGCTGATTAAGTGTTCAAACCAGTTTTGCAATCACATGTTCAAATAGAAAATTTCTTAAAATTACTTTATATTAAGTAATTTGGATAGTTGGCTCAATCCTCAGCTGGTGTACACTAGACCTTTTAAAATTCTTTTCAATAAAGATGTAACAATTTGTACGTTAAATGTGCAAAAGTACTGTAAGTCCGCTGGTATGGACATCTGTAACTTCATAAACATGATACTTGATAGGCTTGGATATTCAGGTATAATGCACCTTTCATTCTGTTGGCAATGCAGTAAAACCTCAAAATATGTTCTGTCCCTTAAACTGGCTCCTGAACAGGAGAGCTTCCTTACCCATGGAAGATGGATGAATGCTGATGGTAGATAGTAAAAATATTTCTTATGAAGTTAGTAGGCTTTGTACTAGATCCATTCTTTGGACTTGCAATCACTTCCTACACTGAAGTGTGGATCCCATTCCCTCCCATAGCCATATTTATTCACCAGCTTGTGCTGAATTGATTTGGAAAGGAAAAGAAACTCTTGAGCATAGACATGCTTTCTGAAGCCATTTGCTTGTGGTGGAGATTGAGATGGTCTTATGAAAGCCCTTTATGCTTCGCTGACTTTCGTCCACTGTAAAGCATTTGGATGAAGTGGAATTGCTTGCAAAAGGATTTATTATGGCATGGACTCTATGCTTCACTTTTACCCTTCATAATGAACTAAGACTGTGTATTACACTATGCAGGAGTAGTGAATCATCATTGGTGATGCAGAGCTGAATGTTTAATTAATGTCATGGATAAACTAGGGTAGTATTACGCTCTTTGCCTATTATTGTCGAAAGAGCAGCAGCTGCCAACATAAAAAGTCAATTACTTTTCTAATAGTTTGTACTGGTGAAAAATCAAGGCTGCTGGAGGTGGTATGCATTTGTTCTTTGTCTCTCTCATCTTTTTTCACTCCTCTTTTGCTTGTCTTTTGCTTCCCCGTTCTTCTCTACTGTGTATTTGGTTCACTGATTACTTATTCAGAGGGAAAGTTGTAGTATCAGAGATAAACCACTACTTGCTTTCTTCTTTTTCCCTTTCTTTTTTTTTTGGGGGGGGTGTCTGTGTCTCTTATATCCCATTCATCTTCCCAGTCTTTCAGCAACTGTATTGGTTTAAATGAAGTCAATAGAAATGGCAGCATGGGGAAATGAGATAAACAGGAAAAGATAGAGCTTCTAGCTATGAGATTTTGTAGTTTAAAAATAAATGGAAAAACAATATTTCTAAACACAAAGCTCAAGGAATCAAACCCTACAAATTTTCAGAGTCTGAAAACTTAATTTTAGCTTAACTTGCTCATTGATCTACCAGAAGTTTGGTTTATTACTTGTCCAGTAGTGTTTATGAGAAATTCATATCAAAAGTTAAAATTCCTTGTGTTGCTCATCCTGGTTTAGGCCAAGAATTTTGTTTTAAAAGGACTTGCTCTTAATGCTGATTTTAATATTATTTCAGAGAAAAAATAGTCTTTGCCCTATTTATGTGTTGGAAGTTCCAGGATATAAGATGGAGTAACTTTTCCGCATTTTTTTGTTATTATTTTCACCTTGCCCTAAGGTAAAATCCCAGATGGATGGATTCTAGTTTCCTGATGGTATCTCTGGTAGTTGGGATCTGATATTAGCTGAAGCCACTTGTTTGTCTGGACCTATCTTCTGACAGACCTTTGGATGTCTAGGTCACCTGAATGCACAAGGAGAACTGGTTTTAGCCACTGGTGCCAGCACTGGACTGGTTGTCTCAGAGGTTGCTTCCTGCTCCTTTCTCCCCTTCTCTTTAAAATTTCATCTGGTAATGCCTATCTCATTTGGGTTTAACAAAAACTTTGGGGTTCCTTATCATTCTAGTTTAAATTTAGACCATTTCTTCTCAGAAGCAAAGGATTCTGGCTCAGTTCTTGGGGCTGTAATTAGTGAGTTCTATGCAGCGGAGATAGATAAATGAATTGAAACTGATGGAACTTGGGTTATCATCCATGGCTTTTCAATATGAATTTTTCATGTTTTACTTTACTGTGTGATTGTCTTGATCTCTAATGCCACAGACTTGGTGGGATGTTTTCATACCAGTTTAGTCTTTCAGTATTTCTTCCAAAATCATGTTCTGTCTTGTGTTTTCATACATAAGCTTAACTAAAATACCACAATGCCTTCCTCTAGCTGCTTAATGACACTTGGTAAATGGAGAAAAACAGAGTAAGCCTTTTAATTGGTAGTTTAGTGTATGAAAACAAGCAACTAGCTTCTGATACATAAGATGTGACAGGGAAACATATCTAAAGAAGTTAGGCTGGGACTGACAGTCTGGTTATGGAATCTATACAGGCAAGAGCTCAACATCACAATCTTAAGCTGCCTTGTTGCCACAAAGCACCAGGCTGGAGCCATCATTTAAATGAAACAGAAAATTTAACTCAACTAAGAAATGAAAGTGTTTGATGTAAGTGGGAATATGATGGAGACAGTGACTAAAACCCTTGGCTTAGCACTGAGCCTGACCTTCTAAGAACTAACTACTCAGAAGATACATGTACAGATGTGTTTCTATTTGTTCATGCTATGCTTCAGACAGGAAAGTTTTATGTATTTGACTGAACTATGCTGCTAGGTTGCAATCCATATTTTGTTTTAACACTACCATAGGAAAAAAACCAGTAATACTCATATTTGGCCACTATAACTTTTCTTCTTAAGGACTTGACTGTCATGCTCTTCCCCTTGCATCTATCTTATCTTGTGAAGGTGCCTAATAAGCAAACTTTAGACAGGATTTTGAGGATAAACTAAACATCAAGGTGAAACCTGGAATGCTCCAACATGACAAAAACCACAAGAATAAGGAATCACATCTCAATATTTTAGTCTCCAGCAGTACTGAAAGAATCTTAAACCAAGATCCTCAAGGCTATTTATGTAGTCATTCACCATCAACCACACAAGGTGGAGAGCTGAGGTTTTTTTTTTATTACCTCTTCTTTTCCCCTCTTTCTTTTTTTTTTTCCCTTTTTTTCCTCTTTTTTCTTTTTTTTTCTTTTTATTTTCCTTTTTTCCTTTTTTTTCTTTTTCTTTTTTTAATAATTACACTCTGTCATCACAGAACTCAAATAGCTAGTGATTTAAGGAAAAATAAGATATCATAGTATTGGTAGGTAAGTATAGTTCTCTCCACATGTTTTGCTTTTCCAGCTTCTAAAAGCAAAATGTAATCATAGGGTTGCTACTGCCAGGAGGGTCATCCAGAATAAGTCCTTGCATTTGAGTGAAAGGAAATGTATTGGTTTTTTCTTTTTCTTTTCTTTTTTTTTTTTTTTTTTTTTTTTTTTTTTGGGTAGTGCTATATATCCAAGGTTTGACAGGGATATTTTTCCAATCAGAGAGAAGCATATATATATTTTGCTACTGGAATACAATTACATTCTGGTAAACATTGCAGTGACAAAAAAACAGGGTACTTTCCTACAGGGCCAGGGCTTATAGGTTAAACAGCCTCCTGTTAGGTTAAACTTGAAGCCAGTGCGAGTTATTCAGTGGGAAGGTTGAAGAAGGATCCTCAAAGTTATAACCATTGATTCTGGCTAGTGATATAATGATTAATTACATGTCACTGAATATAGCGATGTGCCAATAACAGCTTGCTGGGCCCCAGTAACAGGTAGTTACAGTCTGACTGTAGTGGAGGCCTGGAGAACTTCTGCTACAGCTCTGTCTCACCTCCTTAATGATCGTAAAAAGCTTAAGGAACAGGAGCAATGTCCTAATGATGGAAGCAAGGTGTTGTAGGGGCATAAAATTTTTCTTTGATTCAGGCCTGGAATGACTTTTGGCTACTTTCAAAATTCAGTAAGATCAGTGATGGACACGGAGAGGTTTCTGTGATTTCCTGTAAGTACTTCAGGCACCTGCATCCTAACATACCTCAAGAAATTTAATTTTATTTACTAGTCCTTAATAAATGTGTTTTCATGCTCAGCCAAAAGGAGGAAAGGTAAAGGTACAATTCAACTGCAACTGCTAGGATTTCTTAACTTCTGTTTGATTTGGGGGCTAGCATTGAGAAGCCTAAGCCACTTTGATTTCAGTAAGGTTTAAGCTCCTCACTGCATCTGTGAATCTGAGTCTTGGTAGGATTTCACTTTTAATATACCATGGAAAAACTAAGTTTTGCTCTGGGATGAGGATCAGGTTATCTCTTGACAAAATGAGCCTCCAGTTTAGAAATCCTGAACAGGTGGAGGCAGTTAACACACAGACCTGTAAAATCCTGGACCTAGAATCTTAAGCCCACAAGATCTGAAACACCCTTTGTATTAAACCATCTGCCCCGATATTACTGGGGTGTAATTGTTGTCAAAACTTTCTGAAAGCAGAATACTTTTTTCTCAGTGGGAGCTCAGCTTGTTCTAGGGAGTTTAGTAATTGCTACTTATTTGTTTTGAAGGAGAAAACTCAATCAAATATAAAATTTGAATAAGAACATTTACAGATTTAAACCTCTCTGTTTAACAATATCTTTAAAGGTAGAAAGTGATTACATATATTCCTGCTTTTAAATGCATTTATCTGTCATTGTAAAATGACTCCAATAATAGTTAAATGAATTCTAGATCTCAGTCAACTCCACAAAATCAGACCAGTTCCTTGTCCATCTTATCACACAAAATCAGAATTTATTTGTTATGCTGTAGTAACTCAAGCAGAGACATTTGCTTTTCCTTGTTTTTAGTGTGAGACCAGAAATATTACTCTGGAAGGAAGGTTTTTGAGGAGCTAAAAGAATCAAGGGTATGACTAAAAGTTGGCTGTAGTGGTTAGGTATATGCTTACCTAGGTGGTGTCTCTCACTGCTATAATACTTGGAGAAAATTATTTCTGAATAAGCCTGAAACAAAATGGCTATTCAGGAAATATAATGAAGCAGTGCAATAACCAGTATTTTTTGTTATGACATTATGTTAGTTTTTGTTTCGTCTTCCAATGTTCTGATAAAAGAATTAAAAAAAAAAACAACCAAACAAAAAATTTTTGTGAGAGTTTTTTATTTTTCTTGCCCATGAGATTCTGGAGTACATCGACAGTGGTGATCTTAAATAAAATGTCTGACATACAGGGTGATATTACAATTTAGAAGGCTTCACGAGTCAGATATACTCTTATTTTTTCAGTATTGATCTGTTTATTCCACTGGCTAGATGATACAAGAACAAGGAGAGGCTTATTCAAGCTGTATCTTTTGAGACCATAAGCATGTTATTTTTGTATACCACATTTCTGCATTAAATTGTGTTCTATCACAGAGACAGGCTAGTGCTCTTTTTTGCTTTCTTTCACCAAGAATACATATCAGTTTTCTTATTTCATAAATTCTGCAGTTTATATCCACATATCCTCCTATCCACTCCACTTTGCAGTCCCTTTATCTCTGATATAATGTATCTCCATATAATACTAGAAAATATATCAATACCTTCAGAAACAAAAATCACAATATTTAAGATTGGTCTCTAGAAGTTAAATAATATGGGAAGTTGAAACTAAATGCACTGAGCTACAGAATTAGGTTCCTAGAAACACATACCCAAGAAAAAGGAAAAGTTTTTTTTTCTGTTTTTGATAAAACTTCTGATAAAAATAGGAAACTGTGCTGAATCTTGAATCTGAAATCCTTTGTTGTGGCAATTTAGAAATAGCAATCTTATGTTCATACCCAAACAAGCATATCTGGGATTTGGATAATGGTTCCAACCTACCTGAACCATAGAGTTTAGACCACTTTTGATTTCAATAGTAGTGTGATACCCTCAAACAGTAAAAAAACCCCCACAAAAACAGTAAAAAGATTCCAAATGATAACTGTTACAAGTGTTAGAGAGTGGTAGGAAGAACATTCAGGAGCTTTTGTTTGGTTTTCTTTCTTCTTGCTTCTTAAATTTTCTTTAACGTTGTTAAGTAATTTTTTCTGCATATTATACCATCATCTTGAGTGATTTACAGTTGTTAAGTTTCATGGAGAGAAAATATTGGGTATTAAAGGTTCCTTCATCTATCAGAGAAAATCATAATAAGAACTAATGGCTGGATGTTAAAATCAAACAAATTCAAGTTAGAAATAAAGAACACATCTTTACTGTTACTGGTGTTAATCATCAAAATTACTTAGAGAGAGAAATGGTGCATTCTCCACCTCTCGATATTTCCAGATCAGTCCTGAATGTTTTTTCTGAAAGATATGATTCAGTCAAATCCATTTATTACTGATGTGACTATAGGAGTAATTGAGTATATTGTTTAGCTTGAGATATGTGCAAAGGCAGATTAAATGTCTCAGTGATTCCTCTTGATCTTAAAGTATTTTATTAGACAAGTCTGTTCAAGTGGAATATAAATATTTTAAGAGTTGAGGTTTTGTAGAAAACCATTCTATTATTTTTATTTTTATTTTTATTTTTATTTTTATTTTTATTTTTATTTTTGAAAGTATTAGTTTCTCCACTGAGGCAATGTTTTGCCATTTTCCTTTTTAAATTGGCTTCTACTAGCCCTACAATAAAAGAGAGTTTGATTAAATTATCTCTCTAATGATCCTGCTTTAGATGTCTATATTATATTGTACGTGATCCTTCCACATTTTGAATTGCTTGAATCTGAAGCAGCTCTGAATCACAAGCCTGCAGTGGTAGGGGAGGAATCCAGTCTAACATGATTTGTTGGGAATGTTGCTTTAATGCAGCTACAGAGGCCCATGGTTCACAGCACAGGTGGAGAAAGCTTCAGTCCCTGTGCCAAGGCCATATAAACCATAGAGCTTCTTGAGAAGTGGCTTTTGTCCCCTAAGAGCTTTCACTTAACATTTTTGTTTAAATTATTATTGCATAATTTTTAGGACATTTGGAAAAGAGGGGCAGAATTTTTTGTCAGAGAATCACAGGATGGCTGAGGTTGGAAGGGACCACTAGAGACCACCTGGTCTGACCCCCTGCTTAAAGCAGTGTCCACTAGAGCAGGTTGCTCAGGGCCATGTCTAGTTGGGTTTTGAATATCTCCAGGGATGGAGAATCTTTGGAGTCACAACGCTCAACTTTCTAAGCTCAAAAAAGGATTTGGTGAGTGTCTGAAATACCTCTCTGAAAAATAATAATAGTAACATGGTTGTTTCCAGTCTTCTAAGTTGTTCTGCAGGAATTGCTAGAGGCAGCCAAATCTGGTGGACTAGGAGGCCTGGGGGACCCTCCTGTCCCAGCTTAGTGCATGCGAAGCTGCTGCAGCTCCCTGTTCCCAGAAGCAAGGTGCTCCCAGTATGTGCATACAAGGTTAACACGACTGTGGCAACACAGACCACCATGAAGAACGGTGCCTGTACTGGCACCCACAAAAGTGCACATAGGCCCCACATAAACATGAGTCTCACAAACAGCCTGTACCTGTTCCTCCCCTCTGTGATCAGGACAGACAAACCTGCTGACCAGCTACCTGTTCACATGAAACTGGTTTTGTCATGTTTCCTTTCTATTTTCTCATGTGTGTTCCTCCCAAGTTCACCTTTGTCACCCTCCTTCCCTATCTTCAGTCCTTCCCTTAAGCATTGCATAAAAATTTTTGAACATTCCCACAATTCACTTGAAACATCCCATAATAACTTTTACACAGTCCACCAATCCTCTTCCCCCCTCCATCCCCTAATAAATCCTGTACCCTTGTAGGCAATAATCCCCTTTTAGTCTGAAGGCCTGTGAGAGAGTTTCTGCTGTCGACTCATCTCAGTGGTTTTCACACCAGGGACAATCATTCTCTTGATAGTCATAGGAGCAGCTGATTCAGTGTGCTCTAATTTTCACTGATGAGGTTTTCACTGATTATGTTACTATGGTTCCTCCACTCATCGCTGTTTCTCAGATCCTTTCTGGGTCTTTCTGTTTCATTTGCTTACCCTTTCATCAGAGAGTCTACCAGGAAACTTGCTTTTAAAGGAAGCAAATGCGGAACTTTCAAAAGAACTGAAAGAAAAATTCAGGTTTTCCTTTCACCACCCCGCTCTACCTATTTAAACAAGAAGTTACCCAGTTTGGGAACTGAAATAATAATGTGTCCCAGGCTTTTCATTCAGACCATAGGAAGGATAGTGTGGGGAGTTCAGCTTCTTTCAGGGTTTCTCTAATCTGTACCAGAGAAGCAGTGTCTGCTATTAAATTCATGTCTCTATGTTCAGTATCGCTCGATTTGTGCACTCAATTCCCTGACGGTCCCAAGTTGATCAGATATAGCACAGTTGCATTTCTGTTCACAAAGACCACCTGATACAGTTTTATGCAGGCTTTCTGCAAGCAGTGGAACAGGTGATATGTGATCTGGAATAATGTCTATATGGGAAAAAGTTAGCTCTTCAAAATTTTTGAATCCTTTTGAACTAACAAAGTGAATTTTTCAAAGCTTTGTCTCGTACAACTGACTTATTTTACTTCCATCTTTGGTACCTTTCTACTTAATATTAGATTGAGCCTTTCATGGAACCATAGTATGAGCTGTAGCTCTGGAGAGTGAAAGTGGGTGGGAGGAATGGGCACAAGAAGTAGCTGCTCTTAGGGAGTGGGAGAAACTATAGAAAAGAAACATTAAAAGCAAGTAGTTTGTATTTAAAGAGCAAATAAGTATACTTTATCCGCTTTCCATTAGTTCTCAGAAAACATCTTCCTTGATGTATTGCTCAATATTTATTGCTATATAATTTGCAGATAAATTAATTCCTCCACTTCAAAGTAATAAGATGTTAAGCAGGACTTAGAAAGGCAGTTTATGTTCCACTTTAACCATTGAGTTGCCACTTACACTTTTTGATTAAATGCATGTCTATAAATTTATTAAAGGTCACTCATTGACTGATGTCGTTAATTTGTAATGCTCTTCAGGAGCATGACTCCTGAAATTTGATTTGTTTATTCATTATGGATTGTGGCTTTTGAAATGTCCCCTATTTGACATTTATACATTTGACACTGGTAAAAAATGATACAAGTTTGCTACTTATCCTGGACCTGAAGCCCTCTACTTGGAAAATAAAGGTTACCTGAGGTCAGTAGTTATAGTTGCTAAATGTTAGTAAAGAAAATGTTCATAAATGAGTTTTGACGGGTAAGTGGCTGAAATTAACATCATTTTATAAGTTAGAAGATGCTGATCAAGGGATTACAGGGTGACTCTCATTTCTTGCTCTTTTGAAATTCGTCTAATTTCACTGACTTCAGACCCTTTGTAATTGCTCATGGATAGTTTGATGTTTCATGAAGCTAGGAGTTAGATCACAGGACTGAAACACAGATAGGGAACTTCATTTTCTACAAAGCCATTGTGTCATCATTATTGGTGTTACACAGGCAGAAAAGTACTACTGTGATACTAATATATCTTGTAATACTAATATATAATAATAATTAATATTAATATTATATAATAATATATAATATTAATATTATATAATAATATATCTTGTAATACTTCTATATCTTGTAATACTAATATATAATACTAATATAATATATAATACTAATATACTACTAATATACTACTAATATATCTTATAAGCACAACTTTAGTTATGGGATCACTTCTCCACTGTAGACAGACAATTAAATAAAATAACCTGATATTAAAGAAATTAGTATTTCTGAATTTAATTGAATTTAATTGTCCATATTAAAATGAAAAAGAAGCATGCAATTCTTTTTGAGTGCAATACATAGCTGTTAGTAAACCATTATTTTAAAAGGATTATAACTTATGTTTTCTGTAGTCATTTCCCTGATGAAACTGTAGCTGATGACTAGAATGTTAAATTAGTTGTCATTGAGGAAAAAGCAATTTTCAAAGAAAATTTAATGTTCTTTTATAGGAAGCATGAACACTTCTAACTGTCTGTGTTACTATAACATAACTGTGAATTTTATGTGTGTGGAAAAGATAAATAGATTTTTCATTTAAAATGTGTCACTACAGAAATGATGGATTACCAAAGAAAAGTTTAACAGTTAAACAATTAGTATTGTTATAAAAATTATTTATAATTATACTATCCTCACACTTTCTTAAGAAACTAGGTACTTATCTACTATTGCTTATTTTTAAAATGACCATTATTGAAATTTGCTGACTACTTTTTTTTTTTTAAATAACCTTCATCAAAATGTCTATTAGAGTTTTAGCAATAGCAGAAGCAAAGCTAAACTGTCCACGTTCGAATGGCTAACAACTACATTCTCCACTGATAAATAAATACCTAAATGTTCTCCCCTAATATGTAATTTGAACATGTAAATACCAAAAATGAGTGACTGCAAATACTCAAGCTTATAGTTTGGGATAGTGCTGCACACAAGGCAAATACTAAAGGCTGTTTATTGGAGTCTTCCTCCAATAACTGACCAATACCCCTTATATCAGTCTATACTGTAAAGTTGTATTACTTTTTTATGATTGGTCTCTTTTCAGTATGGACATTGCTAAAATTGTAGCTACAAGTTATTCTGGCAGGGTGATGGTCGCTCCTGTCTGCCCTGGATACCAGAGGTGATAGCATTCTGCTATTTGACAGCCACATATATCGGTGGTGTACAGAACAGTGTTATTGCATGCTAGCATAGCAACAGAAGAAACACAGTAGTAAATAGTGCCTTTACACTATTGTACACATTGCTGTAAAGCTTTCAGTGAGCTGTTTTCAGTCAGCGCAAAGGACAGCTACTGACATTTGGAAGGGATGTTATTATACTGGATGTGCACTGTACTTTTTTCGTTCCTCCTGCTATTTAGAAACAGTAGGAACTTTGGCTTGTAGCTACCAGTTCTCAGCTAGCTCCTCTCAGAGCAGGTATTTCACTGATGTATTGGTTTTCTTCCTACCTAATTTTTGTATGTCTATTTTGGTACATGTAAAGTGCACATATAAACATTCTTAGGGTTCTGCTGAGGTTGCCTGGTCCCATTTCAGGCTTTCAAATGTTTTGCAACAGCGATATCCTGAAATACAGCAACATAAGCACAAAGATCTGTGAATCAGGCTCCCTCTCTGGAATGATGGGTTATGACAAAAAATACTGTAGGAAAAGATGTTGCCAGAGAAGGCTTGCTGATAAGATTAGTGGTAGTGCTGATACTGGCTATGTTTGACATAGCAAGGCAGACCTTCACAAGATCTGTTATAATAACACTGCAATTCAGTTTTAGACAGAAAAGCATGAAAAGAAATAAAATAGCTGATCAGCCTATTTCTGTATTTATAATGTTCACCACTTACATTTAATGGTAAGAATACCGAAAAACATAAAAAAATGCTTTATGTAGGAAATAGTTTAGACATCACAAATCTTCTTAATTCCCTTGTCAGGTCCTTAAATTCAAACTATGACCTAAAAAAATCATTTTAGTTTCCATGTAACGTGCAAGCTATAGATTTCAAAGCTTACCACTGTTGCAAGGCAAGTTTGCACTGGGAGTAAAAAATGTTCTGCAGTGATGGTGGCCATGCCAGGAATGTAGCTTTTGATCTCTTTGCATGCCAAGAGGTTTCTCAGTCTGAGACACTTGGTAGGCGCCTTATTTACCACTAAGTCCAAGTGATATTCAGTTGACAAGCCAATGAGGACCCCAGACCAAGGTGTGTTCAGAGCATGCTGAAACAGTGAAAACGAGGTCCACACAGAATATGGTGTTATAATAGCTGGTTTTTGGTGTCAGAAATCCTTTTCTGAGCTTTAAGTTGGAAATCCAAATCTCCTAGATGCTCACTGATCTGGGTGTAAATGACACTGGGTCCTTTAGGCTGCATACTCAAAGTAGCCAAATGTGGTACAAGCCATATTATTCTCACAGTTCCAAAAATTATAGGAAATAGTGTATTATTTCAGTTCCACACCTGAAGGGTCCCTGTACTTGGTGAAGCCTTTATCTTGACCTATGTGTCCAGCAAAGTAATGTATAAGCTTCATATACAATTAACTTACTGGGTTGTCAGAGTCATAATTTTTGAAGAAAGATTACTGTCTCTTGTGTTTCCAGCACTTTCCAGTACAAATGACTTTGCGTAAATAAGATTAAAACAAAAATAGACTTTTCTTGCCTTTGTAGAAACAACCTTAAAATCCCCTAATTCTGGCTAACCACTTTTGTCAAGAGACTAGCAATAGCATTTACAATAACATTATTAAAATTTCACTGCTTATCGCTTTAGTTTAAACTACCAACTCCACATGCAAGAAATGCATTTAATGAGTAGTCAATTTTATTGCAAATAACTGGTCACAACTGTTGGCTTAAAAATAAATGAAACCCAAAGTTGTCTTGCCAGATCCAGTGCAGTAAGCCTGATGCAGAAAATCACTTCAAAATGAGAGACTTAGTTCCATAGGTCAAGACAGATCTAAACATGTGCAATACTGGCTTTGGCAAAATGGGCTAATTTTTAATCATCTCCATTATTTTGGCAAAATAATTAGCCGGGGAATAGAGTTTTAACCCCAGTTCTTACTGTTCGTGCTTTGGGGAGTAAGTACAGGCACACTAGCGTTACTGGAATATTCAAATCTCACAAATAATAAAATATCACAAACACAGCATTCTGGGAAGGAAAGACCACCTTTCATATTTAGCTTTTCTTTGCCTTGTCCTAATTCACATACCATGCTATTTACTGTTTACTGTGGCTTAATCTTTGGAAACTTCAGTCTGAAAAAAACTCGATAATTTTGAAATCCTTTGTGTCTACAGACATGTTAATTGGTAGTTGCAGATGCACTTTTTTTCTTTTCTTTGATACAGTAGTGCTTAACCTGTCTTCCTTTCTGGAATGAAAGTTAATCCTCTGTGTGAAATAACAATAGCAGATAGAAAGAGGTAATTATTTCCAAAAACATGAACTGATTTGTTTGAAACTGAACATCTATGGACTAAGCTATATCAAATTTAGAGACTGCTTCTGAAAATTATGGGTGTATAGTAAATCACTACCCTGAAGGCACGCAAAGCCTGAAAGACCAAAAGCAATGTCCCATTTTAGCCGTTAACAATCTGCTATAAATGATTTTGTAAGATATAGCAGTATTTTGGAATGTGGGAAGAATAAGCAGTGCCTGGCATACCTTATGTGCAGGGCAGAATTCTTTATCAATTGCTTTAATAGGAAAGAAGGTAATCCTTTGTGAAAAGACTCTCATTTGTAAAAGTGTAATGGTTAAAATATTACAAAGTGGATGATTATTCTTAATTTTTGGATTACTCTAATTTGGTAGCTCTGTTATCTAGCAAATTCATATGCAAAAGACAACTGACCAGAATATTAAATATAACCTCCAACCGGGTAAGAGGAGCCTTCAGCTCCATTGATGTTTTTTTATGACTACTAGAGCTAAAATAGATCTCAATTAGTGAGCAAAAAGCTTTCTCAGGGTTTTTCAGATGCTGAATTGTAATAGAATGTGAATTCAGTGAGGATTAAGGCCAAGTTCTGCAAATGGCTTTAGGAGTAGGAACAACATATCCTGAAATCTCACATTCTCCTAGATTTAGCAGTCTGCGTGAAGTTGGAATTCGCAGCTTCAAACCGGACTTAGGCACATTAATTGTTCTTCTGGGTGCCAAGAAACTGTTGGCATTTTTCCTCTAACACGTGGTGCAAAGCAGCAGGCTGTGGTCTGTGCTACGAAAAGACTGGCTGGTGAGGGCAGAGGGCAGAAGTGGTATGCAACCAGCTTGCAGCAGAGCTTCCTCAAATGGAGGAGCCTGTACTGTGTCTGCTGCCTCCTTGCAAAGGGATGAACTAGCAGGCGTAAAGCTATGGTGATATCAGGTGGGGAACAGACTCTCCACCTAAATGCATTTTTTTCTTAGTCGCTAGATACAGTGGAGAAACAGGATCTGAAGCAAAACTTGGAACCCAGAGCCCCCTTATTGTCACCCAAAGGTTTTCCCCTCTGTGTTCACACAAATCTAGAATCCTCTGCTGCATCACAACACAGCTTTAACACAAGGAGTGCAAAACATACCTGCTGACTGGAGCCAACAGACTGGTGGGCTGAATCATTTTCTCTTGGCTACAGAGAAGGGATTTAACGTAGACTCCATTAAGTGACTGTAGTTTAGAGGTATGAGTCTGGGCTGAAAGACTTTAAGTAGTTTTTGGGAGACCTTGTGGTAGTGATAAAACTGATGTAGTCATTTCTATTCTAAGCTTTAAAACTGGAGGCATGTTAAACAGTTATTGTATCAAAAAGAAGAGAAAATGAATCTGTAGCTATTGATTAAAGTGTCTGCAGATACAAAAAAGGACTATAAAAGTAAATAATTTTTTTTTTTTTTATAAAACCTTTGTCCTGTTAAATGACAGAAATCTACATTCAACAAGCACAGTGTGATTTATATTTATGGTAACAAGAAAACTTGAGGCAGAAACTAATTTCCCATATCCACTGAACTTGCATTCATGTGAAAAAATCTAATGATTGTAATAGAACTACCTGTGGGAGTAAAATTTACTGCAGAGAATGAAATGTCCAAGAAGGTTTAGCATATTCTATATAAAATTATACAGGTGTTATGCAATATGGATTCATCCTATGAGGTGCTGTCTGCTTTCTCGATAGCTCCCTGGCTTCTTAGTTCCACTGAAGCTTACAGAGATTTCAAGCTTTTGTAGACTTTTAACCTCTGTGTGCTCAGTTCAGAAAAGAGTTAAAGGCTACAACTTTTTTCTTCTGTTAGTAGGTACATTCAGACGTGCATTAAGGACATTTGAATGCAGTTTCAAAAAATATTTGCTTTATTTTTTCGCTAAAAAGAACATTCAGCACTCATGCAAAAACAAACAGCACATGTGGCCTCATCCTGTTACCTGCTGTGGATGATCAGGATGAAGATCCATTAATGGGAATATATATATACACATGCACAAGGTGGATCCCCCCAGAAGCTGGGCTTAGACACTTAGTCTGTGCAGTAGCTGCCACCGGATCCCAGTCTCCCCAGTTGCTGGCACCTGGGCATGCAACCCCCACGGCTGGTACAGATCCCCAGGTCCCCTTGTGCATACATAGACACAGAGACACACAGACACCCACACCGTGGATTCCTCCAGTAACCAGTTTTAGACACTCAGTCTACCCTCCAGGCCCCTCCGGTAGCTGTCCCCCTCACAGAGGTGCACACACGTATCCACCCCAGACTTATGGCTACTTCTGTACTTGGGTCCCAAGCCATGAATCCTACTCCCTGACTAGTTCAGCTTGACATTTGCTGGTAAGTGCACGGTGACACACATACATTCACAGTGTGCACACAGTCTGGTCTCTCCAGCTACTGGTACCACAGACGCACGGTCCCTCTGACCCATGGTCTGACTCCAGTTGCTGCCACTCAGATCCCCCTCTGCCAAGCACACACTTGAGTCCCTCACTAAGGCAAAGAGTTAGAAATGGGATTTAATAAGACAGGACAGGCTGTGGTGATGGGCACAGGGCATGGCCAGGCAAGCATACTGACCAGCTGGAATATGGATATGTAAATATCACTATTTACATGTGACCATCCCCTTTTATCACTTTATTTATCTATTTTCTCATGCTTGTTCCTCCCCAAAACACTTCGATCCCTCCCTTTCCCTGCCTTTGGCTCCTCCCTTAAACTTCTCATAATAACTCTTGTGCAATGTCAAGGAGCTCCTCCTCTGCATCCCACCACAAATCCTGCACCCCTCTCAGTCTGAAGGGTGTCACCCCCAGCCTACAGGGCTGAAGCTCCCATGGGACACCCCAGGTTGAAGAAGGGAGCAGGTAGGGGCTTGTGTCTCTGGTGGGGTTATTGAGGTTCCCCTGCCTGACCCCTGTCTCTCACCTGTCTGTGTGAGGGGAGAGGAGCCTTTTTTTCACGTAACCTAACAGATATGTAGAGGTGAACTTGCATCCTTCTCACATTAGTTTTGAATGTGACAACAGCTTGTTTCAAATAGCAGAACAACAAAGAAACAAATGAAAAAGCCAGAGTAGAATCTGTATACTACATTTTCCAGCAGGAATGCATATCAATGGCTGAGCTTTAACACCCCGACCTCCCTACACCTCTTGGCAATAATGGCTCTCTTGGTGCAGCTGACAGACCTGTGACCACAGCAGTGCTAATGGGTACCACTATAATTCACAGGTAGTGTTCATGGGATATAATCTGGTGTGACACTATACTAAATAGTGTGTATTCCCTGCTCAGGAAAATGCCAGTTGCATCCCCTTCTACATAATAATTTCAGCATCTCTATTTCTGAACATAATTTGAAAAGTAGAAGGAATCTTCTTTTGTTTATACATTTAAAACTGTTTTTCTGTAGGAAGCTGAAAGTCAATTTGCAGCACAAAGGTACGAACGCATTACAAGGTTTCTTAACAGATTTCTATAGTCAGAGTACTTGCTTAAAAACATCTGTGGTGAAACTGAAGGAGCTATTTGAGAAAAAGCAAACATATTTTACGCTGCGTATCTGCTCAGCATTACACCTGGAACCCCCTGGTACCTACAAATGGATAAACTTGGAACATTGTTATCTACATAATTAAAAAAAAGTTCAGGATTATAAAATTATCAGCTGAGAGGATGAAAACGTTGTATAGGTAACATTTTTTTGTGTGCAGTCCCTTTGGAAAAGTTTTCAAACAGGTTTTGGTATAAATCCAGTTAGAGGATTTATGAGAAAGAACAAACAGAAATGAATACTGTTCAGACCTTTAAACTTGGTGATAATATTTTTCTGAAGAGTGGCAATAAAAGCATGATGACATATCATAAAAGGAATGAAAAGAAGCAGAAATATCTAGTGTTTTTAAGAATAGGTCTTTTGGCTCCAAAGGACTGTTTGGCAAGAAGCAGCTATAGACTATTTGATGTGAATTCTGGATCTTCTGGTGAGTATGACCACAAGCCTGTCACCAAACTTTTAGGCCACCTTGTATGTTTTTAAATAGTAGTATACTTCTGGATTTTCAGGGGATAATATTTACTTATGATACTTTTATATTTTTACTGTAAGGAGCTAGTTAAAGGGCAATGATAATGACTTAAACACTCCCAAATTATCTTGTTTAAGGCTTCGTGATATGCTGTATCCAGGGTTGTTAGAATATGTAGGTGCTTCTTTGAGTGTAGAATACACTTGACTGCTGGTTTAATCAAGAGGACTGATACTAGAGCATCTCATACAAGTTTAAGGGTGCAATCTAAATCTTCTGAATTTAGGAGCTGGCTCCTTAAATGACAGCTGCTGAAATCAGGCTGAGATATTCATATAGATTCTTCCTGGATGTAATGGCTTGAGAAGTGAAGCCAGAAGAAATAGAAATTCAAACACATATTGTGAAGTTATGGAATCTCTCTTTCTGTGGTCTGTCAGTGCCTCAGCAGACAGCTTCAGAGGCTAGAATAAGACTCATATTTTTGACCAGACTTTTTCTTTATATAAACCTGAATCATAGAGTTGCGTCACATTTTAGTGGGTGGGATAATAAACGTAGGAGTAGTTCCCTCTTTCTGACCAGCTCTCACCAAACATGGACGACTCTGGCTGACACTCCAGAAAGCACAGCAAATTATTAAATAATTATAGAACTCTTCCTTTAATTCATGTACTTCCCTGTTTTAGAGCCACTTAGTCCTTGATCAGATATCTAAACAGCTGTTATTCCATGGGTGCACCCTCAGCATTTTCACTTGAAGCAGTAGACCAGTTGTGAAGTTAATCCTCCAATCAATTGTACTTATTACACATTGTTTTGGTTCAAAGGGAAATTTGGTGCATGCAAATCAGCTGTCCATTAGAGGAAACTAAACTGGGAGCTCAACTCTAGCTGTGCACTTCATCACCATAAAAGTTCAAGCTAGTGATTGATCCTTCATAACATATATATGGTGATGATGTTTGGTCCGGGGGACCAGATTAAAGCTAGTCTGAAGTAAAATCACAGACAATGCAGGGTGTTGCTGCTTAGTCTCATCACTAGCTGTTTTGATCTACCGGTCTTCCTCTGTTGTGCTAAATGACTTACTAGTATAAACTATATGTCAATCAATACCTTTAGATATATAGAATAGAATAGAATAGAATAGAATATGCAGAATGATTGTATTTGTCTTATAAACAATGTTTGGTTTAGAATATGACTTTTAAAAAATGTTATTTTTCCTCATAGAAGCTGTGTAAAAAGCTATTTGGAAAGGGTTTTCTCCCAGTGTATGAACACAGAGATGAAGATATTGAAAGCAAAGCACTATGTATTTGATCTTTCCTGACCTAATCCGTAGCTCCTTTGGCAGTTATGGAGATGATGGGCAATCTTTGATGAATTTGTTCCTGTCTCACTGAGATAGAAAGTCAATCCAATTCTCCATTTCTCAGCTCTGTGTGATAACAATTAGTGCCAATGTCTTGTCAACAGTATTCTCATGGAGGTCTTTTAGATAGCAATCAGTATATATTGAATGGAAACCATATACAACAAGAAGGTAGATAATAACTGTGTCGATATTTTAGGGTCAAGTGCATCAGGATTCAGTGTCAAACAAAGCCAAAAAGTGAATATTAAGTTATTTTTTTTCCTTAACAATATAAAACTGCTCTGTTTGAATGTTATATGAAGGTCATGCTAATCTAGCAACATTTTAATGGTCATCATAAAATTATTCTCAGATATTAATATGTAGGGTAGGGTACATGTTTTGAAGTTATATCACTGGGTGCATGTGGCATACAGTTAACCTATTGAATATAATCTATAAGCACATTCATGAGGAAGATACTACAGAATGCAAGCTCTTTAATTTAGCTGCAAAAGTATAATGAGATCCAGGGATCTTATTTCAAGGTGAAGCCAGATAAATTCAAGGTTGTAAAAGAAAGTACATATTTCTAAAAGTAAAAGTAAAAGTAATTAATCTTTATAAAATCTTATCTAGGGAAGTGGTGGATTTTCACTGCCTGAAAACTGTAAATAAACCCAGTGTCTTACAAAAAGAGGTGTTCTAGCTAAAAAAGGAGATATGGACTTATATGGATTATAATGGAGAAACTATTGGGGAAATTTCTATAGTGTGTGAATGTAAGAGGCCAGACTGGGTGATTGTCATGGTTCCTAGGACTCAAAGGCTATCAGCTTGTCTGCTTGTAACTTAATCAAGGTTTGTGTTATAAAAGGGATTAAAAAAAAAAAGAATTTTTCACTTTGTGTCTTAGTAGACAAGTATTTAAAGCGATAGATGCTCTCGGTTTCAAATCACAGTGCTTTTGTAGGCAAATGTTCTGAATTAATAAAGTTTAGATAAACAGTGACAGGTTGCTATAATACTTCAAATTCATAAACAAAGTGTGACCAAATATTTGGTGGATTTTTTTGGACGTGGATAAAAGTATCAAGTTTCTATAATACGTTGAATTAGTGAACAAACTACCACTGATTATTTGGTGTGTTCTTCTGAGGTGGGTGAACAACATCTTTAACAAATGCCAGAAGTCTTGCTATAATGCCAGGAGCTAATGAGTAATTTTTGCAGTAAAATAATTACTATTATTAAGTGTTTTTATTACAGTGCTATCATTTATGCCTTCATTCTCTAGTACTACCCAAGTTAATCAGGATAAAATGGGTTAATTAGATGAGGTTCTTATTGTGATGAAAAGGCAAAAGTATTTCTGAGCTATCTATGTTACAGGATATTTCTGATTTTAAAAAAAGACAAGATACAGGAGGAGAACAACAGAATATGAGTATAGAAGGGAAAATATAAGGAAATAGTTTTCTAATGCAAACAGTGTGTATACATATATAATATGCCATATGTATATGGGTTATACATATATAATATACCATTTAGAAAATTTCTACTGAATTTTTTTAAAAAGACAAGCAAGAGTCCTTAACATTACATTGAAAAGTTTCTGAACCATTTAAAATAAATGAGAAGAACAGAGTGCACACTAATTTCTTTGAATACAATTGAAAAAAAATACCCACAACTTTCAGGAGATTTCTTAGTCAAGTACAGTTTAAAGAATGGTCAACAGATTTGAACACTTGAAAGTATTGTGAAATAATTGAAAGATAGAGAGAGGAAAAGCATACAGAAAGAAACTTTTACCTTAGATTTGTAAGAAATGAAAAACAAAACATTCAGATTATGTAAACTGTGAAAAACTTTTTGGAATTGTAATGACTATTATTTTCAAGTTTGCTAACAATAAAATCAAGACATTCTGCAACAAATGCACAGGTACTTGTTGTTTGGCTAGAAGATATTCTTTGTTAGTGGCTTTAGGCAGAGGTCAACATTGGAAAAAGTCAGATTTTAAACTGTGAATATCTTTGGCAGAGATAGTGTGTGATATGGTCATATACAGTTTATCAGAACACCAGATATTACATACAGTAAAGGTCAATACTATACATTTAGGGACATGATTTATAGGTGGACCCAGCAGTTACATTGACGGTTGGATTCAATGATCTCAGAGGTCTTTTCAACCTTAATGATTCTATGATTCTATGAATCTATGATTTGTACTAAGTAAGTATTGTATTACAAGCATAGTTAAGCAATATAAATCATCAAATATAAGTCTCAAGAGTTTTTAGGCCTTTTTTACAGGATAAAAATGCATAAATTATTCTGGGATTTATAATTTTTTCACAATTATTTGCTTACTTCAACAAGGCAAAGTCAAAGCAAATTTTGACAAAGTTGCCAAAGGCAGGATCTCAGAAAGAATTTAAGTACTTGAAGTGGAAGAGCAGCATATTTTGAAGTCTTAGTCTAAACCTGTGAGGTCCAGAACTCCTGCAGAGCTCTTTTTTATATTTGACAGGTCTGTAATCTGTAAGCACTTCAGTTCTTGACCTTATAGTTGCCCAGATGCTTAAATCGCTGTTACTGCAGTTGTCAGAAGTATCTCAATCCTGGTAGTTCAGCAATTCAGCCTTAACTCAGGGATCCAGAAACTAGGCACCTACTGCCTTCCTCCTTTGAGGGGTATGATCTGCTAAGCTTCCCCAGACTTACTGATTACTGAGCATGTAGTGATAGATGCAGCTTTCTTTTAAAGCATAGCTAGAGGATAAATCTCCCTTTTCACTTAGAGATTTGGTTACTTTAATAAGACAGTATGAACCCAGGTTCATTTCCTCCTTTCCTGAAAAAAAAAAAAAAAAAATCTTATACTTCTTATCTCTTTAGACTCACCAACTTGGTTTGGACTCTATGAAACTCAGTGCATATGTTTGCGAGTACAAATGCTTTTCATCTCAAATACTAAACCTATGTCTCTATGATGATTTCCTGAATCAAATGAGCTAGAAATATGAAAAGCAAGTTGACTTGTAATCCATACAGCTCTCCCTAAGGAGGGAAGTTTTGTATGTTTTATCCAACGGTGACATGATGTCAAACAAATGTGGGTAAGTCACTAGGACCATGTCTCATTCAGCCATGAATTTTGCAGGAACTCAGATAGGAAATTGCTTAATTTCTGGTGAACTTGTGTAAACTACCTACGACAAAGAGCCACTCTGTCAGAGGACTGCCAGGTTGCCAGTATAACTCTTATCTAAAAAAAGGATTTTAAAGGAAACCCTGGGAACCACAGGATGAGTCTGACTTCCATCCCTTGCAAAACGACGATCTACAATAAAGAATGACAATGAAGCACAGGTGTAATCTCATTGTGTTAGGAGACAGTCAAAATGGAGTTCTGTGAGAGTGTGAGTGAGCAGGTGGGTAAAGGAGAACCAGAAGACATAATATGTATGGATTTGGAAATTAAAATCCTTGAGCAGCTTCTATACCAAAGGCCATTAAAGAAATTAAGTTGCTATGGATTTGGAGGAAAGGTACTTTAATGGGTTTACAAGATAGGAAGATAAAGGATAGGCTACAACTTACTCCTCAGTAACTTACTTTTAGATCCCTTTTCAGGGGGAAGAAGAGTATGGATCCCCATGGATCAGCAATGGGTTCATTTTTATTTAGCATTTTCACGGATCACCTTGGAACAGGAAATGCGTAATCAAATACTCAAGTTTGCAGATGTTACTGAGGTCTTTCAGGCAGTGACACTGATGGTGAGAAACCCTAGGAGGACATCACAATACTGAAGTATTGAGCAAAGAAATGCCAGATGATGCATTATGTGAGTAAATGGGAGGTAATGCAACCTAAATCATACTTACATAACAGTGAACTTGGAAGTGGAAGCCACAATTCAGGAGGGAGATCGTGGACTTATCACTGGCAGTTTTCTGAAATCATCAGCTCAGTGTGCACTTTATTCTCAAGAGCAAACAAAATATTGGGCACCATCAGGAAAAACATTGAGACTAAACCAGAAACCAACATTTTTTCTGTCTGAAAAACATTGATGCACTGGATTACTTGATACAGTGCTTTTCCTTGCATCTTCAAAAAAGATATAATATAGTTAAAAATGATGCAGAGAAGGCAACTGAAATGATTATGGGAACGAAACACTGTCTTACAATAAAAGATTAAAATTCTTGAGCCTTTCCATTTGGGGAAGAAAAGCATGGAGAGAGAGAGAGATGATAAATATTGGCAAAGTCATGAAGACAGTAGATAAGGCAAATACATTGCCATTATTCATGAAATCCCACAGTACTAGAATAAGAAGATACTCACTGAAACTAGCAGGATGAGAGTTTAAGACAGATAAAAGAAAGTACTGCCTTACATAGTGGTTAGTGAATTTTTGGCATGTGTTGCCACAGAAGACTGTGGAGATAAATAATACCAAGCAGGTTCAAAAATGAATTAATCAAGTTCCTGGGCAACAAGTTGATAAATGGATACTAAAATCAGGGATGTACTCCCTGCAGTTCCTACTGTGAATGTTGGGAGAAGGTGAGGAGAATGGACGGCAGATAGTGGAAGGTCTTGTGTGTGCTCCCTAAATAGCATCTCCTGCTGCTGGAGAGAAAATACTGGGCTATACTACTGTTTATTAAGCTTCCTTAGGATAACTTTTGAAATGATTATACCAGTGGCTCACCAAGGTTAATATGGCAGGTCCAGGGAAAAGGTAATGAGGGATCACAGGAACCTGAAACATTTTATTCTCCACGATCAATAAAGAATAATAGCAGAAGAATAATTTGAGGTAACTTTAACTATATAAAACTTGATAGATTTGAAAAAAAAAAAAAAGAGCAAGCAGGTAAAATTTAGGTTCTACAGAGATACACTTTCCAGTTGATCTATACTCCAAAGTTTACATATTAGAAGAAAATAATCTGAAGTAGATGGTTTAATTGATAATATATTTTTGTTATATATTTAATCAGTGGGGGAAAAATAGTCTTAATGAAACTTCCTTGTATTTCTACTTTTTCTTTGCATGGAGTATATATTTCAGTTAATTCTTAGGGAAAGATTCAGTTTTGGAAAGATGACTCCAGCTGTCTTCTGAAGTCACACCTATTTTAACATCAGTAACTTAGTCATCTCTGTAAAGTTTCCACTTTTTCTTCCTAATTATCTCCTTATGAAACTCAGGTCTCTCGTTGATTTCATTCCTGCCTCTTCTCACCTTCATTTAAAGTTTGGTTGTTTTTTTTTTTTTCCTGACAAACCTGTTCTCTTACAACTCATTAAATTTTAAAGCATTAAACTCAAACTGTATATATATAAAACATTTGTCTCTGTAAATTTCTTCCTACAGACTTCAAAATAAATGAATTGAAATTCACATTTTAGGTGCTAAAAAGTACAACTGGATAGGAGGAATGGAGAAATCCTAGCTTTTTTTTTTTGACATAACAGTATAAAACAAATCTATTTTTATGTCAAAAAATCTACTGTGCCTATGATTATTTTCTGCCTAGCTGCAGTATGTTTTCAAAATATCTTAACTTTATCTGGTCAAACTTAATGAAGAAGGCAAAGTTTTGAGTGCAGTCAGCCATGTCAAAAAAGTTGAAGAAATATTTAACATGACATCTTTGTTTCAGCAAATTTACAAACTTGACTTTATCTCTGGGTCCACAGAATGAATCAGAGATTTAAAACAAGCAGCCTTGAAGAGATTTGTTTTGAGAAGTCTTTTTTAATATCAGTGTAGTATTAGACCTTTTTAAAAATACAAAAATGCTGTAAATGACTCCTGTAAAGGTAGCATATCGTTTTTTCCTGTAAGAAACTGTGGCCCCATTGGAAAAAAATCATAGGTTAAATTGCTTGTTTTCACTGTAGAGGAAATATTCTCTGACTAAACATCACATATGAGAAATAAAGAATCAGGAGCAACACATAATGAGGAGAAACACACTTCTGTAAGTAACATAAACAGGAAAAGGAAGGCTAAGGAAAATGTGGGCCTGCTGCTGAATGGGGCAGGTGATCTGGTGACACAGGACACAGAAAAGCCGAGATACTGAATACTGCCTTCTCCTCAGTCTTTACAAGCAGGACTGGCCTTCAGAAATCTAAGCGCCCAGAGACTGGGGGGAAAGGCTGGAGCAAGGAAGATATACTCTTGGTGGAAGAGGATCAGGTCAGGGAATACTTAAGTAGACTGGACATACATAAGTCCATGTGCCCTGATGAGATGCACCCATGAGTGCTGAGGGAGCTGGCTCATGTCGTTGCAAGACCACTCTCAATAATCTTTGAAAAATCATGGTGATTGGAAGAGGTGCCTGAGGACTGTAGGAAAGCAAATGTCACTCCTATCTTCAAGAAGGGCAAGAAGGAGGGCCCAAACCACTATGATGAAATGATTGGCTTGGGAGATGAAGGGAGAGCAGTGGATATTGCCTACCTTGACTTCAGCAAGGATTTTGACACTGTCTCCCATAAGATCCTTGTAGAGAAGCTGATGAAGTAGGGGCTGGAAGAGCAGACAGTGAGGTAGGTGGATTGAGAACTGGCTGAATAACCAGGCCCAGAGGGTACGAAGTCCAGCTGGAGGCCAGTAACTGGTGGTGTACCCTGAGGGTCAGTACTGTCTCTAATCTTGTTCAACATCTTTATTAATGATCTGGATGATGTAGCAGAGTGCACCTTCCCCAAGTTTGTTGATGACACAAAACTGGAGGAGTAGCTGATACACCAGAGGGTTGTTCTGCCATCCAGAGTGACCTTGACAGGCTGGAGAAACAGACTGACAGAAATCTCATGAAATTCAGCAAAGGAAAAGGCCAAGTCCTGCATATGGGGAGGAAGAACCCCAGGCACCAGTGTGCAATGGGGGCTGGAAAGCATCTTTGCAGAGAAGGACCTGGGGGTCCTAGTGGACAGTGAGTTGAACACGAGTCAGCAATGTGCCCTTGCAGCAAAGAAAGCTAATGGTATCCTGGGCTGCATTAGACAAAGCATTCCCAGCAGGTTGAGGGAGCTGATCCTTCCCCTTTATTCAGTACTGGTGAAACTATATCTGGAGTACAGTTTCCAGTTCTGGTCTCCACAGTACAAGAGACAGATGGAACTACTGGAGAGAGACCAGTGAAGGGCCATGAAGATGGTTAAGGAGCTGGAGCATCTATGATAGGAGGAAAAGCTGAGAGAGCTGGGACTGTTTAGCTTGGAGAAGAGAAGGCTCAGATGGAATCTTATCGATGTATTTGAATATGTGAAGGGAAGGTGTAAAGAAGACAGAACCAGACTCTTTTCAGTGTTGTCCAACAAAGTTACAAGAGGCAATGGGCACAAACTGAAATACAGGAAATTCTGCTTCAATGTGAAGAAAAAAATTTTACTGTGAGAGTGACTGAACTCTTGAACAGGTTGCCTAGGGAGGTTGTGGAGTCACCATCCTTGGAGATATTCAAAAGCTGTCTGGACACCGCCCTGATCAATTGGGTTTAGGTGAAGTTGCTTGAGCAGGTGGGTTGGCCAAGATAATCATCAGAGGTCCCTTCCAACCTCAACCATTCTGTGATTCTGTGATATATAAATATACATTTGCATCTGAGTTTTCTGCAGAGATACTTTTTATTGAGTTTCAGAAATAGCTTTGAACAAATCATCTGAACATTAGGCTCCTTTGAATTTGGACACAAAATGTGGACACTCAATATTTTAAAAAGTGTCTTCCTCTTTCCTTAGTGCAGGGTATCCTGCATTTAATGTAGGATTAATGTAATAATTGATTACCTCCATGAGCTGTTTTCCAGTTCCTGCTAACGCAGTAAGGGTGGTAAAATAAGGACCTCAAGTTATTATTAATGATAGCTCAGATATACACATTCAGCCAGTTTGGGGAGGTGTTGGAGAAAAAGTGCTGTCATTCATTTTACTTTGTGAGTTTTATAAAGATTCAAGCTCTGGATCTTCTTTCTTTTGGTTTCACTCAAGTTTTCATCAGTTTTGTGTCCCTACCATGTACTGCACCAGGATCAATAGACAATTTGGAAAGTCTTTTGTAATTTATTCATTGAGTATTTCATGCATACTGAAGGCATATTATGTACAGGAAAGGAAAGCCTGTATCAGTATTGATCCACATTTTGTAATGATGTCCAGCCTATTAGGAAGTCAAATAACACAGATTTTGTGAAACAGGGTTCGTCACAGAAGAAATAGTGCAAAAATGAAATCCTAATGAAGCATAAATCCAAACGTGCATGGTGTGAACTTGTGGTGGGTTGAGCCGGGCTGGACAACAGGCACCCACAAAAGCTGCTCTGTCACTTCTGCTCCTCAGCTGGACAGGGGGGAGAAATGATAACAAAAAGCTTGTGGGTCGAGATAAGGACAGGGAGATCATTCACCAATTACCATCATGGGCAAATCAGACTCAACTGGGGGAAATTACTTTAATTTATTACCAATCAAAATCAGAGTAGGGTAATGAGAAATAAAAACTAAATCTTAAAACATCTTCCCCGCACCCCTTCCTTCTTCCTGGGCTAAACTTTACTCCCGAGTTCTCTACCTCGTCCCCACAGGCAGCACAGGGGGACAGGGAATGGGGGTTGCAGTCAGTTCATCACACATTGTCTCTGCCGCTCCTTCCTCCAGAGGAAGGACTCTTCACACTCTTCTTCTGCTCCAGTGTGGGGTCCCTCCCATGGGAGACAGTCCTGCATGAATTTCTCCAGCGTACATCCTACCCACAGGCTGCAGTTCTTCGCAAACTGCTCCAGCGTGGGTCCCTTCCACGAGGTGCGGTCCTTCAGGAATAGATTGCTCCAGTGTGGGCCCCCCATGGGGTCACAAGTCCTGCCAGCAAACCTGCTCCAGCATGGGCTCCTCTCACCACAGGTCCATAGGTCCTGCCTGACCTTGCTCCAGTGCAGGCTTCCCACGGGGTCACAGCCTTCTTTGGGCATCCACCTGCTCTGGCATGGGTTCCGTCACAGGCTGCAGGTGGCTATCTGCTCCAGCGTTAACCTCCAAGGGCTGCAGGGGGACAGCCTGCCTCACCATGGTCTTCATCATAGGCTGCAGGGGAATCTCTGCTCCGGCGCCTGAGGCACCTCCTCCCCCTCCTTCTTCACTGACCTTGGTGTCTGCAGAGTTGTTCCTCTCGCATATTCTCAATCCTCTCTTCAGCTGCAGTTGTGCAGGTTTTTTTATCCTCTTTCTTAAATCTGTTATCCCAGAGGCGCTATCACCATCACTGATGGGCTCAGCCTTGGCCAGCGGTGAGTCCGTCTTGGAGCTGGCTGGCATTGGCTCTATTGGACATAGGGGAAGCTTCTAGCAGCTTCTCACAGAAGCCACCCCTGTAGCCCTCCCGCTACCAAAACCTTGCCATGCAAACCCACTTAAGAAAAATTAAGTTTTTAACATGTATGAATGGAAAACCAAAATGCATTTTATCTCCCTCCATCTTAGGAAGAAATTTCCTATTTTGATCACGGATTAAACTGGTACAAAAGATTTGGTTATATGTCCAAAATGTTTCTTGTAGCCTCCATGGTTAGGCCCACTATCCAGGGACTGTTTTGTACTGAAAATGAAGGGATATCCAGTGATAAAAGAATTAAGATTATCCATAGAATGTCTAAGTTTAATTCTTGTCTGTATCACAGACTTTTTGTGCAACTTGGAGAAATGCAATTGTTCTGTGCTACAATACCTCATCTCCAGTCTTCAGAAGAAAGAATGTGTCTGCCTTGTCTGTAAAGGCTTTGAAGCAGAGACTGTCTCCTTGAAGGAATTTTCTAGCATAAGATACAATGGAACCTCTGATTTGTGTTAGGCCTTTCAGTGTTACTGTGATACGAATAAATAATAATTAGTAACAGATGTTTTGTCTGCTTTCTTTATGAAGGATAAGTCCATGAAAGAAAGCTAACTTTTCTCTGTAAGATGAAAAGAACTTCAAAGGTCAAATTTTAGCTATTATTCTAATGAAAAATGGGATGCTTCTAAAGGTGTTGATAAAGAGTATAGTTTCATAAACTTCTTCTATTTCCTCTAAGCTGCATTAGAGTTCTTACTGTGATTTTAAAGTCTGAGCACACCAAAATATTAAAAGCCCCCACAGCTTGCATTTTTTTCCCTTTAGCTGTACTGTGAAGATGGCATCAAAACCTTCCCCAGAGCCTTCAACCACCCTTATTGTTATAATAAATAAAAAAGAGGAAGATTTATGAAAATGTCAGTGAGATATTTATGCTGTGAGAAATATCAACTAGTATCTATCAAACAGCATCTTTGTCATCAACAGTATTTTGCAGAAAGTCAGTCAAATTAAGGCACATCATTGCATTTATTTTTATGTTGGCAATGCTCTAGTACATAGACCCCACTTTTTTTTAAACAAGAAGGAAACTTAATTTGAATTAATTCCAGCAGTCTCACCATGTCTAAAGAATTCTTCCTGCCTGTAGATGGAATCAAGAATAGAAAAAACAAAATTATTAGGATAGTGTTCTATTTACAGTTCAGTGAATTGAAGGAAAGAAACTTCTGTCTCCAGTGATATCACCTCTTGCCTTATCAAGCTTTTATTTTCTCTTGAAATTCTCAGCTCATCAAGCGAAATAAAAGGCAAAGGATTAAAATAAATGTATGTTCAGATACTTCCTAAACTGCTTTATTATACATATGTTTTAGAGTTAGAAATAAAATTTAATGCATTTAACAATGAAATAGGAATGAATCTCAAGAGAAAGATTTTAGAATAAATCATAAACTAATTCTGATGGTTTGAGGTACACAGACAGTTGAGAATTGTCAGTGAACTCCTTTAACATTTAACTGATTCTTATGTCCTCATTTGCTGTACTGCGTAGAGCCTCATATCAATAGTAACTTTGGAAATGAATGGCAGGAGGGACTTACAATCCCCTTCTCTAGGCCAGCAAGCATACAGGAAGGAATAAGTTGTGTCCTTTGAACATATACAGCAGCTAAATCTATACTGAATTAGAGTTATTCCCTGGATTTCTCCTGCAGTTCTGTGATATACCAGGATGGGAGAAGTAAAGCATTTGAGTATTTCCCTGGATGTTAAAGGAAAGGCAAATTAGAAATAAATATGAAAAACAACAACAGCTTATTAGATGAAATGTCTCTGACCCCTCCTATCATCTTTCTTATCATTAAAGTCTCCTTATTGTCTTTTGGCTCCTTGCTTTCAGCATTCTGGCTGCTTCTCTGCATGTACTTTGTGATGTACTTTTAAAACCTTTAACACTTCTGCTAAATTAGTGAGTGTAGGATATCTCTACCTCATATCTTTCCACATGCACACACTTTCCCCAGCACTCCTTTATGTTTTCCCACCATTCCCATTAATGGTAATTGCTAGTTAACTTTTCCTTCCTTAAACCCGAATGCTGGCTGTGAGAAGCATGCTTTAAATGTCAGCACATTTCCTTGACTCAGCCTCATTTTCTTATGCTGTTTGCCAGTTCAGCTTATATGCTTATACAGTTGCATCTAATGCTCTAAAGCTCTCTTAGCCAGATCCTCATCAAATGTAAATTTACTTAACATCATTGGAAGCGTTGGAGCTGAAAAGCTATCTTTCTATGCGTCTTACCTTTCAGTAATAGCTGCATAAAATGCAGAATCAGAGAGTTGCTGAGGTTGGAAGAGCCCTCTGGAGATCATCTTGTGCAACCCACCTGCTCCAAGCAGGATCAACTAGACCTGGTTGATCAAGGCCATGTCCAGACAGCTTTTGAATATCTCCAGGTATGGGGACTGGACAGCCTCTCTGGGCAACCTGTTTGGATGTTCAACCATCCTCAGAGTAAAAAACTTTTTTCTTATGCTTAAATAGAATTTCTTGTATTTCAGTTTGTGGCCGTTTACTCTTGTCCATTCCCTGCATAGCAAGGAGGAGAGCCTGGCTCCATCTTCTTTACTCCCTTCTGTCAGGTACTGATCCATGTTGATAAGATCCCCCAAGCCTCCTCTTCTCCAGGCTAAACAGTCACAGCTCTCAGCTTTTCCTCATAGGACAGATAGTCCAATCCCTTAATCATCTTAGTGGCCTCTCACTGGACTCTCTCCAGTAGCTCCATGTCTCCCTTGTACCAGGGAGCTCAGAGCTGGACACCATACTCCAGGTATGTCCTCACCAGTGCTGAACAGGAAAGATCACCTCCTTCGACCTGCTGCCAACACGCATCCTAATGCAGTGCAGGAAGCTGTCGGCTTGCTTTGCTCTAAGGGCACGTGGCTGGCTCATGTTCAACTTGCTGTCCACCAGGGCCCTTCTCCAGTCACTTGGTCCCTGTACTTGTCCATGGGGTTCTTCCCTCCCAGGTGTGGGACTTGGCCTTTCCCTTTGCTGAATTTCAAAAGATCCCTGTCAGCCCATTTCTCCAACTTCTCGAGGTTCCTCTGAATGTCAGCATAACCTTTTGGTGCATCAGCTACTCCTACCAGTCTTGTGTAATTTGCAAACTTGCTGAGGGTACACTCTGTCTCATCATCTATGTCATTAATAAAGATATTAAACACTGTTGGCCCCAGTATTGACCCATTGGGTATATCATGAGC
Organism: Platalea leucorodia; assembly: GCF_965183815.1. Taxonomy (NCBI): domain Eukaryota; kingdom Metazoa; phylum Chordata; class Aves; order Pelecaniformes; family Threskiornithidae; genus Platalea; species Platalea leucorodia. Next base: position 65,595,685 of record NC_138828.1, on the reverse strand, counting down.
GGCTGGCCTCCAGCTGGACTTCATGCTGTGATGATAAGCCTTTGAACCTAGCAGTTCAGCCAGTTTTCAGTTCATCTCACTGTTCATTTATCAAGCACATATTTCATCAGTTAGTCTATGAGAATGTCATAGGAGACTAAAGTCAAAATAAACAATATCTACTGCTCTGTCCTTGTCCACTGAGCTAGTAATTATGCAGTGGTCAGACCCCTTGAAAATCCATGCTGACTGAACCCCAGTCACCTTTCTATCCTTCATATATCTGAAAATGGCTTCCAGATTTGGTTGTTCTATCATCTTCCTAGGGCTTGAGGTGAGGCTGATCACCTTGTAGTTCTCCAAATCTTCCTCCTTGCCCTTCTTCAAAACAGCAGTGACATTTTCTTTCTTCCAGTCCTCAAGAATCCCCCCTCTGTCTCCCAATTGGCATGACCTTTCAAAGATAACCAGAAATGGCCTTGCAATGACATTGATGAGCTCTCTCAGCACTTCTCTACTGAGGGTAAGCTTTCCTTGCTCCAGACTTTCCCACTGTTCTCAGGGTCCTGGGATTCCTGTAGGCAAATCTCACCATTAACGACTGAGGCAAAGAAAGCATGGAGTACCTCAGCCTTTTCCCTGTCTTTTATCACCAGGGTCCCTATCCCATGCAGAAGCAGGCCCACATTTTCCCTCCTTTTCTCTTTGCTGCTAATGTACCTGTAGAAGCCTTTGTTATATCTCTTCACATCCCTCTCCAAATTCAGCTTCAGGTGGGCTTTGGCTCTCCTGACCACATCCCTGCATGGTCCCTGCATGACCAAGCAGTCAGTGTCTCTATATTCCTCCTGGGTGACCTGAACTTTCTTCCACCTTTTGTATGCTTCCTTTTGATGTCTCTGATTTTAGTCAGAAGCTCCTTGCTAATCTGAGCAGGCCTCTTGACACCTTTGCCTGATTTCCTGCACTTTGGGATTGACTGCTCTTGAGCTTGGAAGAGTTGATCCACGAAAATCAAACAGCTCTCCTAGAGCCCTCTTTTCTCCAGGACTGTTGCCCACAGTATTCTTTCAAGCAGATCCCCAAACTGTCAAACATTATCTCCCCTGCCTGGAGAAGCATACATTATGTAGCTACTCCTGTAGGCTAGTCTCATCTACTCTGTTTTATCCAGTCTATATTTAAACTAATAAATACTGTTCATCTTTTATACCACTGCTGCTGATAATATTTTAATTGAGACTTCATGTTGAAGAGTATAAAGCCTAAAAATTCTCAAAATCTCACTACATCAAGTTTCTGCTTTGTAAAATAATTGAAAACAGTATTTATTATTTATTTTTCCATGCCATAAAGAGTCACTGATTGAGATGAGATTGAAGCTGTGTTGTGTTGGGCATGGTACAAGCACGTCAAAAGAGAACTTGCAGTCTAAACCTTAGAAAGTTCATAATCTAAGCCAACAAGACAGTCAGAAGTCAGGAGAGCAAGAATAGTTAAAGCGTCTTGTCTGCACTTACGCAAAATGACAGCAGCTTACATTTAGATTAGAATCCATCTTTCCAGATTGCCAAGTTGTTTCTGTATTCAGTAAATCATGTTTCCCCTATTAGGTATTTTCCGTGCTAATACTTTTCCTGTTGAGTTCTAAATGCCACAAGTGCCAATATTTATAGTTTCTATTGTTTCCTATATGTTTTATTGCTTAGTAGAACTCACTGCCAACAAAGTCTTTAGACATTTGTTTTGTTTGTTTGTTTTTTACTTTCTTAAACTGATTCCATAGTGTTTCCTTATATCCTCTTTGATCATTCTATATAATTCTTTCCCATCTTTTGTACCTTCTTGTACTCTAGTTGGTGCTTCCTTACATTGCTCAGACAAATGAAGCATAAATAATATTTTTAAAATTAATTCTCTGTTTGGTGTGGTCTACATATTCCATGAATTGTGGAACAGCTTTTCTTTTAGGATACAAGAACTATTTTAAATTTGGGGTTTATAAGATCATAACAACAGTTGAATTGGCTGTGGCTTTATGAATGAAAGTTACCAGGACCTCCTATCTCATTAGCTGATCTAACCCTAATTAGAGTGTGTTCTTCCAAATTTTAAGGCTTCTTCCTACTTCACTCTGAGCTGCCAAAGTGACTGTAAAAAATCCATTATGTATACTACAGTGACAGATTTGAAAAGCTATAAAGCTGTAAAAAAATACACATTGAAAGATAGTCCGTGCTTCAAAACCCTCCTTGTTTGTTATTTGTTCTCAAATGTTGTGGTACTACCAGTAAAACCCATCCTCCTTCCTTATCACATTTTCTGTCCTCACATCAAGGAGGCACTGTAATATCCTCGTACTTTGATCAAGGGGTTGGTTGCTTGCTATGATACTATGACAGATTATGTCCCTTTCCACATGTGGGTGTGCTTCTTAGTTGCTGGCTCCATTGATCTTTGTCCATAGCCATCGATACTCAAGTTGGAACAATTTCCAAACTAGCTTTTCTCATTACCACACTTTTCTGTCTGTAGCTGTATTTAGAACACATACATGTTCTGTGGTGTCTGATGACATCTACTTTTAAGGTCCTCAGATTTCAGTTTTAGTTTCTATCAATAATTTCATATGCTGTTTTCTTCTCAAGAAAAGAAACACATTTCTGCAGTGCAAGTTTATAGCTCTCCTGACTATATACAACAAGGTGGGAATTTTCACATTAATCAGATTAGATCGTCTTGCTCTTCTGTCCACATAATGTTTTTACCTTGCAGAGTAGTTCACTGTTTTCTGACAAAAATTGCCTAAATCTTGATTTGTGTGAAATTTCTTGATGAAATGTGTTTCCTAAGCCTGTTTTCTAGCCTGGCTAACACGAGAGCATCCTTTTACTGTCACTTCATTATCCTCATCTTTTCTGTGAACAGAATTGAAAAACAAAAATGTGGCTTCAACTCAACTCTAAGAACTAGCAGTGCTTATATTCATATGATGACAGCAGTATAATTTGCTGATTATATATTACTGCATTTAGTTAGTACTTAGAAATTTGGTTTTGTGGATCTGTAATCTCCTGTTATGCAATTGTAAATATATGACAAAAAAATTGTTCTGGTCCTAAGGACCTTCATTCAGTAACATTGTACTAAGCTTGCCATTTCATGTTTCCCCTAATGATTTATGTTACCTTTCATAACAAAAAGTTAGTTATTTTTGTTTATTTTTGATAGAAATCACATCTGAATCTGACCTATTTGACAGTTAGGCATTCTTTCTCGTTTTTTGGCTAAGGTAGTAGGCATGAACAAAACAAAGTGTATTTACTATTAGTCTTACATACTGACTGTGCCATAAAACTAAATAATGCAGTTTGAGTAGATTGTTATAGTCACAGATCTATTAGAGATACATAACAGCGGGAGAGGGAAGGATAAAGTTGTGATGCATCTTTTACTGACTGACTATGAAATAGTGCATTCCAGGATGACTACAGTAACATTTGCAAAGCTGAAGTAAAATATATCACTATGTTATTGATTTAGAGATTTAAATTTTTATTTTTTATTAGTAGGACAGAGTATATTTTTCAAGTGATAATGAGAATTGGCTCTGTACTAGTTCGATCCTAGTTACAATTATTACCATAACAATGCATTGCTATTGCACTACTCAGAATTTTAACTATTCCTTTCCATGAAGATAGATTTATTTGAAATCTCTGCCTTTGGTAAGAAGAAAAAATATTTAAAAAACATGCAATGCTTTATTTTTAATAATGCTTTATTTTTTCAAGTAAAAGAGTATTCCACCTTTTGTGATGGGAATCCAGTCAAATTTATACTAGCATTTTCAGTTAGGCTACTGCAAATGTTGTGCCAGGAACTGAAGGCAAAAGCCATGGCATGCTAGTGAATAGGCCATCTTAGATGGAAAAAAAGGGTGAACTAAAGAGCCTCTCCTGGCTTTCTGTCCAGCCTTATCGAAAAGTGAAGCTAAACTTTAAAGTTATCATTGCCCTCTGACCATCTTACAGCTGTTAGAATTCAGTGTGAAAATGCTCTCTGATGAGAGTCTTATAATTGTCTTTTCAGAGAAATGAAGAAAACATTGAAGAAAAGTAATAAGGATTATTCCACAAACCACATCTGGGCGCTGGACCAAGACCTCACAATCTAAGTTCTGTTCCTGTCTCTGGCCAGCTGACTGTGCTTAGTAAGTCATATAACCATTTTAATTATCAGCTATTATCTACTTTATTTACTTAAAGTGAAAAATAATTGGATCAGGTACTGTTTTGTAATGGGTTTGCTCAATGCCTTTGAAATAGGATTCCAGTTTTAGCTGAGGCTTCTCTCCTCTACTCCAAAACAATAATCACAAGAACTTCCGATGAAGCAGTTTGTGTTGTATTTCACAGATGAAAACTAAAGCAGCATTCATACCAACTTTGATTATGTGCTCAAGCAATGAATGTATCATTCCAAATCCTGAGGGGAAAAAAAAGGAATTTTAAGTACTTTCCCATAGACTTTTTTTAATCTCTTCTAATAGTTACACAGAACATAACTGAAAGTTTGCTATTGACTCAGGTACCTTGGTGACATGGGTGACCAACAGCTTCAGGTAACCCACGATTCCTTCTTGCTGTTTCCTGTAAGAGATGAATAGAGAAATCTAACTCAGTCTAGTGAGCGATAGTGAATGTTTAATTTCCGAGGGAAAGAAAAATTATATAATCCTTATTTCATTATATGTACAGGGAAGATTCTAATTAATACAGCTCTTGAAGGTGTAATTGTAGAATGGAAGTGTGTGCACTTTAGATGTTTCCTATGTTGGCTAGTTATTCCACTTTTTTTGCTATTTGTACTTGCTGAATTGGTTAAAAAAGAATGATCAGCAAACGTAACTGAACAAATTGCACTTCCCTCAGCTGAACTGTATGAAAGACCCCAGAGACAAACCAAACAAGCCTAGCATGGTCCCACAGGAACCTAGAAATTCGGTTGGCCTTTTTAAGACTGTCTTCTCTGGGGAAAAAATCCCTGCAGCTGCTTTTAAAAGTTGAGGGTTAAAAGCATTTTTGTTGCTGAGAATGCACATTGGAGCATATGTAATGCTTTAATGTGCATTTTAAAGTGAAAATACAATACAGCTTTTCAGAACCTTTGGAAAGAATCACAGACTTGCTTCTAAGGTTGAATGAATTCAGAAAGGTACTTTCAGTCAGAGCTGACTGACACTCTGAATTTCCCTTCTGGAAGAAATTTTGATATTTCAAGAAAGTTTTCATTTTGAGTGAGAATGAATAGAAGAACTTCTTCCATTTCCCCTTCACTGGAAAAATAACTGGAAAAATGGAAATGCTTTGTTCTGGTTTTGTATTTTTTTTTCCTCTAAAGAAATTTGTCAATTTCTACACTTAAAAGACTATTCCTTAGGTTGTTGCTAGATTTAGAAGAACCCAAGGAATTCCCAGAAACCAAAGGAATCAATTATCATTGAGAAAAGACTCTGAAAAATGAAGAATTGGAAATAGATGATAAAGGTTGTATGTTTCAGTTAAAAAGAAAAAAAATCAAAATCATGTTATCAGCACATTTCATAATATTAAACCTTTTGGAAAAAGGGTGATGGAGTTGTGGGAGACTATGGAGAGCAGGTAAGCTATCTCTCTTCAGTGAAGCATTTTCCCCACTCTACAATTGATCTTGCCTTACTGAATGCCTAAAGGCAATTTTTGATTGATTTCACTCCACAGGGAAGATTTCAGTAGAATGTGCTGCTGGAAGCTCTGCATCTGCCTTTTTATCACCCACCCTGAAACTCACATGCATGAGCATCCTATACCAACCAACCTGTCTCCCTCAACCACTCGTTCTTGGCGTCGACTGTCCCTCCAGTGAAGCTGCATGTATACAAGCTCTTTTTAGCTTTGATAGCCAGCAAGGAGAGCTGCTGACTGAGGTGGCAGTGAAGGCAAAAGGGAGCTCTTTTCATACCTACTCCATAACACTTCTGCAACACAGCTCCAGATTGCTATAGGCCTGGAATGGAAAAGTAGGAAGGGTGGAGGCAGAGTCTCAGGAGGTTTGGGCCACCAGGGTAGGAGTGAAGTAGGTAAAAGACTAGGGCTGCAGATACAGTGATACCAGAATAGAATTAGTACTGAAGAATGTTAGTATCTGTTACCTGTAAAACTGTGATACTACTATGGTACTGAATATGTTGCCCATCACTATTTAGGATCAGTGAAGACCTTTCCCAGTCTTTCCTGTACCATGGCTCTTCAGCAAGTGAGCAACCCTTGTGATGAACAGTGCTATGGAGCAGCTTCATTCTGAAAAGACCCTTTTGTGAAAGTGGAAAGTTCTTCTGCAGTCAGAAGAACCTAGCCATCCTATTTCCTGGCGTGTGCTTTAATGAGTGAGAGTAGTGAAGAATAGAGGTTGTTTGTCCTTCTTTACTTGATGCATATCTTTTAAAAATGGGGCTAAAAATTTTTAATCCCATATGGATCAACAGTATGTCCTGAGCCAAATGCCCATCCAGACACTCGAACCTTATGTTTCTTATTTTCTTTCTCTAGACAGCCCCTCACTAAGCATGGGAAAGTGATGAATTATCCCACAGAGGCACTTATATCCCTTTTGTGAGGTTATTGAAGAGACCTTCACTTAGGTTCTCTTGTATATCCCTCTTGAATAGTACCTGTCTTTGCATAGTGTAGTTTTATTGCACAGGTGCTCTGAAACATTTTACCTAATTTATATTCCTACCACAGCTGGCCTGAATATAGATCAACAACCTGAAATACCCCATTCAATTCTGTAAAGCAGCAGTATTCTAGGTAAAATTTAAAATAATATATTTTGGAACATATGTGAGCTTTAAATTCTGTTCTAACAGAAAATGGGGAATATGAACATTATAAGTCTATTTTTGAAGCAGTAATCATAGTTAATGATGCAAATCATAACTCATTTTCACCAAATGGTAGGGGTAATCCTAGTAGATGTAATGTATCACTCCTCAGAGAGTGAAGTAATATTGAATACAGTGATCCATTCACTTAGACGTATTCTCTGTATTGGAGGCATATCAAATTTCCAATATATTTCAGGTGGGATTTTGATGGTTATTGTCCACAATAACCTGTTAACTTTAGCCATCAAAAAAATAGGCATCAAGTCTAACCAAATAGTTATGTTTCCTGTATAGTCAATGGTCGTAAAAAGCCATCTACTGAACCTACAGACTCTTCCCCTAGGCCTTTGGAGTGGCTGTAGGGAGCCTGTACAATGAATGTAGGTATCTGTCTAACATATACATGTTAAATATTATGTAAAACCATTGTAGCTCTATGCTGTGATGATATAGACTGTCTCCTTTTACGTTTCTTGTGCATCTTATATACCAATGACCTTGGGATACAGAATTTTGCAACTCAACCATGTACTATAAAACAAAGGGTTTTCCATCCAGTTAGTAATAAATACATTGCCCCTAAATTGTAATTTACTTTCATATTAAGTGATTTGATAATAAATAACATATAACCATTATTATAATAATACCGGCTCCGGTATGGGGTCATCTGCAGGCTACAGTCCGTCTTGGGAAGTACTTGCTCTGATGTAGGACCTCTGTGGGCTGTAGTCCCTTCAAGGGGTGCACTTGGTCTGGCATGGGTCCTTCCTGAGCTTCAGTCCTCCTTTGGCGGAGGGGTGCATGTGCTTGCTTCACCATAGAACATCTCCTCCTCCTTTGACCTTGGTGTTCCCTCTCTTGTTTCTCACTCTTTGTTCCCTCCTCCTCTCTCCCATTTTCTGCCCTTACTTAACTATGTTTTCACAGAGCCACCACCAGCTTGGCTAATGGGCTCAGCCTTGCCCTGTGGTGGATCTGTTGTGGAACTGGCATGACCTGGCTATGTCTGGCACAAGGCAGCCCCTGATCTCTTCTCACAGAAGTCACCCTTGCAGCCCACCTTGTACCAAAACCTTGCTGCCTATACACAATACATTAAAAAAGGGTGCAAATCAGTTGCCTGAGCACTCGCCTCTGGTGTCATCTGACCTATCCTAAGATGCCCTGTATGTCCATATGGAGACAGCAAATATGGCACAAAACCTACAGGAGACCCACTAAAGGAGCAGCTGACGGTCAGGGCACTAGATGCCCATGTGTAGACAATTGAATTACACTCCTGAAGTCCTTGGCCAGATCATTTAAATATCCTTTTATTAATTTGCAGAAATCAGGTGTTCCAACATCTAATTCTGAATGTCTATACATTTCTGATATTTCTAGCCTAGAAAGATGCAAAATAACACAAGATTTTTACACTGTGTAAGACCTTGGCTAAAGAGAATAGAAAAATATCTTATGTTGAAAGGGGAAGTGTTGGGCTGTAAGTAGGTTACTAGTGGAGTTCCTTGAAGCTTGGTTCAGAATTGATGTCATTTAATGAATACATTTATGACCCTGGCACAGAAAGCCAAAATCTTTTAATAAAATTTGCTGATGGCATAAAGGTGAGAGGAACTATAAATACAAAGCAGCACTTGAGTATTTTGCAGAGTTAAGAGACCTTGAGGACTAGAGTAATAGAATTGGAGTAAGATTTCATAGTACAAAATAAAAGGTCACAGAATTTGGCCTTTATCGTCTTACCCATCATTACCTGTCTAAAACTGAGAGGCCTACTTTAAGCTATTCACCTGGGCTCCTTCAAATAATCATAGAGAAATGCCTCTACAAGGACACTTATCCTATGCTAAAATAGTTATCTAAGATAGATAGGTTGTACTGGCTTTTAGAGGTGCCTTTCTCACTACATTGCTTTTGGACAAAAACTAGATGTCTGCTTAGACTAGATCCCCATGCATCCCACCTTCAGGCTTAATGTGAATGCTTGCTATATGCTTGTAGCTCTTCAGCTGGAAAGAGAAAAATCCATTAACAACCACCATATCATGAAGAGCCATCAGTGTAATGCAGCTTCAGAGAATGTAAATATGGTCCTTGGATACATCAAGCTTAATATTTCTGGGAAACAAAAGGAAAGGATGAACACCCCTGTTCAAATTCCTTGTGGAGTATCTCCTAAGACCTTCACCATTAAAGTTCAAGAAATAGAAATTAATTGAAAGAAATAAGAGGGAAAATAATTTTATAAGATGAACCTACAGGAATATTTTGCATATAGCAGATTGGAGATCAGAGATCCATGAATTTGTACTGATCTGAGCCAATATATGCACCAAACACAACTGTTCCATGTTGCATAACACCGATAGCAAGTAGGGTTAAAAAGCATGAGAGCTATATTAGTGCAAGACTGTGCCTCACAGCAAGGCTTGATTGGCTTGGACAAAACATGTCACCAGCTGAGGTGACTCTTATTTCTAAAGTAGGCATGGCAGTAGCCAGTGGCAGTATGTGGACAGTAGCAACAATCTTAGTCTGCATGTACAGTTAGGCTGAATCAAAATATGCTGGGTTAGATTAGCCTTGAGTAAAGAAGATTGAGCTTGTAAGTGATTTTAAAATTTATCAAACATTTTTCAAAAATATTCAAAGCTATTTTCAAAAATCTTCCTTCAGTGTCATGCCCACTATTTATGTATGGATTCCAGCACTTGCAGTAGACTAAAGGTGTTAATACAAGTATCAGTCCTTGACTAGTCCTGTTTAGAAGCAGAGCCACCCCCCACAACATGAAGTTGGCTGGAGTGCTGTACTGGTATGGGTGTGGGCACAAGTTACTGCTTTTCAAGCAGTTAAATGTTTTGGGTAGCACAGCTTCTGTAGCTGTTCTTTAAAACATTATAATTTCCGTAATTTTGAAGATTCCCATTTTCCTTCAGAAAATGTTATGCTTGCAGACACTTCTGATTATTCTGAAACCTTTCAGATGATTTCTGCCTGTCTAATTCACTAGAATTTTCCAGCTTATTTCATTACAGTAACAGTATTAAAAATACAAAAACTGTTACTTTGAATATTACCTGAGAAGGGAACAATAAAATACACAGACTGAAAAAGTCCCAAGATGGTGTAAACCACTCCCTTAGCTGGGACTAGAACTAGCTAGGACTTGGATTTTGATTTACACTCGCAAAAGATCTGACCCATTCTTATTATCAAAACACTGTGCTGTAATCTGCAAAAATATATGAGATAGAACATTTGTCTGGCTGAAAAAAGCATGTTTCTTTAGAAAAGCTGTTTAACTCATAAGTTCAGGTAGCTTTGCATATTTCTAGTAACCCATGGATGACATCTGAAAATTAAGTTTGACCTGAAAGTTGAGGGAGAAGTGGTCTTAAAATAGATTATATTTATTGCAGAGGTGGGAAATGAACAGTGCTGCCACCTAAGAGAAATATCTGTTTGACTTTGTCTTGTGTTAAGATGCTACTTGGACGTGCAGATTGAGGAGAAATAATAATGTGTCTTGGAAATATACTATTTTGATGAATGCCATCTACTGGAAAAGAGCCAGTTGTATTTGCTTGCTTTCTGTTTGTTGTCAGCATCTCAACACTCAACATGAACTCTATCATGGCAAACTGTCAGAATAAGTTATTTCTAGTCTGTAATGAATGCTTTTATCACGTTATTATTGAAAATAACGGCTCTCAAATGTGTATGGTATAAAATTCATTTTCTTTTTCACCAAAGTACAGATTTTTTTAAGGTTAGAATGAGCATGAACACCTCTCTAGCACTACTTTAACCAAAAAAGACTGAAGATAAAATTGCCTCTATAACAATTAGACAAATTCTGTCCATATGTGTACATATGCTTTACAATTGATGTCTTGAAAGAAGTGAGACAAAATTTTCCAATAAATAATAAAGATAAGTTTTACAGAGATTAAATTATCTGAAATTTTAGTCAAGTAGAATGAATAATGTTGTCATGAAAAAAATCAGGGAAATATTTAGACAATATTGAAATCTTACACAACGGAAACTTTTAAAAAATAATAACATTTAATGAAAATGGAAAAATGTAAAACTTAGATTTAATTAAGTATGTTTAATTGCCTAGACTAAAAAGAAAAAAAGAAAATAAGCTAAAAATTTGTACAAGCTTAAGAAAATAGATTGTGTGTGAGTTTGAATGAAACATTTTGCGTTCACAGAATTTCTTTTTCATTTCCCCCCAGTTTTATGAATATTTCTTTAGCAGTATCTTTTCCCTTTTCCCCTTCAATTACTATGACTCCTTGTACCCCTTTGTATACCAGATTGAACATTCCATATTTTGTAATTTTTTTCTAAAGAAAATTATTTTTTTGAAAAAAATACTGTTTACGAGTTTGAATGAATATTGTCTCTATTATTTTACAATTATTTTAACATTAATTAAAACACAAAAATGATTTAATAATGAAGGAGAACCTATTTGGATATTTGCTTCTTAAATTTGACTTTCTAGGTATTAGATAACTAACTAGGCTAGTTGATTGAACTTCCATAGTTTATACAGCAAGACATACATTCTAGTCTGTACCTCTCTGGCAGGTGTTTCATAGGGGGATGAATTCCTTTCTGTGGCTGTTTCTCTCCATGGAGAGGTACATTAAGATTGTTAGATTCTCCTCAGTGCTAGTGTTTTGTTGAACGTAGGTAAGGCTCTCAGAATTTTATCTGGTTATGATGAAGTCATGACACCAACTCATGGCAACCTGAAAACCTCAGGCAAGCACCCCAGATTTCATGTAGTATCTTCCCAGGCTAAGCCTGCCTTTTAGGCTTAGAGCCTCTGGTTGGACAAAGGCAAAGCAGGTGCAGCAACAGACTGTATACTGTAGATGTAGGGTCTTCAGCACCATTTTCTTTGCTTTCCTGATCTATTCCTATCACGCTGAATTACTTGTTAATGTAAGCACAGCCTAACGTAATCATATTATTCCACATATAAAGCTCCACATTTTTAACTTGCTGTTTTATAAAACTGTCATAACTGCTAAATCTAACCCCCAAATACTCTTGGCTTTTAATTTGTATTGATAATGAAAAGAAAAGATGTTTCAGTAATTTATTAAAAAAATACCCTGAAGGAGAGAAAATGTGGATGCTGTTTGCAGTAGGGTCTTAAGAACTGTATATTGAAGAGACAGGGTGCTGCTGTATGTGAGAATCATTTAAACAAAGTGCATACATGTTCCTTAAGGCTTCACAAAGAAATAGTGTTCAAAGTAAAAAACAAAACAAAACAAAACAAAACAAAAAAAACAACCCAAACTTTGTTTTCAGTGGAATGTCTTAGAAAAGCAGGGAGGGGAGAGATCTATTTGTCGATACACAATGTAGAGCAGTTTATCTATTGATTTGTAAGTATTCTGAGGTATATTTTGTTAGTCCATGCTATGTCTCACATCCAACCACTCAATGCATTCAACCACATTCCCTGTTTGGTTTGCCCCATACATGAAAATCACCACAAAATATTAATTTTTAACTGTTCAAATTCTAAAACCAAGGCAGAATTTTTCTATAAAAGTTCTAGAGATTGATAAAGAACTTACTGAGTCATGACAGCAGAGAAATAGAAACATTCAGGAAGACTAATTCCTATTCCTCCTCTGTAGTGGATGATTGGAGATCAAAACAGGTATAGACTAACACTGAAAATCCCACTACTGACTAGCAATGATGGCTAAAGTCTGATGAAAACAGTAGCATACCAACTTTTGAAACTGGAACATCACAGTGGATTGTTGTCTTCAGTGAGCTTGAAAATTTACTTCAGCCTCTTGCTTGCAAAGTTAAGACATCAGAAAATAAATCCAGTATGGGGAAGCTTGTCAATGGGAGAGAAGGTCTTGTCTCTCTCCAAAAATATGCCTGCAGATCTTTCCAGGTCTTGAGGGCTACTCTTTCTTCCTACAAATCTTCAGAAGTCAACACTGAGTGAAGAGAGACCAATACTTCTCATTTGCAGCTCCCCTGCCACATCTTTTGTTGCTATACCGTGCCATCCTTCTAAATTGCATTCTCTAACTCACTCTTGTTTGACTCTGATATGAAATCACAGAAAATAGAAGCACCCATGAGGGATTAAAAGGAGCTATGAGGTGAAGAGTGAGAAGACTTGAAAAGGAATGACTCCTCTGAACTGTACTCCTTTGTTTTGTATTTTTCCTCTCCACTAGCGTCCTCTGCCTTCAAGACAAATATGTACCATCTGATCTTTTTTGAGTCACTACCATACTCTAATAATTCCTTGACTTACTGTGTGATTCACCACATCCTCTCACTTTGGAGCCTACATAAAACCATTAGAAAGGATTCGTACAGCACAAGTAACTTTGGAGATTATCTAGAGAGCTATATTACTGTCTTTAGGATCGTTGTCTTCTAAACCTTTGAAAGAGACTCACTTTCATGGTAGTTTGAAGAAGAATTTTTAGAGTCACCCAGTCTCCTTGGAACTAGAAATATACACATTTCATAGGAAAACCTTCTGCCACTTGAACATGTTATACATGAGTATATAGCATGTAGTTTCTGTCTATTGGCATCATACATTTGATTTCTTTTCTCGAGTAGATGGGGTACTGAGCTAAGCAGTCTAAATCCTAATGCAAAGTAAAAACAAATCATCGACTCAGTGATATACTACCTATTTTGTGACTTTACTTTTGCTATGTTAATGTCATTATTTCAATCTTTTATTTTTCAGTGCTATACTAATTTTTAAGAACTAAATACAAGCTACAAGCAACCTGACATTAGTGGAGCTAAGGGAGCTAATCCAGAGCAGGATTTGGTTATAATAATGGTTGTATCCCAAATAAGCAGTTTTGGAAACATGCTATCTGTACTTCATATGCACTACAGGTTATTTATTTGGCTTGAGGAATCAATCTCCTAATACAATTTGCAAGATATGCAGTTTCCTGATTACAGGGGAAGCTTCAGGCAACTAGTTGTTTAATTCCAAATGTGAACATTAGATTGGGTATTTTCAAAGTCACTTTCTCTCCATCATGTGCCACTACTTCTACCTGCCAACATTTTATCAACATATTTTCAATAGGAAATTCATTTCATACTTGCTGCTGGAGTTTATTCTAACAGCTGAATAGCCCGAACATCTTCAACATGAGAGGTCAGAAGGTGCCACTGTGTAGAGCTGTGATAAGGGAAAAAAGAAAACCTCCAAGAAAGTCAGTTTTGACTTGTTTCTTCTGGTATGTAATAGCCAGCATTTTTTCCTATCACTGTTTCCCAAGTGTTATAATTGGAAATGCAACATTTAGCTTTATAAGGGTCTTCCTTATTTCAGTCAGAGATTCCTATTTCTGTTTAAGAGCATACTACTAATGTATTTAATTGGAGAAATATGAATAGTTGGCATTCTGCAAAATAGTGAACTACTACAAAGTATTCTGGATTTTACAGCCTGTTAAGAACCGTGCCTGTATAGAAGCCATACTTGCAAAGCATATTGATGTTGTTGTAAAGTAAAATCAAGGAGCTAATCTTGCAATCTTCACTTAGACAAAAGTCTTATTGAAGTCAGTAGAAATATTTCCTAAAAGACTGATGTATTTTGTACCTTGGCATATTACAAAAATACAAACAAAACCACAAATAAAAACCTGAAACTGTCATCTTAATTTAGAAATATTGAGAATAAGTCCACATATCTTTTTCATTACTTTGATTGTACCGGTGAAAAGCCAAGCAGACAGTAATGTGAGGCAAAATTACGCTTTAATAGGAAGGTAAGTTGTATTATTTTTCATTGCAGAGCATTATATTCCTTAGAATATCTTAAGGAATCTCTCCTGGTTTTCAATATTTTCTTTAGAATACAGAGATTTGAATGGGATAAAATATTTAAGCAATGATGTTCCCAAATTCTTATATCACTTATTAAATCTCCCTAGATCATCATTTATCATATGATACTGGTCATTTCAGTATTTAACTAGTGTCCATTTGTCCAAATTCACATTTCTTGTAGTGCTTGTAAATAAGACTATGTTCATTACAATAACTACTTTTAACCTTGAAGATAAACCCAATAAATACAATGCTAAGATTGTATTACCATTGCCAAAGTATTTTCCCATATTTGTTGAGTAAAAATGGAAACAGTTCACTTAGTTGAGCAAACGTCTTTGCGTTTTACTAAAAGTTTCCACTGAACCAATTGAAATTTTTCAGTTATTATTAACCTTATTTGCAATAGAGAAAATTTCCATAGCCAGAATAAAATAATGTCAACTTTTAAAATTAAAAAACCCCCAAACCTTCAGAATTGGAACATATGTTGCAATTCTGAACTCTTCTTTAGGGATTTCCATTTTGGTGAAAAAGTCATTTGATCAACATACATCACCATTTTATTTCTCTTCCTCCTTTGACTTCACAACTCCATTTCCATGAGAAAAAAGTATATCAAGAAGGATGACTTCTGGCTTCCTTTTAAATTTCCTGTGATTTGAAAGAAATGTTTTTCCAGTTTATCACTGGAAATAATACAGAGAACAGTCTACAGATAGTAGGAAAAGAATGTTAACTTTATTTGACTATCTGAAGAACTCCAGAGGCCTACATTTTTCTGAAAATATAGTTTTTCTGTATTTCTGACATAACATCAGTTTGGAATTTGAGTCAATAGAAATTTTTCGTATTTTTTGTTTGGGCTTTGCTCTGATAGAAATTTTGAAAAGAATGAATTTTTCTATGAACTGGAAACTCAAAAGTTTTTGCTCAGCTATATTCTACAGAGGAGTGAGGGAAGTTAGTCTCAGTCTCATGCAGGAGGAAATTTAACCAGGATCTGCCATGGAGGAGATTTTCTGCATCACTGCATTTTGTGCATAGACGGGTCTAGTAAATACAAGAAGATGAGGTTTCCTGCAGTGAAAGCAAAGGGAGACATAGATGAAATAATGCACAGCTTCAGGATCGGGTAGGAAGTAGGTGGTCAATGGCTCAGCTGTCTCAAGACAGAGGTGTTCCTGAAAATGACCAGAGAGCTAAAGAGAGAGTCTCTCAAATGACAGAGAAAACCAAGAAAGGATACTTATTAATGGCATTCCTGGCTTCATATAGAAACTGGACTTGTTAAATAAGCTGCTTTTGATCAAATTCTAATGTGAATACAGTCCAGTTTTAAGTATTCAGGAAACAAGAATCTTTGTTAAGGCTTTTGAGGAGCTTATTGCTGTGAGTCTCTCCCTGCTGAAAGTCTGTAGCCAAGGGGCAAGTTTGCAAGAGGAGACTGACTTCTCCAGCTAGCTGAAAAACAGAGGTAAAATGTCCCTAAGGCAAGGTGTTTTAGGAAGAAAGGCATCAGCTAATTAAACTTAATTGGGTTAGCCAGGGTAGTCTGATTAGCATAATTAATTTAAGCCTCTGAGTAGGCCTGAGGGGTGTGTGTTTTTGTTAGGGATCCTGTGAGGGAGGTGTCTGGGACTCTAAAGTGTGAAAGTAGTTAATTCTCTAGGTTAAGGGAGAAGTACTATAGATGAGTGGGAAAGACAAAGTGCAGAAATGCAGAGGGTTTGGCATAGCTGAAGGCTATGTACTCTTTTGAAACTGGTAATGGTTAAGGAAAAAACAGATGGGTTAGAAGATTTTAATCCACTTGGAAAGGATGGGGAAGTAGCCTAGCCAACCTGTTACACTTGTGCTTGACGATGCTGTGATGTAAGTAAAAATATGGAGTCCAGTGGATAGGATTAAAAACAGACTGTATAGTAGATTGGTAAAATCTTCCAATCTGGAGAAGTTGAAATGACTGGGCTCAACTGTAAGAAAAGTTGTTGCTGCTGCAAAAAGTGAATGAAATACTGGTTTAAACTGTTTTCTGAGAGCTTTGTGTACTGTGTCCTTGGCTCGTGAATAAGAATCCTTGAGAAATAAAAGCCTGCAAACATACAAGATTTTTCTCAAATGACAGAGAAAAACAAAAATGCTGATCATTTAATGGCACTCCTGGTTTTACAAGGTATGTGGACTTGCAAATATGCATATCCTATCTTTGATCACAGCACTACTTCAATGGAGTAGGTTGTGTAGTTGTTTATTCTTATATTAAATTATTATGTTATAGTTTTATTGGGCCTAAAGACTGGCTTATCTCAACTGTCTTCAGACTTCAAGGCTTAGTTTAAAAGTTTTGTTAAAGTATTTATTTTTTGCTAAGCATTTCATTTTCAACATCACTGTGGATGATGCAGTGGTCAAATGAACCTTTGCCATCCTCCGTTTTCATCCAATAAATATTCTGAGTGCCAGGCAGATAACACCTTACTATTTGGCTGAGAAAGTAAGGTATTTCTATTGTTAAACTTACCCCACAGCTGATTGGTAAGAAATGTAGTTGGGAATCCCCAAGGGGAAAAAAATTGTTCTGCAGTGTATTATGCTTTGCCTACATGCTCCTGTGGGTTCCTTTTATTACTCTCAGATCTATACTTTCAATCACTGCTGTTTCAACTGCAAGATAAAAGTAAAAAATAGGAATTTTACCCTGAAAAACTTCTTATAGTAAGTCTGTATACACATTTATGACTATAGGCTACTGTTAAAAAACAGATGTGAGGATCTTTATTTATCTGAATGACCACTAATATATGAAACTAATGAAGGATATCTGGCATACAATTTTGTGAGCAAGGATTCTCCTGAGACTTATGATTTTTGACTGAATATGATAAGATGTTGCCTGCAATAAGGACATATAGTGATGAAATGTTAAAAATAAATATGTAATTTACCCAAATGAATTCTGCAAACTGAAATATTGCTTTTTGTAACTAAAGTTTGAATTGTTTTTTACTTGAACTTAACTTCATTTAGAATTTTTTAAGCTGACTTTTCATATGAATCCAAACTATCAAGCATTTCTCAAACTGAAGTTTCATGTCCTAGATAAAGATGGATGGTTTAATTGACGGTTCAGAGGAGAATCTCAAAATGTGTGAAGGCAAGTATAAATTAAGCTGGTTATATTGTAAGATCATGTTATGTGATAGCTTTTAGGAAACTTCTTGGTTTCATCCTCACTTGAAATACTATGAAAACAGTTTTACAATGCATTATTTTTTTCTAGTGCTATCTGGACCTGGGTGACAGAAAAAGGCATGAAAATTAAATCAAAGCAAAGCTGATGTACCCGAACCAAGACAAATAAATAAATCCCCAAATTTTCATTTTTTAATCTTTAAAAAGAGTTATGTTTAGGTCAATTCTTGCCCAATGCTTCAGAGCCATCAGATGAGATTTTACAAAAGGAAGGAAGGAGAAACATTGCTAAATTGCTTTGAGAAAGGTTAGTCACTCAACAAGAATAAACTATGGATTGCTACACCACAAATATATATGACATGTTGAAAAATGTTTTAATGAAGTAGCAAAGGTCTGCTAGAGAGTGAGTTGAAAAGAAACACGTAGCACTGTAGTACACTTTGAAAAGACAGATGGATTCTTTTCTTCTTTTATATTTAGAGAAGAATTGAAACTGTAGTGTTTCATGTCTTTGTTTTAAGCTCTGTGGTAACTCCGTATTGTTCAAAATACATACTCCAAATTTCAGGTTTGGCACCTGCATTATGTGAAGTATAATTGCACTTACTCTGTGCAATTAGAATTTAAATTTGTGCTGCTGAAGCAGGATAGTGTTGTGTGTGGGGTTTTTTTGTTGTTTTCTCTTTTTTCTTTTTTTTTTTTTTTTTTTTTCCTGGGAGGTAGTCTTAAGCAGTCTGTTTTGTGCTTGGAAAATTTGCCATGACAATGCTTCATAATAGAACCAATTATCAGGAATGCTGTTACACATAGCCTTCCAGACCCCAATTTAAATGGAAGTGAGTGACAATTCCTTCTGTGAAACAGTCTCCATAAATCAGCCATATGTGAAGACCTACATGCTTATTAAGGATAAAACAAGAAATATGAATTTCCATTAAGTAAATATGTGTTTTGAAGGTGTTCTGATTAACTTTCAAACTAAAGGGAAGCAGCAGATATTAACAGCACCTTCCAAAACTGCTTTCCATGTACCTTTAACAGGTATCAGAAGTATTTAATTCTTTCACATTTCATTTTTAAAAAGCAAAGATCCCACTTTCAAATGCTTTAAAATAGATGCTCTCTACTTTCAGCACAATAGGGGACACTACAACTGATCCTGCTATGTTTAACATACTTATTTTATATGAAATGACATAGCTGTTTGTTAATCTTTATTTTTAATGGGCACCCTTCATTAAAATATACAAAACTGAATGACTAACACCCTTTTTTGATGCAGAATTAATCTATCTTTTCTTTCCTGAGGCTTCACTTTATTAAAATGATCCAAAAGAAAAACAGCTCATCCTCAGACACACTTGGGAACTTTTAGGTGTAATGCTTAGGACAGCCTATTAGTTATGCAGTGTTTACAAAACCCATGCCCTTTAGCATTAAACCATCTAGCTCTGAACACAAAAATCCAAACACTGGCTTAGATGTCAAATTTAGTTTTGCATACCTTGGTTGTAAGTGTTTCCAGGGTATACAATGATACACTGGAGCACAGAAACTTCAGACAGTTGTCTGTTTCATTACTCCTGCTCTTTTTTGGATGTGTCTCTTTACACATGTGATTATGTAGGTGTTTTTATACTGTATTATAATTACATGCCACTTGAAGTTTTTCCTCAAAGAGCAATCTATGCAATAAGCAATTAATAGCAAAATTTTAGGAAAAAAATTAGAAAATAATATACCGACTTGGGCAACAAAAAGCAAATTGCACAGTTTCAGACACTATTCTACTGCCTAAAATTTCAAAATATAGTAAAATTGTATTTAAATAAAAATGAATTTTTATTTAAAGTAGAAACCTTACTGAGGTTTTTGCTATGTTTTTGAGTTGCCCTGACTGGTTTGCCTACTGGAAATAGATGGGAATAGAGAGTTTGGAAACGTAGGAAAGTATCTTGTCTGGAAACATTCTTTTTCTAAATTTTCCTAGCCAAAAAACCAAAACTGTGTAATTAAAATTAATAGTTTCCTAAATTGAACATACAATCTTAAATAAACTAGCTTTACTAACAGAAATTCCAGAATTACTTTTAATTCACTCTGCATTTGGTCTTATGTATGACCAGCCACTAGGTCAAAGTTACATTAAAAGTTCTGTGGAAGAGTGAGGACATCTCTGCTTTCAGTTCAGGAAATTCAATGAAAGGAATAAAGTCTTGGCCTTCTGACTCCCAAGCTCTTTTCATCCAGGGAACCACGCCCCACTGTTGCAGCACTGGCAAGCATAACTCAGCGTCATGCAATGCTCAGCATGACTCAACATAATTCAAGATCACGCAAACAGACTTGCAAGGTTTTCTTGTGATATATTTGAAAGCAAAGGAACTATGAAATTAGCTGTGGTTGAATGTGTGAAAAATAAGGAAAATGAACTGTTTTAACACTGTATTTTTCACTATTATATGAGGCAGCTTTGCAGCTAAGAACTGTTCTGCTTGTGAATTCCTTTTTTCATTCAGCCAATAAAGTAGCTGTGATTATCATATTGGATCTTGGGCAATGCAAATAACAAATTCTTTGGTTTTCCAGAGGAAAAATAACTATATAAATTTCATTTTGGGTCTACCTTAAGGGGGGGGGGGGGGGGAACCAAAACAAAAAAGAGAAGGTAATAAAAGTTAAAAGCATTTTTAATCAAATCTTTCTTAAAATATTTTTCCCATTTCAAAATTTCCTTTTTTTTTTTTTTTTTAAATATATGAGGTATGTGGAAATAAAGCACCATGAGAAATGAGAGTTTTCACATTTTCTAGGTTTAGTTGGCTTTTAGTCCTTTTGCTCTTTGTAACAGAATAAATTACCAAAACGTGTGGTTTGCTTCTTTTACTCTAAATCTACCTTTTGTGTATGTGGCAGTGGTGGCGGCAATAAGTTCACTCCAAACGTTTCTTGCAGTCTCCTAAGATATTAAGATGGTAGAAACAATGTGCATTTATTTCCTTGGCCCTGGTAAATTAAAGCCTTATGAAGACTTATTATTTATGTGTTTTAAGTTTGAAATGTGAAATAGGTATTAACTAGGTATTAATAGCTTTCCAAAACATATTAAGAGTTGTGGTTGTTTAAAGCAGAGACACGTGTCAGAAAACTGCATCTACCCTGCACACTGCCTCTGGAATTGTGCTGGTTTTTAGTTTATAAATCTGTTTGTGCAACTGTATAGTTTTCCATCTATATAGAAACAGTAATTTTATGGTTTTTCTGTTGTTCACCTACTTAAAAGGAGGCATTGCTGCTGTCTAACACTGCCGAAGTGCAGAAATGTCTCAGTATTTTAAAATAACATTTGCCAACTTAGAAAAGGGATGGCTTGGGATATAATCATCAGATCTAGCCGCTCAAGATTCCTGGAAGCTCAGATTCACAGATTGTTGATTCAATAAATTCTTCTGAAGTAGACACTTTTATTTCTAAAAGAAGCTCACTCTCTGTGGTTTTGTACTGTTGTCATTCTGAGAAATGCTGAGAATGAAGACTTTGCTTTCTATTACCATTTCCTTGTTGAGGGGGCACAGAGAGAAGGAATAAAATTTGCACGATTTTTCAGTTACTTAGAAATATTTTCTTTTCCACTTATTTAGGTAACATGCTGCTGTGTGCAGGCTTCCCATTTAGCTTTTACTGTGTTTTACCTTGGATGTAGTTTTGTTTTAAAAGTGCCATAAGTATATAACAATTTTTAAAATATTTATTTGGATGGAAAAGTGCTTGTACAATAAAGAAGTGATCTGAAGCTCATTAAAATAAGAGGGAAACTTTCCATAGTTTACTATCTGGGCTTCTAACCAGATTCTGAATTTTTTTCTTTTTTCTCCTTTAAAAAAAGTTCTCAATTAAGAAGCTGTTCTGGAGATGATAAAACAAAAGAATGGTTAAAAAATTATTTGGAGATTCAGACTCCAAAATGGTAGAGGTATGATTTCTGCCTTTGAAATCATCACAAGTTCAGAGGGATAGTGCCAGGCTTTCTTACTGACTGCTAAATAAATAAATAAAATGTTTTTTTTGCTTTCTTGCCAACCCCTCATAACAATGACCACATCATTCTCCCTCCCCATACATCTGACCTCTTTGCATTTATTACTTTTAAATGAATCTTACAAACAGTGGTGGGTTGACCCTGGCTGGATGCTAGGTGCCCACCAAAGCCCCTCTATCACTCCCCCTCCTCAGCTGGACAGGGAAGCAAAAATACAACAAAAGTCTTGTGGGTCGAGATAAGGACAGGGAGATCATTCACCAATTACCATCATGGGCAAATCAGACTCAACTGGGGGAAATTACTTTATTGCCAATCAAGTCAGAGAAGGGTAATGAGAAACAAAACCAAATCTTAAAACACTTTCCCCCCCACCCCTCCCTTCTTCCTGGGCTTAACTTTACTCCCAAGTTCTCTACCTCCTCCCCACTGGCAGCACAGGGGGACAGGGAATGGGGGTTGCCGTCAGTTCATCACACATTGTCTCTGCCACTCCTTCCTCCTCCAGAGGAAGGACTCTTCACACTCTTCTTCTGCTCCAGTGTGGGGTCCCTCCCATGGGAGACAGTCCTGCATGAACTTCTCCAGCGTGCATCCTTCCCATGGGCTGCAGTTCTTCACAAACTGCTCCAGCGTGGGTCCCTTCCACAGGGTGCAGTCCTTCAGGAACAGACTGCTCCAGTATGGGCTCTTCTCACCACAGGTCCTGCCTGAGCCTGCTCTAACGTGGGCTTCCCACAGGGTCACAGCCTTCTTTGGGCATTCACCTGCTCTGGCGTGGGTTCTGTCATGGGCTGCAGGTGGCTATCTGCTCCAGCGTTAACCTCCAAGGGCTGCAGGGGGACAGCCTGCCTCACCATGGTCTTTCACCACAGGCTGCAGGGGAATCTCTGCTCCAGTACCTGGAGCACCTCCTCCCCCTCCTTCTTCACTGACCTCTGCAGAGTTGTTCCTCTCACATATTCTTACTCCTCTCTCCAGCTGCGATTGCTGGTGTGCAGAAACGTTTTCCCCTTCTTAATTATGTTATCCCAGAGGCGCTACCGCTGTCACTGATTGGCTTGGCCTTGGCCAGCAATGAGTCCATCCTGGAGCCGGCTGGCATTGGCTCTATTGGACATAGGGGAAGCTTCTCACAGAAGCCACCCCTATAGCCCCCCTGCTACCAGAACCTTGTCACGCAAACCCAATACACAAACCAAATATTTAATTTGAAATTAGTAAACCGTTAGAACATCGTTGTATAATATGTTATCACAGTTTGGCAACAGGCAAAGCATTCAGTATTTGTCAGGATTCTTCAAATTATCTGCTTTTGCAGAAGTTAATATGGTGATCATTCTCTGGTGAGTATTGGAAAGGATATGCTTTTCTTCTCCTCCAATACACGGTCCACGCAGGTCACAGGAGGCATGTTGCACGCTGAATTCCTTCAATGCCTTGCCTTAGTGAGAACATTTCTTTTCACATTAGCTGCTGGGCTTTTTCCAGCTGTTTTACTAGTTTTCTTATCCATACCTGCTTCTAAGACCTTTGTTGTCCTACTTGGTCTCTGAATGGCCTCCTGACTACTCTTCTTTTTTATTCTACTTGAACCATTGTTTCTCTTTTTATGCCCTCAAAATTCTATGCTAGGGACAAAAACTGCTCAGTGTGGCAGAAAGCCTTTGCCTTTACTGTCCAGAAGAACAACAAATAACAACTAGGTATTTCATTTGTTAGTCTTTAAATCAGCGTCAAAAAAGAATAAACAAAGGCACCTTAGTTGGAAGCATATTTGGAGGAAATGACCTCTGTATTTGCCCTGCTTCTATGCTTCTCTGTGCCTCCACTCTGATCACCACTGAGCTAGGTCACTGGGTTAGATAGCCCTTGGTATAAACCACTAAGCCATTTCTGTGTGTTTACATGAACTATCTTTAAACTGAACCAGTGAATTTACAAAAATGAGGGAGGTATATAACATAGACCTACTTTCCATTAGTTCTATCAGAATTCATTTAGTGGTGACTTCAGCCATACAATCTTCTGTGGAGGAATTTTCTGCTTTCTCTCACCCTTTTCCTGGCACTTCTCCAAACTGTTTGATTAGAGGTTATGTCTGCAGTCAGTGCCTAACAGAATGAAATACTACTTTGCAGGGTGTTTCTTGTGTCCTCCCTTCATCTATTTGTATTGTATACTATTCTTTTGACTGGGGGTACTTAAAACTGGCAAGTAGTTTGCCTGCAGGTTTGCAGGATTTTACTCTTCTATATTATTTTCACTTCTCAGTCCTAATTATATTTTTAAGTAAGTCATCCGTATTTGAAGATAATCATGTAGCAATCATATGCATTTATAGGAAGGATACAAACTGCTGATTACACCTTTCTATTATATTTTCACTTGCTTGGTTTTTTTGTTGTTAGGCAAGTGGGTACTGCATACAGGGATGCTTTTGTTCAAAGCTTTTTTGTCTGATGAGTGAAAGAAGCATCTAATACCTTGAAAATTCAGTTTTCTTTTCCCCATAGTTTTTCTGCCTACACAACAAAACCAAATCCTGTAGCTGACGGGGCATTGTGCTGAGGAGACCATGACAACTTCTTTTGTATTTACACCAGCACCTCTGATCAAATCAAAACACCCGGAGTTATTAGACTTGTTTGAGCAGCCCCACATTGCATTTTCTAGGCAAGTTTCCTTCAAAAACTCATAAAAATAGAAATTCATAAGAGAAAGAACATTACACTAGTGATGCTGAACAGGAAAGAATCGCTTGGCCAGCAGTCCAAACATTGGAACGGGTATTTTTACAATATCTTATATGAAACTCGTCAATTTACATTGAGTACAGCTAGAAAACTGCAACTACAGCAAAGACAAGAAAGTCAACACATTACAATAATGCATTTCAGAACTCACAGCCAGTTTCTCAGCTAGACCTCAGATCCTGTTGTATGGATTGCCCATTCTGAAATATTGGCTCTACTTAATAATTATATATGAAGTGAAATTTGGGAATATATCTCCAAAGGACTTTTAGCTATAGGTGTGATTTTTCACATGCAAGCAACAGTGTACTCTATTTCACAACTGGTATAGCAAATGATGGTCATTTATGTAACAACCTTTTTAGAAAGAGAATATGCAATGTGGAGTAGTTCAGTGTTAAATATCTAAATGCAGATAGTTTCTTAGAATACTGTACAAATATAGAAGTTGTATTATACTACTGCAAAGGCATAATTATTTATACTGAATTGGTAGGAGTATGTCCCATTCTTCAAACATAAGCAGCCCTCTAATTTTAATAGTTCAAAAACACATCGGAAAGAATATAATTTTATTATTTGTGTTATAATGACACCTTTTCTTTGATCTAAAAACTAAACAGAAATAATACTAAGAGGAGAGTAGCCAATACATTTAGAAGAATTTTATTATTCTACAGACATGATTTCTGAGACCAATAACAACACATTGCGCCAGTGATAGGGTCCATATTGAAAAGTGATGGTTAAAATTTAAAAAAAAAAGGCTAGAAAGAAATGCAAGAATACTTTAAAGTTTTGGAAATTTATTTTACAGTTATAAGCTCAATATATTTAGCTTTCAAATAGAGCGACTGACCTGATAATGCCATGTAAACGACCATATAAAGAGATTTCTGATGGTAAAGGAATGGTAAACATAGACCAAAAATCTTGTGTTTTTTAAACAACAGACCTGGAAACTTAGTAGGTGGTCTGTCATTTAAATCAGGAGGAGTTGCCTTTTTGAAACACGTGTTGACTGGCTTTACTAGCTGGACTTAGGAGAAAGGGAATCACCTGGAGAATATGCATGAACTATGTCAATCAGGACTTTGATGGCTGTGAACATGTTGATCAGGAATAGCTTAAAACACTCAAAAGTCTTTACCAGAAGAAAATTTGAGTCTGTGGGGCTTCAAGCATTCATGTCATTATCAGGGAAAGATCTTTCTGAGTAGTATCCAGCATCCCTTTGTATATCTAGCCCTCTGAGTGGAGCGCTCTACTAATGGAAACATGGATCCCAAGAAGGACTTGTAACCAAACTGTATGGACAGTGGTGTTTGAAGGTATGCACCCTTACCGAGATAAAATATAGACACACTTAGAGCTAGTTCAGATACTGGAATAATCTATAGTGCTTTAAATGTGTGTTTCATTAACTTACTAAGTCAGGAATCAACTGAGAAATTATCTTTTAGATAGAAGGTTAAACTTCAAATCAAGAGATGTCTGTTCATTTCCTGGAACCACTCTCTAGTGGCTTTGTCTGGGTAACTGAATTTTCTGTATTTTTGTTTTCTGTGTGTGAAATGGGAGCAATAGTTACTTCCTGAACCAGAAAGTTGTTGAGAAGTTTCAAGGCACGCCGTTCTCAATGAGGGGAAAA
Source organism: Platalea leucorodia (assembly GCF_965183815.1). NCBI lineage: Eukaryota > Metazoa > Chordata > Aves > Pelecaniformes > Threskiornithidae > Platalea > Platalea leucorodia. The sequence goes on along the minus strand of NC_138828.1, from coordinate 65,569,250 downwards.
AAACCTGAATGAATAGAATAGAAATGTGATCAGAAAGGAAATGAGAGCAGACCTTGATCTGCTTGCAGGAAAAAGGAAGAGAAGTCCAGAGAATTGAATGTCTCTATGCAAGTAATATAAAATAATTTATATTTGCACCTGAAATGTTTTTAGTGTTCAACTTTCAGGTAATGTTGGAGGCCTCAAAAAGTACCTATCTATATTTAAGTTAGGGGGAAAAAAAAAAAAGAAAAAGCATACACTTTCAAAGTATACTGTAAGAAGGATTTACATTTTCTATTTTTACATCAATACAACTCCTAAATCTAAATGGAAATATTATAGGAATCAGAGTGGAAAACAAAGGTTGCACCACGTTGATGCATGTTAATGCACATGTATGCTACCAAGTGAAGTTCCCCGAGAACCAGAATTCCCTGTTCATAACACTTACCTTCTTTCTGTTACTTCTTCTGTCCCATCTTTTATCACCAGAATAGAGAGTCAGGTGAAGTTAGGACCTATCAAGATGGTGTACTGAATGGTTTATACATGAGCATCCCATGAGCAGTAAAAAGCTGGACTTGATCTTGCAGTGTTCTATGTACCTTTTCTGAGCTTTTGAGTATTTCTAATTTCTACAGAAGTCAAAGGGAACAGAGGATGTTACCGACATGAGCTAACTGAGATGCAGATTTGTTTCAGGGAACAAGCAGCTTGTGCTATAAAGGTCTTAAGTCTTATAGTGAAGACAGATATTTATAAGCATTGATTAATGAGAAATTAATAATTGCTCTAAGGAAAAACATGAAATATTTAACACCATCAAGGGCTGAGCACAGATCATAGTCAATGTATTTAGTGTAAACAAAACAATCAAATTGTAAAAGTAAATAAAAGCATTCTCTCAGGCAAAGCTGTAAGAGTAACTGAATAAATACAGCATGAGAAGTAGGCAACTGATTTTTCAAATCATATTTTGTAACATTTCAGACCCATATTCCCTTAGTAGAATCATAAATACTCTTGGAAGGTACTACAGCATTACAGTTATAAAATATGGCATCTTTTTACCCTTTGATTTTATTCCACAAAGAGTATCATACAAATATAGGGGTTGAAATGACTGAAATACTTTTCTTTAAGTAATTCTAATATTCCCTAGAACTGGATAGAAAAGAATACTTTTCTTCTGTGGGAAATTCTGGTATTTTTTAAACATGTGTGTGCTTTTGTTCTGTAGTCTAATGAAAAAAATATTTTTGCAGTGTAAAATTCCAGAAAGCTTGAATATGGAAATATCAAAGTTAACTTTTAGAAAACATTGACGTATTTCTTTTTGTGATAGTAAAAACTAAATTATAAAAGCCATTTTGTTCTTGTATTGAACAGAGTTTTCCTGTTGCTCCTTTTCTGCCTTTTTTTTCTTTTTTTTTAAAGATGAAGGTAGTAAAGTGTAGAACAAGATGTTCCACTGCCATTTAAATGCATAAAGATCAAACCTCTGTTTTTATAATAAAATTTTCGCTTTTATTGGAAATTCTACAAACTCAGGAAGAAGTCTAGTCCAATCATTATGACATGAGATTGTGGTAGACATATCAATGATGTCTATTGAGAAATACATGTATTTGTTGCTTTTGCAGCCTCTGTCGAGTAACTGGAGAAGATATATTATAGATTTCCAGGTCATGGATATATTTAGTCAGCAAATCCTAAACTTTGTTTCAGAAGTGACATGTGTGGGTTTATAAAATGTACACAAATATACAATATAAACATTGAGCTTTCAAATACTACAACACTACAATACATTTGCAAATCCAACGAAGAATTTAAGTGTGATATTCAACGTGATTAATGACTATGAAGATTTTTAAAAAAAAGAATTCATTGAAATCTTTACAAAAAGTTGTTTAGAAGAGAACTTTGGCAATCTCAAGATGGTATTTGTAAGTAAATGCATACATCAGCATTCTGTAAAAGCTGAGAAGAGGAAAAACAAAAATAAATCAAAATTATGTCCACTGTGAGTGGAAAGTGGCAACCAGATTGTGAGCTAACATTGCAGACATATATGAAAAGGCTTAAATGGTCTGAATTTATCTCCAGCTATAATAAATTAGGCTATGCCAGAGCTGTACCAAGAGAGAGAAAAATACATGTTTTCTACACCCTGCTTTTCATTCTGAAGATTCTGCAATCTGAGTCCCAGACAAGCAATATAAGTATATTAAACCTGAACGCTCAGTCCTCAATTTGTGTTCACTTCTCTTTATTTTTTTTTTTTTTAATATCTGAATTATAAACAGTATGACTTGCTGGGGTTGATGGAAGAAATGTGTAGTAACGTGTTGAACTAAGAGTAAGAAGACATTTGCATGAACAGCAGAAGGAGAAAAGGAGAAAAGCTGCTGAGATGACAAGTAGCTGTTCCACACACATTAGGATTAGGCATAGTCAGTTCTATTTTGTCCACTGGTGAATGATATTAAAACCAGAAGTGACAGAAGAGAGTGTTGGGCATAAATTGAAACAAACAGACATATCTGTATTATCTGTATTGTCTGATAAGGAGTGGAAAAACAAGATATGACCATAAATTATGCCTGAGTCATAACAGAATATATAATTTAAAGTGTGCAGGAACTAAAAATAGTGTACACTGGCACCAGAAGATGCCACAGTGCATGAAAGGGACAAATGTATACTCCAGTCTTGTGAATAAAAACCAATCATATGGAGACCAGATAAAAGAAATAAGATCTATAACTAATTACAACATGAGGAATGATCTTTCTACTTTAGTTATCTGAATGCACAGGAATGCACAACTGCTTATTGACAGGTGGTCAGGTGGTCTTGTGGTGCTTTTGCTGATTAAGGAGGCTTTTGTAACTCCTTGATCTATATATGTTTTTCTGCATCTCTTGAAGACTCTTTATTAGCCATAAAGGCTTTTTGCATAAATTTAGAAGACATAAGCATTCCCAGGCTGTAATTAATGTTATTGGACAAAGCAGATGGCTCTAATAACACCAGTAAAGGGCCTGTGTGATGAGATCCTCCTAAAAAGAGACAATTATTGCTGAGTTTTAAAGCTATATTAACATTGTAATTAAATTTGTGAGTGGGGATGCTTTTCTAACAAATGATAGTTAATTAAAACAATTATATAGTAGTATCCCTTTAAACTTCTGAGAGTTTCCAAAAGCTCAGTGTGAGAAAGCATCTATATGAGACAAGAATTTTTTCATCAGAGTATTTGGAATAGGTAGCAGCACTCACTGGGCAATGTGCAAAACCAGTTATGTTTTCTTTATTCTTGGCTGACAAGTGGTTGACTGAAGATGAACTTATTACCTTTGTACGGATGGATGCTATAAAAATGAATACTATCTCATTCCTACTTCACTATTTTTTCCCCTTGTATAAAAATGGCTGTTTAAAACAATAGAGAGAAAAATCTTGAGAAAGTAACACAAAGTTTGGCAAACGAGCCTAGTATTCAAGACCAATCTATCTTCTTGTGAAAAATATTGGGTAGGACTTAATGGTTAGGAACTGAACTCTCATTGCAAACTCATACCTAGCATACCTGCTAAGATGCAAAATGCATCCACATTCAATGTATTTACTCTAAAAAAAAGTAGCAACCTTTTTATTGCCCCGGGCTGTAATTATTCGCTTTTCCTTCCTTTATGTACAGACTGTTGCTTGTTCTAGCTATGCCATTTAACTTTGCTGCGGTAGGGAACAGAAGAAAACACATTCACACCTTGAGCCATGATCTCAGCTGGAAAGCAGGCACCAACAGCTGTGAGACTACTGTGAGATGTCCCCCTTGTCTGAGTGATGCCTGACTGTGAGAGAGCTGCTTCTTGACTTTATGTCAGTGCAAAATTGAAGCCTCAGCTTCCAGCTGTTTTCTCTGAATGGAGGTGTGGAGAGTCTTATCTAAGCAGACTTCCTTGCTTAGCTATTAAATTGCCCCCTTCTGTAATAAAGATGCCTGAAGAGTAAGTGTTTTCTTCCAGCAAAAATTATGAAAGGGTTAAATGAAACTATTCAACTTCACAGTAGAATGAAGCAGAAAAGAAGCAACTCTCCTTTTTAGCACCAGTCTCAGCCTTAAGGTGATGACCAACAGCTGAAAAGGTATGACACATACCTACAGACTCTCAGGAGAGTTGAATACCTGTTTACATGACCTCCTTACCTGCTCCATCCTAGTGAAAACTATTGTAATTTAATGCTTTTATGGGTAATTTTATCGGTTTGGATTGACAGAAAGGCAAAGTGGGAAATTAGACCACATGAGAGGAATAATCAATTATAAACTTTACCATGTGGTGTAATTACACAAATAGTCAATTAAGCTTTCTTTTCTTTTTGTAATCCAGAAGAGGTTATAGTTTACTCAGGCCAGAAAGAATGATTTCTTTTTTTTTTATGACAGAACATTAACAAAGTAAAAATTAAATTTTTAATAGTCGCTTTGAATTCACTTTAACAGAAACATTCAACATTTTAAAATTGATACAGTTTTCCAAAAGAGCTGTGAGGCATTCCTAATTGTGACTTTCAAGGTAGGAATTATTGATTTCTTTCCAGAGGTTGACATTTTTCCTTTGGAAAATTTACAACTAACTTGTGTACGCATGGGGCTGTGTGTGGCCATGATCACATGTGCACATATGTTCTTACTCTCTGAATTATGAAATAAGAAGAAATAAGAAAAAGTCTTAATCTGAAAACAGAACACAGAAGTACAAAACAAAATAAGTAATTCTGTGAAAAAAGCTTTGTACACTTCTAGTATTCTGAAGTCTAGATATTGATCCCAGTTATACCCAAGGTAGTTCTAGGGTAATTCCACTGACACTGGAGCTCTTCTGTCTTTATACTAATGATAATTAGACAAATTTTGTCTCTAGACTCTTTCTCTGAAGTTATTAATTTCTAGAACTAAAATTGTGTGACATTTACCACTGCTCAGAAATTACCATGAAGTGGTTACCGAGCATCTTCATCATTATTCATTGGTGTTTATCTTCTGCATTTTCTTGCATTCAGCATGTTTTTGTGTTTTTTAGTTTCCTTGCTACTTGTGAAATTTTAATCGAATCTATTATCCAGTATTCATCAATTTGTTAATCCCATGTCCTGTTGTTATTGGAAATGAGCAATCTCTAATGCCACCTACTCGCATATTCATATAGGTCATATTTGTAATCGAGGTCAGAATTTATACAAACAGCTACTGTCAGGAAGTAAATTTTGTAAATATTAATGAATGTAATATAGTCTGAATACTGATACCCTGGAACAAAACCGAGTGTCTCCTCCTCTGTAGTCTTCCTTAATTTCTCTAGTGTTAATACCATTATATTTCTATCAGCTTGTTTTATGAAGGAATTGAAGTCGGAAAAAACAATAGTGCATTAGCTAACTTTACTGCCTGGACATATGGTAAGCCATAGGATCATTAACAATAACACATTAGCCTCAATGATGTTTTTTGAAGGCTCACAGTGATTTCATCTGTTGTTCAATATTAAAGATACACATATTGTTTCCTGTCACCTTACAGATCATACTGAGTCTACAAAAATCACACTTACCCAAGTTTTATTCATCTGGAAACTTACATGGAACAACTGCACACCATAAGCAGATAATTTCTTTCAAAATTTTCTTGATTCGTTCATTAGAAATATTCCCCCTTCTACAAGCAAAGGCCATTCCTTGACTTTGAAACCAGAGAATGTGACTGTGCTCAGATCTAGCTATAGGGTGTTTCCATAATAAGATTTATTTGTATTAGCAGATATTCATGACGAATATTAGGTTATGATATGGTAGTCATTCCAAAGAAACAATATCAGGATTGATTCAGTGGTTTAACAGTATATGCTACTCTAACCATTAGATTGGGAAACAACTTTGTTGTTTATCATCTGACTGACTAGTACTGCCAATGAGTTAGCTCAGCTCCCTGGCACTCTTTGGCCATGCTGGCATAGGCCAGATGAGCCCTATAAAGCTACTGTGGGTTGTTTATGGATAGCTCAAATATTTTTCTGCTACATTGAGGTCCGCAGTGCTAACACATCCTAAGTAGGTTTGAATCCCTAGAAATGGGTTAAATCTAAGGAACAGGAACTAATTAAATATGAAATAAATAATTAAATAAGAAATAAAACAGGATGTAATTAAACAAGAATAGAATTTATATAAAGAACCAATGTGGGAAAGAGAGAAAGACTGAAGACTGGGGAAAGATTAGAAAGGGCCAGAGAGTGACTGTTCCTGCTCTAGAACAGTCTTTCCCAGGACTGACCCCTAAATTTCTTTCTACATACTACTTAGTTGTCAAGTTATGTTTATCAACAGCAAGGTAATATATGTGTATACAAGGTTTCACAACCCTTTTCTTCCTGACAGACAGAATAAGACATTCTCTATTTTGGCTATTCATTCCTACTCACATCCCTCTCCCTCCCTGTTATTTTTTTAAACCAGGATCATGGCTTTGACATGGTATACAATATATTTTTTAATATATACACATAAACACACATACACAATATACTTATATACATATTATATAAATAACATATAGAAATGTATTTTTAATATATAAATACTATATCTAGATATACTGTGGCAATAGGTAGCAATACTTGGAGAACTGAACTGGTGGCAATCTGTAACTGATGGGGGGGACAATTGCGTTACATCACAAACTTCTTAAATCAGCTTCACCACCAAAAAAAGGTGAATGGAACTGCAGTCTGATTCTGCGTATCTCATCATGATCTGGTCCACAGAGCTAATCTAGTAACACAGTGGTGGCAGATGAGGTCAGATGAACAAAAGACAGATAAGATGGAAAAAAGCTATTATTTATAGCTAATAAAATTGATGAATATCCACCAGTAGGTTTAAACATACAGTAAAACTGTGATTCTCTCAATGCATTTATGAATTTGAAACTGCAGTTTTGGTTCCAATGCCAGTAAATCAAGTACTTTCCTTAGTAGCTTTAGTTTCTTCCATAGGGACTTGAAACTGGCCCTTATGATCATGAGGTATGAACTAGAGAGTGATATGTGGGGTACAAAGTCCCCTGGCTAATGAAGCATTTCAGATTGTTTCCACGCAATCTTCTCTTCATGAGTTATTTACCAAAAGCTGAGAGTTGATACCTGGTATTCTCCCTGATAGCTGATATCCCCTTTGAAAAGTCTTTTTCCAAAAAAAAAAAATTCCTTAATCATTTTTAGTGTATGTATGTTGAAAGTTAGTATGCTGAAGTAACTGCAGCTAATAGGATTTAAGTAACATAATGAAACATTTTAAGTTGAGCATGCAATTTAATTGTGTTTTTCTTTCCATTTAGAATTAACTAGACAAGTTAATATGAGTACATAGGCATTAGTATCAATCACATCTAAAAACCTACATAAATGGATGTTGACTATATTACATCTAAAAACCTACATAAATGGATGTTGACTATAAAAATCAAAATACTTATTAGACAGGACAACACTTTTCAGTGATTCATTGTACTTCTGAAATCTGTGGACAGCTTTCTATTAACTTTAATGCAACCTGAATCAGGCCCCTGTAGAGTTGTATACACAGCCTAGTATTCATCATTTCCTAACTCCTGAGAAACCTATGTTCACCAGGTATTTCACTGGTAACTTGAATGCACAGAGATGCTTTCCCACTGCTTGTGAATTATATATCATACAAACATGGAGGTGGCTGTGATAAGAAAGTGAGGAATAATAGCACAATATAATTTAACAGTTTCAGTCCATCTACAGAAATATAGATAGTAATGTTTATTCAAAACTGCCTATATTTTGCATAATATCCTTTTGATTAGGGTGCTAACCTAGGAAGTAGAACCTCACTTCTTAATCACTCCTTCAACGTGAAAGGTTTTGGTTCATCATTCAATAAGACTGAGAGAGTGTTAGTATGCATATAGGACAGGGAGAGCCTCTCATTTCTCTACCTGAACTGGAGGCTTACATCCTGAAAATGGACATGGAAGGACTTCTGGACTGTACAATACAAAATGAACATTGTTCTTAGCAGATTATTTCCCCGAACAAGTGTAGGAGCAATTCCCAAACCGAGTACCTATTAATTTGCAGGATTCCCTGCTTTCCTGCTTGATGTTCTCTCCTATTGGCTTGAGTATCATGACTTTTCACATGATATGTACTGTCTCTGGATAGTTGTTGTTGTTGTTGTTCTTTTTTCTCCTTCTCCTTCTCCTCCTTCTTCTCTCTCCTTTTGTCTCTCTTGCTCTTCTCTGACCTTATGGGAAGCCTAGACATCTACCTTAGGCAGCCTGGTCTGATGTTCTGGTGCTACATATCTGACCTCCAGGTGTTGTCAATGACTAAAGTAAAAATTTGTAGTCTTGCTTTAGTTCATTTTAAGGCACTTCTCATTTTAGTGACTATCAAGTTTTACTGCTCCTGGAGGTTGATATAAATATTGGATTAACCTCTTTTAACATCTGTTTCTTATGCCAATACTTCTGAAAATACACAATCTGCCACAGGGTTTCGTTTTGCCTTTTCATCTTCATTTGCACTATCAAATACTGTCTGTCACTGTCTTAGTTTAGGCATGCTTACAGCTATTTTACATTTATGTAATGACAAATAAATATGTAGGCCATTGTGAACTGTTTTGTATTTCTCTCTTACAGATCTAATGAACTAAACTTTGGTGCTTGTGTCAGTCACATTAGTTTGATCCACTTTTTCCAGGCCTGGCTCCAATTTCAAAGTTCATAGTGTAAAAAGAAATTACCCTGGGGAAAGTTTCTTCTAGTTTGTGAGATAATAGTTGTTCAGTAATTATTATAACTCGTTAACCTGTTTTGAAAGCATTTGGCCTCCTATGGCTCACTTGGTGTAAGTAGCTATAAAGTCTTTTTCCAGTAACAATATTTTGAGCTAATAATTTTCATGGGTGCAGGGGAAGATTGTGTTAAAGCTTTCACAACAATTAGTGTCACATCCCAAGCTTATGCGTATACATGTATTGGGATTTTGGCATTGTTAATGGCTGCATTTGTTTCATGACAGTTGTAATTAATGGGTACAAACGAAATTTGTGAGAGAATAAAAGTTGAAACTACAGCTAAATGAGTTCTAATAGGTCTAAGCAGAACAACATGAAAAAAATCTACAATCTAATTAAGAATTACCATTGCTTGGCTGGTTCTAGGCAATTGTTTCTTCCCCAGGCAGAAGTATGCAAAGCTTTTGCATTTCCAAAGAAAATTACATTTGCCACTTAACTTTTTATTTCAGGACATTAGTAACTTTTCCCAAATATCTGTTATAACTTGCAGTTATCCATGAGTGACATTTTGTAAGGATTTCTTTTTCCAAAATGTTGCTGAATCAAAGTCGTTCTGAAATGCCCTGTACAAGATGAGAGGAAATATAGTTTTCCTAGTTGAAACATAGTAAGATTCATACTAAGATTCAGCAAATGTTATCTTGTAGTTCCTTAAAAACAAACCATACTCTTTCATGGTGGAAGAGTATCTGAAATAGACTGTATGACACTTGTTTTATTAGTTTAAATATCTTTTTCTTTTATGATACAAGAAATGTTCTCCATCGTTGGTTGAGTAGAATGATGGTGGAATACAATGTAAAATGCAAAAAGGTAATATATAATATATGACATTACATTAGATATGCTCCAGTGTGTGCATCACAGTGTTTTAGTCTTTTCAACTAATAAAACTCGATGTACACAAGTGTAGCTCTGCAGAAGTGGAGCTCTGCAGCTCTTTATTTCATTGTCTAAAAGTCAGAGAAGTTAATTCTAAATGCACAGTAAATGAAAGTAAACCAAAGTATCTGCTCAAATGGTCACTGAAGTTAATTCTTGTCATTACTGACTGGCCATGAACCCAGTAATAAAATTTCAGTCTTAAGACCCAGTAGAATTGCCACCGACCTGTAATTTGTGAAGTTATTTACAACTACGTGTACCAGTAAGTAGTTACATCTATACTGCAAATGTGTAAGTAATGATTTTGCAGAAATGCAGTAAAGACAGCTTCTACTGGAATTTTTGGCATGTCCACAAGACCCCGAGTTTCTTCTGGTTACACAATACTTGTAATGATCTATTTAATTACAGCTTCTAAAACCTTGAAATTTTTGGAAAAGTGGAATACTATGAATCAGCTGAGTATCAGTAGATCAGGCTTGCAGGAGGCATTTATGCTATGATTCCGTTCCTGGTGTGAAGGTTGTTAGGTCTGAAAGTTTCTGGGATTAGTTTGTCATTTTACCAGGTTATTCTTTGAAGCTCTTCACCACCCCATACTGCCTATAGCTTGCAAAATTCTGCAGCCTAATGTGCAATGGGCTTGTCAGATAAAGAATGGCTGATATCATATTCCTTCCTACTCTATAATTTAGTGATATTTGTGCTTTATACTGTACAAATAGCTACACCTTTGTTGTAGCACAAACCATTTCCATTACACAGTTTAAATACTGACTTGTTCATGTGATCTAAAAGCATTCAGTTCCTTTGAAAGTTCACACACCCAATAGGGACATTTAGCAGGCTTTGTTTTTTTGAATTTGAAGTTATTTGACCTCAAACTGTGTATGGAGCATTGCTAAGGTTCCTGAAAATTCCTGAAAATTCCTGAAAATCCTTCTAGGTTTCTTGAAGTAGGCAGTTATACAACTGCATGGAGTTGAAACCGTAGATCTGATTGTGTTCCGCATGTGTCTGGTGATCAACATTTGACTGTTGAGGGTAAGGCACTTATCAGCATTCTGGGTGACACTGGTGTTCACATAAGGGATGAGCTCTTATAGTTGAGCCTATCTTATGAACAATTTGGATGCTGCACATGCATGTTATTTTCCCTGTATGCCAAAGTAAGAGGACAGCTCAAGGAGACAGGTAGTAGCTATTGACCATGATCTACATTTAGCCAATAACATATTAAATCCTGCTCTTGGCAGAAGATGAGGAAGGGCAGAGAAAATAAATCTCCCACAGTCAGAGATTTTTTTTTTAATTTTTAAGTTTGGAAAGATATAACTTGAATATAGCATAAAATGTTCAACCTGTTTTCAGAATGAAAATGCAAATAGACATGCTTGCAGAAAAGAAGAGGATTAGTGGGAGCAATATAGGAAGAGATATTTAAAGCTATGATAAGGAATTTCAGTCGTTTAGGACAAATGTTGATAGTATGAAAAAGTATGAAAAAGTATGATAGTATGAAGTATGAAAAAGAGAGGATTTCGGTTCTGAGGAGAGACTGGGAAAACTGGTAATGAATGTGGGATGGTATAAGTAGGATCCAGAATTATTCGTGTATACCTTCTCCTGGCAAAACTGGCAAGATACTGGATAGCTAATCTGCAAGATGGGTAGCAAATTGGCTAACAGGCTGCACTCAGAGGGTGGTGATCAATGTTTTTCACTCAGGCTGGCAGCCTATCACAAGTGGTGTACCCCAGGCATAAACACTGGGCACCATGCTGTTCAACGTCTTCATAAATGATCTGGATGATGGGATTGAAAGCACTCTCTCCAAGTTTGCTGATAACACCAAACTGGCTGATGAGGTGGAGACGTCTGAAGGGACAGCCATCTTAGAGAAAGACCTGGACAGGCTGGTAGAGTGGGCTAGCAATAGCAGCGTGAAGGTTAACAAAGACAAGTGCATGGTCCTGCACCTTGGACGACATAACCAAAGAGCCCAGTACTGGCTCGGATCTGTGTGGCTGGGGAGCAGCCTTGCTGAAAGGGACCTGGGGGTCCTGGTGGACAACAAGCTGACCAGGAGTCAGCAGTGTGCCACTGCAGTAATGAAGGCAAATCGGATCCTGGTCTGTATATCCACAGGGGCATTACTAGCAGAGGTAGAGATGTGACCATTCCACTCTACTCAGCGCTTGTCGGGCTGCATCTAGAGTACTGTGTCCAGTTCTGGTCTCCACAATTCAAGAAAGACATGGACAGACTGTAAGAGACTGAAGTGTTAAGAACAATTGTCTCAAAGCTTGCTTGTGTGTGTCTATTTGATAAGACCGGACAGCAGACCACTCTTTTGTCTGACAAGACCCGAGGGCAGACCATTCTTTGGCTTATCAAGTACAACTAGCTTGCAAGGAAACATGTGCACACTTGCTGAAGCAGCAGGCCATTCTTTGGCTTATCAGGCACCACCAAGAATAGGACACCAACTTTGTGTCTTAATTTCACTCTTGGGATCATTACAAACCTTCCCTGAGCCTGACAATCAGACCGGGACTTAACGCAGACAAAAGAGGATCCAAAGGAGGGCCACAAAGATGATCAAAGGTCTAGAGAACCTGCCCTGTGAGGAAAGACTGAAGGAGTTAGGTCTTTTCTGCCTGGAGAAGAGAAGGCTCAGGGGGGACCTCATCACAGTATTCCAGTACTTAAAGGGTGGCTACAAAGAGGATGGGGGCTCTCTCTTCACAAAGAGCCACATGGAGATGACAAGGGGCAACAGGTACAAGTTGCACCAGGAAAGATTTCATCTTGACATAAGAAAGAAATTTTTTGCAGTGAGAGCAACCATTCACTGGAATAACCTCCCCAGGGACGTGGTAGAATCTCCATCACTGGAGGTTTTCCACATGTGATTGGACAGGGTGCTAGATAATCTCATTTAGGCTCCCTTCCCTGCAAAATAATGAACCAGGTGATCTTTTGAGGTCCCTTCCAGCCTGGGGTGTTCTAGCATTACTTGGCCACCTAAAGCCAATTGTTAGCTCATTGGGTTGCGTTTGAATCAGTCTCATTTAGGCTGTTGTAGAAGGGTTTGGTAGCTTTGCATAACATAGGCTTCTGATCAGAGGATACTTTTTTTCTGCCAGTGTGAATCTAGGCATCAGAAAAGGGCTTCAGATAATAAGGAGGAACCTGATATACTAGTGCTCCCAGAGTGCTGATGAACTGATGGAGAAAACAGATCAAGATGAATTCAGGATGACTGGGATACATGCTTCATGCTGTGAAGCATGTCTGGCAATAGTAAAAAGGAGGAAGAAAAGGAGAAAGACACTTAGGCTTTTTGTTCATTTGTTTTGCTTTCTGAAGTAACAGTGTCCTGTAGTATGACTGGAAAGATTTTGGGGTATGCCTTTGCTTTCACTTATGGACATCTCTACAAGTTCATGACCATAGTCACCATTCCAGCACAGTGAATCTAGGAAAAGCAAGGCATATTTCAATATAATTAAGTATTTACAGGAACATCACAACAGGCTCATGTGTTAACATCACTGTGTATTTGAGGACTTATCCTACAAGAAGTCATTCTCCTTCACCAGACAATTAAAAAAAAAAAAAGACACCTGAAAGCTTTACTAATTTGAAATTAGGCTCATCTGATTATAACTGGCCCCATTTCCAAACACGAAGTTCAGCAATACTCAGACTTATGAAAACCAGTAAATGAGGTATTAAGGTGCCAGTGGCTGCATGTCCATGATCAATTACTGAAAAGTTATCACTTTTCATTAATACTAAATTGCCTTAATCCTTTAAATTAAAGCACACATTACAAGATAGGTAATGATTTGTGTAGAATCTGACTTGGATAGAAGGGCTGGTGTTTGGCTGGGACTAATTCACACTGGTCATTTCTGCCTGCAGAGAAAGCTTAAATGAACCTGGCTGGACCAAAAGGATCTATGGACAGGTGATAAAAGCTGGTGATAAAAAGAGACAATCCTTATCCTTTCTTCAGGAGACTCTGTAAGAGGATGCCTGGAAGAGAGTACTTTCCTCCTATTTTTCAGTCTCCAATTTTCAACACAGGGAACTTTGAGATATTTATCATTTCTCAGTGGATTTTTTTTCCGTGATTTTTTTTCCTGTGATTTTTTTCCCTGTGATTTTTTTCCCCTGGACCTCATATAGACTTCCAGCACCTATAACAACCTTTGGCAACAAGTCTCCCAGCCTGCCTGTTCCATGAATTATTAGTTATTATTGTTATTTTTGTTATTGTTATTATTTGTATCTGTTACCTTAATTCGATTCCTCATAATTCTGTCATTGTAAAAGATGGAGAACAACTAATACCTATCCAGTCAGCTCATGGCACTCAGATACCATATACTATATTCTGTATTCTAGTCACTCTCTACTGTAATTAACCTCTTTTCCAGACTAAAGAGTCCTGGTCTACTTAGTAATTTCTTTTACAGAAGTTGAACGATATCTTTGAGCTTTTTTGTCTGAACATTTTACATATCTGCTGTCACTTCAAATGCCTTTGTCAATTGTATCTGAGGTATTTTAATCCATGCACTAATGCTGACAAACCTTTAATCAAAAAACTTTTTTTTTATTCCTCAGCTAGTGCTGACCTAGTGATTCTCTGAACTATTGAAGGACTCTTCCTTCATGAGATCACATGGCATCATTTTGGTAATTTAAACTCTAAACTCATCAGAGACTACCTGAATGAAAATCCAACACTCTGTCAGTTTTTGAAAGGCAATTGCTTTCACCTGTTCCAGATCCTGCCCATCTCACCAACTGTAGTCTTGCTTAAAACATTATTCTACAGTGATTTAAATTAGACATATTCCATTGAATTAAATGTATTGTAGTAGGCCCACTGATTTCAAATTGGACAAAGATCTGGAATTTTATTCATAAGACATACCACAAATTTGGTATTTTAAAAGATATACTATAAATGTTGTAATATTAATACACTTATGTTTGGCAATTGGAGCTATGTAAATCAGTCAGTGCTTGAGTAAGTGTCGCACCATTTTGTTCTGTTTTTTGTGTGGATGTCCTTAATCTCAAGATTATGACTAGCTCATTTAAATTCCTGAGTCATAATAGTAATTTAATGTATGTGCTACACCGAAAATACCCAATATGAATGAATTAATGAATATTAAAAAAGTAATCAATTACTGAAAGAGGAAAACTTTACCTTTTGTAGAGAATAGGTTTTAACACAGCAAAATCCAATATGTGGAAAGGATAACTTAACATTGGAGTATAGGAGAAAAGTTTTATTAAAGCCATTAAAGTTCCATCTCCTCTTACTGCAGCGAAAAGAATCAAAACCACAACCTCCTTTCATCTAGGAAAAAAAAGAAAAAAAGACTGAAAACCATGCTTGGATCTATGGAATAGAGGGTTGATGGACAGGTAAAAGAGGAGTTGGAAGCTAAAAGAAAAGAATATATTAAGTATGAAGAGACTGCAGGGGAGAGTGTGAAGGACATACTGAAAAGGAAAAGTTCCTGCGCCAATGCTTTGTGATTGTAACAAAAATAAATATCTGACTTTTAAGAATTAAAAGCTCGCATCAAAAATTAGTTTGTTTTGCATATATGTTTGAAAGATGCAATTATGTATTTCTGTTTCCTGATTTCTCCTAGATTTGCCTGCCTGCCTGAGAAGGAACTAGGCACTGTATAACCTAGAATGGCACATAATGAATCATATAATCTTAGGAATTTGTAATCCTCAAATCACTAAAAGAAAGTATGGAAAAGGTTTCAGAAATTCTCATATGCCTGAATGAGAAGGAGAAGGAAGGAACATCCTGGGCTGCATCAAAAGAAGCATGGCCAGCAGGTCAAAGAAGGTGATTCTGCCCCTCTACTCTGCTCTGGTGAGACCCCACCTGGAGTACTGCGTCCACCTCTGGGGTCCTCAGTACAGGAAGGACATGGACCTGTTGGAGCGGGTCCAGAGGAGGGCCACAAAAATTATGAGAGGGATGGAACACCTCTCTTATGAGGAAAGGCTGAAAGAGCTGGGCCTTGTTCAGCCTGGAGAAGAGAAGTTTGCGGGGAGACCTTATTACAGCCTTTCAATACTTAAAGGAGGCTTATAAGAAAGAAGGGGGACAGACTTTTCAGTAGGGCCTGTAGCAACAGGACCAGGGGTAATGGTTTTAAACTAAAAGAGGGTAGATTCAGACTAGATATAAGGAAGAAATTTTTTACAATGAGGGTAGTGAAACACTGGAACAGGTTGCCCAGAGAGGTGGTAGACGCCCCATCCTTGGAAACACTGAAGGACAGGCTGGATGGGGCTCTGAGCAACCTGATCTAGTTGTAGATGTCCCTGCCAATTGCAGAGGGGATGGACTAGATGGTCCTTTCCATCCCAAAGCATTCTATGATTCTATGATTCTATGAACATGCTCAATTTACAATTGTGGGATTTTTCACTCTGTTTTCCCTGGAATGTTGCTGTTCTTTTGTATGCAGCATGCTGAGGACCTCATTTCTTTCTATATCACACTACTTACTTAACAACATTTTTTTAGAATCTATGTTTTACATACTGTCGTGGTTTAACCCCAAATGGCAACTAAGCACCACACAGCTGCTCGCTCACTCCCCTGCAGTGGGATGGGGGGGACAATCAGAAGAGTAAAAGTGAGAAAACTCGTGGGTTGAGATAGACAGGTTAATAGGCAAAGCAAAAGCCACGCATGCAAACAAAGCAAAGCAAGGAATTCATTCACTAGTTTGCATCGGCAGGCAGGAGTTCAGCCATCTCCAGGAAAGTAGGGTTCCATCATGCATAACGGTTATATGGGAAGACAAATGCCATCACTCTGAACGTCCCCCCTTTCCTTCTTCTTCCCCAGCTTATATACTGAGGATGATGTCATATGACATGGCATAGCCCTTTGGCCAGTCTGGGTCAGCTGTCCTGGCTGTGCTCCCTCCCAGCTTCTTGTGCACCTGGCAGAGCACGGGAAGCTGGAAAGTCCTTGACCAGTGTAAGCACTACTCAGCAACAACCAAAACATCAGTGTGTTATCAACATTATTCTCATCCTAAATCCAAAACACAGCACTATACCAGCTACTAAGAAGAAAATTAACTCTATTCCAGCTGAAACCAGGACACATACCAGGTAACCAAGCAAGAAAACCAGTTGTAAATGATTTAACATCTGCAAAATAAAACATATTGAATTTATTAAGCCCATGAAGGCAAGCATGTGTAGCCATATTTTTGCAAGTGTTGTTTTGTAAGTTAAACTGATTGTTTGACATGCTTGTCTGAGGTACCACTGTAACCTGTGCTAACGTACTCATTCTGGAGTAAAGTGAAGTGAACTAAAGGGGGATATTTAAGATTTACATTGGTTTATATGAGAAAAAGCTAGATTCCTTCTTTCTCATAACTTTTTTTTCTTTAATTTTATCACAGTGGCTCTTTTGCTCAGCATGAGTTCATAAATGCTATGCACTATATAACCAAGGATGTGACAGGTCCTATTGAAACACGTCTGAGAGCATGTTTCTTTTTTGGTTGCCCAAGCATGATTCTGGAGTCAGAACAGTCACTGCAGCCATTGGTATTGTGCCAGAATGAATCTGAATAAACTGGTGAGATTTAGCTCATGGTATTTTAAGGCAGCAAGTTCAGTACAGTGTAACAAAAATCTGCAGAGAGATTTGCAGATTCATCTACCTTTGAACGGAGGGAAGAAAGGAAGGAGACAAAGGAGAAAGTTATATAGCTAAAATTAGTTATGATGACAGATAGCAAATCTCTAGCCTTTATCAAATGGGTTAAGCCTCTTTCTTGACAGTATATAAGGCTATAAAGGGAACTCTCTGCCTTAGGAACAAAATTATGAATGCATGGGGGGGGGGGACCATGTTGAAAGACTAGAATCTACTTGATAACCTGATGAGATTCTGCCAAGTCTTTCCTATTCAATCCTGACCAGACATGAGAGAGGACTATTGTTTCATTTCCAGGAATGGATTTTAGGGACTTATTTTATACTGAGTTTAAAACTTTTTTTTCCTGTTCTTTCCCTTCTTCTCCTCCACCCTGACAAGTAAAAGCAGGAGAAACTGAAAATATATTTTGACCTGAAGCATTTTCAAAACTTCTACAATTATTGAGTTCAACCAGTTGAAGCCTGCGGGATGATTTCTTCTGAAAAAGAAGTCAAATTTCCAGAAACTTTTACAGAAATGACAAATTAAGACCTTTTTTGATAGGCCACACCGGAGCAATAAGTAGGAATAAAAAGAAAATCCCAAGAATGACAGATGTAAGAAAAAAAAAAAGATGAAACTTGTGCTTACTGTGGCAAAGTGTTGTTATGTCAAATTGCAGTAGATGGTGCTGATGGGCTGGAAGGCATAAATTCATTCTTTAGGGTCATACTCTGATGAGGCTGTTTTATGGAAATATACATAAATAAGGCACTATTTGGTTTAAGTAACAATCAACTCTATTTACTATTCACACATTATTATTAGTACATTTGGTATTCATTGGATTTTAACTGATTCAGCTGGTATTAATGAGGATGTCATACTACTCACCCTTCCCTAAGACATAATTTTTTTCATAGGGGAAGATATCAGTGGGAAAATTATTGTTATTACCTACAGTAACAAATGGAGACAGAAAAAGACTCTCTTATACATGGAAGAGGCAGGCTGTAGATTTGATGAGAAAACTGAAAAGCATGTTGATAGTAACATTAACTCTGTTGGTGCTCTGTGTATGCTTATTGCCGTTCTTTGGAGTATGGAGCTGACTTGGTCTGACAGAAAGGGATCTCTTCCTTGTTTGCTGTGCCATAAAAATGCTGAAAACATACTGCTGAGCTAGCCAGTTGGTAATAGCATTACTGGATATCTGCTGTAGTCACATCATATTAATTGCTGCTTCTATCCTTAGATGAGGAGGAGGGAAAAAGAACTCCCCGAAATCTAGATTGTTTGGCTGGAGACTTATATTTACAGCTCAGTGAAACCACATCCAGTCTAAAGGCAGAAACCGCTTCCTGAAACACACAACACAAAAAAACCAATTAGTAACATGTGCAGTACTATGAATACCCATATAGAATTTATGTTGGCAGATACCAGATCATTCACTTCCCAGATAAAATATATGAATATAAGCAGTTATTGCATAAGTAAGAAAAATACAACATCAGGTTTCAAACAATATTAATATTTGTCATAGCTTTTATTTTCTTAGGTCATGGGGTTATTCCAGATAATAAATTTAAAGAGCAGAAATTGATCAGCTGAGTGACTGAACTGAATTTGCTAGGCTGAATTTCCATGTTAGATCAAAAATTAAATATTTTGTCTTTCTGAGACCCATTTTAAGTAACAGCTAAGAGCTAGATTTTATGAGTGACTTTTTCCTATCTATAGCTGATCAAGGCTAAACTCCTGACCAATTCGTCAGAAGGATTTGAAGCCCTCTTAACTCTAAATATGGAGATAAAATGTACTCTAGGATGGGGCTTTCATCTGTGCAACTTTTTGCACTTTGATAAGGTGTTTATTCTGCTACACTTCATGAACTCTGACAAGTAATTGCCCAGGTTTTACCTCAATAGGAATTGAAATTTACAAAAAGTAACTTTTTTTCCACGTTGCTCATCACTCAGTTTTTGATCAAAATGTGAATAAGCTTTTATTTCGTGTCACTTAGTGTGTTACTTCAGATTTCCTTCTTTTTTAAATTTTTTTTTCCCTTGAAGGAAGCAATGTGCAAGTAGGTGCACTGAACTAGGACTCTGGAGATCTGTCCCCCACCTTCTAGGAGACTTCTGGTCTCTAAGACTCTAACTCCCAGACTGTACTTTTTGCCTTTGCTTGCTGTTAAAGTGTTAATGACAGTCACTCGGTTCTTTTGTAAGGAATTTGAAATCTATGCATGAAAAGTGCTAAATAAACCTGTGATAATAGTAAAATACAATACAATATTAGACTCACTGCTATCTCCTTGGTAGGATACCTGTATGTCTTAAGTCCATGCATATTTATAGAACAGTACCTTAACTATTAAGGACTGTAAAGCTGAAAGCAGGCTGTATATTATATGAAGTAATACTTCCTCTACACTTTCCTTCTGAGAGCAATAAAAGCTATTAACTTTGTGTGTGAATGTCATTTAAATTTTGCATTCCTTTTTTTTCCCCCCAGTGATCAACAGTAAATTAAACCACTTCTCGGCTTGTTTTTACAGATGAAGAGAGAATTAGAAGTGGTACATGAGGGAGCTTTTTATTCCTTAAGATCCCACAAAACCCAATTTGGGTGGAATGAACCTTCTAAAAGAAATGTAACAGAACATTTAAAATGTATTCCTCCACAACTCTATTTATACTTTCTTAATCTGTTTTTAGGAGCATGTTATTACATTTCAACACATATGAGAATAATTGGATTCAAAAATACTTAGATTTTGCTCTCCCCTCTCTCTACTCAGTTAGTTGTATTATATTTAAATTAATTAAATACAGTGGCAGCCACTGAGCCTGTCTGTGATATTGTGTCTTTGTCAGCAGTTTACTTATGGCTTTCCTATTTAATTAAATGGGAAACAGTGAGTGGCTGATGCACTGCTATGCATGGTATGTAGGACAAGCCACACCTGTCACTGTGTATAAAATCTGCTTAATGCACATGATGAAAGCACACATGCATATAGCATATGTGTATGTGTGTAGATATTGTGAAGAGTTAATTCCTTGCCAAGATATTTGTAGCTCTTCTTACTTTTTGAACACTCTAACTCCTTATCTTGCATTTTCTTCAGTTTATTTACAGAATTTTTAGTCTGCTTGCTCTGGTTTAAGAATCTCCTGAGCAAGCAGACTGAAAATTCAGTAAACAAGCTGAAAAAAACTTGAGATAAGGTGCTGAAATATCCAGGAGAAACAAGAACCGTAGAGCTCAGAAGGCAGAACTAAACTTTCAACATCATGGATTTCACGCAGTGTGCAAAACATTTCTCCCTATACTGTAAACAAGTTATACCACTCAGCTATTATTTTCTTAATGTGTATATTAAAAAAATAACAATACTAAAATATTGGTATGCACAAAAAGTTGACCTCCTCACTGGACATCACTCATCATCTGTTTTGCATCTTCACTTTGCATATCATATTCCCTACCATTAAGCTTACCATTGTAAGCTACAATATTTTTCTATTATTTCCATTGCATCTCAGGGCGTGCAGCCCAGTTTTTTTTTGTCCTGAAAAACAAAAAGTGATAGCATAGTGCATTGGTATTTTGTGATTCAGTCTCCAATTTTGGTGTTCTTTTCCCTCCTCTACATGAAGGGAAGAAAAAGCGGTTTTTTTCTCCCTTTTCCCCCAACATCCTCACCCACCCTCACAAAAAAGGCTGAGGTAAGTGATAGCTCCAACATCTCCTTTTCAAAAAACGCCACTGAAATTAGCAATGCTGAAAAAGCTCCCCACCCTCCATTAATACATTGTAAAAGTAAGCAACTAACAATGAAATGGTTTCTTCTGTATGCATGCTTCTATATACATCCTCAAGTCCAGCCTTGGCCAAGGCCTGAAATTGCTTCTGAATAATGCATTTATCTCTCAGGGAACACCATTCTACTTTTAAATCAGAAGAAGCAACTTATCGCACTGCCCCTTCCTTCACATTCCTTTTGCTGCTTGACATGTCCCCCAGGCAGATTGTGTGAGACAGACCTTTCCTCTGTAAGATCCTGCCATTTTTGGCAGCCTTCTGACATACTGTCTCTTCATTGCCTGCACTTACCCTGGATCTCAGCTGAACCACTCCCAGCTGCCCGTATTTTGTTGTTACCTTCCTCATCCTGCTCTCACCCAGCTCTGTAACTCTATCTTGTGTAACAAAACATTCCCAGTTGTGAAAAAGGATGGTGTGAGAGGGAGTATATATAGACTTTTAAATCTTTACATAACTCACTTGCATAAGAGCTTGGGGGGAGGTAAGAGGTGTAAACATGTGCCCTGTGGGCGATATTCCAGCCTTCAGGCTGGAATTATGACAAGGACATTTAGAGAGCCTGCTTGACAGACTGGTTCAACAAGTCTGTTTAAATGTAAGTAAAGCTTTTGAATCATCCTACATGATTTTCTTTTTCTCCAGATCACCCTCTATATTTAAATATTTGATGTTGACTGGTCTGTCCTGCATTCTTCCCCCGGGTCTTGTATAATAATCCTGTCCTTCGTCACTGAAAATGAACATATGCAGCAGGCCTTGTGTTGACCTTCTGGACAGTTCTTACACTTCTAAATCAAAAAATGTCTTAATATTTAACATGTTGTGCACATTTCTGCACAATTTTGAGCCTTAGTGTTGAAACTGTAGTACTCGTTATCCTGGGATATTGTGAATGTCACAAAGGAAAAAGACCTCCAAAACTGCCAGAGTTCAAAAAAGGATTACACGAATGTAGGGAGGATGAGTACACAAGTGGCTAGTAAATAAAGTGGTAGAGGTAGAGCTTCTGGTTTAGAAAGCCCTCAAACCTTTAATGATTGCAAGAGCCAAGGTATTCCAAGGAACAGTTCACTCTGAGATGTCCTCTGTTTCTTTTTAGATTTGATGGCTTAATAGAAAATTTTGCAATATTTTGCACGATGAAATGTTTACTTAAGCCTGTCCAGTTGAGGTTATCCCTGTCCTACAAGGAAAGCATGAAACTTAATTTTTAAAGATGATATTTTAACGTGAGGTTTAGTAATTTTAGGCCATATTTCAAGCATTTTACATTACTATAAAAACCATCAGTGACACTTATTTTGTTTAAGTATAGAAACTTAGTTTAATAAAAATTCAAAGGGAATGGGCTCAGTATTCATAGATGCAGATATATATGTTTGGGGCTGTAAAGGCTACATAAATGGATACATCATGCATAAAAAATGAGACTTGTTTTCCCCTTACTCATTACAAAGCAGTGTTGTCTAATGGGAATAAACTGGGTTAGTAAACTGCTTCTTCTGCAATTTACCTTCACAGTTGATTCCAGCTGCAACAATAAGATAAATCATAAACAAACATTTCCAGATGATAGCAAAATTACAGGCAAATTAGACTTTTCTGCTTTAAAATCGTATATCACATTTGTAAAATCTTTCTTCTACTTTACAGTGTTCTGTTGTGACTCCTTTTTTTGGTACAAGTTATTGCAACCTAAGTGCCTTGCTAGCAAAAATTAAACATAGAGGACATTTCTCCCCTGGAAAATGAGTTAGCATTTTGACCTTGTTATATTTATCTAAGTCTTTTTATAAAATGTTTTCAGCATGGTCACCTAATTAAACCCAGGGATCATGACCTATATGATTACTTGTATTTTCAAAACAGTAGCAGAAAAATTAAAACTCAACTTATTATTTGTATAATGTGTGTAAAAATAGAGTATAAAAATGTACATACTAGGAACACTTATAGGACATGTTTTAAAATATTTTTATAGGACTGTTTTAAAATATTTTGAAAATGAGGTAATAATTCATGAAAACTTTCGAACCACAGACACTCCATAATATGGTGTATAAAAGTCTTTTCATTCCTACTGAGGAGGTTCTATTAATTGTAGGCTTATAAATTTTTAGTATATGTACCTTTGAGACAAAATGCTAAGGTATTTTTGAGACACAGACGCTTATGTAATTGAAGGATAATTTATGGGAAAATTAGATGACTACATACATCACTGTTACCTCCACAACCTTGTTTATCCACTTAGACATAGAAAGTCACGAAACAGAGCTCCCTTCCCACCCTTAAAACTCATATGGCTCAGGTTATAATAATTCAAATAAATGCTGTTCCTCTTGCTCTCCAAACCAGGGTCACCATCATGCATACTGGGAAAATTACCCCTACTAGGAACAGTCCTCAGTCCGTGCTATTTCCTGAGCCATTCCTTGGCATTTTTTGGAAGATGATTGCTATTTGTCTGTACAAGCAGTATGGACAGCCAGCCCTACAGCCTGTGTCCAAGTCCTGATCAGTTTGCTAATGCAGCTGTAGTCTAAGAAAGCTCTGGGGACCTATCTTTTGGACAAAAAATGCGGTTGTAAGATTAGAAACCTTCTACTCTAAGTGTTTGATAGTCCTGGAGGACAAAGAATCCTGCGTTCATGACCACTTGTGCATTTCATCTACTGATCCATAATGCAGAAGATAAATAACCCATCCCCAAAGAACACAACAAAACCTCGTTCCCCCTTGCTGTCTGAGAATAGCTTAATGTCTGGCAACATTCAATTTTGTCTTTTACATCTGCTCACTGTTTAGATTGTCACTTATATATCCTTTCTACCTGGTGGTCCCGTCTCAGCTGTACAGATTGAGAAAGATCTCTGTGCCACATGTGCTGGCTGTTCAAACAGACCATAATTTTGCAGGACAAAACATCTTTCCTGAGATATTGGAGCTGATAATTTGAGATCCCTCTGAAACTGATTAGAGCATAGAGTACACAGTATTTATATCCTGGAGGAGCACTTAAAAGTACAATGAATTAATTGTACAAAAAATAGGGTTCTAGCCACCATCAGGATGGGTTTGTAAATAATGGGAGCAATGTTGGACTGTAAATCCCAGTCTCATCTAGTTTTAAGTCCAGACAGGGGCAGGATATCAGCCATCCCCTTTTCATCTGTATATGCTGAGGCCTGGCTGAGGTTTCCTCCCAACCACCGTACGGTGTTTTAGATGGTATATTTAAACATGGACAATTCTTCTCATTCAAGTGATTTAGGGATTTAGTTGGCCATTTAGATCACCAAAACTTCCATTCTTAAAGGTTGGTATATAACTTTAGCCATGGAAACGTTTGGACCCTTTCCTAAATATTAAAGATACATTCATATTTTAACAATACAATTCTCTTTAAGACTATGCACAGCAATATTAAAATCTACTCTTCTACCTAATTCTCTCAGACATGAGTCGTTCTTATATATGGAGATACTGCACACTGGAAACAGCCACTGTCGGCAAAAACAACATATCTGAAACTACGAATCTTCACAAGTCTTAACAGCTTATGAGACCACCACAGAACAAAGGTTTGAAGTTTACTGAAGTCCAACTGATTAAAGTCACATGCCAATCTTAGCTGAAAAGCAAAGAAAAGAGATATTTATAAATATTTAGAATGGTCTTTCAAACCAAGTTAGTGAGTACAGCTCACTTGAAGATATCCCTATCTTTGTTATATTGGGATAGATCTGTAAGTAATTTAAGACAGCACAGATCCATCATTTTCAAAAGTACATCTGGGCTTACAGGGGCTGAAACTCTCAGCCTGTGAATTTTAGAGCACAGCAGGGGCTTATTTCATATCCATAAAATACCTTGTGGAGTTAAAATTATTGCCTAACAATCATACATTTTTTTGACAAGAGTGGTATCAATCGTTTGGCTCATGATAACAAATTTATCTGGAATGCATTTAGCAAAACCTCAGGGAAGACTGACCAGTTGGGGAAGATATCTTGATTTAAGTAGAGCAATAGACCTTTCCAGAGACATGAAATAGGACAAGTCCAGATAAAATTAATAGCTGCCAGGGACTAGGATACAGCATAGGGACATTTTTCAAAACTCCCAGGTAACTAGGAAAATCCTCTGGTTGAAATGCAAGGATTTCTTTAGTTTCAACCATTATTAAATCAGAAGTTGCATTTGTATATTTACACTAAAAGTTGGCATGGATACCATCTCCTTTTTGGATTAAATGGTGCAAGCCTTCAAAAAAGAACCTTTCACAGTCACACTTGGTTCTTAACCAGCTCAAGATATCTAGCTGGGAGTGTATGAGAGGTGCAGCAGGAAGAATAACTAGCAAAGGAGGCTTTACTTTAAAATTATTAAAAAAATATTACCTCACAGACAGGGAGATTTTAGATACGGGAATATAGGGCATAGAAACCCTAACAGATACTTCACAGCAATTTACAATATTGCTGACCAACAAATAGCAAATGTAAAGGGAAAGCTTGTTCCTTCTGAATCTTATAAAATCTTTCCTTTAATAGACAAATTTCTTGAAAACTTGCAAAGATTTTGCCTGAGGAAGGCCCTGAATGAAATTTTCTTTTTTTTCCTTTTTTTTTTTTTCATTTGTGGAATCAGCTTTTAAAAGATTTCAAAGCATTATCTATGCAATACTCTATATTCAAATACTGAAAGAATATAGTGTCAAATCCTCTATATTTATTTGGATAACCCTGAAACTAAAGAGGTAGCATGGGGAAATGTTGGTGACCATATTTTCCTGCAAATAGTTTTGAATAAAGAAATAGGTTAAAAGTTAAAAGAAAAATATGAATACTCATTCCAATATTCAAGGATGCTATTGTGCTTGGATTTTAATTCCTTACTCTAAAAGCTTGGGTAGAAGGTATTGATTCTGAAATGAAAATAGAAAACAATGACTACACAGTGATTTAGTTTGTTACAGTGGGCTTTCTTTACGGAAGTTGAAATAGGAATAAGAACTGTCATGGGTGCCCATTTAGTTCTTTCACAAAAAAAAGAATATGGTGGCTGCTCTGAACTTAAAGGATTTAAGAGATGACCTTAGAGGTTTCTGCTGCAAATGGCAACTAATGCAAACACTAATAGGCTGTTTTTAATCTTCTTTCCAAAAGTTCCTGGTTTTATGTCTCTTTTATAGGACTTAAATGGTGTTGCAAATACTATTGGTTAGTGTTACACTCATCTGTGATTAATTCTGTTCATGCTAGGAAAATGTGTTTGTTTACCTGAGGTTGTGTCCTTAAACATTTGTGTTGTTGTGCACAGTGCAAACTGACAAGAATAGTGCAAGTCCTAGGAAAGAAAACAACAACAACAAAGACTTGAGTTTATTCTGTAAAGAGCTTTATACTTCTCTCCTTTAACAATTTTAAGAACATAAATTTAGTGTATTGTTTGGTTTTGTTTTTAAAGACATAGTTAGGTGGAGAACTGAATTAATTTCAGAAATACACAAAATGAGCAAACTGGGATGCTTAGATGTGTCTAAATTGTGCAGTGCGTCCCTCTGTTGGAAAATAAATAGGTCCAAACAAGCCAGCTTTAGTAAATGGATGCAAGTGCTATACACAGATTTCAGCTCAGGTTGTAGAGGGAATATGCTGCATTAAGGTATAGCTGTAGAGCTAATCGGCCTGTCAGAATTTAATGACAACTAAATGTCTTAAATTCTAGATAATGGAGTCAGAGACCCTTTCATTTTTGTTTTAGTACTGTTTCCAGGATTCTTGTTTTCCTGGCTACAGAATAATAATAATAATAATTTGGTGAGGCAGCAACTGGAATTAGGAGCTATAGTTATGTTCCCTCAGGCAGAGATAATAGATCTTCCAGTTCCTGGCAACCTGACCTTACTATTAGTTGTTATTCAAAGGATAACCACCTTGCTCTTCTTCCATCAACATGTTTTTTTTTAAATAAAAATAGTTATGACTGTTGAGCTTTGCATTGAATAACACCCTGTCACTACGAAAGAGGCGAGGGTATTTAGTATTCATACCATGCTGGACGCCCTGGATAAGGATGCAGCAGCCAGGGGCATCCCTTTGCTGACAGAGGGTGATTTTGGGCGTAGACTAAAGCTGATGTTTAGAGATCATGGGAACTCACAGGCTGTGCAGAGCAGCACCTAGTGAGGCTTCAGTGTCTCTGGAGTAAACAGCACTGCAGAGCAGGCTTTCCAGATCATTTTCTTGGACATCTACAATCTGTCAGATTCCCACAGAGACAGAATATGGGTGGTCTGAATCCTGCCATAGCATCGTTAGCAAAGAAATTATTCTGAAAGAATGAGATACGTAGAGTGAGAGCTACCTTGTTTGTCTAAAATTTAAAAATCTATGATTTGAACAAATTGTCATTTTATCTTCCAAAGAACACATTACCTCTGCTGTGCAAAATACCCATATGATCTGCACTGTCAGATTTTATTATTATTGTGACAGATACTGTAGCATATAAATTTTAAACTGATGAAAAAAATGTCATCTATCTTTCGGAGCTAAGTGTTCAAAGTGCATCAGCTATTCAATTTGATAGATGTTTCTTCAGAGAGTTTCAGAAGAATTGCATATTAAAAATACAGTGAATGGGAGAAATCCTCACTTTTATCCAGCTCCACATTTCATAAACTAATTCTGGAGAACTCAGGAGAGGTCTGCTTCCAAAAATGTTTCTTTTTGGAAAGTAGCTGAGAAAAAAGGTAAATAAAATATTTCTCTATTAAGATAAATTTGATTTGAATACAAAATAAAAGAGGGTATTAAAACTCACTAATGCTGATTTTCTGCTTACTGTGGTCTTCTGGAAATAGCAAAAGGGGAAAGATTAACTGCAGTTTATTGTTTTCAGATTGTTCTGTAGGTGAATGGTACCAACATTTATGATTCTCTAATAAAAGAATGCACACTTGGGTTTTATAGGACAAAGCAGTTGATAATATTCCATGAAAACGGTTTAATGTAGACAACATTTTTTTTAGGGGGTGGGGAAAAAAAAGCTTTGTAGATTCCAGATACAATGAAATTTTGGTTATTTTTAAAACAAAGTTTTCTCCCTGAAGATAAAATCAACATCTTGAAAGCTGAAACCCAAGATAATTTCAGTTTGAAGACACATGAATACAAGGGCAAACATGAATCTATACATGAAATATCCTAGACTGTTCTATTAGCACGTTCATTAGCACAATGAGTTTTTGAGTTTTTCTTATGTTTCAAACAATTTTAACAGTCAAATCATTGCTTAAAATGTCAACTGGTGCCCATTATTGTTGAAGCTAAAAGTATCACACTTATATTTACATATTTGTTTGACTTGTTACTCTCATCTTCCCTCTGCCTGTTGCATACTTTTGGAAACTTCTTGGTAAACTATGAAGGATATAAAACAGGATGTAAAGAATTAATTCTTAAAGACTTTGATGCTCAAATTGAAATTGCTTACAGTAGCCTGTAAGGCTCATCTTGTCAGTGGAAGTTTGGTTATTTTTTTAAAACGGATTTAATTTCTACAGTGTCAATAGATGCAAGGGCTTTTCTTCTCATCTATAGGCTGTGTGGCTTTGATGCTTTGAGAGCCAATGTGCAAAGGAGAGGAAATTGGAACTTTTGGGGACTTACTCAGGCAATGGAGATGGGAAAGGCAAACTTGTTACATCAATTCTCAACTTTCTTCCAAATAAAGCTCTCATACTGCTTTGGCAGCTAGTACTGAATAAGAAGTCAAATTTATAGAAGAGAAGCTGCATGAAAGGAAAACAAAAGATTTTTCACTCTAATAGGGGACACATTCTAATGTGAAGGAACTTGTCAGTCTGAAAAATCCATGACATTTTAAAAATGATCCCTATAGTCTGAGTAAACATGGAAATAATCTTTAGACAAAGTGAACATTTCACAGTTCTGAGCTTGTTAAGTTTTTCTTTATTTCCTGCAGATTCAAACTATTCCAGGGGATGTAAATAAGTCACATGTGGCTTACCATTGATCTTTAACATAAGTCAGAGAAATAATGAAAATTAAGGGAAAAAGTCAGTGAACATTATTTAACTTTTCCTACTCTTACATCTTCTGTTATGTAAAATAAATTGTATTATTTTTGTGCTACAATAAATTCTTGTTTTGGGGTGACAACAAATAACAGCTGGGATGTTATTTACTTTGCTTCCATAATAGAGTTTAGTTCAATTTCTGGTATGAAAAAGCCTCAGAGGAACACAGGAGGAACTCTAATACCAGATATTAAAACTGTTTTATTTTTTGGGGTAGCAATAACAGGAGTTATTTACTTGATTCCAGCCTCATTGCAGACGTAAATAGTACTTAAACCTTGCATTATATTGGAAGAAAAAAGATCTAGTTTTTCCAGGACTAAATTATCAATGTAATGCAATAAGTGAAGTGTTTTACTTCTTTGTTTCTTCCAAAGAATTAATGGAGATATTTTAAAGCAGACTTAAGACCAGATACAGTATATTTTCTAACAGGGAAATGAGAAAAAGGTGGAACCTTCTCCACTCACTCAAGAATGCATCAGACTTTTGTAGTTTTGTGACTTCATCCAGTGTTCATCAAATTTTTTTTTTTTTCATCAAAGAGCAATCAGAGAATATTTTTATATATTTTTTGAAATATGAGAAGTACGAAATTCTTATGAATGTATTGGATTAAAAATCTTCAGTACAATATGTTTGATTTCTCCATAAATAGTTTTACTGCATGAAGTTAAAGCTGCTTATTATATTTGGTCTTATTCATTTTGATGTGCTCTGATTTTTCTGCCTCATGTTGTAGGTCATGCTATGGGATTTGTAATACAGCCATTCTGCTACTGACTAGTAACTGACAGAAGCTGTTTTCATGACCTTTTTTGAAGATTGCTACATCTATGTTTTTATTTCTCAGTTTTCCAGTTGTCTTGAGTTTTCAGAATACTTGCAAGCTCCTTATCAGTAGTTTCAAAACTTGTGCTAAGGAATAAGTTCATTCTATAGCTAGCATGCTACCAGTTCAGGAAAATCACTTAAAAAAACAGAAACAAAAGAGTCTCAAAATGACCAAGACAAATTATTCAGGACTTTAGAGATCATTATCAAAACATATTTTACTACAAAGTCGAGTTAGATGTACTAGATAAGTGTGACTTCTGGATGGACTTCAGAAGATCCTTGAGAGAAAGATGCTTTGGTAGGCTTAACCTTCAGCTGAAAGACATGTAAGTACATGTGCACCCACCCTATCGTGTGTTTGTGAGATGTTTTTGTGTACAGTGCTAGCATCCCAATCTTTTTTTTTTTCCCTAAATCAGAGCACTGAACTTCAGATAGTAAAGTTGTCTTTATGCCTGAGCAAAACAAATACACAAAAAATTGTAGACGATGTGCATGAACAGCCTAGTGTCAGTATTATTATGTGTGCGCTTAAAGGTGAGACTTCCTATTCATCTTTGCAGGATGGAGAGACCAAGATTGTGCTTAGGTTTAATGTTGCTGCTAAAATGCTAGTTAAACAGATTATTAAGAGCTACAAAAGCAGCTTAAATTCTCTAGCTAGATAAGAAAACACAGTAGCGGTGATATTTTCTCTGGCCTTAGAAGTGATAAATCAATGTAGTAAGGAAAACAGCTCTTTCTATACTCTTCCAGTTTGTAGTATGAAGGTTTACTCTGAAGTGTGAGTTGGAAGGTTTTTCATGGATTTTAAAATGTATTTTATTTGAAGTTGTGAAAAAGATATTTGATGTTATTTTATGCTATTTGGTAAGTTTATAATTTAAGATGATTGACTTTAAATTAAATTAAGTTTCTTTTTTCCTACTCCTGAACATTTTTGTTTTACTTCGAATTTGCTACGATTTGACATGGATATAATATATGAAACACAATGATAAGTACAGAGGCTTACGGAAATGTTTTTCTGCAGTGACTACTTATAGCACTGTATTCTATTGTATTCTAACAAATGAGCAATATGTTCTCAATATACATCATTATAAACCCTAGAGCTACTTTAAAAGAAAAGCAAAGCCTAACACAGAGGATTCATTTTGTAGGTTATCCAGTTTGACTAGTTCATGCTACTATACATGAAATGCACTAACCAATGATCATTTTAACTAAACTTATACATAAAAATGAAAGTTAAATTGCTGACGGTTCATTTCTACTCTTTGTTTTAAGAAAGGAGGTAACTCAGAAAGGAGATGGAACCCATTGTGCAGTAAGGGAAGTACAACTTGGAAGGGGCAGTTTACTGTGTTAGCAGGTCTTGCATCATTGTTTCCATGACATGAACAACCTCGTTCAAATATTCAGTGAGGGCAGGATGGGCTTTTGGGGCAATTTTGACAGAGAGTGAGTACTTTCTAATAATTTTCTTTTCCAAAGTTCAGTTGGAATACTTTGCCACTCATTTCTTTTTCTCCTCCATCAATTTCTTGCTTGAAATGCTTTGCACCAAATTTGCATATTAAATGATCTCTTATCAGACTAATAACAGTGATTTGTACTCTATGTGAAATAGTCTACAATTAGAAAAAAAAGTCATAAACATGTATTAAGCAAATGGATTGTGTAGGAAAGAGAAGAAAGGATGTATGCAGTCCTCAAATCAAATGGTTGCAGCTTACCACCTGAAGATCCATTATTACTTAACTGCAGTGTGGGAGGGATGAGTTATGAAGCTCACAGATGCTGGCTTTGTGTATTTTATTTGTCTTTGGATATGTATGTCTCAGCAGGTAGCTACTCACATGTATTCTGCCATGCAGTGGGGCGGTAAGGATCATGGTAGGCAAACTTTTAACAGATTCATTAAAATCATGTTATTGTTAATCTGAAACTCATATACATTTGCAAATGACAAATGAGCTCTGCCAGCAACTGCAATTGAATGATGGCAAAATATATGTAATAAATAATTCAGCTACGTGTGTCTTCTATTTTACAGAAAATTTTAAAGTGCTTTGTGAAACATTTTTCTTAAAAAACAACTCAACAAACTTTTGGGGGTGAGGAAAATCTTTCTCTCCAGCTGTAATGATAAGTTTCTTCTTAGGCAGTGTGAAAAGGAAAACTGCTTCCACTGTATCTTTCAGAATAGTTTACTTGATCAGATAATAAGAAGCAAAGTTTACTCCATAGCTATGTTCCTGGGTCTTTTAACTGTTCTATTCTCAATAATACTTCTGCAGAACTAAGATATATGCATGTCATTAAAAATGTAATCTAAGGTGCTAAGAGGTAACATATATATTACAAACAGGCATGTTACTTGTTATTGTTCATTTTTAAAAATGGGAGAAAAGAATGTTGTAGCTATAAGCTAAATACATCCTTTGCATTCACATGGCTTTGAGTTTCTAACCAAAACAATAGTGTTAATGGAAAGTAGAGCATTTAATTTCAAATTTAGAGGCTTTTGTTGGTTTGTGTCATAACCGTAATGTTATTTAAACCCGGGAAGGTTATACTTAATTATAGATATGGCAGTATTTTTGACAGTTCAGACTCTTTAATGGATTATCTTTCCTCATTTAAATATAAGCAGTAGGAATAATAATAACAAAAATGAATCTACAAATTTAACAAGCTTCTTTTTATATGCTTAATAACTATCTTTGAAGAAGAATACACACCATGTTGAGCTTTAAAAAATTGACAATATTTATTAAGCCACAAAAGAGCTTATGTAGCTTTGTGATTATGGACAGGAAAGAATATTAAAAAAGGCAAAGTTAGCAAAAAAAAGCTTTAAAGTAAGCAGAAATTACATGTCAGTCATAGACATTAAAGCTGGCTGTTTTTAAACTCCAACTGCTAAGCCCTGGGCATGAAACAAGAAAATGATGAGGTAGGCTGAATGAAATGCACACAAATGCTAATGTTTAGAACCTTACCTAAAGTTATAAATACAAATGCTTGCTTTAAGGAAAAGGTTTCAAATAAAATAAAAGAATCTATCATATGAGTCTGTATGAATATAAATATGCTGAAATCCACACATGCAGAATATGTTAAAGATAGACTTTCCCTTTCTGTTGAGAAATCTTCCTACTGTATGCTTTAAAGAAGACTGAAGTTTCATGTCATCTGTTACAGGAATGCAGAAATAAGCTTTTTTTATTGAATAAAAATATCGTTAGCTTGGGGGAAGAAGGAACCTGGCAGTGTTCAGAAGGAGTAAGATTGTCATCACTGAATACAATACAATCAGTGTCAACTGTTTTATTTTTTGCTTTTTCTGAATGCTTGCTATGGTAAATCACAGCCTGTTCTGAACAGTTCTGCAGTAGTACATGGACTGAGAATGTTTCTTAGAATAATTATCAGATGTTTCATAACTAATTATTCTATATAGGAAACCCCATCTTAATTTCCTTATCTACAGAATAAGATATATTTACATGTACCTATTCTTGTAAATGCACACTTACATGAGTGTGTGTGTTTGTGTGTGGACGGTATTAGACTGTAATAAGTCTGAAAAAAAATCAGCCTATTTCTACTGTGTTCATCTGCAAGATAAAATGACATTTGTAAAAATTAGAAAATAAATGTGTGTGATAAAAAAAATTAAAAAAAAAAATCAAGTTAAAACATTACTACTTCTCTTTTCTGGCCCACAGTCCTATTGTGTACTTCCTTAGACTTCAGGAAAGAAGAACAGATAAAGCAATGAAGGGGCAAGAGTTCCCAAAACTCACCATGCATTCCTCATTGAAGATGGGAAGAAACACAGAGGAATCAGCTCACACCTTTTCCAATGCATATGTATTCCCTCCTCGGACTCCTCTGCCCTCCAGACCTTTTCCCACCCTGACCTAACCCTCTGGTTCATGCAGCTGAGTTGCAGCCACTGGTCTTTGGCTCTTCCGAAAGAAGGATTTGTGGTTAACCACTTAAAGCAACCCTGCTTTAAAGGGGAGAGCTGATGAAACTGTCAAACTCCACCAATCTGAAAAGGAAAATCTATGATTTCTACGTGATCTCGCTATCTCCCTTGTGTCTGCGTTTATGTTTCACCCTAAATGATTGTTATTTACCTAGAGTCAACAAGAATAACAGTGATTCATAACCACCCTGTTATGCCATTGCATATGCTATTGCCTGGTTTTGTTACCGATACCATTTGGTTTCTGTTCCCTCATGGTATTTCTGATTTATGGCAAGGCCTTTCTTTTTTCCATGGATCTGGCCATGCACAGAACAGTCAAGCTGAAGCACTGCATGGGGTCTTTGCATCTTTCCTTCACAAACAGGAAGATAAACACTATAGTTTTTGCAACATGTAGTTCCATTTTCAATTTCCTACCACACATGTTGAAACTAAATATGTTCAAGTTAAAAGCCTTGGCAATCAAACCCACATTTCTTTTGAGGTACAACTAGGAGACTCATCTGTATTGGAACAGTTCATTATTCAGGATGGTCTTGAACATATTTGTCTTCGTTGTGTGTGTGTGCATGCATGTGTGTGTCTGTGAATGTGCATGTGCATTTGTGTTCAGAAAGTAAAATAAATTAGAATATGGAAGCAATTAAGGATACTATCCTGTCCAGAATGTTTTCCCCACAACATCACAAGAAAACTCTTTTTAACAATAACAGCTGGCCAAATTATGAACTCTTTAGTCCATTATTTTACTCAGAAAACTTGAAAAAGATAACTGAATTTGACCCAATAATAAGACAATAAACTATGTGATTATTGCAGATAAAATGTAGTGGAATATAAAGCCTTGATGTAATGGCAACTGTTCATCTCATACCTTTGAAGTGAGTAAGAGCAGTGCTAGCTATTTGACTGAAATATTGCAGGCAAGTGTAAACTACAAACAGAGCAGTTCCAAGAAAGCTGGAATAACAG
Organism: Platalea leucorodia; assembly: GCF_965183815.1. Taxonomy (NCBI): domain Eukaryota; kingdom Metazoa; phylum Chordata; class Aves; order Pelecaniformes; family Threskiornithidae; genus Platalea; species Platalea leucorodia. Next base: position 65,533,994 of record NC_138828.1, on the reverse strand, counting down.
AATAAGCTTTGTTCTTCTATAACCTGAATAGAAATACCATTATAAGGTAATCAATATCTTTTTGATAAAAGAGAGAGAAAGAGAACAAATACAGCCCCTAATGTTGTTGTCTATGCCAAAAACAAGTACTTTTATCTTCATGAAAGAAGTAGAAAAACAAAGGGAACATTCAAAGTTCCAGCATTCATGTCCTTTCGTGATCTGACATGAACAATTTAATTCAAAGGCCATCAGAAGTGAAAGGTCTAAGCGCACTCCATGACACTTGTGCGTCTAGAATTCATGCTGTCAGACCCAGCAAAGTGCTGTGTCCATTGTGTTTTAGTCTGTTCTCCTGCAATGCTACTAGTTCTTTGCCATTAACATGAGAAACTGAGAGCATCATTAAACCTGCCATTCGAATGAAAAGCTAACTGCCTTTTTAAGAGGCACTGTGCCCTAAAATAAAATAAAAAAATATTTGCTAGACATATTGCCATAAAACAGCATCCATGGGATTTCAGAGTTTTTAAAGAAGCACAGAAAATCATGAGCTCAGATATCATACAGAAAGTACAAGTAAATGTTTTGAAATCACAAGTACAGTATCCAGACACTTTGCTTGTTCTGTGCTCTGAACCTTTGTTTCCAGCAGCAAAAAAAGCCAGTGCAGAGGTGTGGCATGTAATAGGTTCAGGAAAGGTACACATATCACTGTACATTTCCTGTGTCACTGGAAATGGGCTGGGTACACTGGTGGAACTATGTAAACTGAATTCAGACAGAATGATTCACCCTCACAGGTCGTTTTTCACAAGCTTTCTGAAGGTGACATTTCATCTCATGAATTTTCATCAGAAAATACATTTCACTCAGTAAGGGTGAAAACTATTGTCTTACATACATGCAGTGAATATTCTTATCTGAAATTTGTAAACATTTACCAAGTAAAGGAATGGAAATAAAGCTGTGCACTCTATTGCATCAATCACCATTAACAGCTTACTCAAACATTAAATATGTAGCCCTTGTGAAGGTTGTATATTACTTGTGGATAAGTCTACACAAATAAAACATGAAATTTAGAAGACAAATTAAAAACAAAGGAAAAAAATTCACACTAAAATGATCACATCTATTCATATAGACGTAACAGAGAAAATTATTAACTGGATGCAAACACAAAGGCTACTCCTGCACTACTGAACTAATTAGAGCCAGAGTCTGGGTTTTTTTTGCCACGGTGTCAAAGACCTGTTGCCACATCCTTATCATTAAGCTCTCTTAGCCACAAAATCCCTATGTTTACATACCACATTCTGGAATTTTTGGGTGAACGGTAGGAGGAAAGAACAAAGCTGCGCCATGGACCTTTCTAACATTACTGTAGATGATGTCTTTCTGGTGCTTGTCTTCATTCCTTAGCAATATTTAATTTGTTATTATAGAGTTAGTGTGAAAGGCTAAATAAGTTGGATATTAGTATAGTGCAAATGTTGCTTAATGGCAGTCAGTGGTATACTTTATTTTAATCTTCAATTCAAACCCATTTTATTTTAAGAAATGATCAATTCCTGTTTTCAAAAATGACCCTAAGGCACTGTGGAAATTAGGTCTGACTAACTGCAGGGTGCCTGCATAATTTTTTATTCAGAAATGGGGTTTTCTTGAATTTTTTTCTTATTGTATTTGGAAACTCAACTTACTAGATGTCCCACTGTGCTAGGTACACGACAAGCTTTATAAAGAGATCACAGTCCCCAAACCAGTAACTTACAATCCAAAAAATAAATTATATAATTTAAGGCTCAAGCAAACAGGGAAAGGAAAATAATAATAATTAAAAAAACCCCAAACAACCACAAAACCTGATCTGGACATTGTATAGTGGAAACATAAACTATATAGGAACTAGATTACTGAATCTGAAAAAAGTACAGAGCTTAGGACAAAAAACTAGCAATCCATGTTTTGCAAGAGAAAAAAAATAAAAACTATGTGTTCAGTAAAAAAAAGTCTTCCTAATTACTTCATAGAAAACTACAATTAGCTGCTGGAATACACAGAATATGAACAAAGAACCAATATTTTCTGAAAGTAGAGAGGAATTCTCTTTTAACATAAACTTCCTTGCTTTTCTCCTTTACAGGTTCTTTTTATAGGCCTGTCCTCTCTGAAAAAAAAATTACATTCTTTTAGAACACATTCACTTGAGTGTCAGCAGCAAGACACAGTGAAGCAAAATTATCTGTTTGTCTGCCTTTCTCTTCATCTATCATGAAAAAGACAAAAACAGGTTGAAGAAGCAGGAAAAGGGAGGATATTTTATCAGCTTAATATACTATGATACTCTCTGCTATTATGATAGTTACTTATTTATGTAATTTTTTGATTCTTTTCCACTTTAATAGGAAGACAGGTTATAATATGTCTTTCTTTGGAAAGATGTCCCTTTTCAGATAAATCTTTTCAGTCATTGTTAATCTATTTTCTTTCCCCTCTCTTAGCATGATCTGCAATTTCTCTCTCCATTACATTCATATTGGCTGGAAATATCAAGTGCATAGCCTTTTCCTTTCAGTAATTCTTTCAAAAATTATTTCATATTAGCAGAGCTAGTGATTTTTTCCTTTACTATGAATCGCAACATTTTTTTTTTTTTCAAAATATAAAGATTTTTGATTCCAAATTTGGTGAATGACATAATGAGATTACCTTTTTTAATTATTATTATTTTTTCTTTTCACTTTGCTTTAGGAAACAGGGAATGTTCTGCAGCATTTAAAGCATAAGTCAGTCATACAGTTATTTAAAAAAGTCATCCTTTACAGATTTGACATGACCAGTATCATCACACAAAATTGTGTATTGCAATACTGCCATGGGGAGCCGTCTGCAATGTAGGTGAGCAATTTTAACAGTTAATGCAGTGGATCAGAATATTTCCTCTAGGATGAACAATGATAAAAATCATTTGGGTCAGGCAGTCCCAAAGTGTAATGCATGTTCTTCCTAAAATCTACAAGGACTGAAGATAGTGGATATGTTAAACCTGCTTCTCAGTGGTTCCCCAGTTTCATTTTCAAAATATTTTTGCAAATAAGTCCATAGCTTTTGGTTAAAAAGAATTTTTTTTATACTTGCTTCCAATTTGTGCTTATAAGATCACCTTAAATTAGGACATATTCTGGCACTATAAATGTGTGTATTTTTTTACAACTAAACACAACATATAAAAAGGAGAAGTATCTTATTAACACAGTAGGTTTATCCAAATAATTAGGTGTATAGCACAAATGTATTGGATTTTAACAGTATCTCAAGGGTGATTTGATTAATTTTTCAATCAAGTGAAGCTGAATTTTCAAAGCTTTAGCAAACATAGGATATTTCTTTCACAGTAACAATTCCTTCTCCCTCTTCCTCAAATGAAGAGTTTTGCTTAAGAAAACAAGAAGTTGTTAAGTCATAAGTGCAACTGTGTTCTCTCAGTGGTAATGAAAATGTGCAGACAGAGAATCAGTTCAGACTGTGAACTAACGCAGCCTCCTCAGTCTGTCAAAAGAATTGCAAATCCTATACAGAAGATTTGCGACCAAATGAAATGGATTTTGGCTATGCTCCTGCCCCAGACGGGTACTGTGAAGATATCCATGAACTTTCTATTATTCAACAGAAAACACACAGAAAGATGGAGACTCGGCACCCTGCAAACTCTGTGGCATTTCACTGCCCCACTTTTGCAGGAGAGAAAATAGTTATTTTGTACTGATTTTTGTCAAAGTGCCAATTGTTTTTTTAGTGGTAGCAATATACCATGGTCTGCAGTTCTGACTGTGGAAATACAGACAATTGGAAAACATCTTACATATCTACATCCTTGATTTGTCAGGTGATGATTTTGAGAGAGATTGAGCGAGTGTGGTATTAAAAAATGCCATTTTGCTATCATAGCACAATAGGTAAATGATAGTGGCTCATATTGGTAAGAATGCCGTAAAAACCTTTTATGGCTAAAACTACGTCATTTCATAGAAGATGAGGAAGATACAGGTTCTGTTTGTAGGTACTATTCTTTTCCCTTTCTTTAGCTTTTGAGAAAATCACCACCTTCATTGAAGAGATCTCGTTAATACCATACTCCTAGTCATAAATGCTTCCATTTAGACTGAAATTCAGTTAGCAAACCTATTTTGGTCCATATGGAATTGGTTTAATTAAGACAGTCTAGTATTTTGGACCAAGCTAATTAATAGCTTAGGAATGGATTCAGCTTTAAGGTTTTTAGTAGTGTCTTAAAAATACAGTCTTTCAGAGGGAGACAGCTGCTCACCACTGACATGCAAGACTAACACATTCAACTTGAAAATGAACCTGAGTAGTTCCAGCTCAGCTTTGCCACTGCATGTATTGGAAATCTTCTTGTCACCCAAGTATTCCTAGTGCTTCTTCCTCCATCTAATTAGCTCCCAGATCCTAAAACAAAGTTACAGAAGAACTGGTGTGCTCGTTGCTGACTGAATTCTTGGTAGAGTAGAAAAGGGCAAGAAACAGAGTGGTCTGAAAGAATTGTCCTGCCGTCTTCTGTAGAACTGCAGCACTGCCACCCACCTCCAGGGACTGAAGAGGTGGGGTGGATTCTGCTTCCTCCAGGAGGGAGGAAAAGATAAAAACGGTAGCAAATAATATCAATGGGACCTCTATTACTTTCCTTCTTTTACTACTGTTCAGATAACAAAACCCATCTGGTCTCTTGACTATTACTTGATCATTGCTTCTCACATTTTCCTTCTAATTTATTGGTTCTGTCCTCCCTTTATTATATTGCATGTATGATCACAGAAACAGGATATGGTATTTATTTTATACTTATGCACTTTCAATAGCACACCCAAATGAACTGATGCCCCTGAACAGGATGTAGATTTACGAAAACTGTTGAACCTTGAATTTGCTTACTTTAACTAAAGTCAGCCATTGCAGTATACTATTTGAGTTAGTTATGTAGTCCTCTAGCTTGTGACTTCTGAAATTGTTCTGAATCATCACTCCTTCAAACACAAGAGTTGTGCCTGACCTTGCAGCTTCTCACTGTCTCAACACCCTGTTCTCTACTGGGAAAACTGCCTTCTCTTTAGTGGGAGTCAAAGGTCAAATCCTCAGTGGATCAAGCCCTTAGCCAACAATTGTGATGGTATAAATTGCCTGCAATTATTGCCAAATATATATATTACATGTATATTTCTTGCTTATATAGACGCTATTTAGAAACAAATAAATCAATCCTCAAAACTCACTATAGCATATGAATACTTCCATATCAAATAATTCTGTTCTGAGTGACATATGAATGCTTCATTAGAGTGGACATATCATATTAATGACTCTTCTGAGGTTCATGAATTATGCTAGCAATGATTTTTTCTACTAGTAAACATAAAATTCATTAATATGTTAACATTGTGTTTAATATAGAGAAGGCATTGCTAATACAATACAGGTTTTAATTTCTTTCTTTCTTCTGCCATGTTATTTGTACCTTCCTTTGGACTATGCAGCACAAAGATTTGCTAATTGTTTTTCTCACTGCAGTATATTTTTGTGGTGGCATTTTTCAGTTTTAGTGCAGAATACTTAATACAAGCAATGTTTCTGAAAACGTTATTCTTATAAGTTAATAAAGAAATTATTACCTTAATCTCATGTAGTTTCTTCTGTGAAATCAAGACTGAAGAAAAATGTTTGAGGAGGTGACAGCTTTTGTATTTTGTATGTTTTCTCACTCAGAGCTCCTGCTGCTGCATAGCTCTGTATGTAAACGGTTTGCTTGAAAAATAGTGGTGTTGTTTTTCTTGGTATTTTATTTCACTTGGAATTAATCATGCCTCTGCTTTCAGATCTACCAAGATTAAAAGTACATCTAAATTAATGTCAACTTTAGATACCTATTATAATGTCAGTAGCTTGCAATCTATTATATTAATGTCAAATATATCTAGTAAAGTATGAAGATGAGTCTAGGAATAGGGATTTTTGGTGATCTGACTCTTTTTTCTTCTCTTCTGTAACTTCCCACATGACAATAAACAAGCTTCTGCTGGTCCACATTCTCTGAAATATGTAAGTGCCAAATTCCCATTGAAATCAGTTAGTCATATATAGCTAAGCATATTTAAAACATATCACCCTCAGTTTCCTATCTATCTGTAAGATAGGTTATTCAGACAGGAGATATCTTTATATATCTTAACTTATGTGTCCTTGCAGCAATGAAGGCCAACAGCCTCCTGGGCTGCACAGGTAGGAGTGCTACCAGCTGGTCAAGGGAGGTCACCCTTCTCCTCTACTAAGCACTGCTGAGACACATTTGAAGTGCTGTCTCCATTTGTGCACTCTCCTTTGTAAGAGAAAAATGGACATCCTGGAGCACGTCCAGCAAAGTGCCACAAAGTTGATTAAGGAATGGGAGTCTCTGTTATATGAGGAAAGGCTGAGAGAGCTGGGACTGTTCAGCCGGGAGAAGAGAATGCCCAGAGGGGGATATTATTAAAGTGTATATATACCTGTTTGGATGGTATAAATATGAGCTAGACTCTTCTCAGTGGTAGCCAATGAAAGGACAAGAGCCAATTGGCAAAAACTAGGAAATTTCATTTAAACATCAGAAAAACACTTTTACTGTGAGAATGGTCAGACACTGATACAGGTTGCCCAGAAGAGCTATGAACTCTTAATTCTTGGAGATATTCAACACCCAGCTGGAGATAGTCCTGATCAACCTGCTGTAGCTGACCCTGCCTTAAGCTGGGAGCTGGACTAGACAATCTCCAGAGGTGCCTTCCCACCTCAGCCATTCTGTGATTTTGTGATTCTGTGGTGAAACTCTTCCTGTACTTGAGTTAGGTGAGGAGAAAGGGAAGTGAAGAACAAGAAAAATTCTATAAGAGCATACCTCATGAGCAGAATTAATTTAAAATATGAGATACACTTCTCTGAGTATACAGTTGAACTGTTCAACACGATTTGATACCTGGAAAAGGGTGTGAGACCTTGACAGTTCCTCATGATTCTTATTCATTAAAAAATCTGAGGATAGCTTTTTACTCATTCTCATTTCCTCTTGTTCTCTCAAAATGTTGTCATGTATCATTCTGAAGAGGTTATACATATTGTATAAAACTTTCTGTCAAATTAAACTGGACTTAGATACAAAACAGAAACAGTGGAACAAGGAATTACATATATATCCCTGAGAAAAGGCTGAGAATAACATGAAGGTAGTCTAGGGCTCTAGATTTTCCTAAAATGTTAGATCACATGTGGATGATTACATTTGAATCTGCTAGACTTAGCAGATTAAAAATTATCTCCTTTGAAGTGAGAGAGGTTTGATGTTCATGCAGAGGGAATATAATGATTGATTTAACTTTAGAACAGATATTAGGCAGGACTGTGTATCATTATCAGCTCCTTTTACCTATTATCTGGAGAAAAAAAAAAAAAAGATCATCTCTCAAAATACAAGAGTTATTGTAGAAAATTAGAAAATATGTATGCTCAGAGACAAAAAAATCAGTCAGCACAGCATTGCTTATGAGGTAGAGCAATTGCGTAATTTCAGAAAGACTAAAAAAATTTAGGAGTAGGAGGGAAAGCGGTACATTTTTGCTGAGAGCAAAAAGAACAACGACACTTAAGTCTACTGAAATGATAAAATTATTTTTATGTAAATATGAAGATGAGTTGGAATGTACTGAACCCTTAAAGCAGGTGAATACTATCTTTTTAAGGGATTTTAAATAGATCTTAGGGAGTCTATATAGACCTGGAATTACAACTGCCACTTATGGGAAGCTCAGTCACATTTTGAAAAGCAAAGGTATTAGCATAAAGTGTGAAATGAAACAGCTGCAGGTATTGGTCTTCAGCATCTTATTTTATGCTTTTGAGACATAAATGTCAAAGGAAACAGGACATTAAAATGAATTTTGCCAAACTGAATTGTTACAGATGATTGTTGTGAGTAAGCTATGCCTTTTTTATGTCTAAAAAGAATAACAGAATGTTTTCCAGGGATATAAAACATCGTTTCCGTTGATATTTTATATCACCGAGATGATCAGGCAAAGAAAATTCAGGTTTGCAAGACCCATATGGGCAAGATACAATAATCATCGTTAGTCTCATAGCAAGTAATGAGGTCAATCTGGTTGTAAGGACATGGCAGGTAGTACAGATTTGTGAACGTGGTTTGATAATATAAATGAAGTATACACATTCAATGGAAAATGCTAACTGGTTAAGAGAAAAAACTGTGCCAGGCACCGTGCTAACAATTAGATAGCATTGCACAGTTTGATTTACTAACATAGATACAGGTAGAGGTTCCACCATCTGTTCTGGTTATAACTAAAGATGTCCTGACTTTGAAGCATTCTGGTCTGCACTACACATACATAGGTACAGTTAGCCCAGAGATACAACTCTGGCTCTGCTCCATATCTGCTAAAAAAATGTTATCTCTTCTTTTTCTCTGATATCAGATAATCTCTTTTGTTTCCATCTCACAAAGCCCTCATTCTCAGGAGTCTAACGTGTCCAGTGTGCTGTTGCTTGTTATGCAGTATGCTTGTTGGATCCCTTCTTCTGGACTCTTAACAGATCACAGCTCTGTAAAAGAGCCTAAACTGTGTAAGACAGCACAGAGATGTAGTACAGTCCTAGAGAACTGGACTTTGTGAACACCTGCTTTTTCTTCTTTGCCTTCTTCTGCTCCCCATTCACTACAGAACATGGGTAAAATGGTCTTTTATTTAAAAAGATCTTATTTTTAGTATATCTTGGAGCTTTTATCTCCTTTCCACTGTAAACTACACCTCCACTATATCAGGGAGCAGTAGAAAATTGGGTGATCCAAGCTAATCCAAGACGGAACTGGTAACCAACTACCATTCTCCTTCATCTACAACCATTCTTGGAAGATGGAGGTGTTGTCAAGAACAGTATTCATAGCCACTTTAACAGCTTGCTATTCTTTCTTTATCCTTCCCTTGTGTCTGTGCAAGATATTTTGCCTAGTTCTTTCATCTTCATACAAGGATTTTTCTAACTTCAATACTTTCACCTAGTGAGGGCTGGCCTTTAGTGAGGTTATTAAACATTTTTGTCTGGCAGATTTGTTTTTATTGATTTACAGGCTTTTCAGATTAAAAAAAAAGACAAATGAAAAGCAATCTCCCCAGGCCCACCCCAAAAAATGCTAATTCTTAATCCTTTAGCATTGGAAATTTCAGTTTTAACAGTTAAAGAAGCCTGAAAGGCTATTTTTTTTTTTTGGGGGGGGGGAGATGGAAGGAATTTTGTTTACTTTTTGAGTTCAAAAAATAATTCTTTTTTTCTTCTAGAGAAAAGCATATTGCTTTGCCTGTTATAAGCAATTTATATGTTCTGTTCAGTTAGAATTTATAATACTCCCACACTCTTGACTGGGGCAAGATATAATCCTGGAGTTAGCAGTGTGCCTTGCATTACACCCATGAAAATCTTGCTACGATAAACTGATTATCAATATAGGCGTACTGCAGCTTAACTTTGCACAGTAACCTGGACCAAGGATGTTAAAAGATGGCCAGCAGCAGTCTCACAGACCTTGCTGCACTGAACTAAAGCACCGAACTAAAGCTGCAGTGAACCCTCCTGCCTCCAAAAAATGGAACAAATTACAGTTTCTGAGCTGCACTGTCCCTTTAGTAAGTGGTATATAAAAATGGACTAAAGGAGAGGCTAGACAGGGAGATAGTATTCCATGCAGTTACCATATTCCTAAGAGTTACTACAGTCAGTAGTTACTTCAGTTACTTCAGCCAGAATTTCTTCACTTCTTAATGCTTAAATTTTTAATATGTGCTGTGTATTTCTAATTTAGACAGAGAAAAGCAAGAAAAGTTCCAACCTTTTAATTAAAAAAACCCAAAAACCAAAAAACCAACTGCTTTTCTTAATCGCCCACCATTTATGCCAAAATTAAATCCTGAGTGATTTTTTTATGGTCATAAATGATATGCCAGGAAAGATTTGTCATGGACAAACTCACATGGGCTCAAAACCATAAAAAAGAAGAACCAAAGAACTCCAGCTATGACAGGGTCACTCTCTTAATGAAAGAGTAGACTATCTGTGTTGAAGAAGAGAAAAAATGAAATGTCAATTTCTTAATGTTGTTATGTCATAATCAAGAATAGCAGGAGCAGTAGGATTTAAGACTGATGGGATTTACTATTAATGGACTTCATCCATTAGAACTCATAGTGCTAAGAATTCTGCTAACATCACTTATGGTCCATATTTTCACCGGTATTTGTGAGATCTCATTGTGAGATTTTGGGATGCTTCTAATCTGTAACTTTTGGTGCTTCAAGTATGTTTGCAAATCCAGTCTCTTTTTCTTCGGCTTTTCTTGCAGAATCATCATATGGGCATCAAATGTCTCTTCTAAATAAGTACATGGGCAGAGCAAGTTGTAGGCATGACATTCGAGCTCACAGCAGTGATAGTTTAGCTAAGCCATTGGTACAGTAAGCAAAACCTACAGCCTAGAAGAGCTTTTAATTGTACAATGAGAAGTATCTATCTTTGTTGCACTCCTATCTCCTAGGAGTGAATAACCTTCTAGATTTTTTAACTGAAAGTGGATTCTTTTTTCTTTGTTCGCTTCTTAGTTAGTCTGTTTCTTCTAGATTTTGTTTATATTAATAAATTGTACCCGACTCCTTTTTGCCCTACTTAGGCATAGTTGGTAACGTTCCTTTGTTTTTAATGTTAGACATAGATTTTTCTTTTCTCATCTTATTACTTATCATTCATATTTAATGCTGCACACAGAATTATCTTTTAGACTCTTTTTACCTTTTGATTTCTTATATTTAATGACACACCCAATTGTTTGATATCTTTTTTTTCCCTAGGAACCTGTCACTGCTCTCTATTTAGCTGCTTTGAACTAGCTTTCATCTTTTAGTATTTATATCATCTAAGTCTTCATGTATCATACCACATTGTTCCTCATTATTTACTCCTTCTGACTATAATGCCAATCTCTTCAAACTAGTGCTACCTTTTTCTTTGTTTCCTGCTCTTTGTTTTTAATTTTCCAAGTCAGATTTACGCTTATTACATGACTCCCACACCTTAAGTATTGTCATTAACCTCAGATGTGAGACTTTATCAAAAAGGCTTTCGGAAGCTTGTCTGAAGTGTCTTACCTACAGTTGCTCGTTTGTCATCTGTGGCTGAGGAGAGTTATTGAATGACAGAAGGCTCCTCTCCCTGGAAGCTAAGTGCCCAACCCTCCGAGTCCTTTGTTTGAATGTAGGTCTCCAACATGGCAGTCTACAATAGAAGCACTTGACAAAAGGATTGATTTTACATCCAGCACTGGAAGAATGCATATAATTTCCATGTATTACATGGTGTATATACTACATAATTTGAAACATTTTTTTCTAGCTATATTCAATAGCTTGTTTGAAGCCTCTGATGTCTATATTGAAAGTGATTTCTATTATAAAAAATGGCATTAACTTTAGAGTTAAACACTCAACATTGGCAATCATTACTACAGAATTTTACCAGATATTACGAACTGTTTGCCTGCCAAACAAAATCCAAATCTGAAGTGCAATGAAGTCTATGGAGAAAGCCTTACTGGAAATGGATGAGTTTATCCTGTAGATGCTTCATTAAAGAACTTTGCTTAATCTGCATTTACATTTATAAAGACTTTAAATCATGATGATTCATAAGGAAAAGACTCAGTACATAAGGAAACAATGTAACCCCTTCAAGAAAGTCAGTGCTATATTTTGATCCTGAATACTTTGAGTAACACTGTTCATCCCATTTCAAGAAAAATATTTCATCATTGATGAATAATGAAAGTGGAGTACAAGAAAATCTCTCATACGAGTAGGATGGGGAAAAACCTGGAACTTCTGTATTAGGAAGGAGGTAAGTAATAGTTGATATGGTAAAAACATAACAAAAACCCAAGCAGTAAAAACCACATGATCAAGAACAACTGTTCTCCATGCCCTGTCCTTCAGAAAGAGGAGACATTTGTTTAAGTTAGAAGGCAGTAAATTCAAACTGGACTTTAAAACTCACTGTCACCACATCTCAGCAGCCAAAAAAATGCTGGGAAAAAAATCTCATACCTTAGTAATTAAGGCTATATTTAACAACAGAGACCAAGCAAGGACTTTTGGGAAACAATGGTCAGAAGGCATTTATTCCACCTCTATCTTCAGCACCTTTCTCTAATGCATCTGTTGCTTGCTATTACCTGAGACTACATGTCTCACTGATAACTTGAATGACACCTTCTGTGGTGCTCACTGCAAAGAGTGTTAATAGGAAATAAATTAAATCCATTAGAACTACTATCTTCACAGCTGACTTTAATTCAAAGAAGCTTTGAATCAAGACATAATCAAACTTTTAGCCCTGAGGCTTCACAATCATGTTAGACTGATCAAAGGGGGAAGTTTTGTGTTATGTTTAATCTAATCTAATTGAGGACTGCTACTAACACAGGTGGTTTTGCTCTCCTTCCTGTCATCCCTCTTCATGTGATCCTGCCCTTTTGAATTCTTTTTGCCTGTTTGTGTGGCTCACCTTTCTGATCGAGCTTATTCTGCCGTTACTTACATGTTATATCTGGTAGTAAGCAGGCACTGGGAAAAATGTGAGTATGAGATCATCATGGCCCACTTTTGAAGTGGATTATGCTTAATGAAAGATGTGCACTTAGGTCAATTTTTCTTCTCATACCTATACACATGTTCTTCTTCCAGTTTTTGACAGCTAGAGTGGTCAGCACAGCAGATTTTTTTTTGATATATGATTCATACCATAGCTCAAAATAAGTGAAGCTAATGCAAGGGAATAGCAAGGAAGCCCTGGTGAGCAGGTGGAGGTAATTATGGACAGAATTACCCTTTCTAATGGCTGCCTGATCTAGGTTGATTTAAGCTGGCTATGGAGCTATCAAAAAATGCCAAATTCAGGTTCCTCTAATGAGTATATTTCACACAACCTTTCAAAACACAGTGAAATAGGTCGTCTTGTACCGAAAAAATCTTTATGTCCCAGAGAGTTCAATACTAGCTCTGTTTCTGATCTGAGAGTCTTAGATGACTTGAGGCTATATACAGGATAAACAACATAGTGAATTGTACCCAGAAATAAAAATGTAACTGCTGCAGGGCAGACAGCAAGCATTAAATATGTTCCTCACAATGACTCAGCTGACTCCAAAGATGAATTACTCCAGTTAGCACTAGATTAAGTTGCCCTTGCCAGGTGTTTGTCTGACATAGTAGGATAACCTGTTTGGGTAGTGTTTGGGCTGCATGGATGTGGGTCCTTGCTTTCAGCTCAACCTCGGAGAAGAATGCTCAAACTATACATGGCAATAAGACAGGGAGAGTGAGAGAGGGAGAGAGAAAAAGCATATATGCTATTCTGAGGTCTAAATATGTCTGGCAGAACTCTGTGACAGTGAGATGTATTGACAGAGGTCAGTTAAATTTACTTGGTAGAAAATACATCACCAACAGAGTTATGCAGACTGTGTCTATGCTCATCAGTATCATTTCTGTCCTACAGGTACTGAATAGAAGTCCATTTTCTGGAAATCCCATCCCTGCCTTGCTAGAGTGAAATGGTTCTTCTTTTTATACACTTTTAGCCAAGACACCAAAATTACTTTGAATATTGATGACACTACAAACTTAAACATTGCTGCGTTCTTGTTTTACTGTTAAAAACCCCCCAAACCCAACCAACCAACCAAACCAAAACAAACAAAAAAAATAAAAGAGAGTGAGGAAAACTGCAAAAAAATTTGTTAAGGGAGCTCTTGGATAGGAAGAATAAAATGTGAGTCTTTCTTTGTCATTCTCCAAATTTAAAGGAGTAAATCTACTGAGGGATCACCCCAGACAACTCCATAGAGAAATCATCAAAGCCAAAAGTGGTTTTAGCAATATTTACTGATGAAGAAATGAAAGCATTTTTATGAACTTTGTCTTTATCCAACATCATAAATTTCCCAGATTCTGTTGAAACTGAATGGTCTACTAAATAAAGATGTCTATAAAGTTTAAAAGAGTATGAAATTGCTTACACAGGACCTCAATGGGCAAGGTAGGGTAGCATTTGAACATGAATTGATGTGAGTGTTAGTTAGTTAGGTGTAGCCAAGACTACCTCAAGGTGATATGAGCATCAACACAGATTCTTCAGCATTCATTTCCACTGGTGTTGCTCAATAGCTACTTGGAAACAGATGCAGGAGTTCATTATTTTCTTCTCAGCTATCTACCAGTATACATGTCCACCCTCATGGAACATTTTCTAAATAGGACCTTTCGTTCCTACTTATCAGTTTGCTGAAGGATCGGATACAATCTGCCATAGTAATATCTGTCCACATTACATTAATAAAATCATGGCCATATTAATAGTCATCTCATCTTTCTCCCTTCCTTTTCTGCATGTGTGTGTGTGTGTGTGTGTGTATTACATGTGCCTATAAAAACACACACAAGCTTACACAATCATGTTACATACACTCATAACCACATAATAGATATAAATATATTTAAATTATTTACTTTGATGATGTAGACATAACAGATGTATACAAACATAAAACAGATTTATAACTGTAAATCACCAATGTACTTAGTAAGTTCTCATGAATTAAAGTTTACTAAAACCACCTTTCAATAGAGTTTTTAATCAAAAGGTTCTTTCCCAGATACTAGACAGGTGATTTGCTTAATAATTCAGTGGACCCATAATAAATAGGTTCAAATCCCACACTGTGGTAAAGTTTCACTAATTTGTTTCTGCTTATATTGAGCTCAAGTACCTGAAGTTCTTGTAACATAATGGCACACTGACAGGGAAGAGACGGTGCAGGAAGAAAAGGAAATTACATTATTATTTTTAGGAAGTTTCATCATTCCCACTGGACCTGAAGCACATTATAATTGTACTCAAATGCACATAACAATGTGATTCATTTTTCAGAGCATTAATAACCTGAAAGTATCAATAAGCCTCCTAGTAACAGGTTAAAATTCGTTGCACTTCTTATCATCAAATGAAAATTGCATCAACTTCCAGCAGATATACTATTTCTTTGATGCTTCATGCCTATTACACTGTTCATATTGTGTTACATACAGCAACTTAACACAATATGAATCTTCAAACTGGATACGGCTCACATTTGAAATAGTGACTGGGGGAATAATATGGGGTGACATGGATGGAATGAAGGATTTTGATTCTGTTTGATTTTGAACTTCTTTACATTTTTGTCTATAAGTCAAATCCTAAAGATAAAATTGTATTTGCTCATCATCGCTGCTTTGAAAGTTTAAAGGAAATTTGTGCATGCATAAACTATTCATTTAATGTGAAGGAAAGGATTAATTGCATTTTGCATTTCTCAATTCAGCTGAAAATTGGTGCTATTAATGATGCTGACAGGCAGGAGCCAGGAACCTGAGTCTATAAAGCATTTTCATACTGTAGGCATTCTCTCCCTTGAGGGTTTCTTTAGGAATCTTTTATAGGAGCTGATAAAGCACCAGATGTCTGAGGTGTTCAAATATCATACTGAGAAGAGCCGCACAGTGCCCTGATGGACATTTTGAATTGTAAAGCCTTGTATCTATATCTCTTACTGCTTACAACCATCTTAATTCCACAACATTCTATTACACTGTTCTGAAGCAGTAGAATAGTAGAATAACTTTGATATTTGTATGTTTACAGCTGTGATCAAATTGTTTTCTAGTATGATCAAACTGACACACAGAAGGGAAGAAAAACCCAGAAACAAAATAAAACAAGTTTGAAAGCTATAACTGAACTTACGTATACCATCTCTAAAACATTCTTGCTTTATTATTTTACCTCAGATATCAACTACATAATAACTTAAGTTAAAATTGAATCCATATTACATTGCTTTTGTTTTATTTCTATATACTTTTTTTCCCTGTATATAGTTATTGAATAAAATTGTTTATAAAACCCTATTGCCTGTAAAACCTGGGGGGGAAGAAGAGAATGATCAACATACCTAGTGATTCCCTTTGGCTGGGTCGCAGAACATGAGTGGAATTTTCTTAGTGTCTAAGTATTAAACATTGATTTTTTCCTCTTGTCTTGTTTAGTTTCCAGTAAACTGAAGTTTAATATATAGTCTCTGACACTGGACTTCTACGCTATCAGTTCCATAGTCTATAATCATGCTTCAGGCAGATGGACTGTCACTAGCAGGAGTTTTGAGTATGACACTTTTTGGTTTTTAAATGTATTTCATACGTCATTTTTTTTTTTGAGAAGGAAGGTAAAACTACTAGTGGTTGATAGTAAATCCATAGCATACAGAAAAATTTGTAAAACATGCAATCATGGCAAAGAATCCATCTTTTAAGTGTTATATACATGAAGCAATTAACATGACCAAATTGTATAAATAGACTTACTAAGATAGCATCAGAATCAGAACTATTAAATGTCATCTTTAAGAATGCAGGGAGTAGATTTGGTCATTTACAGAATTAGTTTTTACAAGTCTGTTAAGTACTTGGTATGACATCAGAGAAATATTTCAATAAATCCTTTAGCACCTTGAGGAAAATTGCAGGCAGCAAAAGTTCATAAGCAAGAAATCATATTAAATTAACCTGCTATCAAAGAAAATTCAACAATTTTCTACAGAAGGTAGGGTTAATGTAGTGGACATAATAGACACTGCTTAATTCCTCTGACTTCAGTAAAGTTCTAACCTATTAAATCAAGGGCAAATTTGAAATATTTTTCAAGAAATAATAAGAAATGTGGTATGTATAGCAGTGAGTACAATGAAAGCTTAAAATAAAAAAAAATAAGCATAATAATTAATGGCATTATCTTTGGTTAGGATTTATCTCTGATTAGAGTTTTTTACTTTGGGCAGTAGTGTTACTAATGATTTACAAACCCCAAAGTTGTTCAAATCTCATTTAACATCTTCATGAACACAACAGAAGATAACAAAAGTAGAGCTGAGTAAATTACATAAGGTGGAGTATCTTTTTGAGGAACATAACTTCGAATATCATCATCCAGATATCATACAGAACATTTTTTATTTGTTTCTGTCACTCTGCAGGAAACAGATTCTGCTCTCTGTTATACCAGATTTGAGCAGGGAAAAACGTGAAACAGTGTTTTCACTCCAGGTAGTTTCTGGCTAAATTTCTTGTCTGACCGAAAGGAAGGAGAGATTTACAACATGGTCATTGATTGGAGAACTTCAAGTACCGAGTTCTGAAAAAAAGATTAAAAGAGTTAAATATATGTCATCTTGGCCAAATAAAAGTTAGAAGGGTTTATAATGACAGGTCTATGAATATTTGAGGGAGCAATGCCAAACAGGGTCATATGAAAAAGAGAAGGAGAAGGCTTATTGAAAATTACTGATAAAAACAATAAAATAATAGAATAATTTCCTCAAATAAGTTTGTCAAGCTAAAGCCGAGTGTAGAGAAAAGATCATACATGTAATATGGAGATGTATTCTGTGCTGGCAGAGAGTTGGATTAATGACACAGTATATCTTTCCCAATTTTAGATTTTATGATTCTGTGATCCTTTATAGCTTAAGAGAGATTGGGCTAAATATCTTCCTCTTGAGACTACTTGAAAGATTAAAGTGGGGTATGGGAAATTCCTCAAAGAGTCTGAAAAACTTACTGTTATTGGTATAACTTCTCACAGTGAAAAGACTAGACAGTGATTAGTAATGATGCTGGCTCATGAAGTTTATTTCACATATACATTTACATATGTATATTATTATTCCTACATATTTCACTTGTGTCTATAATCTCTGTAATCAGAAAGATACTCCCAAATTGGAAGCTGGGAGGCATTTTAACTTCTGTGATTGCCAAATTCCAAATAATCTTTGTATATTTGGGCTCTATGTCTCTGTTTCATTTACAAAAGCTTTGGGATTATAGGAGCTGGATGCTAAACTCTTTCCTATTCCAGTTTATTTTTCTGAATAGGAGAATTCAAGAGGTTGACCTTATGTCTGTATGTATCCATTCACTCATCATTTTACCAGATGTCTTATGAAGAACAGGTTATACTCGGTATCTTGCAGGTATCCTTATCAGAAAACTTTATCAGAGCTGAGGTAAAAACCTAAAACAGTAGTAACAGTATCACAAGGCCAGCCAGTCAACAACGTCAAAAAATTGACTGTGTTCTTAGCTTCGTTATTTCCATTGCTTTCAGATACCTCTATGTTCTTCTACATATACTCACCTCCTAAGAAAACGGGACAGAATTTTTCATCTGTAAAGAAATAAATTGCTTCAGGGATCCATTCAAAGAATTTGTGCAGGTACTTCTAGTCGTCCAAAGTAACAAATAAATAAACAGGTGTGGAATTTCAATGGAAAGTAGTGTGTTTGAAATTAAAGCAGTTAAGGACCATCAGCTACCAGGCTAAATCTGTGCAAATATTCCATTCTGTACTGAGGATGCACTCACAGAAACACCATCCCAACTTACTGCTTCATTACAGGCAAGAAGTAATATCACTGTCCGCTGGTGCTAAGCTTTCAAAGTAACAAAGTACCACATCAGAAGAAAGCTGATGTGAATAAGAACACACTACTGATCAGAACACTAATGCAGGTCAGTTTCAATGTCTCTAGCATCATCAATGACGCGCTTATTAGCTGTGGCCAGAGAGGCTGACACTAGCATAATGAACTGATCTTCAACCATGAGCTTGCATGTTGGTGTCTGTCTGCTGACTAATCGGTACTCAGTAGAGGTCATCAGCAGTTCTGCCAGGGTCATCAACTGCTCAGATTCATTTCCATAATTGGTAGCCATCAGATTGTTAACACAGCTGAACCAACACCCAAACAAGGCCAATTCATACAATTGTTTGCATGGCTTTAGTGGTCTTTTGTCAGCTAGCAAAATGCCAGTGTCACAGCAATAGTTCACACTGCTCCCTGGAGTGACTTTCAGTGTCACTCATTGCACATCTCCCTTCACTCTCTAAAAGTTAGGAATCTGGTTCAAATTAGTCTATCTAGGCTTCCTCTTGAATCATGAGAGAAAGAGTTACTTCTCAGAAGTAATTCATCAACAATAGTGTAAGAGTCTATTAAAAAATGAGTTGCCCCTTGGGAGGTACTCTCTTTCTGTTGACTAAAGAGCAAGAAAGCCTAGATAACTTAGAGCTGAGGGTATTCACCCAAACTTTTAGAGGCCTGTGTTACCTGAGATATGACTGTAATGTCAAGAGCAACAGCATCAATATAAAACTGAACTAATAATAAAATTTGTAGGCTCTGATGACTCCTGGGTTAGCAAGTACCTGTCTGCAGTGCTTGTCATTGGAAATTTGTCAGGTCTTATGGAATGATGTGGCTATGCACCTTTTACAGGTTAAGGATCCCATAATTTCTGGTACAATGCTATTCATCAGGCATACTCTGCTGTTTGCACAGGAATCACTATGAAGTTGCTTTTTAGGCAACAAGTTCTGTGCTATAAGAGTGTGACACCCTTTAGCTTTATTTTCCTATCCCAAACTGAATTTGTCTACCTATTTAGATGCTTTTACACTGCTAACACTTGTGCATAGAATATGTTAACTAGAGATAGTAAAAGAGTGATGGTCAGATCTATGTAAGAATATTTTAATCATGTTTCCTTGTATCTGACTCTATAAATGAGTCAAGTCATTGGGTCAAGTTCATAATTGTTATTAAGCCAAACATTTGATTTTTCCTTTAAGTGTGCAAACACAGGGTTTCATCTGCTACACTGCCTTGATAAAATATTTGTACTTTGGTTAAGGTCCTGGAGGCTGTATGAGTAACAGCATGAGAACATAAAGCATTTACACTGCTGCTTAAGGTATGTCTGATTAACTAGTAAAGGAAGAAAGAAGGATACTCATGTTCCCTTAGTACAGTGCCATTCTTTCAGCTTTCATGACCAAGGTGACATGATCCATGTGATTAAAGGGAATTTCTGTAACAAATCATCTTGTTTCTATAAAGATAAAATAAAATAAAAGAGTAGGTGAAGAAGTAAGAATAATTACCAGAACTCAGGAAAACAAGGCCTGATCTGATGGCATGATATACAAAGCTTAGGAGGAGAGCATAGCCCAGTATAGATACAGAAATAAAAAAATTAAGTTACAGCCCCACTTCTCAGGAAAGCACAGGCAATTCTTCTCCAAAATAGCCCTGGTATTGTGCTCCAACAGAAAAGAGATATCTGCATTTTCAATATGACTATAGAATTGGAAGAATTTGCTTCATTCAACTACACCATCATTTTTCCGTCTATTCTAACCGTAGACTATAGGGAAGACCCAAAAGTGTTCTTCTATGATCAGGGTCTAAATACAACAAAACTGACCTTTAATCATGCTAAATGTGAAGTGTGAAAGAGCCCAATGTGTAATATGGAGGAAGAGTAATTTGGACATTTCCATGGCTACAGGAAAAGACCAGGCTCAGAGCAAACCATAAACTCTGCAGAAGAATACAGAGTGATATGCTGCAAAACACCAAATACCATACTGAGCATGTACAGTATAATGAGAGGAATCAGGTCAGGAGAAGGGGGGCAGGTAATTAATTTTTTATCTCAGTGCAGAATTGGTGAGACTTTGTTTGAGTGCTTTACACTGTTTTGGGCTCCATAATACAAAAAAGATTTTGCTGAATTGGAAAGAATCCAAAAAAGAGGATAACAAAAATGATAAAAAAAGTTTATTAAGAAAAGAGAATTTGCAAAGCCTCAGGAAAGTAAGACTAAGGCACAACATGAAAGCTAATTCTAAATACCTGCAGGGGATTAACAAAAAAAGTGACTGGGGGTGGAGTAGGGAGAGAAAATGTATTTCAGCGATCAGTTCAGGTACAAGAAAAATAATTACCTCAAATTAACTTTGCGAAAAGGAAAAAAAAAAAAAAAAGATGTCTCTGTGCAGCTTGCAGCCAGTCTCACACAAGTCAGTTCATTGACTTTCCGAGTAGGGAAACCTGAGATGTACATAGTATAAAAGCATGTGTGAAAAAAACAGTTATTTGTCAGTGGTAAGGAAGGATTTGTCTGTGTGAATAAGGGCTTAGTTTTCTTCTGTTTCTGGAACTCTGACTATGGGCTAAAAAATCTGTTGCTTTTTCTTTCTTTCTTTTTTTTCTTGTTATAAGAAACACCCGACTGTTAACACTGAAAAGTTGATAAAAGCTTTACTGAAAACCAATATTTTCAAATATATGCTCGATATCTGAGCAGACAAATAGAATATGAATAAAAGTGTATGGAACTATATAACTAATTTGTTCACACATATTTGTCCAGGAAAGCAAAGGATTGATTCTAACTTGCATTTATCCCAAAAGTTCTTAAAGTTTTCTGAATAATATTTCAGTATCAAACTAGTTTATATCTAACTACTGAGTGTTCTTTTCCACTATTGAAAAAAAAAAAAGAAAGCTAAATTCAGGTAGAAACATAACCAGGTCTGTACACTTAGGCTAATGCATACTTCCTGAGCTATCATATACCATGTATATTATATACATGTGGGCAAAGACCCGTCAGGGAAAGAAAGCTAGAAAACAGTGATAGGAATCAATTTTTAGCTAGGTCCTGAATACATACTACATGTGCCCAAATGCAAAACTGTGAGAACAAAAAATGTTCTTTTTTCTTTTTTTTTTTTTTTTTTCCATACACTTAAATTATACTTACATTATCTGCAGTGGAAATGTATGAGACTGCTCAACAAATGTCAAAGCAAGCTGAGTCTTCACAAAGCTCTAAGAATCCCTGAAATTCCCTACTCTGTGTTAACAAGAGTCTAAATCTGGAAAACTATCTTATTAGTTGCACTTGATAGCATACACATTAACAAAATAATGCAAAACAGAATGTTTTCCTGTGCTAATAAAAGGACAATTTTTTTTTTTTTTTTAATCAGAACCATGGGATCTTTGGTTTGGGGTTTCCGTCTGCCTGTTTTTCACTTTGCATTTATTTTAAAGTGAAATTTGATTTTTTTGCTGTTTATCAGTAAAGAGCTGTGATCAATCATCTCTTCAAAGCTGAACACCTGAAATCACAATAAATAACTTTTAATTTCTTGGAAAAACATACAAATTGAAACACAGAAATACATCTTGAAAAGATATTGATCCATATGTAATCAGAAACTGCAAATTACTCTCCCCTGAGTAAGAATACTTTAGAAGCTGTCTCCTGATCTCCTAAGCAGTGAAAGCATTTTAGCTGTGAGTTCTCTGGACTATATTGGGAACTGTGTGGCTTAATTCCCAGACACTACTTCAAAATTTTGAGGGCTAATTATCAATTTCAGTTTTCTGGTTTACATATTTAATTATATACAGCAGCTATATGAATACATTGCAGATCTGACAAATGGTGAGAGCAATACACTTTTAGTGCTGGAAATATGCTGTTGGCACTAAGCAGATAACATTAATAACAATAAAATGAAATATACATTCCAGTTTTAAATTTAGCCATGTTTATTAAGGATGAAAGAATTTCTGTGAAATTCTGTGAAAAGGATGAAAGGACTCCCTGCTCTGGAGTGTACATTTAAATTTCACATCACGTCACCTCCAGCTAATTGTTAAACTGGGTCAGAGAATTCTGATCCATTATGTTAACTCTTCATTGAGAATTTGGTACCTTCCTTTGTCACATACCTAACTTCAGTTCAGGAATGAATGTACTAATTAATTCGACTAGTTCCAATTAAGTGATGATCATTTTGCAGTAAGATTATTTGTGGTTGATATGGACTTTTCCTGGACCTTGTTGTATTTTCCTCTCTTTTCTTAATGAAAAGGAAAAAAATGAAATCTTGTATCTTTCTAAACTGTTTCTGAGGAAGAACAATCAAATGTAATTTCTTAGGTTTCCTAGCACTTACAGAAAATTGGCTATGTGAAATGAGTCCAACGGCTTTAAGCCAAAAAACACATCTGGATAAACCTTTTGTGTGGTAGCATAAGACTGCCACAGCACAGATACAAATCTCTTTTCACCTAGAAAAGCCCATAGAATTGCATGCTCTGTGCTGCAGTTGTACTGTTACTTTCATTTATCATTTCAAGCTGTGTTATTTTGATGGCTTTTCAGTTGCAGGACTAGCAGTGCTGATGCAGAGATAATGAAATACTGAAAGCATCAAACAACAGGGCTGTCTGTAACTGGTAATGGGCATCCTTCCTCAGTTTATTAACTCCAGCTGTGCTGTTTGACAGTTTTTGTGAAGAAGTACAGCACAATGTGAGAATACTGAACAGAGAATGAAGAAGCTAGTGTCAAGAAGTAAACTGCATTACACACAATCCCTACAAGTAGACTTGCAGAATGTGGAAATCATCATCATCTTTTCAAAATTACAATCTCCTTCTTCAGCAGGACATAAAGTGACCAATATAGAGACCTTCGGTGCAAGTCTCAGAGTACAGAACTTCTGTCACAGTGCAGTTATTTTCTGATATGAAATGTGTTGCCAACACCTTGCACATAGTTAGAAAGAAGATACATGAAAGTATCTAGTCTTTGTTAATAACATTAGGCGGGACTTAAGATTAGATGTGCAAATGATAGCACTGCTTCTGAGAAACTCAACAAAATACTTGGGATTCATTGTTATTATTAAAACGTTGTCCAGAATAACATTTGGAGGTTATTATATCGAGTACCAAGCACTGAGAAGGACTGTTGATGAGGAAATAGATGTGACATAATGTTGCAGATCTTGCTTCTTATTGGTGGTTATCCTTTTTTTTAGGGTTTCTAAGAGTCTGAAAGTGACTATGCTAGAAAGCTTTGTAAAACCTGTGAAAGCTTTTTAATAATGTACACTAAGTGGGAGTATTGCACAGTGTGTTCTCAAAAGTGTATGTTGACTCAGACATGCCACAAAGGCCTGTTCTGTGTAAGCTGTTGTGAACAGGCCCCACAAGTACCTATGGATGTGGATGGAGGAGTACTTATCAGAAAATAGCAGGTCAAAGAGAGCAAAAGTATTTGCTGAGAGGTACTGCTTGAATGTCTCACCAGAACCGATAAGCTCTGGAGCCTAGTGGCTCTGCTGAATCTGCAAGAACTGTTAAACTTCGGACACTATGTGTCTGCCCAAGGCCACCAGCACACAAGAGCATCAACAACAGGTTGTATAACTCAGGCCACGGCCAATCCTGCAGGACTGTATATACATCTGAAACAAAGAACCTTTGAGGGGCTTTATCACCACCTACCAAGGAGTCACTGGAAAGTCAGTATGACCCTCCCCTTCTTAGTAAAGAGCTGAGTTTGGCCTTCCAGGTGTTACTGCAGCTGCATACCTATGAGTTTGTGCGAGCAAATAATTTAATGAACCATGTCAATACTTATCTGCTGTTAACAATAAAAGCTTAATTATTAAATAAGTGTTCTAATAAATTGGTTGTGATCTGTGTCTCCCCTGAGTCAGTCTCCTACCACAAAGATTTACAGCATTCAAGCCCTGTGGTAAGCAGCCAGTGCCGGTAGCTGAAGCCTCCCACCAGTTCCAGTGGGTGCAGCTAAAGCACACAGCACCCTTCAAGAAGTGTTCTCCTCTCCCAAGACTGGTATTTATATCTAGTGCAAAGGCTCCAATCAACGGATAAAAATGTCGTGTTGTTACAAAGGGTGCTATGTACCTGCCATCTTTATGGGAAATTGGTGGTGGTGGAAGGGCAAGGGGAAGGAACAAAGCAAAAGTATTTTGAATGGATGAAGAAATGAAAGTATGTTGTTTTTTTTTAAATTGATCATTTATATAAACTGTTACAACAACATCAAATGGGGTAAGATTACAGTATTGCTGCTGTTACCTACCTCTCTTACCTGAAAGTGCCTTGATATTAAGGTCAATACAGGCTGAATTAAGGTCAAGATAGGCTGGAATCTGCAGTTGTCACAGTACAAGGCTGCTTTCACTCATACCCTGGGGTTTTCTGTCACCAGCTTTCCCTACCAGCAACTTTGTGGACTACATTTCATTTTCAAGTCAGAGGCTTGAAATTTTTTGCTATTACTGCAGCTTGTCAAAAAACAGGGAGGTACCCAGCAGCCTGGTCGTAAACCTGAGGAATGGGTACAGGTGAAGGTTACAAGAGAGGAAATTATTATTAAAAAAGCATTCAAAAGGCATTGACAAACCTGCTTGCAAGGTGTAAAACATCACAGATTAGTAAAACATGTAATTTGGCTATGCCATAGCTGAAACAGAGGTTCAAAATAGGGTCTGTTGGCTGTTTTTAGACAGCTTTCAATTACAGGCTAATGAATGCCTCCATAAAATGGTATGTGTGTGTATAAAATAACAGCATGTCTATATAACTAAATGATAAGAAAAGTATGTTTGGGGAGGTATTGGATATAGATAGAGAGGATGGCAGAAGCATTAGTATATGCTTTTATCTCTTTGGAAAGGAGTAAGAGTGAGTGTGGCAGCATGCCAACTGCAAGACCGCAGGACACAGCAGCCCTGCCTACTCTTGGATGGTGACTGCTGCTGAATTGTATGCACTAGCTGCCAGGATCATTCTAGCTCAACCCACAGACTATGTTTTCTTGGAAATGTCATACAGGGCCAGTATGTTAGCAAGTCATGTCTTTTATTCTTCTGGAAAGCCCATATTCTGCTGTTGAAGAAAAAAAAAAAAAGAGAAATAAATTTTTTCCCTGACATTAAACAAGATCACAAATTAGATTTGATTAGCCCTTTACATCTTCCTTAATTGGCTGGAAGGCTTGAGAGAGCCATGAGTCAAAGTGCTCCTGAGCTGGACATATGCTTACTGGGCTGTTCTACTTTGTTAAAAGGATGTTACTAGCTAATCTCAGTACTCCTTTCCAATACTGGGAATGACATTTGGGAAAGGTATTATTAAAAAAAACAATCTACACGCCTGTGGCATTGGTAACATCTGGGAGTAAACTGTCTGTAAGTGCCCCAACAAATGTGGGACTATGTGACAAGGAGAATCATAAATGTGGTCACAGTCTTTCTCTTGAGTTCCTTCCTGATAGATTGCCTTTATGACATATCCCAAATTTCAGTGAAAGTAAGGCTAGCAAAAGGCTGGGCTTCAGTCTAAGTCTCAACTGGACCCTAATGCTAAAAATAGGTGCAAAACAAATGCTCAGAGAATCACACAGCACCAAAATATAATGTTGGGTATAATTTAGTTCAAGGCTGGTGTGTGTATAAACACACCAGTTACAGCAGAACAGGCTTGTACCACAAAAGCCCAGAATCTAAAAGCTGAGAATTTTTCCATTTCTCCTCATGGTTTGAGAAGCTTCAATTTTCTGGCTGTTTTGCTTTGGTCTTTGTAGTGTCAGAAAACATGTTTGCATTTTCACTGGTGTCACTGACACCTTGACAAGTTTGGAGCCACAAGGCAGAAATAGCAGTACAGTCCCTGATGCACTGCCCAGGAGATGCACTTCTGAGCTGGCCTGGAAGGATACTTTATGCCATGCATCTGTCTGATGCACCAGGTAGCCCTGGGCATTTCTCCTGATGCTGGCAGCACAGAAGTGAATTCAGCCTACAATTTTTGAAAGACAGACACCCAGAGGTAACAGAGATGCTCCAGCTTATATCTGGACCTCAGACAAATGGTCAGTTGGTCACTTTGGTGGTTAAAAATCTGCTTGGTGGATTGAGTCTCTCTAGATTCCAGGAAAAAAATAAAGATAAAAAAAAGTCAGTGGTGGGATTTTCAGAATCATTTAAAGTTGTCCTAATGCTGCTCTGATATGAATGGTTTTGATCTTACCCTCAACCTAATGTCTGTTTTTCTTGTGCTCTGTTATCCCCTTTCTCAGTCATTTATATGGGCTCTTTCCTCACATGTATATGCACTGGACATTTTTGCTAGAAGGTTTTAGTTTTCTCCCATGTTTTACCTGATATCAGTTTAATCGTTTTGATCCACATTATTACAATACTCTGCAAAAGAAATAACAATACACTGACTATTTTGAAGCTGCCCACTTTGAACATAGAAAAACTAAATGCCTGAGTTTGATAGAGAAGAGAAAAAAGTTCTACAGAAATGAAATGAAAAACTTTTCTTAACTACCTACACAATGGCTTACTCAAGCCAGTGGTATCATGTTTCTTTCTTTCATCACTTCTAAATGCCTGCACAAAGGAGAAGAAAGGAAAGCTAAAAAATATATTACATACTCCTGCTCCACTTGCAAAACACAAGCCTTGATTCAAAGCCTGGCAAACCTGTTAAGGAATCTTTTGTTGTTTAAGACACTCATACATCATGCAGCATATCACTGTATTCTTCAGCAATCACTTTCTCCACTCAAAGCTAGTATTTTGACTATGAAAAATGTATATGTTTTTCTTTGTCTTGGATTCTCACTTTTAAATGGTGCATGATAAAGTGTGGCAAATAGTCTTCTACCATTGTAAATCCACCAAACCAAAATATATTGCACTTGTCCTTGAGAAGTTAATATATACAACTGGGTTCACTACAGTGGTAATGACCCACTCCAATTTTCAGTATTCTTCTTAGCATTATATAAATCTCAGCAAAAGCTTACAGTGAATTACTTTGACTTTCAGTACTGTGGAGACTTTAGGTGTGTCAGGAACATGCAGCAAAACACCTTGCTACAAATCAGAACCAATCCTTAACAAGAAAACAAGCAATTTTTTTCTTCTAAGGAGGAGATACTTTGAAAGGAATGGTAGACTTTATTTCCAGCATCTCTTTTCTGATTGTCAGCTAAATGTGCCTTAGCCCGTCAGGACAGAAATAAAGAAATAATTCGCAAGGAAGAATGTTTGACTTAACAGTCCTGGAATTCAGGGACCTAATCCTGTTTACACCAGCTGTGTCCTCATTCTGTATATATGAGGATATAAATGCAAAATCCTTTAAGTGGTGTAGGATTTTGGCATATATTTTTCTGAAAGAAACATGCTATGCTTCTAAGTAAAATATTTTCAATCATTCCTTCTATTTACGTTGACCCAGTTGTGGGTATTTAAGGTGTTTGGTCTAAGCTCTTCAATTCCAGCTTTGCAAAAAGGATCTTTCCAGACAGCAAAGAAAATCAAGACTTTTCTCCTGCATTAACAGCTTAAAGTTATTTTTTCCATACTAGTTCAAATTAGTTTTTTTCTTCTGATCAGTTGTTCTATTTATCAATGAATGTTCAACTGAAAAGAGGAAGAATTTGATAAGCAATAGTCCTGAAAATACAGCCAAAGGAAACTAAAATGCATCCTGTTTTCTCTTCAGGGAAAACAGGCATTTGCATTTCTCTAAGCAGGAGACATGGATCCTGTGTTACCAACAAATACTTTCAGTATTGTAGAGAGAGGTCAGCCCTGTCTTATATCCTTTCATAATCAAAGGAAATTGGAACTGCAGTAATTGACTGTTGCCTAAAAATTATATCAATAGTTCTGATCTAATTTAAACAAACCCTACTGACGACACTGCCATTAGCAGTTATACATACTTGCATGTGTGGAAGGATTATGAGTAGTTTATATTTGAATTGTAGCTCGGTGCTGGATTAATTGATTAATTAATTATTTTACTGACCTGACAATTAATAGCTGAGTTTGACGTAAGCTTTCTGTTTCAGAGTTATAGCCATTTTACGAATGGTACGTATTTTCTGACAGTACTTTTCATGAAACTAACTACTCTTTGTGAATCACTGAAAGCTATGCTGCTTCTGACTGACAAGTTAGTGACTTGCCTAGAAATTTATTATAACTTTAATAGGGAAAACTGCTCATAGACTACACTTTTGGAGAGACTTGTGAAATTCTCAATACAAAAGTAAATAGCATTTGGAGACTATGAAAAAACTATCTAGCTGGAGTAACAACAATAATAAAAATATTCCATATTCCTCTAACTGGAAAGCAGACAGATGAAACTAGAAAAATCTAGCCAGGTGGGGAAATCTGTTAGAGGCATTCCCTGTCTCCTCCTACCTGATTCTGATGGGCATACCCTAATTATCACTAATTATATTGAAAATATTTATCTATCTTCTAATTATTTAGGTCTCTAGGCAGTATGTGTATGCAAAGGATGGATGAAGACTTCTAACTACGCAGTTTCTTTCTGTGAATGCTACTCATAACCATGAAGCTGAGCCCAATACTAATTTTTTGAAGGAAAGGTGTTAATGAGGAAGAAAAGATGAGACAGGCAGAATAAAAAGGACAAGGGAAAAAAAATAAATTAAAAAAAAAATTAAACCAAACCCCAAAATTATTAACAGCCAAAACCCCTACACCACAATGCACCAATTATGAAAAAGACTGCAAAAAGAAATAGCAGAAATAAAAATACTGAAATGAGAACAATATGAGAAAAATGCACAAGGGCAGATGTGTTCCCAGTGCTGAAAGAATTCAGTGAAGACATGTAAGTGACAAGGAAATGCAGTGTCTCTTGCAATTTTCCTTGAGAGAACTGTAGAGGAAGAAAACCCACTTTTAGGAAAGTTGTTTCCTGAAATCAGACGTTTGGCAGCTCATGTGGACTCCGGATATTGTAACTGGGTCTCCACCAGGTACATCCTATGCTTTTGTGGAGCCCCTTGATTTCACACATTGTCTTCCTATACCTGATAGTAAGAGAACCTCTCTGCATACCAGATATCGTATTAAATCAGTTTGCCCTCCTCTGCTGATCTTTCCAGAATTGTTGAAGGAACTATTATTATTTTAAATTCCTCTTTGCACTTATATTTATTTTCCTATTTTAGTGCTGCTCATATAACATTTACCACAAGACTTTTTCTGCTTCCTGGAAGCTAACTTTCATGTGGACTGATAATCCACAGGATGTGGTAGCACATATTTTATAACACTCAGTTGCCAGCATCCAAAATCAACATGAAAGTATGTGTGTGACAGCTGACCATAATAACTAATATCCCTATGGTGTTGTGAAAATCATCAGAGCTGAGCAGTTGCATGTATTTAATAAAAGATGAATGTAGGATATTTTCTCATTACACGAGTGACAGTAACTGGACTTGCAATTTATAACAAGTTAATTTCTTTTATATAGGGACAGTGAGGCTAGACTTAAAAAACTGGCAAAATGGGTCTAAGTCTTTCTAATAAAAATGCCTTAAGGTTATTATTATCTCTCAGAAGAACATCCAAGAAGGCAAAGCAGCAGTAATCTGTGGTACAATGGTAATCTGCAATCAGCTCATGTGGTTGATTTAGAGCCTTTGTCCACGTTGTCCACAAACACAGTTGAAACAGCTACACCTGCAAACAGCACTTCCTAGTCTTCCACACTAATATGATCCTTAGATTTCTGCTAGTACTATAAAGGTCTTCACTCATGATATAACATACTGCCAAAAATAAATATTTGGTTGTCAGTGGCTGCATTATTTGCACAGTTCCATAAAACTTCTGTAAAATTTAAGCTTTAATTCAACAATCACAAAGTTTTTGAGGTATTAATTGAGGATAGTAGAAAGAAGTGAACAATAAAGCCTAGAAAAAAGGGCAATGGTTTGTCTCTAAAAACATGTTTTGAGAACAAAAAATGTTTTGAGAAATTTGAAACATAGTTTTTGACAGCTTCACAGAATCACAGAATGCTTGAGGTTGGAAGGGACCTCTGGAGGTCATCTTGTCCAACCTGTCTCTGCTCAAGCAGGACCACCTAGAGCCAGTTGCCCAGGAGCAGATGGTTTTTTAATATCTCCAAGGATAGAGATTCCATGACATCTCTGGGCAACCTGTTCCAGTGCTCAGTCACCCTCGCAGTGACAAATGTGTTTCCTGACATTCAGAGGGAACCTCCTGTGTTTCTGTTTGTGCCCATCGCCTCTCGTCCTGTCACTGGGCGCCACTGAAAAGAGCCTGTCTCCATCTTCTTTGCACCCTTCCTTCAGGTATTTGTATATATTGATAAGATCCCCCTGAGCCTTCTCTCCTCCAGGCTGAACAGTTCCAACTCTCTCAGCCTTTCCTCATAGGAGAGACACTCCAGTCCCTTCATCATCTCAGTGGCCCTTCACTGGACTCTCCCCAGTATGTCCGTGTCTCCCTCATACTGAGGAGCCCAAAACTGGACACTGCACTCCAGGGGTGGTCTCACCACTGTTGAATAAAGGAGAAGGATTACCTCCCTCAAACGGCTGGCAATACTTTGTCTGATGCAGCTCAGGATGCCATTAGCTTTCTTTCCAGCAAGGGCTTGAAACTAAGGCTGCTGTTGTATCTCGTCTGGACTGCACAGCTCTTTTGCACACTCTTTTGCCAAACAAGCCCAATAGAGGAGCTCCACATGCAATGAAGATGTCATAGAAGGGAGGAATGAGATAAAGGAGTATTGTATTTTCACCAGAAAGCAGAAGAGAGGAAAGAACAGGAAAGCCAGATGACTCATAGGTAGCTCTATTTACTCTGTTTTCACTTTGTTAGCATATTGGCCCCTTTCCTCAACCCATTTCTGAGGTACTGTATGAGACCCTTAATGAAAACATTCCTCCATCTTGTCCAAGTCTTTGTCCTCTTCTTGGAGTAAGATTTTACATGGGAATTTTACATCTCTGCTGTGCAGACAAACCCCTGAAAATTCATTATACTCAGATCATGCACCTAAAGCAGCTGTAAGGCCAACATGCTCCACTTCAGAAAAT
Source organism: Platalea leucorodia (assembly GCF_965183815.1). NCBI lineage: Eukaryota > Metazoa > Chordata > Aves > Pelecaniformes > Threskiornithidae > Platalea > Platalea leucorodia. The sequence continues at coordinate 65,502,152 of NC_138828.1, read as the reverse complement.
AGCATGGGAGATCTGGAGAATGTGAAAATTATTTCAAATGCTGTTCATTCTTTCTGTGAAAGATAAGATTTTTAAGATCTAAAACTATTTCATGCATTTCTTCCTTTTCATTTTCCTTGTCTTTTCCTTTTTCTACATCTCTCAGCAACTGTCCCTGTGGTGGGTTGACCCTGGCTGGATGCCAGGTGCCCACCAAGCTGCTCTATCACTGCCCCTCCTCAGCTGGACAGGGGAGAGAAAATATAACAAAAGGCTCGTGGATCAAAATAAAGACAGAGAGACCACTCAGCAGTTACCATCATGGGCAAATTACCATCATGGGCAAAACAGATTCGACTGGGGGAAATTACTTGAATTTTATTACCAATCAAAATCAGAGCAGGATAATGAGAAATAAAAACTAAATCTTAAAACACCTTCTCCCCACCCCTCCCTTCTTCCTGGGCTTAACTTTACTCCTGAATTCTCTACCTCCTCCCCCCTGAGCAGCGCAGGGGGATGGGGAATGGGGGTTGCCGTCAGTTCATCACACGTTATGTCTGCCGCTCCTTCCTCCTCTAGGGAAGGACTCTTCACACTCTGCTCCTGCTCCAGCATGGGGTCCCTCCCACAGCAGACAGTCTGCCACGAACTTCTCCATCACAAGTCCTTCCCACAGGCTGCAGTTCTTCACAAACTGCTCCAGCATGGATCCCTTCCACGGGGTGCAGTCCTTCAGGAACAGACTGCTCCAATGTGGGTCCCCCACAGGGTCACAAGTCCTGCCAGAAAACCTGCCCCAGCATGGGCTTGTCTCTCCACGGGTCCACAGGTCCTGCCAGGAGACTGCTCTAGCGCGGGCTTCCCACGGGGTCATAGACTCCTTTGAGCACCCACCTGCTCCAGCGTGGGGTCCTCCACAGGCTGCAGGTGGCTATATGCTCCATGATGGACCTCCATGGGCTTCAGGGCGACAGCCTGTCTCACCATGGTCTTCACCATGGGCTGCAGTGGAATCTCTGCTCCAGCACCTGGAGCACCTTTTCTCCCTCCTTCTTCACTGACCTTGGTGTCTGCAGAGTTGTTTCTCTTGCATATTCTCACTCCTGTCTTCTGACTGCTGCTGGTGTTGCACAGTTATTTTTCCCCCATTCTTAATTATGTTACCCCAGAGGTGCTACTGCTGTTGCTGATTGGCTTAGAGCTGTCTAGAACTGGCTCTGTCGGACATGGGGCAAGCTTCTGGCATCTTCTCACAGAAGCCACCCCTGTAGCTCCCCTGCTACCAAAACCTTATCACACAAACCCAATACAGTCCCACATTTTCATTAGTATAATTTTACTTTTCTTGTTTTTCTCTTTTTCTTAAGCTCAGAAGTGTAGCTGCTGTTTCATAAAGAGACTGCTGGTCAGAATTTCTGTCATCCTGCTCTGTTCATTGGCTCATCTCATCTGTAACAGGTGTTGAGATTCAACTGGGAGGTAGTCTTCTGTATTATTTTTTACTTAACAGCATTATAATACATCTGGCCTGATGTGTCCAAATCTGAGACTTCTACTTCCAGGAGCAAAAGACACGTAGATTAGTTTCCTCTGACTATCTCTGAAACTGCACTTATGAAAAGTAGATGATAGACTAATTCTCCTATACAGAAAATATGCTTTTTTTTTTCCCCCCCTTGGGTTATGATTTAGCAAATTAATTACAAAAGCTAAATTGATTGCAACTGAGGAGAAGACTTTTTCTGTCATTCAGAAGGTTATTTGGCCCATATCAAAAGATCCATATTTGTTAATATGAATCATATGGTTCACTGAACTGTACCTCAGAAATTATTATCCATACCCTGAAATAGCTATGTCTCTGCTAAAAGCGTTAATGGTTTTGGTTTTAGTCTTTATTATTTTTTATTTCATATGCTTTAATTTTATACAGAAGTTCAGAAAAATTAAGAACAACCTTATAAAGTAAATTAATCTGTGTTGTAATGTCAGGGTGTAAGACCTGGAACTTCCACATTTGCTCTCTCATCTTTTGTTCTTCTCCTTCATGCATTGTCTTTGGCACTGAAAAAAACAGGTGTTCCGAGGGGAAAAAAAAGAGTCCCAAACCTGCATGTGATCCTGCATCATAAAGAATATGAACAAAGGTGACAAACAGAAGATGCAAAGAAATTTGGTGCTTTGAGACCTTCTTAGCTGAGACAGTTTGACTGCTCAGTTTTGTAACCTAAGTAGCAGTAATGTAAGATTTTCATTGCAAATGTTAAGAAATTGTGAAGCATGTTATGGCAAACTCTGTTCCCATCCATCAGTGCCAGGACTTGAACTCTGACTTTCAGAATTATGAAATATTGCCAGAGTTTGCTATGGTAACAACAGACAAGATAGAACAAAACCCCACATTACAGAGCCATGATTCTCTTGGATCAGATAGAAGGTATTAAAGGATCCTAAGAAATTATCAACTGGGAATGAAGTGATGATCCACTACTAGAATTATGCTCTCTCACTGTTTGAAACACTGAATGTATCTATTTTCATTTCAGTTTTCTAAGGCTTGAAGTCTTGATGGCATGTACATCATATCTATGTGGGAGAGAATTATGAAAAAGTATACTCCATTCTTGTAATTTCTGAAGCTGTTGGTCAATTTCAACCCAATTTGTCAGAGGAAAGGCTTCAATAACGCCATACTTTACTAGGCACCTGAGAATCCCAACAGAAGGTAGTATCTGCACAAAGCACAGCAACTAGGCAGTGGGTTTCTGTGTCCTAGTATCCTTATTTATATTTTCTTGCACAGAGGAGCAAAAGGCACCATTCTTTCTTGTACATGTAGATCAGGTAATTCACAAATGTACTCAGAAGAAGCATTATTCCTCATGTTCCAGTGAATAAGCCAACTAGTCATTGCCACAGGTTAGGAATAAACATCTATTTTGTTCTGTTGCTATCTCAAGTCAACTGAGATGCTCAAGGCAATTTATTCCTTCGAGCTTAGATTCACAAAGGTTAGTATCTACATGACTTAGGCTTCCAAATGGCTTTGGCAATGTGGGCCTAAATTTGAGGTGCTTTTTTAATCATCTTTTGGAACATCTGGCATAGGCCACTAATAGAAATATGATACTGAACGAGATGGGCCAGTGGTCTTGAATGCAAGGTTATTTCCTTTGTGCCTTTCATTCTGTTACTTTAACATAGTCTGGAAATCTGACAAGACTACCAGTGGGAAGAAATTAAATAACAAATAGAGTGCCAGGAACTTTCAAACCCATCTGTTTGTGCCATAAAACTACTAATAGCAGAGAGAACCTTTAGTTCTAAGTGTTTATTAGATTGTGAAACATTATTTTGAGTAATGAACTGTTTGAAATTAATTAGTCACCACATGAACCATTCAATACTTTTCAAGCCTGTTGATCAGCATTCTTGCCCCTCTGAGTTGCCCTTTTATCTCACAATACTGTTCTTAGTTATCTTTAAATAGTATTTTGTTTCAGTTATACACATGGACCAAAGGAGACAGAAGAGATGATTTTTTTACTGTCTTACTAAATACTACCCAGTAGGGTGTGCTAATCTTTGTACCAAACAAAATTTTATTGAAGTCAGGTGTAATTTAAGCTCTGTGTTTTTATGCTCTGATTTTTAACACGTACCATGGAAAAGATAGAATGACTCAAACTAAGAAAGCTACTGCTTATCTCAAAAGTAACAATAGAAATAACATTATCATATGCAGAATATATGTACATGCCCAGAAGAACATTAGGCATCATGAATAAGAAGCAGTGATCTGAGTAACACTGGGATTAAAGGTGTGTTAACCTATTTCCCCCATCTTTTACCAGATGCTGGCATCTAACATATTCCTAGTAATAAAATCTGTCTTCTCTCTAGCTTTTTGATCCCATATGAAAGATGTAAGGAACAGGAGAGAAGCTGTGGCACTGGATACATATATCATTCTCTTTAGGTCTAAATTGGTGTCCATTCCATCACATTAGCAGACATTTGGCTACACACCCATCACATGACCCAAAGAACTGAACTTCTTTACTCTCTCTCCCCAGTTCTGGCATTTCTCCTATTCACACTGGAGCTATGTTCACATTTTTCAAGCTCTCTTGGATTTGTGGATCCAGCTAGGAAAGAAAAATTAGTGTGTGCAACACAAGTCATTGGTTTCAAACTTGAATAAGGACCAACAAAGTCTGGAACTGGACAAATCTCAGAGGCTCTCAAGGCACTAAATATTTGCATGCAATACTGTCACACTGTCTGAATGATAAACATGCTCACAAAATTGGGGTTGCTTCACAAATAGTCTGTGAATCCAAAACTGCCAGTATAATTAAAAATCTTAATATTTACACAGAATTATTCCACTACAGTCATAAACTTTATCTGTAGCTCCCATCTTTTTTGAAAATTGCCTTTGAAAATATTAAGCAAATATCTATGAATCAACTGTTAGTTAAACTGTCTAATACTTTGTGAGAACAAATCCCAGCCTACGGATTTTTCATGTTCAGAGCAAATATTGCTTTTGCACATGCTTTTACTTTCTGAAATCTTCTGTATGGGCCTTGTACACAGGAACTCTGTCATCGCACTTTGCTTTGGTTTTTTTAAGCCTCAGGTAAAAAACATTTGCTATCAAGAGTGCCAGGAAATAAATAGAGAGAGGAAGGGATTTTGTAAACAATTTTTTTTCTGTCCTCCTGTTGAACTCAAGAAAGGGAATTATGCTTGGCATACCGATGTAAATACTTGAATTCATTCTGAAGAAAACAAAAGGAACATCATACCAAAATGAGGGCCACTTAACTTTATTCAGCGACTCCCCATTGACTGTATAAATTGGAGGGGTAGACAGAGAGTAGAGAAGGAGGTGTTTTCATGAAGCAATCCCCAGTTTTGTGAGAAAATTTGTTTTTTATCCCAAGATAATAGTTGGCAATCTGCAAAGATTTTATGTAGTGTTTGGTCTTTAGTTTAAGTGTTTTTAAACTTATAGCCTTGCATATTCATAAGAAGACAAAAAAGCATACTTGTTCCTCTGCTTCTGAATTATCAGTGTCCATTCATTACTTCAGTCTTGCAGATTCTTTAAGGCCCAGCTTTGAGTAGTAAACTAAAGGGAACACAGGATGGATTTAGTACCAATAAAAGAAAAAATAGAAGGTCTGACAGGCAACCATCATCTCAGAGGAATATATGAGCAAGAAAATTTTCTTATGGCTTAGTACATAGACTTCAGGTTCAAAACACAAAGGGCAAACAAAGCCAGGCCAGTAAGTTCCTTCTTACTCTTGCCTGAGCCAGACACAGATGTCTGGTAGTAGCAAAGACCAACTGACATCATGCCCAAGTAACTTCAGCAGTGTTGTGAAGACCAGGCAGTGGGCTATAGCTCAGAGATGAGAGCAGAACAGGAATAGCAGTTCAGAGATGGAGAAGTCCCTGTAGGAAAACCCAAAGGATTTTAGTAGTGTCAGGATTTTTTTCTGGCTAGGGAAAGATTTATCCATAGAAGACATGCAGATAGTCACTGGATACCTTCAAATAACAATGCTGCATCTGCAATACAAGCACTTTGTGGTGCTTGTTAGAACAAATCTGTTTCATATAGTTGCATCTCATCTGTGCTGCTTACCACTCGCTTCCTAATGCCACCCAGATTTACAGGTGACTACTGGTCTATTTGTCTCGCCACAGGAAATGTGGACAGGCTGGTGTTTAGGAAAATAAATAAAAAATTCTTCATGTGGGAATATCAGCTTGGAATAGTTATGATACAAACAGCAGTGGAAAAAGACACAATATAGAGAAGTCGGCAGACGATAAGATTTTTAAGCACTAGAAGTAAATACATACTTCATAATCACTGCATGTAAATGTGAAATGCATCCAAAGATTTGTCTCACATGCTGCTTTTTTGTGTGTGAGTGCAAAGCACAGCTGTTAGTCACCTGTGCTTTAGATTTAGAGGATTACAGTTTTCACTGTGGTCTGGGTGGACATGTGTGTGCAGAAGAGATTAAACAGTGGGAAAAAATCAAAATGCACTGATGAAGGGAAGAAAAAAAGACATCTGAGATAAATTTCATCATACTGTGACTTTGGAAGTTTCACTTTTCAGATTCTTGACAGGAATCCCTTATTCTAACAGGAGTATTTAGGGTTCGATTACTTTAAAAAAACCCAGCAGGCACCCAAAGGGTCAGATTCTCTAGTGAATCTTTTTTAGTTGAGATTAAAACAGCCTTATTTCCATCATGGGTGAATTTTGTGCTGGAAGTAATTGTCACATGTACAGGCTTGCATATCTCTTCCTCATCTTCATCTTCTGAGCCAGGGAATAGTGTCTTGGAGAAAAGAAAACTACATACTGCTTCTGTATCCTTAGCAGCTCACCCAAACATCTGTCCTAACACAAAATACATTCTAAAGAACTAAAGAACATTTTTAATATGAGCTTTTGCTCACCAGACTCAATAGAGGTGCTTTGGATCCACAACGCTGGACAGTGCTGCCTCCGACATTTATTTAAATTCAATCAACACTCATGGTTTACCACAATGTAATGAAGTCATTGCCACATACTAGTTGGACATCAGTAACAGATCTGTATGTGCTCTTTCAAGCTGTTGTAATTAGAGGTAAAATACACTAACTTAAACTTCTTTCATTAACTGTTTATGACACGGATCAGTTAACAAATAGTAACTCATTAAACCACATTAACTCAGTGCTGTGTTTGAGGCCTGAAAAAAAATCCCTTTGAATCTGTTGCTGTAGTTCACTATGTGTTAAATTTGAAGAACTCCTTGAAGGGTTTTGAGGAGTAGGTGAAACAAGACGCAGTTGTCACCTTAACGTTTCTTGGTAATAAGACCTCATCAGAACAGTATGTGATTCTATTTCTATTTGTTAAAAGAAAAAAAAATTGCAGGATAGCAAAGGAATGCTGAGTCAGGGCCAAAGCTGAAAATCATTGCTTTCCCATGCATAAGCATGAGTATAGGCTTGGTAGGTTTAGGATCAAATTCAATGTGATTAAGCAGAAGAAAAAAATGAGTTTAAAAGTATTATGAAAGATCTGTCAGTTATCTAATCCAGAATTTTAATGTATCTGATGGAGAAAAGCTTCTCACCTGAACTCAGATTCTGTTCAAAGGAAATTTTCGGTCCATTTAGTTACTCTAGTTTTCAGATTTTAATGTGACCTGTTTTTAATCAAACTGTAGAACAGAAAAAAACTGGCAACTTCTTGGTATAGAGTCAAATGAAGTTCAAATATTTACTGTTTGCAAGCAAAATATTAATGGAAATTAAATCATGTTCCTAGGATAAAGACAAATAAAAAAAAAGTTCTAATTGCTACAATTAAATTAAATGCTATTATTAAATATTTTATAATAAACAGAAAACATTTCCAGTAAGAAGCAGGTAAATTTAAGCATTGTTTTTTCAGTTAATATTATTGTTTGCATGGGCATGTGGCACATCTGTGTTCCATTAACTTTATTTACCAGGAAAAGCAAATATTGCTTCTTTTTCTTTTTCCTTCCCCTTCTCCCCAGTCTGGAGGTCACCTTTTCCAAAGGTGCTGGAGGTCAAAGGGCAGCGAAGGCTTCTCTGTACCTTGCCAGTACATTCATCTCCTATAATATTTCTCTTCTAGCTGTCACTATATTTGGCTAAGAGCTAATTTAGCTAGGAAAGCGAGTGTTCATGCCAGGGCTGATCTGTCAAAACAGGCATGTAAGTGAGCTGATTGCACAGGGCTTCTTGTGCCAGCTTTGCTCCTGAAGCCAGTTCTTCACTGTCTCCCTTGGAGTGTTGTGTGGAACACTGCCTGCATGTGTATGAGGAGTTCACTTAGGAAGACCTCATGCGCTGTGCACAAATCTGACATGTAGGCCTGGGGGTCAGAGGGCATGTTACAAGGATTTCTGCAAGGTGTACAACTTGCCATATGAAATAACTTTCTGTTTGCTAATGTCTAGCAAAGTACATCCACCAAACACAGGTAAAATAGCTAGGCCAGTATGAAAACTGCCTCTGCTGTTAAAAACTAACTTTTTGTTCCTTTTAGTTTGTTATCTATTAAAAAAAAAAGAACGAATTTTAGCTGTTTGAATAGTAGTCTTTAAACCAACAGTAAAAGAAAATATTCAGTACTCTTGAAATACAATTCTTTTGCCAACTTATTGGACTATATAAAGTCTCATATTAAATTGTTTGGGGGTTCGTTTCACAATCTTAAATAGTCTTATTGAACTAATATCCAGAAGTTTTTGGAAAGAAGGGAGGAAAATAACCTTGTTTAAAAAAAAAAAAAAACCAAACACAACACTTGGTTTATTCATATATTCTGATTCCAGAGTTCAAAAATACCTCAACTTTAATTGGTGATAGGGAAGAATGATGTATAAACACTTTGAAAAACAGGATTTTCAACCATTTAGGTAAAACTCTTACTACCTATTGTGCCTCTGTCTTTTTCCTACTTAATTTCGTCTTTCCCTCCTGGCTGTAAGTGAACAAGTAAGTTGATGACCGAGTAACATTAGATACCTCCTTACATTCAGTTTTCATGGCATTCTAAGATTTTAGCATTCTGGTTCTCATTAGCAGAAGACAATAGGATCTCTGGACTATTGCATGTAAAGAGCTGTTTATTTAGAGCTGCCTTAAGCAAAGCTCTCTCCAGACACTCTCAGCTAGTCTCCTTGCATACTTAACCCAGCAAAACCTCAGGGCTGCCTGCCTGCCCATGGAGTGAATGGTATACAGGCACTCTATCAGGAACCCAGCCATGAGCGCAACCTCCCAAAGAGTGCAGAAGCTACTTCCCAGTCTTTTTTTCCCCCATGGCTGAATCCATTTTGCCTCTGGCAGAATGCAGTCCTGTTTCAGATGTTTTCAGGCTTGTGGGATAGGTATTCTTCACAGCTCTGTATCGAAAAAGGGAAGTGTCTATTCCTCTGAAACTGAAGCTTTAGCTCTGTTTTATTCAGAACGCTCTGACAAGCATATCAGTAAAATACAGCTAAAATCTGGACAAAAGCAGTTTTCTCTTTCAGTGTACTCCTTCCAATTAGAGAGGTAATGGCATTTATTTCAGGGAGCAAGCAGAGTCTTTACAAGGGAAGGCAAGATGGGAACTAAGGGACACAGCAAGGCAGGGGCACAGTCCCAACCATGAAGAGCAGAGCAGGTCTGGTGGCAGTAATCTGGGTCAGCCAAGAGTCCACTGATTACCAGATGAGTCAGTAGTGCTGAGCCAGAAAGTCAAATCATCAAGAGAAGGTCAAGATGCTCAAGGTCGGACACAGCATACATACAATGTAGTTCAACAAGGGCCATGGGCCAGGACCTGAGCCCAAATGCAGCTATGGGCCCAAAGGGAAGAGGGTGTGTGGGTGGGGGCCCCAGATGAGATTGAGGAGGGTGATACTGGTACAATCAGGGCCTTAACTTTTCCCTCCTGGAGAGCTCTGTATTCTTGCATCAGTGTGTCACTCTTATCCCCATTCAATAGCCAGCGTCAACAGCAAGCTTCCTCTTCTTGAGTTTAGTTTCCACAGGTTTATCTGTTTTAAGCAAATTTCATTCACAAAGAAATCTGTGGAGACATTCTCATTCTGCACAGAGTCAGGAGTGCCTAAATGTGTAACCAGATCTGACCTCATTTTTGGATTTAGTTTTCAGGAATGCATTTCAGAGGAGTTTAAAATACATGGATCTTTTAGTTTTAGTATTTCAATTACATAAATGCAGTGTCTGGAAAGCTGATAAGAACTGAAATAGATCTATTTGAGTTCATGGAGCCATGTCAATTCATGCATGCAATTTTAGCATTTTGCAACGGATGCTGCTGAGCACTTTAACTTGTCTGGCAGTTTGAGAACTGTTTTAGAGCAGTGTATTAAATGAGGCATGTAAAATATATTATCTGAATAATCAATGGGACTGACTCTTCATATTGCAAACTGATGCTTCTTCTGCAGGATTGTTCATCTGAGACCTAGAGTACTGTCTGTAAACCACATCTGAAAGGAATGAAAACAAAATTTACTCAAAATTTTCTCTTCTTTCTTGCACTGCTTATTTACTTCGACATTCTCAGTGTATTTCACTATTACTGTATAGTGTCTGTGTCTTAATCTCACTTAAAAACGTGATCATGATTGTTTTCTTCAAACCCCATCATGATGTCACCAGCGTATCAGAGGAATTAATTTGTTTTTTTTCCCAATGCCTGTTTCTTTGTACTTTTCTGTCCTTCATGGCAAGATTGTCATCTCATTTTCTTTCAATTCTAAGGAAGGCTTATTATATCCATCAGTACCTATGAGATTGACAGTTCTTCTATGAAAACATTTATGCATCATTTCAGTCAAAAGAGTGGTTGTGAGTCCTAGTCGACTGTTATAATGATGGCTCCAGTTGAAAAGGAAGAAGAAGAATGGGTATATACATAAGTAACCTTGTTTTAAAAGCCACTAAGAAACACTGTTGCTGAAGTCAGCAGGGGAAGCAAGTGCCATATTGCCTTTGAAATTTTGTTTATCTTTGGATTTTTGGATATGAAAACCCCATTTTGGGCTATCTGTCCATACAAGGTCAGAAAGTTATTTGAATCAAATGGTATCAAACTAAAGGATAAGTGTCTCTGTTATTCCTCATGAGATGTTACTTGCAGCATTCCATTTTCACAGAGTGCAATGGAAAAGAAAGGAAGTATCAAGGACTCTGGTTACTGCCTTAGACTGGCCCAGATTAACATAATCTGCATAAACTGGAAATGGTCCCTAAAGGTGAAATTCTTACATTAAATGCAATTCTCTGCATCTGAGCTAGTAACCCTAGCGCCAAATGCATGTTTAGTCAAAAAAATCCCATCCTATATCCTATAAGTAGCTTAAGGTAGTTAGACAGCAGACATTTGAAGTTAGGGAAAATGAATCCTACCTAAAAGATTATTATGCCCATCTGGGTATGATTAGAGTGCAAGGCAAACTGCAGTTTTTCCTTCCTCCTTACTGATGGTGTTTTGTCTAGGGTTTACAGGCATTACCTGTTCTAAGAGACTGAAGGCTTTAAACAGGAGCTGTGAACTGAAGTGAACTGAAATTCCTGTTCCAGGGTTAACTTTTTTTTCCCCCAGATCTTCACATATATGTTGCATTAACTATCCTAACTTCCTACACAGGCACAAGCAAAGTTCTCATTTATTTCAGAAGGAATTTTGCCTGAGTACATGTTGACAACAGGGGTTGACTAGAGAAGCATATATTTAAAGATACAGAAAACTACAGAGGTATTAAAAAGTTTAGTTATAAGTGTAATATTTATATAAGCAATAAAAAGTCACAAGAAGCAAGTTAGTTTCAAAATCCATAGAATCCTCTACATAATAGAGGTCATAATGTTTACTCAGGACTTAAAACTATGAACTTGACTGTCAGATTTATCAAATGTATGTACAAATTCAATAGCTTAAAAAAGAGTATCTGAGGCCCAACTTTTCTGGCTGGTGTATTGTATACCAAAAGTTTTTTGCTGGAAATAAGAGTGAACATAGTTTGAAAACTCTTATGACTAAGTTTTGGAAGAAAAGATGATCTGCCTTTCATCCAGCCTTCACTAGCATGTTTCTTATAGGTATTATTGTCAAGATTATAAATGCAATTCTTGATTTCAAACCAATTTGCCAGCAGGAAGCCTCCTCAGGAACGACATGTAGCAACACCTGCTGGGCCAATTGGCCCAGTAAGGTAATAAGCCAGTCAAAAAAATAAAGTAAAAAAAGAGATCAGCTAAAACTATTCACTGTTTCTTGCATCTGCTGTTTTGAGGATCTCTGATAATCAGTTTCCAACTAGGAGGGGTGCACTATGCTAGAAATTTCAAAGCTATTTGAAGGAAGAAGCAAACTACTTGCTTTTGCTGTTTCCACATATTTTAACTATAAGTTAGAAACAAAATATTAAACAGAAAAAAAGATTAGACTGAATCAATGATAAATTTTGGAGTTTTTTTTTAAGTTTCCTGGAAGTCAGAATAAGCCCTGAAATAGACCCTGCTCAATGAGGATCTGAATTTTGTCACATTTCTTCAACGCGTCCTAGAGTTATATCTAGATTAAGATATAATTTTAGACCACTCACTCAGGTGTCTAATCACCTTCCATAAATGAGAAAATATGAGCTACCCATTCTTTTAAACTGTTTACTACACAGCACTCTGGAGAAAAAATATACTATTTTAGACTTCTCCTGGATACAAGCGGTTTGAAGCAGTCTTCTGGACTGAATGTCAATTTAACAAATTATGTGTTTTGCATAGGACATCAAGGACTGTGTTAGCTTTGGCCTACCTAGAAAGCATTAATTTCCATTTAACTGGACAAAAATAACCTAAAATGTGGACTACTCTGGAAAACATACATATGAAATACATACATATGAAATTAAAGCTGTAATTTTCAGATTTTTGCTTTGTTTCCTGTGCTAACCTTCAATGTTTATAGTGATTTGGTGTCTTCATACTCTGGGAAAAGAAAGCCTACTTAATGACTGAATGGTCTCTATAGCACAGTAGATCTGGAAAGATAAACTTTAGGAAACAGAAATACATGTTTTTATATCACACTCAAAGAACCTATATATTTTTGCCACCTTTATCTAGATGACCATTAATAAAGTATATAGCCATTGTAAGCCTTGGAATATTTTAAGTCATAGTGTTAAAAAGGCTTTGCTCCCATAGCAAGTCCCTCCTTTATGACCAGAAAGCCATAATCAATGTCTTAAGGACATTTTTGCTTTTATATTGACTTTTTATCACCATCTTTGAGATATCTGTTAGTGTCAGAGCTTTTTGTTTCTCTTTAAATGGTTAGCCAGGCACCTCTGAAGTAAGCTTTTACACTTTGCTGTGATTTTTCATGGTTTCATAGACTTCAAGGCCAGAAGGGTCTAGCCTGACCCCACTGTATATCACATGTTATTGATTGGCTCAGTTGCTTCATAGCAAGGCCAGTGACTTGTACTTTTCTGAAACATGTTTTCCAGCTTCTGTAATCTAAAGACCATGAACATCCATACCCTCTCTTGATATTCTGTTGCAATGGCAAATCACTTAAAAGATCACTTAAATCACTGTCTCTTAAAGATAGAAGCCTTGTTTGCAACTACGATTTATCAGATTTCAGTTTACAGCCATAGGTATTGATAGGCCTTTCTTAATGAAGAGATTAACAAATTAACTAACTAGTTGCTATTTTTTCCCTGTGAAAGTATTTATATCAATTTCCTTTTGACTGATTCTTTCTTTCCATCTCTCTACTAGCTTTTGTGGCACTTCTCTACCCGATTTTCTCCCCCTCCCCCCCAATATCCTTTAAAATATGTGCACAGCAGAAATGAGTGGACCAGTCCAATATCAGTTTCTGTAATGGATACTGAAGATATAGAAGCTCTTAATAAGGACTATTTCATTTTTTCACATTCATGGTCCTCATTAGTTCTTTTGCCACCATATTCTTATGAGTTGTTAGGAGGTATTTATTTATATTAATATTCTCTAAAGTCCAGACTTCCAGTTTGTGGTTGTGGGCTCCATTCCATGGTCCTAGATGAAGAACTTTGTATTAGTTCTGTTAAAACACATCTTATTTGAATACATTTCAGTTTACCAATCTAGCTAGTCCTCATGAATTCCGATTTTAGGGGGTGATTGTCTGAAATCGGATAAGTCATACCCTAGAAATGCCTAATTCCTTTTACAGAATGTAAAAGTAGCTCGTCTATGACTAACTCAGATGAATGAATGTAGACAAGGTAGACATCTACCTGTTGTAAAATACATGTTTTACTCTATCAGTCTTTGTGCAGGAATGAATTTATGCTTGTGGCTATAAATTTCATTAAAAATATTCAGTACTGTAAGGGTAGGTGGAAGAAGAGACCATCTGCTCCTTAAATGGTGTCTAGTCAAGGACCTTTTCAATGCAAAAGGTGGTAATAAGTAAAGGAGGAATCCATGAGCAAGAATAAACAGAGATACAACATGACCAACAAATGATAAGGGAGGCAGTAAGGACAACCAAATCTGGTCAGTCACATTAATTGGTAAGAGTATGTGGAATATGGGAATGCTTATGTCAGTGAGATTGTCTGATCTAGGACCTTGTCAAATGTGATGAAAAGGAGAAGGGGGGGAGCAACAAAGAAAACAGAGAGACACAAACATGACAGACAAACCTAATGGGACAAAGACAAGAAACAAACCTTGCCACTCACACTAATTGATGGGCTATCAGGAAACTGCAGGCAAATTAGGACTTTGCAAGGGATAAGGCTGCAAACCTGAGGGTCCAGGATGTTGCAAGGGGTCAGTGGTACCACACAAACTGATGGGGGAATGTGCGGGGGAAGGGGATCAGGAAGGAACAAAGGGGTAATAGACAGAAAGGGGTACAAAAGGGGTCAGTCACATGTAAAGCACAGCTGGTCAGTATGGTTGTCTGACTGATCACCACAGTCTGTTCGATCTTCTGACTAAATCCTTTCTTAACAATCTCTCTGTGTACTCTCATTGTGTGTGAGTGCTGCAAGAACTAGATGCCAGCTTCTGGGGGGGGACAAGAGTGAGTGGATTTGGGGCCAGCAGCTGGAGTCAGACTGGGGGTGTGGGCACCCATAGCCTGTGGAGTCAGCTACTGGAGCCAGTGGGGTCTCTGTGCCACCCACTGAAGTGAGTGGGGGTCTTGGTCCCAGCCATTGGAGCAGGAATGGTGTGTGTCCCAAAAACCAGCTGCTGTTTGGTGCTGGCTACTGGGGGGTGTGAGTGTCTGTATCTCCCCTAAATTGTGTGTGGCAGGGGTGTACATCACTCACTAGCAAGCCTCAAGCTGGACCAGCTGGCAAGTAGGAGGCCCTGGGTCCAGGCAGGGGTATCAGGCAGGGAGAGGTCTTGCTTGGGCTGGTATTTGGGAGAGCCACGAGTGTGAGTGCCTGTGGGATGAGCACATAAGTTCCTGTGTCTGTTTGCTAGTGAGCACCAAACTGGACCAGCCAGTGAGTGGGACTTGTGGAGCAGGTAAGAAGACTGAGGACCTGGGCAGGGGTGTTGGATGAACACAGGGTATGTGCCAGTACTTGGGAATCCACAGATGTGCGTCCTTGTGAACCTAGTGAGTGTCAAGTGCATGCTTTCACTAGTGACCCCCTGTCTCTACCAGCTGAAGAGGAGGAGGGCACTTGGCTGTCTGGGCTTGTGTTTTCTGTGAATCCTGTATGTAGGAGCTGTTGAAGGCAGTGCATTGTCCATGGCAGTCTGTGTGACTGGCCGTGTCAGTGTCCTCTGTGTGTGTGTGTGTGTGTGTGTGTGTGTTTGTGTGCATGTGTGTCTCTAGGACATGTGCGCAGCTTTGCTACTAGTTGAACATATGAATGGGAAAGCAGCAGTCGTGTCCCTCAGCCTGGACAGAGACCCCCGGGTCCCAGGGCACCGGGCTGGGCTCCAGTGGCCAGGCAAGAGGGACCTAGGCTGGAGCAGCAGGAATTGGTGTCTGCTCCTGATGTCCCTTAATAAGTACTGTGAGGCTATATTGAAAAAGGGTTTCTAATGTTTTCTGTGGAACCATCTGAAGAACAGTTCTGCTCTACAGTGATGTCTCGCTCTCAATGTCTTTCTGAGATATCATTTTGCCAATGCTTGACAGATTTAGTTTGCTTTCTGCAGATCTGTTTTTCCACTCCTGCTTTCCAGATTTCCTGTTCAAACCAGGAAATGGCTTATTCAGAAGAAAAGAAAACAAGAAAAATGAAAGATGTGTATATTATAACAAGATTTTAATTTTGAAGAAGACTTGCCCAGGTAGGTCACATATTCAAATTGCCTAACATACTTGTCCCTGGATTTGCTCTGTGACTACAAGACAAAAAGGAAAAATAATCTCTGTTTTACTGTTTTTGTGTGTAATAAAGCTATTCTAAAAGGAAGACAGGACAGCATATGAAGAAGCGAACGACCCAGTGGACACACTCCCTGGGCATACTGGTGAGCTCTAGGGAAGACCAGCAGGATGCTGGTGACATTGTATAGCTGCCCTCTATGTGACAGTTCATGTGGGAGGAGTGGTGTAAACCTCATTTATCCTTCAAACAAGGGGATTACATTGGGAGAAACATTTTCTTTCCAGATAAGCTTGCTGCATCAGAGCAGATTATCATTACATGCTAGCATAGAATGAAGATTTGTCATTAACAGAAGAGGTCCTGCTTGAGGCAGAAGAAAGGGAAATGGTGTTTCCTGGGAGGTGTCTGCTCTGTGGTTCTCAAACTTTTTTATTTATCTTGGGAGAAGTTCTCTAACTTGTTGGGTTCAGCTTCCTGGAAAAAGAAGCACTGGAGCTAATGTTGCCCCCAGCCTATCCAAGCCTGCCTCAAAGACTGTTTTTGACCATGCCAGGAAACTGTTAACCCCTTAGAGACTCAACCTATATGTGACAAAGTTTGTTTTCTCAAAAATGAATCAATTTCACTGACTGAGAATCATTCCTTCTCACAACTCTAAGTGACAAAGATTACTCTTTCAGTATGCATCAGCCTATGAAAGCACAGACTGGAATGATAATTTTCCAGAGACACCTCAGATACTGGGGCTTGGTTGCAGAGCCAAAGATGAATCTTGAATCTGTTAACACCACTAGAAAACTTACATATGACCCCCCCCCCCCAAATAATAAAAAAAAAAAAAAAAACAAAGAAAAAAATGCTGCTTTTACCACTGTAAAAATAGCTCAAAAGGCAGAGAAAAGACATTTTAATTTACCTGGGTTGTATCACAGTTGCTTTTCTTATAGCAGTAATTTGACAGAGAAATAAAATTAAATTAATTCTGAATTTGTATTGATTGAGATCCTCCACTTGTAGTATAAATATACATAAAATTTGCACATATAAATAAGATTGTAGCAGCCATTTCTTTTATGACCACAACAGCAAACTAAACACCACTTTATAAGCTGAGATAATGTTGGAAGTGGTAACAAAAAGTGCTTGGTAAGGAAAAAAAAGTAAAGAAAAACCCTGAGTATTTAAACCCTGTGTCACTTGCATAGTTTACACATTAGTGGAAAATTGTTCGTCATTTCTTTGAGTTCAGAGTTATGCTTCTGACATTTAAATATGTGGTGCAAATCTGTAAACCAATACCATTATTCTAACAATTTAGGAAAGCTTTCAGAGCTAATTGAAGTGTCTGTGTCATTTCTGTGTGTGTTTTTCAGTATCAAGGGCTGTAACATGGCAAAGGCAATGCTTTTGTTGTACAAAGCAATTTTTAAGTGCTTTTAATTAACATTCACTTCCAGGTTGCGTTTGAGTGCTTAAAGACACTTTTGTTAAGCATCCCTGAGGATTCTTCAGTAACAGTCAAGTGACAAGTGGCTCTCATAAATGTAAAAGAAGGTTTGGTGAAGGCAAAAAAAAATATCCTTCCACTGTTGTAAAACTCCTTGTTTTGTCTGATATTTGGCATATCCATTCTTTTCCATCTCCTTTGTGGTCATCATAAATAGCAGCTCTATGGTTTATGCAAACACAAAACATACCCTGGGACTTGGAAGCAAGCCTGATGTAGAGCTAATGTGGTACTAGCAGAAGTGTTGAGAATAAAACCAGGCAAACAGGCACATGTAGGTGGAGCCAGATGCCGTCCTGCTTGTGCACACATTGTGCATTTTGTAATTCCAGATTAAACTCATGTAAAGAGGACTAAAATTACTCTCTTGGGCCAGCCTAAAGATCCATATGGGTTACATTTATACTGTCAAATGTGTCTGTGACTGAAAGTGATCCGTAGCCCGGAGGCCGAGTGGTCCAGTTTGGTTTACCTCCACACAGCTAAGGAATAGTTGCATCAGGAAGTGCATAGTGCACCCACATGGTCTAGCATTTGGTCAGGTCTTCTCTGGGTCATGTGTATTGGATCTGTGGCCATAATATTCAGAATAATGGAATTATTCTTACAGAATTATAGTGTAATTATAGTTAATGTAATTAGCTAATTTATAGCATGGTGCTGTAAATATGGGCTGCATGACATAGGGTAAGTCATGTGAGGGTGTGGATTGTTTGAGAGTGAAGACTGAGCTGAAAGAGAAGTAGAAATTCTTAGGTGGGAAGAAAAAAGGGTGTGATCCTGCCTGTTAGAGGCAATTCTAGGCTTAATTACTCCAGAAATCCACACCTATTATTCCTTTTGCAGGAAGGATAATCAGCTTGTTTATTCTGAAAGTGAGCCCAGGAATTAATTGAGAATGATCAGATGATCAGTACCCAGTAGTGAAATGGAGAATTTAATTATTTCATAGCTATATGACTGTTTTGCTGTACCCCAACTCAATATCCTGCCTCCAACAGTCGCCAATTATGGAAAATTAGGGAAGAATACAAAAACAGAATAAACATACAACAACATTTTGCCTCCCTGAGCATTCAATAGTCTGTGGTTTAGGCACAAACGACTTTAGAGACAATATTGTTGCGTAAAATAACCCTTCATAGATTTCCATAAATTTGTGCAGTCTCTTTTTGTCTTATACACACTTTATATCCTGCGTCAAGAATATCAACAGCTTAACTAAGTGTTAATGCTGTGTCTTATACCTTCTCAGTGTCTAACAACATTTGGCAAGGAACCTTGATAAATACTTTTAGAAATTCAAATAAACTATATCAGCTGCTTTTCCATTGTTTACATGCCAACTGCATTTTATATTAATATGAATCATCAGGTAAGAATATGAGATATGAAGTTGGAAGAGAAATGAAAAAAGAGTGATTCAGATTGAATGCAAGGAGAGCTTTTTTTTCTGCCCAAGGAGGCATTTCAGCAGTGGAAGAGGCTTCCCAGAGCGGTTGTGCCATCTCCATCCTTGGGGGTTCTCAAAACCCGACTGGATCAAGCCCTGAGCAACCTGGTCTGACCTCAGAACTATTCCTGCTCTAAGCAGGGGTTGGATTAGAGACCTCCTGAGGTCCCCTCCAAACGGAATTATCCTGTGATCCTATGTTTTCTTCCAGTATCTGTTCTTAGGTGTTGGCTGCTGTTAATACATATGTATTCCAATGTAGCATTATAACCCCACAGATGTCAATGTTGGCATAAACGCTCAGAGATGCCACTGCTAACCTTATTCCATTAAACATGACTACAGGTTAAGTTTGATGTCAAATACTTGTCAAGGTTTATTGTTCAGTGTGACAGACCTTTATATGATCATTTCAACAAGTTGTTAATGTATATAAATCCATGACAAGACATCAGCAGAAAAACACATTAATTTTACTCTTGAGAGTTAGCCATGAAACATTAAGGAAAACATTTATGCTGGGCAACTGCAAAGTCTTGATACCTTCTGCTATTCTGTTACCTGAAAAAAAAAAAAAAAAAAATAGTTTCTGATAAATATTATCCAACAAGAAGATAAAAAGCTAAATGAAATCCTTACCTTTTCTGGAACCTGGAAACACTGACTTCTGCTCAGCTGTGCCTAACAGGGTCCAGAATCCTCACATCTTCCATGTTTATAAATTTTCTATTTCAGCCAATATTGAAAAACAGCCTGTTTAAACCTCTATTTTTATGTGTGTTGTGTTCCACATCTAAAATATTTTTTCTGTCTTCCTGATGGTCCACTGATGCATCAGTAGAAAGCAAATTCATCCATTTTCATCTTCAGTCCCTTTCAATCTCATCCCGGGAAAGTCTTTCCCATCCAAGTGGTCTCATACAATATCTCTAAGAGCCTCACTAGCTGTCTTGGTCATGGGGTGACCTTTATTCCAGATAGGGTCTATCTTAATGCCTTACTTGTTTCATTTTTATTACCTACTAAAAAGAAATTAATGATTTTCTAAGGAAATGTAGAATATTTATTGTCACGTCCCACCTGGGAAAGAGGGGGGAGGAGTGACTAAGATGCGCAAATCCTCTCGGTGTGGATTAAGGTGGGCCAACACTCAAGGTCCATACACAAACACCAGCTTTAATAGAAAGCTTCTATTGAGACAAATATTGAGTACAAATATTCGATACCCACCAACCCTCTCACAGTTATATCCACCCCAGCTATGCAGCTTTATGGAAAGTTAAGGTAGGCCATGCAGTACTTGACTACAATTTAACAACTTTAACAACATAATCACCTTAGGAAAAGTGAAAAAGAGAGAGAGAGAGAGGGTTCTTATAGAGATGATGATTCTGCGCAGGGTGCTCGGGGATAATAATTCCACAAATCACGCACACATGAGCATAAGCACGGGCATGACCACAGGCATACCATCATACAAACTACAGCACATTTATCAGGCTACATGATTAGTATAAACCTGCCTAAATTTACACTTATTGGTTAGTGATTAACATTTCATACACTATTGGTTTACTGTATTTAAATTAGCCTTGCTTGCTATGTAAATTAGCACGCATGCTCCTTTCAGGTGGGGGGGGCCAAGTCTTTTCGGTCCTGAATTGAGTCAAAGGTCATGATCTCCCCTCGCCACATTTACCTTTCACCTACTTTCTGCAGTGTTATCATCTCTGGCCACCGTCCAGTCTTTGGTGCCAAGATGTTCACGTTTATCGGCTTGTTAGCTCTTCTTCAAGGTTAGAGCCATTAGTTTTCCACAGTTTGTTATCTTTTAGCTCCCTCCCAAATTCCTTTCCGAAGGCACAAGTGGTTAGTAGTTTTGCTAATTGGAAAATTACACCAGCGACCAGTCAAACCAAGAGGAGTGATACCAGGACTGTCCCCCAGGCAGTAGGTGTGTGGGGGGGAATAAGATGCTTCACAGATGGCAGGAATGGGGCCGAGGCAAGGCCGCCCTGTCCCCACAGGGCTCCCTCCCTCACCCTCATGTCAGGTACTGTCCGGGCGACTGTTGCTCCGCATTGTGGTTTTAGCACCCAGGCTGTTTGAGACATCTTGTTGTTTTGCACTAGCAGTTCTCTACATTTATCAACGGAAATCTTTCAGAAAAAGTTAGACAAACATCTCCCAGAAATGATTTAGTTATTGTTGGTGACAAGAGATGAACTAAAATTTGCCATGCTGATTTTCTAGCCCTGTGTTTTTATTATTCTATGTATCAACACTCCTCTAAACTCCACTACAAGCACTTGGACAGATACATGAGATTACGTGGGCCTTTTTGGGATATATCAAGTAATGTTTTGTTACTATGGATATTACTTCCACGTTTGATTCTATTCCTCCAACACTAAATCTGTCTTGCAGGAAATGGAGAACGGTGAAAAGCAGGAAAAAAGGAAATTAAATAGATCCTTCCCTCAAATAGCACAAAATCACACATTATAATAAACTTCCTTAATGAAAATTATATTGTTAGAGACATCCTGGCAGAATAAAAATGATAGTAGAATATTTTAGATGCTGTTTACTGGACCATTGCTGAAAAAACATATGGACTCCAGGCCAAAATCCCTCTCAGTTCTGGGATAATTTAACTGGGGTTTCCCTAACTCTGGAAGGTTTTATACCAGTCATTTATTGAAAAATGCTGCTCAATATCAAAAAGTAATAGGACACTGTAGAATGAACAGTTCCACTTGGAGTAACAACATAAGAAATGTCCTGCTGAGTAAAATCATTAGTACTTTCAGCTTAGTTTTCTGTTACCAACAGAGAAATAGGAGATGCTGTCCACTGTTTGCTCTTCATTTCCCTTGCATTCCCTCAGCGTCTGTGACTTGTTTATGAGGGATGCTACAGAGTACATTCAAAGCTAGGAGCCACTTATGATCATCTTGTCCACCAATTTGTCTAATCCCTTTCTGAATCTGCAGGTACTCTGTTTTCAAAACTTTCTGTGGCAGAAATTTCCAGAAAGAAGTACTTACTCATATCTGTTTTAAATCACCTTCCTGCTTGTTTCATTAAGTGTTCCCTAGTTTTTCCATTATTGGATCTGTCATTCAGGTTATCTTTTGCCCTCATGATTTTGTAAACCTTGAAACCTTGAGTACTGAAATGAGAAAGGGCTGAATGCAACCAGAAACCTGTAATCAATATCTACAATTAATAATCAAATTATTTAAACTGCTTTAAATAGTCAAAGTGATTAAAAGCCCACACAACAAGAGTAATAATACTGAGTTTTCCAGTGCTGGATTGATATTATTGAGTGTTGTATTTGAAAAGAAACACAGCTCAACAAAATGAAGGCACTGAAGGAACATGTAAGGCAAAATGGAACACAGCAGCAGTAAGAATGTGTTTTGAGAACAAATGTAAAATCAGGGTAATGTCTTTTAGCCATTTTTCCTGACTGAGAGGTTGTATCTGTATTTGATAGAGCTTGATAGACTTTTCAATAAATTCCTTAATCACATATTGAACCTACTTACGCTTTTGGTCTCCACAGCACTTGATAATCATGAGATCCACAATTTAATTTTACTCTGTGTGGAAATGTACTTCCTTGTATGTACTTTTGCCTGATAATTTCATTGGATGCTCCTATTTCCTAGACTCTGAAAGTGAATAATTGTTCCATAATAAATTTCTTCATACCCTTCACAGTACTGTGCAACTCTACTACATCGACCCCCTGCTGTCTGTTTTGCAGGCTGAAGAGTCCTAGTTTATTAAGTCTTTCCTGATATGAAAACTGTTCTATGTCTTTGATCATCCTTGTCATCTTTCTTTGTACTTTCTCAGGCTGTACCTTTTTGAGATAGGATGATTAGAACAGCATGAAGCACTCAAGATGTGGATGTACCATGGGTTTATACAATAGTATAATTAAATACTGTGGGGTTTCTAAATTCTTTCAGTAATAATACTTTACATTCTTCCTCTCCTTTTCATTGCTATTGACATGAATCTGATATTTTTATATACCAGCTCATAATAATGTAAGAATTCTTTACTGAGTAGAATCAGAAAATTTACCTCACAGGATAGGTGTAGCAGTTATCTTTTTGAGTATATGCATTTTTTTCAATCTATTTAAATTATTCACTTGCTGCCTTACTGAATAACCATTCCTATAAAACAACTCTGTGCAACTGTTTGCAGCCAATGTTTTTTTTTTTTTAATCTCAATTGTTTTGTCTCACTAGCAAAATTTTCCATTTCACTATTTACTCCCTTCTTCAGTATGAATACGTTTGCACGGCAGAGCTCCCAAAAGTCACAATAACGTACCTTTCAACATGTAACCTATGTTGAAAATTTCTTACCTCAACTTCTTATATTAAAAGAAACTTCATTTAAACATCTTTTGTACAGCAATGGGAAAAATAATGGAAAAGAGTGAATAGATATTGAAAATATCAGTATGCATTGTGGTTTAACCCCAGCCAGCAAGTAAGCACCACACAGCTGCTCACTCACTCACCCACAATGGGATAGGGGAGAGAATCAGAAAAGTGAGAAAAACCATGGGTTGAGATAAAGACAGTTTAACAGGGAAAGCAAAAGCTGCGAGCACAAACAAAGCAAGGCAAGGCAAGGCAAGGCAAGGCAAGGCAAGGAATCCATTCACTACTTCCCATCGGCAGGCAGGTGTTCAGCCATCTCCAGGAAAGCAGGGCTTCATTACACATAGTGGCTACTTGGGAAGACAAACACCATCACTCCAAACATCCCCCCACCTCTTCCTTCTTCTTCCCCCAGCTTATATACTGAGCATGACATCATATGGTATGGAATATCCCTTTGGCCAGTCTGGGTCAGTTGACCTAGCTGTGCTCCCTCCCAGCTTCTTGTGCACCTGGCAGAGCATGGGAAGATGAAAAGTCCTTGACTAGTTGTCCTGGTTTCAGCTGGGATGGAGTTAATTTTCTTCCTAGTAGCTAGTATAGTGCTGTGGTTTGGGTTTAGGATGAGAACAATGTCGATAACACACTGATGTTTTGTTTCTTGCTAAGTAGTGCTAAATTGTTGCTAAGTAGTTGCTAAGTAGTTGCTAAGTAATGCTTACACTGGTCAAGGACTTTTCAGCTTCCCATGCTCTGCCAGGTGCACAAGGGGCACAGCCGGGGGGCTGACCCAGACTGGCCACAGGGCTATTCCATACCATATGACGTCATGCTCAGTATATAACCTGGGGGGAGAAGAAGGAAGGGGGGGATGTTCGGAGTGATGGTGTCTGTCTTCCCAAGTAACCATTACGCGTGATGGAGCCCTGCTTTCCTGAGGATGGCCGAACACCTGCCTGCCGATGGGAAGCTGTGAATGAATTCCTTGCTTTGCTTTGTTTGCATGCATGGCTTTTGCTTTACCTATTTAACTGTTCTATTTTATTTTACTTCAATTATTAAACTGTTCTTATCTGAACCTATGAGTTTTCTCCCTTTTACCCTTCCGATTCTCTCCCCCATCCCACTGGTGGCTGGAGTGAGCGAGCAGCTGCGTGGTGCTTAGTTGCTGGCTGGGGTTAAACCACAACACTAGCGTAAACTCTGCTCTGCAACAACCAAAACATCAGTGTGTTATCAATGTTATTCTCATCCTAAATCCAAAACACAGCACTATACCAGCTATTAAGAAGAAAATTAACTCTATCCCAGGTGAAACCAGGACAGTATGACATAACAAAATGAAATTAAATCTTGGTAATATAAAAGTAAACACACTAGGAAAAAGGCAATCTAAAATACCTACATGCAATGAGAGGATGAGAAGACATTACATTTGCTTAAAAGAATCACCTAAAAGAGAAGAGAATGATCTACCACTTACATATTCTATGAGTTTGATAAAAAAAAAAAATTACATTTTGAATTGCAGTGGCAGCTGCATCAAGTTGTGGAGCAGAAAAGTTGTAGTATACATGATTTCAAAAGGTCCCTTGGGATGTCTCTAATCCAATCCCCTGCTCAAAGCAGCATCAAATGAGTTCAGCCCAGGTTTCTCACAGCTTTGTCCATGCCCTGAAAACCTCCAACAAAAGAGATGCCAGCATTGGTTGGAAATCAGCTCCAGTTGACAATTTCCCTCATTTTATGGATCTTTGAATACCTCAGAGATTTTAGTTTGGTTATCTAATAACTATTACCAATGATCTAAGATTTATGTGGGAATAAAAAATTTCTAACAAAAAGAAGCAAACTTTTAGGAAACTCTTCCTTAAAGATAATATGAGAACTGTCACAAGTCATCTTAAATGAATTCTTTGCTGCATTTGTTAATGGAATGAATTTTCACTGAATTTGCTAACGTGAATGAGCCTAACACCTTTAAAATAGTTCACAAATCTCCACATGACATATGGGCAGTATTTGTTATGCGAGTATATACACACACACACATATATATGTGTGTATACGCAAGTACATATGGCATCATTGGTTATAGAGTCCTGACAACTTACTTTGATTTAGTGTATGAAATAACGCTTATTCACAATGTGAACAGCAAATATAAAAAGCAGAGTATTTTCAAACTTTCATAGGATATATAATTCAAAGGGTTAATTTTTTTTTCATGCACAAACCATATTGCCAAGGATTTCTTGTTTATGGAAAATATGATGCTTCAAATTTGATTTAGTCAAATATAACAGCAGCCAGTCAGTAATTTGTGGTCAAAGTATAATTTTCTTGAAACATAAGCTGCTCTTTAATGTAATTTTCATGAAACCATCCTTCAGGATGTGTGCAGCCTTCAGGTCAGTAAAACACAGATTTCAAAAGACCTTATTCTCTAAGGAAAAAAATGTCTGTTTGTATTCCTATTTGAAAGCAAACACACAAGTAGTCATCAAACTTACAGCTTCCTTAGATACATCATTAATTTATGTAGGCTTGGAAACTGTAGTTTGGGCCTGATTTAAATTTCTGGTGTTCAGCAAAGTGTTTGTTCTGATTGGTTCTTTAATAGAAAAGTTTAGGACTGAAATCAGATTGTCTGATTATTATTGTATCAAAGTGATGAAATACATTGAAAGACATTCAGTGTATTTCAGGTACTGAAATGAAGTTCCAGTTATCTACCATAGGTAAAACTTTCCAGAACACAGAAAAATGTTGAATTGGCAGTTTCTGAAAGCTTTCCTTTATGAAGGTATTTGCTTATTTATTCTTGTTTCCGACTTTGAGTCGTCACTGTTTCTTTTGTAGGTGGAAGTAATGACAACACTGAAACAGCTTTGAGAGGCTATTCTCTGGTTCAGTGAACTGAAAATTACACAATCTCTCTTGAGATTCTGTTTAAATTTTTGAAGTGGTTATACAAAGTCTTCAAAGATGTTTGCATTAAAATAAGTCAAAGAAGAAAATAAATTGGGGACAAATCTAGCTTACCTTACTCATTTAGGTTGTCCTACAGATGTTAATAACACAAAAAAGATGGGAAAATAAATTTTTGTTATATTAAATTTCTAGTCAGCAACACATAACATACTTTCAATCCATGAAAGAAACAATATTTTTTAACAGGGTCATATTTAAATCTATTGTTCCGCAGTAATTTCTGTAACAGTCTTTATTTTCTATGGATCATTATTCGATTTCATAGTACTTTTCCATGTTGAGGAGGTGACCTAGAATGTAAGTATGCAAAGATGTTTTCAGAGAAGAAAGGAGGGGAGGGAGTATGGGCTTCCGAATGTTTATGACTATTTCCTCAGCAGTTCTTCAATGTTTTCTTGTGCGTTTGATATTTTGCTAATCTCTGAGTGGATGTGAAAATACACGTGTTAAGAATGAAAGGTAAATCCCCTATTTCATGCTGACTATTCCTCCTTGCAAAGAGAGGGGGGAAAAGTGAACCAAAAGCAGGCTGAATGCTCTTTCCACCTGAACTACAAGGATTAGGAATGAGCTTACTTCACCATACACATGCTTTTCTGGGTTTCTAAAGACATAATGTGACATAAATTTTCTTAAAATGTTATTTCACTGGATGAAAAATTAACTCCCCAGATTTTCAGGAGTTCTGAGAATTAAAATAAGAAATGTTACCTCAGAATTCAAGAAGCTTCCCAATAACACCTATCTTGTCTGGCAATTCTAGAAACATCACTTCTTACAAAGGTTCAGTCAAGAATTCATACAACAGGACACAGATGACTACTCTATGTTATTATCTGTGTTTTTCTTATGTAGAGAAGAAATATGAGTCTAAGTATCTCCTTGGCCTTCATACCCTAACATTTTTCTAACGTAAAAACAGTAAAGCATGTTAAAGTCCCCAGTATAAAGAAACTAATGTTGATCTTGTATGTAGAGGAATAAAAATTCATAGAAGTGTCAGTATTTTCTACAAATAGACTATGATGAAACAGAGCATGTTAATCTAATCTGAAAATATGAACACCAATGCCCTTGGCTCTAAAAAAAGTGATAAATATTTTAATTATATAACATGACTTTTTTTTCTAAATATAGTGTTGAATATAACACTCAGTAATTTCTTGTATTTTTTGATTAGCATATACAATTCATCTGGGAAAAAATTATCACTTTTTTTTTTCTTTTTTTGTTATATGAGTAAATGGCTGTTAAAAGAATATCTCTTGATCTTGTCTTTAAATAGTTTTATATGGTACTTTAAAACCTTATGTATTAAAAACCAAAGCCTTATGTATTAAAAATACATTTCAGAAAAAATATATTAATACATGTGATATCTGAAATAACTGCAATATGTTTAGAATGTTATTATTTAAAATAAAAACATATGTTCAAATCACCACTGCATCCTTCAGAGCTATCAAAGACTATGGCTCTATGTATGGTTTCACTAATGATAATTCTAAGGCCTTGTGAATTACTTCTAGCTTCACTGGTTTTGTACATAGCCTGTGGATGCATCCTGATATGTTGCAATAAATATGAGGAAAATAGGGATAAGAAAGAGACTGTCTGAGTTGTACACACTTTCTACTCAAATGAACAAATTCAATCTTCAGTCTTACATTGACGTCACACCATGAATGGCAGGGATTCTAAACAGCGATTTATTATTGCTCCTTAGTAAAAATTTTGATCAAAATAGTAATCTGCTTAGTGGATATAACAGTTTATGAAGTAGGTGAATGCTGAAATTATTAGATTTCTGTTTTCTGTCTGAAATTTCCCCTTAGGCATATCATTTGTTTGGCAATAGGCTAAGAATGCTTACTGCGTGTTTACGGGGTAATAACTATATTCTGTGCTAACTAAACCCTGAAACAAAATTCCAGAAGGTTCGTCAGCTTATGGTATAATTATTATAGAGACAAAAAAATTATTTCTCAAGTCATTAATGAATATTATTACATTTATTGTTACAGTTTTATAGCTTCTCATCCTTCATTCTGCTTAGCTACTATAAATCTATTCAGATTAGCTGTTGCCTTTAGAGCTATCCAAGGAAAATGTTGGTCAGAAGTTTTGTCTCTCTTCTGTCATGTCCCTTGGTGAAAAGTTGATCTCACCACGAGCAGGTCCCATTATTATCACATTATATTGTACATTTGAGGTGAAATATTTTGACATAATGAAGAGATGGCTTTGAAGATGACATGATCATATCTGTAGTGAGAATATGAATAACAAATGCAGAGGTTAGTTATCGAATTGGCCCGTCAGAGTGAAGGGTTTATAATGCTAACCTACGGTCATCAAATCTAGGGAAGTATTAGTGATCAGTAGATTTCTTTACTTGAAACATTAAAGCAATGACAGGGGAAAATCTATTGGTAGAAATCAAGGTCATCCTCTGATTTGTGAATTTTAATTTACATTAGTAAGCCTGACAATGATAAGTAGACATGACCATGAAATTTTATTTTTGTGTACCATGGGATATAGACAAATACAATTAATTAAACTGGCTGTCTTAAACGTAAGGGAAAATATGTAACAAAATATCCCTATAAATAATTGCTATGTTACCATTGATTAGGTCGATGACCACGTATGACGGTTGAGCCACTGTCACATCTAATTTATTCACACATGTCTGCCTGCACAGTAACCTTATCTTCCCCTCCAGACCCTGTTTGTTCAGTGGTTGTGTTTTGTCGATTGTTTAGAATATAAGCCATCTGGGACAGTCTCTATCCTTGTGTTATTTTTTTTTTGCTATATCCAGTACAGTTGGATCCTAATCCCTGACAGAAAATATCAACCACTATGCAATGGATATAATTTTTGTTGTGCTTCTGCCTTATCCCATCTGCTTTATTTATTTTCTACTGCTTTTGTTGATTTTTTAAAATTTATTTAAAGATTTGAGGGGTTGGTATTTATCTAATTACTTTCTTTACTATGATGTGGTAATCTTTTTAAGCTCTCTCCTGACTGTATATATATATATATATATGTATTTATGATGACTAGATCATCTTGTCTGACCTTTAAATTAAGACAGGTCCTTGAATATTACCCAGTTACACTGTACTGAGACTAATAAATTGTGTTGAACTTCAGGCTACATGATATACAAATACATAGAAACTTCAAGTGACAGAAAATTCAGTACCTCTCTTAGTAAATTTTTCCAGAGATAAAATACTCTCAATGTTAAAGAATTCTGTCAGGTTTCTTATTTGAATGTTTCTGCCTTTTATACTGAGTGTATTAAACTCTTAGGTTAAGAGTCCTTTAGCATTTATTATTTTTCCCACATGGAAATGCTTATGCACCATAATGAAATGAATTCTCAGCCTTCTTTTTAATTAACCAAAATAAAAATATGGGGATATTTTGTTCTTATACTATAGTTTTCCCATGTTTTCTTCATTTTGGGGAGAAATTTTTCTTCATCTTGCATGCTTCTCCCATGTATTTTGGCTCACTGTATTGCTATGCTATATTAAGGTCTGAATGTCATTCACTTAAACATTAATTTCCAGTTTAATTTCTTTCTGTCTTTTTCAAGTATATGTCTGAATTTTTTTTTTCTGTAATGTTATTTTTCTACATTTGCACCTTTAGTGCAGATTAAGCATTCAGAAATGACTTGAGTAAAGCTCTACATCTTACTTAAATGACCCATTTGGTGGGATGTCTGCCTAATTCATTTGTGGCTTGGCCCCCGAACACCATTTATGCTTTTGAATGTTTTCTTCAGTGTTTTAGGTCTTTTAACTCAGGGTCAACTGACCTCAGAGAAAACTTCCCATTAACTCCACGTAACTGATCAATTTTATCCTCTTTTTATGAATATTCTTTTTTCTCCTCTCTATTGATTTTCTTATGCTTGTTCTTGTATGTTGAGAACAGTGTTGTTATTGTGAAAATGCTAATATACAGATTGTTTCTGTTTTAAATGTGCTACCTTCTTGCCCCACTGTAGTCAATTAAAATTGGCCAGATTTGATTTTGTCTCTGTGGCTTCATGTTGTTTTCATCCACAGTCTTCACTACAATCCCTTAAATATCTGGAATATTTATTGCTCAGGGATTTCCTCATTTCTCTGGACATATCCTAGCAGGAAAGAATATTATTTACACAATATTTTTAATAATGTACTCAGTAAACAGGATATTTCAGTAATATTTCAAAAGGGCTTAGGTGGACTAAGAAAGAACAGAAGACAAAGTAGGAGGGAAAAACCAGATATCTTTGAAGTGAAGGGTCTGGGTGAAACAAGAGACATGAGTCCCACATCATTTAGACTAAAAGGCTACTTTATTTTCCTGTGAGAGCCATAAGGTCTTCCCTCAGCCTCCTTTTCTCCAGGCTAAACAACCCCAGTTCCCTCAGCCGCTCCTCATAAGACTTGTGCTCTAGACCCTTCACCAGCTTCGTTGCCCTTCTTTGGACACGCTCCAGCACCTAAATGTCCTTCCTGTAGTCAGGGGCCCAAAACTAAATACAGTATTCAAGGTGCGGCCTCACCAGCGCCAAGTACAGAGGGACAATCACCTCCCTGGTCCTGCTGGCCACACTATTTCTAATACAAGCCAGGATGCCATTGGCCTTCTTGGCCACCTGGGCACACTGCTGGCTCATGTTCAGGCGGCTGTCAACCAACACCCCCAGGTCCTTTTGTCCCAGGCAGCTCTCCAGCCACTCCTCCCCCAGCCTGTAGCGTTGCATGGGGTTGTTGTGACCCAAGTGTGGGACTTGGCACTTGGCCTTGTTGAACCTCATACAATTGGCCTCAGCCCATCGATCCAGCCTGTCCAGGTGCCTCTGTAGGGCCTTCCTTCCCTCCAGCAGATCAACACTCCCACCCAACTTGGTGTCATCTGCAATCTTACTGAGGGTGCACTTGATCCTCTCATCCAGATCATTGATAAAGATATTAAACAGAACTGGGCCCAACACTGAGCCCTGGGGAACACCACTTGTCACCAACCGCCAACTGGATTTAACTCCATTCACCACAACTCTTTGGGCCTGGCCATCCAGACAGTTTTTTACCCAGCAGAGAGTGCACTTATCCAAGCCGTGAGCCGCCAGTTTCTCCAGGAGAATGTTGTGGGAAACTGTGTTCAAGGCTTTACTAAAGTCCAGGTAGACAACATCCACAGACTTTCCCTCATCCACTAAGCAAGTCACCTTGTCATAGAAGGAGATCAGGTTAGTCAAGCAGGACCTGCATTTCATAAACCCATGCCGACTGGGCCCGATCCCCTGGTTGTCCTGTACGTCCCATGTAATGGCACTCAAGATGATCTGCTCCATGACCTTTCCGGGCACCAAGGTCAGGCTGACAGGCCTGTAGTTCCCCGGATCCTCCTTCCGACCCTTCTTGTAGATGGGTGTCACATTTGCTAACTTCCAGTCAATTGGGACCTCCCCGGTTAGCCAGGACTGCTGATAGGTGATGGAGAGTGGCTTGGTGAGCACTTCCGCCAGCTCCCTCAGTACCCTCCTGTCAAGGACTGCTATGGAACCAGAATTGCCTCGACATTGCCGTTCTACCGCCATCTTCTGGCTTCGACATCCAGCCCCCGACGAAACCGCCACAGGATCCCTGTGCAGAGACCAGGGCACGAAAAGCACAGACGGGGGCGCGACAGGCAGGAGCAGGAACTGCCCGCACCAGGGCGCGAAAAGCAGAAGCACGAACTGCACGTACGCAGACCTGTTCTGCGCATGTGCACGGCCCTATAAAAGGACCGTGTGCGCCTTTTGGGGGGGGGGGGGGCTTCCCCTCCTGCCCCGTGCACCCGTCGGAACACTTCGACGCCTGGACGCAGAGGCAGGACCGGCTGGACATAGAAAGCCCATGGACGAGACATCGCCGGACTCGGAGTGGCGGTAGCTAGCTCCCCCACGTGGCCCTCTTCTCCCCCACCTGAGCGTGCTCTTTCTCTCTCTTTCTCTCGCCCACTCTCTTACTCTTTTTCCCTCTCTCCCTTTTCTCCCCTCCATTCTTTCCACCGCCTCCCTACTTGGTCCTCACCCCTTTGTTCACCGAAAAAAAGTCCAAAGGTTGTACGGTATTTGACCCTATTCTGTGTCTTAATCTTGTCCTTGGGATTGTATTGAAACCTCCCCCGACATTGGATCGGGACACCTTGGGTGGACCCTTTCCAGCCCCATAGACTTGTGTGTGTCTATGTGGTGTAGCAGGTCACTAACCATTTCCCCTTGGATAATGGGGGCTTCATTTTGCTCCCCATCCCTGTCTTCCAGCTCAGTAGGCTGGGTACACCAAGAACAACTGGTCTGACTACTAAAGACTGAGGCAAAGAAGGCATTAAGTACCTCAGCCTTTCCTCATCCTTCATCACTATGTTTCCCCCTGCATCCAATAAAGGGTGGAGATTCTCCTTAGCCCTCCTTTTGTTGCTAATGTATTTATAGAAGCTTTTTTATTGTCTTTTATGGCAGTAGCCAGGTTTAGTTCTAGTTTGGCTTTGGCCCTTCTAATTTTCTCCCTGCATAAACTCACAACATCCTTGTAGTCCTCCTGAGCTGCCTGCCCCTTCTTCCAAAGGTCATAAACTCTCCTTTTTTTCCTGAGTTCCAGGCAAAGGTCTATGTTCAGCCAGGCTGGTCTTCTTCCCCATCAGATCCCCTTGTTCAGATCATTGATAAAGATATTAAAGATACATTAAGATAAAAAATAATATATATCTTAATATATTAAAGATATATTAAGATGAAATATATATAGTGGAAAGGCTATTTAAATAAAAATTAAAAGATTTGATTTTTAAATAAAACTGAACAAAAAATTCAAATTAATATAAGAAAACATAACTATATTTTATAGTTA
The DNA here is from genome assembly GCF_965183815.1 of Platalea leucorodia. Lineage (NCBI taxonomy): Eukaryota > Metazoa > Chordata > Aves > Pelecaniformes > Threskiornithidae > Platalea > Platalea leucorodia. The sequence continues at coordinate 65,468,943 of NC_138828.1, read as the reverse complement.
ATTACTTAAAGACTTTGGAAATATATAATCCATTTAAGTTAATAAACAAATTAATCATGATTTTGAGACACTTCATTTAATACATATATGGGTTTTTGAAAAGAAGAATAATTTGTCAAAGTATTTCTGAGGTAACAGAATATGTATTTTCATTTTTCGTGCACAAATGGGTTGATAGCCATGTATTGAACCTATGTAGCAAAACACTCAGGTTTGAATTCCTATGAGTGAAAGAAGACAAGAAGAGGAAGAGAAGCAAAGAAAAAGGAATAAAAAAATGTCAGCTAAGAAAAAAGAAAAGAAAATGGAAACTATTTCAGAAAGAGACAGTTTACTGGAGAAAAAGTGGGAGGAACTAAAATGACTTAAAAGTCAAAATACAGAGCACAGCTTTTTATTTCCACACAATGGAGCCTACGGAGAGCTGACTCAGCTTTACTGCAATAACACATACAAAAAGCCTCACTGGAAATAATCTAATTACATACTCTTCTTTAGAAGAAAAACATCCATGAAGTTACTTTCAGTGATGCAACTGACCCTGAATACCTGCCCGTAACAACTGTATTGTTGTGATAAAAATACATCCATGACTATTTCCATTTTTCTAAAAATTTATTCTGAGAACTCTGTTCTGATAAGCATTCACATTTTGAATATGTTGTCTAGAATTTTACCAAAATCAAAATATTATGAAATGGAAGGCAACTGAAAAATTCCAAGATGGATGATGTAGCTAAATTTCTTCATTTTTATGTACTGGGATCAAGATATTTGAAATAAGACTTTACTCCCAGACCCGTATCTTTTGCAATCAGAGTTAAATATCAGAGTAAAGGAACAGACATGTCTGTGATATTGTCACAGAGTAATTTACACCTTTGCATTGTTTACTTTCATTTCTTCCAATCAACTGTAATTACATAATTGGAAGCAAAATGAAATACAAACTCCTTTCAGATTTTTAGAAATTAAATAGGGTATATTCTAAATTAGACAGTGAATTCAGCTACAGGCAAATCACATTTTGATAGCAGCAGTGAAACCTTTGGGAGAGATTTTCGTTTAAGAAGGTCATAAAAAATCAGAAAAGAAGTATTAGTCTTTTCAGACTAACTACTTTGCAAAACCTACACTGACAGTTTGCATGCCTTGGTTTCAAATATTTCAAAGCTTATTTTAGAATCTAATTTTGAGTTTGAGGTTTCTGAGTGCAGCTGAGTCTCATCCTCTTGGCCATGACATTTCTGCAAGACAAAAAAGGCGGTATCAGTTAAGCTGCCCTAATTAAAACAAAAATAGATGAAACTTGTTTCATGATGGATTTGTAAGTAATGGTCTCAGACTATGAATGACTGCTTTGGAAGCAGTTGTTCCTTTTTTCTAATGGTAGAAAGCATTATTTACATCATATTACATATTTTTACTTTGCTTTCTATGTGATAAACAAGATATATTTTCTGCCCTGAAGAGCAGGTAAGTGTCAGGAAAGAAGTGACAAAGAGTGAATGATAAAAAAGTTCAGGGAAGAAACAGCCAAGGAGTTCCTGATGATGACAGAAACGAGAAGCAATATGCTGAACAGGTATCCTGTGAAAAACAAATATAGCCTAATAGCTAATATAAAGGGTAAAAAACCATGAAATGCTACTGTAGTGTTAGGTTTTATTCATTAAATCAATCACAAGGAATCAACAGATAAAAATGTTAGTTACAGAGGATGAAATGGGCTAAGAGTAATAGACATACTAAAATGTATATAGCCTTCACTATTGATTGGTTGAAGTTTGGAGTCAAGATCTCCAAATACTGAAGTGATAGAAAAATTACTATTCACTCAATTTATATTTAGCTTAGATAAGCACATTCAATTTTTTCCATTCTGATTCCAGTTACTGGTAAAAATCTTGATATAAACCAGATAACTCTCTTCCTAATTACAAAACAATCCAGAGACTAAAATAACTATGATTTTATGCAGACAATCTCATAACAACTACTATAGCACACTCATGTATACGTTCATGGTACTGTATGTCACACAGGAACATTTGCAAGATCATGCACTAGTTAATTAACATCATGAAGTTAAATTTTAGTTGGATGAATATTAAGCAGCAAGGTCAGACAAGGAGTGTGATTACCACAGGACAATCCTACAACCTAGCACAGTCTCATACTTTCAATCCTTCTCGAGTGTTACCTCATGATTACTAAATAGCTTGCTTGGTTGTACTTTATTCTACCCTAAGAGTTCTATTCTGAAAAAAAGGCATGTCAAACTGTTGGAAAAAGATGAGTTTAGCAGTTGGAAATACTGAACAGCAGTGCAGAACTGTGTGATTTATACAAATTAATCCATCCCTTAGCAATAATCTAGCAGCCAATCAAAATTCTCCCTTAATCCAAATAGTTTTATAATGCACTTTAAAGCATCGAAGTCCAGGTGCCTTACACTATTTAAATGAAAAGTAACAAGGAAATTTAATCTTAAGATTATTAAGTATTTATAGCAGTGGCTAGGTGGTATCACCTAGCAACAACATGGCCCACAGAATAAATCTAATAAACTGCAGCTCATCCTTTCTGTCATCAATGATCAAATAATCAAGACAGGAAAAGCACGAGTAGTGATGACATTGAGAGAATCTAATGATAAAGTACAGGAGCATTTTAGGAGACAAAGAGTGTGTTTAGATAACAGAATATAGTCTTCACAATAATTAGGATAAGGCAAAGCTGGACTTCAGCCACAGCAAGCTGAATGGAAAGAAAAGATTGAAGTGAGGGGGAGAGGGAGGAAAACTGGAGGAAGAAGATAAACGATTAAACATGGCAGAGATAGGGATTTGGGAGAAGTAAATAAAATAAGATGCTGTCAAGGCTTCTTTCCTGGGCAGACTTCTAAAAAAGAAGGGCAGAGAGATTAAAATTTTATCAGATAGCTTAAGAGATTATGGTAGTTGTACCTTAAAACATAAAAGCTACTTTGCAGGGCCTCATGCAATTCAGCAGGATGCTGTTGGGTCAGAATTGATATCAGCAAGGCACTGAGGATAAGTTTGAAGTTATCACACTGTAGAAAGGAGAAAAGTTCAGCCCTAGATTTACAATAAGTAAAAAAATAAAAACCGTGCAGCAGGGTTTGCAGCAGATAAAAAATGCATTAGAAATGTATGTAATTACAGTTAAGCACTTGTCATCATTTTGGAAAGGTGGTATTTACTCAGGCTTACACTATACAGAGACATCTCTGCTTTTTTCCTTCTGAATCTGTGGTGTGGGATTCTACATGCAGGTTCACTAAAAACAGGGGGACCTTTCTGTCTGAGAGTATTTCACATTCCACACTGAAGACACCTGCAGGACCTCAATTGATCAAATAATGGTAAAAGCACATATTCATAATCACAGGAAACTCTATATGCTTCATAGCTCCCCAAAGCACTGAATTTCCTCTTTGTTATATTCAGCACTTTCTGCAACAGGTAATGCTCCATGTTAGTGTCAATGCCATTGTTTGAGCCAGCTGGACAGAGGTCGCTGGAGAGCCTTGTGAGAACTCTTCTCTCCTGTAATCAAGGACAAAGTGGATGTAAAAGATAAAAAATAAAAAATAAAATGAAGGCATCCCTAGGTAGAAGGGAAGTGAGAAAGGAAGTGGCATTTTATCTTTAATCACACTTTCCTCAGCACAAGCATACAATGTAATTATTTAAAACACTGTCAGTTTATTTTAACTAATTTATCAGTTAGAAACAGTAAATGACACTTTCAAGGCTCAACAGTTTTCACATATTCACACAAGGTAATGATGTTTAAGACTGTAAGAAGAAAATACGTATCATATATTATACAGGGAATAGTTTATTCATGTTATAACTTAGAACTAAAATAACAGCTGTTCATCATGAACTACCTTCCTCCTTAAAGCAGAGACATATTCTAAATTAGTTCTTTGGAATAATAGGAACTATAAACAATTTTTTGCATAGGATAAAAGAGCATTAAAATATTATTTAACACTTAGGACTTGAGTCAGTTGGTCATATATAGATGTCTAATACCATTTGACAGTATGAAAACTCTCTGGTCCCCAGATCCAACCTTAGAAGTGTATGAGTTACCTACAGGCATTGTAATATCTGCCACTCCATGTAGATACCTTCTTTACCCTAGAGTATCTCAAAAAATGTGTGGATAAATGAGTTAAGCCTCAGTTTCAGCAGATTCAAAATTGATATTTAATCCCCAAAACAGAGACCAAGAATTTTTTAGAAGCTAACTTACCATACAGAAATGGAACACAATATTACTTAGAGTCAGAAGTTATCTTTAATCATTAAAAATAGACCCATATTGCCCTGCACAGTAGCAAACATCCTCTCTGCAGGATGACACTTCAATGAAAGAACTAGGTAACTAAAATAATTCTATATATCTATAGTGATAACTGAGAAACCTGAAACTGAAGTAATGATTCAGTCTCCCCCATCATCCTCTTAGCTGCTGCATAGACACATTAGGAACTTTAGTCTTTGATTGTAAAGATCTGTTGGTTTTTATAGCTCTTCTCCTGTGCAGACCCAGAACTACTTTAGTCTGTTTAGGTCATTATCTCACTTTCATAAAAATGCAGAATGACAGCTTTTTTTTTTTCTGCAGAAGTACCCTATTGGAAGAAAAAGCCAGTGCATACCAACAGGATTTGTACCCACCACAAAATGCTTCCAAAGCTACACATGGTTGGAGGACTATATAATTTACAGAAGATAGCTTTATGAGTTACAGATGATCAAGAAGTAAGAAAACAAATTCAATTCCCTTCTCATCTGGAGTGAGGTAAACCCCAGGATTCTGATTTCTATGAGAATTTCTGGTAGACTCTAGAATGAGCATGCAAAGACAAAAAACATTTGTAACCTCTGAAGCTGGCACAGGATACAGGAAGTTGGATTGTTTCATGGACTGAAGTCTGGGTACAAATAAACCAAAAGGAATAGCAAATGAGGTCTCAGAATACCTGGGGTCGTACTGATTGTGCAAGATGAGACCAGGCAGAAAGTAATTAAGCTTACAACACTGTATGACTAGGAGGGCACATTGCCATCTTCTGTTATCTGTCGAAGAGAAAGCTGTCAGTACAAAATGGGATTTTGTTCAAATATGCAACTGTAGTAACCTTGCAAGTGTTACATAAATGCTATATGAATAGGGCATATCAGACAACTCAGACATAGCTTCAGTTTCTAAAAATTGTTTTTGAACCAATCTTACTAATTCAGCATGCAGTTTTGAGATATACAAGGCAGTAATAGATACTTTTCTGCCTCCTGTCTCCCCTCCCTCTTTCTCTGCTATTAGTAGAGTGAAAAGTTTGTGATAAACATAAGGAAATCAAAGAGAGAAGTAAAAGCATGTAAAATTCTATATAAAATACAAACCTAGTTGCTGATACTAATCTGAAACAACTGTTGCCTTTTTTGTGTGAATGTTTGAACATCTAACAGCTATTTATAGGACCTTATGCTAATGGGACAGAGGTCTTGTGTATGAAATCTCTGGGTCTTGGGTATTTTGGGGTTTCTGAGAAAACACCATGTAATTCATAAAACTTAAGAAGCTGATATGGAGGAAAAAACCAACAGTATAAATTATGCATAATTTGCATCAATGTCCACTTTATATCAATAGAAAAGGAGTCTGTGCTGCTTAGTTTAGGAGAATATCCACTGAGATGCATTAAAAGTCTTTTATTTAAGCTCTAGATTAATACAAGATTTCAGTACCATACTTGATAAAACTAACCCTGGATAAGAAAGCTCATTAATGCCTTTCTAAATGACAGCAATATTTTTTTTAAACTGGCTCTTGCATTTGGGGTAAAATGCCTTCCCCCTATGCCCCCCAACAAAATAACTATAATGAATTCAGTCAAGTTTCAAGGTCACAACTGATTTTTACTCTGGATGTATATTTTTCTTTGCTCTTGAATATGCACTCTGGTTTCCTCTCATACTCCCTCTCATTCTTCATCTTCCATTATTTGTAATAGGACAGTTTATTGTGTTCAACTTAGCACAGTATGATTGCATTTTATTTTAAATTTATTACACTGCATTCCCTGCATTATAAATTATTAAAAATGTATTTTTTAATCAAGGTTCCCAGATTATAGTAAGGAACCCCAGAAATGTTAATGATTATGAGATTTAGAAAACACCATGGAAGCAAACCATACCTAAAAACTAACATTGGTCCATAACACCACTTTTTGGCTTATTCCCCAAAGATAAATGTCAAAAGTCCCCTGCATTTATGATGGTCCTTTCTTAATGTCACAGTGTGCCAAACTGGCTAATCAACATCCAGATTAGGAATTTATCCAGACTGATCATGTTCGTAGAAATTAGGTGCTTAAAATTGTGATAAGCTGAATAGGGAGCCACTAAAAAAGTAAATAAAACCCCAAAAGAACAGAGCACTGCTTAAATTCTTCTTCCTCTTCAAGACTTGAATTCTGTATGCTTTGTGAAAAGACCGAACCTGCATCTCCCAAAGGAATACACTAAGCTATAAATTTGAGTCATGCTTGCTCTTGAATTTATTTCATCTTAGGTTTTACAGTTGGACATATTGAAAAACTGGACATATTTGTTTGAACCCCCTCAGACACAGAGACTGAAATCACATCTTTTAGACTCTACAGAAATATTCTGAAGCTAAAATACTGAATAGAAACAGGAATCATAATGTGTTTAAAGAAGGTGCTGTATTTTTAGAAGCCCTATGTTGAGATATTCTCAGAGCATTTTTATCAGATCAGACCCTGTCAATAGAAGACAGGCAGAAAAATGTCTATTTTATGACTTCTGATGGTCCTCAGGGCAAATTAGATCCTAAACACCAGAAAGTATATACTTTCTGGGATGCGGGGGGAATTTTAGGGACCTAAGACCCTTCAGTGTCAGAAGCTAGGCTCACTGCAGTGTTTAGGTGTTTCTGAGGTCAACTGGCACATGGAGGATATGAGTCAATTCTGCATTCAGATACCTAATCCTTCTGAGGTACCATCACACATGAGTAAGTTATTAGATGGATCTGCACTAGTTAGCAATAGAGTATTAGTACCCCAAACATGTGCAGCTGCTATACAGATTTCCTAAAAATCCTCTATAATTTTTCATTCCTTGAAAGGAAAAATAAAAGTTTATCCATACTTTAAGGTTTCTGCTTATGCTCAGCCTGAACTTTATGTATGCAGGGACGGTGAAGAGCATGGAGGAATTCAGAATTTACCTTCCTATGAAGTCCTGACAATGAGCCTCTGCTAGAGATAGTGTACAGAAAGGAGTGAGCTGATCTGTAAATCATGTTAAAATATGCCAGGTAGCCTGTTAGTGTATTGCAACAGTGTTAGAGTGCCCACAGTTTAACTGATCTCCAGATTTTGAGTTAAAAGAGGGATTTTTCCTCTTGTCCTGCGGACAGGGACTTATATTTTATTGACATTGGATATTTTGCATGTGCTTTCTTCTGTAGTATGGGAGATAAACTGCTTCCTTGATTTATCTGGTCATCTTACTTATAAAATTCCTGCTAAAGCAGGGACATAGGATACCAGGAATGCTCCTTGTCTCTCCTGTTGTTTTCTAATGGCAAATTAAAATTCTGAGCTTGTGCTTCTAATTGTGGGACCTAAGTTCGCTACAGAGCATGGGGTGGTAGATGGTATGTGAGGGCACGTGGACTTGACGTTATAGAGAAAAGTCAAAACTAAAATGTGTTGTGAGGCCTATGACTGGGAAGAATTGGACTCAGATGTCCTAGAAGATCCCTACCAGGCAAACATTTCTAAACTCCACTTTCTGGCCACTTCTGAATCCTTTACAGGAACCCAAAGACATGGAAAGAAGAGAAAGAAAAAATTTAAAACTAGGTACAGCAAGGAAGTCACAACCTTAGAACAGTTTCTTCTGCTCTCTTTTCAAAGGCAGTAGCTTTTCCATGACTGGAAGAACAAAGGAATTTCAAATACTTCCATCTTCCTTCTTTACACGTGCTACTGTAATAAACATTTTCTAATGAGCAATAACTTCTGAAAAATAGCAATAAATTTTCATGAAAGTGTCATGATTTACAGCAAAATTCCAGAGGCAGTGCAGAAATATATGTGAGAATCTGATGTCAGGATTTTGATGTGGAGCAGACTGTTAAAAGAAGTTTCAGCATATTGGAAAAACTGGCATTTTTTGACCCCAAATAATTAGAATGGTATGCCAAAAAACCCCAATACTAATGAGAGAGTAATTCATGCCAAATTAACGGTGTCTCCCTTTCTAACCAGTTCAGCTTCTGAAGTAAGGAGTGTTTGGTTGATTAGTGTATAAAAGAAACTTCTGACAAATCTCAAATTGAAATGTGTTTGGCATTTGAAACTCTGTTTTCTGGAATGAAGAGATAGTGGGAGAAGAATGGATAGACATTCTTTCTTTGGCAGATATCAGAATTCAGTATCTCAGATAATAAACAGAATTTTACTTAGAACTCACAAGGCTGTTTAAACCGATCAGCTTTCCAAAGAATATCAGAGTCATAGAATCGTAGAATGGTTTGGGTTGGAAGGTACCTTTGAAGGTCATCTAGTCCAACCCCCCTGCAATGAGCAGGGACATTTCTTCAACTAGATCAGGTTGCTCAAAGCCCCGTCCAGCCTGACCTTGAATGTTTCCAGGGATGGGGCATCTACCACCTCTCTGGGCAACCTGTTCCAGTGTTTCACCACCCTCACTGTAAAAAAATTCTTCCTTAGATCTAGTATAAATCTACCCTGTTTTAGTTTAAAACCGTTACCCCTTGTCCTGTTGCTACAGGGCCTACTCAAAAGTCTGTCCCCATCTCTCTTATAAGACCCCTTTAAGTACTGAAAGGCTGCAATAAGGTCTCCCCAGAGCCTTCTCTTCTCCAGGCTGAAAAACCCCAACTCTCTCAGCCTTTCTTCATAGGAGAGGCGTTCCTTCCCTCTGATCATTTTTGTGCCCCTCCTCTGGACCTGCTCCAACAGTTCCACGTCTTTCCTGTGCTGAGGGCTCCAGAGCTGGATGCAGTACTCCAGGTGGGGTCTCACCAGAGCAGAGTAGAGGGGCAGAATCACCTCCCTTGACCTGCTGGCCACACTTCTTCTGATGCAGCCCAGGATATGGTTGGCCTTCTGGCCTGCGAGCACACATTGCTCCATGTTCATGTCCAGCTTCTCATCCACCAGTACCCCCAAGTCCTTCTCCACAGGGCTGCTCTCAGTCTCTTCACCCCCAGCCTGTATTGATATTGGGGATTGCCCTGACCCAGGTGCAGGACCTTGCACTTGGCCTTGTTGAACCTCATGAGGTTCACATGGTCCCACTTCTCCAGCTTGTCAAGGTCCCTCTGGGTGGCATCCCATCACTCAGGCATGTCATCCACATCACTCAGCTTGATGTCATCTGCAAACTTGCTGAGGGTGCACTCGATCCCGCTGTCTATGTCACTGATGAAGATATTAACCAGTACTCATCCCAATACGGACCCTTGAGGGACACCACTCGTCACTGATCTCCGTCTGGACATTGAGCCATTGACCACTACTCTCTGCATGTGACCATCCAGCCAACTCCTCATCCACCAAAGAGTCCATCCATCCAATCCATATCTCTCCAATTTAGAGAGAAGGATGTTGTGGGGGACAATGTCAAAGGCCTTACAGAAGTCTGGATAGGCAACATCCATAGCTCTGCCCTCGTCCACTGATGTAGTCACTCCATCATAGAAGGCCACTAGGCTGGTCAGGCAGGACTTGCCCTTTATGAAGCCATGCTGGCTGTCTTGAATCACCTCCCTGTCCTCCATGTGCCTTAGCATAGCTTCTAGGAGGATCTGTTCTGTGATCTTCACAGGCACAGAGGTGAGGCGAACGGGTCAGCAGTTCCCAGGATCCTCCTTTCTACCCTTTTTAAAAACAGGTGCAACGTTTCCCTTTTTCCAGTCCCCAGGGAATTCCTCTGACTGCCATGACCTTTCAAATATCATGGAGAGTGGCTTGGCAACTACATCAGCCAATTCCCTCAAAACTCTGGGATGCATCTTGCCACGTCCCATAGACTTATGTATGTTCGGGTTCCTCAGGTGGTCACGAACCTGATCTTCTCTTGCAGTAGGAGGGACTTTGCTCCCTCAGTCCCTGCCTTGAGGTCCACCCACTTGAGAGGTGTGGGAAGAGAGGTTGCCAGTGAAGACTGAGGCAAAGAAGTCATTGAGTACCTCAGCCTTCTCCTTGTCCGTTGTTACCAGTTTGACAGTCTTGTTCATCCGTGGAGGTATGCTTTCTTTGACCTTCCTTTTCTGGCTGACATACCTGTAGAAGCCCTTCTTATTATTCTTTGTGTCCCTTGCCAAGTTCAGCTGGAGCTGTGCCTTGGCCTTCCTGACCCCACCCCTACACAACCGGGCAGCATCCCTATGCTTTTCCCAGGATACCTATCCCTGCTTCCACTGCCTGTGCATTTCCTTCTGGCCCTTTAGTTTGACCAGCAGGTCTCAACTCAGCCATGCCAGTCTCTTGCCTTCCTTTCCTGATTTCTTACACCTGGGGATCAAGAGCTCTTATGGAAAGCATCCTTGAGGATCTGTTATGCTGCCTTGTCCCTGAGGGCAGCTTCCCCAGGGGTCCTATTGACTAATTCCTTGAAGAGCTGGAAGTTTGCTTTCCTAAAATTCAGGGTCCTGACTTTACTCTTCACCTGTCCCATATCCCTCAGGACTGCAAACTCCCACCAGTGCACGATCACTGCAGCCCAGACGGCCTCCAATCTTGACGGCTCTGACTAGCTCATTTGCATTGGTGACCAACAGGTCCAGTAACATATCCCCTCTGGTAGGGCTGTCTATTACGTGGCTTAAGAAGTTACCCTCCATGCACTCCAGGAGTCTCCTGGATTGCCTACAGCTCGCCGTGCTACTTTTCCAGCAGATGTCGGGGTGGTTGAAGTCCCTCAGCAGTTGAAGTCCCCCTGCAAGCATGATGCCTCCTGTAGCTGGAGTAAGAAGGCTTCATCAATAGGCTCCTCTTGATTGGGTGGCCTGTAGTGGACACCAACCACAAGGTTCCCTTTGTTGCCTCAGTCTCTAATTCTTACCCATAAGCTTTCAGCCTGCTTGTGGCTATTCTTCAGAGACAGCTCTTCACAATCTATCCCTTTCTTGATGTAGAGGGCAACGCTTCTACAATGCCCCTCCTTCCTCTCCTGTCCCTTCAGAACAGCTTGTAGCCGTTGATAGCCGCACTCCAGTCATGGGATTCATCCCACCAAGTTTCAGTAATGGCAACTAGGTTGTAGTTTTCTAGTAGAACAATGACTTCCAGCTCCTCCTGTTTTTTGCCCATGCTGCCTGCACTGGTGTAGAGGCACTTCAGATGGTCTGTCAGCCGTGACATGTTTTTAGAGGAACATACCTTAATTCCTTTGAGGTTATTTCACTGGTGTTCCACTGTTGGCTCCTATTAGCTCAGGAGACCCTGGCTCATCTCCATAAGACTTCAAGTGTGCTCCAGTGTAGCTAGCACGTCTCAGAGCAACAGGCTGAGGGCCCTTGCTAGCACCCCATCCCTCTAACCTTGGTGTGTCGTCCCACGGCTTGTCATGGGCAAGCCTGATATTATCCCACTCCCCTTTCAAGTCTAGTTTAAAGCTCTGTCAATCAGCCCTGCTAGCTTGTGAACAAAGACCCTCTTCCCCCTTTGAGAAAGATGAATCCCATCTGACACCAGTAGGCCTGGTGCTGTGTAGAGCATCCCATTATCGAAAAACCCAAAACTGTGGCAGTCACACCAGCCACGGACCCATGTATTAATAGATTGAGTCCGTCTGTTTCTTCCAATATCGCTGCCCACACCTGGAAGGATAGAGGAAAAAATAACCTGTGCTCCAGATTTCCTTACCAACCATCCCAACATGGAATCATAGAATCGTTAAGGCTGGAAAAGACCCTTAAGATCATTGAGTCCAACTGTTAACCTAGCACTGTTAACCTAGTCCACCACTAAACCATGTCCTCAAGCACCACGTCTACCCATCTTTTAAATACCTCCGGGGTAGAGACTCAACCACTTCCCTGGGCAGCCTGTTCCAATGCCTGACTACCCTTTCAGTGAAGAAGTTTTTTTCCTAAAAAGAAAGAAGAAGAGCAGTAATGGATAATAGTTTGAAGGCCATACCAGGCTAGGAAGTTTCTTAGTGATGTCCTTAACCTGGGCCCCAGGGAGGCAGCAGACTTCCCTAAGAGGAGGCACTCTCCTGCATATTGGACCACCTGTTCCCCTCAGAAGGGAGTCACCTACAACTATAACTCATCTTTTCTTCCTTGTGGAGGTGATTGTGATACAGGGGGTAGGCCTTCCTAACCTTGGGAACACCTCTGCTGTAGATGGACCATCATCCACATCGTCAACTGACTGACCTTCCACATCCAGACCCTCATACCTGTTGTATTGAGGCACCTGGGAAGGCAAGGTAGGCAAGGAGAGGGTTTGCCTGCCACCCCAAGCGTAGACTTGCCTCCATTGACTCCTTTCGTTTAAGCTACTGCCTTCTACCTGGTGGGGCAGTATACAGGATCCCCTTGATCTTGTGTTTTTTTCTGGTGGATGTTCCTGTTTCTGTCTCAGGGAGGTCACAGCATGGTTCCACCAGTCTATCAGCAGAAGGTCAGATTGTGATACTGCCGAAAAGGATGGGTTACTCAGATTTCTATCAGAGGCGAATTTTAGATGCGTTACTGAAGCAACTAGTGTTTATCTTCTGTGGAAAGGAAAATTTTGGATCTGATAAAACTTTAGGTAACTACAATTTAAATCCAGAAATTCAGAGCAAGTGTTCACATATAGTAAAGACTATAGAAAAAAATTACATCGTTCCCCAAATCTTTGAAATTAATTAGAAAGCATATTATTTGCCATTTCATATTCCACAGTACAATTAAAACAATTCAAACTGTCAAATTGTGTTTTGAAAAATACATAGAGAGTAGTCCACATCAGAAGATCAAGGCCTGGAAATTATTCACATTAGCAATATGATATCTTTATTTGAATATCTGTGTTTTCAGATGTAATTGATAGATTGAAATTTAGGAGTTTAAGTATAAAATATCTGGAAGAAGAAAGATGAAGTCTGAAAAAAAATGCTTTCTTGAGTAAGGAATGTCTATCTATTACTCTTTAGAGCAAAAAGTAGGAATAAATGTTATGCTTTTTTAGACAAAAATAATGTTCTCAGGAGGTGGTTGTTCACTGGGAAAATCTGAGAGTCCTTATACAGTTATTGTTTCTAAGAATTTATGTAAAAATACAAGAATAGCTGCAAAAACCTGTTGTTACAGCTCATGAAATAGCTGGATTTTAGTGTGGGATGAACTTTTGGAACTGTAGAAAACATTATTTCTCTAAGCACCAAATCTGTCACAAACCAGTACAATCTGCCACTCCAGCCATCATCAAGTATCATTCCTTCTTAAAAAAGATGGTAATACAATCAGCTAGGGAATTTGAGAAGAGTTAAACACACTTTTGTTTGTAGTTACAGTGCTGAAGTTTCTTTTGTATGAATTTACTGCCTGGAACTTTTCCCTCATATCTAACTGTACTTTAAATTCTCAATTTTGGAGCAAAGATTACATTTACCATTGAAATGATTATGTACATACCATACCATGGAACAATGATTACTTTCAACTGAATGTAAGGTGTAGTTAAAATCCTAAAATATTTACAACTATTGTCCCAGGAGCAGCAAAATATTTTTACCTTGTCAAGCGATATTCAGGGAGAAGATCAGGCTCAGTTATACACTAGGCCTGTTATGACTGGGTTTTTTGCCTTCCAAACTGCTAGTTCCTTCTCAGCCTTAAATAGCAGAACAAGAAGTGTCCTGCCTGCATTGTAGAGAAACACCCACAGAACTCATTCTTTAAATCAGAGCACATTCTCTCATCCTCTCTTCTAAAAAGAATTCTCTGGTTTTAAAAAAAGAAACCCTCATGCTGTAGTTGATATTAATGACAATTCAAAAATGTGTACAAATTGATTTATGGTCTTATTCTTAATTAATTAGTATTTTCATTATTCATTGAGTTTTTTCAGCATTTCTGTTCAGGAGCAATTGACCTTTTGAAAAGAAAGAAATTGCACTAGGTTTTACTGATATCATTAAATTAATATCCAGGTAGAAATTTACCTACATGATGCTTTCAGACACACATGCCAGTCTTTGTTTCTGTTATTTGTTCCTTTTCTTGTGCCTCTTGAGTGTCTGCTAAAAACTATAGAATATGTTGGAAGGCACTTGAGTAATGAGGATAATATTAAGAGAAACTATATGATACACATAATGTGTATGATACACATTATTCAGCAATGGCATAAATTAATATCAAATCAATGGATCTGCTGTATATAATGCTGGGAATGCTCAGTGGTATTGCTCCTGTTTTATTCCAATTATCCCTAGGGTTTGTCCCCTGAATAATGCAGAAAATATGCAAGTCACAGGGACCAAAAACTATTCTGCAATTATCTACAATTAGTGAAACAAATTGCAAGCACTATAGCTAACATCTTTTTTGTTCTTTCAGTATGCATCTGGTGTTGATCTTTCATTAAAGGAAAGGATAAAATCCTAATGAACGCTAATAAAAATAAATACAAGCAAATGCCAAAGCATTTTCATATAGTCCAACTGAAAGCAAGTATTTTTCTCTGTAATAAAAACAATAGTAATTAATCTTGTTTGCTGATTCAGATAGTTTAGATTCTCTCTAATACAACAGCAGTGTCCTTTTGCTGCATTTGCTGATAATTTATTACCAGTAAGTTACACCATGATTAATCAATGTAAGGGCAATACTGTAAGTAAGTACTGTTATTCTGTCATGTTATTTGCATGCACTGTGACTTTCTGAAGTGTGCTATGTCAGACATAATCAGCAAGTGAAGAAAATTAGTCACATGATAGCAGCATTTATACCTCCAAATTAGACTGTCAAATACCTTTTGGATGTTGTATGACTGTCTGTACAAAGGTAATGAAAAAAGTCCATTGAGGGATATCAGATAAGAAAATTTCCTGTGTTGAATTCTCAGAGGGAGTTTTCCTAAACCTCTGAACTACTCTTCTCAATATTAGCTACTGTCCTGAATCATTAAGGCCAAATTTCAACTGTTCTTTTTAGTTCACTAGATCAAATGTAACTCCATTAGCATTTTCGTAATGTAGATCACTGAGATTAAATTATTTTGTGTATGTTTGGAAGTATTTTGTAGAAACAGCTTATCCTATACATCCTCCCAATCCCATCAACAACAAACAAGCAAGCAAGCAAACAAGCAAACAAATGAATCAACAAACCTAAATATTAGATTTCATGCCTAGCAAGACAGTGTGGTACATTAAAGGACAGGGAATCAAGGGCTAGAATTTCAAAGTGTTAACAGCTGAAATAAATACGGATGCACATAAGTAGCAAAGAGCAGTATAGCTGTTCACATAAGTTTCACATCAGATGCCTTCTGAAGTGCAGTAGATCTTGCAGGAAGTACCTTCCACAGACTCATGTCCTTCCACTACAGAATGATTTTGAAGATAAGCAGGCATAGAAATTACTGAAGTCCTGCCTTGCTGTCTCAAAGTCATGGGCAACATTTGCTGCAAAGTCCTGCAGCAATGTTGCTCAACATAATAACTGGTAGAGGGCTACCAATGTCATCCATTGAATAAATATGTTTCTTAGGATGTTTTTGGGTGAGAAACAACAGACATGTTAGATCTGTGTCTCATGGCAGAGACACTACAGAATGATTTTGAAGATAAGCAGGCATAGAAATTACTGAAGTCCTGCCTTGCTGTCTCAAAGTCATGGGCAACATTTGCTGCAAAGTCCTGCAGCAATGTTGCTCAACATAATAACTGGTAGAGGGCTACCAATGTCATCCATTGAATAAATATGTTTCTTAGGATGTTTTTGGGTGAGAAACAACAGACATGTTAGATCTGTGTCTCATGGCAGAGACACTACAGAATGATTTTGAAGATAAGCAGGCATAGAAATTACTGAAGTCCTGCCTTGCTGTCTCAAAGTCATGGGCAACATTTGCTGCAAAGTCCTGCAGCAATGTTGCTCAACATAATAACTGGTAGAGGGCTACCAATGTCATCCATTGAATAAATATGTTTCTTAGGATGTTTTTGGGTGAGAAACAACAGACATGTTAGATCTGTGTCTCATGGCAGAGATACAGTCTAATGTATGGTCTTTGGTTGTTTAATAAAGAAATGTCTGCTCAGATAATATATGCAACTTCATATTCCGGTTCCTGTTTGGCTTTGTGTTCTCACTCCTGTCATTACCTTCTTCCTCTATGTGTCATACCTCCTGCCAGCTATATGCCAAATCCTTTTATAGTCAATTCACAGCACTTTGTGTTCTTTTGAGAACAAAACTTGAAAACCAATCCTAGGGTAGATTATCTGCTCATTCAGTATCAGTTTTCCTTAGAAAGGCCATTACTATGACTTTGTGATAGCTCTCATTTGTACCAGAACAAGAAATCAAGCATGCAGGGATGGAACATACAATTACTCACTGGCCAATCTTTGTCTATAACAATTTATAATGTAATGCATACAGGTCAAAAGCCTGTTTTTTAGCATGCATGGCTTGGGAGATATGGAGAAAGAAGTCCCCTGAACCAGAACCAAATCAAAATTTGCTAGTCACCAAAAGAATAAATTAGCTGTTTACCTTTCTTAAAACTCTATTGTCTTTTCTATTGGTGTAAAGGATGTGCCCCAAACGCCTGTACTGTGAGCTCGGACACCCTGAAAGAAGGTTCCAGGAGTCGAGAGAGGGTTAAGTCACGAGGAGGGGCCTAGTGACACTTCTCCTGATTGGTCACTTCTCTTGATTTGATGGGTGTCTCAACCACTGCTGGAACTGGGACGGAAGCAGGTTCCAGAAGGCCAGGAACTGGGGCCAATAAAGAGGGGCACGTGCAAGTGTACAGGGGCTCTCCACACTGAATACCGCTGTTGGCAGGTTGGATGCTAGATCCAGGATTAGTGCTCTCTTTATCTCTCTCTCTGTCTCCCCTCCTAAAGTCATCAAGTAATGCAAAGCTTACCTTGATTTCCCATAAAGCTGCATAGCTTAGGTAGATATAATTGTTAGAGGGCCAACGTTTACAGAATATTTGTTCTATAGAAATCTCCCATTAAAGTTGATGTTTATGTATAGACCTTGAGTGTTATTTCATCTTAATCCACACCAAGGGGATTTGTGAATCTGAGTCACTCCCTCTTCCCCCCAGGTGGGATGTGACAATTGGTTTTGATCACAGGTAACCTACATGCAAACGTTTCTCAGAAATCTTCTCTGAGATTATCAGAAAGCAACTGTACTTCACTCTTAAATGTAATCAAGAGGATTACACATACTCGGTATCAGATACGTATCAAATGCTATAAGGATCAACAGCGCTTTGCAAGAAAACATTGAGCTGCAGTGTCTAGATGATGTCTTGTATCTGTGTACTATTGATTTCTTCACAAATGATATTTAAGGAAGAATAAAGAAAATGGAGGAAAAAAGGAGTGAAGGAGTGGTGAGTGGACAAACTCAATATTTAGCAGAAGACTGAATCTTCACAAACTTCTATGATGTGCAATATTAGTTTGGTGATTACGTTCCTTTTCTACACTTGTCATGGGTCTGATTTATCCTAATGGACCAAATTCCATGATTATTCACATTTTATATTAATTAACGAGAATTAATAGGTAAAACATGAAGACTCTGCATTTGGCTGAATAATTGAAAGTGATATTTCCATCTATGTAACAAGGCCATGCCAAAATGAGACATTAGGAAATTAGACTTTCCTTTCATAGCTCCAAGGCAAAATCTGACTTGTAAATTAGCATGTTATCTATGCCATTTTCTCATATGAAGTATATAGGCAATATATATATATCTAATCAGAATCAACTTTTGTTAAAGGAGAGGGTCCCAATTGCTTGGGAATAGCTTCGGAAGTCTCAAAATCTAGTCTAAACTGAACCTCTAGTTTTATAACTGGATAGAGAGAAACGTAACTTACAAAAATGGGAAACCCTTGTAATATGGTCTTGTAATCATGGCACAAAGAAGTAGTAGGGAGCCCAGGACAGGATGGATATATTATGATATATCAAGCCTAAGTCAGGAAGAAAAGCAGCCTAGGTGGTCTGGGCAGACCTGCCTAAAAACCATGCAATAAACCCCAGGAAAGTGCAACAAGCTCTCTAAATGCCATAGTATGAATGATGCCCTAATTCCTATATTGGATTAGTTGCTATAGCCATCACAGGGAAGTTCCACTGCAGCCCCCTACTCTAGCTTACTTTGAGGACTGTCTGATTTTTATCTTTTCATCCCATTCACATGGTTTTTCTCACACAATGATTACTTGGGCTTTCAGGGTAAAGTGAATTTTATCGTGTAAGAAATAACGTATTGTATTGATGAAAAGACTCCATTCTGTTCACAGTTGATTCTTCTCTCCTTTTGTCTCTCTATTGTGTGCATATATATTCAAATTACTCTTTAATTGATGTAGTCCTGGTGTCTTTCATTGAAAAAATGCCTAAAGTTGTGTGAAAGAGAATGGATCCTGAGAACCTGTGGATGTAGAATGAGGTTCAGGCTGTGCATTTTAAAACAACCTATTTTCATAAATGAAGAAACTATTAGCCTCTTTGTGAAATTTAACAATGCGTATCTGATCTATAGGATTATCATTAATTATAGTTCAACAAGCAAAAAGGCCATGAATTTGCAGTATGAAATACTTCCCCAGCACTTGCAGTTTCTGAACTATCCAGACAATTTGCTGGTATGTCAAATATATTTGAAATGTAGGCTTATCTGGAACCATTACCTTCTGGCTTCTGCATTCCTTATCAAATTCATTTTGTACTTAAAAGACATATTTTTATTATATGTGACCTTAACAGTAATTCCAAGGAGAAGGTGCCCCACAGTAATAATAATAAAAAAGTAATTTATTCTAGGTGTTAATTTTTAGGACACGTAGATTGAAATTAGGGACACTTTATGGTATTTTTGAAAGCTATTGATTATGACCAACTTAATAGCAGAATAAGGTTAATTTTCTACCTATCATGTTCTGAATGTATTCCATTACCAGTTGCTCTCTTTTCTCAGTGCAAATTTATAAACTGTAGCATTATGATGAGTTCTGGAATCACAAATTCAAGATAAATCTTTTTAGTACATTATATGGAATATCTAATTCTTATAGTATGTGGGAAATGCTTTCTTTTTACTACTGCATAACCCATTATTGCTAAGGGAATAATTCTGAGACACTAGCATTAATATATGGCTAAGACAGTTCCTGGTGTGTGTAAGGAGAGCATTTTGCCTTACAGAAAGAAATACTCTCCACAGCAATAGCACAGGAAAGGTAAATCTGTGCTTTCTTTAAATTGGTGTTATGTTTTATTTGGCCATAGTCAAACCAAAACAGGACAAAAAGAAACCTCAAACCTGCACAAAGACCTGTTATTAATATTGTGTTCTCAAATTCCATTATAAATGCCATGGATCACAGAAATCTGTACTTCATCAAGCATTATTTGTTATTTTCATGAAAGACTGAGATGATGGCATTTAGAATACAAGTACAAGCTATATGAGTGATATAAACCCATGAGGTTTTCCAAACACTTGAGAAGACAGAATGGTCTTCATAAATCAGAGAAACAGTCTAAAATAAAGACTATGAAATGCAATAAAGACAAAGTACACAATCACACTTCGCTTGGAAACATTACACATACAAATATAAAAAAAGAAGTATTTGTCAGTCGTTACCATTCAAATGGAAAGATTTTAAAAAAGAATCAAAAATTGGTGATGCTCTTGTAGAAAGGAAAATGTAATTCTCGAGTACTTGTAACAACACTGTCATGTAGCATACAGAGATTTATTATTGAGCCCTACCATGCGGTACTATGATAACAGTGGGAATAGGGTGCTTAGTTTTGACCAGTACACTATAGGAAGCATTAAGAAAAACTAGACAGAAGACAAAGCACAGTAATAGGAATGATTAAAGTTTTATAAAAGGACCTAGCCATGAAAATTGTAAGAACAAGGTTTTCTTAGTCTAGAAAAAAGAGGACTGAAAAGGAGAATTTCCAATACTTCTCACATGGGGAAAAAGGAACACCAGGATAGTGTGATACCACTAAGCTCTATTTATGTGTGAGCTACAACTCAATTACAGAACACTAGTTTTTGTTAATGGCTTCCTATAATTCTTTGTTTGTGGCTATGGATTTTTGTAATGGTTACTTTACATTATGCCTGCACATAAACTCATAGCATTTATTTCCTCTCTGAGCACGCATTTAATGCCCATAATAAAGGCCAATAAAATTCAAATGAAAAATTCCATACATATTACCAAGCACCTAATTACTCTAACATTTTGTCAGTTACTCATTCATGCACACTTTGTTAATCTAACCACTTATCATGCTGATAACATCCAGGTTAGAAGACTGAAAAACTAAAAAACTTTAAAAAATCTGAGGATATTAGCAGAGGTTTTACAAATAAATCTTTTTAAGACTACGCTAATGATACAAGTTCCCAAAAAAACTCCCCAAACCTTCTCAGTAGTATTTGAACAGATTTTCAAATGTAGAAAATCAAACTGATTGGGCCACTTAAGGTATGCCATGTTTTACCGATTGTTTTTTAGTGCATCTCGTGATCTGTTTCAAACATATAATTCATTCTCCATGAACCACTCTTTTACTAGTTTCACCTGAAATAACCCCTCTCTTTTTATTAACTTAAAAATGTTCCAGAAAGATTCATTACAACTGTTTCTCTTGAATGATTGAAATATTTAGTTTTTTCAGCTGAGGCATGAAATATTTCTCACAATCAATTTTTTTTCTCAAAATTTGATAACCTCAAGATTGTAAGGAAAACAAAAACTGGGACAAATTTTAGAGAATATTTCTTTCACTTCTCTTTATCATCACAACCCGTTCCTCTTTAATGATAACCCATGTCCATTCATTATTTTTTCAACCAGCCACCAGTTACCTTACCCATGGTGGTTTTGTCCATCAAGTAAAATTTCTCATATAAATGCAGAAATAAGAAGAGAGGGATAAAATATGTGAAGAGCTAAAAATAACTTTTTCTCATATGCTCCCTTGTTCAGTTACAAGCTATACATGTAATTACTGTCAGCTGGCATGTAATTACATCAGGCAGGCATAGTCCCCAGTCTATCTGAGGCTGAGTTGCAAGCAAGCTCTGTCAGAGGAACCTCTTTCCTCTCTTCCACAGGTAGGAATCAGCTGTTACAGAAGCAGATGTTACTGCTTGTTTTGTTCTTTGATTTGGAGCAAAGCACTGCCTTCATGCACAGTTGGAGAAGATCAAAGGAACCAAAGTTAATTTTTTAAACTTTAAAATAAACTCAAGACAAAATTTCTCAAGATTAAAAAATTGAGTATTGGAAATTCATATCATGATGGTCAGTTGTTGCTTCTCATATTAAGTATATCATCTTGAGATAAAAAACTAATTAGGGTATTTTTGTATTTAAGGTAATTAAGTTTTCCATATCACAAGAGGATTTAGAGACTCTGATAACAACCTGTATATCACTTGCACCATGTAAGGTTTCAGATCAAGGTACTGTCTGTAGAAAAGAAATGAGTATAGCTGACCTGTGCAGCATACCCTGAAGCACAGCCCAAGCCTGGCAACCCGCTGCCCATGGAGTCTGATTTTGGCTGAGGCAGTGGTGCTTGGCCCCCGCTGGAGCAATGGCTCTCCTGTGTTGCAGCCTGGCCTGTGCCAAGCCATGGTCCCTGATCCAGGCCCAGGCCTCGACCCACGGGCTGATGTCCCAACCTGGCCTCGGTCCGTCCCTGTCCCCATGGCCCTGCCTGGCCATCAGGCCACCAGGCCTGATCCTGACACCCACTCGCAGGCCGACATGCCAGCCCAACCTCGGCCCATCCCCGGGGAAGTGCCTGATGCCCAGCCAGGGCTGGGGCTGTCCCCAGCTGCTCCTCTGCCTGCCCTGCTGCCTGGCTGTGGTGGTGGGACAGGCCTGGCTGGTGAGGCCCTGCCTCGCCGCCCCCAGGGAGCCCCTGAAGCTGCTGGCTCCCAGCCCCAGGAAGCCGCTGGCTACTGCTGCGCTGTGACATGGAGAAGATATTAATTATCACAGTTCTCATGAGAACAATAGATCCAGAGTGTGGGATGACTGACAAAGAGCAGTATAAGTAAAGCTAAACTCATCTGTCTCTGTTCTGGTGTGTTAGATATGAAATGCAGTTGTTACACTTAACGTGTTTGTCAGAGATACAAGTTTGAGATCTGTTCTTGGGTGTCCATTTTGTTCTCTCTTCAAGGATTCAAACAACATTACATGGCAGCAGACTTCTCCCTTGTCTTAACATTTCTTTATTGTCTCCCTCTCAGTCTGTATCAATTTGGACCTGAGACAATGGGTTGACTAAGGAATCTCTGGTGATAGAAAACACATATGAATTACTTCCCTCTAGCTTTTTTTGTGTTGTGAAAAGGGATGATACAGGAATCTGTTAAAACGCTATGGTCTCAGGTGAAGGAACTCCAGCAGGATGCGATTGTTGGGGTGGGTTTTTAGAAACTGCTTTGTTTTGATATGAAAGAAGGTCCCTGGGAATTGGTTAAAAAAATAATTTTCTTGTGCAAAACAGAGACTCTCAAATCCTTCAAGGAGTTTGGGAAGATATTTTTTGATGATTTCAACTCAAGAGTAGCCAGTGCCCTAAATACTCCTGAAGGTGCAGGTTATAATCTCTAAATTCTCTAACCCTACCAGCAAGTAAAGATAGCTTATTTGGTTGCCTGATGCATAAGTACATGTGCATATATTTATATGTGTGTATGTGTACTTGTGTGTGTGCATGAGTATCTATGAATATATATATATACTTATATATTTTTGGTAAATACATAAATATACATATATATGTATAAGTATATAGAATATGTAACCTACGTTTTATGGTTAATGATGCCAGTCTAATTAAAACTTAAAATATGTTTGACTTGGATCAGAACTTAATACCTTTGGCTGGAATAACAAAGCGGAAATGTTCTCAAGGATGTGACTGCAAGTAATTTTTGGGGTCAGGCTTCTTAAAAAAAATATTTATTTATTTATTTATTTTAATATGCCTTCATCATTTCCTTCTTCTGTGCTTGGTAAGAGAAGACAACTATGCATTCTACCATGTCTCTTTCTCTGTTCTGCTTTCATTTGGTATGTTAAGCATGTCTTTGTGATGCTTTCATTTGAAATGTTAAGTTCTTCAGGTACGAGCCTGTAAGATATATTTTAGAGGGACAAAGAAATAGACGCATCTTACAAAAATACAAAAAGGACAGGACTGCTGATTTTTAACATTCAAAATTGCAGAAAATATAAACAATATGAGGCAGAAGTACATAGGTAACAGTCTTACGGCTAACAGTCTCATGGCTAACAGTCTCAGTGGATGGACAGTGAAAATATACTTGGTATCTTTACAAAACATTCTTTAGGCAACCCTGTACTGTTTATTTTTTAATTCTTTTTTCCATATTCACATGAAATGTATATTTTTGTATGCCTGAACACAAAATAAATAAATAAATAATAGACAGTTAAAATTACAGTTGCCATTTAAGCTCACATGGCAGCAGTTTTGATAGTTTGAAGTCCCTTTAAAGTTCCAATTTGACAGAAATAAACTAAATAAAATTCTCTAACTAATAGTTGGTTTAGATGTTTCTTTAGCCTAACTGAATTAATTTAATTTAATTTTCAAGGACTTTTAACTTCTGTCCCAAATGAGAATTTAAAAAACAGCTGCTATTGTGGAACAGCCTGGAAAGAGATGAGACATGTTTCAGTTTATCAGGAAAGCAGTACAAGTGGGGTATTTTATATATACATCCTTACAGCCCTAGTGGAACTAATTGCCTATAATGTTTCTTAGCTGTATTTGAAATTTAACAAATTGGTAAATTAGAGCTGCAAAGAGCCATACCCCAGAGATTTAAACTCCAGCACATGAGCTCCCCGTTCTTTATCCATTAGGTTAATAGCTCACTTGCCTTGCTCATTTCTGCTGCTTGTGTTTATCTGTCTGTTTCCATGAAGAACTGGAGAGAAGAAATGTTGCTGCTTGCTATCAAAATTAGACACTCTTCTGCATCCAAGCTACAACAGTCAGTTGAATTTGACACAGAAGCAGCAGTGATGCATACTGAAAGCTGGGCTTGTGATAAGAAATAGGTGTAAAACATGATCCAAGCTTAGATAAAGAATTAGAAACTTTCTGCAGTTCGCTGCAATATTTTACGTTTTCATTTGTGATATATTTAAAAATGTGTTTAAAATTAATGATCTTACTTCTTTTGTTTCCTTTCAGGACCATAACTTGTTGATAGCGAGACATGTATTACCTAAAGAATTCCAGTCATTCTGGTTAGAGATTTTAGGTCAAAAAAGTTCTCAAGAATAACATGATTAACTTCTAATAGGCAAGTGAACTGTTGCCCTTACTGAAAGATTTTGATTTAATTGTAAGACTTTAATGACTTTTATGGCTAATATTGTAAGGGGGGGGTTCTCCTTAAGTGTAGGTAATCTTACATGTCTGAAATCTCTGCCATAGATTTTTATGTTTTAAACCTGAGTGGCAATGGTTTCTGTCAAAGTGACAACCATTATGTTTCCTGATTACAGCAAAATTGTTATGAAAGGCTATTAAGAAACAGCCCTGCACTGATAGGGGCAAAAGTACATGTCCTAATTTTCATCCTTAGATAAATGATTTTGTAATGCTTTTATACATTAATGTTTCAGCATTAACATTTCATTTTACAGAATTCAGAGAATTTGACTGCAGGATTCTGAAAACCTGGCTTTCCTTGTTTTCATCTGGATGTTGCTGTATCCTATGTATACCCAACATAAGCTAGATGTTTCCCTTTGGTTGACCATCTATTAAAGGTTTGTGTGATAATCTCTGATTTTTTTTTTCCCAGAAAAAGGCAGAATTCCAGCAAATAATCTTGGTTTTTAGACCCTTTTAATCTCAGCTGTGATCTGTAGTTTTCTTTGGACTCCCTAACTCCATGTTTCTGTGTCCTCTTCTGGTGAGGTTTAGGGGAACTCAGTTCCTCCTACTCTAGAAACCCACTAAACTGAACGCTACATCATGGGAAACTTCAGAAAAAGCAAAATCATGTTGTCAAAAACATTTAAAAGAACTGTAAGAGCTAATTTGGAGTGTTCACAGTGAAGCTGGCAACTTATATAGAAGGGCAATAAAGTAAATCAATTCACTTGACAGACATATCAAATAACACTACAGCAGTTTTTTTTTTTTATAAGGATGGTAATTGGACAATACACAGCCATGTTTTAAATTCTACTGATCAAAGACAATCTATCAAATAAGAGAGTCAGAGTTAACAGCACAAAGCAGTATTCTGACCACTCATACAACTAATGATTAGCAGCTGAAACAGCAGCACAAACAAATTAACGATCAATAACTGTAACTAATTCCCCAGTTGCACAGACTTACTATAGAATACTACTCCATTGTTAGAAATCCACTAATGCTAGTGGAGCTATGCTAAGGATAGCAGAATCCTGAATACGCTGTATTATCCTGTATTGATGGAAGACAGAGGGGAATTGGGGTATCTGTGTCAATATCCTTCTGTAGGTTAAATAATTTCTCAGTGCTTTGTTGCATTACTGTTTCATCATTAACCAAAGTGGAAGGTGAATTTAACTAGTAGTTTCACTGAGAAGTTCCAGAATATTCTGAAGGACTTTTTTGAGGCTGTGTGCCTCCTAAGGTTGAATCCTAGAAGAAAATGCTTTTGTAACAACACCTAGTAAGCAAAAGGATTTTGTACACATTGAATGAAAATAACCTAAAAATATTTTCATACAGTATATTTTAAGTATATCATATTTAAAACACAGGATGTTATACTCTGGACCTCTGCTTAACAATATACTAATGTTCATGCATATGAGTTTAATTCTAGAATTTCATACTTAAAAGATTAAATGAAGTGCTATTACATTGATTTTTTTCTTACAGACTCTGACTTTGAGATTAATTTAAGTAGCAATCACACAATCTGAATTCATTGCATGTTAACTTTAAAGAGAGATTGCTGTCACAACTAAACCATTACACAAGTAACTTTAGAAGCAAACAGTATCATGGATACTAAGTTTGGATTAAAGCTTTTGTCTTAGAAATAGTGTTTTGTCTTGAGAACCATTTCAGCTTTGGAGGGAGAATGAGCAACATATTTACCTAGGATCAAGGTTGCAACTACATTTCAAGAAACAAGGAATCATAGTATAAGGCTCAAAAGTGAAACCAGTGCAAATCTGTGCCTTAACGTCATTATTTAGCCCTGAAGAAATCACCATCAGAAAGTTGAATGAATGTCAAGCAAGGAATACACGATGAAAACAATTTCAACATGCATGTGAAATATAACAGTGTTAAACCCAGACGGACTCTGCTGGTTATTCTACACTCTGAACTGTTAGAAACCGTCTTTATCGATTAAAGGGGGCATACTGTATGAGTAAAGTGTAGACACATGTACTGTCTATACTAGAAAAGTAGATTGCATAGGTTGTGACTTGAGGAAATATAGGAAGTGGGACTTGATGTGTCAAAGGTCAACAAGAATGATTAAAATTTTGAAAAATATTCCTTATAATGAAGACTTCAAAACCTCAAAGTATTTAGCTTGCCAAGAAAATACCACGACTTTGGAGTTTAGGGCATGATTTTATCACCATGTACAAGGTCTCAACTGTTTCCTTGAGATATCTGAGGATGTCCAAGAGATCCACACAGCGCTGACAGATCTGTCACAGGACCTGTGGGAGACTATGCCCTCTGAAATAACACCGTGTCATGGACTGTAGTCCATAGGGAATACATAAAGCATCTTGAACGTAAGTAGAAGGCTATATCTAGGCAACTGAATCATTTACTTACCATGTAGGAAAAGAAACTGGAATAACAGATTATTCAAAATCACTTACAACTGTACAGTGAGGTCCAACAGCTAGAAAAAATAGGAACAAGGCACAGAGCTAGCCAAGGGGTTGTGGGTTAATTTTATCATAAGAAATATGTCTTAATAGGGCAGACTTTATAAAAGATATAATTTTAGTTCAACCCCGGCAATTGGATTTGAAACAGTCCTATGATTCCAGAACAGAGGCTGTCAGATTATATGACAGTAGTCCCTTTTGAATATGAAATCTACTGATTAGTCCAGTAGAGACTGTGATTCGTGAGGCCTCCATTTTCGGTTCCTCCTAAAAAGCCAGTATGTTTTAAGTGAACTGGCTCCATACTCATGGATAGCATGTATTTGATATAAAGGTAGACTATCTTGTCCCAAGCCAGATGTGAAACTCTGAGCTGCTGAGAAAATAAAATTATGATGTTAAAAAACAAACAGTGATTCTGATTTAAAATGAAGAATACGCATTATCAATTTTCCTATAAGATATAAACAATTTTTTAAAAAGCTTTTTTATCTTCTAAATATTATCTGTTCCTCATATTATCTTGAGTGGCATTTTCTATTAAATCAGAATCTTGAGTATGATATATACATTAATAAAATTATTAAGAAGTATTATTGACTGTGTTTAACAGGATATTTAATGCAAAACACTATGATCCTGAGAAATTGTTTTGATCATTTTCAGACTTAAAATTGCAAAGGTTACAGCTAAAACTTGCAGCACTAAAACTCAGTCAAATTCATCGCCAATCCCAGAGCCCAGGCTTGACATATTTCTGCCAGTAGAAGACAGAAGAGAGCTAGATATTTATCTGAAAATATTAGGTGTGAGTTTTAAGGATATCTAGGAATGGGAAAAAATAGTGATAAGGTTATTGCAATGGGTAGTCTCGTCAAAATAATTAACAAGGCAAATCATCATCTATGAAACTTGGCAGTTTTCAGGGTACTAACATATATTCTTGGCACATCATGTTTGCATATTTTCCTTCTGTTTGTTAAGAAATTGGTGTCTAAATAATATGGCATCTTGTCAGGAGATAATGTTGGAACGAATTAAAATGAAAGTGAGAACTAAAGAGTATGTTTGGTAAACTAAGAATGAAGTTAAAACTAATTGGAAATCTCATGGGAGAGTTGAAGCTGATTATTCATCAGTGAGCAGAAAATGGCTAGATAAATTTTCATAATGTTTGGCAATTTTATAGGTAACCATTCTCTGCTAGTTCAGAAAAATGTAAAGATAAACTTCCTATACTTGCTAATGTACAAGAACATCACATCAGGAAACACTGAAATGAGTTAAATTCAACAGGATTTTTGAATCAAACTGACTTGACATCAAAGTGAGTTTAAATCAAAATGTGTTATCATCAATGAGCTAAAATTGGGTCATACAAATAGAATGAAAACACTGAAGCAAACTGATGAAACTTGGCAAGTTTCATCGATACAAACATTCTCTGCTAAGATTTGTGCTAAATCTGACCATAACTGTTTGTATTGTTGGGTTTCTGTTGTGAAAAGACAATCATATCATATGAGCAGAAATAGGAACGATGGTAATCCATTTTGATTGCAGCAGAAGTACAAAATGACTGGTATATATTTTGATTGATATTTACTAGCATATTAGTGTACTTTCATTAACATATGATTTGGAGTGTACAGGTCAGCATTTATGTATACCAGAAAAGTGCAAAAATTGCATGTGTACATGCTCCTAAAAGGCAGGAGCATTTTTATGCAGGTGTTACTCAAGTATGCTCTTTAGGCTTTTCTTGGATTAAGTATAACCACATGGGTGAAAGTCCATATTTACTATCTTGTTTTCTTGGCTGCCTATGGAACGGAATTAGAATTAATGAAATCATGAATTTTGAGTTCATCTTTTTTCTGGGTGGAGAGGCAGGAAATACAACTAGTAGAAGCTGAAACATGAGCAAAACGAATGAACCTTCTCAGTATCTCATATGCTTGTGGATTTGCCCAATAATGTAGAGATTGTCTGCACAATGAAAAAGCCAATTCGAGGTCCTCTAATTCAGTATAGAAGCTGGCTTAAGCCAAGTCAGAATCAAATCCCAGCTGTGACAATGGTATTTCATCACTGCCTAAAGAACACCACAATAATTCGTAAAGAATGATGCTTTATTGTACTCTGTGCAGCTTCCAGGTTTATTTTAGATGTCGTAAATTCCTATCTATACAGTCTGTATCTCTCAGCTGGGGTAGGGTATAGAAAACTCCTATGCTTCCTCTTGACATCCATCACTAATTGCCTCCTGCTTTATTATGGTATATGTGTACAAAAGAAATGCTGTTAGAAATACAGATCTATGTTTCTGATAGACCAGATTCAGCATTTATGCTAAAGCTGATTTGATCTTCTTTAATGATGAAAAGCAGAACAATTTCCAGGGTAAGACGCTAGTTGTATACTTGCTTCCTACAAACAGAAAAACAAAAAAGAAACTATGCATACTGAGCAATCCACTTCCTCATGTTTTCTATTTATTAGAGCTCTGGGTTGTAGCTAAAACCGAATGATGTAACAAGCATCTCAATACCTGCAATTAGTATCTACAATTATAAGCATGATCCTGCGTAACTCTGCACATATGCATGATCCTCATCTTTGGTGGATTAGCCACCAGAGAGAGTTTTACAGAACGAGGACAATGGATTTTGCTGCAAGTTTTATATTGTGGCTTTAAGATATAGAAACTTGCTGAAACACTTCACTGGAATATGGCTTAGAATTACTATCAAAGCTGCAGTGTCTGCCAAGAACTAATTAAAAAGAAGCTATCTTGAATAAACTGGGTTTAAAAAGTTGTAGACATGGCAGTCAAGTTAATTATCTCATCTACTTGTGATTTTAAATGTACAGTAATAGCTTATGTAGAATATTATTTTTCAAAAATTTTGGTAAGTATAACTGTAGAGTGCATATTGTATCAAGACAAGCCAGAATGAGACCCACTGTGCAGAATGCACAGTGAATGGGGGGAAACTCACAGAAATTTTGTTTATATCTAGTACATCCCAGTGCCATACAACTATTAAGGCTGCCTCTGTATTCGGCATTGTGTATGGACTGTCCCCTTTCTTCCCCCTTATTCTTTCAGATAATATGGAAAATATGAGGCTGAAATGGGGAGATGTGGAATATACAGAACAAGAAGCTTATATCTGAATCCAGTCTCAAATATGGTGACTTGTCTGCATCCCAGAGGGGAAATCAGCATATATCTCTTTCTCTGCCTTAGGGTTTTGCATAGTGCAGTATGTAAGAAATTCTGCATTGGGCCCCAAAAGAGTTACTGGAAAATAATCTCCCTGATTTTATCTATTATTCACTTCTTTGTGCATCTACAATTTTAAGGTGCTTCTTTGTTCTTCATCACTAGGCTATATAGCAGTTGTCATTGGCAAAATAAATGTTTTTCTAAGTACTTTGAGCAAAACTGTCCTCCTGGCTCAACTGGAAAACACAAATACTCCAAAATGTAAGGAAACTTTGCTGTTTCACTCTGCAGGTCTGCTCCTTTCGTGGAACACTACTTGATAATGTATATATAGTCTCAGTTTCCTAAACACTTATTCCTGTGTGTGATTAATTTTCCCCTGGAAAGCACAAATAGAGAGAAAAAAGGAGTATGTGACTGTAGTGCCATTTTACAGTTATTAAACTACTTAGCAAAAATCAGTAGCAGAATGTAAATCTTCAAGAAGCCACGAAAAACAGATGTGCCTTTGAACTGCAGCCTACATAGTGTGTATTGCCAAATCACTGTATAGATATCATACCTACTCGTTGAATACTAAAGCTTTATAGAAAACTGTAGAGATCATTTTATCCTTCTAAAAGTTATTGCTTATTAATTTCAGTAAGCTGGGAATTATATCATAGGAGAAACAGAAATATCTCTACCTGTCCTTCTTTGTATCATAAAGCTTCAGCAATATTAATAACATAAATTCTGCTAAAATGCAGTTCTACTTGTGAAATATATGCATTATTTCAATTTTTGGAGCATATAATTCTTACATTTTTACAGTAAGTGTTTCTTTTAATATTCCTTGAACAGACAAGATAATAATTTATTTTCTCTCAGATCTTTGCGAATTTTGCATAAGGTTACTGAAGTCAAAACAATGTAAAATTATGGTGAGGTCAGAATCAAACTATAATGGTCAGATAGAAGTCAGCAAATAACAAAGCCAATACAAGGGTTGTGTGAACTTTTACACTTGCCTTAGGATATTTTTGATCATCTGATTGTCTTTCTCAAAAATATGAATGTGTACAGCAGCCACGGAGAGGGCACAAAACAAATACACAAGTGATTATTAAAGAAGAAGATAAGCATGCAAGCTGGCAAACAAACAAACAAACAAAAAATCAGTGTCCAGCCTTGTGTTTTAAGCTTATTTTAAAAAGAGTCTGATCTCTTTAAAAAAGAGACTCTAAGCAGGTTTCTCTTCCTTCTGCACAGTGACATTTTATTAGAGGCACACTGCAGTAGAAAATGCAGCCTTTTCAGCAAAAGCTGGAACATTGTCAGCCACAGGTATAAAACATAAAATTTGCTTTGACATCAGATAATGAGCTTCTGGCAAAATTGTGTCTTCTCCTTGTGGTTGTCTTTGCAAATCATTCACCTCAAAAAGAGCAATGTGCATTATATCCAGATTCTGACCAGATTCTACAGATTAATAATGCAATTTTAAGTTTGTTGTGTTCTGTTTCCTGTCTGTAGCTAAGTGACTGAGAATTAAATTATACTGCCATGGATGGCATTGGAAGTTTGATTCTTCATGGGGATCAGAGTTTGTTCCTACATATGCAAGTGGTTTCACTTAATCTTTGAATTAATGTTCTCAGAAGATATTGTTAAAATTTTCAAAGATTGGGAATATTAACCCCACCTAATATTTTCATTTATAAGTGTCAAATCTGATCTAGGACAAATGCTTTGTCAAAGCCCTGTTTTTATGAACCAAACTAATCACTGACTGAAATGTCCCTCTGGCCCAAATAACATATTGTGCCCAAATGCTTAGCACGGAAAGAAAAAATGAAAGAAACAAATCTTGAGGAGACATTATGCTTCCCAGGTTTTCCTGTTAGTGCTGAGAAGTGCGTGACCGCAATGTACTACACCCTTACCCTCAACAAGTATAGAATACTCCTGTCTAGGCAACTTTTTTTTTTTTATTGTTCACTTGCAGTAACTGTGCTTTTTTCCCCACCTCAAGATTGTTAGTAGGTTTCGTGTAAGGAAAATATCTTACTGATCCAATAACTTTGACCCAAATGAGACCTGCAGTTCTGGCCTTTTTTTTACAGGGATTGAACAGAAGCCTGAGGAAAGAGTTCTTGCACTGGGCTGATAAACAAAAGTGTTATTGAAACAAGTAGTATCTTCATACAAAGACCTCAAAAGCTGCAAGA
This sequence comes from Platalea leucorodia, assembly GCF_965183815.1. Taxonomy (NCBI): domain Eukaryota; kingdom Metazoa; phylum Chordata; class Aves; order Pelecaniformes; family Threskiornithidae; genus Platalea; species Platalea leucorodia. Next base: position 65,436,233 of record NC_138828.1, on the reverse strand, counting down.
ACTTAAAGGAATGGTGCAATATGCTTTATATGGTTGTAAATTCCAGCTTGCTTGCGTTTATAATACCAAATTCCATCACAAATGATTGAATGTTCTGGTCTCAGTACAAGCTATCTGTCTGTCCATCTGTCTATCTGTATCAAAATAAGATGTGCTCAACACCATGGATAGAATGTACTATATTATTGTAGTTATTTAAGTTATTTCTCTAAAGTCATAAGCATGACCTTAGGTATCTGTTCAACATGGTATGCAAGAATGGGTCTGTCTTTAAAAAATGGCTAATGTTCTTGAATTATATGGTAAATACATACATAATTATGGTTAGGTGTGCTAGTATTCCTTAATGAATTAGGATTTATAGGAGAAAAGGAACCAATTATTTTATTAGAAAATCTAGGCATTTATGCTTCAGACAAATCTTAAGGCTTCTGAAGTGGTAAAGACCTAGCCAAATCAGGCTACTCTTTTATTATTGATGGTTCTGCATGTACTCTTCATTTATGTCATTTCTACTTCATTATTTATTAAATTTGATTCCAAATTGGTTGGTGAGAAAAAAAAAGAGTCTACATGAATTAGTTTGCCTGGTAATATGGCACAGAAAAATATGGCTCAGAATCAAACCACCTGCAGAAGAAGCTGGTTACACAGACATAAATTTTGGTCATGAAATTTTGGTCCCCATTACCTGAGGGGATATATTGTACTGAAAGTAACAGATATTTAACTATTTACAGATACTTTTCAGGCCACAAAAGAAAACAATCCTTTTCTTCCCCTGAGGAACAAAGTCTTAAAAATATACACAGTGACATAAATGTGTGCATTGACATTTTTAAAATATATAGTCTGTTGTTAATGATACAGATGCTGAACAAAGCATTACCAAATCCCTAATGCTTCTCTTCCACAATTAGTACTAGTATTTGATTTTTTGTCATCTAAACGGTTCATGCTGTATTTGGAGAATGGGTTTAGGACATAAATGATCTTTTTCTCAGATACTTTAGCAAGGTAATTATAATAAACTATCAAAAGTGTCTCTGACATATAAAAGCTTAAGTCATATTATAAAAATGTATTGGTGTGATATAGAATGTAGCATCTCCATGTGGGAATTAGGTCTCCAGGTGCTCAAGATGCTTGTGAAACCCCGCTAAGTTACTATCTATACCCTTACATGCTTAAATCCTTTTTTTCACTTCTGGTCCTATACACTCAGGTCAAAATCACAGCCATAGTTTTAGGTCACATAGGCATGGATATTTTGCCCTAACTCTTAATAACTGGAACTGAGTCTCATCTAATCTTTTTCAGAGTTTGGGGTTTCCTTTCAAAGCAGAGGCTCAGAAGCTTTCGGCCTTTCCTCAGTGGGCCTCAATCAAGATTTCAGCTGAGCGCACAGGATCAAATCCCTGGTAAGGGTCTAGAAATTTTTTCAACTCTTTACTTTCTTAGTTTTGAGTATATGAGGTATATTCTCTGCTTGTTGGAAGCCTCATCTGAGCCCCAAGGCTTGGGCACATTGTATTTTCCTATGCGTTTCTTTGTAAAATGCTTATGGTATGCCACTGAACTTGTCTCTTATCTTCGACCCTGCTGTATTATTATGAAGCTCTAGCCAACAAGCCTCATGCTAGCAAAGAGAAACCAGTAGCCTTAAATTGTTTTAAATATGGATGTCACTTCACCAACCAGTCATGCAAATAAGGTCTTTTAAAATAAAAAGTCTTCTGAAAGGTTACTGATATTTATATTTTAAGTGAAAACTCAGAGCAATATTAAAGTGTTTGGAGTTCTCAGAATTGTAAGAATCGTTTTACTGTTCCTGCAGTGCATGACAAAATGCTGACAGGGAACCCTCAGGCCACCTGCTAGGCATAGCAGCATTCACTGTGTGCCATATTAAGGGCTGAATGGCAAAGTTGACACTGAGTTCCTCAATAAAATAGATCTTTCACACTCTGCAAGAAATGAAACCTCAGTGTTTCAGGACAAGCGTCTATAACCACCCAAGAGAGCGCTGCAATATTTATATTTTTTAAATGGGATTTCAGTCTTCTATCTTCTTCAGCCCCCAGCTGGGAATAAGAAAAGTAAAGAGAACTGAGGAGTGAATTCCAAGAATTCAAGCAGCATTGAGATATTTGGGTGTTTTACTACACATTTATAGTCATGTTACATGCCATAGGTACGACATTTTGACATTGTCTAAGCTCTGCATTTGGATGAAGCAGCAGCTGCTTGTTAGATTACAAGATTTTTACTACAAAGAGTTGTTGCTTCATATTAGAAAAAAAATCTGCAAGCACCCTTTGATTTTAATTTATTTCAAATTATAAAAAAAAAAAAAAAAAGAAACTCACAAGTCTGACCCTGCATTCTGATTTGTCAGCCTGACCACCAGGTCATTATTCTTTTGCTCTTGCAGAGAGAAAGTCTGTTTTCATGAAGCTTAGGTTGCAGACTGCCTTAAGAGTTGACCTTCCTATTGAAGTTAATAGTGAGTAATTCAGAATCTAACCAGAATTACACTAAGTAATATCTGTAGATCCATGACGTAATGCTGATGTAATCACTGATGTAATGTCAGACACTGATGAAATTTTTAATATTTCCTTTGAAAACTGTGGCTACTATCCAGAGCCATTCAAATGAAAAAGAAATTGTACATGAGAAACAACTGCTTATTGACCCTAATACAAGTGGAAGATCATATAGCATGATGGGATTATAGGGAGAGAAGGTGGCTACAGAAAAAAGGCTCTGAATCTTTAAGGCTCCTTTCTCCAGGGAAGGTATTTAGCTAAATACTTACTATTTTCTTCTGTCATAGTGTAATTTAACAAATTGTCAGAAGAGTATGGATCATTTTGCTACTTTATATCTTCATTTTCTGTTTAACCAAATCAATTTCTGGTGTGTCAGCACATCAAATCTGAAATAAAGCTTGCATCTGGGAAAGAAGATGAAACGCCACATGGTGGTGTCTGACGGACAATCAGAAAGCAAAACTATCATGAGGGATAGGCAACATATACACACACAGGGTCCACCTTTGCTGAAACAGAAACCTTTAACATTACTTGTCAACAGCATCCTTACCTTCGGGAGACAGTCTGAAGATCAAGCATGTAAATTCTTATGGAAGCAAAACATTTTCAATAGATAAGACACAAAATGATAATGAAAAATATTCTGTTTCATCTAATGTATTCTAAATCAAACACTCTATAGTATGATATGTTTTAGGTTAATTAGATTAATCCATTTTTAATTAAGCTGATGTTTCCATGCCAACAAATGGTTTTTAAATTGTGGAAATCTTGGTGATGTAGAGTGAGAGTAAAAAATTAATTGCATAAAATATTATTTTCTTGTAATTCTTTTAACTAATATGTGAGATGCCACATTTGTAGCTCAAGTTCAGCTAATGGCCACAGTTCTGTTAGGGAACCATTTAGCTAAACTGTGCTCATACATCAAGATTGATTGTACCACAGTAACAACTTTTCTAAAATTCCATCTTTAAATAAGCATATGCTGGAAATGAGATATTCACCACCCACAGGTACTGCATATAGGTCTACAGCACCTCAGACCACTTTTTTCTATTCAGATTGATTAGCCCAAGATAGTTTCATACATTAGGATCAAATGTGGCATCAGCAGTTATAAACATAGCTGTAGTGCAATAGAGAAGGTAGTCTTGGAAGAAAATAAAGAAATCTTAAATAGACTTCAGGGGTTTTCTTACGTTCAGACTAAGTCACTTGTAAAATGTGGTATATGAACTGTGGAAACAATATGTAACTAACATAGCCAATATGGAATAACTTTATAAAAGTAGTTTATCAGTTGAAATAAAGGAGCCCTATGACTTCTTTGGGGAAAAATACTTAATTCCAGCCAGGTAGAGACTGTGGTACTGCTGGCTGCCACAGCAACTTTCCAGCCTGCTGACAAACAATATGTCTTCCTTTTCCCTTCCCTTCCCTTCCCTTCCCTTCCCTTCCCTTCCCTTCCCTTCCCTTCCCTTCCCTTCCCTTCCCTTCCCTTCCCTTCCCTTCCCTTCCCTTCCCTTCCCTTCCCTTCCCTTCCCTTCCCTTCCCTTCCCTTCCCTTCCCTTCCCTTCCCGTATTTTTTTTCTTTTTATCTTTTTTTTTCTTTTTTCTTTTTTTTTTTTGTGCTTATATTCCTTATTGTTCCTGCTAAAAAACAATGCTGATATTTTTTTATTTGACTTGAAGCACTGTGAAAACCCTGTTATGTTTGGAAATTATCCATGAGAACAGAAGTTTCAGATAATGCAATTGACATTAAGCAGTTATTAAAGGAAACACATAAAACAGCCTTGACAGAGCTGGAGCCAGAGGATCCTTTCTGCCAGGCCTGTGTCTCAGAACTCTAGGGTCTTTCATCCCCATACTTTTCTCTTCCTGATACCTTAAGTCTTGAAATATATCCCAGGATGGCACAGTTCAGCAGCACAGGGGAGAAGGCACCATGAGTAGACTAAATCCTCTTCAAAGATTTGAAAACAATGGGTAAAAGTTCTCTAAAGCTGATGATTGTACAGAATCCAAGTTTCTTACTTCCTGGTTCACTGGTCTAATCTCTGAGCTGATACATAAAAAGACAATGACCCAACTACCAACAGTATTAAAAGAAAAGGAGATACTCTTCTCATTTTACAAAAGGAAGAGGTTACACGTCTAACCTGAGAAGAGGATCTCAGACTAGTAATCCAAGTCTGACAATAACCTCTTCTTACAGCTCAGAATTAAGTTTATAGACCTTGAAAGGTACAGGGTTTAAGATCCATTCTGCTTTCTCATTTTCTGTTGACCAGTTCAAGATGGAATGTGTTGTAAATCCTTACTGTGCTGCTTAAAACTTCCATGTAATATATTGGGCCCTTCAGCATACAGGATGTTCTGCACAATTTCTAACACCATCATGTCAACACCTTTGATGGATCTACTTCTGGAATTCAAAATTTCTTAATACTAATACAGTCAATGCATCTAAATCTGGCCTTATGAGTACAGAATAAGCACACTGAAAGTAACAGCTTTTCTATTTTCTGAATTAATTTATTAAAGCCTCTTAAATTATATATCACATTAAATCTTTAAGTTATAGAGACTCATGCCAGTTTTGGCGGCTTTTTTTTTTTTTTTTGTCAAATTTTAATGAACACTTCTCTTGATGCCTATGTCATGTTCTGTTTCTAGATGCTTCAATTAAGGAGACGATCATTACCATGTTTAAAGTGTAACTTCTCTAACAAATATAATTAAAACGGGTATGGCACTGAATGTGCCTCTTTTGCCACTGATTTAAAAGATACAGCGATAATTACACCAGATTGCTAGAAGTCAACTGTTTAAGAACAGAACATTGCTGCTTACGGGGTGTGTGTCACAAATTGTCTTCATTTTTCACTAGGTTCTTCCCATCAAACTATATTTTCTCAAGAGGATATAAAAATAGTATCTTCACAAACAAATTACAGAATGAAGGAATTCAAAATACTGACCCTTTCTATCAAGTAAACTCAAATTGCAAAATGATGAAAGGCTCCATGAATATTCTGTGGGATGACAACTAATCCATATTGTTGTCGTGGCAACCAGAATGAATGCAAACTTATTTTTATACTAGAAATTGAAAACATTACTGTCAGTTAATAAAACTAATTATTTTTAATTATTGATTTCTCTTGAAAAGTTGGAAATTTCCAAACATAAGTACTAACACTTAGATTTATACAAAAATTTAGAATCAGGCAAAATAGTAAATATTAATTCTTTGTCTTCATAACAAGAATTCAAATTATAAGCAACTTAGTTTTCATTAGGAAAAAAAATATTCTGAGCTACCATTTTTGCCAGTTTAGAAAATATCGCACTAAAAGCAGAAGCTCAAAACTTGAACTAGTACTGCAGGAAGCTGGCATTAAAATAATAATTTTGTGGGTTTTTTTTTTTTGCAGGGGGATGTTTCAAAATTTATTAGAACTGCTAGAAAAATCATAGCTTGTTGAGCAGATGAGATTAGGTGAATAATCTGTAAAGATGACTAGCACACTAGATGATTTCTAAAGTAATACTTGCAGTTCTAAATAGTAACCATTGACAGTTGAACTGTATAGCAGAGAAATGCTCAGCTAAGATCTGTTTCAGTGGGAATTTCACAGGAAAACAATTTTCATAACATTTTGCAAAAAGAAAAGAAACTTGCAATATTTTTATTGCAGAAAAACTGGTTTGCAGTCACATCTTTTCTTTCATTCATGTTATACAAATTGCTAATGAAAAAATTGGTTTAACCTGAATTAAACAATTTTAAACAATTTTGTGCTCTCTCCTAAGGAAGGTACATGGCATTTTTCTACAGCTAATTCACAAACATAGTCCTCGATAGCTTAGTTTGAAGGCAGTGCCTGCAAAGCAGTCACACTTGAAGTCTTACTGAGATACTGATTTTTGAGAGAATGGTGTTGTAATCTGCTGAAGTGGAGATTTTGCAGTGAATTCCAGCACTGTAGGGAATAAATACTCAAAACAAGGGTCATCAATGGTATTTTTCCCTTTTGATTATTTGGTGACACTAGTAAATCTTACTGTGTTTGCAAGGTAGTTTTGCAAATATTGCTAGTACATAGGCTTTGTAAGCACATGGGTACAAGAACATCCATGCACACAAAACAAACCCATACATTTTCTGAGGGTGGAATAGTGCAGGTTCTAAAGGCTCAGTGGTCCCAGATAACATAATATCTCCTTTTGTCTTCTGTACCAAGAGACATGAAAATCCAAATTTAAAGTCTGTTTTTGCTTCAGGAATGATATTATAATGTCTTAGGGGCTCTAGGTTTTTTGCTCTAAGAGATTTCCAGTAACTTAGAACATGAAAAGCAATACATGCTTATCTCTTGCAAATTAGACATACAGTGCAATAGTCTACCTCGACTCTTAACCGACCTAGACCTGTCAGACATCTTTCTTGCTATGAAATTTTTTACAGGGTAATGGATTTTCACTAATAATGATGAAATTCAGACTATACTGACATAAAGTTAAGGGGATTTGATTCAATCTCTTCAAATCATGGCATCACTGACACTGAGGTACCAGATGGAATAAGTTCCAACACTAGCTCTCAGTTGGTTTAGTGTTGTAATTGAGGCAATAAGCAATTAACTCTAATTATTGTCATGAAGATAAACAAGCATGACCTTGCTCTGATACAGCTAGGGAATTAGTGGGATATATCAGAATGTAAAATCATTGAGTAGTAACTTTTCATAGTAAATCTACTCTTTAATATGTGAATTTTATTAGAAGAATATGTTGGTCGGTAATGAGACCCATGAGCTTGTAAGAAATAACAGCTATTCCAGGTGTCTTCTGAGTGCATTGAATGATCAACTAGGGTTTTCATCAGACTTAGATTCACAAAAACTATTTCTGTATAGATGTTAGCTTTAGGCGTTTTCAACACTGATGTGCGGTGTGTATCACAAACAATTTGGTGTTCTGTTTTTTTCTTTCACATTCTGAGAAGTTTAAAGATAAAGGGTAATCCAATCATAAGGGTTGGAGAGGGAAGATTAATGTAAGGACTTCATTAAGTGGCACTAAGATTGCTAATTTAACCTGCTATTTCTGCTTAAGAATGTAAGATTAGGATTTATTTCTATCTGAAAGAAGCAGAATTTTAAAAATAGCATAAGATCCATTACAATGAAGAAGAAAAATGGTAGTAGTCTAGTATGATATTTTAATTAATATTGGGCTAACCCTGGGCGACTGGAAGTGTCAACTGCAATTGGCCATGTCAAGCCACAAATGTGTGCAGTCTAGTGACCAAAAAGATGATAATTTGAGGAAAGCAGAAAGGAAGAACTATAAAGCACCTCACACTAATGCACATGAAACTTAAAAGAAATGGAAACAGCAGCTGTTGTGCTGGACTGAGACAGCCACTGATACTGGCACTAAGCACTAGCTTCTGGCAGTGCCAAACTAGTTTAGTCCAGGGTTTTCTGCAAAATATGATTGTGAAAGTAATGCATATTTTTCAATGTGTAATTTTAATAGCCTTGTCTTGGCTCCTCTTTGTCTGTTTTCTATTCATACAATGAAAATACATATTAAATTTTTTCCCTTCGCTCCCTTTTGTGGAGAAGATTGGTGTCTGAAATTCAACTGTGGCAAGTTCATTTTCTGCAAGTAATACTATCACATGTGTACCATTCTTTAGCAGAAAAAACACTATTCAAAGTTCTCTGCAGAAACATTTTATTTATGCTGTAACATTACTGTTTCCACCATCTTGAGAGTACAATATAAGGAAGGCAGCTGCTGAAAGCCAAAATGTTATCTTATAAATAAAGCATTTATCTACCTCATCTTTTGAATACCATTTACTTGCTGAAAATGGAGTGTGCAGCAAATAAATATTACCTAGGAGTGTGCTAGGTGATAGACTATTTTCCTTAAATTTTTAAGTTCTTCACAAATACATAGTTCTATTGTGTCTCTCTAGGATTGACAAAGTCCTCTTGTATATTAAATATCACTTTGAAGCGTTTGTGTTTTGGTCAGAAATTTAATTCTGACTCCAAAAGCACATCAGCTGCTATATAAGAATTAACTAACACCAAAACCCAAAAGTGATATCAAAGTGATAAGGAAATGTAAATGACTGTTTTCAAGCACTGCTTAAAGCATTGACTGAAGTGTAAGTATAAATCTCCTGGAATAATATTGGAGAGATTATTTAGTAAAAGTTTCATAGGTGCGTACAGAGAAGCAATGTATTGTTGTGTAATTTGTTGTGAACATTTTCTTTTTTTACCCTGCTGTGGAATACTCCTGTGTACAGCTATGTAGCACTTGAACCAGCATGACAACAAATACTCAGGATCTCTCAACCCAAATTAAGATGGAGATGAAAGTTTCCCGTTAAGATAGATAGAGAGACAGAAAACAGACACACATGTAGAATCTCTTGGACTTTGTGAGTCACCGAAAGAACCATCTTCAGAATGAAAGTTGCATTTACTTTTTTTGTTTTCTAGGTAGCCTATTCTACTGTTAATCATGGCAGGATCTGAAAATCTTCCAGTGAAACACTGAGCCAGATGACTAATATCATTCACCTGTTGATTATTTTCTCATCTTAGCTTTTGAAGCACTATACATAGTGGGTTGATTTTTTTTTAGAGTGTTTTTACTGCTATTAATAGTTTAATAAGTATGCTAGAGGGGGGCAGATCAGAGGCAAGCTCCTTGCCCTTGGAATAAAAAATAGTGACATCTGTGCTAGTGCTTAGTTTCTGGTCTTTATTCTGCTGTGTTTTCCAGGAATTTGTCCTAGGAGTGTTTGGCAAGTTTTCTGATGTGTTTGGATGCATAAATTAAGAATTTTACTGATACCTAAATCTTTTCTTCTTGAGTTCATCTATAACGTTCTGCCAGGTGATGAACAAGCCTCGTGTATTCCTTTTACATCTATGCTCCAGTAAATATTTTCTGCAGATATTTCATTTACTGGGGTTTATCAAAATGGTTTATCCCAACTTTAGCTGCTGTTATACTGAATACAGACTATGGTTAACTGCGTAGCTCTTTATTAAATGGCAATTCACTACGTTATTTTCAAAACTTGCTGAAGTATCATTCAACTGGAACAACAGTAATAGTAGTACAAGATAATGACCAGTTTTCTGCCCCACCTCATTCTTGTCCTACAGAGGTCAGATATGCATCTCGTGTTTCTCAGACTTGGACATTGCTGGACATGCATTGCTGCTGCACTTGATTTGCACTGCTGCAGTGGAATTACACTTTTCCACCCTGCAGCCTAGAGATCTGGACAATTACTTTCATTCTTCCTCCTTAAAGTCATCTTTGGATAGATATGGAGTGATCCTTGCTGGATCACAAAATGCCTGTGTAGAAGCAGGTAGGAGGACATGGCAGTAGCTGGCCCCATCTGATGTGTAAACCGTGAACTTAAGTGAGCATAACCAAGTACTCCGTACTCTAAGAAGATTAATTATTTTTCTCTACTAGGAAGTGAGATGCCAAAAAAAAACCCCAAACCCTTGGATTTTCAAACTGGCCTCTGGAATGAACAGGCAATCTATTGCCTGAATAAACTCACTTAACTCTCATGTAAGTGCAAGTTAGGTGACTGAGAGGACATTTATCTTGTGCTGTTTCTAAGAATCTAGACTTCTCAGTATTGTAGGCTTAAAGTTACAATCTAATTGCCTGTTTTTGCTATATGATTTTAATGGTAATTTTGCCTGCAATTTAGGCTCACCACCACTATGTATGCACAATGTGAAATAACTTTTAGACCAGTAGCAAGAATGTTCTCATTCATTACCAATCCTCTGTACCTTCAAGTCAGCTTAACATCAACATGTTTTTTTTTTTTCTCATTTTAGTTCAAATTGCTTTTCCATGCTGCATTGAGTGACCAGATTTTATAGCACAGAACATGTTAGTTTGAATTGTAGATACTATATGAATATATTTAAATGACAGCTACTTACTGTTATGGTGATATTTTACACCAAGTAAAGTGTGTTTAAATTCATTAGATTTAGAGGAAGTGCAAATCAGGCAACAAAGGATAATCGCTTTATTCCTGTAGTAGTTATTGCTTCAGGCAGATGGGATTATTTAATGAGTCACTGATGAAATGCAATAACAGAGGATCTCAGCACTGTACCTGCAGAGTGTCTAAGAAAACTCAAGGTGTAAGTAAAGAAACTTGAAAGAAATACTATTCAAGCACACTCATAGCAAAGGCACATTTTCTGTGATTTTTTATCTTTAATCTTTTTTTCTTATTTACAGAGAAATAAAAACCTAAATAAAACCTCTGGTCTGAGTACTCAGAATTTATTAGTCATGATTTCCTACAGCTCATTTTTGGTTCAGCTCAGGACTGTTGCCAAGCACCAGCTTTTCAGACCATCTGAGTGTGGCAGTTAGCTGCTTAAGCACAGGTAACTAGTGCAGCTTGAGATGTTCCAGATCCGTCAGGCCTCTGTTACCTTAGGAAGGTATGGTTATCCTGTAGGTCTTGTGTCATACCTACTAACCTCATTTCAGATACCCTAGCATATCTCAAGTAGTCTATATTTAGGCAGTGGAACTCCACACTCAGTGTCCTCCAGTTGAAAGCTATTCTCTTTTACCATGTCCCAAATTGAGACCACAGAAATCTGGCCACAGAATATCAGTATAAGTCCTTCCAAAATGAGGTGTTTTTTTTTTTTGGTTGTACCGGGGAACAAAGATTTACAGTCAAAGCACAGCCCAGGGTAAATGAGAAAACTGTGTTTGAAATGAGGAGAAAAAAAAATAGAACTGATTTGCCACGTAGAGAAACAGTGGGAATTGGGCAAGTTCTACTGTCAGCTAAAGCCATTGTGTTCCATAAAAGTACCATCCAGAAACTATCATATGGGTAGTGGAATATCGTCAAGCTCAGGAAAAATTGGTAAGCGTAACAATCCATGCCCTGATGACCCTTGCAGAAGAGAAAAGAAGGAACACCTGGTGTAAAGAGAAAGAAAAGGAAGTGTGAAAGAAAAGTGTGATATGCCTAATTTTGTACTGCTATTGTAAATATTTTACTAATTTTCTGGGTAGGCCTTATGTATTTCTAGTGAGTACTAAGATCAGAACCAAGGAAGAGATGGTAGCTGACTTCCCACTAGTTACTTACTCCTCAGAAAATCAGAACCTGGATACTTGGTACCTTTAGAATGTTATTAGTCAGATTTATACAATATTTTCATAGGATGTGATTCATAAGAAATTTATTTTAAAGTATTATCTGCAGCTGAGAGAGCAATGTGGTTTTTGGTTTTGTTTTTATTTTTTTTAATAGTGTTTCTGAACTGAAAAAATAGGAAAGATGGTTTGGTCAAAATAAAATGGAAATGGTGGTATTTTTAATTGAATGGAAATGAAAAACAGCTAACAGCAGTACAACCCTAGCCTGGACAAATTCAAATATTGTGTCAAACCTTAGGTAAAATTTTCAGTTTTATTTTCAGATAGTTGTTGTGGTATGATGATATGGCCCTGAAACAGCAGCCCTCATGCTTGAGTAGGACAAAATTATAGCAATTTTCCTAGAAAGAGGAAGAGATTCATAGCTGTGCTGACTTTACAAATTCCTCTCTGCACATGTAGGAGACCAATTCTATTACAGAAAATGTATAGATCAACTGTGGTATAAAGATGGGTTCAGTTACTTTCCACTTTTGGTTATGTCTTTGTTATATGGTTTGTTATGGACTAAAAACTTCTTGATAGCATCATGCAAGAAAACGAGGCTAAGATCACATCCACCCATTTCTAATTGTAAAGGCACGCTGTACCCTGGTATGAACTGAGAAAGCATAGAAACACAGGACTTAACATCTTTGTAGCACATTTGGGATAGGAAACCAGAAGGTGATCATAGCTTGGAAAACAACCACTAGTTGGCTTTAGACACAGGGAAAGACAAAGAAATTGTCCTGGATCTGTAAGACTAGCAAGACCACTGGTGGCTTATGCTGACAATTTTAAAAGAAATACATTTTTAAGACAATAGCTCCCTGGGGGTGGGGGGAAAAGGACTCTATGCATGGACATCCAGCCCCAGTATGGGCAACACGTAGGGGCCAGGGTACTAGCCAGGACTCAAACACATTGAGCAGTAAGGTGCTGTTTCCCTGGGTCTACACTGGCTGTCTAAACTGGACTGGAGAGACATTAGCCTTGGCAAGATGTGTGTGAGTGTCATAGAAGTCTTATACTAGAAACTTTGTAAAAGACATTGCTATCCACCCACTAAAGCCATCCTGCTTAGTAAATAAATTTCAGATTATGTCACCGAGTGATGTGGTTCTTTTCTTGCTGTAAACCCACTCTATGTCCCCCCCGTGACACATCTACACAGCACTCACAGCCATTTCACAGCTGTCTCATCTTCATGCTAGTCTAATTTGCATGTCACAGTACCTGAGCTAACTCAGCTGTGTCTATATTAGGACTTTACATGTATATCACATTAGTCACAAAAAAGACTTACAGATAAGTATAATCTTGACTGAAACTCGAGATCTTCTTAGCAATAGATTTCTGTACATTCTTGCTTTGCAGAATAGTGGCTGGTGCATTACTGTGAGCTGGGTGGATCAAAGAAGTGAGAACAGTTTCATGATTTCAGCAGCAGCGGAGGATGCAATCTTTTCCAATGTACTGAAAAAAACCCACTGTAAATGGTAGACATAGATTAATAGATATCAATTAATGGCTTAAATGTACTTTAAAATATGTAGCACATTAAAAAAAGGAAAAAAGAGAACATGGGGAAAATTTATATTGTTTATATAAACAAAAGTTTCAGAATTTGTTGAGAGTGAAGAAAACCTTTGTGAGATCACAGTAGTTTTTTTCAGACCTAAGCAAAAATGCCAACAGAGTTTTTAGAATACCTGTATAAGTTTTTTCAGAAATTCTCAGTCTTGACATTCCACTGTTTGCCCACCAGTGCCTTCTGAATTTAGAAAATCTAACCTCCTCTGTGCTTTCACTTTTGTCACTGTCTTCTACCACAGCAGTTTATTTGGGATTTCAATGAGGAAAACACTTACTCCTTGATTTTACATATATGCCTCCAGGACTAAATATATACTTACATTTTTGCTTAAGTTTTTCTGATCTGAAATAAATTAAGAAGATATGCAAAGATGCTTGCATCTGGGTTTTTCTTGCATTTTCTGTCTCATTTTAGCCAAGGATGCAGCAAGTCTTCCTGCAATGTAGTGTTGCCAGCAAGCTTTATAACATGGAAGGACCACAATTTGGTCATGTTTGAAAAAAGCTGTTCATGATTTTAGAAGCTGACTTACAATTTTCAAATAGAATGTCTATTTATTTAACTCTTATGACTGTTAATAAAGACCAAATTATTTGCCTGTTGAATTAGTATGACACTAACAGCCATGCAAGCAGTGTCTGATGTGTTCAGATTCGGTTTGCATTTAGTTCTAGAGGCAAAAGTTTAGATTGATGAACAATGTAAATGAATCACTCTTGGGCCTTGGCACTGGAGTATATTATAATTGTAGCATAATGAGATAATGAAGAGACTCTGACTTTTTTTTTTTTTAATTTAGAGAGGCTTGGGGATATGAATAGTGAAAACAGAGAATACCAATTAGTTTTTCCGTTTCCCTCCACGCTTCTGCCCTCTCTTTCCCAGTCCCTTTCCATTTTAGACCTATTTCAGAATTACAGTTTTTTGTGATAATAAGAGTCTGAATAAGAAAAAAAATATATCACATGTAGGACATTCATTTTGAGCACACTATACACAAAGGTGGAATTGAAGAGACAAGTTCATTCCAGATTTCAGTGTTTTGAACTTTTCATTTTAAATTTCATAAGCAGCAATTACATGATGATGTTTGATGCACTCCAAACCTGGTATTTCATGTATAGCGCGTCTGATATTTATTGAAAATGCTAGAAAAAAATATTCTGACGATCATAATTTAAGTATCATCTTATTCATACTCTCTTCAGGATACTTTAAAACAGGCCTAGAAGGGTCTATTAAATTGCATTTAAACCCAGTACACTTTGCAGGTGTCCAGTATAATGAACACTTTAAATGGCTATGCTCTAAGGTTAATTTGTTCTGTAAAATTGCCCAGACCCCTCTAGAGTATTCATTAGTAGAATAAAACAGAGACCTAATCCAGATAGATGCTAAAGGACTATCATTATTGCTGTAAGGATGACTTTGATAAAATTCTAATTGGTATTGCCGCATGGGGACTGAACAAACGAAGCAGATTATGATAAATACTGGGTTTCAGACCCCTCTAACTAAATTCTGAGACTGGGATAAAATAAAGTGATCAAATTCATCTGAAAACAGACAGCTACCTCAAATTACTCCAGAATTTCTTTGAGTGGCATGAAAGATAAAATTATACTCAACTGCAGATAATTACACCAAATGTCAGCACAATACAATTAGAGCTAAAAGACCATTGCAGCACTCATTTTGCTTTTAACAGCATCTTCACTGCAAACAGTCTTTTGTCTCATTAGTGCAGGACTGACAGATTTAAACCTGTAGTTATGCAGATTCATCCATAATAATATCAAACATGATCATTATATTTTCTCTCCACATTATATAAAAAGGAGAATTTTTCTGCTGGGCCACTTAAACACAAGAGAGAATTTATATTATCTAAATAAAATTAAAATAAACTGTCTTATTTTGTATTTAAATATATAACTGGTAAAATTCCTGTGTCATGAAACCACAATCCCTATGCTATTAAAACACATTGTGAGTTAAGTAGTCATTGTATAGGTCCATCAAATAGAAACTGTAATTCTTTGATTGTCATTATGGTTTTTGACCTTAGGAAAAATTATAAACCAGTATGTTTTTATGTGAGTAAATATGAAATTATCATCCATATTTGATCTATTTTCAACTACACCACTCTTGGAATAATAACTCCACTCAACATGATTTATGGTAGCAGAACACAACCTTTATTTTTATAACTACAGGTCAGTTGTCACTGTAAAACAATGCCTTGTTTCTATGCTGTGTCCACCTGTAGAATATTGTTATTCTGGATATTTTTATTTTACAACAATGTGCAAAGTCAGATTATTACTTAGATTGTTTATGATATCTCAAAGGCCTTTCAATTATAAGTACACATATTAGTATAATCTACATGAAGTTAGATGTCATATATAGGAGGACTGAATGTGTATCTATGTCGTTATGTCCTTTTTTAATAATGACACAAATTCTGAAGTAAGCAAATGACATATACATGCACAAACATTTGAAGTATCTGTTTTTCTATCTGCAGTCACCTTTCCCAAAGTTTCTGAGTAAACAGGACACAAATTTTAATTCATACTTAAAGAAATTTAAGACAGCCTTGGTTAAGTTTCTTTTTGTTTGTTTGTTTGTTTTTTGTTTGTTTGTTTGTTTTTGTTTTGTTTTTTTAAAGCAGAATCAATATTTCCTACTGAACTGGGTTTTTTTCCAGTCTAGGATTTAAATTCAAACCCATCTATACCTACAAAAAATTATCCAAAATGTCAATGGACTGTAAGAATAATATTCAGGAAGTTATGACATGAATTATGTAGAATTTAAAGATAAATAAAGAGCCTAAAATTAGGAGAAAACAAAGAATAGAAGGTCTGTTTCTGTATTATTTTTGAAGAAAAGGTTGAAGCATGTTTGTGAAGGTATCTTTAAGTATACATTTTCAGCAGTCTTCAAGCAAATATCATACCTATATTCTTTCATTACACTGTTTACTTAGAATCATTAAAGATTATAGCTGAGCATAGGCTGAATAAAAAGATGCCATATAATTCACAAAGACCAAGATAATGCGATTTTGCTGTGGATCTGGTTTGTTTCTATAAACAAGTTCTCATATTTAATAATTTTAAAATAAGTGTTCCTATGACTTTGTTTTACTGCTGGTAGTCATCTGTTCCTTTACACTGTATTGGAAAATCATAAAAGAAGATAATATGATCTATTCAAGAATTTTTCCTCATGAGCATTTCCTAATGATGTTGTAAGGTTTTATCATCTGTACTATATGTCATCAGCAGGCAGCACTGAGACCACAACCATTTCCATCACAGGCTCCTGTAATGTATGTTTATGAGACATACCTAGTAGACATTTTTAGTCAAAGATGAAATATTTAGGATTCAGGTATATAGTTTTTGCTCCTTTTTACTCTATCACATTGTTAAATACAGACTTCTGTAGAACAAGTGATGTTTTTATCATAAGGTATATTGATCAGGAGAGCTGCTGCAATTGTAATTTATCCATGTGTGTCACAAGAGTATTTAAAATGGCTCTATTATACCTTTCCGTTCAAGTGTGCACAATTAAAATGTTATGGCACCAGTTACAAACAAGACTGAGATGTTCTGTATCATCTATTCTCAGGTAAAAACCAAGAAATGAACAGAACCTCCACATAGACTCAGAAAAAAAATTATGGAGAATGGTAATATTTTAATTTTGTATAGTGGAATTTTGTCCATTTTTTTCAACTATATCAATTACTTAAATAAAAAAATATCCCCCCCACTAACCCCTCTCCCCATTATCTCTTTAGACTACTGTTATATACATCACTATACCTATTAATTTCTCTAAATCTGCTTTTATAGTGTGTCACAGATCTGTAGTTATCCACATCTGAAGAACGTGGAGGCCTCACAAACACACCATTTTCTGCTGTCAGTTCTGGAACATAGATATTCAATTTTCCTCTCCCTATCAACCCTGCTCTGCTGCAGCTTCTCACACATGATGCTTGGTTCCTCTGTCCTCCCTATTTCTTAAATGGGTTTTCTGTCTTGGCAGTTGTTTCAGCCAGAGAGACAGAAAACTGGCAGAAAACAACTCCAGTTGTATCACCGACTCTCTTTGTGATTTTGTGTGATGTTGATATGGGCTTATGTGCGTTCTGTTTCAGGCTGGCCATCTCTATTCACACTTTGCTGTGTATCTAACCCCTCTAGCCAAATCTGAGAAGTCTTAAAAATAGGCATGGCCATACCCTTCCTGCAAAGCAGGAGCTATCAGACTGCTACTTGACTATCTCTGTCACAAATCCAGTCCTATATTTTTGTTTAATGACTGTAAAATCTGTTCCTAATTGTTCTACTTTATTCCAGAATGAACTATACATGCTGCATGTTATGTACGTTGTCTTAGAATATGTGCAATCAGCAGTGCTCGTTTCTGAGAGTCTGGGACATTACATCTGGTGGTGACAGACATCTAGATAATATAAAAAATGATTAAAAGTTTAAAGAAAATTACATTTTAAAATAGTAACAATCTATGTATTTATAACATCACATACTGGTGGATTCAATAGAATACGTATCTGGCAAGTCCCCATTGAGGAACAAAAAAGAAAGCATTTCCAGCATTCTTGATTAAGCAGGAATTTGTTCAGCTTAGCTAGAAGCTTTTTGAATTATTTTAGATGATATTTAAATGATTAATTGAGATGGACCTAAATGTATTAGCAAAAATTAGAAGCCAAACAACATTGTTATTGGAATACAGGTAAGTGAAAAACAATATATAGTTTGATTTCATCAGTTGTTTGAATGAGTTCAGTCAGTGTGTTGGTGATTCAAATTCTTTTTGAACAGTCATGCAAATTTTTCTGTTGCAAAAACTTTTCGGTGAAAGAACAACATGACGTAGTGGAACCAACACCACTGAAATATTTTTCTCATGCTGATTTCTGTCAGTTGAGGCTAATACAAAGAGTGAGAGACAGTGAGGAGAGAAAAATGAAAGACTTCTGATTAAAACAAAAAGCAGACCTCTGCAATTTTTTGATTTATTTTCTTTCCTGGAAAAACATTCTTTAGATCCTATGGATAAGACATTTGGAATGCTCTGGTTACAGTGCTGTTACCTACCATGGAAGATCCGTCTTCGTTTGCTGTTACAGTGTCTCAAGCTTCTCTACTGTTAAGT
Source organism: Platalea leucorodia (assembly GCF_965183815.1). NCBI lineage: Eukaryota > Metazoa > Chordata > Aves > Pelecaniformes > Threskiornithidae > Platalea > Platalea leucorodia. Next base: position 65,417,612 of record NC_138828.1, on the reverse strand, counting down.
GCTATTGATGTCTCTTGTTCTACATCCTTGCAATTTCATCCATGCTACATTCCTGTAGCGCAAACATCCACTGGAAAATTGCTAGCTCCTGTCTTATCACACAATCAGATTTAAACTAGTGTCTACCTTTCTACTTCTTCTACACACAAATCATCACAGATACACATAAACTATATCTTTTCAGCTCCCATATCCTTCCAAATCTTTTTCCTGTCCCATCCATCTACCTTCACACGTCTTATTGTCTTCTGTTCCTATACCCTGAGCTATAACTGAGTTAGATGCTTAAATCTGTGTACTAAATAATGCTCCTACGTAATTTAGGTTCAGCATGAAAGATATGCTTAGGTCTGAGTAGTCTAAATTTTTTTTCTGACAGCCAACAGTAACTAAAAATTTTGTTCCCAAGAGAGGCTTTTAAATTACATCCCATTTAAGTCCATATCTGAATTACTAAACATTTAAATTTTGTGGGTTTAAGATTAGTTCTTTTGCACTCACAAACACTAAGAGCAAAGAAAAAATAGGGAAAAAGAAATTAGCAAACAGGTGGAAAAACACAGGAAAAAAATGTATCTTAATAAATTATAAGTAACTTTCCCATTCAGCACCTTTATCAAATGTTTGTCAGCTCAGTTCTGTACATCTTGCTGGTTATATGTGTCTATGAAGTACCACTTTGTACTTTCCTATATAATAAACTTCCAATAAGGTTAAGTATAAGTGAGTATAAGACAGAACATTTATGATTTTAGCTTTATTTATTTGCTGGGTAAGTTATTTTACAGATTGCCATTAAATCTAAAAATGTACTGTCAGATCAAGAAAACACCCCTACATGTCCCTTAGCAAATGCATCGTAGTGGCAAAGATCTGTAATAAACTTCACATTCTTCATCACAGTACATCAACAAGGCAGGCATTTTTTTCTTCACTCTTTTTGATTCTGATTCCATACAACGAGCTGCCTAAGAGTATCATCATACAAATTTTGGATAGAAAGCATAGGTACACCTGGGCATGCTTGATATCCATCAGGTAACTGCAATTATACTTGCTGCATCATCATGCCTTATAAGTGAACTTTTTGCTTGGCACATTAGTACATCATATTGTTACAAAGCCATTTGCACTTAGTGGAGTATTTACTACAGGATGAAGTTCAAATAATTGGTTTTGACATAGACTGCACTAAGTGATTGTGAACTTCAAGTCTGAAACATTTTCCTTTCTGCTACCATTTGGTGACAGTGGATATTAGTCATGGATTTCCTTCTATTTTGCTTTAAGATTTCTTTTTTGGATTATTCTATGTAGTCATTCTGGGAGTTCTTTCAAACAGTTAATCTATCCAGTTTTAATTATTTAAAAGGGACAACTTTTAAGATTAAATCATTTCTGGAAACACCTGTGCTAAGAAAAATATATTCAAGGCTAGGTGCAGCCCAAGTGTGATTTAGAAGAGGGGAGCCTTCTCAATGTAGGAATTACTGTCTGTACTGCACAGAAAAAACAGACTTGGATGAAATGGACAGCTACTGAAATAGAGCGGCAGCATGGCTGTTGAGCTGAGTTGCAGCCACACTCTCACTCTCATTCCTCACATAGCCCAAGCACAACAGCAAGAAAATGGGAGAGGGACTAATGGTAAACCTAAAGGCCTCTTAGTTCTTTCTCCCCTGAGTGTATCCAGATTATCCTAATTTAATTTGTTAAGCCTACACATCCAATATGAAACATCTGAATTATCAGTCTTCAGAATATTCATTCATAAATACTGTGCATAAGAAGGAAATATAAAATCACATATGGGATGTGTGGATAGACAGTTAGATGAATAGAAGAAAAAAAACCTCTGTGAGTACCTATGAACTGATATCTAAAGCTTAGGGTTTAGCATAAATGGTAATGAGGACACTGCATGCCAGGACACACACTTCAGAGCAGTTGGAAAGGAATGAGTGAAGAGAGGTGAAGAACAGAAAATATTAAACTGTACCTCAAGTTTTCAGGACCACCAAGCAAATGAATTTTCAGGCGTATCAGTGGAAGCGGGAAAATAGGTACCTTGACAAGAGAATCCTTCTGAGGGTACTCTTTTGGGGAAATTATTCTGCAGTAGTATGCAGAGTTTACCCAACTATTTCTGGTCATGTCTGCATATAAAATTTTCCTGCTTCCTCGCCAGATGCCTAACATTTACTGAGTATTGCAAAGGTTTTAGAAAAAAAATTTCAAAATCACATGACAGAACAGTGCCCACAGCACCAGGAGCCATTTAGAAGCTACAATAGGTTACTCAATTCTACCAAAGTAGAATGGTGAGACATAAAATTAATTAACATTCAATACAGTAAAAAATGTCTAATATGAAACCTATTTGCAAAATCACTTGTTTTCATTACATTTATTCATCTGAGGATTATTAGTGCAACACAGGTCCACTTAAAATTGTGTATTAGTAAACAGCTAATGTGTTCAGATGTTAATTACTCTGTTTCTACTTGAGATTAAACAAACAAAAAAAAAAAGACCATTAGCCACTGAAAACATTTGATTGGCAATTACTCCTTACTTTATGAAGGCTATTGCAGTGAACCAACATATGATTCACCAATGAAATAAGTTATGAACTAAAGTCAGACTAGAAATCTTAAAAGTAACTGCTGCCTTTGAAGGAGTAATAAATTACATATGAAACCCAGGCATCCAATGTGGATGGAAGGGTCTCTGAAAGATCAGGTCAAAGTCTGCTCAATATCAAACTTAAAGGTTAATTATCAAAATGCACAGTTAACAGTTTTAATCTTTCCCCCACCCTCTTTCTTACACACATTAGAAATATTGTTTCAGATAGATACATTCAGCCAATTTTTAAAGAACATTAGTTTCTGGGCCAAACGGGTAATTAGAAGTTGAGTTTGATCTCAGAGTCTACCTATTTGCACTGACTTACAACTCAGTTTATTGTTCTCAGTCTAAGTGTCAGTTTAGTAACATTTGTTATATGTGTTGCAAATACATAGTGTAGTTTGCAGTCTGTTACACCATTGTGTAATGTGCCATAAAGGAACAAGAATGTACAATTAATGATTTAGAATGTATTTCAACATGATAAAATGCAGAAAATATCCACATCTTTTTTCATTGAAAAAAAAGAACTATGGCTATTCCCTGATTTTTCTCCAGTCTCTTGCTTTTTGGTTCAGGAAAGACATTTTTAGTCTGCATCCATCACTTAACTATCTGTTAAGTGTATGCAATCCAAATTAAGAGAAAGGGAGAAAGTTTGAACAGTTTTTCCCACCTTCTCTGAAAGAATAAAATTATCTGTTTAAAATAACTATTAGTTTAATGTGGACAAGTTAACCTGGAAATAGTTAAAATAATATACTTAATAAAAGTCTACAAAAGGTTACCTCTCAGTCGAAGTTCTGATAAATTTCAACACTTTTACTGTGTCAATAAACACTCAAGTCTCAGCTCACCGAGTCTAGGAAAAATTCTTCATTACTGAAAGGATGATAGAAGTTTTTAGTTCTCATTTACAATAACATGAGAGGTATTTCCAAAACAATGATTTTTATGTTAGTCTGATGATCTTAACACAGTTCTAATATTAAATATGGAAGCACAACACCATTTCTCTTATTTTTGAATGCATTAGCTCTATCTACTAAATAAGAGAGGCTAATTTTGTTGTAGAATGACCTAAACAATATTCTCAAATTTATGCCTCTTCTGCACCTCCTCCTGATATCACGGTCTGAAACATGTGCACTGTTGTCTAAAACAACTTCCAAAGAATGTCATTTTTCCCATGCAAGGAGTACCAGAAGGAGATAAATATGAAACAATTTGGGGGGCAGGGTTAGTTGAAGAAAAGAAAATAGAGGTTATTGTTTGGGTTTTTTTAAGTCCAAAAGTGAAATGTGTTGAGTGGAAAAAGGTTGTAAATCAGTTTTCTTTCAGAAGCTGATAAGAAATATCAGAAGAAATAATGGCTAGACTGATTAAAGTATTTGGGTGCTTCAGGAAGTAGGTTCCTTGCTTTCACCCAACCATCATCATAATCTAACGTTTTTCACAGGTGTGTTTCCTTTGAGTGGGAATTATTCACATCACTTTAAGAGAAATAAAATTAGGCCAGATTAAATGATAGCAAACATATTGTAATGAATAGTGAGTATAAACTCTCTTACACCGGAAGGGAAGTGAAATATCTGGGTGGATGACCTCTTTCTCTTGAATTCATTCAATAGCTATCTTCCTGACTCTTCTTGCCCTTAAACAGTTTTAGTTCAACTAACTAATCTTGAAGTGACTATAATGTTGCCTATACGTTACAGTGCAAGTCACAACCCAGAGTATAATCATTATACAGGGTGAAATTTCTTGGAGGTGAAATCGTTAACCACAATGGCACTTAAAAGATCATATAAATAAGAAATTAAGTTAAACTAAAAAAGGATAAGTTTTTAAACATCATTCTATTTCTAATAATCTCAGATAATAAATGCAGCGAATGGGAAATTTTATTAGACTAATTTACTACTCATCTAGACTAATTCATGGGATATAATAACTTATTATTCACCTCTTGTTCTTACACGAGTTCTAATGTAAACTTGATTTACTTTTCTTCTCTGGTATTTTTCCCCATACTGTACCTGACATTTAAGAATGAAAACTCTACAGATAAACAACCATAAAATATATAAATATACACACATGTTAACACAATGTGATTGCAAATATAGATAAACTTAAATGTTACTTAAATTATACGTAGCAATTTCTGTAAAACTAACCTTAGGTATTCTGGGAATTATGTGCATAGTAATTGCATACATTTTCCACTGAAGCAACTAAAATGCCAGTTAGAGATATGAAGGTGTGACTATATAAATCAGTAATTAGTTTGATCCAGAAAACTGCTGCCTCAATTTTGGACTATCATTTTTCTGGTCTAAGGTGATTGCCTATGCCTTCATCTGTGTTTTTCTGTACTGCATTGAGCATCAACAAGTGAAATTATTATTATAAATTATTCTTATTTTTTTATTTATGTATATTTGAAAAGTCTTACTTTATAAAGCATTATAAGGAGTTATCTTTAGTTCATAAAGTAGGTAATAGATAATCAGTAAAAGCTTCAATTTATTGTTCAGTTGCATTCTTATTACACAAATTGCACATCAGAATAATAAATGATAGTCTGAATAGTGCAGTACTGATGCTAATTTATCCTTTTATATTTGCTCCCATATTTTATAGTTTTCCATGTTCATGTAATTAAAAAAACTTATCAATTTCATTTTGTAACTAAAAAAAAAATAAAAAATTATATGAACCAAGAACACACTAAAATATCCCCAAACTACTAATTAGGACTGAAAATTACAGCAGGTTTCTTTCCCAGAGTCTGAAATTTGTAAGAGGAAAATGATCTGGACAAATTTTATTATTCAGGGAACCTGAAGGAAAATAATGAAGCTCTATCCATATTTCTTAGCAAGAGCTTTAATGAGACTCAGTCTCTACTTTCCTATAGGCATCTATTGCATATACTGATTTATGGAAAAATATTAGAGACTTTAGTAATGAGACTTTCTGCTAGTGTAAAAGACTGTTCTAATTCATACACTGATACAGTTAGAGCCCCAAAAAAATACACGCTTTCTAATCAGTCAGTTATTTCAGCAAAAATTGCTTTATGCACTGTTTGCAAATATATCATTGAAGCAAATGAATGTATTAGATAAAACAGTTCTGTGGAAAACTGCATGGATGCAAATATAGAAACTGGATGGGAAATTATCTGTTAATAGCCTGAAACTATGGAAATACGAGCTAGAAGTAAAACTGATTGGAAGATGGTGCACATTTGGTTGAAAAATTGTTCTTTGTCAACATTTCTTGATTAAGTCAATTGGACTTTTTAGAGAGGGTACTTTGGTGGGTCTGTATAAAATTTGCAGATGACACTAAGCTAGCCATGTCTCCTCATAAACCAAGGCAAGAAGCAGGGCAGGATCAAAATATGCAATGACCATAACAAGCTAAAAAGCTTGTGTAAAATTAAGAGAAAATGTAATAACAGTACTAAAAAGCACTATCTATCAAGACAAATAAAATCAAAAATATGAGTTGGAGAATAAGAGGCCTGAAAAAGACCACGAGCAAATTATGAAACAGCAGTTGATACTGTGGGGGGGCCTGCACATCCTCCTCTTTTTTGGTAAAATGGCCTGTATAACAACAGATGATATAATTGGAATGCAAGTCTACACAGTGCGTTTGTATAAAGCACCCAAAACTTTCTGTCCTGATGATGTTTGCCAAAAGTGGAGGAAGCTAAAAAAGAAGCTACAAATCATTACCTTACAAGGATGCAGTAACAAGGGGTTACCAGGGGACTTTTTAAACAAAGAAGGAATCAGCTCAAAAAAAAAAAAAAAAAAAGAACCAAAAAAACTAGAAGCAGAAAAATGTTTAGTAGTGTCGAGAGAGAGGAAGGGAAACAGAGCAGCAGTGAGAACATGTTTTGCTGCTGTCAGAGTCTCCCTGGAGCATCATGGCCTCTGTTGTTATTCAGCCGGCTGTCGACCAACACCCCCAGGTCCTTTTCCGCCAGGCAGCTCTCCAGCCACTCTTCCCCTAGCCTGTAGCGTTGCATGGGATTGTTGTGACCCAAGTGCAGGACCCGGCACTGAGCCTTGTTGAATCTCATACAGCTGGCCTCAGCCCATCGATCCAGCCTGTCCAGATCCCTCTGTAGAGCCTTCCTACCCTCCAGCAGATCAACACTCATGCCCACTGTGGTGTCGTCTGCAACCTTACTGAGGGTGCACTTGATCCTCTCATCCAGATCATTGATAAAGATATTAAACAGAACTGGGCCCAACACTGAGCCCTGGGGAACACCACTTGTCACTGACCGCCAACTGGATTTAACTCCATTCACCACAACTCTTTGGGCCTGGCCATCCAGACAGTTTTTTACCCAGCAAAGACTATACTTGTTCCAGCCATGAGCAACCAGTTTCTCCAGGAGAATGCTGTGGGAAACTGTGTCCAAGCCTTTACTAAAGTCCAGGTAGACAACATCCACAGACTTTCCCTCATCCACTAAGCGGGTCACCTTGTTATAGAGGGAGATCAGGTTAGTCAAGCAGGATCTTCCCTTCATGAACCCATGCTGGCTGAGCCTGATCCCATGATTGTCCCGCATGTACCATGTAATGGCACTCAAGATGATCTGCTCCATGACCTTTCCGGGCACCGAGGTCAGGCTGACAGGCCTGTAGTTCCCCGGATCCTCCTTCCGACCTTTCTTGTAGATGGGTGTCACATTTGCTAACTTCCAGTCATCTGGGACCTCCCCAGTTGACCAGGACTGCTGGTAAATGATGGAGAGTGGCTTGGCAAGCTCCTCTGCCAGCTCCCTCAGTATCCTCGGGTGGATCCCATCTGGCTCCATAGACTTGTGGGCATCTAGGTGGAGTAGCAGGTCAGTGACTGTTACCTCTTCGACAACTGGGGCTTCATTCTGCTTCCTATCTCCATCTCCCAGCTCAGAGACCTGAATACCCTGAAGATGACCGGTCTGAGTATTAAAGACTGAGGCAAAGAAGGCATTAAGTACCTCAGCCTTCTCCTCATCTTTCGTGGCAAAGTTTCCCTCTGCATCCAAAAAAGGATGGAGATTCTCCCTGGCCCTCCTTTTGTCACTGATATATTTTAAAAACATTTTTTGTTATCTTTAACTGCAATGGCCAGTTTAAGTTCTAGCTGGGCCTTTGCCTTTCTAATTTTCTCTCTGCATAACCTCACAACATCCTTGTAGTCCTCCTAAGTCACCTGCCCCTTCTTCCAAAGGCGGTAAGCTCTCATTTTTTTCCTGAGTTCCAGCCAAAGCTCTCTGTTCAGCCAGGCCGGTCTTCTTCCCTGCCTGCTCGTCTTATGGCACGTGGGGACGGCCTGCTCCTGTGCCTTTAAGACTTCCTTCTTGAGTAACATCCAGCCTTCCTGGACTCCTTTGCCCTTCAGGACTGCCTCCCAAGGGACTCTGTTAACCAGACTCCTGAACAGCCCAAAGTCCGCCCTTCTAAAGTTCAGGGTAGTGGTTTTGCTGACCCCCCTCCTTACTTCTCCAAGAATTGAAAACTCTATCATTTCATGGTCACTGTGCCGAAGACAGCCTCCAGCCACCACATCACCCACCAGGCCTTCTCTGTTCGTAAACAGCAGGTCCAGGTCTTCTTCCCCGCCAGCTTGTCTTTTGGCACATAAGGTCGGCCTGCTCCTTAAATTTGATTGAAATCACATTAGCTGAGCAGTTTTTCCTATGAAATGACACATATTCTTCACAGAAAATAGTTTGGAGAGAAGCAACCTTATATAAGACAGCAGGAAGCTATTATTTTATTCTTTTAAGTGTGGATGATACTTTTTGTAGAACAGCACTTAATTTCAGATATTACCAAAGAATATCACCAAAAAATAGCCTACAGTAGTGTGGCAATATGAAAAGAATCTTGAATTTATAAGAAAGAAAGAAGGTTGAGTCTAGGTAAGAGAAGGTTGAGAAAAGTTATGGCTGCAATTTTACAAAATGTGAAACAAGATACGAAGGAATGATCATCTGAATGGCCACTGTAGTAAGGACAGCCCTCCACACACAACAACATGAAAAAATAATGAAACTAAAGTAAACAGCGATTTAGATTGGACATTAGGAAAGCTCTCCAAATATTGAGGTTGTGAAGTTAATACTTGATACTTCTAATAAAGTGGTTGGTTACAGAGAAAATGTATTCTATTGGTTTCAAGAAATTTTCACTGAAAGCACATGCAGATTTCTGTGCTTCTTCAAAGTAAAATTGAAGTTTTGTATTATTCGAGTTCAGACTAAGAACTGCAGTGAATCTTCTAGGAATTCCACTGTACTATTGCTCTGAAAGCAAAAGACCTACAGCTGAAGGACCCCATAGCAGAAAAAATAGTCAAGGAATGAGTTGCAAGGAAATAAACAAAAGAAATTCCAGTGTTGTTTGGTTAACCCTGTGAAAAAAACTCTGAACTTCTACCCTTCCCTGTCTTTCCAACACTGGCAGGAAAGCTGGCATAACAGACTCTGGCCTCCCAGGTGATATTTTATACCTTTTTCCTTCTCCAGCTATTCACATTTTCCTCTTTAGACAAGCCACTAGGTGGTGTTACCATGGCATGAATACTGGTAAGTGTACAACATATTCAAGGCATCACTTCTCACCTGGTGTCACTTGCTTCTCTTTGCAGGTTTACTATGATTATACCCTACTCTGATTTGCATTGGATTAGTGGAATTTCCCTGTCTCTTTAATGGAAGAGAACATATGGCACATAGCTTTAGAAGTGTGCTACCAAACATAATGAATGTTGGATTGACATTGTTACACCCATAGGCTTTGTTGATAAAAACAAATATTTATACACTATGACATTCTTTCTGCAAATTGCTACCCCTACTCAATGTATGATTCATGAGAAAAAGGATCAGATAGAACAGACTTGGCAAATGGGTAGAAACAGAAATAAACAAGCAGACAGTAGAACAAAATTCTGTACTACAGATACAGGACCATATTGCTATTGCTACAAACAGACCATAAACTTTTTACTGATTTTTGGGGGCGTCAGGACTGAGGTTTGTCAGGCTTGCTCTGTTTGAACTTTTCTTCACCTGCCTGTAGCTTTGTTTTACTTGATTTCTCTGTGAAAGCAATTTCTCTAATTGGCAAGGTGTCCACAGCTAATTTGTTTTACTTTTAATTCTCTTTGTATGGTCCAACCATAGTTTTATATAGACAAAATGGTTATTCTTTGTAGAATGAGATATTTGTGACTCTAAAATAATGATGTAGTGCAGAGAAATATGGACCTGATATGACAGCAGAGCTCCTGAGAAGCAGAGACACAGCGTGAGGCATAGAAGAGCACAGACCTGGAATGATAAGGGATGAATCTCAAAGAAATAAACAACAAGAATTCCATTGAGTTTTGGTTAACTCCGTGACAAACTCTGACTTCCTACCCTTCCCTGTCTTCCATTACACCTCAAGATCTCCTAATTTATGAAAGTCATGCCAGTTTCTTCACTGTTTCTCCTTTCTTGTATTTTAGAGGTGGGACATACGTATTAGTGTCTATGGTATATGAAATGATGCTTCTTAAACTACTCAAGTGAGTAATAATTTTCTAAGTTGCCACCATGCTAAGTATAACTATTTTAGAACTTGATAGAATCCAAGTTGTGTCTTGGCCCTGATTTATTTTAAAATTCAGGGGTGTGACTATTTTGCAGTGAATGGAAAATATTATGGATGTGGCAGACATACTGGAATCACTGTCTGTACGTTGCATGGCATAAAGAAATAATTTAGAAATTTCAGATAGAAATAATTTAGTTCCATTATTATTTCTTATTAAACTCTAAAGTTCTAAAAATTTACCAATTTACGCATGAAAAATGTATATATGAGGGACATATGGATAATATATACACATAGGTTTGTCATGTATGTATGTATGTATGTGTTTATATGTGTAAACATATATATGTATACATAGATACGAGTACCCAGAATTTCACAAAGGTTGATGTTTGTAATGAGAGTTTCCTAGATAAACAATTTGTCATAAAATTATTCAAGTGATTTTTGTACTCTGTACCAAGAAGTCCTGAGAAATCAGAGTTTATCTTCCACAAATAATAATTGCTGATGTTTTTTTTTAATAGAGTCTTTTGCTAATCTATGTATTAGAACGGCAGAAGGAAGGGTTAGTCCCACAGAAGAATTTCTTCCAAGGGAGAAACTATGCAATTGGCTCTGTAGCTATGTTTTATGTAATATAGAGTAATCACTGAATTAGTTAATGGATTTCTGCTATATTCTGGAATAATAGCTATTTATATAATGCAAAGTATGTTATTTTTATGGATTGCTATAAGAATATATGGCAATATATTGCCCTGTTACCAGGAGCCTTTCTTTTACTGCCTCTTGGAAACTGAAACACATTTTCTCTGTTTCTCCTTATTACATGCTTTTTTTGGGGCCCATTTCATAAGGCAGCTGGACAACTTCATGTGGTAATACTGATGTTATGCCTCATACAGAATATAAATCATGTGTGTGGCAGCTCCTGGCACCCCACATAACACTGACACTTCTATTTGTCTTCAACTGTGTTTTTAAACATCTGTAAATTTCCAGTTCAGCTAACACAATTTCTCACATTACAGATATTCTTGATCTCAAACATCTGTTAAATAGAATATCAGTAGGTGTCAATCAGTGAGTCTTTGATGCTCTTCCTGCAAGGTAATGACACTAAATACCTTACTACTTCACCCTGCAGGCTTTCAATATCTGTTTGTTATTTTGACACTGATTTCCAGTAGCCCATACTATGTAGGCTATATGTCTAAACCCAGACTTCATGGCATATTATTTGAAGTCATGTTGAGTAATCTACAGCTTATTCTCAGACATTACTATATTAAACATATCATATCCTGCAAAACCAGTTTTGACTTGCAGGCAGTCACCTTTTTTGCTGTCACATCTTCCAGTAAAGCTAGTGTAGGGGAATGTTAATAATAGAATTATAAAAAAGCAGAACTAGAGGGTACTTTTAAGATTCATACAGTCCTGTAGTTTTCAAACTGTTGTTAACTGATCTAAAAAATCCATGGACTATTTCTTAGGAATCTGTACAAGATTAATAAAAATTTAGCTATCTGAAATTTGGTAAAATTTTACAAGATGTTCTATAGTTCTAATGTTCAATCACATCTCAAGTTGGTATGAATATCTCCTATTATTTAAAAAAAGACCCTTTATGTGGCTCCAGGGTTCAGAAGACATGTTGTCCAAAAAGTTTCTTGAAAACAAGAAAACTGCTGGCACAAATGTGGAGAAGGGACAATCCAATGGAACAACTCAATTCCAATAGTGATAAGAAAAGCAGTTCCTTCTTGTTTTGTCACACAGTCACAGCTTTGAGGCGACACCATTATTTTGTTCCACTTTGGAGGTACAGTTACAGAGTTCGTTAGAATTAAAGAGTCTGTAGCCATGGTTTTCTACGCCTTCAGCTATTTATTCTTTTATTTGACTGGCAGTAATGACATCGTGACAGTAGACATAGTTCCTTGTATTCCAATAGTGATAATCATATATTTCCTATTGTTATAACAGGGCTGTCAACTTTGATTCATGACCGGTAGTTTAGCTACCAAAAACTGTGCTTGTGCATCTTGTGACTAACAGTGGGCCAGTGGCTAAAGAAAGGAACAGTGAAGAAAAAAACCTCACTTTTTCTGTCTTTTAGCCATGAACACTTAGCTGTAAGTACTGTTCAGAAAAGAAACTGAAATAATCTCTCAACTTCCATTATCATTAAAAGCAAAAGGATGAATGGTATGAGAACCCTAAAAGAAAACTAGCTCATATAGACGAAATTATGTTTAAATGGGCTTTACTTAGACAGTGTCAACTGATGAACAATAATTTCAAAGCTTGTTACAAAGTATTTGCTAATGGAAAAATGAAACTATTTGATCTTCGACACCACCTTGAAAGAAGGCACCTTCATTTCAAAGACAATAGGGAGAATTCCTTCAAGCATAAATTGAATGAACTGGAAAAAAATGACAACAGGAAATAAAATTTTCTGTTCAGCTGCTCTTGTGAATACAGAAGTGCTCAAATAATCTCTTTGTATGAGTCACCAAATTATGAATATTAGAAAAGATCACAAAGTCACAGGAGACCAGTAACTACCTTGCAGCAGAAAAGAGGAAATTCCTATGGTGGATGAAAAGTTGTATTCAAGCAAGCTAATTTAATAGCTCTTGCAGATAATACCAATACCCAATATTTTCAACACATGGCCAAAAATATCCTGTTTTCAGTTACTGTTAAAATAATCTCTACTCTACTTTGCAGCTAGATGAGACTGAAATAATTTTCTTTATTATTTTAAATAAGAATTAGAATGTAAACCATTGGAAGCTATGTTTGTTTTGTCACCCTATTCCTACCTAAGCATTGGCAGATATATATATATTTGTAAAGATATACAACGTGGATAATAGTTTTGTACAGGAAAATTATATGGACTGTGGCCAGTATATTAGAATTTCACAGATGGTGCATGTTCAGTGATGAAAAGTCTTGCTGTGCTGGTCTTGCTGAATTAAAAAAATGGTCACTAATATTTCCTAAGAGCTTTCTAGTATTCACAAAAAAACCCACCCATAGACAGCAAGAAAATGCCAAGCTATGTAAAAAGTGTTTTGAATGATGCAATGAAAAGCATTGGCTTTATCAAAGCTTGACCGATGAAGTTACATGTATTTTCAACTTTCTGTAATGATATGGATTGTGACCATGATGGTTTGCCTCACATTTGGATATGAGGTAGCTATCAAAAATTCTTGCCGTTTTTTCCAAAGTGTTCAGAAATGCAAATCTTTTTTTCCTGAATATTCATTTGAACTATCATATGAGCATGAAAGTGAAACCCTGCTTAATAGGTTTGCTTAGATCTCTGGTGTTTTCTTGTGACTTAATGACCTTGATCTAGTAGAGCAAGAAAAAAGTATAATGGTTTATAATATAGCTGAAAAAAAACTAAGGTTTTATCCACAAGCTTCAACTCCAGGTTGAAAGAGAAAACTGCTTTGAAACTGCTCTGAGACTTTTAAAACCTTTTACACATTGCGGCTGAAAAAAGTTGGCACTCAATAGTGATATAAAAAGCTGAATGAAATATTTCACTGTGACTTTCATTAGTGCAATGAATGAAAGAATGGCTCGATATGAAAACCATTTGCAAAATCTTGGAATTTTGGTTACGATTTAGCAGCCAAGGAAGGAGTTCAAGGGTGTTGTGATGGGGAATAGAACTTGAATTTATATAGGAATCTCTTGCTTTATTATGATAAAAATAAAGCAAAGCACTCTTACCATATGTTAGCAGATAAGACCAGAGTAGCTTTCATGCCGATATCACTGTGTAGTCATATGAGTTTGCTATTTCAGCCTTACTAGTAATGGAAGTGAAGTATTGATATAGCATGGAGGGATGCTGTTGGAAATGGGCATTGATCCTTTGAACCTTCACTCACTTTTAATTCCAACCCTCTCATTAGAACTGATATATATAATTGTAGACATGCAGAATCACAACTTTTTTATTGTCCTATCAAACATTTTGTCAATAGACCTAAACTTTTTTGACCCATGTGAAACAATTTTTGGTCATATATAAGAAAAACACCTTGTTTCCATTTAGGCATGCTATTCTCTGTGTACTCTCTGTGGACATAGAACATACTCTCTTTAAAATATCTGAGGGCTGCTACCTGTTTTTTTTCTCAATCTTTTCAAGATCAAATTAAGCCATTTTTGGGGGGTCTATTTTTGCTTTGTGGGGAAATTTTCAAAGCTTCTAAACATTTTTGTTACCATACTCTGGATTCCAATTTTGACTACATCTTTCTTATAGGTCAGTGGCCAAAAAAAACAGCATTCCAGCTGAAACCTCACCAGTGCCAAGTAGAGCAGAATAATTGCCATCTGTGTCTTACATTTTACACCTCTGTCAAATCCCACTAAAATGACTTTTGCCCTCAGTCATTATACAGGTGACTCAGATTCTAACAGCAATTTTTCCCCATCTTTCCACAGTCTTTTTTCAGTAAACCTGCCAAGCAAAATATTTCACCTTTTCTATCTTTGTATGTGATTTTTCTCCTGAAGTGTGCTAATAGTTTTGCTTTTATCCTTATTTTGCTTCATTTTATTGATTTCTCAAGTTTCTAAAGAACATTTCAAATTCTATTTCTTTTGCTTAATAAGAGAGAAAGATAGAGATAAAGCAAGGCCATTAAATACATGCTTTTTAATTGGATTCAATCTTCTGAAAAGTCACATTAAAATTATTAAAGGAAATATTGCAAGCTTACACTGTAAAAACAACAAGATTGATGTTAAGCACTCTGTATTACTAACTTTCTGCAAGGATTCCTATGGAAATCCCCAATGATTTATAAGCACATTCACAGTCCCTTTGGCTTATGCTTTCTGAGTGCACTCAAAGCATAACTATTTTCATAATCCCTGCTTCACACACTCTTTGAGGATTTGCAAACTCTTGCAAGATTGTAGAATCCATTGCATTTCTTCCGTCTTTTGTCGATATACTGTGTTGGCAATCACTGTGAATAAAATCTTTCTTGCTGTTCTTTTTTAACTCTGACCTGTAACGCGGAAAGTCTTTTGTTTCAAGATAGCTTTTTCTTCACATTGTCAGACTCCTGTTCACTCTCCAGCCTGTCCTGATTCAGAACTTGCTGAGTCAGGGACACATTTTCACTGATAATCTCCCTCTTTTCCTCCCTCTCTTTTCTTGGTCTTTGCCCCAAGTTCCATTAGTGACCTAGTATGTCAGTGAATTAGTTATTAGGTCCAGTGTTGTAAGATCTACCCATATATCATTCTCTAGTTATTCACAAGATGTTTTATTCATTATCTTTCCTTCTGAACTGGCTAAACATGCCTCTGTTTTGTACTTATTTTTGGACTGGGTTACAGTTTAACTTCTGTCCCATGCCTTTGCCACTATTGTCATCTGTGTAAGATAACTGAAAACAAGTAGAAAGATGATGCTGCAGAAACAACCATTCTCAAAAGTAAGGCTGTATATTGTATGTTTTTCTTTTTACTGAAGTTTATTAGTTCCAGTTAGAGAATGAAACAGCACTAGAGATTGGTTCCTTTGTCTTTCATATTTTCAGAGATTTAGTTCCACACAGCTCCATTATTTTATCCCACCCTTTTACATCTAATGATCAACCTAAAGTAAATAATTTCCTTTATTCCTGGCCGTACACAGTGTAGCAAATAGTCGCTACTCTGGGATATGGTGCTTGACAAAGACCTTTTTATTCATTATATTATTTCCTACACTTAATATGACCCTTTTCTTAAGCAAATGTGAGATTCCTAAAGACGTTATTTTTAAAAAAGCTTGACATTGGATAATAATTTGCTTCATCTATCTATCTATCTATCTATCTATCTATCTATCTATCTATCTATCTATCTATCCATATCTATATCTATAGACTCAAACTATTGTAACTTTGTCACCTGTTTTTTATGCAGATAGCTTACTTTTTGGAATACATATAGACACCGAATGTTTGGAATAATACTTTGATCATATGATACTAATATACACAGGCTATAACCGATTTGAGTTAATGATTTGATTTTGTTTTGATAGGTGTGACATTTTGCTTTAGTTTAGTGTAGTACTGTAAGTAATAGTTCCCAGTTTGGGCTATACTCTGGAGATTTTATTTTACAGTGGTTTATAAACGGATATGGAATCACATATGTTTGCACAAGCAGCCTTTGAGAACTGGCATGGACATCAGCAGGGTAATCTACATGCCTGACCAGCTCTTCAATTAAACTTTGTCTAGTAAAACTAAATGCACATTGCTTCCTCCTGTACATAAACACACAAGAAGATGACAGTCAGTGTCTTAGAATGGAGATTTCCAGGTCGTTATGCTGAGGGTAAAATTCTCTAATGTACAGAAGCACTATTCATGGGTAAAAAGTCTGGTCCTCTGTCCATCTGGTTGTGGTATATAAGCAAAGTCATACTGAGATGTTCAGTAGTATTTCTTTGTACTGCAGGGAGCAAATATAGTGCCTGTTCATGCTACATAGTCACCTTATGTGCTCCTTCATATCTTCCTTGCTGGGATTCCACAACTTTTCCTTAAGTGCCACGTTTCAAGGTAAGTGGACATAGTGATTCTGCTCTTGAAATGGAGGAGGAATTTTCTTTTATTGTACAACAGTGAAAAGTATTTCGCAGTAAAATTGGAAATCTTTTTGAGAGGTAGAAGGTTGCTATTCACAGACTGCCATTGCAGCTGTCACCATAATCCCCTGATGGGCCAAATACTTCTTAAGTTAAACCAAGGTCTTGAGTTAAGCAACAAATATCTTGATTTGTGTAGCTGGGTGCCAATTTCTTGACTATATCTTGACTTTTACTCTCAGCAGATGGAAGAAGGCTCCACATTGCTATGAGAAAATTATACTTTCCCTTTCTGTTGTCTTGGTTTTAAATGGCCATATCTGGCACACTTCCTGCTCAATATTTTCTTCATGATGCTTTTTCCTGTGGCCTTCAAGGATGTATCCCACTTTTATGTTAAAACTATATTGTTACACACATTGTGTAGATCCAAGTCTTTCAGA
The DNA here is from genome assembly GCF_965183815.1 of Platalea leucorodia. Lineage (NCBI taxonomy): Eukaryota > Metazoa > Chordata > Aves > Pelecaniformes > Threskiornithidae > Platalea > Platalea leucorodia. Next base: position 65,400,273 of record NC_138828.1, on the reverse strand, counting down.
TAAGCAAAGATTTCCTTGAAGGATGATGTTGCAGTTAATAAATTGCTATTCTCCACTCTAAGTAATACAGCTGGTTTTTGTCTTCTTTGTCTGAGCTACCTTACTAGTTACATAGTCAGATGACAACCAATGTAAATGGTGAAGATATGAAAATCAACTCTCCCTGGGCATTCAAAAAGAAAACAAGCAGTTAGTAACATAAAACTTGCCTTATTTTTTCCTTTCATATGTAAATTACACCATCTTTGGGATCATAGCAATAAAGCTTCTTTTTTCTGATACTGTATGTTTTATTCTGTCTCACACTGTACTGCTACCTACCTAGCAGATAGACTGGAGTCTGTGCTGATCAAAGATGAGACATGAAAACTCAGTAAAAATTTGAATCAAAAAAAGATTTGAATGGTATTAGGTTAAAGACTTTCATGTACTAAAATATGAAACCAATGCAGAAGCAGATTGTATTTTTATTTTTATTAAATCTTCACTTTCTGGCTTCCTAAATGCAATTCAGAAATGGCTTTTTGACCTTTACAGCTTTCAGTTCACTTCACTCACATGTCTAAGCACAGCTGTAGCTGAAATACTCCTTTTTCTTTTCTTCACATTCATGAATTTCATACTTGTGTATTTTGGCTTTTGTTTCTACTGATTACTTTTTTGTAAATCTTGATTTTGATGAAACCTAGTACAAAGTAATCTTTAAGAGACTAAGTTTCAGGTCATGTAACCACCTCAAAGTTGCCACATTGCAGACTAAGTGTTCTTGTGATATAACTCAACATTTCTAGGAGGATGCAGCTTTCAAGTGCCTGATGCTCATGAATGTGTCTATCATGTGATACCACGTGTAAAATCCCACTCTAGCACTTCCACTATGTGATATTCTGCAAGGAGGCTCATGTCAAGAATTTAGAAGTTGAAGAAATTGAAACATCAGAAAAAGAGGGAGGAACAACATTGTCAAAAACATAGTTCTATTGCATACAAAGATACAAAGGAAGAATGTAATTTCAAGAGTATAGGACCCTTAAGAAAAAATTGCTTAAAACCATTATTTTATGTTAAATGTTAAGTGACCTTTCTTTTAATGAGTATTATAATCACTGCTAAAACCAATATCAATTATGAATATATACACTAACTGGAACATATAGGAAAAGAAGTATCTTAACTGTGCAGAGAAATAACATGAAAACCTGTTAAATGACACATAAAACTTAATTCAAGTGCATTATTCTTTTGATAAGCTCTTTACATAGAGGTAAATTTGAACACTTGCAGAATTAAAATTATAGAACCATTAGCATGTTCTGGAGAAAAAGTGCATGTTACAAGGAGACAAAGTAAATTATCTCAAATTTATCACCTTGAACTAAAATGAACTCAAACTTAATTTAAGTTCCTAGTCATCTTTGGAAGCCATCTCAGCATGAGTTTATGAGAAAATTTCCTTACAAAGAATAGGTTGCATATTCATGATATACTTGAATCTAACTTCTTTGCCAAATTTATACATTTGGTTATGGTCTTGAGAGATGTAGGATGGATGCACTGGATGTGAGAGATACTTTTTCAAGAGATATTAATTGAAACAAATAGAAGATTAATAATTTACCTATTTTATTTAAAATTCTATATTATCTGCAGGTAGTTTGAGTAAAATCCCTTTGTGTGTGTGTATTTCATCACAGTCCATGCTTTCACTGGAAGTCTGTAAGACAGCACAGAAGTCCTTTGGGGAATTTTTCAGAGTTCTTCCTTACAGCTAGGCCAGATGTTTTCACTGCATGGTTTTCTTATTTCATCTTTCTACAGCAGCTTGTTACAGTATTTGGAGAATCTCTGTGTTAGAAACTCCTCCCCAAACATTTTCTAAACTCTGTATATTTTGCAACTTCTACAATCTCCTGATACCAATGTAAATCTATGAAAACATTAAAGGAGTTCTTATTATCAAAAACTTGCTTTCTGAGGAACTGTGCTGAAAAACAACAGCTGAGTGCCTTGCACAAATGTGCCTTGCACATTTTTCTAATATTTTTTATAAATTAACTATAGTAATTTCTCATAAATTTGCTCAGCTTTTGGAGTCTATATATATATAAAAATCTGTTAAAATATTGATTTACTAGGTAAAATAAGATGTACTAGTAAATAATTACAGAACACAAAAGTATCTAGGTGCTAGCTTTTAACAGAAGTCATGAAAATCCCAGCAGAAAAAGCATTGCAGGTTAGCTCAATGGACAATTTGGCCCCAGGCCTATTTAGAAGGGGCCAGAAATGAAGGTTCAGAAGAGAGAACAAGAACAGATTAAGCAGTAGGTGTTTCTTTCTCAAACCTTTTGCTAGCATAAGGCCAAAAAATCAGAAGATTGTGCCTGAAATATTTAATGACTGTGTCCTATTGAAATACATGGGACGTTAGGTCCTGAATTACTTTGTGAATTAATGTTTTAATTTCCATTTTAACAATGGATTTTCAAATTGCGATCCTAAAAATTCTTATTCAGATGCTGCTCTGCATTTGAGATGCATAAAATGTCTGGAACTGGAGACCCTCAGTGTTCTCCAGCATGCTTACTGAACGCCTAAAGAGCCTATGAACAGCAATGAGAAGTGAGGTACCGAGTTCAGTATTAGTTTCATTGGGAGCTGCAAATTAAGCACAGACTTCCTTTTTACCTGCCTGGAGTGTTCTGGTCAGCTTTCTTGGAAAGCATTTACAGGATCAGACTAAATGGAAAACAAAATGGAAGATTGTTGTGACTCCAGTCTTTCCGTCTTTCCACCTTCTCAGTGTTTAGGATGTTCACATTAGATATAGGAGTCACAGATTCAACTCCAATTCAATGTTCCAACCTCCATTTTTTAGTATTTTTGAGGAAAGGTTTCTTTAATCTTTCCTTATTGAAGTCTTCCTAACAAAGTCGTTCTATTATACTAGTCCCTAATAGGACCTTCAGAATCAATTAAGTATACAAGCTACATAAGTATTGCTTCTGAAGAACTATGAATAAAAACAAGGTTTTGCAAAAAATACTAATACTCCTGGAGATATGTAAAATAGTTCTGATAGCACACCATGCTAACGAAGTACTTTAAGCCAAATTCAAGGCATATTCTTCATGTTTTCTATGTCCTCTTTCTGAAGCTTGACAGAAGACTGCCATTTTTATAAACAACTGGGAATATATGTATGTCGTCCCACAATGTTGATACATTGAGTGTGAACACATAGTGAATGACTATGCTTCAAACTGTGCTCTTGTGCATTTGAGTTGAATGTGTAAGTCACAGGTCGCTTCCAGGATTGAGCTGTTGACAGGCAAGATAATCAACAGTTCTGAGGTCTAGGAAGACATTTTTCTTAGCTCTGATCTAGTGTGCCTGCTACAAAATTTTAGCTTTAAGTCAACTTGTAGTTCACTCATGGCTTTCCTTTGGTTTGATCAAGAATGAACATCTTGATGTTGGATTTGTATTTTAGGAAGCTTTTCAATATGGGTCAGAATATTACATATTTAAAGTAGACAGAACAAGATATAATAGTTTGTCTCTCTAGCTTGCTTGCCAAAGTTTCATGAAAGAAAGACTAACATTACAAGCTTGTGAAATATTTGTTAATTTGGTAGCATTCTACTACACACCTATCTGTGCAAGGTAACAGTTGAAATGTCGAATGACTGAAATTAAATTAGATGAATTTTAGCTTTTTAAATAAACTTATTTTCAATCTTAACTATCCTATAAGGCAAATTGATGAATTGCTTTTGTAGTAAAAAAAAATCATTACAATTTTGTGATCTTTTAAATATTGAGTAATAAAAATGTGCATCAAATTTACTTTCTGATTTCACTGCCTGTTCATTTTTTGCTTTCAATTAATTTTTCATGTAACCCTACACTTCTTTCCTCCCTCCCTCCCTTTTCCCTCTTTCCTAAAGTGCAGTACACAAAAAATGAAGGTAGAAGATAATAAATAATAATTTAGGAGGGTAATAAAATGAGGATAGAACTTAAAATAATTATGTTTTATAAGTCATACTATCAAACTTGTTAATGATATAGTCCTGCATCCAAAATATGTGTTGTTATTATTGCATAAACTTATACCTTTTTGCCTATGGAACTTCTACCAATTAACTGAAAAAAATTGCAGTGAAGGTAGGTGCTGTTTTCACGGGAAGTTCCAGCATGATATAGTTTAATCTTAGTTAGCTGGTTGTAGCCATTGTATATGACAAATTACAGCTCATCAGTCTCCTGCCTCATTTCTAATTTCAAGTTTTCAGAACTGTATTTTTTAAGTACTTTGTTTTTCTCCACATACATTTACATGACCTTTTCAGGACATCCTGGACCACCGATTACATGAAGTAAGTGCGAGTTCGGTATACTCTCTTAGATAATGCATACTGTGCAATACATCAGACTGCTGTCCTGCTTGTCATCTTCACTTTTAGCATGCATGAATGCTCGGTTTGAGTGCATTCCAAAAATTAAGTACATTGTGTTGAAAACTGAAATGATCTACTGAATTTTAGTATAGAAAATTGTTTTCCTATACAAAATGATTGTCCTTTAAAAAACACTTTTCTAGGCCAGAATTTTTCCTGGTACATATAGTTCATAAAGAGAGTTTATATGAACCTGTGATACTCTAGAAGCCATGCAAAAGTTTTGCCTGCAAATCTGGTTTATCAGCTTCTTCCCTGTGTCAAAATGCTCAGATCAATAACATAGTTTGAGTGGAACCATCTCATTCCTCTTAGCTGCTACATGTACAGGCATCTTGAACCCCGTAAGAAATTAACAGCTACGTGATTTTATGAGTTCACAGATAACACTGTTAATTCTCTCTGTTGTCTCCTGTATTCATATACAAGCTAAGCAAAATCATAGTAAGAAAGACTAGATTCTGGGAGGAGTGGGATCCTTGGATGAGATGGATTTCTAAATGCACCTCTGCATTTAAACAAATATTTAAACAAATGTCTGTATACATTATGTTTAAGCAAATATTTAAGCACCACTGATAAAAAAAAAAAAAAAAATCTTCCCAGTTGCTACCAAACTCTTTCAGTGCCTACGACTATGCTGGGTTGTACACATAAAAACGTCTAGGAATTGACTGTGCCTGGTATTTCAGTGTCCAACATTCAACATATGAGAAGGATTCATGATATAGGAGTGGCCCTAACATTCTTAAATTGGACCAGGGACCATCCTTATGACATACCTGTGTCACCTCAATATTGAGATCAGTATCTGTGACTTCTACAACAACTAATCCTATAGGAGACAGTTTAAATATGTCATCCTCACTGACAAAACCCAGCTTTTCAGGCTTTAAATAAAAACACCTTTTTTGGTCCCTTTCTTCACTTACCTAAGCCTTGGTTTGTTGTTTATTCAGAGGTATAATCACTGTTTTGAATACATCCTTAAATAGTAATTACTATGAAATCTGAACACATACCTTTCAGGTAAATTGAGAACTGACAAGCTGCGGAGTTACTTTAACGTTCTGCCTTTGACCATTGGACATGGTGATAGCTTTATACTGAGTAGCTTAAATAAGTAATTCCTAACAACTGCAAAATAGAGTGCATATGATGTATGAAAAAGAAAATACTAACCCAGTATGTGCAAGTAGTCATTCACAGCTGTAAATGCTGAATGAAGGGTGTCATAGAAATACATGTCTCTTACTAAACAAGGAAATATAAATCTGTTTCTTCTGTTCCTCCTTCGGCTGGGGCTGCACGGCTAGAAGGCGCGTCCCCTGGGTGGTGGATAGGGGATCCCTCTCTGGAGGGTGCACCGGATAAAATTGAAGAAGGCGCTGCAAACCAACGCAGCCTAAGGGAAGGCCACCCTGACAGAAAAACCACTGGCCCTCCAAGTCATGGGGGTTGGGCAGGAGGCCAACTACCTCCTCCCGGAAAAAAAACAAACAAACAAAAAAAACACATAATAAGTTGCAGAAACGATGAGCATCAACTCGGAGATGGAGAAAATCAGTAATGAAGTGAGGAGGAGGAGATGGAACTGGATCGGTCATGTCTTGAGGAGAAAACCAACAGAAGACCGCGCTGTGGCCCTTGGGACTCCAGAGCACGCAGCCGCAGACCGATCCAAGTGGAAGAACGATGTTCGCGCCTTGTGTGCCTCCTGGCACTGAGAGAATTCAGATTCAGATTCTTCTGTTCCTGGTCTCTATTTCCTACTCATCAGCTTAGTCGGCAACATTCAGCATATCTCAGCTATTCACGAGGCTAGCACTTCCAAGGCTTTTTTTGTCTTCCTTCCCCTTCCATCCCCAGTTCACTGAGTTACTTTTTAATTTAAATAATGTGTGCACTGCACTTTGGGAACCTCTGTTTTGGATATCTAATATTTCTATGTATTGCATAAGTGTTTCTAGATGTGTAACAGGGTTGTGAGTTGTGCTAGGTGGCAAGGTGAGTAAAAGCCCTAGACTTAAAAAAAGTGGAGGCATGATCAACTGCACATTGAATTATGGGATATTCTTTTTTTGATTTTAATAGGCTTTATTAATGTTTAACACATTATCCACTTCTAATTTCAGGAAATAGAAAGTACCCTTTAACTCTTGGAAGGAATAATCTGTTCTTTTAAACAGCAAGTTTTTGAGATCTCAAAGCTAAATAACGTATATTGACTATGATACCTGTATAGGAATAATAAAATTAGAATTTTGGCCCTGAAACATATTGGCAACATATATTTTGTTATGGGAACTACTGATGCTAAGAAGAAATGCTTTTAATGACTATTTTGCTGCAAGAGCTTTCACTTTATGACTAAATCAAATTAAAATGTCATAACAATTATTGTCAACTTGCAATAAATACATATGAAAATTATTATATTTTATCTACTTAAAAACAAATACTGTGTTAGATATCAAAGAATAGCCATTACATCAAAATTATTTCCTAGAAATAACTACATGCCTGGATGTAGGCATGCACTAAACTCCACCATAAAAGAGAGAAATACCTGCTGAACAAAACAACACTTGTTTAGTAATTCTCATGCCACACCTACAGTTTCAGTTAAAATAGAACTGTCACCATGAAGCTTGTCTTCAACATGCTTCAGGAATTTATGGAGCTGCTACTAAAGTTTATGAAAATTTGCAAGGATAAATATTTGTGAAATAATGTAAAACTACAGTTAAAGGTATTGTTGATAAGAACTGGCTTTTGGTAACTGTCTTCCCTTTCACAGTCTAATTATTTAATTATTTTTAAAAAATGCCTACCTAGACATTGAAATGTTCTAATAGCTGAAAATATGCATGATAACTTTATAATAATTGGACATCTTGTAGTTTTTTAATTACTTACGTGATAGCAACTGGAAGTGTGAGCGATCTGTTACTGACCGATACTGTTACCACTTCTCTAAATGGGTTCAAGACCACAGGAGGAAATTATAGCATCCTTTGTGTATATTGTTTGCAAGAAAAGAATTGCTTTTGAGGAAGTTACTCTGTGTGTGTGTGTGTGTGTGTGTGTGTGTTATTTTTGTTTTTTTTTTTTTTCCCTGAAGAGAACAGGTCATAATGCATTCACGTTTTTAAATTGGAGGGAAGGAGGAAAACTCTATGCTGATGCTCTAGAAAACCAAATACTGCCCTAGGTTATGAATGAGTAGGCAGCAACATTTCAGACAGAAATTAGGAATGGTCACATTAAAAGTATCTACTGTGTGGGAAAGTCTGATCTACTGAAAGCACTGACATTCTAATAAACAGCATCCAATGCATGTTTGTGTGTGTATGTGTTTATACGGATAAAACAATCACATTTTATTTGGTCATTTTCCTTGGGATACAGGACGCACAAAACTTGTGCAAAATTTCAGTTGCAATTTGCACATTAATGAAAAGAAACATTCATGCATCATACATAATTTAAAACACTAAAGCATGAAGCATCTGTTCAATGCAGTTAAGATTGTCTCATGTCCTCCACATGAATATTTCTCACTTGTAGAACTGAAGAATATTGAGATAAATTGATGTTTCTTTAAGAATATGAGCAGGTGTTGGAGTTTATTATGTTCTTTATCAATTTTAGAAAGGCATAATGAGTTTGTCTTAAGGGCTACATTTTTTTAAAATAGAAAAATTCCTTGCCATTTTTTCAGTCCTCTGCATGATATAACTGCCACAGCATTCTATAAATAAAACATGTCCATAAATACTTCATAAGGAAGATACTACCACATAAGATTGTGAATACAATAAGAGTTTTCTTATTAAAAACAAATCTTTGTCATTTTATTTTATTTCATTACATTTTTTTTGGTTGTATATAAGACTCTGCTTGGCTATCTGGTTTCTTTTAAAAAATGAAAACAATAGATTTAAAAAATGTAGCTGTAGAAGAGATGACATAACACTGAAAATGTCTAATTCCATGCTTCGCTTCCACTTTTACAGTCATTTATGCCTGCATACATTATATGGAGAATATCAGTGGGCTAATATTTTTCAATTTTAGAGTAAACAACATCTCCATTGGCTGTCAGTATATTTCAAAACCAAAGTTTTCAGAACTGAGAAAGCATCCTGTTCCTTCATCTTAAGGAGTAACTAAACCTACCTATGGATCAAAGAATTGTATATCTCATTGTTACCTGGTTGATAGCAAAACGAAGCTTACAAAATGTGAACAGGTCAATCATTAAAGGCTGATGGAACAATCGGCACCATTCAATAAACTGAAATAATTGAAAACAAGACAAAATGCTGCTAGGATTAAAGAATAAAACCAGAGTAAATAATAACAACATGGAATGGCAAGCTGTATCAAGGAGAGCAATAACTAAATCATGGACATGAGTTCCCACTGCAATACCATGATGAAAAGGATTTATGAGATACTTTAAAATCTGAACAGAAAAATAGTAAATAAAAGCAGGGAACTAGTAACACCTATGCTGATGTTAAGTAGTAACACCTCTGTTTTGTGAATACCAGTGAAGCTGTTAATGGAATAGTGCATTGTGTCCCAGAATTCATGGAGAATGTGGAAAACTGGGGGATGTAGAAAAAAGGAACTATCCAAACACATGATCTCTGGGAAGCTTGTCTTATTTTGAGATATTTGATCTATTTAATTCATTAAAAGGAAGTTAATCACATCTAATCACAGTCCATTCATATTATGGTGCTCTGTGAGCATAACAGATAAAAATGCCACAGTTTAGGAACTGTAACTAGACAGATTTACCAAATAAAATTCAATTTTTTAGCACACATAATTAGCTGCTGGAACAACTCTTATATGATGGGATTGGTCTTACCCAAAATCTTTAAATCAAAGTATATGTCTTTTTTAAAAGATAGCATTTGCAGTGTTTCAAGTCAAACCTTAAATTTCAGAATTACCACAGAAATCACTAAATGAAATTTTATGTCTCACAAATTGAACTAATGTTCTGGCCTTCAAAATAGTGAAAACCTCCAGCCAATTTTTGGATCCTTCCTTGTGCTATTATTATTTATAATTTTTACTGCTGCAGAAGATGTCAATCCTTCCTAAAATCACAGATACATGATGAAATAATCATCCATTATTTGAAAAAGAATGATGTATAACAAGTAGGAAAGAAAAGAGAATTAATAAACTATTTATTTATATTCTTGTAACTTGAGTAATGTAGAGATCCTTCCAATGAGCTCTAGACAACTTAGCTTACTTCTCTAGCTATAATTACCAAATTAAAGATCAGAGATCTTTGACATTGCTGCACTTACTGGTAGTGTAGACGTAAAAGCCCAGACTTATGAAAAAACAAAACAAAACAAAACAAAACAAAACAAAACAAAACAAAACAAAACAAACATAGTGAAGTAAATGGAAGATATTTCTTTAATTATCATAAAATAAATGGTCAGGGAAAGGAACACAGTGTTTTGGTTGTTTGCCCAATATTGTAGTCACTGCATCACTGTCTAAAGCCTAAGCATGAGTAATATTTCAAATTCATTTCTTTGCTTGCCTGCCTCTAATCCTCAGGTAAGCATATTGCAGGCATATTCAAAAATATGCCAAAATGAAGATACTGACTTCAACCAACGTAGTGTTTTTGTTACCACTTACTAGATAAGTTTATATCTAAGTGTCGATAGTCTAGATATTGCTACACTCTCTAAAATCATGTAAAAACACCACAACCAACTGTAGTAAATTCCATTTCTGAATGAGCAAAAACCAGACAAAAGATACCAAGCAAAGCTAAAGAGCTTGTAATGTGAAATATTACCTAAGGAAAACCTGTGTTCTGACAAAAAGGCAAATGGTCAGAGTAACCCGAAGTAGAAAGAGGATAAATGGGATGATAGGTTACAAAGGAAGAGGCCCTCATCTTCACTTCATAGGAGAGGAAAGGGGAAGAACAGATTGTTTTTTTCCTGCTATTTAAAAATTCCCTGCTTTAGCTGGAGTCTGAATAGCTGAAAGATGCAAATTTTAATTTGCTTACCAATAAAGAACATAAAATGTTGAATAAACAGAAGTAAAAATTTTCAATTTTCTTATTTAAATTGTTATTTTCATGGAATCATAAAATATCTCAAGTTGGAAAGGACCCATAAGGATCATCAAGTCCAACTCCCTGCTCGTCACAGGACTACCTAAAAGTAAATCATATGACTAAGATCATCATCCAGACGCTCCTTGAACTCTGACAGGTTTGGTGCCATGACCACTTCCCTGTGGAGCCTGTTCCACTGACTGATCACTCTCTCAGTGAAGAACCTATTTTGTTATTCTCTATCTTGTTAAAAATTCTATTCTCTGTTTAATCTAGTAAGTATGATTTTGACTTGCTAATAAAAGGCTGTACACTGCATTGATGTGGCAGTGCAGGTTTCAGCACTTGTCTGGGTCACTTTTAGCCTGAGCTGATTTTAGTTTATTCCCACTGTGATGATTGTTCAACGGTCAGGTAACTATTGCCCAAATTTCCTTTACTTCTGTGTAATTGTGTGGCATGACAACTATTGTTAAATAACGGATACTAAAATTAAGCGGACATTCTATGAAGAGTGAACTACCTATGACCCTAGCTAAAACTGTATTGTGGCAGTGTACTCACATACACATAATTATACCAGAGGCCTCAGACTGTGAACTGAAATTGCAGTAGACAACTGTCACTGAGGGAGTGTAACCTTGGTAGTCAGGTAAAAATGCTTTCAGAGAAACAAAGAGAACAGAAAAACGAGTATAACGTAGAAAAGGAAACCTAAGTAGACTGTGTTAGGAACCATATAAAAATATGCAGACACAGGATTAAGAAGGAAGAAACCCCCCACTACCATCATACCAATACAATACTACCTGGCAAAGAACTCAGGACCTCGATAACTCACCATGAATCCCACTCATATCCTATTCTTCTTGAGGAAGAGTGGTAACATTGACAATAGGACCTGAAGGAATGTGGAAAGATGAACCTAACATAAGACAGAGGGGTAGATACTAGGAAATTTCTATATGTATATTTTTCAGTAACAATTAGATAATTTGGACTGCGAGTGCTAATATTGTGGTAATTAGACTAATAATAGTTACATCTGATTGTTGTTGTATTTTGCTTGGATAATTAAATTTTTTTTAGAGTAACAACAAATTCTCACCTTCATATGTAAGATATGTTCTCTTTGCTCACAACAAAATTTTGTGTGTAATCACATGAAAGTTGACACATTGACAAATTTAGGAAGGTAAAAGACGAAAATAATACTACTGCAGAATCTTGATCAAATGTGCCAAAAGAATTAATTATTACTGAAGGTGTGTCTGTAGTCAGATGTCACTGATCTGATTGACAGATTACTGTCAATTAGCAGTCTATTGTTGGTTTTTATGCTGACTTTGCAATTAGAAAGCCAAGTAAAAGCCAAGTAGTCACTGATGGTGGATAATGTCCGTTGACAATAAAGTAGAAGCAACTAATTCAATCTGTGATGGCCACTAAAGATTTGTCTTGCAACACAATTGCTTCCACCTAAGAAAATAGAATAAATTGGGTTTGTATCTCTTTACTTTGTCTTGAGACACCACATGTCTTATGTTATGTATGTCTTGCCACAAACTTTGTTTCTGCACAGGACTCAAGATAGAAAACGTGCATACTGCAGGGACAGGTCCAGCTAATGACCAAAGTTACCTAAGAAAATTTAGTTACTCCACATTAAAATATAATTGTGTTTTGGTAGTAAGCAAGACTCACAAGGGTGACCACTGTATTAGAAATCTGCTGTTCATGCACAATTCCACCCTTCTAACCCACCCCCAACATAGTTTTGATTTGTCCTAACAGAGTTTTAGAGTTCTTTCCATGTTGAATGCATCAACCTAATTTTAAAAATATTTATCATATGAATCTCTTCTTGCCCTACATAGCCACATTATACAGTTGAAATTGATCTTTCAGAGATTTTTGTACTACAACTTTGACCTTGTGTGCGCCTGTGCCTGTGTGTGAAGACAGCTGTCACTGCTGTAGAAAAACCTTTCACATAACCAGAAAAGATCTTAGTCACAAATCTGAACTAATGTAGTTATGCAGTACTTAAATGTTTCTACATCAAATGGCAAGTTGTCCTTTCTCTTTCCAAATGTTGTGAACTAGATTAAGTAACTAGATGATGCTCTAGTCTAGTCAAAAGGGTACTGAATGTTGAAAACTTGTTACAATTTGCTTACCTCCTTGTCAAATTATGTCATTTGCACTATATAATGACATTTTCTAGCTTACTACTTCCTCTTAAATTAAACTTTCAAAAAAGTTAAACTAGTGATTTGCATGCATTAATTCTTTGGAGAGCTATTTCTTTGGATCCTGACATTCACTGATCAAGTACAGGATTCATTTACATAAATTTGGTAGTGTATGTTCTGAGTCAATGTCCTCCAAGCTGCATGCTGGCATCACTTCATCCACATATGGGAGTTGCACAACACTAGATGGTTGTGACAGGTACTACCAATTCCATTTTTAAAAAGCATCTTTTTAATTTTATATTTTCTATTAACATTTAAGCTGAGTTCATGAACTTGCAATTTATTTCTTAATAATAGGATAATAAAGATAAGTGTAATGATAATTTTACTTACTATTAGAAAAAATATTTTAAAGAGGGAGATTTATTTCTAAAAGCAAATATTCCTCACAAAAGAATCTAGCACCAACTTCTAAATCAATGTAATGTGTGAAATAATATGGAATACCAATAAGAGCAAGAATGAATGATGAAAGAAGTGCCAAACTATTAAAATATTTCTGAACACACAATAGGAAATTATATTTCCGTGGAGAAATACAGATCCATCTCACCTGGTTAAAGTGACTAGACTCTAGTAACTCTTCCAAGTAAAAACTAAAATACAGATGCCTGTCTTATTTCACTAGTTATTTAGATAACACTGTAATCTCCACAGAGTTACTGAATTTAGTTTTAATACTGCACTCATCCTTATCTGAGGAAACCTGGCAATGGGTCCCCCTGTACTGCTTCTCAGTGCTAGTCTCCATCCTGCAGAGATGTGCAGCCTCTGCTCAACTCCATAAACCCTGTTTACCACACATACTATAATCTAATTATTAACTCATTTGTGAGAATTACAAATTGGAAATTCAGTCCATTTCTTATAGCCTTTGTTTAGAAAAGACTGTTGCCTTATGAAGAAGCAATAGAACCTGATGCTTAGCTTGGGGCCAGCATGGTCCTTTCATGGTAGTCATACAAGAAAGACTTTTGAATCTCTATAAGTTCAGGTGTGAGAATGAACTCTGCTCTAGACCTACATGCATACCGCAAATATGTAGGCAATTCCAGTTGATATGTATCTGGTCTGGGAAATCAAAAGCAATGACATGTGAATGTTGGCCATGTTATTCCACTCTAGCCGGTAAACTACAAATCCTGAAGAATATGTTTGATCAAACGCATTGACTTATACCAGCTATTTCTTTGTTGAAACGTCAGATTGTTTTTTTTCTGTGGTAAATTCATCGTGCTACATTTTTATACTGAAACAACATTATGTTTACTCTCTTTTTTGTAGGAGGACTAAACCAAAAAGATTGGAGGTAAGTCACACCAATACCCTTTTCACACAGAAGTGCTTATTCACTATCTTGTCTGAGGTCAGTCAAGAGTCAGTAATGACCTACAATTAGCCTGTTGAGATGTTTGTACATTCTTAACATGCAGATTGATATAGAAGGCAGTGTTTGGTGAAAGACACATTTGCCACTTAAGAATACCAAGTAGCTATCAAAGAAAGAAGAGAGGTGTAAAAGTTCTTGAAACTATGAATAATATCTAATAAGATAAGTATAGAAGATGAGTTCTAGTCTGACAAAGAAACATTTCCATGTTTCCATGAGAGGGGGAAATTTTACTCTAAGTAGGTTGCCACTTGTGCAATTTAATGGAAAACGTTACGGAAAAAAATTCTCTCACATGACAGAATGAAACAATCCACATAACACTAAGAAATCTCAAAGGCCTGCTGATAATAAAGATTGAGTTACTTTACGAAGATGAAGAACAGGAATTTGTAAGGCCTGACATTCTCTCTATCATCTTCTTAACAGGGAAACAGCAAATCAGCTGAAAAAGGGAGAGGCAGATCACTTTGTAACCACTCGGTAAGGTTAGAGGTAACTTTGTCTTCACTTCTTTACCTATTTTTTTTACAATACTTTATAATCATGTAATTTATTTGGGATATTATAACAACAACTTGTAACTCAAAAAGCAGTTACATGAAGTGTGATTTAAAGTAATTGTATTCAACCTGGCATTTTAATGTCTGGGTGTGGCAAACAAAGTTAAGAAACTTTAAGCAGTGTCCAGGTACATCCTCCACTAAATCTAAAGTTGACAAGACTGTCTTAGATATTCACAGCCAAGGTAAAGAGCTCGTACTACAAGAGGAAGGTTTTACAGTATCTTCCACTAGCAATGGTGAAAGCTCTCTAGAATTCAGAGCAGTCTTGGCCCTCCAACCTTGAGGGCCATAGGAACAGAGAGTCAGACAATAGGATTGTGCTACTGTTGTCCAGTTAAGTTAAATCAAAGTTTATTCATGATGAAACAAGTACAAGTCATAATAGTTATCAAGAGGTATTTCTTCTTGTAGTTTTGGGGTGAAGTTTTTTGGGGTGTGTCTGTACTTCTTAGGGGAAAGAGAGCACAAAAAGTTCATAAGAAGTCCTGCATGTTTATGTAAGAAAGCTACAGACGAGAAAGTTACTTGGTTAAGGACTGCTTTGCCCAGTTAAACCTTGTGGTAACTGGCTGAACCATTCTTTTTGCCAGCAGGATGAAATAAGTCAAAGTTGTCAAGTCCTTCACTTCCATACTCACAGTTCCCCACAGAACATTGTGAAGAACTGGGAACCCTGACTGCCTTGACGGCAGTGATATCAAAGGCCACAAAATAGTGGTAAACCAGTATGATCAAAATCACATTGCTGAAGCAAGACTGTCCTCAAAGATCATACTACCTAAACCCTTAGGAGGAACCTTTAAACTAGCTAGATCAAACATAGTCCCGAATTCAGTTGGTGTATTTTATATAAATAAAACCAAACCCCCACATATTTAAAATACTTAATCCTCCAAAATTTACCTGTAATAGAACTAGAAGTGTGTTGTTTCAGCAAGGCATAGTATTGTGCACTAAAAGTATGGCTTCTTCATATTAAAAAAAATAAAGTGCACATTTTGTACTGAGCAGTTACTCTCCAAACGTGTTTAGGTACAGCTACTCCCTTACAATAAAGTCAAGAAACTTAGCTTATCTATATCCTTGAGAGAATGTTGATACCCACTTCAATAACGTGATATAAAATAATGAGGAAATCTGTTTAGAAAAAGCTAAAGAATTCCAAGATTTCTCGCAGCTTGAATAAAATTACATATTCTGGCTTAATTGCCTTCACTTATTTTGGCTTGGCCATTTATTTAGTAGAAGGACCCAATTTGCCTGCAACTTAGGTGATTGCTAACATTACTTCACATAATATGAGCCTAATGCAATTTTATTGTTAATCTGCTTATTCTAATTCAAATTGGTTGTGTAACAATGTAATTTAAAATGTTAATCTTGCAAATGCATTGATGCCTAGCATGTATATAAGAGTAATTCTGTGATATTGGTGATACTTCTTACATCTTCAATTTCAGGCATGCAGATATTTGCAGGATCTGAGCCTAGAACTAGTATTTTTTTTTCCTTGACAAAACAAGCAGACATGAATATTCCCACCATTGAATATTCAAATGTTTACAATAAAAATATTTAAGTGTTTTCTGGCCTTAGAGCGTAAGTACATTTGGTCATCTTGGTATTTCTATAATGTTGTAACCATTGCTTTTGCCCCAAGAAATATTACTGAACTTCTCTTCACAATATACCTATGAAGTAGAGAGGTATGCTTTTAAAATATTGTCTCCATGTCATGAATGGGCAGCTGAGACCACAAGGTATTCAATGAAATATAAATTTGTGCCTTGGCATGAGGGTCATGTTTTAGGTTCATGGTAAGAAAATGGACACAAAGTCTTATAAAGAAAGCGAATTTATTTTGAAGCTGGATATTTAGAGTCCCTAATTCAACCTCATATCTTCTCTTTTTTGCAGGTAAAGTTTACGCTGGTCATACTTTATGTCCTAGCAATGGATGAGTGGAGTAGACCCACTCTTGGTTAAGCATTAGATGCCATGACAATGATGAAAACCTTATTATTGTTAAAAACAAAACAAAACAAACAAACAACCTCAGTGGAGGGGAATAGCACAGTCCCTAATCTGGCTACTTTGTTTTGTTCTCATGGTGCAAAGCATCCTGACACAAACATGTCATCAAGGAGTTGATGAGCTTTTAAAGTAGTGACTATACATCCTCTTGGCCTGAGAGAAGAATAAAAAATAAATTAGACTAGACTAGAATACAAGTAGAACAGAACAGAACAGGAGTTAGCTCACTCTTCCACTTTAGTGACCTCAAGTTAATAACAAAACTTACAGCAGCTTTAGATAGGTCAAAATAGCCTCAAAACTACTTACATATGTAGTAAGCCGAAATCTGGAACTCAAAATACTCTGGAAGTAAAGATCACTATAGGTGAATTACTACTTGCCTCAATTTTCTCTCATTTTGGAAAGTATAACACTTAGAGAAAAAAAAAAAAAAAAAAGAAACACATAAATAAAAGTGGGTGCTTTATGCTTTCATGTTGGGCAAAAGAGAGAGGGGCTTGTGTTTTGTGAAAAGCTTAATATGAATTATGCTAAAGAAGTTAGTTCTTATTTTAATTAAAAGTATATTTCCTGAAGTAATTAGTTCATTTTTAAAAGAAAACAATGCTTAAACTGTTTTGACAAGTTTTCTTTATATATTCTTCAGTGGAATACTGAAATGTACACATAGTAAAAATAGCCACTCTGGAATGCAAGCGTAAGGGTAATATTATGGAATATTGCTGACAGAAATAAAGAAGGGCATATCTCATGGAAGTTTCCAAAAAACCTTAAATTATATCAACGAATATGTCTGAGAATAGAGATTCAATTAGTCAGTATCACCCTGGTTTTGAAACACCCAGAAAAATACTGCATTCAGGGTTGTATGTGTGGTTTCAGCAGAGCCATATGGAGATAGATGATCACCTCCCTGCTCTGTTATACTACCATTTTGCTTTGCAAGATGGTGTTTAATTTTCTGCCCACACACCACTCATTTGGGTGTCAGTACCAAATGTGTTTATGCCAACTGTGTTTCAGTTTATTATTCCTTAGAGGTATCTGCTTACATTTTCTATAACGAGATCTCAGGACTGAACGAATTCATGTTACAAAGATAACACAATGAAAACTGCAAATCATAAAAGAACAAAGGAAAAATGGTTGAAACATATCTTCATTACAAAAATCTGTCCTGAATAATTACAAGCACAGAAAATGTTCCTTTGATGGATTCATGGTAAATTTCATTTTGTAGGTCCCTATGTTTCTTTCAAATCATTTGAGACAGTACCTATGTCTAGATTTATTGTTTTTCAAAAGATTTCTAACTCTGTTTTCATAGAATCCAATGAATATTAATTGTAATATATTTTTGTCATACTGCTACTAAAACACAGATCATGGCCTAGCAATCTTCATCAAGATATATGATTATTTGGCATAGTATTCTCTAATTGGGGCTTATGAAGATTGCTGTCCTCAGAATTGCCAGTACATTATGCCAATGCATACTCAAACTATACTGTTCATGCTATGATAGTGACAACCAATTCAGGTAATGCCATTGACAATAAACTGTCATCTATTTCAGTAATCTGTACAAGAGCATCTGATGTTTTATGTAAATATAAGTTACATTCTGTTGTGTTTACTATTTTAACAGTAAAAATAACTAGCTTCACATGTTACAGCACATATCACAAGGAAAAATGGAAGGAAAAAAATCTACTAAGTTGTAATCAGCAAAAGTTAGTTTTCATTTTTTCTTATTACTTTAAAAAGTTATCTAAAGAGCTATACCTTAGCGAACTATGTTAACTTAAACATGACAAGACTAATAACATTGATTTTAGTAGATTACATTATGGGGTGATTAAAAGAACAGTGGCAGTTTATTATTCAGAGCCCCTCAGTCTGAACACAGTAATTTAATTTATCAGTTGATTACATATGAAAGAAAAGCTCCATTACATAACATGAGGAATTCTGATCTCAGTTGCTCTATAATAGCATAGTTACAAAAACAATAATGGAGCTACAGTGACATACATTGTTTAAAGATGTGGTTTATTGCACACATGACTAAAATCTTGTCCATGATAGTACATGGGGGTAAAATTTAGTTTGAATATTTCCTTCATGATACTAAAGACACAGGAAAATGAGGAAAGAAAGCAGGAGAAAAAAATGACAGAAAGAAAAGAGAGGAAGGGGGAAAAGAGAAAAAGAAAAGAAAATGGAAATAAGTAAAATTTAGTATGTGGGATCAGTTCTCATTAGGTTTAACATCGGACATTTCCAGAAGCAGAGATATTTCCATCCGTGTTTTTTCAGAGATAGTGCAGGATAACACTTGATTTTGAAGCTTACAACTAAGATGAAGTTTTAGTATAATTTCTTCTGCAAAGTGCAGAAAAAAGCTTATACACATCTTGAGCTGACGTTGTGTGGTTGGTTAGCCTTGGCTAACAACCAAACTCCTGCCCCACTGCTCACTCACTCCTCCTGCCCCCCAAGGAAGACAGGAGTGGTGGAGAAAACAGGAAGAACGGGAATGAAAAATCTCAAGGGTCAAGACAAAAGATGGGGAGATCACTTAACAATTACCATTGCAGGAAAAGCAGACTCGACTTTGGGAAAATTGACTATATTTATGTGTATTAAAATAAACAAATGATTATTGACTTGGGCAGTGGGAAACAAAAAGACAAACATTAAACCTGTACCTTTTCTCTCCCCTGTCCCATGCTCAGCTTCACTCTTTCACTCCAGACTCCTTTCCTCCCTGCCTTACTGTCACCACTGGCTATGCTCAGTCCCTTCAGCAAGGAATCGAGTGGCACAGGGAGAGGGGGTTACAGTCAGTATGTAGTGGTTTCTCTGTATCAATCCTTACTCCTCACACCTTTCCTCTGTGCCAGTGTGGGTCCTGTGGGAGAGGCAATATGCAAAGTAGATCCCAACTAACCGGAAGGAGGCAAACATAAATAAAAAGGGGAAATGGGAAAAAATAAAGAGAATTTCAAAATAAAACATGCTAAAAAGAAAGAAGAGAAGAATGTTTTATGAAATGGAGATGCAGAGAAAAGAAGGGAACAGCAAAATGGAGACGAACAAATAGGAATTATAATGAAGCAATGTACTAATCACATGTGTAATTAATAATTGTAATATAGGCACATGGCACAGTAGAGATCTGAGGAAGAAATTACAGTAATTTTAAATCAGTGGTTACTTTTGACTTGAGAATAACATCGTTACAAACATGATTTTTTTAACATGAAGTCTGTGAAGCTCTTATTGCATTCCTTAATAAGCTATACACTTTTCCTAAGCCAACTGGGGAAAACAAAATTAAAATCATAAATGTGATAATTAGACAAGAACAGTGATTAGTGTGATGTAACCTGCTATAAACATTAGAAATAGCATAAAATTGTGCCAAAAGGGCAAAGGAATCGAAAGTTAACCTTTCGTTTCCACTTCAGCACATTCAAACCTGCTAGATATGATAAAAAATTAAATTATTGCACTAAAATTCTGAGAATTCAAAGGATGCAGCTGTGGAGGTTGATCTAATGTAATTGAAAAAACTTATTAAAACTTATTTTATTGATCCTCCATTGACTCAGATTCTGACTACAATATCTGAAACTTATATTAGTGCAGAAATATAGTGTCCTTTTTATTTTATTCATTAGGAGAAACAAATAAAACCTGTTATGTAGTATACCATAGGACTACGTATGAGCAAAGCTGTATTGAAACTCAGACAGCCAGATATAGTTTTAAAAGCTACATGTTGTTCTGCTACTGGTTCTCTTGGTAATGCTGGACTGTGATTTTCATTTTTAGGCTTCAGTTTTCCCATCTAAAACATAGTATGACTTAAACTTCTACATAAATATAAAGCCTATCTAAAATGCTATTATTTTATTTTAACAAGAAGCTATTTCTGCAAGGCCTTATCTTTTTGTTACCTAAGTAAAAAAAAGCTAACCTTTCAGGGAGTCTAAACATGCATTTTTTGTAAATTGTTTACAGAGGAAAATTTTATTTTTCTTTTTTTTTTTTTTAAATTTTCTTTTTATTTTAATTTTCTCTTGTGTTTATGACTCATTAAGACTGGCCACTGAAAGCATCAACAAGTCTTCCTTGAACGTTTTTCTGCAGAAAAAAGGAACAGGAGTTATTACTGCTGCTGTAAATTGAACATACTTAGGTCAGCAGGACACCAAGTATTTAGTCTTGCTTTTCAAGTGTAGACCTTTACAAGGCTGCATTAGCAAAGTTAGAAATCCTGAGGCTGCATCCCACCATTCTTACTGAAGATTACTGACATTTTCCCCATTATAAAATGGGATCAACATCAGTATGGGAATAAATAGTTCTTTGAAGACAAAGTGTGAATGAAATATATTGAAGTTTTTTTTTTTAGTTTGGTTTGAGTTTTTTTGCTAACATAGCAACCCTGCTCCAAAAACAGGGCAGTAAAGCAACTGATGTTATAAAAAAAGAAGCAATAGAGAGCAACACCCTACTAAGCAATTATAGCAAATGAGAGAACTTCTAAAAACAGAATACCTATCTACTTACTTATACTGGCATTTTGGAACAAACAAAAACAATAACCATTTGCGAATAGTTTAATGCTGAGATTATCAGAGCATGCAATCTCTTTTCTTACTTTTGGATGCTTTTTCTGTTCTGTGGTTTGTAAGTTTTATTTCTGCACTGTAGATTTAGGAGAACAATGTTTGTTGTTTTTTCTTAAAAATTGTCAAGTGGATATTTTGGTGCTTATTTTATCAGTTATATGAGGACAAATCAAAGGTTTTATTGAACAGACTCCAGACTATACCTTCCATATTCAGAAGTACCCTGAAGCTGTGTTTAACTTTAAACATTTATCTAAGTAAGTCCCACAGAAAAATGATTTGCTGAAGTGGAGTGTTTGATTCTGCCTTGTAAACGAAGGTATCTAGTGCCATTTGAGATGGCCTGAGACATTTAAATGGGGCTGACAGATCTGACAAAAAGCCTACAGGAGATATGTGCCATTCTGCACTCAGAGATGGACATCAGGCAGGATATTCCAAAGCAATTCAAATGGATGTTGACTTCTTGTCAACAAGGAGCAAATGAATTGAACCCATTGTGTCAATACCTTCTTCAATGAAATTACACTTATGGAGAGGTTAAGTTCTCAGCACTTTCATATACATAAATGGTGTGAAATGTGGAAATGTATGCTTCTGGAGGAGAACCTATTTTTGTGGAATATACAGAGTGACAGAATATGAAGGTGTGAAGGAGAGTAATTTAGAAACAGAGAGGCTAATTCTGTACAGCTGAAATGTTTCAAAGGTTGGAAGATTTGGGATTAAAGGGAATTAACCACCAGTGGACAAAGGAAGAATAATCCCCAAAGCAGTTTTAAGGACTCAGTGAAAAGTGACACAGATAGGATATTAAAATGACTCTAAACTGCTGCTATTATCATCCTGATGGAACGAAAAAACTGAAACCCTAAATGTATTTCCCCAGGAAAGACTGATAGAGTAGCCCTGATGAAACAGTCTCAAACTTTATTTAGTACAGTTTCCTTAGAAACAAATTTGCCTGGGAATTTATGAGTATCAGTGCCTCATAGCTGTTCCTTTTCTTCAACTGCTGTGGGGAGAATGAAGGAAAGACCTTCAGGTTTGAGAAGAATTTGACTGCAGGAAATATTATGGCATTCTTCCTTAACTGCATTAGGCAAAATCAAGAAATTAAGAACCAAAAGCCAGTCAATGAAGAAAAAGGGTGTTTTGGGTTTTGTTTTTTTTTTTTTTTTTTTTTTTCTCCATGACAGGGGCAGCACATTTTTTAAATTAAATTCAAACTGAGCAAAACCAAGGAGTTTGAAGAGGATTTTGCACAAACTGTATTTGTCTTCTTACATATGTCTAAATTTTATATCTCTGTGTGAATTAGGTTTTCTAGTTTATTGATGAGTTCTTCTCAGAAATAGCAACTGCTCACACATTTTGCATAGGAAATGGTAGTACACAACATTCT
The DNA here is from genome assembly GCF_965183815.1 of Platalea leucorodia. Lineage (NCBI taxonomy): Eukaryota > Metazoa > Chordata > Aves > Pelecaniformes > Threskiornithidae > Platalea > Platalea leucorodia. The sequence continues at coordinate 65,377,393 of NC_138828.1, read as the reverse complement.
GGTATTTATTGATAACCATCAAAAATCCAATATAAAACCCTTTCACTTCACAATTTGATGGCATTCTATGTCAATGATGAGATGTATTTAGTTAAGCCATGTACTGTCCAAAGCTAATGGTAGAATATGCAGTGTTTGCTACTTTCTTCAATGGCCAAGTTCAAAGAAGAAACAAACAAATTGAACTTCAGATCTTACAGAGGAAATAGAAAAAGATATTTTGAATACTGTGTCATAATATCACCAGAGAAGCTGAAATTGATTCTTTACATTTCAAACTAATTTGCTAAATGTTTAACCTCGTCAAGCTAGTAAGGGATAAATTGTTGAAAAAAAATTCTGAAATAATGTACCTAAAATGAAATCTGCAACAGGATATAAAAGAAGGACAGTTAAAACTGAGAAATCAATGAATTTTCTTGCAATGATTGCAAAGTTATATCCTTCAGAATTGCTTTGCACAGTTTCAAATTGTTTCAAGCCATAGACTGTTTAGAAATACATCAGTTTCCAAAGGAAACATTCGTTCTGAAATGGAAGCATTTTCAAAAGGCATACATAACTTTAAAAGGAATCAGTGAAGCACAAGGACCCTATAGACAAATTCACCTTAATAAACAGAAAAAATTGTGATATGAAATCAAAGTAAATGAAGTCCATTTGTAATACTTTTGATACTTAAATAAAAAAAAAAAGTTCATATTTTACCTATTGCAATGCATTGTTTATACATTACTCATTCCAATTTCATCATTCAAATGGGCCCTGAGAGTAATAGACTGACCACTCCTAGCCAGGAAAGAGATCCTTTGGAATGTTTCAGTAGAAAAGAAATGGTTATTCTGTAGTTTTAGCCAGATCCCAATTTACATTTACCCTTCATATCCTACAATTGCAAACTTTTGACTTTGCAAAGGAGGAAATATTTCTTCATTTCTTTCTGTGCAAACTGTTTTATAGGGCTATGGCAGATCAAATGTCACATTTCATCTCACAAATACTAGGATTTCATTACTAGACAGAAACACATAATATGTTTTGGGATACTTAGGAAGGAAATTACTACTTAACTATTAAGTGTTATTAAATTGTTCCTAATTTTAATTGTATATATTTTAATTCCTCTAAATTTTCCGGAATACACGAACATAAGCTGAATTTCTTCTAACTTATTTGTACATGCTGTCATTATTTCAAAAGTGGCTTTGAGAACATGTACACAATCTGTTTTCTGTCTCTGACCAGCCAGTATTTTCCATGGTTGATAATAGCTTGCAAACCCAGTACCCTGTGTTTCAAAGACAGACTCCATAAGACTATTATATTTACCTGAACATGAAACATCTGCACTGGGCTGAAAACAACTGCTGTGAGCATAAATGAAGACACATTGAGAATCTTCTCAAACAAGAAAAGGAAGTAGATGAGGAAGTATTCCATGCAAGACCACCCTTCAGGGGCAGAAGTGTGGTGGTGCAGGATAGGCAGGTGCTCACTTTACTGCCCCTTCTAAATGCTGGGGCCCTGAGGGCACCAATAAGGCTGTCTGGCCCTCCCATTCCAGTCTTGGAGCCCCATTTCAGCCCCCAGTATGGGGCCATCCCAGGCACCTGCCCCAGGGATGCAGTAGGATGCAGGTTTCCAGAACCACCACAACCCTTCCCTGTCCACCCCCAGGGGGACCCCTTGTGGCTTCTGGCACCCTGGCACTACCAACCACCAATGACTTCAAATATTATTACCTTAAATGTATTTCCAGAGGAATCAGGAGCACCAAACTACTCTTGTACATAACGTTTGCAATTCAATATTTATAATGTGAATTTTACCATGCAATTAAACTGTAAAATCAAGAAGCTGAAATATAGGATTGTTAGAAATTGAAATAATTTCTGTAGCCTGAACTCACCTGCTTGTCCACATGCAGAATGACATTTAAGACCTGACCACACACTTAGGATCCCTGCTACAATCAGTGCTTATGGTTGCAGAAATTATGTGTATTTATTTTGAAAGCAAAGAGACAATGAGAGAAAGTTCTTATGATTAAGGTAGAAAACTACAGACGTGTGTTCTTTTCCTGCCTTGGAATTCTTTTCTTAACAAAGTTCTGTCAGACAATATTTGTAATGCTATTTCTTTGCCTTACAGAAGCAACTTGAAGCCATATTTGCAGAATTTCTGGGTTCTTTCACTGCAATTTAAACTAATTGGACCTGTGCTTTGCATGCATACAACTGTATTAAAATGCCGAGAGTGCTAAAAAATCAAGTTCATCATACTCCTCCATGCCTGACAAGCAAAACTAACACACCTTTTTCTTAATTTTGGTTTTCATCTCTACTTCTAAACACAACAAATGGAAAACTAGGGTCATTTAATCTCAGGGTCATTGTGAAAATCCATTAATACATATCTAGGAAGTGTTTTGCTGTTATAATAGTAGTTTTAAAAAAAAGCACGACTAGAAATTATTGATTTTGTATGAAGTGTAGGTTTGGATAATACATGGTAAATAAGGTCTAGTTAAAAAAAAGATTTTAAAAAAGCTGACAAAGAGATACAAAGAAATATCACTGTATGAGGTGGTTCTGTGGGGAAAAAAAATACAACTACATTCAAGTGACACAGCAGAGAAAAATTAAATTAAAGTTGTGTGTGAACTTTCTTTTTTTCGAGCTGTTTAGAGCTCAACTTCAACTTTAATATTCTTACAACGTAGGACCAACTAATTAAAATTAGTATGTAAGTAAGAAGAAAGTAAATCATGCTTTTTAAAAGGGGGTTATTAAATTAAAATTATTATTTACTGAAATCTTTTTTCATAGTTTCTAAACCCAGCCATCTGGTAATATTAAAAGAAAAGAAAAGTTGACTCTCCCTTACAAGGTACCAATTTGAATTTCAAAATCATAGGATTGCATCATAATTGCTTGAAGTTTGAACATTATTTCAGTTACCAGCAATCAGCTGTTTAAAAATAGTGTCCTTAAATCATAGATCTATATTTTTTTCTGGCCCATTTTCCCCTTAAAATTGACTTGACATTTAAAACATCAGCTTTTTCACAGTGTGCATCCCATCTGCAATTAGGCTGCAACCCACTCAGCCACTCAGTTCTGTCCTTGCTATAGCAATAAACCTGTTAAAAGAACACATGCTTATGGATAAAATGGATAGCAATCCAGCACACACAGAAAAAGAATGAAAGAACAAAAGAAAAAAGGTAAAACATGAAGATTTGTTAAATAACTGGACCTGCTTACAACACCCATCACACCATAGGGTGTTATATATAGTATTTGTACAAGAAAAGCATATTATACAGTGGAGTCTCTCCCCTGCTTGAGTAATTACGGGATCAACAGTAATCAACCTCTCTCTCATATAAAAATATGAACATAGTGGAAACATTCAATTAATCTTATCTCATATATTTCATTTGTAACATAGAACAGCAAATTAGTAACAGTGCTTGTGTCCTTTGTCATAACTGGATAAAATTTTATGTTAGGGAATGATAACAAAAGGTCTGGGTTTCCCTGCTTGCAAATTTTATTTGGAGAGTAGCCATTGCAAAGACTCTAAATAAATGCTTCATGGATCATGGTATGTGTGTTTGACCAACCTGCTTACGCACAAATTTTATACTCGTTCAGTTTCTAGAGTAACTCTTAATTTACAATGGCATACAGAGGGAACCAGAGAGAGTTAACCTGTGGTATGTTCTGTGATCATGTGTCTACACAACTTGTGGTACCTGGGCCAGCTAGTGTAAAGTTTGCTCAAATTTTTCTGTTCTGCTGAGCCACCAGTTGTGTAACCGAGATGCAGACATAATTTCCACTTTGCTTGCTTGCTTCTGTATTGATTTGCAAATCTCATCATGCAATTCATACATTCATATAAACTGATATGGAAAAAACTGAAAATATAATTCCAAGTGAATTTACATACATATAAGTCCCTTCATGAACAATGCAAACTGTGAACCTTTGTTTAACTGATTCCGTGTTTTCTATTTGCATTCACCTATACCGAAGAAGCTTTAATGTTCTCAATTACTGTGCAATTTATAATATCTCTGTCTTTTGCAAATGCTCATATATTTGCAATAATAATTATACAGTTCAATCATGCTGAAGGCTTTACCTCAAAGGAGATACTTTGTGTGTATTTCCTCCAATCAGCATGTAACAATTTTCATGAAATCTGTAGGAATTTAGGCTGAAATGTGTTTGGAATTCACCTACATGTTCAAAAACTAAAAGGTAGAAACTGATAGACAAGAAGAGGTACGTAGGAAATAAGAAACTAGACTAAATTGAAAAGAAGCCATACATCAATTTTGCTTTCTATTCAAAAGTTTCAAAATTACGTCTGAATTCATTAACATCTTGAAGAAAACTCCCATTACAAGCTAAGATATTGATGAAAGAACATCCCTGAAGTGTTGCCAAATAAGCATGAGTTTTCTTGCTGTAAGAAGTTGCTTGCCTAATTCAGAAGTTGGTGGCAGACAGGCAAACTTCCTTCCTAGGTGTTAAAACTATAGCATAAAATATCCCTAATGTAGTTTTGAACAGTTCTGTTTATCTCCCTGGGGATAAAAGAACCTGCTGTTTTGAAGTGTCAGATTTCATACTGTGTTGCAGGAGTTATTTTTATTTATCTTCCATTCTATGTTTTTCTGAGGCATATACAAAAGTAATCTTCAAAGAGCTATTTGTACTATTCAAATTTTTTTGTTATTTAAGCCTTGGCTTGAATAACCATCTGGAAAAAAACAAATATAGGTTATGTCCTGGACACTATACTCAGACTGTACACATCTAATAGATTTTTCATTATTTTTCTTCACCTTTTGGAAGACAAAAGAAGCCTGTCATTCTTTAAATGGTACTGTATGCTATTTGAGAACAGAATATGTTTGACTCACATTTAACTACAGCTTCCTTTCTATGTTGTGTAGATAAGAAATAGCCAGGTTGTTTCCTGTTTAATTGTCTGCAAAGTTTTGTGGATACTGAGATGGCCTAAGGCCAAGTCTCTCCCATGCTTAGGCTCTCCCCAGTCCAGCAACACAGGCAGAGCTGCCAGCAGTCAGGAAAAGAGTGGCAGTGTCCTGAATGCATGCCACAAAACCTGGTGATGCACACAGTATCCCAGAGTCTTCAGTAAAATATATGGCTATCATAATGTCTTTTTGGGATCCCCAGTCAATAAAAGTGACAGATATGTTGCACACAGGTAGGCAGTTCTAATGTCACATCCATGAGGAGCTGCTCTTTGGCAACAGAATCCTCTGGGGACCTCTAGCCCAAATCATCCCTAGTCATTTATTTCCCTTAGTAAGCATGGGAGATTGGAAAATCAGACTTTTAAGTTGAAAAAAAAAAACCAAAACCAAAACCAAAATCATATACATGAAAAGGTACTTCCTGCCCCGCTTAAATGAACAAAAAAATAATACCTTAAAATTCACATTTCCTTGAGAGTCTTGAAGCTGAATTTCCATCAGAAAGTCATTAAAGTAGGAATTGCCCAAATAGAAATGCTCTTTTTCTGGTAAGTAGAACTTTAACTGCTTGTACAGCTGAGCCTTGCAAATCTCTTTAGCATATATTTAATTTGAAGAAGCAGAATTACTGAAAGCAAAAAGAATTCGTCTCAGTAGTGCTCATAGATGTATCTAAGAATCCATAAAGGGGTTTGTAGCATGAAATCCTAGTCTTTGGCTAGATGTCAAGGTAGCAAATCCATACTTATCTGATTTATCAGTGACTTTATTTGAAATCTGAATTAGCAGCATGGATATGACCCTTGAATAAGTAGATGTCTTCACTCATTTATAGGCATGTATTTAAGTGCACATAGCAGAGCTGGAATAGAACACTGATCTTGTACTTGCTTCTGTAAAGTTGTTTTGGGGAAAGAAACAGGACAAAGCAATATTGGGAATTATTGTTAAAATTATAAAAGTAACAAAAGGTGGGAAAATACAGATTTTTCTGTAACAATTGTTAGGGACTATGATGAAGTTAGTATAAGCTAGGATATAATACTATTTCTTCTTATTTAACCTTATGTATATGTATTTTCACAATTTACTGTCTCTTAAGTGTGCACACATAGTAAAAAGCAGAGTTATGCTAAGTATTGTCTTCTATTTTATAAACAATGTAATTAGAAAGAGATCTTACTAGAAGACTTTATATCAAATATGGAATTACAGCCATAACTTTAATCTTTGAGTTTTGTGAGACACATTAACACTCACTGCAGAGGAGACGAAGTAGCTGAACTGTGCTTTGTAATAATAAATTATTAAACTGTCCCTTTGCAACTCTTCCAGATATTGGTGGTAATGGTTATCTAGCTTTTCTGGGTCAACATTATTTTCCTTCTTAAAAATGGTTTATTTCTCTTTTGACTTGCAAGCATTCTTATTTTTATGCATTTTGCTAGTTCCATAATTTTTGGAAATTCTCCCCTCATTTGATATTTTAATCTATGCTATTCCCCACTGTGTCATTGTACTTCTCTCTACTCCTGTGCTGTGCTGTGCTGTCCTCAGGCTAACATGAATGGCATTATGTACATATCTGAGGTTAGATGCAAATCTAGACTAACATCTTTTTGTGAACATGGCCTGTAACATCTCTCTTATGTCTGTTCAAAATGTTCAGATACTGCAAACCAGGATAAACTTCATGCATTACCAGTTGCTATACAACAAGAAATAGTGCATATTCTCATACCAAAAGATAGAGGATATACTTACATATGTGTCTGACACTTGCCTTCTACAGGCAGTAAAGCTCCCTCTATGAAATAACTGAGGTCCAGATACACAGACATTTAGGGACCAAACCCAAACTGGTGCTTAGATGCTGTGATGGAGAATGCAGCAATGGCTGTTGTTATAGGAAAAGGATTGAGAACCAATCATTTCAAACACACTGAAACCACAAAGGGGGAAGGCCAATGTCTGGTCTTAATTAAGGAGTAGTGTTGAACTTTTTGCTTCTGTAGTTTCTATCAAATGTAATAGTTCACAGATTCATGTGGACTAAAAGATCCAAACACAATTCACAGTGAAACATGTCATTGAATCACCAAAGGGAAGGGCATCGCAGGGACTCCCAAGAGCAGGCTGTTCCACGAAGGAAGGGGAGCTGGGAGTGAGAATGACAACAAGGCAGCTGGAGCAGTGGCCTCACCTGCAAAGCATCAGGATGTTGAACCAGGAAAATCAGGGCCAGAATCACGTCTGGAAACAGGCACCAGGGTCAGGCTCAGGCCAGTGATCATCCAGTAAGTGTATCGTGATGAGTCAAAGTCACACCAGAAAGTCATGTCCAGGTCTGGGTCAGGGAGGTAGAGTACCAGGTACAGATGTAGCTGTCACAGCTGTGATGTAGCTCAGGTGAGGACCAACCCAGAAAGCCTCTGACTAAAAGCATCTCCTTGGGAAAAGGAGATTAAGACCATTGTTTCTAGCTCACTTCCCAAAAGCTCTTGTCAGTGAAGGAGCTGACCTTGGCCTCAGCCAGCTGAATTCCTTAATTTACCTTAACTAAACTCATGGAACAGGTGATGCCCTCAGGACTCTCTCAGGAAGAGGCTTAACCTACCTGTTGAGGCAACGGATTGTTTAGTAAATCACAGGAGATAATATCAAGTCTAGAGAGTGTAATTTGTATATCTGAATAAGACCAATACTTATTTTAATTAAGAAGTGCAGCCAGAGGAACTCCTGGATGAGAGTGAATAAAATGAACTTTGGGATAAAACATTAAATCTGCCTTAACTCCCCAGAAGAACTGAAAGGAGAACAGGTTAAATGAGCTAACAAGCTCATCCAGGATGAATATCTGAGGGCAATCCCTGAGGGCTAAGTCCTGAAATGTGTTCTGTGAGAGAAAGGACATTCTTTCTCATGGATGGGTGCTTTTATCAGAGTCTCCAAATAGAAATGCAGCATGAGTCACAAGACTGAAATCGTGACTGCCATCTTGTAAGAAGCAGGCGGCAAATCAACTGAAGTGAGAGAGGGAGAGATATTTTTATGAGGTAATCAACATAATCAGATTAAATATGATTTTTTTTTCTTTTCTTTGTTCGTCTATGTCTTTATAAAATTTGTTACTCTATCATCTACTCTAGCTGGTATGAATAAATGTTCTTATTTACTTTTTGTCTTAACTTGGATGTCATTTAATGTTCTTCACCTGAGGGATGTAAGGACTAACTTGGGACACAACAGCAAGTAAACAAGCACTCAAGTAACCACAGTATACCTTTCATTGTATCGAAGGCTAGGAGTGATCACCAATGCTAATTGCATGCACCAGACAATTGCCTTCACAGGGATAAAAAGAGGTACAATTTTTTATCAGATTTTTTAATCACTGAGAAGGTTCTGGGGTTCACTCATGAAGAGTACAATGTACTTTTTGGTTTTATTCTTTTATTAAAATAGAAATAGAATTATTTTATTTTCAGTAATAATTTCATTATGATAGGGCATGTGTTTTCCTTGCACTGGGTTTTGAATCTTGTCTTTGCTGCTCGTTCACATTGTAACAATTCCAGAGAGAAATTAAGTGCACATTCTCCTATACTTTCTGAAGACCTAGGGATCACAGAGAAAGATCTGGTCCATCTTCAAAAGTAGACCCACTACCTGCATATTCTGGGCTCTAAAAAGAATTACATTGTGTCTGTGGACACGATGCAAGCACTGTGTAAAACTTTTACTAGGACTTCTTCACTTCAATTTATATTAATATAAGTACAAAAGAATCCAAATTTACACATTTATGGCTTATAGAGGGTTAAATTATAATGGACAATGAGGAACAAGCTTGTTCCAGAGAAAAAGTAATATACTGTGATACACTCTTCTGTTGTGTTGGCTAGTACAGGCAGAAATGTAGCTAATGCTATACTCTTTGGCATCAGTGCCTCTTCAAGGCTGGAGCAAAGGCACTGAGGCACTGTGGCACATAGCCACATACTTGGCTCTTGATCTTGTATGTGATTATTTACACTTGCTAATGCATTCTATAGAGTACTATTTTCAAGCAGTTTATGTTGTGAATTGAAACCTTCATTGTGTTAATGTTTATGCTGTCCAACAAAGCCAGTTCCTGGAAATATATTAGTTATTTTAATTTTTAAGCCACTTTGACAATTATATTTCTTCCTACTGGTTAAATTCAAACTATTTGCCTTGACTAGACATCATTTATGTTGTGTGGCTAGACATTTAAATTATTGTTTTTGTTCATCAATTTAAATGAAAAAGTAGTTTTAAGCAAGAAAATAACAATAATGAACCTTCAATGACTTTTTAGATGAATAAACAATAGTGGTAAAATTAATGAAAATTCAATTTGAGAATCACAATTCTGAACACATGCAAACAACACTAAGTTTCAAGCACATACTAAAACGTTATTTTGAATTTGTAAGATGATAGACAAGCAGATAGCTCCTATTTAAACATTCAAAACTATCAACAAGATAACAATATCCTGTATCTCATTTTCTATCTCAAAAACACAATATACATCTTAAATGAAAAAAAACCCAGACAAACAACTGCCAAAAAAGGGGAGAAAATATCTGTAACAGTACTGCCCTTTATTACCATTGATGTCACTGGAAAACAGTTGGTTAATGGATCTGTCAGAATATGCAAGATTTAGGAAGAACGTATTCAAAAGAGCAGACAGTTATACGTGCACAAGGTTATTCTCACCTCAGCCTTTCTCATAATTCTGTTCCAAGAAAGTGGGACATATTCTGATCTCAGGGGCATCTGTATACAGCCAGAATAACTCTGCTTCCTTCAGTGCTTCTATGCCTGGTTTACACTGATATTACTGTAAGTCTTGGAGTGTTATTTTTATCTTACATGAAGTGTCAAATGTAAAATTTTTAAAACCAAATTGCAAAGCTATGAAGAAAACCAAGCTGAGCTCAGAAATCTGTGTTAAATGAACTCAATAATCAAACTATAAAACATATTTAACAAATGTTGAATTCATCTTTTCTGAATTTTCTTTCCCCATTCTGAGATGATTTTTCCATCAGCTCTGGTGCAGTTGATTTACTTTAGACTTATACAGATATATGCACAATGGTGAGGTTTTTCTTTTTTTCCATGCTATGTTTACAATTTTAATAGAGGCATATTACCATATACATGACAAAAAGAAATCTAAGAAAGAGTAATGTGACATATCATGGTGGGATGTATTCACTGATATAACTTGAGCCCTGTGAAGGCATTAATCAGAGCTCTTCAATCACAAATGGCTGTAGGCTTAATTTTACCTCTATGCTCAGTTGTAATGTGGTGATTCATAAATGTTTCATTTTCTGATTTGGAGTAATTATCTTTTGATATCCTCATAGGCCTCACAGAATTTGGAAATGTAGCAAAATCTCCTTCTCCTGATGACTGGATCTCTATACCTAATCCTAATCTAGTCCAATAATGACCTTATCCATAGCCTTTCAAAATTAAGCTATTCTTTGTGACCTGAATATCCAGATTAGTCTTGTGGGCTTTGCAGAAAACAGCAGTAAATCAAAGTCTTTGTCCCCAAACTGTACGTTGTTTCCAACCTTTAACATACGCTTAATAGTAACTTACTGTCATAGCTGCACCCTAGAATATAGCCCACAATAAAGCCTTTGCAATGTCAAACATCTGTCCTTAATTTAGCCCTTGCTAGCTTTGCAATAAACTTATTCTCTCTTTTTTGCTCCCAAGACTAAATGTAATTGTACCCCCAATACTAACTGTAACCTCAGTGACTCATTCAGGAGCAAATACTGAACCACTGCTTATCTTTCACCACCTGTGAAAGCCAGTCTTGTGATCTAGCTGCTATATAATGATGAACTGAGATTTTCATGCAGTTGTGTGTGCATCTGTTCTTAACACCAGTTCTGTCTCCACTCCTAATAGTCAACCACTGATAAACACCCAGTCAGGAAATGGCATTAAACCGTTCCCAGTGTCTGTCAGCGCATCCCATCCTGGCTTCAGATGCTGTCAGCACATCCCATCCTGGCTTTAGAGGTTTAGCAGGATGAGGACAGCGTCTGCTGACCAAACCATAATTTTAAATGCAAACCTCACTCTAGCCTCAATATTTACTCTGTGATTCATCCTGATCTAATATTAATATTAACATGTCCACTGAAAGACTCTCCATATAGGCCTGTCAAAACTGTGGAAGAAACCAAATTATTTGGCTTCTCCTGTCAAGGCTATGATATCAGTGGTTCTGGGGGGCACGAGTTGTTATCCGTGCTTGAGATTAGTATAAGAGCTGGTGTTTGAATTAGGACTTGAACAAGAGTCCTGTTTATTGCTAGCACAGGGTTCATGGAGTCCAATTTAAACTCTGAAAACTGTGCTAGCAAATCCAATGCATTAGGGTCTTCCCTTTTACTCCCAATTCTGCAGGCCCTAGCTAAATATTGAATTGGGAATAATTTTTCACCTTTGCAGTTTAACCTTTAGTTGCCCTTTCTTTGCTAGTGATCAACACTGTTGATGCTGCTGAATACAGTTGCAATGACACATCCTCCCACACTGTCTTTAAGCTCTACTGAGTGGCTTGGCAGTTGGTGATGTAATGTCTTCCCTGCCATTTGGATATGCAAGAGTTCAACATAATTGCAGCTGACAAGCTATTGCTGTTGTTTTAGGGGTCTGTAAGCACTTGCTTCAGGAACAGTTTTGGAACAGCACATCCTAGACCCCAGATTCTAGTTTACTAGTATGGCAGTGTCATCAACTTCAGTACCTCAATTTCTGGGAGAGTAGGAGTTTACCTCATAGACCCTTGATAGTTTTCATCTGCAGCTGTGAGAAACATTTGAAAACTTGAACTTTAAATTTGGAATCTTGGGTTTTCCTTCCCAAACTGGAAAGAGAAATATTTGAAAACTACAACAGAAGACAAGGAGATTCTGAGCTAATTTTCATCTCTAGTTCCTTTTATATGAATGCCTAACATTTGAAGGACATGAGGACACCTTATAGAAATTTGGTCTTCATTCACTATTTTCAAACAAACCACTGTGATTTTCATTTTGGAAGGTAAAGTTCTAAAAATATAAGGAGCACTTTGTGTATTTTGTGGAAATCTGGACTCACTTTCTTAGATTTTATAGATCCCATTTCACAAAGAATAGAGAGACAGGCCATTAGCTGTGTCTTGGCATACAGCAATTCTCATAATGAAAGCTACTTTGGAAAAAAAAAATCCATGCAACTTTTTTATGGTAGACCAAGAAATTAGTAGCTCACATAGAGTCCCGCACTCTTGATTTTCTTACTATCAAGATTTTTTGACCTGATTTGTTCAGGGGTTTTTTTTACATGTGTAATTAACAGAAATCAAGCTCAGAGGGACTCTTAAGATCATGGTTTGATAATCATTACCAAGTCCATAGTATTTTGCTCAATGGGTTATGAAAGAAAGCTGTCATTTTTGGATGAAATGTAGTGTCTATGTTAGAAAGGCATCTGAATATTGACATAAAGGAAACAAGGCTTGTGGGAAGATATAATAGTTTTTATTAAACCAACAGATACACTTGAAAAAAACAGACAGGCCTGGATTTACTGCCTCTTCATCAAAGTTTCAAAGAAAATAGAAGACTTTGAGCAAAATTGTTGTAATGATGTTGCTCCTCTAATTTAAAGAAAATGTCTTACTTCCTGTCTGAATTTGATTGGCTTCGGTTTTCAGCTATTGCTTTTGTTGGCTAAACAAAATAGCCAGCTACTCTCAGACATGCTCTTTGTCAATCTTTATAGACTCAAATGAAGTAATTTCATAACATCCTTTTGAAAAGCTACATAAATGAAGAATTGGATTTTACTTTTTACTGAAGTACTATTACAAAAAGTTTACAGATACTGGATCTCATTTCCTAGGTTTGTGCTTAACACATAATTTCAAGGGGGTTTTATCTTACAAAAAAAAAAAAAAAAAGATTGCTTATATTCCTGAGCACAATTCTCCTGCAGATTGTGTATTCTGAGGAAGACATTACAAGAGAGGATTTTAAATCCTTTCCTCTCAATAGAAGTGCATAGTTAACTGTGGTCAGTCTCAGAGAGCCTCTGTGACAGGATAACAGCACTTGGTGAGACAGATATTGAGAAAAGACATTAAGAGGCATAAGCCACCCACAAACTGTTTTGTGGCTGACCTTATAGAAAGGGAGTTCAATGCTGACTTCAGTGGGGCTAATATTTAGTTTCAAGATAAGAATAAGTAAAATTGAAATGAAAATTCTGAGTGGCATTTTGAAAGATCTGTTTGACAACCTGTGTCTTGTTTATTTTCTCTGATGAGAAAGAACATTATTGTGTAACAGGGAATGATTTCTAAATGTCAATGATTTTTCTCTTCTTTGGGAACACAGTCAATGTCAAACTAGGTTTTAAAAAAAAAACCCAGTGAATCAAATAGTGTCAGAAATATATTGGGCATAGCTAAACTCAGAAGTTGAATTTCCTATTGTACTTCCAGCAGGCAGAATACATGAAAATAAGCAGACCTACACTTAGAAACAAGGAAAACACTTGCAATCTGAAGTCCTGCAAGTGAAAGAGCTTAGGAAAAGGAACAGCAAGACCAGGCAGCTGAAAGCAAGCCATGAGGTTAATACTATAGATGCAATAAAACTGTTGTAGTTGTCACAGTAAATAATTCTGATTTTCTTTGGTACCATGTACTTTCAGAATCAGAACTCTTCTGTTAGGTCTCTGCATTCTCCATCAGTAGGTATTGGACATGTCTACGTAAGAAAAAAGGCCCAGAATACTACTGTAGGTACACTTTGTTATTTCTCTTTTCTGGCAGATGTCACTAAGATTGCTTTCTTAATTCTACTTGTGAAATGGATTAAATAAAAATAAATAAATAAAAAGGATACTTCTACTTCCAAGGAGGGCAGACCCTTAATAGAAACTCAGATGGAATAGTTACTGAGGTCAATGTTAAAACAGCTGTGATTTTGAAAAACAAACAAACGAACAAAGAGCCCCTATACATTTCCTCTATAGGGAAGCTCTTATTCTGAAATGTAATGCTTACCATTATCAAAACTTGATGAGGAAGTAAAAAAGGAGGCTGGCGTAGGGGCAAGGGGGAAGAAAGAAAAAGGTGGACCCCAAATCAAAGCCTCTTGTGCTATTCTTTCGTAGATATATATCTAGTTATTTTGGTTAAAAATCATAGGGATTTTACTGTTTTTAGGACGAATAACTGGCCTAAAACCAAAAAGTGGACAGAGTGATCAAGGTCAAAATCTGAACTGATAAACTTCAAAAGTGAAAGCTAAAAAGGCCTTACAAGGGGAAAATCTGCTTTAAAAATGTTACATTTGTAAACTCATCCAAATAATCATTTTTATGAATTAAAAATTCAGTGCATCAACAGTGTCAATTTGCTTCAAACTTCATTTTTACTGAAAATTGGTAATTAGTAATAAAGATTGTGATAGTCATTATACCTACATTTTTCATAATATTTTTCATAATTTTTGTTTGTATGGTTTAAATCAGTGTTCACAAAGTAAGAGCTGAAGTTACAGTCTCATTAACAATGGCATGTTAGAAATTACAAGGTTGGTCATCGTTAATTACTACCCTTCATTAAACACAACACATCAGGAAACTGCAGAGGGCTTCTGAAGAGCATATATCCCATCACTGCTACTCAGTGACCTAAATCAACCTTAATCCAAAGTCTGCTGTGATGGAGTTTCAGGTCTTCTGTATCTAAGCAATTAGCACAGAAAGAAAAGGCACATGTGCGAAGCTGCATGCATACAGACACAGCAAAAATGCTCTTGCAGCACTCATGTGGTGTGAAGGACCCATAGTGAGCTGGCAAGAATTGTGCATAGCTGTGCTAAGCAGAAAAGCTCTTCAGGGAAAGGAGAAAAGGTAGGACTGGGTGAAAGAGTGAAACTGGTAAGCATGACATGTTAATGAGCTGTGTCAGAGCCATCTGAGCTTTGGGGAAGATAATTGCTACTTGAGAGTAAAATCACCATTTTTTCTGTTCAGGACAGTGTTCTTTGGAGCTGTCAGAGAACACTTAGTAAAGCAAAGAAGCCAACAAAGTATTGAACCAACTCTTCAGCAACCTGGACATGAGCTTTTTCAGTCCAACAACTCACTAATGGTAACTAGCATGGTAAACTAGCAATAAACTAGATCAGCTTCCGAAAGGAATTTTAACCTCTAAAAACCCAGTTATTATTATGTTGTTTCACTGCTGGTCATTTGGTTCTTGCCAGATAAGAAACCAGACTGCCCTTTCTCCTTCTAGCATTCAAAGAAGCAAGGTGGAAGAAAATTCCGAGATTCTCTCTTCATTAAAGATCAAGGATAGGTTGTGTGTGTTTGTTTAACTTCCCAGCCAAGTGACTTCCAAAGGTTCAAATTTCTGAAAGGCTAATGCCTCTGTTGCATGATAAAGATAAATATCCTTTGATGTTCGTGACTAATTTTACATCTCTTCTTTACTCTTTTTCTCTGTCTTCCTTGTCTTTTCTGCCTTTAAAGAAAAAAATAAAGAAAGAATTTCACCTGACTAGAGTATCAGCTGAACATAGGAACTGTCAGTTAATAACATGAGCAATTAAAGAAGGAATGTCTTGAAGTCCACAGGACACGTGAAAGTGTTATACCTTTTTTAACTGTACCCCTACTGATAATTAGCATTTTTTACCTTCAGTGGCTTTCTGATCATGTTACAATTGTAGCAATTGCATGGGGTTGTATTATTTTTGACAACTATTTTTTTTCTCTCCCTCTGTCTCACTTTCTGTCTCTGTACACGCACACACATATATATAGCATTGATAATCTAATCCTGTTTCCTTCTATGAAGCATATAAAACCTGGTACAACCATGGTGGATTTGACAGACTACTTAAAAACCTCTCACAGGATTCAGCAGCACTGTGGGAACACAAAATAAAGCTCTTTTGCAAGCTGTTGTGCCTCTAGACCTACAATGGAAGGTGGGCAATACAGGTCCGGCACCTGTAACCCTTACAAGACAGTAAAACCAAAGTGAAGAATGAGATGGAGAGCAGCTTTGCTACCTATTTGCAAAGAAGAAAAACCCCATCATTTTCCTTCTTGCCTGCCTATAGCTTCATTATGTATACCACTACTGTCTCTGTCAAAAATCAAAAGCCTCTATTGACAAGCTGATGATAAAGTAAGGGGAAAATTATCCTCACTGTTTCCTACAAGCCAGCCTCGCAGATTTTTCACATGGTGAATAATGGCACACGTTTCCAAAATATATACATATATATATAGATATGTACATAAAAAACAAACAAACAAACAAACACACAAAACCCCAAAAAACAACAAAAAAACCCAAACAAACAAAAAAACGGGCTCTGTTTCACTGATTAAAACACAGCTACAAAAAATGTAGGGGAAAAAAAAAATCTGTCCTTGCCATGAATGCTTTGCAAAAAATCCCATTTGAGAACATGAATAGCAGTGAACAGTTTAGCATATCTGTATATATACACTACATCAGAGAGGGAATGTATAAGTTTAAAGAGTATTATACTTGGACATCATGAGGTCTGCATCTCTGTTTCTGGAAAGAGTGCAGAGTTGGCAGTAAGGACTTGTTACTGTGTGTATCAGCTAATACATTGAATAACCACAGTGTTAAGCTATTCCAGCAGTGGCAGTAAGGACAAGGTGTTTGGGAGAGATCTGCTGTTTAATCCTGCAGGGTTTAGGAGGCCACTTTTTGCTATGATGAAGACTGATTTATTGAAGCTGTTATAATTCTACAGTTAGATTTTACTGGACATTATTTTTTATGAACTAATGAACTTAAAATGTGAAAGTCTTGCAGTATGAGGCAGAGAGGATTACTTGTCCCTAGTCCTTGCTGCTGACTCTCAGCTGCATAAGATTCCCTTACTATAGCATTTCTGGGGAGAAAATGTAGAAAAGAAGGTGATTTGTGGTGTTTTTTAGCAATAGAAAGAAGAAGAATTCAAAGAGATCGAGGGAGGAGGTGTGTGCTGTTTGTTAGTTTGACTTGCAAAACTTTTATACTTAGGAATGAAAGGTAAGTTTGATTCAACAAAAGGACTTAGGTATTATAACAATGAATGCCAATATACCAGCCACTATCACTTTTCTTCCAGGTCTACAATCCGTAGTCTTGCCCAGTTTTCCTAAATAAGGATAGAGGAAATCAGATACCTCAGAATAGAAACCAAAGCACCAAGAAAGTTAACAGAGAATCAATAAACTAAAGAATAAGAAACACAGGGGGGAAAAAGTTGTTTCCACTGTTTCAGTGTCCATCTTTTAGCTCTGACAGGTAGCTCTGTTTCCTTGTTTTTAGCAGAGCAAGTTTAACTTACTTTTTAAATATAGGAGAAAAGGAGGTCTTAATTTGATCTCTCAGTTAATTGAAAATTAGTGAAAGTAGCCAGTCATGAGGCAGCAAATATGATTATGTGCTCCTGCTCTAAAAAAAGGTTACATGTTTCCTAATCTCTCAGGAAGAATCACTAAATTTGATTAGAATTTTTTTTGAGGGGGTGAGTGAGCATTTATATCTCTCTTTTTAATGCTATCTCACCTTGCAGAAGAATCATAGCAACCTGTCTATATCATTTTATGATTTAGATGCTCACCCAGAGAGAGAAAGGTATTACTCCTAAACCAGTTTCTGTATATCACATCAAACTATTAGTGCAAACATTCTTTGGCACAGGGATCATAATACAGCTCTTTCCCTCAGACATGCCTTTTTGCAGAACTGGAGAGCTATATTCTAATATTGAATACAATATAGTCACTGAATATATTCAATACAGTTTGATTTTATATTAATCGCATGATCGGCAAAGAGCAGCCCAAATCCCTGTTGAAAGGCTGCAACTAGTCTCTCCTTGTAAAAGAGATTTAGTAAATTGATTAAATCTAAAAATCTAGTAAAAGATTTGACAAAAAATTGCCATCCTAAAGGATGGGCAAGAAAGGACCACAGGTTTAAATATCTCCTCTAACTGTTTTAACAACTTGATTGTCTTATTAAAAGCCACTCCAGTTATTTTGAATGAGAGCAGCCATGTTTTCAGTTTGTGAAACAGAAGTTGTATTGGTAGTGGAATCACATCACACTGAGATTTTAGATCCAGGTAGGTAGATGAGCACTGGGGTTAAGGATCCTGCTGAGACAGGCATAGTGTTGGTTAACGCTCTAAACCAGATAATAGGTTTTGGCACCAACAGAAGGGGAAATATAGGTGCAGAAAGAATCAAAAAGTTTTTTAAGGTTGCCCTCTAGGACTTGGAAGAAATTTAGGTCCTAATTCTCCATTTAAGACGGTATATTTGTAATTCTGATTATTTTGGTGCTCCTATGTCAGTATTTTAGATAGAAGAGGAATGGATTTTTAAAATAGAATGGTTGTTCCCATTTACCACATCTTTGTTTGCAGTGCAGAGCAGTCTCAGAGCACGCAAGCTGGATTCCCTTCAAGTGAAACTCAACTGGACTTCCAAGGAGAGCACCCAGCGAGTCTGCAATTACTAATAGGCGTTCAGGTCACACCTGACTAGAGCTAGTATGAAATAAACCCTTTGAAATAAATTTAGTGTAGGTGTCATGTCCTCAGCTCCAATTGTTTTGTCCTTGAAACTTCCTTCTACTGTAGCACAGTAGTCGCTAAGTGGACATAACCTTTCCAGTACCAGATCAGATTCTTTGAATCATCCACGACACTTCCAGAATTACCATACTAAATGCATTGTGGTAAAATCAACATACAGCTTGTGGAGGTCTTCGAAAGAAGTTGTGATCCCCCTTTCTTCCCCTAAAAATGAATGCTTCTCACCATTAGCTGACTTGGTTTAGAGGGATCCAACATGGTTTTTCTTTTTTATTTTAATACTAGTTTTCCTCAAGTGTCTGGAAGATTAGTCTAATTTTTCAAGAAAAGTAAACAGCAGCAATAAATATTTATTTTTTTCTATAGGTTTTTCCAAATATCATGTTTTCCTAAATTTTTCATAAATTTTATCTTCTTGCTTCTGATTGAAGGCTAAATAGAAAGGAATATTGCTTTTTGGCTTACATAAGCATACATTTATTTAGACTTTCTATTACTTGCATATACTGAGGTATTTTATATTCTTTGTATCACTGAAATTAGTCATCTCTAGGATTGCATAGACATGATTTAGTTGGATCTGTTTTGAGCAGGGGTTTGCATTCAATGACCTCCAGAGGTCTTTTCTGATTCAAATTATGTTATGATGCTATGATTTTGTGGCATAGCAACATCTTTCTCAGTTGTATATAAGATTTAGAGTAACAACTATATTGCATAATTTTCCTGTTATAAAGCACAAGAATATATACTAATATTTTTTGTTTGTTTTCTTCTTAATGCCATTAAAATAATGGACATCTCATCATCAAACCTGAGCTGAACATATTGATCACTCACATTATACGAGGTAAAGAGCAACTACTAAAGGAAGAATCTGCAAAGAAGCTGAAATATAATGATTTGACTTGCTGAAACAATTTTAGACAGACACTTTTACATATATTAATATAGAAAGAGCAGTATAAAATAACATACAAATGTAGGTAGCTTTGTTCAGAAATGTGTCATCAGTGAGGTGGTAATAATTCTGTACTGGAAATTGCCTCTTTAGCACAGATTTAAAGTGTACTGAAATTGTTTAATAAGTTAGAACTAAAATATGTGTAGCCTTTCTAAGGCTTACTCATGAGATGACATGTATGTGTTAAACTGATCCATGCTGACTGCACTAACATTTTTGAACAGTTTCAAACTACCTCTAATTGTAAGGGTACACTATTATTATACCTTCAACAGTCAGCTGCATATTTTTTTGAATAAATATCTGATTTTGTTCATGTAGGAAAAATGAATAAAACACATTTTCAATAAAAATGTTAAAGAGCTACATATGCAATTCCTATTAACAGCGGTGGAGTTTTACAACTGCTTTCCTGCTCACCTTGCTGAAACATACATCTTCCAGTAAAAATTTAAATGAGGATAAAAATGCACTTAGAATAGATAAGGTGGGAGGGCAAATGCATGCTTGCTTTCTGAAAGGTTCCTGCTGTCATAGGCAGTCCTTGTTGGTTCTGGCACAGGGTGTGCAGCTGGATAGTGATGACCACATCTGGGCACTCCAAGAGACACAGAACAGCGGGCTGACATGACATATCAGTTTGTCTGGTCTGGTAAAAGCATATCATAGAATCATAGAATACCAGATTGGAAGGGACCTTGAGGATCAGCTGGTCCAACCTTTCTAGCACAATCTAGATGAGATGGCCCAGCACCATGTCCAGCTGAGTCTTAAACGTGTTCAGCATAGCAGAGTCAACCACTTCCCTGGGGAGATTATTCCAATGATTGAATGTTCTCATTGTGAAAAATTTACCTCTCGTGTCCAATCGGAATCTCCCTGGGAGTAACTTGTACCCATTACCCCTTGTCCTCACCATGTGACCCCTTGTAAAAAGGGAGTCTCCATCTTCTTTGTAGCTCCCCTTTAAGTACTGGTACATGGTGGTGAGATCACCTCTAAGCCTCCTTTTCTCAAGGCTGAACAAACCCAGCTCTCTCAGCCTATCCTTATACGGCAGGCTTCCCAGACCCTTGATCATCTTGGTGGCCCTTCTCTGGACCCCCTCCAGCCTGTCCACATCTTTTCTGTATAGCAGGGACCAGAACTGTACACAGTATTCCAGGTGTGGTCTGACAAGCACCAAGTAGAGAGGGATAATTCTTTATCTCAGAGATAATTCTTTATATCAGAGATATCTTTATATCAGAGATAATTCTTTATCTCTGCTGGTGATGCCCTTTTTGATGCAGCCCAGCATCCTATTGGCCTTCTTGGCTGCAGCAGCACACTGTTCACTCATGTTGAGCTTGCTGTCCACCAGGACTCCCAGGTCCCTTTCCACAGAGCTGCTCTCCAGTCAGGTGGATCCCAGTCTGAGCTGCACTCCTGGATTATGTTTTCCCAGGTGCAAGACCTTACACTTGTCCTTGTTAAACTTCATAAGGTTCTTGTTAGCTCACTCTTCCAGCCTATCCAGATCTTCCTGCAGGGTGGCTCTCCCTTCCAGAGTGTCTACTTCCCCACTCAGTTTGGTATCATCTGCAAACTTCATCAGGCTACACTTGATGCCGTTATCCAGATCGCTTATGAAGATATTGAATAACATTGGGCCCAATATCAATCCCTGGGGGACCCCACTTGTGACGGGTTGCCTGTTTGAAAAAGAGCTATTTACCACCACTCTTTGGGTGCGGCCCGTCAGCCTATTCCTCACCCACTGCGCAGACCACTTGTCCAGGCCATAACGCATCAGTTTCTCCAGGAGGAGGCCGTGGGGAACCGTATCGAAGGCCTTGGAGAAGTCCAGGTAGACAATGTCCACCACTCGCCCCATGTCAAACGAGCAGGTCACTTTATCATAGAAGGCCACCAGATTTGTCAGGCATGATCTGCCTTTTGTGAAACTGTGTTGGCTTTTCCCAATCATGTGCTTCATTTGACTCGTGATGGCCCCCAGGAGGATTCGTTCAATAACTTTGCCAGGGATTGAAGTAAGACTGATGGGCCTATAATTACTCAGATCCTCCCTTGAGCCCTTCTTGTAGGTAGGGGTAACATTCGCCTTCCTCCAGTCCTCTGGGACATCCCCCGATCTCCACAACTTCTTGAAGATTATGGAGAGTGGCCCTGCAATGACATCAGCCAGCTCTCTCAACACCCTCGGGTGGATGGTGTCAAGGCCCATGGATTTGTAGGGGTCAAGCTCCTGTAATAATTCACATACTAACTCCTTCTTCACTGATGGCGGGTCTATGTTTGGATCCTCCTGGATTTTTGTTCCCAACACCTGGGACCTAACAGTGTTGGTAAAGACAGAGGTGAAGAAGGTGTCGAGAACCTCTGCCTTTTCAGCATTGTTGGTGACTGATATACCTCTACTGTTTAACAGTGGGCCTATGTTTTCCTTCTGTTTCCACTTGCAACTTACATACCTGAAGAACCCTTTCTTGTCATTTTTGATGTCTCTGGCCAGTTCCAATTCAAGCTGAGCTTTTGCCTTTCTAACTGCATCTCTGTACACTCTGGCAATGCCCTTGTCGTTCTCAGTGGACAATCTTCCACTTCTCCATCTCTGGTATGCATCTCTCTTGGTTTTGAGCAGACCCAGGAGCTCGTGGTTGAGCCAAGGGGGCCTCTTGCTCTGCTTGCTTCCTTTTCTTTTATAGCGGATGAACTGGCTTTGTGCTTCCAAGAGAGCATTCTTGAAGAACTCCCAGAACTCCCTGGCTCCTTTATCCTTCATGAAAGCATCCCACAGAATCCCTCCCAGCTGAGCTCTGAGTGAGCTGGAGTTTTGCTCTTCTGAAATCTAGAACCCTTGTGTTGGTGCTAACCTTCAGCATGCTCAGTGAGATCCCGAACTCCACAATATTGTGATCACTGCAGCCAAGGTTGTTACTGACTGAGATATTACAAAGCAGGTTTTCTTGGTTTGTGAATAGCAAGTCCAACAGTGCCTCCTTCCTGGTTGGCACATCTAACATTTGTAAGAGGAAACAGTCCTCTACGCATTCCAGAAACTTGATGGATGACATGCGAGCTTCTGTATTGTTCTTCCAGCAAATGTCTGGGTAGTTGAAGGCACCCATGAGAACCAGGTTCTGTTGACCAGAAGCTTGCCTTAGTGTCCCCAATATTGCTTCATCGGCTTTATCGTCATGGTTTGGGGGTCAGTAGCAGATGCCCAGTGTAAGGTCCTGCTTGGAGACCACCCCTCTGATTTTAACCCAGAGGCATTCAATAGAGCACTCACAATCACCGTAGTTGACTTCAATACATTCGAGGTTTTCCTTAATATAGAGTGTGACTCCTCCACATCTTTTTCCCTGCCTGTCTTTGTGAAACAGCCTGTAACTGTCCATTGCGATTCCCCAGTCATATGAGTTGTCCCACCATGTCTCAGTTACTCCTATAATATCATAACTTTCTGACTGGGCATGGAGCTCCAGTTCCTCCTGTTTTCTTCCCAGACTGTGTGCATTTATATACATATGCTTGAGGTGGTTGCTCCTCTGGTACACATCTTGGGAGACAGCTAAGGAACACCTGTCACTGCTCTGGTTGGCCTGACTTACTCCTGAGTTGGATGTGGTGGCATGAGCATTTCTGTTTTGGACCCCACCCCCCGAGTCCTTCAGTTTAAAGCCTGCCTCACCAAGTTAGGCAGCCTGTTGCTGAAGATTCCCTTGCCCCCTCTAGACAGGGGGATTCCATCCCTCCCTAGCATGTAGCATAGAATGTGTTTAATTGAAGAAAACAAGATTTGTCAGTACCCAGTGACCCTCTGATGTTAGTGACTAC
This sequence comes from Platalea leucorodia, assembly GCF_965183815.1. Taxonomy (NCBI): domain Eukaryota; kingdom Metazoa; phylum Chordata; class Aves; order Pelecaniformes; family Threskiornithidae; genus Platalea; species Platalea leucorodia. Next base: position 65,353,860 of record NC_138828.1, on the reverse strand, counting down.
CACAGAAGACCAGATACACAAACAGTTTCTCTGCTCTCTTGTATGGTATTCTTATAAAAAAATAAATAAATGTAACTTGAAATCCTGCAAACCCTTGCATATCAGCACCTGATTTCCATTTGCATCCCTAACAATGCACAAAACATCAAAACCCTGAAGAATTTGGTTACAATGTTATTTTTAGGTCAACCACCTAACTGTTTAACTATTTAAAAACCTTTTCTCCAAGATACTATGTTCCCTTTGACAGCCCAATATTGTTTCCCCAGTTACAAAACTGGAGTGTCTAACAGTATTAAGGTTCTTATTTATTCCTTAGCAGGAGATTAGCTGGAAAAGGTCTGTCTATATGAAAGAGCAGCAAAGCTATTTTCTTTTTTGACTACACCTTTAAGAGTGAAGTGAGCCCTGCTGGACAGACACTCCCCAGGACTTAGGAGCTAGTCTGAGACAGTCAGTGATAAAAAAGAAGCCATACGTTACGTGTTCCTCCATATGTACTTTATATTTTACTTATTTTGTTTTTCCCTTTAATCTCCAGGAAAAGTTATCTAGCCTGAAAGATATTTGCTGTTCATCTGGGAGAAATCAGAACTGAACTCATTTAGAGAGTGATATCATCCTCTGAAGCTTGACAGCGTGACAGGGCAGGTGGGCACCCACTGTGTTTACACAACAAGAATCTAAAATAGGAGACTCTTCATTTTCTTTGAGTATGTTTCCCTTAGGGGGGCCGCAGAAAAACAGGGGTGTGTAGGGTTTTTTTTTTTTAAAGTTGCCTAGACTGGGATCTGGTTGCAGGTTTTACCAAGGCAGCTGCATCAAAATGTAACTTCAGTGATCTGTGGATTTAGAATATATGCCATCTAAGCTTTATCTATCTCAATCATGAAAAGCATTCAGTTACTATACTAAAATAAAATGTCCATAAGCTTCAAGAAAAATAGCTAGCCTATACTTGCTTATACACCCTCTTTCAGCCCTAAATAAAATATAGTTGAGAGATGTACCAGGAACAGTATAACAATGAAAAACAATTCCCTGTGTCTGCATACATTCAGTTTAAAGATTTCTAATTTGCTAAATATTTGCCTACACTTTTCTGTCCAATTTCATTATGTATAGTTGTGCTTTTAATTTGCATTCCTTTCTCATATAGTTTGCTCACACAGAATGATACTTTTAATTATTTTCCTTTGTATAGTTCTCTGAAATATAGTACTTGGAATGGAAAAGATTTCAGTTATTCAAATAGTTATCGTAAAGACTAGTAAAATCTAGGAAAAAGCCACATCTTCTGTACTATAGCTGACACACTACATTGATCTAGCAGGAAATCTGTCTATTACTGAGACAGATGGGGGAGCTCTGGGACTCAGTTTAACATGATTGCAGCTACTGTGGATGCTGATACCGTACACTGACAATAGCTGCAGACTGAAAAGCAGAGTTTACATGCCTGAAATAAATTGTTTTGATTAGAACCTTTAGGAAAGAAAGTCATAAGGTACAGTTTTATTGACTACTTGCCAAACAACACAGACCTGTGCTCTGTTAGCTTGTTTTGCTCTTGTAAGTCAAGCACCAACTGGGCTCTTATTTTCTGAGGTTATGGACTTACAGCATAATACATTATCATTTACTCTGAATTATTACACAGACAGTACAATGGGAAACAGAATGCACATTCAGTTCTAAGTGTAGTTGACCTGAGGAAAAATATTTTTTAAGGAGACTATGCATTTGTCTGTCTTCCATGGATATATAAGAAATTTGCTATTGATAATAATGTTTTCAAAACAAAAAGGTACATATAAACCAAACATGTGGAAGTCATGAAGGAAAGGAGAATATTAACACTCCTAATTATTAGCAAAGGTGCACTATTTTATCATAGAATCTCTTTTTTGGTGCCATTTCAGGTTTTTATTTTACTGAGGGTCAGAGACCACAGTATTTGTGGCATAATGCTATTGTGATCACCTAAATAGAATTGGAACAATTGTTGTGCAAGGCAGAGCTAGGATTTTCTTCCCCTAAGTGAGATCTATATAATACATTATCACTAAAGGCATTATTTGTTGTGTTGTCCTTTTGGAAATTAGTATGTACAGGTACCAGTATGTTCATTTGTCATTGTCTGTTCTGGTCTAATGCACTTAAATATTTAGTCTGAGAGCTAAAACAGAGCACATCAAATTTTGCATTATGTTGTACCACTATAATGATAGAGTTCTGGCTTCTTTATTGTCACTTCGCTTTTTTAAATCAGCATCTTCCTCTGAAGATTACTTTTATTTTAGATTTTTTTTTTTTAAGGCATAGTAATTTGAATAATAATAAAAAAGTGAGGTCATTAAATGCATCTTCCATAAACAACAATGTAGCTTTATGAATTTCCAAGCCTGATACAACATCAAGCTGCTGCCTCATGCCTGGCTACAGGCAAAACAAACAAACAACAAACTAAGATGACCTGGGCTCTTAAAGTTGCAATAGAAATAACAAAGAGTAGAAGCGACAGATTTCTGTAATTTTCTGAGTGGCAAGGAATAAGTAAATGGGACTAGCTGTTCACAGTCTCTTCTGAAACAAGAGGACATCAAATAGTCACCTAAAAGACAGAATGGTGGGCTAAATGAACCCTTGGTCCAAACTGCGGTCATTATGTTATGTTTTTGATCTACTGACAAACCAGTCTATATAAAAAAAAGGCCAGAGTATTTTTTTCCCTTATGTTCCATGTAGGATTTTGTTTTATGATCCAGTGCAATTGCCATTTTTCAGGGTAGACATAATAATATAAAAGAGACAGAGAGTCTCAGAAAGTCTATTTTAATTTTCTCATTTACACAAAAGTAAATCAAACTGAAACATAAAGATATGGGTTGCTCATTGTATCTGGCAAATGTAATACTCAGTGTCCTACGTGGATTCAGCACATATTGCTGAAAACATAGTGCTATTTATTAAAGGAGCTATTTTTATGTTTAAAAGCATGGATAACCAGTGAACATGTCATCTGCTTATGCCAGATAGTTCCCCTCCTTCCATGTCAAAGCTAACAACACACCAGTTAGTTGGCTAGTGCTATAAGCTCCTGCCAGTTGGCCTAGTTGACCATTCCCAATCTCTTGTTTGTTGATTTAAAGCCAGAAGACTTGGTGAGAGATTATTTTACTAAAGCCACAGGTCTAAAGATACTGGTTATTCTGGATTCCAGAGCCAAGGTATGGTTCCAAAGGATCCCACTGCTTTTGTAAATCTGGGGCTTGACATACCATATAGAATCCATATGAGCATGCTTGAACTGAAGTCACTGAAAAACTAATTGCAAGGCATTTAACTAGTTGTATATATTTTTGCAGTTCTGTACAATAAACAGATGAAGAAAGCATAATATGGGATAACTACATTTTACAAACTTTGATCACATTGTAGTATTTCTTTGGAATATGTCATCTTGCCAAAAGGTAAAACGACCATATGATCATCTAGAAGGCAGCATATGCAAATAAATATGGTAGCAAGTACAAACATATGTTTAATCTTCCCACTTCATCAATATAGAAAGCTCAAGAGTTTTTGTCCACAGAAGCCAACAAATCTTAAGGCTTAAACTGTGTTCCTGCTACTCCCTTTCTCTTAGTTCCATAGTTATATATCTCATAAAAAGATGTACAGCATTATTTATTTTTAAATAACTTATAGAAAAGCTCCTACTGAGAGTAAATGTAGATGTATCCAGCCAAACTAAAAATTGACTAAAAGTGCCCGAGAATGTACTGAATTTGTTCACTGGGTTTTACATATCATGCAGGATCCATTTATACTGAAATGAGATAAAATCGCTCAGAGTTTTGACAAACTATGGGAAAGAGTCATCAGTCATCTCAGTGGACTACATAGTGGAGCATTTAAAAGTTGTACTGGGAGAGGGCTTCCCCCCCCCCCCCCCCCCCAAAATGAGAACTTCTTGGAACTGAAGACCATAAGAAACTGTTAATTCAGCCCAGTATAACCATCTGTGTATCACAGGTGCTTAAGTTTTACTCAATGACCCTATACTGTGTTTAATTTGTATTTGGCTAATGCCTCCTGTTCAAGAAGTTGGTCAGTCTTTATTTAAAGATACAGAGATAGAAAATCTTCCACGCCTCTAATAATTTGTTCCAGTAGTTAATTAGACATACTGTTAAATCTGTGAGCTTTATTTCTGATCTGAATATAGTTAAGTTCTTGCTTCAAGACATTGTTGTTCATGCCTTTCATTCTAGATTAAACAACCTTTTAGTGGCATGTATTTTCTTCCTGTGAAGCTACTTACACAGTGTAACAAAATCAATTCTCAGTTGTTGTCTTTTTAAGAGCAAGACACATTAAGGTTTTTTATTTGCTCGTGTTATAGCATTTTCTACAGATTTTGAGTGTTTATGGTCCTTTTCTTAAACAGATTTTAATTTTCGCCTTAAAAAAAAGTGGCTTCTAATAAGGATATTCCAAAATTCATGTTACCTATGCCATGCATAATGAATTTGTATACTTATTCCTATGCCACTGTTTATTTTCTCAGGGATCATGCTAGGCCTTTTTGTTTGCTCTTTTTGAGGAATACTCATTCTGGAAACTCATATTGGGTTGTTTTTCTTACATTATTTCCTTTCAGAAGCTACTGTTTCCAAGAGTACCCTATATTTGTTTCCCTGAGGGAGAAAGGGTCAGCCTCTATGACCTTTGTTTAGATGTCACTTGCATTTGCTCCCCTTCCACTTCATAAAATAAGAGCTCAAAGCCTATGTCTACATTAGCAAATAGTGTGGCACAAAAGAAATGGATCTTTAGGGTGGAAGAATTAATGCTAAGTGTACAATATTTACACTGTTTGGGGGTGTTTGCTTTACAGTAGTTTGGTCTGTGGTTCAAATGCCTATTAGCTTTTGTTGTACATCAGGCACACTTCCAATGCCTGTCTTCTAGCTTAGAGTCAACAGAAGGAAATCCAGTATGAATGCCACAAGACCTCCTATATAACGTTAAGCAGAGCATGGTATTGCGATGATAAGAAAATTCGTTTTGAAAGTACACTGCTGATGTGAACTAAAACACAAATGTAGACATTCCTTTTTTTTTTAATAATTATTTTGATAATTTAATTTTGGAAAAATTCAAAATGATACATTATTCCAAAATCAAAAGTTGAAATCTTTCAGCTGGGAAAAAATCGTATGAAAGGATTAATTTTGTTCAGCTCTTCATTATCATTTTTTCCTCTTAAATCCACCTGTTAAATTTAAATGGAGCAGATCTTGTGAAAATTTTGGTTGATCACAAAATCATGCTATTCAGTGAAAAAAGAAAAATTACACACAAAATACCATTTGAGCAACCCTCCCTAATTATAACTTTTTCCTTATTCAGTACTACTTTAATATAAACTCATAGCACAGACCTAACTGAGGGAACAAAACCAGTCTTATTTATGCTAAAGTCACCTGGGTCAAGGTGTAACATGAACCCTAATCTTACCTTACTTAGGATAATGAATCACAGGAAAAGCAATTGGATCAGGAAGAACAGAGCAGGGACAAACTGTCAGTGAGCAGATAAAGGCAATAGTATTTTACCTTAATAATTTGTTAGCAGTTGCCCAATTTGATGATGGGCTATTGCTATTTTTTTCATAGCTATTGCAATGCAAGAATTGATTTGAAAAATATTTTTTACCATATTCTGTGAGGGAAAAAATATTTTGGTTTATATAAAGTGTTCTTTTAATCAATGTTAGTTAAAATATGATACTAGTAAATTGTCTAATATTTCTCTAGTGATCCTATTCATCTGTCCTCTGAGGGCATACAGAGATATCATATTTTTAAGTGCTGGTTAATACGTTTTTTCAGGAAGAATGGAACACTCATACAAATTTATTTTTGTTTGTTTGGTATTTTTTTTAATAGCACATTCTCACAAATAAGCAAACTGAGTCTATGAAAACTGCTACATAGGGTGTTTGCTACTGGGAGTAATACCCATACCATTGGAAGTGATTCTCCAATGGTTTGGGATTGCCCAATCCTTTGGAAAGAAAGGATTTGTGGTAGTGGTCCACAGAATTATAGTCTTCACAATGAATATCAGTAAAAGAAATTTAATTTGACCTACACTTTTTATCTGAAATATGGCAGACTAGAAGAATATGCAGAAAAAGGAAAAAAAACCAAAACACACCCAGAAAACTGAAATTTTTAGAACTAGATTCTCTTGTCTTCTTTATTTATAGGTGGAAGTTTGTATGAACCATGAATCCACTAACATACTTTATGAACACATAGTTTTAAAAAGTAGCAGCATATTCATACATTATAGAATGATTTGACAGATGAAGCTAATTGACAGATGAATCAGTTCTCCACCAGTATTCTCCTCACCAATGAGTGACTCAGTGCTACTCACTTCAGGATGCAGTGGAGACAGCTGAAGAGAACATTTGAAAGGAGCTGACTAAAATTCTAGACTTATCAGTTTAATGGTTGAACTTAAGCATTAGAGCTAAAAAAAGCCAACCTAACAACGTACATGAAACAGCGACAGATATTTTTAAAAATTGGGAAATAAGAAAATAAAATGTTAGAAGTATTATAAAACATAATTTTGTTCACCATTGTTTTCTTTGAATGGAAAGAAAAAAAAGGGATCATAATGGATGCTGTTCTGATTGCAGATATAAGAAGGACCTCATTTGCATAGGACTGGAAAGTTATTTAAGTGATAATCATAAACCTGCCTTAGTACCATACAGTATGAGCCCTGGTTATGGCTCAGTTCATGTTTGTGAACATAATGCATGTTAATGTATTTATTTCACTCTAGAATAGAAATTGTTATGTGCATATTTCATTTTTATAAAAGTATTTCAATTATTTTTATCAGAAAAAAAAGCACTTTTTTCTCAGGGTGCTCCATACAGTTTGACATAGTCTCACATTCCAGTAGAAAACTATTTCAGTATTAGAAGCAGTCAAGTTTGGATAAGAATGGAAAGTAGATGCATTTTCTTTGTTGGCTGGTTTGTTTAAAATCAAAACACACAAAAAATGAGGTTATTTTTCTGGTCTAATGAGGCTCAGTTACCATCCATGAGACAAAAATCTAAGAATATAGAATCTAATAATATTGTTAAGGAATCAGTGAATTTACACATTTGTTTTGAACCTTACTTTATACAAGTTTTCTTCTTTTTATTGTCAAAATTTCCATGTAGTAGGAAAAAAAATAAAAAAGAGAAAAAATAAAACAACCCCCCAAACAAACAAACAACAAAACCAACAAAAACAAAATGCTGTGGAATATATCTTTCAGCAGCATTTCCCAAATATCACTCAATTTCATGTGAATATTGTGTTCACCTGTAGTGTCAGAATAAGGACTAGCATTGTGCAAACACTGTAAGACATTAATATCAATATATAGATAATAATTTTATTTCTCCAGTCTTCAAGTATGCTCATTTCACAGATAATACAATATTTCTTAATTAAACACCTCTGTTATTCAGCAGCGTCCACTTTTTTCCTTCCAGTTGGATTTTGTGAATCCAGTCTATGAAAAGGGATCACACTGGGTTTTTTGGATATATTAGTGGTATTGAGTCATTTCTTAAAACTAAGCAGTTGCTTGCTTGTTCTTTATGAATTATCTGGATCTTCTTTATTGTCAGAATTTACAGTGCCCTCACTGGAATGTTATTAGACCATAAACTTGGATTTGATGTAATGAAAACCAGGAGCCCTTAAAAAATATTATGTGTCAGGTTTTACCTATCTAGCTGTATCACAGTGCATTAAGTGAAAATCTGACCTTCCCTCTGAAGAGCTACCTTTCGATGTTGCAAACTGTGTGTCTATTCTTTCTGCCAAACAAATGAGATGATGGTTTCTTACCTGTTCTGCCAAAAATAATTATTTTCTTATAGAACACTGGGAAGAACAGGATAGTCAAACAACTACTCAGCTTCAGGGAGTATCCAAATTAGGGTCTTAATTTTGCCTTCGGACATTTGCTTGCAATCCCCATTGTACCAGTTGAAACTGAATTTACTAGTCTGAGGGCAGCATTGGACCTATGTGATTAATGTGTTCTGGCAAATTAAATTAGCTATAGAATCATTCAATTTGTTTCCTTTTTTCTAGTGATCAGATTACTGAATATGTCACTCATCATCAGCACTTTTCTCCCAGTCCTTGTCCATAAGACTGGATTTGGTAACATTTTAACATGGAATTTATTTTTTTCCCTGAATGTATATCATATTATTGCCATTATAAAAGAGGTATGGTTTTGTTTCATTTAATTTTATAACGTGGAGAAGAAAACAAAGGCATCAAATAATGCAAATTAGTCTCAATAAGCCAAATGGATGTCAAAGTGTACTGTTCAGCACTACTGCCTCCTACAATTATTGTGATAAAGACCAATAAAGAAGGTGTGTGTGTGGCTTCAGGGAGGCATTGTCTCTTCAGGAGGTGAGGAACATGCTATCATATACTCTCCTTAGATGAAACTTTAATCTATGAGTTCTTTCCACCCTTAAAATATAACAATAATTACTATGCGAGATATGTGCCATAGCCTGGTCTAATTATTAAGGTCATTGCAAGCTTTATAACTGACTTCACAGCTTGTAGAATTAGAGTCTTTTTTAAAATATCACTGAATGAAACTTACCATTAACACAAGATACAGCTAGACTGGCTGTCTTAGGTCTTAAACAAATTTGTGCTTGGTGGAAGACCAGGCACCTTCTCCAGATAACATAAGGAGGGGCTGAACCCAGCAGACATGAACCCATGTGAGGAAGCTAGGCATATCATGCACGAATGGTAATTTATAAGAATAATGCTAATGGAGCATAGGAAGATTGAGCGAAGAGGGCCTCCTGGGCCACTAAATCCAGTTGCCTGCTACCATAGGCATCCATTCCACACCTTGTAACTTTCAGTTACAGGAAGTTTAGTGTCTTTTCCACCTTGGAAGGTTGCTGCAGAACCTGGAGCTGGAATGGTCAGGTCAATCTCTTCTCAAAAGTAGACCTTGAATTTGATGATGTTTCTTTAGCACTTCTTTGATCTTGGTCATGTTTAAATTCATCCTTGTGTAAAATGAACTTTTAGAACCACACACAGTATTCAGCTTATAATCTCTTCATAGCTTTGCTCAGTCATACTATTATCAAATACTACCGTATTTGCCTTTTCTATAATTATATCGTATTGGCAGGTCATAGCAATGCTATGAACAAGGGTTACAGCCACATCTTCTTCCATTGAATCTTTTCCAACTAACAAGTTCTTGCTTACAGATGTTTTGTTCTTTGTAGGTTCTCTCACATTCAGCCTCAATTACATGACACCATATTTTGTGTTATTGAATTTTATGTGACAAACGAGAGGTCTGAGAAGGTACTGGTCTACAGTTCCTAGTCCAAACTGGTTGACTGGAGTCAAGGAGTACAAAAGGTTAATCTTCTATTCATAGGACAAAACTTACTATGTACTTACAACTTTTAAAATGCCCATCACTATCTTATCTCACCTGTAGATGGTAGGAAAGAAACTGTGATCTATTCCTTTAAGTTTAAAGGTGTGCAGAAGAAAGAGGGTTTGAAAAATCACAGAAGTTTACAGATCACCATTTTATAACATTCCACTCTAAGAAAGCTATTTTCCAAAATGGAATATGCAGAAATATGCTTTAAATGTATTAAGCTATGTTAAAATGTGGTGTTCACTTTCAACATGACTAGATATAAGCATTTTGTATGTATTTTATGATGTATGTATTTTGGAAGCAGGAAGGTTATTTGCTCTTTCAGCAGTAGGTGTCCTGTATAACAGCACAGGTTAGGATTTTTTAGCCAATTTACCCATTTTTAAATGAGTCAGTCGTTATCTTTTTAAAAAAGAAATCATATAACAGAAAACATCTATAAAACTCTTACTTCATTTCTGCTGATCAGATAGCTTTTTCTGTGGAATTACAAAATGCTAAATGGCTCATGAGGGTGAACCATAGCAAATAGAATCCTGATGTTCACTTTTCATTATGCAACATGACTGTGAAAACGTCCCAATAGGTGTAAGAAGGAAATGGAATGAGGTGATAAATAATTTATAACTAGAGAAAACTAATCAGAACTCCTCAGTTCCCATTGTCCCCATACAGGTGCTCAATTACTTCCTCGAAGAGGCCAAGAGACCAATAACCTGACATCTGGGATATAAATGAATTTTATTATTAAGGAAGATATTAAAACTTATATAAGTACACTAAAGTAGCTAATCTAAATTCTGTACAGATTTTCTAACAACCTTTCATGTCCCCTTCCTGATGGGGCTTCTTGCACAGTGGTGAGGCTTGCTAGAGCAATCTGCTGATCTTATGTAAAAATCAATGATTTCACCTTTACCACAGTCAATTTTCATGCAGTCTCTGTGGTTTTTGCAATTTTTTTTTTCAAAATATATTTACTCTGGTCCTTTAAAGAACAACATTTTTTATTTATAAAAAGAATATTTATATGTAAAGAAAAACAAACAAAAAAGTATCAGAGTGTTTCATATAAGTCCATATTCAGAGTTCACTATTCCAACTACAACTGCCTATGTAAGAATAACAGTGCACAATTTACAAGGTGAAGAGTGTGGATTTCACATATGTATATCAGATGTGGAGTAGACGTATTTGTAAATGGACTAAATATGATTAAGGATGAGAAAGAAATGTTTGATTAGAGCTAGCAAGGATGGTTAGAATCTTTTCATTAAACTTTTTTCATTTTTTTTTTTTTAACCTTAATGAAAAAATTAATAGTAACTGTCACCCTCATGATTTGTCAAGTCATTCTTTAGCCCCCAACCTCCCTCTGGAAACAACAACAGGTATACAATATCCTGATGTTCTTCAAGGTCAATTTTCTCACCAGAAAGCACAGTTTCCCAGATTAATTGTGGCTGGTCATTCTCAATGCTCCACAACCTTCTTGCCCTTTCACAATTCACTTTGAATGCTTTGGTATTGTACCTTTACAGTCAAACAAGTGGAAGAAATGCTATTTATCTTATTGGGGTGTATGAGTGAAGGCAGGGCTAAAATAGCATGTTGGGAAGTTGTACAGATATTGTGTTCTGGGTAATAATGCTTTAAGAGTGGAGATGAGAACTGTTCATAAATATGAGTAAAAAACCAACAACATATAGTTGACTTCTTACATACTCAAGCACGAACAAGCAGAAGTTGCTCCCCATTACATGGGTATAAAACTCAAATTGCCTATGTGATTCCCAAGATTTTGAAAGTAAAATAAACTTATAATGGTAAATCAAGCTTACCAATAAACATTGCTTTTTAGAAACTGCAACCAAAGTAGGTAATATTTGCTGAATATGGTCTGTGTTCTGTGATTCTCCACACTGGTTTCCCTAATGTAATACTATTTACTATGTTTCACTTCAAACACTGCAATCTCTTCCCAAAACACTGCTCTCATAAAATCATGTGATTTTACCCATGTTAGTTTCCGAAAAAGCATATGATCAAAAGTCAGAAGTACTCTCACTGAATTCACACTCGGTGAAAGTCAATGGATTGCTAACGGTCTTGCAGCTTCTACTCCCACCTCAATGTCTTCTACTATTTCTTCCTAATCCTTGTTCAGCTTTATCCAAGATACCTTTGTAGTTTATAACAATTCAATGACTCAATTTATTTCCTCCTTTCAGTTCTGTCTTACCTTTAAGCAGTCCTTGCTTTGATTTGATTTCAGATATTCAACTTCACATCCAAAAGACTCAATTAATTTATTATTTTAGTGCTGATAGTAATGACTCTGTACTCAGAAATTATACATTTAAAATAATAAAATGTATCTTGGTTTCTTAAGACAGCACGTCCTATACTTTTAAATAGATGTGGAATGGCCCATCTGGCAGGCAACAGAAGTCTGTCCTGGAGGAGGAACTACATAACACTTTATTACCTACTGATGACCAAATGCACAGTGCTTTAAACAGTATTCATTTCCAGTAAAACATCATTTGGGTGTAGCATACTAACGTATAGGTCTTTTACGCTGCATTCTTAGACAAGGACAAAATGATACGAAAACCTTAGCACTTTTAGAGATATGAACTTCCATTGTAAGTATTTGTATAGGTATAAGACAGTTGTGTCCCATCCTAAACAGGTGCATTCCCATCTGGGTGTATCTATGCCTGTGTATCTGTTTATTTTTTATTTTTTTTTTACCTTTTCATAGCTCTTAAAACCCAAACATTGTCAGGCCTGCAAAGGCTCTGCTTTGTGTTCTGGAAAAAGCTATGAAGAATGGCATAACAAATCACTAATTGGAATCAGAATTCAAAGCCTAGTTTGAAGAAACTAAAGAGATCCATATATTTGGGTGTGGATTTAGTTTTCTCGCTAGCATAACTACTAAATGTTTCAGCTTTACTCTGGCTTTAATTGAATATGCTCCAAATCTTTCTGCTTTCAAATATTTTGAGACTTTCTTCACACAAAGAAACATTAGCTATGCTACAACATCTACCTTGTCACACTGCAGACAAGATGAACATGAAACAACTCAAACCACTAATATTCAGTTATGTGGGTTTTTTATACTGCTTTTTGTTGTGCTTCTCTCACTCCTCACTGCAAATTTTCTGTGTGCCTCACAACTCCTTAGGGAGGGGGAACTGATTGCAAAGGTACTGATACGCAAGTTCTTTGTTTTGGGTTTTGTTGGTTTGGTTTGGTTTCATTTGGTTTTTAACCCAGAAAATATCTGTTGTTTTTCATTAGTCTATAAGCATTCATGTTTTTGAGGTAATTTTGACATCATTTTCTAAAGGCTTGGATTTCTCAAACTATTATTAACTTTCATAAATCTTTCTGGCATGGAAGGAAACTTTCTGGTAAGTCTCAAATGAGTAAAACTCATAGTTGTGCTACTTTGATGAGCAAATGAACTCCAGCTGAAACCAGAATGTTCTCTTGTAAATAGGATGCATAAACTCTTGCAAATTCAGGGTGTGTGAGCGCCAGTGACTTTAACAAGCCAAAGAGCAGCAGGAGATTCCCCAGTACCTCTCCACAAGTTGGAATAATCACACAGTGCTCATTTTTAGAAGCTGAATTTTCTAAATAGAAGCTGTTTTGGTCATTAGACCTTGAGTTTAAAGAACAGAGTCACCGTAAGACCATCAAAAGCAGCTAAAAGTACTCTGCATGACCTAGAAATACATTTAAGATGAATTATCTAACATATCAGTGAAGAACCACAATTACATATCAGCCTCAAAAACACCTTATAAGGGTAGATGTTCTACTTATATTTTGATCAAAGAAAGACTTAAACTGAATAAAATCATTATCCCTACTTGTCCTTCAAGTGGCATTAACTTACAACAGTCCTCTCCTGCTCCTTGTGAAAATGAAATAAAAGACACCATCCCCACTCCATCAATTAAATAATGTGAATTCTGCAGTCAAATCATAATTATATATGGCTAATCTTTCTGCTGCATACTATCGGCAACAATGAAGAACAAGACACAAGGCAGGTGATCTGTTTTTCGGTGAACAAAATGTCACAAGCTCATGTGCCATTTTCCTCCTTGTTTCTTTACTTTCTTCCTTTCCAGTCTCTTCCCAACCCAGGAAACCTCCCCTCCCTGGTAGTCAGCAGTCAGTCTTGACTACTTCCACAAGAAAAGTATGTGGATGAAAAACAAGAAAGAGGAAGAAAAAAAGAAAAATCTATAACGGCCAAAAGGAATACATAATTGACTTGGGAAACAACAATTGTAAAGCAATAGTATTTTTATATGGTCAATAAGTAAAGCAACTCTCTCCAGCACTGACTTGGTGTTCGTAACAAACATCTCATTGGCACTTTGTATCCCCCTTTTGTATATTGTATTTGTAGTTCAGTGTCTATCCTTTGATATGCTTTGAAAACCAATTCTGCAAACCCATTCCTGAGTAAAGATTACCATTGTTTACATGAGATGTTTCTGCATCTCACTGTTATTGACCATCATTTGACCTTCACATCTTTGCTCTGAAAGAGATAAAGTGAACAAGAATCTCCCTTTTCCTCCAGTGACATTACTCCTTCTATGAACATTAATTGTGAACATATGAATACACATAGTCATACATATGCATGTTGTATGACAGTATGCATATGTATGTATGTACCCATATGTATACATACACATGTATGACAGCAGGTACAGTCATTATGCAGATGCTCAGTTTCTCCTGACACCCATTACATTGGGGCAACACCTTGCAACAGTTCATTTTTGTAGTGTCTCATTGGGGAACTTGAAGCCAAGCCACACTGATGCGATCTGGGGTGACTCCCTAACTCAGCTGCAGCAAGTTCTGTTGGTTGGTGCAGACTCCCTTGCACACATTAAGAGGAGAAGGAAACCCAAGCTCAAATGCATTTGGCTTTACCTTTTCCCCATTTCTTCAGTACTGTCTAGTTTCACTTCTCGTTAATGCATCTGATTAGGTTATGATGGTGTATTTGGTCTGGCTGAGATGGAGTTAATTTTCCCCATAGCAGCCCTTATAGTGCTGTGCTTTGTATTGGTAGCTAGAAAGGTGTTGATAAAACACCAGTGTTTCGGCTACTGCTGAGCAGTGCTTGCACAGCATCAAGGCTGTGTCTCCAATATTTCCCCCCTCATCAGTAGGCTGGGAGGTGGGCAAGATCTTGGGAGAGCACACAGCCAGGACAGCTGACCCAAACTGACCAAAGGGATATTCCATACCATATAATGTCATGCCCAGCAATAAAAGCTAAGATGGGGGGAGGGGAGGATTCATTATTACGACGTTTGTCTTCTGGAGCAACCACTAAATGTACTGAAGCCCTACTTCCTGCTAAGTGGCTGGACATTGCCTGCTGATGGCAAGTCGAGAATAAATCTTTTGTTTTCCTTTGATTCTGCGCACAGCCTTTGCTTTTGCTTTATTAAACGTCCTTTGTCTTGACCCACGAGTTTTTTTCCATCTTATTTTCTCCCCCCCATCCTGCTGAGGAGGGGAGTGATAGAGCGGCTTGATGGGCACCTGACATCCAGCCAAGGTCAACCCACCACAGATAGTTTGTTTTTTTCCCCTCAGATCATGGTGTTTAATCATAAAAAGAGATAATTTTGCCATGCCTCCTCCAACTTGATTTTAAAAGAATTTTAATTAAATAGAACAAAATGCCCTAGAGACAGCGAGAGAGGATATGAAGACTATACATTAAGGAAAGCTCCTTGCCCGTGTTGTGTTTCCTTCAATTCACCAGTAGATGGAAGCAGAGAAGCTCTTCCCCCATGCTCTGCAGATGACTGAGATGTTTAGTTTTCCTTTTAAGCAAATCCTCATCAAACGATCAAATGAGTGAACAATATTGAGGCACTATATTTTAATTTTGATTCTTATCTGATACAAAGTTAGATAGCATTACACAGAAGAAAAGGTACTTTTCTATTTGAATAGGAATATTATCTTCTGGAGTGTATTCAGTATTTTAAAATTATCATTATTTCTTTCTATCCTGTTGAACAGTTTTCAAAAATTCAATATTCATCACTCCATGTACTTATAGTATTAAAAATAAATGCTTAAAATTAATCATAGTTATAGGTAAATAGGTATAAGTAAATCCCAAACCAGATATGAGGTATTGCTGGATGACATTAATAAGATGGAGTTTCATTTCATGCGCTGGTGCAGTGACCCCCTATCAGTTATGTGGAGTAAAACCAAATTCTCTTTTGTAGGGCTTTCAGTCAGAACACAAACAGGCACATACTAAATTTTCATGTCTAAACTGCAAAAAATAACATACAAAATCAGAACAAACTTACAGCAGATCTCCAACACTAATAAAATAAACTCAGACTAAAGGCTTGACCTACAATGTACTGAAATCCAGAGAAAACTTCTAGTGAATCTAAAGTTATCAAGTTCCTATCAAGAAATAAATTCCACAGATAAGTTTCCTCATGCTCTATTCCTTTGAATATTCAAGACATTATCTGCATTTACTGCAATTATATTATCAAGGAGTTTTTACATACAGATGAACAGGTTGAACATGCTGGTATAATGGAAAACACTGATGGAACAGTATTAGCCTCTTCCTTTCAGAAGAACGCTCTCCATTCAGTTTTCTGAAAGATACCATCTAAGGCAAAGTTGTTCTCAAAATGTGAACTATAATATAGGTTAAGAGCAGCCTCTGTTTTATTTTGCTTTCTCTATTTGGAAATATACGCTTGTAACGCTAGCTTTCAAGTGCCTGATACTTGGCTTTGTTGTCAGTAGCACACTAAGATGAATAAGTAAAATCTTCACCCCCGTTGGAGTTGTTATTCCTGCCCATCTGGGAACAGAGTCAACAATATATAAGTAAGTACACTGATTTATAGAATTAAAGCCCTTTTTGAAAGCAGAAAAGCTAGAGACTTTACTTTGTTTAACAGAAGCTCAGTTTTGCAGAACTCTGCAAAATATGGAGAAAGAACCTCAGGGATCGCACATTGCCTTAACGTGCAGCAAATCAGTGCTGTAACTTATATTAACTCTAATATGTTGTGCATCATTGAGAGAACAGAGTCCTAAATTCTGGGGAGATGTGAATATTTTGTGCTGGCCTTTCTCATATGTCAGGACACAGCATTATCCATTGGGCCAGGTCATAACTGCCTAATTCTCTAAGGTTTTATGCATTCATGTAGTATCTCAGCACCTTCTGCATAAAATCAATTGCATTAATAATTGCATGTATTTCCAGTGGGTAAAAATACTGCTTAGTTTTTAAAAGACGCTGTCTAGCAGTGAACGTATGGAGAGGGGAAGTAAATGGATAAATTTAATATTAGAATTTTTAGTAGGCAGTCATTTACTTGGGTTTTGGCAATTTTATTTTGGTAATATGTAGCTAGTGTAAATGTTTTATTTGAACTGTATTAAACAAAATACAATATCGCTTTCCTTTTCTAAAACTGAGAGATTCACTGAGTCATAACAAGAGCAAAAGAACTGTAGGTTATTTTTATGTCTTCATGCTTGTGGCCATGCCATCAACTGACAAGACGTTTGAGTACTTGTTCTAAGTTTGCTGTCTTCTTACTATTTAAGAAGCCAGGGCTGATACTTGAATTCAGACAACAGTACAGCCTCCAACATCATGTGTTTTCCATCCAAAGACTTCTGTTGGAACAACAGAAGAAGGGAAACATAAATTTTCCTTAATCATCCTGAGACAGTAGCTTACACCTCTTGCAACACAAATGATTTCTGAAGTGAGTGCAAAGTGAGGCTGCCTGCAGATTTTTAAGTACCTGGGCATACAATCATAGATATTATTCACATATTTCCACTGAAAGTGTGTTAAACAAAGTAAATAAAGCCACATAGTCATTTCCAAAAGAGAATGTGAAATATAGAAACAAACTGTAAGAGGTTTTGTAATTAGCAATTTTTCCAAGCTTATTTTCAGAAATATCATTCTTGGATCACAATGACTGGTCCTTGTGCTTGTTGGAAATAAGTGATTATTCTTCATGATTTTGTCCATCACTCCCTGAGCATGAATTAATACTGAGAACTTTGATTTATGGATAGACATATTCTTCTGTACTTTTCTAGTTAAAAAAGAATATTATTTAACACAATAATGTCTTTTTGATGACTTTAGACCTTTCTGAAAAGTATTTGGCCTCAAAATCTCTGCTAGCCACAGTTCTTCATATGGGAATTGAACAAATAGTTTTTTCAGTTCAGTGGCAGGGAAGGGAAGATTCTCATCTTGGGCTTTGAATTTTAGCTTCTACTCATTTGCATACACAGTTATCAACAATTTTAGTGAGAACTGAGTATTTAGATTCCTGTTACAAGTTGTAAAATCTTAAACTGAAGTTCCCCTTTAATGTTATTACCCCTGTTTGATACTTCGTCAAATGAGCTCAAGGTTCTTTAAATATCAGAATGCCAAGATATCAAGTACAGATATAAAGGAAACACATATGGTGTGAAGTACAAACTGGGCATATGGAAACCCTAATTAACCCAGGCAAGTGAAAAAGCAACAGCTGGAGAAACAGAAATAAGATCAGTACTGTTCCTTGGGAAACCGGGTTTCAAATACTGTTGGATAAAGGAAGGACTGGACCTGGGCTTCCTATGTCCATTAAGACACTCCTCAAAACTGCATCAGTAAATAAAAGTTGGGTGCCTCATCCTTATTTCTATGAAACAAGTGTGAAATTTTGTTTTATGATTTCCATCAAAACTATTTTGCAGATTAAATCTGAATCTCTGGGTAGTTAAGTGATGACTAAAACATCCAATTTTGATGCTGGGAAACAACAAGAAGAAAGGGTCGTATTGAACCACAATAAAGCCACAAATGCAGTTGCTGCAAAAGAAAACGAAAGTAACTCCAATGTATAGTTTCTAGTAACTATTCAAAATTTCAGAAACTTACCTAATTATGTCATCTACACATTTTCACAAATCCTTTTTAAACATTTTTAATTTTATAACAAAAGTATTATTGTGGTAGTAAATTAAAAATTCTTGGGATTTTTTTTCAGAACTTTTTGCCCTTCAAAAGCTGTAGTAAATTTGTCATCAACCTGCTGAAGTACTTAAATGCCAAGATTAAGTACTTTATTGATATTTTTAATAAACCTGTTCATATAATTTGTTGTTCCTTCCAGTGGCTTCTCAAATGTTTCCAAACAAATGTATTTAATTTCTCATATCTATGTTATTGGGATACTGTAAATATTGTATATGTACGTATGACTAAACCTTTTTCATATATTTAAATGTACTTTAGAGGCTTCAGGGAGTCAATTATCCTTTTACAATCTTTGAATTTTAATATCATTAAATATCAATATCAAAGGAATATAAGGAAAGATGTGTCACAAAATGTTTTAGTTACATAATCTAATAAAAACTCTCAACATCCAATTTCTCCAGTATTCCTTATGGCATGCTACCAAACTGATGTGTACATAAACATAAACGCCACCCTTCTGATTTCCAGTTGTTTCATTTGATTATTAATTCCAATTACCAAGAAAATATTTGAAAGAGGTAATAGCAAATATTTTCAGTAGGTATTTCTCCATGACTGAATATATTATCCTTCTTAGAAAAAAGTTGTCCTCCAAAACTACCTTAAGGAAAAGTAAGCAGTCCTTTATTTATTTAATTTACAAAGTGTTTTTTCTTTCTTTGAAGGATTTGGACTCTTGTACCCTATTCTTACTTTTGAAAATATCCTCCTTCAGTATATGGATACGTATGATTTGTCATTTCACTTTACTACAACACTCTTAATAATGTTTCTATTTGTGTAAAAAAACTTTCTGCAGTGACCATCTGAATTTGCTGCCTTTGTTCTTTCAAGTTCTTTCTTGTTTTAATTTGTTTTGTTTTCAAGGAAGTGTTCCTTGTCAAGATAGTGAAAAAAAGTGGAAAAAACTGCCAGAATTATTTCAGCATAACAATAACTTAAAAATAGCAGAATAAAATGAACCATATTATATATTCAGTTATTATTCAGTGAATTATTATTCAGTATATTATATATTCAATTATTAAAAATAACTTGAAATAAAAACTATAAGTGTTGAAAAACTGAGTATTTTCTCTCTGATCCTTCTTCTTGCAGAAGGATACCACTAGAAAAATTATCTCATAAACAAGCATGCAGAAAATATATTTACAAAGTGTATTATATCCATTACATTTTTTTTGGACTCCTTTGCTTTTTTCTTGCAATGCAAGGAGCTCAATAAGGATCTTTTTCCCACTGATTCCTGACATAGAAATATAATGTAGGCTCTGGAATGTAAATCAAGTAAAACTGATGTGCTGCAGAAGGCCTGAGGCCTGACCAAATTAACAACACAGCTGGATCTTTTACAAGTTCTAAGAAAACTGGATGACACATTGCATATGCACCATATCTTGATTCCCCCCTGGTAGGGCACAAGTAAACTCTCCAGCTCTTCACTGGATGCCTTCCAAGTTCAGAAATGTACTGGGGAGAGCCTAGTGGCACTGACAGAGGGAAGCATTTCTGGATAGAAAAGCAATACAAGGTAAGGCTAAGAAGTTTTAAAAAAAATTCAAATGATTGCTAAAGGATATTGTCACTGGGAAATGACAGCGCTCCACTCTTAGTTCACTCTGCTGAGAGTGCAACAACATATTTTCTGCTTCTTTTCTTGCTTTTTAAGAGCACAGTTAATGATTAATTTGAATATTCAGAATAAATCACTGCTGAACCATTTGCAGAAAGGGGTGGTGGATTAGTCTGAGCCTTTAGCTTGAAATATGCAGACTCTGTAAATCAGATGATCAGTTCAGTCTCCTAGGGTAAATAAAAATTGCATTATGTAGTGATGTTAAGAAATTCTTTCATAGAGGATGGAGGTCCACGAACTCTATACAGACTACATATTCTACAGGTGTTTTTTCTTCTGATAAAATGATTTTTCTCTAAGTATTTGCTCTCTGAATTTCTGATACTTCTCTGAAATCTTTACGCATATTGAAAATATCAAGTGGTTTCATAGAGCAATATTAGTCCCTTTTATTTCAAGGGGTTTTTTTTGTTTTATATTTTATTAGAAATCTAAGACCAAGTATTCACTTAAATAACACAGTAGCAGAGATTTTAAAATAGATATTTTCATAATTATTTTCTTGCCGTAAAAGGGTCAACTCTGCATGGACTTTTCTATATGCAAATGTCTTCTTGAAGTATGTCAATGTGATACTGCTTTCTAGATGTTGTAGAAAAGGCATGGATAAACAACAGGGACAAAATAATACAATTTTAAAATAATAACTGATTAAAGATAATATTCTCAATAATATACTCATTATTTAATATAAACTCAAAACACTGTTCTTTATGTTCAGAGAAAATAAGTATTTCCATATTAAGTATTCAAATACTTTCAACACCTTTCAATACACGTTAGAATAGGTAGAAATAAATAAGGAGGTTTTTCTGTGTTTTATGTTTTTACTTTTGTTTTCTTCTCAGAAAACAGAAGAAATATTTTATACTGCTGCTCCTTTGGATGCTTGTATTGAATTTTTGATACTTACAGCTTTGCAATTTTCCTTGACAATAAGGAAGAAGCCAATGGGGTGGAAACTGGCTATATTATAAACATGATGCTCTTGGAATAAAGCTAATTTAGCAGAAAACAGATAATCCTTTCTCCATCAATATCAATCAAATATCAATGGACACGACAATGTTTCTGATGCAAGTATTGACTCCACCTAAAATCCAGAGAAGACAATAAACCTTTCTGCCATTCACTTGTGCTCCCCTAAAAGGGAGAACCTAAAGATAATCATCAGTGTCTGAAACTTATAGCACAGTATACATGTAAAACAGAATAATAAATAATATTAAAAAGAGAGCAATGCAAGCAAAGCCTTCAGCTTTTCAAAATCTCTGAAAGTTTCTAAGTTCCTCTGGAGAGTCAATAGACCCTTTTATACACCCTCAGTCTCCCACTGGTTTTCTCTCAAAGCCTCTTGTTTAATATTCCTCTCTACCTTCTTCCCTTACAGCCATAGAATGCATCTTTGCCTACATTTTTGAATGCCTGAAACAAATCTGACATTGTGGAATAAAAACTGAGGACTAATTAGACTTTGTCCAGATGATCTGACTTTATTACAGAAGCTATTACTGAGACAAAAAGCTTGATCAGAATCAGCCTTGAGATGGAATATCCATTATATTATATGGAATAAAGTGTCTAGCATCACTTAATAGCTATCTGAGAAGGATTTTTAAGGATGCCTTTATTTTTCTCTGACACAGTGGCACTATCACCTAACCCCAAGATACATTTAGCTATGTAGAATAATGTATAGGATTTTCTGTTGGAATAACATCTGTCAAGGGCTAAGTTTATTATAACTTACATTGTCAGCTTAAATTAGGGTTCCAGAAGAAAAAAAAAAAAAAAAAAAAAATCAAAAATTTAGCTAGGCTTCATGTGCTAAAATGTATTGCTTTCTTCAAGTTGCATCAGGTATTAGTAAAACTAACCAGTTACATTCCAGTGAAAACTGCAAACTGAAAAAGTATTTTCAGATATGTGAGACAATCAGAAGATAAATATTTGGATAACTATCAAATTGGCATTTGCATTCATCTACTGTACACATGCACATATGTGCAGAAACATAAATATAGAAGCAGAAGTTTCATGCTCTTACTTGCATAAACGTATGTAGTAGAATCTGCAAATGGTACCCTAGGAGAAAGAAAGGGAGCCTCACTATGTCAAAATACAACTCAGTCCTGCAAGTTTTTAGGGAGGGTAATAAACATTATAATTCATTGGTAATAAAATATAAGTAAGCCTGTTAAAATGTGGATTGGTACTTTATAATTGCATCATAAACTGCATATTGGTGATTTTGACATACACTAACAGCCTTAAGATCAGATGAAATGAAATGACATTTAAGTTTCTCTAAGGTCCACCAAATTTCTAATTTAATTTAGAAGATATGTCTGTCACTTGTATTTGTTTCCTTTAATGCTCATTTACAGTAGGAATTTTATTCCATTTAGTAGTTGACTATTTACTGAGGGTTGATTCCAATAGACTTAATCAAGGCATATAATTTACACTCACATTTAAATTCCTAATGACCTCACATTCCTAAAGATACCGATTCACTTGCTCAAAAATAAGGATGTAAATGTCAAGCACCATTTGAAACACTTTACAGTATGTAAGACAGTGCCATGACGCTACCAGATACTACACAGGACTTGTGGGGGACCCATGTCCCTCTGGCTCAGCAGCTGGAGGATTGGTAACATGCCCTCATTGTTAACATCTATCTCAAGAGACATTAGTGACCCAGCTTAAAGCAACTGAATCAAATCTACAGTGTCTGAATTTCATTTATAATTAAAGAAGAGAGAAAAGTGCCTTTGAAGGTCTAAAGAGGAAATTTCTCCTCTTAATTTAGTTGCTAAATCTTAGCTAACAAATTTTCCTTTTGAAATTATTCAAAGACATATATTTACATCCACTGACTGCACCAGAACTTAGAAAGTCTGTAGACACAAATTAAGTGTCTAGGTAATGCAGAATGGATCTCAACCTGTGCATTTCCAAAGGAAGATGACAAGCTTTATCATTTTTCATTTTCAATTGTGCCATTATCATCTCCAATCGCAAAATAATTGGATGCACTTTTTTCTCTCTCAATAACTGTTTTCCTCAAATAAAGAAATATTTTATTAAATTTTACTTTTGCTTTGAGCAGGAATTTTCTGCAGTCTCTTTGATATTGTATCTGTGGGACAATCAGTAAAGAAAATGTCAATAACAATAAAGTAACAATAAGTTTCCCCCCCCCCCCCGCCAAACGCTAACTCTTCCAAGTTGAAAAGGCTAGGTAATTTCTTTTGACAGATTTCAGAGCAAAACATGACATGTAAGCTGTAGCATTTTGTGAGTGGTCCCTGGAAAGAGTCTCAGAAACATCTACTTGAATAATAAATTAAGCTGTTCCAGAAAAGTATCATTTTGGTATTGTAGTAGATTATGAATCTTTATTATTTGCTTCTCCACATATCTGCTTCATAACTGAGTTACTGAGGACACCGAATTGCCTTATTTCTCTTACATATGTATCTATATGATGCACTAATGCACTTTTTCTTCATTTACTGCTTTCTGTTCTTTTGCAATGTGCACTTTTAATTCTGAGTGCAATTTGGCCATCCTTACTAAACTCTAACAATTGCATAAAATATTTATTTGATTTCAGTACAGTTACCTGTGGATTAAAGTTCTCCTCTATGTGGATAAAAGAATGAGAGAATAACTTGACATTCTTTGTTAAGAAGTACAATATGATTATCAACTCTGTATGCCTGCTTTTTCTAAGATCTGTGGGAAACAACTTCTGGTCTTTGAAGAGGGCAACATGCTACATAAAGGGTGTCGTACTATGTGCTTCAAGCTGGACAGTTATATATTATGTAATATAATTTGATGAAATAATGTGAATTTGCAACTCAAGAAAAGCAAGTATTCAAAGTAGTTTGTTTTGGCTTATGCATACTTGCAGGGTGTGTCTGTCCTTTAGTCAGCAATATGATGCGTAGAGTCCTGTTCTGGCTCTAAATAAACCAGATCAAATTCCAAAGTGCAAGGAACACAAACGTCTATAGGGATTGATTAACCCTTCCAAAAGGTAATTTATTTGTTTATTTTATATTTCTTTTTTATCTGATTTGTACTAAGAAACAGAGTGGTTTAGCTGATGTGAATTTATTTCATCTAAACAAGCTAGCTTTTGACATTTGAGGTAAAGTGATTAAAGGTACCCATAAAAATTTGACACCATGTTGCAATCCAGTGTTGCTGCATCCATGTATGGCTAAATTTTCAAAGTGATTTAGGAGTCTAAATATGCAGCAAACTAGTGAAGTCCCATTCAAATACTTAATTCCCAGTAATATCTAGGAGGAACTCAGTATATACACGTCTTAAGAGTTTAAAAGCCCTTGCGCTTCTGGGCCCAAGTAATTGCAAGGGTGAGGTTGTTATTCATTTACACACTTTTAAAATCTCACTAGAGGCCTATCTGCACCTGAATAAAGACCTTTGAAAACTACGCTCTTAGGAGGCCAAGTTAATGCCTGTATCTCTTGGAATAAGAATTAGGCTCTGAGGAAAGGTGAGATGCAATTCACCTAATTTAGTCCTCGAAGTTAGATGTCTAATCCAAGCATGTCATTCATCCCAACTCTTTCTTCAAAAGGAAGAAGCAGAAAAAGGTGACTCCTGAGTGTGATTCATCCTATCTTAAGACCAACATTTAAGGAAGGTAGGATAAATTGTCCTCAAGAGAAGTCTGTCTATCTTCTTCCTTTCTAACACATGAAAGAATTTAGTCAAGAGCCTTAGACTACACGCTTAACTTCTGGACAGTGAAAGATTAGATGAATCCTGCCCTTTATTCTCTAGGACACACCTTCAGAAGTGTTTATTCCTTTTCTTAGTGTTCCTTTCCCAAACAGTTTGCACTGGTACATCCATAATTTTGTAAACACTAATTCTCTAAGGTACTATAATTTATTATTGTGATCTTAGAAATATTTTACATTATGTTTATCTGATTGCTTAATAAACCATGCAAGATAACTTTGCCCCTTTTTTTTTCACCAACCTCCTGTTGCTGTTTATTGACTGACATCATATTTTTCCGGAATTATATAAAAGTCAGGGAAAGAAACTGTGGGTTTTTTCTCAGTCATAACAAAGGAATCGATATCCATAAATTCCTGTAGACAGGGGAACGAACAATACAGAAAAATGTCACAATGCGTTTACAGTCAAAACTCCTTGCTTAAGACTTAAGTCTTAAAATTTTGGTGGTAAATCTGTATTAGAGAAAATGCCAGCCTTTCAGGTACAAAATTAGAGATAATGGTTTGCACACACAGGCCAAAGGCAAGCAGGTATCCCAAAAGAGGAAGAATAGTATTCCATGAGGTATAAAATATTTCTCAGTGATAATACACACTGTAAATCTCAGAATCTATCCCTTATCATGGGGTTTATTCTGTAGTCAAGTGAAGTTTAACAGCTGGAGATATTGAAATCTCTTCTTTTTTAGTCTCTAGCTAAGCCAACTATAGTTATGAGTCTTTATTTCTATTCAAGGTTTTTCTTCAAGAAGAGGCAGTTCTTGCACTGGCAATGGCAGAATTTCTGGTCTGCAGGCTGGACTTGAAGATTTCTTTGGATGTACACTGAGTAAAGGTACACAAAAAAATTAATAGATGCTATTTACTATCCTTATTTTTTAGAACAGTGATACGAAACCCTGAAAATATTATACTCAAATGGCCAAAAAGAAAGTTAAATCTTTTCATTTTGCTTTGTTGCCAACTTTAACAATGCAATTGCAAAGATTTTCTTGCATTCAACTGTTTCAGATTTTCAGGGTCAATTTTGCTGCCTGCAACCAAAACATTACATCGACTCTTAAATAACTTTAAGTTTATTGTTTTTTATGGGGTGAGATTCAGATCTGAATCCAAACTGCTGGTAGCTAAAGAAAGAACAGGAGACTATAAAACTGACATCTGAATAAGTAGCAGTGCAAGTAATGCATATCTGTAGTTGACAGATGACTGGGTTACATGTAATTCTGAATCGTCAGTTGCATCTCTCCCACAGCACGGAAGACAGTGACAAGTTATCACAACCAGAGTCCCTGTTGAGAACATGTTCTCTCACATATCAGTGTTTTTCCATAATGTAATTTTACAGATACTAACATAATTGACAAAGTAAACGTCATGCAGGATAGGTGGATCTACAAAAACAAGTTTAAAATAAGCATGGTTAACACAGACTAATGAAGCTGACAGTTCCAAAGAGTTGAGTATTCTTGTGGTCAGTTGTGATATGCAAGTACATGTTATTGTTATTGACTAAGTAAAAGTGCCTCATGACCAACAAAGGGAAAACCCAGATCATGCACTCCTGTCTGTAAAGTTTGATCAACAATATTTCCTGCCTCATTTTGATCATAGGGTATCCTGCAGAGAACAGAATTTTGATTAATCAATCCCTATACTACTTTAAAATTATATTATTCTTTCATTTCAGCAGGGAAGAAGTTCCAACAAGGTCCAGGATATTATCAAAGGCATTCCAGAAGTTAAAGACAAATTCCCCGGCAGACAGCTGTATGTTGAGACTAGTTTTAGTCCTCATTTTTGGCTATTTCAGCTGAAAATTGTCAGTACTACATCATTAAAATAAAACAATTCAAGATTTTTCCTAATATAATAAATTAAAAAATCAAAATTATGGATGTTGTTTTCCTTGTAATCTGAAAGTCAAAAGTAACTCTTAACCAAAAGCTGTAGCTTTTCAATTGCTTTGTCAACACTACAGACATCTCTGCTACAACTTGCACTGAGAAGGGTTATTGTGTAAGACAAGAGTGAAATAATTGGCTCAAAGCGCCTTCTTCCTTTTCTGAAATAGGTGTTATCTGATAAATGTGCAGTGATATTATATATATAAGTTAATTCTAATGATGGACATAAGCCCCTGCCAGTTAGGCAGAACACTGTAAATGTGAATGTGTGATACATAGATGGAAATCCCAAAACCAGAGTGCAGTTCCTAGACTCACTGCTTTGTGAGGGCAATGAGCCTTAGAAGGAAGGGCCAGAGTGGAGGTGAAGATAGATCAGATGATTAGAATGTTACCAGGGCTGAAGAGGTCTCTTTGATCATCTTGGGGATGGTGGATAAATGTAAGGTGGAAGGAACCAAGGAAGGTGGTTGAACTCAACAGAACTACTTTTGATAATACAGATCACTGAATTGATTAGAACGAATGAAAATGGGGCCTGAGGACAAGTGAATTTGTCACTATCATATGAAAAAAGTGATAAATTCTTAGAGAATAAGAAATGGCTTTGAGTCCTCCTTGCCTCCACTGATCTCTTCTGTCATTCTGGCCCATTACTACTACTTTTTTGCACAAGACGGCAGAAGGTCTACTGGAATGTCCTTTGCATCATCTGCAAAGACTCTGCAAAAGACAAATCACATTGCTGAGTGAAAAATATCTCTTCATTTCATGGGTAATTTCATTCCCATTTTGTAGGTACGTGTTACCTTTGTACATATATATTTTCTCCTCTTGAAACAGACAAGCTAATAATCTACTTGTGTGTGGTTTACCTTTGGAAAATTGTTCAGTTAACCATCTCCTAGTGATTGTTATGAAAATGCTAATTTCTTGGATAAACTGGGGGGGAGGCCAAAAACAGAGAACCACATCACTCCATGGCATGTAGAGAACCACAGCATTCCATGGACTGAGAATTTATTTATTGAGTAGGATGGCTCAGGCAGATAGCAATTTCTAGTCTAGCATTTCTGTCGTACACATCATACTCATATCAGCCATAGTATCTGCCCGTCTGGTCCAGGTTAGACTGGCAGCAGAGACCCATGGCACAGGACACACATGCTGACCACCGGATGTGTCCTAGTCCTGGCTGGTGGCCTGGCCCCTGTGCAAAAGAGTTCCACCTTGGGCTCAGCCTTTGACATGATGTCTGAGGTCCACACATGGTGTGTTGCCCTCATGTCCCACCAGGTAATTATCTTACCTTATTGCATTATAATATGGATCACCAGCACAAGCTGCTAATGGCCTTGTTAATCATGTAGCCTGAGCCCAATCTTTTTGACTTTATGTCTAAGGCTGATTAGCAGTTACCACTGTTCCTGTCATCCACTGGTCCCTAGCCCCAAATGCGTTACAAAAGCGTGAAATCAGCAATAGCCACATAAGAAAGTTCTTTGTTCTGGGCTACAGTATAAGGAAGACCTATACAGATTGTTCAGTGTAAGAATATTTTCATGTAAGAAAGTTTTCAAAGAGCTACTAAGTCTTTCTGAATAGAGTGGAGAAAGGAACTGTTCGGTCTTTCCCTCATTTCATCCATCTACATCCCTCTGCATAATCCAGTGCATTTACTTGCACAACCACTTGCTCCAGAGTACAATATTCTTGTTCTGGTTTAGCCTACTTCAAAAATCAAGTGGTATTTTTTCTGACTAATTGGATGATTTGTAGAAAAAAATGTTCCAGCTTATTCAATTTATCATTGCATCAACTAAGTATTTGATATTAAAAGGTATCCATATGCATTTTTCAAGGGTATTAAGCTAGCAAAACTTGGACTCTGAGATTTGTAAGAATAAAGTATGCAATGGGGTTTGAATAGGATTTTTGAGTCTCCACTCTTTTCAGATATTGTGGTCACATCCTGCAGACAGCAGGCCACTGCCAAGTCCTAAGAAAGTGAAAAACCCCTAGATTACAAAACCCATTACAATTTCTACCTGGTTAATAAGACTGGAAAGCTCTGCCATTTCCAAGGCAGATCTAGATATGGGCAGAGTACTCAGCTTCTCCACTGCCTGGAAACATTAACTTGCTGCTGCTGAGGAAAGGTCAAAGTATATGGGTCGACAGCCATTGCTGAGTGGCTAGGCGCCATCTATCCTTTCTCCTAGTACTGGCAGGAACAAAAGATCTGGTTCTTCATGTCTCTCCTGCCCATAACAAGAGTGATCCAGATCTTTTTGAAGAGTTCAAGTTCTATAATATGTTATGGAAGCATCACTGTTTTATATAAGTTTCTTTGCCTGTAGTACAGAATTTACTTTCAAAAGCAGTGAGGAAATGAAGCCTGATGAAAAAATAGCACCAAGGAAGTAATGCAAATTAGGAAATAGTATAGAAAAAACTTTTGGTTTTATTCCAAATTAATTCCTCCATCCAATTTCTTTAATGGGCATACAAATGCTTGTACTGGCACAAAAGTAAGAGCAAATGGTCACAAACAGGTATGTATGGGACCATTTATTTCAGCACTAGTGCTAACTAAAAGTGATAACAAAATCATGGAACAACAGTCTGCAATCACAACAGTAATCACAGCATTGCCATTAAATTCCTCCATCCCTCCTGTCTCCTTTGCATCTTTTCCTTGGTCATTCCTGGAGTAGTAGTTTCAAGATATTTTGGGCAGATGCGCATTGTTGTCCTGTGCCTCATAGACATCTTTGTAATTGAACAGAATGCATCAGAAGCAGAGAAGGTAAAGTTGTCAGGGCAGATTAATGTAACTGAGCAGCTACTGTGACCAGCCGTATTGGATGGAGATAAATACAGAGAGGAGGAGGAGATATTTAGGAGGCTTTCAAATGCCTCCTGATGCTTGTAGAACAGGACAAGCAGTACGGATTGCATTGGAAGACAGGGAAGATGCAACCTTCCTCTTTCGCTTCTTTACTGTTCTTCTGCCCATATTTCAATTTCTGTAATAAAATGTGGCATCCTTTTGGCTGGGAAAGAGTTGTATTGCCTGGCTTCTTCTATACCCTCTAAAAATTGTTCTTTTTCACCCACTACAGCCAGCTTTCCCAGTCAGAGCAATTAGTATAATTATCTCAGTTCACACCTCAGTTCACAGTGCAGACACTCCAGTTTAATGGGCTGAGACACAGATGAACTCAGACACAGTTCAAATTATTGTTCTCATAGTCTCTTTTCTAAAGTCACTGTTCCATAAAAAAATATTAGAATAAAATTTCTAACTCATATTTACCCACTAGTTCTCATGTTAGAACAGGTATTTTTTTGCTTTTTTTGTCTTTTTTTTTCCTTTTTCTGCCTGTCATCTGATTGTCTCACTGTGTTGCTCATCATCTTGGAGTTTGAAAAGCAATACCTCTGGGCTAAATTCTGCTCTGCTATGCAGATATGCCTGTGTTAGTTTAAAGTCACTTAATTGATTTTCTGGTTAGAAAGGCATTGGAAATGGCTAAACAGGAGGCCAAGTCTCTTCCAGCCTTTGGCTCCAGATGCTGTTATTACTGATAAACCATTTCATAAGCTGCTTTGCTTTTCAGATATTTTGCTTGTAAACATGAATCTTGCCTTTAGAAAACTGTAATCAAATAAACGCTCTTGCTGTCTAATATAAAAGAGTGATAGCTGCACAGCACAGTTAGTGTAATCTATTTCACAGTATGTCCTCCTTTAATCTTTTATTTGGTTCATAGAAACTGCCAGGTCAGAACACACAACCACTTTCTCTAAAGGAAGAGTCTGCTAAAAGTTTCCAAAGATGGCTTAAAAAAAATTCCATTAATTACACTATACATGCATTGGTTTTTTTCTTCCCACTTCTCTTCAGTGGAGATGAACTGTGAGTTTAAGAAAGAAATTTGAGACCATGAGACCCACTGTGTCTCCGAATTTCCTGATATAGTGACTGGTGGGAAAGATAAGTTTCATATGGAAAAAGAAACGCCTTTCCTCTTGTGTGCTTGCTCATCTGAAAGTGACAGGACTTATGCCTTTGCTACCTCTTATAGTGAAAAGTTTAGAAATATATTTTTGAAGACTCTGAAGCTGTTTCAATCTGTTGTGAATTCTGGAGTAAGAAAGGAGTTTGAAGCTATTTTCCCCTTAACCTCTCAGTTGTAAACAGCTGAAAGCAGAGCCCAGCTAAGCTGCATGTTGTGCAAGCCCATAAAAAGTGGGGACATTCTCATTGTACTGTCTCCTCCCTGAGCCTCGGTACCCTATAGTTCCCTGTGCATCTAGGAATGGGGCTGTTTTGAAGTGAAACATTTATTCCTAAGTATGACAACAGCTGGAGCAGTCATAGGTGGCTAGAAGTCTGATTTCCAGAAAGCTGCAGGGCACATTTCAACATGCTTGCATGGATAAAATTCTCATAAGAAGCCATGATAGTTTGTTAATATTTACCTATGCATATATTTTCTCCATATTATTTGTAAACACACTTAAATTATGTGACAACTAAACAGAGATATATAAGCGTAGATATATGGACAAAATAATAAAAGTGATAAGAGAAAACCTAAGTAAGTTTCCATGTATGAAAGCAGTTAAATTCGATATTATATTCAGCAATGTAATGCTTGCATTTTACATTGACCTTTAATAGACAGCAATACTGATGAGTCTTGTTTTCTATGTTTGCTGTGCTGACTAGAAAATATGTAGAAGTGCAAAAGGCAGTACTTAGATTGGGTTTAGATTTGACATTCCATTCCATTCCATTCCACATAACCCAAGAATATAGTGTTATTATTGGGTAGCACTAGCTGAATATGTAACAAAACTGAACAAGAAAATTGCTGAAGAAAAGTTATTTCACTTTAATTCAGTTTTTAAATGCTGATAGATATACAATCTGTATACCATAGCTGTCTGGAATCCACTAAACTCTCAAATATTTCAGTTTTCTTAAATAACTATTATTTAAAAACCACACCAGCAAGAAGTCATATTCTTGCCTGGCTTTAAAAATGAAAAATAACTCTGCCATCTTCAGCAAATGTAGAATAAAATCCTCTTCCATCCAAATGAATGCAACTGTTTTGCACTTAAGGTAAACACAGACTAAAGTTGCTTTTCTTAGAGGTAAAGTGGCTAAGAGCAATAGTATCTACCTCAAAATTATTTGTGCTAAAATGCCATTATTTGTTGAGCTTCAATCAATGGAACTGATGTCTTTTTTTCTTTTTATTGCAATGGCGATATAAATATAACCAATATTGATATAAATATAACTGATGTTAGTATAACTGAAAACTGAGACGCTGGTTGATTTGCAATAATTGAGATCCTCAGGTTGTCAGACTGAGAATATTACATGTTCCTGTGAAGATCAGAATTGAGAAAATCTTTTTACCTGCCTCTCCTGGTCAAGCCGATCTGACCATTGAAATGGATTACTTTCCCCTACTCCCAGGAAGTAAGCACAAAGGACTGGGGAGTTGTTTTTATGTTCTAGCTTATTTACGGTTGACCTTAGTTTCTCCTTCCTTTGAACTTCAGGAGTTCAAAAACTCAAAGACAACTTTTAAATACTGGAAGAACAGCTTAGCATGACTAACATTTTCATTATTCTTTTTCATCTTAAAACAAAGCCCTTTTCTCTTCACATGCTGTTTTATATACATTAGCAACTTTTTATATAAAGAAGTCTTTGAACTTCAGCACTTCTGGGTGCAATCTGTCAGGCCCCGTGGACTTATGTATGTGCAGTTTGTTTAAGTGCTTCCTGTCTTGGTCTTCCTCCACTGAGGATAAATCTTCCTTGTTCCAGACTTTCCTCCTGGTCTCAAGCGCCTGGAATTGCCAAAGGCTGGTTTTACTGATAAAGACTGAGACAAAGAAGGCCTTTCTCATGTCCTTTGTCACCAGGTCCCTGGCCCTGTTCAGCAGTGAGTCCTCATTTACTCTAGTTTCCTTTTTACTGTTTATGTATTTGTAGAATCCTTCCTAGTTTCCCTTCACAACCCTTGCCAGATTCAATTCCAGGTGGGCCTTGGCTTTCCTAACCCCGTCCCTGCACAATCACACTGCAGCCCTGTGTTCCTCCCAGATCACCTGCCACTGCTTCCACCTCTTGTACATTTTCTTTCCATGTCTGAATTCAGTTAGAAGCTCCTTGCTTATCCATGCTGGCCACCTGCTGCCTTTGCTTGATTTCCTATTTGTTGGAATGGACCTTTCTGAGCTTTGAGGAGGTGATCCTTGAATATCAACCACCTCTCCTGGACTCCTCCAAGCATATTTCTGAATAGGCTGAAGTCTTTTCTTCTAAAATCTAAGAATCCTTTTGGTTCTTTGTCAAAAACTAAGATCCTCAAAAGAGGACCACTTTACAATTAGTGTGGTACTGTAGGAGTAGATCTGTATTGTGAAATGGTTGACGTTCAGGACACTGCAACACAAACTACTCATTTTGTGGGGTTTACTTCAGAATACCACTAGTCATCAGCACTTGGAATGAGTCTCCCAGCAATGTAATCAAATTTCAGTGGTCAGAATGTGAACCAAAGGATGGGAAGAGGGTATAATTGAGAGATTCTCTTCAAAAACATACTGCCAGTCTGAAATAAAACAACATGGATCCCCTAAAGTCCCTAATCTTAGAGGTTCCTAAGTTTCTTGGACACCTAAACCTTCATTAGTAAATTATTGCAATTCCCCCCATTTCTACCTGTCACCACACAAATACTGAAGGGTGTTTAATTCCAGCAGGGTGAAAAAAAGCTTCAAAACTTCAATATACATATGTTCTCAGAACACACATATTTAACCAGACCATACAAACCATAGCAAGGGGGAAACCCATTCTTCACAAGTCAGTTCCAGTAACTTAGCTGCTAGAGCACTTATCTGAGTTTCAAGGGACTTTGTAGTATTGCATTTGTCCAATTTAAGAGTAGATTTGAAGCTCTACCTTTCAGGATACTTCCTAGTAATCAAATCTAGATTTCTTACACAGATTTCTTTCTCACAGAATTGAAGTTACTCACAGAATTGAAGTTACTATGTTTTGTATTGGAATACAATGAATCTATTTGCCCATCTAATTCTCAGGACTTGCAGGAGGTGAATTTTCAATAGATGAACTTGAGAGAACCTCACAGAAGATATTCAATACACAAGAGCTATAATAATTTGGCAGCATCAGAAAGGATCAAATTGAATTCAGGTGTCTACATCTACAGTGGCTAAGGCAACAAAAACAAGAGAGTTAATGCCTTTCATATTCCAAATGGCTTCCCATGCTACACACCTGTTGATAAAAAGGAGAAACGAGCCTCAAGAAAATAGTGGAAATGGCTTTAGTACTTTGGTGAGAATTCACCGCTGAGCATCCCACATCAAAAGAGGTGCTTTCATGGTTTAGAGGGATTAATTTAAGATTTTTCTTCTCCCCTCAGTGTTTTCTTACCAGTAGCTCAACATTTTGGGGACTGGATTTTTAGAAGATTCTATATTTGCCTGTTAACACTCTGTTTTCATTAAAGTGCCTAGACCAATTTTGGTAATTTGCTGTAGCAGAGGATTAATTTATACTGGGACATAATATTTGCCTGGAAATGCAACTGTTTTAATCATTTGGTTCAGCTTCCAAACATTATTTTTCATTTCATGGCTGCACAGGGATGTCACATACACACACACAAAAAAAGTTCAGCATTTATTCATCAGCAAGCAAATATCTAATTTAGATATCATTTATTATTGTTATTATAGGCTGAACTGTAGAAAGTTATTAAAATGCTATTCAGAATGCAAAGAATAAGAGATTCAAGTAATCCCTGCATTTACCCCTAAAGGCAGTGATGCCTCTAATGCTGCTTAGTTGGTGGAGATCTTCCCCGCTAACGGTTACTGTGTTTTTGCAGCATCTATCCTGTTCTGGTGTGTGCCTCCAGGTCCAATTTCTACTTCTTGTTCCAGTGTGTCATGGTGTCTGGTTTGGGGCTACAAGCGCACTGTAGGTGCTAAGGCCAGGGTGAACAACACTTAGAAAGATTGCATCAAGGGTCAAAAATATCTGGTGGGGACTGACTTTGTTGTACTTGGAGAAGGGCTCTCCTGCATGCAAGTATTCAAAGAGAGCACTGTCAGAAATCCTGTGTAACAAAGAAAGAATCTGCAAAAATTTCAGTTTGAAACTATCCTAGGAAAACCATGAAATTTAGCAATAACTTTCAAGTAAACAACAAGGTCTCTATAGAAGATAGATGAAAAAGTGTTTCTCTCATGTTACTTACCATACATATCTTGAATTTGGTATGGCTGATAGCATGACCCGAAGAATCTTTATTTCATTGTATCGATCTCTGACAAGAATTATAGTAGCCAAAAAAAGCTATGAAAATTGCTACAATGCCTAAAATGGTTTGACATTCACTGCAGAGAGAGAGGGAAAAAGAATTGTTTTGACTTTAAATGCAATTTTTATTTTGTTTCCTATGACTATAAAATAGAATTCATGAATTTTTAAAAATAAGAAAGTTGGGAATTTGAAGATTAAGGAACATATATATGTATGGGGGAAAGAGACCTGCACAAAGCTGTTCACACCAGAGATTCAAAGTGTCTTTAAAAAAACACAGATTTGCATGGGAAAACTCAGAAACATGGATGAGAACAGGAGGAGAGC
This sequence comes from Platalea leucorodia, assembly GCF_965183815.1. Taxonomy (NCBI): domain Eukaryota; kingdom Metazoa; phylum Chordata; class Aves; order Pelecaniformes; family Threskiornithidae; genus Platalea; species Platalea leucorodia. The sequence goes on along the minus strand of NC_138828.1, from coordinate 65,318,147 downwards.
TACAGATCAGACATGAGATGAATTACAGGAGCTGACAGGAAGAAGTAGAGGGCTTCCCATTCCTTGTAAATTTTTCTTTTACATTATTCTAATTCTACCTTCACAAACATTGTTTTTCACCTAATAGAGAATTGCTATAGAAAAATGAAATACTGAGCTACAATTCTACTATATAATTGATATTCTTTTTGTTCTAACAATTCACAGAGGTAAGTAGGGAAGTTGTACCTAAGAGATATTTTGCTTAAGTCAAGTGCAAGTAAAAATACAACATTTGAGGAATAAAACCAGGCTGTTAACAACTGGGTGTGATTACATAAACATGATTCTATAATGAGTGCTGGTGACTTATGGATTTTAAAATAGGAATGCCCTAATATTAAAGCATCTATCTGATCTTCACTGTTTTTGAATGCAGATGTGTTATAACAGCTGCATACAGAGGATGAATTAAAAAAAATACAGTAATTACAGAGCTTTTTAAAGCATGCCATGCTAAACAAAAGGAACAATCAAATCCTCTAACACTTTAATCTCCACCACCACCTAAAATAACCCCCAATCCCATTGAAGAAGATGAAGGTTTCCTACATGGAATTTGACTTTTGTATTTGGTAGCGACAGGAAGGTGGAAGTAGAAGTAAAACTGGTAATGAGTCTTTATCTCATTTTTAAGCCTGTCATCATGAGTGAAGAAAGGAAGAAAGCCATGAGCAAAGGTTATCATGGATGTGACCATTGCCCAGAGCTGACCAGAAGCAAAAAATGCAGACTAGAAATTTCCCTGGCTGTTAACCTAGGATTTATTAATTGGCATATATCATGGAGGGGGATTTGTAAGCATAACAATTAGAGGCATCAGAAAGAAAAATGTTTGAGATCAAAGTGTGATGAAACCATAGCTGTGGATTTTTGAGCAAGATAGCTCCACTGTTTGTTTTCACTGTATTCAAGGGGAATACATTTTTTTAAAATGCAAGATTACATCTCTGTATCTGATTTTTGTCATGGAATATTTTATTCATACAAAAATATCCTTGAAAGGTCTAAATGTTGACAGTAAAAAAGTCAATATAGAGCTAAGCCTTAAACATTATGGGTTATCTGAAATTATTATTCTAATATTCAATTGCAAATGAACCTGAGATCTAAGATTACAGATACTGTAGAGCATATGGAAGATCGCTGAGATGCAGAGGAGGTTACAGCTAACCATAATAAAGTGGCTCTCAAACAGAAGTTCAGAAACAGTGAATCACGAAGCACGAGTAGTCTGTAAGCAATTCATAGCAGATCATATGCTATTATATTGTTGACAAGATCATAATACGGTTAAAACAGATTTGAAAAAAGAGTACTGATCCATTAGAATAAAAACATTAGCTACTCTAGAATAACTGTCTTAAGAAGTAGGTCATAAGTTTATGGCAAATTATTAAAGTTTATTCACAGTTTCACCTGTTAGACTAAGACAGGAATCGGCATAGTTGACAAACAGGCAGCTTTCCTATTTTGATAAGGATCTCACCTGTTTTGTCCAGTGCTTTCAGCTGAAATACTTCAGCTGAAATACTTCAGCTGATAGGCCCATATTAGCAGCAGCAGGCAAAGGCAGTTCCTAATATCCCTTTGTAGCCTGTTGTAAAATTTACACTACTTGATTGTTTTCATTCATCTTCTTACAGCACTTCTATATATGTAATAGCATACATTCCCATAAAGAATAAATCCTGTATTTTTTTACTTCAAGAAGTCTTGCATAAAAATTCTATCATTTTCCCTCACTCTTTAAAGGAGGTATGATTTTCTTTGTTAAAGCAATTGGAAATTAAATTGTGTTAGTCTTATTATCAAGTTTATTTTTATATTGTATCTAAATGGGCTGCATTCTAGGGAGCAAAAACTGGTAGGGCTGATCAGTGATAACACAGTACTGTACCTATCTATAGCCTCCTCTGTAGATGTATCTGAACCCCAGCAAAAAAAATAGCTTGGAAATGCATTTCTGATTTTTCTCATGATTGAAGTCAAAGACTTCCCTTTGCTGTATGTGTAACTGATTTAAAATCTATGCTTAAACATTTTGTGAGCTATAATGTTGTAATTATTGCCCTTACAAAGCTCAGTCAAGAATAGAATTTCATTGTGCCTGTAGGAAAGATCCATCAATACTCCTATTTCATTTTCTAATATTCCATCTTTTTGGACCAAAGAAGCAAGAAGAGCTGGCGGGTCAGATAACATAGTTTCAATGTTGTCTATCTACAAGCTGTCAAACACTTACCATTTTGAGGCTGAGATTTTTTTGCAGCTGAGATTTTTTTGCAGCTGAGAATTCATTAATCCTAGCTTGCACTTAGTATGTGGGCACTGTAATGGGAATTGCTGGGACTAGGACCGTGTAAAAAGCACTGAACAGTAACAAACCTTGTGTCTATACTGTAGTTGTCACCATGATTTGTATAATGCAAATCAACTGCACTAATTTTCAGCTAGATAACTTGAGTTCTCAAAAGATCAAAGTCCAGTGAAGGCTACAGACTCAAGCATTGTATTTGACAGGTTTTCTTAGGTGCTAACTCAAATGTGTCTAGATCTCACTATAATTACAGCAGCTGTATTGCAGACACTGGTGGCAAAGGTTCATACATATCCTTCCTGCTGTCCAGGAAGATTTTGAGACTTGTCTGTGTGCATCCAGGATGTCTGGAAAAGCAGGTGCTCACTGTGTGTAATGCATAGTATGTATGCAGAGAAATCCCAGATGGTAATGTAGTAAGTCTGATGAAGGAATAAACCACAACTCTGCAGAGGAAGGTTGAAGTGATAATTTGCTTATATTGAATGAAGTAGGAGGTTTTGTGATTAAAACAGGGAGTGAAAACACATCTGTTTGTATCCCAGAAACCATTTTTTCTTCAAAATCACCAAGAATGGAGTGACTTTATGAAAGTTCTCATAGCAGAATATAAAACATACTTTTATTTGTAGCTTGGGCTAAAGGCATTATGTTCCAGCTTTGGCTTTTACTGCCTATGCTACAATACAAGCAAAATGCGCTACAGAAACTTAGGCTATACAGGGGCAAGGAGACTATTCAGGATTAATGGTTTGGCTACAAAAATGAAAAGAAAGAAAAAAGTTCTTCCAGGAAGGTATGGATGGGGCTGAACAGACTAGAATTAAGACTGTAATACAGTAAATGTTGTATTTTATTAAATACTCACAGCATTCATAATGTTTGCAGTTATTTATTGCTCTAAAACTAAGTTAACTATTTTACATTTTTTCATCTTGGGTACTCTGAGTGCATTTTGTGCTGCTGTTTGTTATGCTTCAAAGTCCACAGAGGAATTGAATTCCATGAAAAAATACAGTTATAAAGTAAACACTGTGCTAAAATTTATTCATCTTTGACATTTCTCTTTCAGATCTTGCTCAATAAATTTATTGACTCATTTTTTGGCACTCTCAGTAAATAAAGTTTTATTAGACATTGAAATTCATTCAAAGAGGTAAGAGAAAAATGAACTACATAACTAGAAGAGTGGGTTTGCTGGATGACAGTCAGGTGTGGCTTTAATATGATTTGCTCATCTACCCTTCCAGAGAAAAAATAAACAAGCATATAATCTTATAAATGGATGCAATGTAAACTTGACAGCTTATGCTATTTATTATAAATTTCTCTGCCACACAAAGCAAAAGTTAAGGTTAAACTGAGACATCAGTTGCTTGCTTACACATTGTCACAATGTCCAGAGAAACAAATATTTTATTTTTTTCAGAAAAAGTAAGATTTTCTTATCCCCCTCCCTCAAAAACAAACAAAACCCTAAAGCTTTCACCTCTTTGAGTGATATGTAATTTTTATGTTGAAGATTTTTTTGCTCATATGACTCAAATATCGATTTTTGGTCAAGCTCTTGAAAGTAAAAATTATCTATTCAATCATTAATTAATTAACATGAATTATTTAGTTGTTCTCAATCACTTATTGAGACAGTACACTCAATCAGACTGTACTGGTAGCAAACAGAAGAATCAAACATCTGATCCCGTCCTTTTAAACCAAAATAGCAATGGTAACAAGACTTAAAAAATCAAATGTAAAATATTCTTTAAAATAATAGCAATCTGTAATGCATAGCACACAGACATTAAATATACAGTGTGCCAACTCCCAGAGATGGATAGGAGTTCTGGCTTGCGTTTTCCTAGTTCCTGGTTCACAGATTTCTGCTGCCTATTTCTACTGCCTTATTATAACACAGCTCAAAGCATCATGTGTTAGGCTCTGACCTGCAAGGTTCCTCAGTAGGTTTTCTGATACATACACTGATATAACCATAGTACAGTTGAGTGGAATGACATCCCCTTCCTTCTTTCCCGTACAACTTCTCCAAGACCCTACATGCACTTCACAAGATTAGCTGCTGGGAAGGGTGACATGGATTCCACAATGTGCTTTTTCCACAACCCAAAGGTCCTAAAAGGAGCAGAACAGGACAGACCTTTTTCATGATACTTATTATAACTGTATGCTTTTTGCTGATATTTGAAGAAATAGAATTGTTTATATTATTGACTGTGAAACTACAGAACTACTGTGAAATTGGTAGAGCAGGTTTAATATAAAAGCTTGTTATATATAACCTACATGCTGTATGAAAAACAGGACATGAAGTTTCACAAGAGTTTTAATTCACCACATGTGAATTCTTGCCTTCGTGTGAATTCAACCTCTCTTGCCTAGAAAGGTCGGACCAGATGATCCTTGAGGTCCCTTCCAACCCGGTATTCTATGATTCTATGGTTCTATGATTCTATGATTCTGTGATTCTATGTAGATTACATAGGACTTCTCTCTGAAATTCATTCTTGACTTTATATTCTGCTAAAAGAAAAAAAGAAAAAATCTTCTATTTGCAGTTTGTATCCTAGAATATCTAAATGAAGGTATTTCAAGAATGCATATTTCCTGACTCAAGAATGTATAGAAATATTGTAGTTGTAAAAAAAAATTTGATGCAGTAATAACAAGCTGGGATGTGTGGGTATGTGGACATGCATATAAATATATAAGTCTATACATATATATAAGTATATATGCACAGTCACATATAGATAGATCGATAGATAGATTTGCAGAACATCTCTCACATATTTTATATTTAATATATATAGGTAGCTTTGCTGGTCATGAGCAAAACCACTTCTTTAGCCATAAAAGAGCAAATGGGCATAAAAAGATTGATTCCAAAGGATTTTCCAGAGTGATTCATTGACTAAAGGCCGCTGGGGATTACAATAGCAGCTGAATAAACAAGCTCTTTGTAGAAACTGTAAACTTATTCTAAAACTATATACTTTACTTAGAAAGTTACATCGTCTTGCCATAAATTTATATTTGTTCCCTTACCATCCTTTGCAAGCTATTCCCATATTAATTATCATGATTATATTTTGTGCTGTTTAAGGTTAAAGGTGTAAATTGTGCCCAGGAGACTTCATTCCAGTAATGCCTGCCACAACATTGCTCTGAGAGCTCATGGTGAAGCAGCCTTAAAGGTGACCTCCAAATCTTTTATGAGTTGCTGCTTTCTAAGATAACAGTTCTTATCTAGTAGTATAAGCCGTGGTTCTTTGTTCCAAGGCGCATTAATCTGTACCTGTATTTTGTTGGATTCTGACAATTTGACCAAGTGATTTAGATTAAATTCTAACAGTAAACTGCCCTCCTTTTTATTTAGTACCCCATCAATCTTTGTGTCATATGCAAATTTAATCAGCTAAGATTTTATTTCATCATCTAGATTGTTTATAAGAACGTACTGAATACTGTTGGACCAGGAATCTCTCTCAGGGGACCTTGCTTGGAACAGCCCTGCTCATTGATATCTGCCAATAAGCCTGATTTTAATTCATCTAATGTGTGCCCTCTTGATTAAAAATCTTGCATTATAGGAAATTAAAAATGCCATGTGACACAATTGCAAAAGCCTTAGAGAAGTCCAAAGATACTATATCAACACAGTTGCAAGTGTTGTTTGGCAAAAGGTACTTTTCCATGAGACTTGAGCAGTATTCATGATATTTTTTGGTTTATGTTCTTCAGTGAAAGAGCCCTGAAAAAGAGTATTATTTTGTAAGATCAAGGTGAAATATCTTTTGTTTCCTCTGTCACTTCTTTTAGAGTCTTGAAAATATTTTTCACTGCCTCTTGTTTGTCTATGAGTACTCCCATGAGATGTGAGAACCCGACTACAATCGCTGGTAATTAAAAGGTTTCCTTTTAAAGTCCAAAATATTTTATATACGATACACATGCATCTACATACGCGGGTTTCCTTTTAAAGTCCAAAATATTGTACATACAATACACGTGCATCTACATACGTGTACAAACACATGCACTGGCTGAGTAACAATCTGTATCTGTAATTCTTATTTTCTCTAGACTCTACCAAAATAAGTTTGAGCTTTTCATTTTGTTTCAAGAAGAAAGACATTAATATCCTATGTGTCAAAATGTGATTTCCTTACTTGGAATACATCCAATCATTACAATGGAACAATGGGTGCAAATACAGAAATCATTTTAGCTCTCTATGATTATTGTTTTGCCATATTGTGACAACATTTATGACAATGTACAGGTTTTCTTCTAAGCCTTCTTTCTGCATCGGCCTGAAATATTTGTGCATGTTTTCTTCTATATCGAGGAAAGGAAGTCAACTTGAACATGTAATGCATTTTGTCCCTTTTTGATCTTAGGAGAAAATTGGCCTTTGACATGCCAATTCATTATGTTTAGCATTTAATTTATTGGTAGGTTATGCAGTATTGTGAGCAGTGAAGTCTCTAGTCCAAAGTGTCCTTACCTTTTGATCTTTACTGAAGTTTTACTTCTCTTTCAAATGAAGAAGCAGTTATAGGTGTTCACCTTCATCAATCCTTTGAATGCTGCTTTGGATCATAAAATAAAGACATGTTCGTATTTAAGTTCATGAAAGACGTAAAAATCTTTGTAACTTTTAATTAGATGCATATCTTAATTGGGTTAAAGAGAAACCTAATAAATATATTTATTATTTGAACTGTTGACTCTCCAAATCAAATTCAGAAAAGTAGGAAATTGACAATTTCTACAAAAGTTAAAAGACTATTTTTATTTTTATGTTTAAAACCTATAGACTTTTTGTGAAGGTTCATAGGACAACCTGTGCAGATATAATTCGTATCAAGATGTAAACTTTGTGCAACTAATTAAATCTTAAAGTAAGATATATTAACAGAAAAAAGCTTAGAATAATACCAAAGCTAAGTAATATTTAAAAGGAAGGACAGATATGAGATAACAAATAAAAACAGAGACTAAAAAGCCAGTTTTCACAGAATTAATGAAAAGCCTAATTTAATTAAGATGGTCACTTCTGATTGTCAGGCAAAGCTGATCTCCTAGCACCTGGAATGCTGTGGTAATTTTATATTTGTTTCTTTTAATTTTAATAAGCTGGTACAACTTTAAAAAAAAATATAATATAAAAGCCTGAGAAAATTGTCTGGAAACATGTACCTGCCATATTAATGAGGGGTGAGGGAAAGCAAGGTATAGAGCTAAAGAAAGAAAACAGAAATCTGTCTTATTTGTTTTTCTTTCCTCTCATTCTTACATGAACACATGTTTAAATTAACCTCTCCAAAGGGTAAATGAAGAATAGGGGCTCAAATGAAAGAATGGTATAAAGAAGGAAGCTTGTTCACTCACTGATCCCTCTCTGTACATAGCAAACATAGTGTATGTCCTGTGAAACAAAGGGTGAGCTTCAACTTTTTAGTCTTAGGGAATTATAACACAACAAATGTTAAATTCGGTCTTTCTGTGAGAAGAAGAGGAATACAATTGCACCTCAATTTGGATTGACCAGTTGCTTTTGATCTGGCTACTCTGGTAGGTATTATGTACCTCAGTGTGTGGTGCAAGACCTTAAGGTGGGCAGATCATCCTTCCTCCTATACACATGGTATTTTCCAGAACATATCAAGCCTAGGTTAATATGTCCATTTTATGCATACCGATGCTTGTACTTGGTGGTGGATCCAGAAAGATAGGGTAAGCTTCAGTATATGGGCTTGTTAGTAGAGTAAAGGTGCTGATTTCCAGTGAGTTAGTCTGCAATGCACTTAGGACAACTGACACCTCTACCACACTCTAAATGGGCATCAACCAGTGCATCACTTGAAGTGGCTTATCAACAAACTTGCTCAGCTCACTTTTTTTCAAAATGATATTAGCTCATTTTAAATTAAGTCCAGCTATTTGACAGCTATTGGAGTGAGACAACTGTTCAAAGAGATTCTTCTGAATATTTTTGTGGTAGTACAGAAATTAATTAAAGATTCTTGACATAGCAAGTATAGAGAAAGTGTACAAAATAGAAGGGAAGCGCGCTGAATATTGCAAATGCAGCCTTATCACTAGTCACACACCAGAAATTCTGGGATAAATATCAGAGACTCCAGACTTCATGGGTTATGCAAAGACTGCTCTAACTGCCTGATGGCACCATTATGCATTGGAAAGAACTTATAGTGATACAGGATCAAGCTGCTATTCCTATCTAGTCTGTTACAGGTCTAGTAACTGCTCAGTTTTGTATAAGCGGTGGTTGGGGTCAGTATTAGTGAAGATGTGCAATGTTGTTATTGCAGCTATTTATTCCAGTCTATGAACATAAGATAAAACCTGACTTTTGGAGAAGTGTCACTCCAGACAGCTGTGGTACCATGACATTTTCCTTCAGCATGCTTTTTGTCTTCCTGTCATGCACATTTGAAGCTCCTAGTGAAGGTGTTAATAGTTAAAAGTACTGCTGTTGGCCTTTGCTATGAAAGCAAGTCCATGAAAACCACTGCAGGAAACACTGTCAAGATCCAAGACACAAAGATCCTGAGAAGATCTGAGATCTGGCCTTTGCAAGCTTGGACAAACTGGTGCAATATTCCTTCCCAATCATTCAGCCACCAGTAGGGTATCTCAGCTCCATCCAGCATTGCTGTATCCCCAGAAGCCATATGCAGAAGCAGTAAAGGCAGAACACATTGGATATGGCATTTACAGTAAGCCTTTGAAAGACTAACACCAAACAGTTCTGGAGGCTTCTGTCATTGCTGTGAGACCCCTAAGTATTTCACACAGTCCAGACTTGTTCACATTCTGCTCCCTACAAAACCATTCTCATCTCTAGTTTTACAATGTACAATAACGGATGCTGTAACTAAGCCACCCAAGCAGAAATATTAATGATGTATTCGATTTGCTATGATAAAAAGACTGTATTAGATTAGTATTAGATATCATTAGACATTTTAGGGAAGATTAATTTCACAATAGGCAAATCACTACCATCATCAATTTGAATGAAACCCTGTAAGAGCATAGAGTACCATTTCATCAGCTGGTGGAGGCTGCTTGCTTGGGTTTTCATTTTAATGAATGTCATTTGGCATAGCACAGAGGTTTTGCTATCTTACAGCACAATAGATGGCAGCCAGAACTGTAAACACAAGTTTTTTTCTATTCATCCTGGAAATTTATGCAAGAACCTACTCAGATCTGCCAAGAACTAAATAGAAATAAAATGTGTGTTTTAAACTATAAATATAGAGATTTTCTGTTGGGATAATAACTTTGTATGGGCAACAACAGGAATCGGAATGCATTGATATTCTGATATGCCTTCTAGCACTTCCACCATTTTCCTCACAGAAGAAACCAACTGAAAAATACCCTTTTGGTTCATTATAGCAAGAACATTTCTGTACCACTTCTATTTCCATACCTGCATAGGCAGATATACTTCATGGATTTAGAATAATTTACCACATTTGTCCCCAGTGATAACAAGTAAATCTTTTTTGCAACAACATATGCAGTCTGGGAATATTAGGATTCTTTTTTCTGCTATAAGAAAAGAAGAAGTCTTAGAGTGGTTTCATTTTTTATTTAGAATTCTTTAGTATTATTTTTCTTTCAGAAAAGAAAGTTTTTAAACTGGCAATATTGCAAATTGCCCAGCATTACTAGAGTCTCTGACAGAATCTGTGTCAAATACTCTGCAATTCATTAAAAGACATTCAAATACTTGTGGGATTCAGGAAAGCTGGGCCTCTATTCTTCACTGAGAGCTCCACAGTTTCTTTTTACTTCTTGGTTTTTGGGTCACCTGATCTGTTTTTTCTGCTAGTGGTTTTTAGGGTAGATGGCAGGAAAAAATTTTATTTAGTCTATGGGGAAAGGTATTATATTAAAATATTTGTACATTTATGTAAATGCATTCCATTTAAAACTTTTTTTGAAACCATTTTTGTTTTAAAACAGTGCTGAAATGGCATGGTTATAATAATTAGGTAACTTCAGTAAAAGAGCACTGTTAGAGTCTGTGTCTGAGTACTGAAATAAAAAGATACTTCAGCATTTGTGACTCATAAACCAGAGGGACAAAGACCGACACACGAAAGCAGCTTACTTTTTAGTAATGGCAATTAGTTCAATTGTTCATATAAAAGAGTCACTCTTCAGACATGCGTTATCTTTGAACTCTTTTGCATAGCACCGTTATCAGTGATACACACTCTTGCATTGTAAAAGCTGGGGCAAAGTAACACTGACATATTTTTGCTGTTTCTCCGGGCACAAGGTCAGACTTGCAGAGGTGGTGACATTTGTGGTGGTGACATTTGTGGTGGTGACATCAGGGCATCTTTGTTTCCAGACTTGCACTGACAACATTCTGCCTTGCCTTATAACAGAGCATCATCTCGAACTCTCTTACTTTTTGCTCAGTAAAGCAGCAAGGCCAACTTACATTTGGTCCTCACATATCCTCCTCCCATGATCTTCTTCATTATTGCAGTCTTTAGAGAGTCAGTTTTGCAGAATTGCTCTAAGCACAGAATCTACATCAACTCCAGTTTCCAGAAGAAACCCTAATGAAGTTCCATGAGAGTTTCCTTAACAGAGTTTTGCAGAAAATAATTCCTCTGTCTCCAAATTGGAGTGGCCATGATATTTAACTTGAAAAGTTAAGCACAGGTGTAGTAAAGAAAGAAAAAGTGTGGTCAAAGGCCTTTTACACTGTATTTCACTCCATAACTGCAAGTTAGTACCCGCAGTTGTATCTTTAGGCTTTCCAACTGACTTCAGTATGTGATATCATCTGTTGCCCAGCTGAGGCTTTTAAGCTGGCTTTCAACGGAATTGATCCTCAGATGCTCTAAAAACTCTGTCTTTGGAAGTCTGCCTCTAGATTTAGGTGCTGAAGTCTAAGTTTTATCTTCAAGAACTCTGCTCAGTTTCCATCTAGCTCTGGGGGCCATTTACTTTAGCTACATTTCAGTAGCTCATTCCTGGCCTTTTCCAGAATTTTGCATTTGCAGGTAGTTGTGGTTTAACCCTGACAGGCAGCTAAGCACCATACAGTCTCATGCTCACTCTCCTCCAGTGGGATGTGGGAGACAATTAGAAGGGTAAAAGTGTGAAAACTAGTGAGTTGAGATAAAGATAGGTTTATTAGGTAAAGCAAAAGCTGCACACACAAGCAAAGCAAAATACGGAATTTATTCACCATCAGCAGGCAGGTGTTCAGTCATCTCCAGGAAAGCAGGGCTCCATCACGCGTAATGGGAAGACAAACACTATCACTCCGAACGTCCCCCCCTTCCTTCTTCTTCCCCCATCTTCATACGCTGAGCATGATGTCATATAATATGAAATATCCCTTTGGTCAGTTGGGGTCAGCTGTCCCAGCTGTGTCCCCTCCCAGCTTCTTGCACACCCCCAGCCTACTCTCTGGCAGGACAATGTGAGAAGCAGAAAAGGCCTTGACTCTGTGTGAGCACTGTTCAGCAACAACTAAAACACCCCTGTGTTATCAACACTGTTTCCAGCACAGATCCAAAACATAGCCCTATTGTATAGGATCTGGCTGAGATGAAGTTAATTTTCCTCATACCAGCCCTCATAGTGCTGTGCTTTGTATTGAGAGCTGGAAGAGTGTTGATAACACACCAGTGTTTTGGCTGCTGCTGAGTGGTGCTTGCTGTTCGCTGCTGATTGGAAGTAGAGAATAAAATCTTTTTGTTTTCCTTTTTGCTGTTCTGCATGAAGCATTTGCTTCTGCTTTCATTAAACTGTCCTTATCTTGACCCACAAGCCTTTCTTTATATTTCCTCTCCCCTTTCCAGCTGAGGAGGGGGATTGATAGAGCATCTTTGATGGCCATCTGGCGTCCAGCTAGGGTCAACCCACCACACCCATACAAGATACTATGAAGAAATTTAACTCTATCCCAGCCAAAACCAGTACACGGGTATCCCACCTTAGAGTCCACGATAGCTGATGCCATAAAAGTTCATGAGCTGGCAACTGTTAACTTCTGCTGGCAAATCAAATCTGGAGATTTAAGCGAGATCGTTAAAATTCTGTCTCACAAGCTTCTTCACTCTTTTCAGTTTAGATTCTCTCATGTGGTGTAGTGCTCCTCTGGAGAGTATACTCGTCATCTGAACAAGTGATGTCGTCTCCACTATTTCCACTATCTGCCTTCTGCTCTGGGCTTGGCCTAAGGCTCCTTCATTCTAATGTATCTGGTGAGAAATATTTTCTCCAGTCCCCTGAAACATGTGACTCACTACTCATCTGCATCGTCTCGATTCAAAATGTATTCTTCCCTCTACAAGGGATTGTTGGGAGTCAGATTTTTGAGAAGGTGACCTGTTTTACCTCTGAATGTTTTTAGAGTACAGAAGTGATATTTCCGGAGCTGAAAGAATTTCTGCTTTAAATTTCTGTGTCACTGATATAATTGTAATTTGAAAGAGTAGAAAAAGAAATTCCTACATTCAAAATGGAAACTGCATCCTGATGCAAGCACTCACAAAGAGTTCCCAGCCATCAACCAGAAATTATCAGCTGTTTTGAGACAGATTTCCCAAATTGTCACACAGGAGCAAGCAATAAAAATGTTTTGTAAATATGAGACAAAATGTCTGCAGTATATTATTTTTAACAACTGGTGAAATAATTTCTTTGCATTTCACTAATAATCAAATATCCATATGGGGAATTACCAGAGACTGAAATTTACACATTTATGAAAAAGAAATCAACGATTAAAATAAAGTGTCCTTTTATTTCTCAAAGGCTACTCTCTTCAATAATGAAACTAAGTCACAACATTAATGGGACAATCGTCAATTCTGTTCCACCTGTTTTGAGACATTCCAGCTGAAAAAGCAAAAGCAAAGCTTAGTATTGTTCACTTTCTAACCCTTGCATACAGGCTCTTTTGGGAGAAGTGGAGAATGACCTTAGGCTCGGGTGCTTCTCAGCTGCCAGAATAGCTCCTTGGGTAGCCAGGCTGCTGTAAATTGCAGTATGGATTAGATTGCCCCTGGCTGATTCTAAAGTCAGGGGAATAAAAATATGGCTTTGTTTCCATTTTCTCAGCTGTGTCAGCTGAGGAGCCAGCCTTAAAAGTTCACTTCTTGCTAAAGGCATGCAAGGGTGCCACAGACAGAGCTGATAGTCATGTCTGCCTGAAGGACTGAAGGCTATCAGCTAGCCTGTGAACCGGCATGTATTTGCACAGTGCTTTGTACAATGGATGTCTAACACTTTCTGGTGCCTTTAGGTACTCTTGTCCTGTACATAAATAATGTTATGCTATATATATGTGAGCAAGAGAGAATATTCCTCAGTATTCATCCAATAAACTGTCTTATTTTACAAATATTGAATATTCTGAGAATTAAAAAACATTGACATGAAGAGAATGTCTATGCAACTCAAGACAGAAAAGATGATATGCTTAAAAATCTAGAAAATTATGTTTAAAAATATTCTGAAAATGTATTGTTTTCCAAGAAGAAAACTTTAAAATTATTAGATGATAATGTTTTAAATTGCTTTTTAAGAACTGCAGACTGATTCTTTTTTCAGTGATTTAATTTCAATAAAAAGAAGACTTCTCTAAGCTCTGGGATGTTCACTTTGTTGGATTTCAGCTCAAACATGAGCTAGTTCACAAATTCAGCTATCTCCACCCCATTTCTGTAAGCATTTAAAAACAGTAGTAGAATCTGTTTTGTGATTCAGTATGCTGTGTGAGCTCTGCTACACGATGAGCCTTACCTCGGATGTCTCAGGTCAACAGTGAAATCTGTCGATAAGCATGTATCATGGATCTATCTCAGTAGCCTTTCACTTTTGATTTTTACATATGTACACTCACACAGGAAGGAGTATTAAAAGCTTTCTATTTAGAATTTACACTGTATAGACTCTTTGAAAGTATATAAAAGCAAGATGCTGTGAAGTCTACAAAATTATATCAATACCCCCATGATACATCTATTATAGAATAAGTAAAATATTATAACAGGTAAATATCAACGTATGTCTTCCTATACCCTTAAGAATTTAGCCCCACAAAGAAACAGCTCAAACCTTTTTCAAGTTTTATGAAGGTTTCTTTAAATATTTAAAGTTGGGAAAGTCACTTCTTTTCTGCGTCAGGCCGATGAAAGAGGAACTTCCCTTTAGTCTTTTTAAAACATGAAAGAGGCAAGATCACTAACACCAGAAGCCTCCTCCCTTTTCTCTAAGAATGGTTCTTTCAAATCTTTAAACAAGAAAATGCTTTCCTCTATAGTTTCCTGATCTTCCACAAGATGTTGAGCCACATACAGTGCTTTAATCCCAGCGGGCTCTGTGTGCATGTGTGTGTGTGTCTGTGTGCTGGTGTGGCCATGTCCATGTGTATATTAGAGGAAAAGGTAACCCTTTCACTTTCAAACACTATGAAGATTGTAAGAAAGGATATTTTAGTTATATGCTATTACTTGAGCTAGTCTACCTGCTTATGTAGTCAAGAATTAAGAACAATATAATGTTATCGTTTATTATATTAAAATAAAACAAGGAAAAGCTATACCATAAAAACTATACCATAAAAAGGGTAATGTAATTCTGTTCATTTTTCAACAACAAATGTACCCAGACTCCCATAATTTTACAAAATCTCACCTGTTTTGAAATACCTTGGAAAAACAATGTATGATTATTATTTAATGTATAATGGCCACGATATATTAAAGGAATTGGTACAACTAGAGAAGGGACCACCGAACTATCATCCTCTCAACAGCCCCCAGCCTTTCACATCCTACCTTCACAGTAGTCTACAGAATATGAAGCATGTAAAAATGCAACATGAGTGTGCATAAATACGGTGACTGAAGGAGGAAAAAAAAATCCTAGATCCATGCCCCCTCCCAGGTTGTATACCCTCAAAATTCAAGCTGAAGGGAATCATGTTAAGCATCTCTGTGCAATCTAACAGTAACAGTATAGAAAAAGATGAGGTTGGATTCTCAAACAGTCAGACCCCAGTAGTTCAAGCCATAAAATCTTAGATTATATCTTAAATCAGACTTGAGTGGTAATTACGTCCTCAGGCCTTACAGTGGTCCTGCAAACTTTCTCCTTCTATGTCTAGAACAGTGTCTTGCTTACATAATTAAAATGAGTTACTTTCATACACTTTTTAAACATGTTGAAAAATGCCTTACATACACTCTTAAAGGAAATAGTCCTGTGGTGACATAGGGTTAGCTGATTTACTTCAGTTTCACGCACTTACTGAACTTTTCAAAGTGCTCGACAGTAAAAGCTACTTATACATAATTTATATCATACTTGCTGGCTGAACTCTGTTCTCAATACTTCATGCCTGCCGTTCTCATGAGCATAATAGCAATAATCCATCATGTATATGTATAGCATTCTGACGCTGTTTGCAGGTTGATAAGGATAAAGATACAATGAAAAGATAAATAGATGGTGGTTGCACCAAAGCCCTGGGCTTATTAGAATTTAGGAGGGGAAACTTTATTCTTTCATATTTACATTAACTCTTAGGTACCATGTTTTATACTGCAGTACAGTACTGTAGTGGTAAATGTTAACTGTCCATGTTTCCTTATAGGACATGGTTAATTAATACAAATTCCAATTGTCTTTTGTTCTTATTAAGGCAATTCCAGAACTGTCATAAATACATCTAGCTCTCTTGGAGCCACTGGGGTCTTGCAAATTCATAATAGCTATGGAGCTGGACTTTATATGTATACTTTATTCCCAGTAGTATCAGGGTAAATATATAAAGATTGGTATTTAAATATTACCATCTCAAAAGGATTTATTGACAGTTAGCTGATCAAGTGGAGTAAATTCCATGTTTGTAGTGTATAGGACTGCAAATACTTTTTTTCTCAATATAATGATGGAGGCCAAGAGGTGTGATCCTTCTCAGTGAGTCTTCCAGAAAGCTGGACCTGTACAACGTGCCTTCTAAAGGCAGCATGTGGATGGCCTGAGCTCCATCTTCTTTAATGTGTGCATATCTGATTCTTTCCACAAACAAAAAGAGAAAAAATAAGGATTAAAATAATCAAGCAGGGAAAGAAACTGGCCTGAACACATATGTTAAAGCAGAGCTGACTAAAAATTTCTAAATTTCATTGAATGCATAGTCTCTTTTAATTGCCTCTGTCTGTCTCAAACCTTTCCTTAATTTTTTCAAAAAAGTGTGCAAGATTGACAAAGATTTACAGGCCTCTAATATCTGCATTTCGTTGGTTAATTATGGACACACTGAAAAGCAAAAGCTTTCATTTTTCAGTAGACAGGAGATTATATTAACAAAGCCTTCATGGAAGCTCTACAGAAATCTTCTATAAAGTAATTGCATTGTTTTCTGGGTAACTATTGTCATGTGACCAATTGCACAGAGAGAAAGTAATATGTAATGATTTAACTGGACTATCCTGCTGGCAGAAAATATTAAATAAAAGTGTTTCTAGAACTTTGCAGCTTTGTGCTTCATAAGTACTGATCTTAATGTTTGGTTTGCCCTGTAAGGAAAAAAAAAGGATCATCTGAAAATAATCTGCAGTAAAACATGATTGTAATTAATAATGGAGGGTATTTATCATATGTATTAATTTTTTTAAGGTTATAACTGATTATTTAGGATATATTGAGGATATGATACTCAGTGGCGCTGCTTTCAGAGATTAGCTCTGAATAAGGTTAGCTAGCTCTGAATAAATTGCTCTGAATAAATAAAAAAAAAATTGTGGGAAAGAGTAGCTCTGTGCAGAGACACTGACAAACTATGAATCAGAGTTTCCCACTGAGAGACAAGACTAATTAGACAGGTAGAGTGCTGCGCTAACATGACTATGCTGCCCTTCATTCTGGTGATGGTTTGGGACTCTATGCGTGCCACTGCTCTGCCTAGAGGGCCCTATTAAAACCTTCACATTTTAGGATAAAATCCCTTCTCCATTCAAGTCAATGGTGAGATTCCTATTGCCTTTACCAGGACTCAGTCATCTTATCTGTCTTAGAATCCACTCCATTAAGTGGGTAGGTACTCTGGTACTCTAACAATAAAGATGAAAGTGTGCATGAACAAATTTAGAAAGGCTGAGGAGCAATAAAATACCGCAAGAAACTGCCATAAAAAGAAATATGAAAAAGTTCCACAAATTCATTAAAATAAAGACGGAAGAAAGCAAATGTCTATTACTTAACAGAAAGGAGGACCAAATAAGAGATGACACAATGAAGTGCAAAATCTTCACTATATTTTTCGTTCATTCTTCACCGAAAAGGTTAATTGTGTCCAGAAGCTTAACATAATTAATATTAGCAACTAAGTGCTAGAACTATAAGCCAAAATTTTTTAACAGACAGAAAAGTTCTTAGATGAACCAGATCTGTTCAAATCACCATGACTTAACAACATTTTTCCCTAAAGTATTTATGAACTAAAATCCTCTCTGAATCATAAGCAGTCACCTTTGAGAAATTTTCAGAACAGAAAAAGGCTGATGGAACATCTAATGGAAAAACACAACTAGTAAACTAAAAAGGAAAAGAGTATTAGGTATCATCTGCCTAGCTTATACATAGAATGATACTGCAATAAATAATTAATCAATGATTTTCTTTCTGAGTACCTGGAAAATCTGAAGTTGATTAAAAGTAATCACAATAGAGGTACTGAAATCACAACAAACTTAGAAATCACAACAGGCCAATCTGATATCCTTCCATCATAACAGCATAAATAAGTGGGTAAGAGGGAAGTATTTACATACTTTTTCTTTGCTGACATGTGATGAGTGCATATGACACTGTCAGAAGTATGGAAATATGTTCTCATTGGAAATTACTGTAAAATCAGTTGAATCACTTAGCAGAGACAACTTAGCATCTGTTCACTGCCAGACTGAAAGGAGTACTTGAGTGCAGCATTATGCAATATTTGCATTCACAATTGAAGGACTAGTATTTGTGGATAACATTAACGAGGAAGGTTATAGACATTCTGGAAGGTAGAATTTTATTCAGTATGATTTTGATAAACTGGAGAAATGGTACAAAGCAGTAAAATAGAATATAACAAAGACAGATGCATACTGCCTAGGAAGGAAAAGAAAATGCAAAATACAGAATGGCTCACTAGGCAGATATACTGCAGAAAAGTGTCTAAGGATTAAAATGGGTTGCAAATGGAACATTAGTCTATGTTGCAAAACCAGCAGAAAAAGGATGATTTAAAATATGTAAGTCCAGAGACATATGGAGTAACTATTTCACTTTAGTCAGCAACTGTTTAGCCTTGACAGGATTACTGAATGTTTTAAGTACTAAGGAAAGAAGGGGATGAGACAGAAGCAACGAAAGGTTAGTAGATGTGGAAAATATGACCACTGAGCAAAAGCTGAATGAAAAAAATAAAAAGCCTTTCTTATTTAGTCTTGAAAAGAGAACCTTGGAGTGACATGATAAGAGTCTTCCAATATACAAATTGTTGTAAGGAGAAAAATCATTTGTTGTCAACGTTGCCACCAAAAGCAAACCAAAAATAGTCGGTTGCAGTAGGAGAGATTTATGTTATATATCAGGAACACCTTTTTATTACAGTTAAGAACAGGTTGCCTACCTTGCTTGTGGAGTACCTATCATTAGAGATTTTGAAGAGTAGTTTTGATAGATTACTGTTAAGATTGGTCTAAATATACTTGTCCCAGCCTCAAAGCAAGATGATGTGATATTCTGAGTTCCTTTGCAGCTCCACATTTCTAGGATTCTACATTTCTTTGAAAAACCTTTTAATTTAAGCTTCTAAATTGTGGTTACTCTCAAAATGTCTTTTGCATATTTAACAAAATGCTAAGGATTTTTTGCTCCACCAGACAAAAAGCATTAAAAATATGACACAGCCTCAAAATTGGAAGTTTTAGAAGTTTTTCTACTAGTTTGTTTATTTAGTGCAACATAGTATATAAGTGAGGGAATAATATTTTCTGTCTACTATAAATAAAAAAATGTTTCAGTAACAGAGTTTAGTAAACTTTTTCTGCCTTTCTCTGATGAATGAAAGGAGCAATTTTACAGTACAGCAATTACAGGAGTAACTTCAGTGTATCTTCTCTAATGTATGTATTTGTATTTCACCATAAAAAAATTGTTCTGAGTGACTTGGACCATGAAGTTTCCTGAAAAAATTCCACATTATCTGTATTTATACCTTTTCTTATGCCTCCCTACCTGTCCTGATAGGAATTGACTTTTACTAACTTGTGTGCAAATGGGAAACCAGTCTTTGATCAAGACCTTTAGTCACTAAATAAATAAGGATTATAATAATGGATAAAATCTTGACAAAACTTCCCTGAATGTCGGTGCAACCCTGATTTTGTTGAATGGATTCATCTATGCCTTTAAATGTGTATCTGTTTCACTAAGAGAATGAAATTTAATTTAAATGTGAAAGGGTAAAATGAACCGGCTTTTGTGTTGGTGACTTAATCATGAACAGAAGGAGAACTCTCATGTGTGAGTTGATCCAGGATAAAAAAAAAAAAAAAAAAATACTGTTCCACCTTAACTGTGGATCTGTTCGCATTTAAAAACATATATTTCTTGCTTTGTATAGAAAATATCATAATGGCTTTTATATCAAATCATTCCTGTTAATGATACTGGAATATTCTTCACATTAAGTTGCAGTTAGCTATGCTTTTCATTCCATCCCTGGTATTTGTGGGATGTTTAGAGTAGACATAATTCCATTATTATTCTGATTTCTCACAAGTATTAATTGTTAAGCTACGTGGGTATCTTACATTGACCTGTAATGTGACACCTCCACCAGGGTGAGATCTGTACTGCTCTAATTGTGAATTTCAAATTACTTACAATGAACTGAGAACACCATACACTTTTTAATGTACTCACAACTTGTTTCTGAGTTAAAACAAAATGAAAAGTTAATGCATTAAACTACCTCACTCTTTGGGTAGTCCCTTGAAAATACCTGTCATCTTAATAGGTTCAATCATTAATCAGACACTTAAGAGTGGCTGAGTAGTAGCAATGCAGCTTATTTTTCGATTTGCCTTTTATGACTGTTGTTTGAACTCAATCTGGACAGCACATACCCAATGGATATAAAATACCTTCATTTACAACCCCTGAATTTCACCAACATCTTTTCAAAAATATCACCAAAATAAATGAAACATGTCATAACAGAACTCATATCTTTTCCTGTAATAATAATGCTAAAGATTAAACACAAAAGCAGCAAAAATAAGGATACCTTCAAAATTATGTTTTAAATACATTTTTCCAAGAATGTTTTTAGTGTTTACTTCTAAACACTTTGCCCTCTAAGAACAGGTTCTGAGGGGAAAAAAAGTTGCATTTTACCACTTTTGATGTTGGAAATAAGTGGGCTTACCTTTCACTGAGTGTGACTTAGGTTGTGGACTGAGATCCAAATAATGACATTATTTGGTCCCTATTCACATATATGATAAGGAACATGGAGAGAATAATTTCAATGAGGCCTCCAAACTTGTTGTTGCAACCACCTATGTTAAATCAAATACGACTTCTTTGCAAAGCGAGTCTTCAATTACTGTATCCAGCTTTCGTATTTGTGTTTTAAAAGGTGCTTTACATGGTGTTGTAAAGTAAAGCCTACAGGCTGAGATAAAGACAGTTTAACAGGACAGCAGAGGAAGAAAAAAAAAAATTATACAAGAATATACAAAACAAGTGATGCACAATGCAATTGCTCACCACCTACTGACTGATGCCCATCCCATCCCTGAGCAGCGATCACTGCCTCCCAGCCAACTCCCCCCAGTTTATATACTGGGCATGATGTCATACGGTATGGAATATCCCTGTGGCCAGTCTGGGTCAGCTGTCCTGGCTGTGCTCCCTCCCAGGTTCTTGTGCACCTGGCAGAGCATAGGAAGCTGAAAAGTCCTTGACTAGTGTAAGCAAGCGCTACTTAGCAACAACTGAAACATCAGTCTGTTATCAACATTATTCTCATCCTAAATCCAAAATGCCAGATACTAGGAAGAAAATTAACTCTATCCCAGCCAAAACAAGGACGCATGGCCTACAGAATTTTAACGTCCCTGATCAGGCACCAGCTGAATGGTTTTTTTTGGTGTACAACCCTGTTTTAGTCACCTTCACATCACCTCGTCTTTTTGTTAGATCTGGTGTTAAGCGTAACCATGATATAAAGTTTTGTCTCCCTCAGTATACAACTGAAGCGTTTATAAAATAGTGAATATGTTTCTTAGAATACTTTGGCCACAGAATGTATAAAAATGTCTGAAACATATTAAAGAGATTTGCCTGTAAAGCCTATTTTCAAGCTTACATTATCACTAAGAACATAACTTAAAATAATTTAAAATGTTTTCTATTTTATCTTGAAGCTATTTAACTAGGTTAAAATGAGGATAAAAAAGGAGAAGAAAGTATAGGCTTCTTTGACTATTTGTTGTGCTGAAAAATACCAAAATAATGTGTTAATAATTATTACTCCATAAGGTATGTGGTGTGTCTGCTCTCTGATTCTATTCATGTACCAACTATGAGTTTTGAGTTTTGTTTGATATTGAAAGCAGAAATAATAATCTAACAGATTTGAAACAAAATCACCTAAATCACTTTAGCTGTGTGTTCCTTTCTTTTATATTATGTAATTTAGTATTATTTACCTGACTGATTATTCACAAAAGAAATCATAGATTTATTGGAGGTGAAATGTTACTTTACAACACAACTGAGGAACAGAACTTTCAAAACGTTCTAACTGTCCTCTTACTGAGGCAATCAAATGAGTCAGATAAGAGATCTGACTGCACTAAGACAATATATCCAAATAAAAAATACAATAAAAAATATATCCAAATAAAAGTGTTGATCCTGGCCAGTGTATCTTGCCGTAGTCTGCTCCAGGCCTCTGGCTTGTAAGATTAAAAGATTGAACAGATTTAAAGTTGGTAAAATTACCTTCTCCTGTTCATCTACAGTGTATAAACAGGTATAAAATTAATTTTTTAAAAGTCTTGGTTAATAGAGACCAGAATAGAATATACTTTTGGACCAATAATTATTAATCAGTCTTGAATTTTTAGTAGTGAATATTGTCAAAAACATGTTATTGAATTCTACTTTGTACACTCAATCCATTGAAATAATAATAAATTAAAAAATTCTTGAAAATGTCACTAAATAGTTTGGGTAATGAGTACATTCTGTGAAATCTATTTGTAGTCATTCAGTGGAAAAAATGACAAAAAAGTCATTGCCTGACCAACTTCCTTGTACTTTAAAAAGTGATTTCTGAAGACTTGGATAGCTTTGGTCTATATGATAAAATAGGAGTGTATACATTATAGAAAAACAAACAAATGCATGAAACTACTGACTAACCAGCAATTGCGTCAGTCGCTGGGAGGGATGCACTGACTGATTTTAAAAAGGGCCGTAATGAAACCGATGCATAACACAGTGCAACATAGAGTGTTATTCTGATTCCAGCAGTTATGCAGACAGTCCGTGCAGCAGCTCTGACTCTTCAGGAAGCAGAAGTGGCTCTAAGGGAGGGCAGTTCCTCAGAGATCTCACAGATGTTTCCAGCAACCGTTCTAGGGCTGGCAGGTACATCTATACCCTGTCATGGAGAATGGCACAGAGATGTTCAAGCTAATGTCAAGTCAGTTGGGATAGCCACCTGGCGCAGAAAAGCACTGTGTAGGAATACTAATTCAGACACTAAAATCAGTGCAGATGAATTAGAAATGCTAATTGACATAGATGGTGCCTCAGTGAGGCACTTGTACTGCTTTTGGTACTGGTGCTACTATCTCTGCCAAGCTTTGGTGATTGTTTGCGTCATGTGGTACCCTGAGCAGACAGTATATGTTCAGATGGAACTTCTTTTGAATCTACAAGAATGTCAAGTGTTTTCATATCTTTCTTCAACTTTAAAACTCAATTTATAGAGACAAAGAATACTAAAAATACCAAAACAAAACTGTTATCAGGGCATATAATACTAGACTTTTTAACAAAAATTATGAAGATAAATTTAAAAAATTGGGGAATAAGAAGAAAGTATTTTATGCATATTACCTAGGTAAGAAATAGTATTTTCCCTATATCCTCTATGATCTCAGAATTATTTTCATTTTTGAACTTTAATATACATTTTACTCAGAAAAATATTTTGAGACATTACCTTGATAAAGTGTAATTATAAGATAATCATGTGGGATTTTCTAAAACAGTCATGCTGACCAGTCAGCAAAGTCAAAGTTGCTATTGACTTTGTTTATGGCAAAGTGTGATAATCACTAAACCCTCCACAGAATGTTATGAAACCAAATTTCTGAGAAACGATAAGACTTTTAAATTTCTTTTAAATATATACTTCTGCTGAATTTTTTATTCTCTGCTTGTGTTTACTAATCATTATTTATTGATCTCTATATACTGGTAATCTGTTATTCGTGCTGTCTTTGAGATCTCTTTTTTAGTTTTAAGCAAACTATGGCAATCTGTTTGCTCAGTCACATGCCAAAAATATGCAATGAGAACTGCATGTGTTATTGTGATATATTAAGATTCAAGCAATATGTGTTTTTCACTTCCAATCAACAGAATTCGCATTTTATGAAATAGCAAAAATTTATCTTAATAACCTTCCTGATTGGAGTGCAACTCCTAATTGGAGTGCAACTACAAGAGTTGTGTCCATGCAGTAGAAAACACATAAAAGCTCCCTTTATAAATGCTATGATGATTTTTTTTAAAGCACTCATGTTGAAAGACTACTGCATGTTACAGTCTGCACTTCTTGCATTAGAGCTAGTTTTGTCAGATCAACACAGCCTTGAATGTGTTTAGCACCAAGGGAGGCTGACACAGGGTTCTGCTTCAGGGATTTGTGAGGCTCATTATCATACCGTATAAATTATAATTACACTTCTTGAGAGTAGGAGGATGCTTTGTCAAAATCTCCAGGATGTATAAGATAACATTTCAAGACCTATTTGTAGCTCTGGAACAACAGACAAGCAGATACACTGAAAATATAGTATGGCTCTGTCTGCTGTGCACTACACTGGTACAGTGTTTTCTATCATAGTATCTGTAGTTTATCAGAGTTCCTATTGTCTCTGCTTCTGTTTAGAGAAGTTTTCATGATGTTCCATGTCTCATAATGCTTTGCAGCCCAAGTAAAATTTGTATTAAATATATTTTAAAATTAGATTCCCCCTAATGCTAATTTAAGGTCCTTTTCCAGGCTCTGATAATAGCCAGAGGGAAAAAAAAAAAGGGTATGATGAAGGAATTCTTTTTTTGTGCTCATGATTTAGCCTTACTGCAGTCAGTGATCATTCACCACTGAATTACCTCTAAATTCAAGCTTTTGCACATATGTGACAGAATAAGACATGAAAGGCTACAGTTTGATAAACACTTCTTTCAGTGCCTGTGCTGACTCAGGCAGTCCCTACATATCTGACACTCCCTATCTTCATTTCCCTTGGTTAAAAATAACTAGGGAAAATGGCTTAGTTTTACTCTGGATCAATTTTTTAGTCCCATGGCACAGACCTTCAAACAATTGTACTAGCTTAACTGAGGAGATGGCATAAAGGCTACAATGATTGATGAGAAGTCCTTAAGACAATACTGATGCTGAAAGAAATGTTCTTCAAAATACACCGTGAAGACATACATTAAATGAAATTCCTTCTTCTGTTGTGTGTAGATGTGAATAAGAGAAAGGGAAGAGCTGTTTGGAACCAACTATGCATTGATTTTTCTATTGTGCCCTACTAATTTTTTGACAATCCTGACACTTCTAGTACATAGCTTTATTTTCTTTTTTTCATCAATAAATTAATCAGTTTGGTTTTTTTTTTTTTTAATTGCAAAACCTCAAGCAGTTAAGAAATGAAATCCTATTTTAACCCTAACTACTCTTCCTATACAGGAAAACCAGGCTTTATTAAATTGCCTTTTCTATATTTAAGTTTATTACACTGGCTTCATTTAAATTTTTTTTTTTTTTTTTGTGTCTTCTGAGTGCTTATTACTCTTTTCACTTCTTCTGTTCCTATAGTACGATTTAACATGATTCTTAATATACTTAATAAATCTTGGGTAGATTTTGTTAAGTATAAAAGTACTTCACTGATAACTTATCATTATCAGTACGTACCCAGGAAAATGTTGGGTAATAGATACACTAGGAGCCTCTGTTCCCACAGAAATATTTGACTTGAAGAATTCTTTTTACTACTAGGTGTGCCTATCAGCTTCCAGAAGTCATTTCTCTGTGACATTTTAGGTTATACTGCATTATTTTGCTTCTAACAAGTTATGTTAGACTAATGCAGCATTGTATATGGGCAAAATAGATGGATACAGTTCTTTGTTTAAATTAAAGTCTAATCCAAGTTCTTCTAAGGTCTTAGTTTTAAGATCTTATCCTTTCCAAGGAAAAGCAGATAACAATGTAATTGATTCTCTTAATTAAAGTTTCTGCCACTGAATACTTCTTTACAAGAGACATACAATAACAATTATAGAAGTACACAAAGGAGTCCGCAGACTGTGAAGGGACTATTTCAAATGTCTTCTTTTTTTAATCTCAGTAACAAAACCAATACATTTATTTTTGTTTAAGAGGTTCTTCAGCATTTCTAATCAATGTCAGATACATCTCTTTTTCAGTTTTTTTTTTTTTTTTCCCCAGTAGGTTCCCTTTTCTTTATCTACATGTCATCTTGATTTTTTCCAAATATGATTGGACCAAACCTAAGTCTACTTTTCTGTAGAGTGGTGTGTCAAGAGGATGCCTTATTGATTGTTTGCCATTCCTTCATAATAATTTTTTTAATGTAATATTAATTTTATATTAAAATATCAGAAAAAAAATACATTCGATTTTGACCTTCAGTCTCCAAACCACTTAAGAAATATATTCATAAAGTCCAATTGAAATAAAAATTAACATGAATAGGACCAGGGCCACAGAGATGAATTCTGAAATGACACACAGCTTTTGGTTGTTAGAAACATTTGCCATTCACCTCCTTGTTTTTGTCTTCTAATTTGGAGAAATTTTCTGACAACCATTTTTAGCTTCAATAACTATAAATTTACACTGTTACATGAGCAGAATTAAGTAGAATTTCCTTGTAAAAGGACATTTATTTTTCTCTGTATTATTTTAATTACCACTTCAAGGGACTATGTACATTCATCTCAAGTACTAAAAAAAAGGCTTCAGGATGACTTTGGAATAAAACTGCTCATATTGTTATTCCAATGCTAGGGTTACAAGTTGTTATTCCACTGCTGAGCTTGTTGCCTCTTTTAATTCCAGGAATCTATTTGACTTTAAATATTATTTTGAACTGACAAAATTGTATGTGGTCTATCCCTTTCAGCACCTTGTCAAGACAGATTTGCCCCCTCAGCTCTAATCTTAGCTATTTTTATTTTTGTCCTGTCTGACTTAATTTTTTACGACAAACATTTGTTCCTGTCTTAGCTACAGTGTATGTGTTTTTAAACAGCAAATTAGGAAATACTTAGCTAATATTCCATGTTGATGATCCAATGTACTATTAATTAATAGTTCATAAGTTGAGAGAGAGTCATTTTCAAGAAACAAGGAAGTGTTTAGAGGGCAAGAATAATGATCTGGATTTGGACTTAAGCTTTCTACAATGGATCACAGCTTAGGAGACTGATTCACAAGTATGATGGCTTACTTGAGTTGCTGCAGAAAGTCTTGGCCCCACTGTGTGGCCTGCCTTTCTCTGCCTCCTTTATGCATAAACAGGTTGGCCAACACAAAATGCTGAAATATCTTTACTTCAGAGCTTGGTATGTTAAGGAAAAATAACCCCAGTGAAAATTTCCTTCTTTCTATGAGTCTGTAGTTTGGTCTCAGTGCAAATGATTGCAAACCTCCAAATTAGGAGTAGAGCATAGAGCTGTGGATAATGTTTTCTCTAGCAATTTATGAATCTGTTCATTCATATATACAAGGGCTAGTATAATTCACAGTTAAATATTTTTCAAGGTCACTTAAAACATTTTTCACTGCAATGATTTTAAGTTTGATGCAGGGTTTTGCTGGACTTTATCTCTTTCAAGAACAGTCAAATTTTGTAGAAAGCAGACTTAAAAGAAGTTTATTAGTAACTAACCTCATTATATTTTTGCCAGAAATAATAACCTCTCCATATTACTTGTTTTTGTTTTCTAGTTAGTCAAATATTTTAGTAGCTGTAGGCTATAAAATCTGTCATTTATTGTAAGAAATGGGGTGGAGTAGAGTTCTTCCCGTCGCAGCTGATGACACCTAATTATATACCAGAAAATAGAACTCCCTGGGGAAGAAAAGAATTCAGATCATGCTCAAGTGCAATTGTTTAAGGCTATTTTGGATGGTGTGAGTATTTATGAGCTCTATTAATAATAAATGAACTAATGTTGTAGCTCTCCAATTTGCAGACAACCTCATCTGACCGTTGAGAAGATGTCGGCTTTCTGGCAATAATGAAAGTACATAAATATTAATATCTTAAGAAAAAAAAGTCTTATCACTGTATAATGGTTGAAAGTGCATAAAATGTAACAAAAAATATGAAAACTATTGGGCATGGCAATTTGGGGTAGCTAAATATGTTTCTTCATTTATGGTTTAAAAGCCATATCAAATACTCTCTCAGTAACAAAAGCCATTACATTTTTACCCTTCAATCAGTTATTTAACCAAGAGTATTAATTACTTGTTGAATCACAATGCTGGAGAAATATACAAATGCACAGAAACTTTGTAAGCCTTTACACATAACTTTTCATTGTACTTTTTATACCTGTCTAAAAGCTAAATTAATGCTCCATAATTCCAGCTAAGTTAAAAAAAAAGAAATGACCCCCATGTAAAAGAGCACTTATACTTGATTTGTAATTTTATGTTGATAGACACACAGAAGCCCACACAAATACCAGTAAATGCCTTCTAAGCACCTCTTCCTAGTCTGAAAATGTTCATAATTACGAAGCTTGTTAGCAGACAGGTCATTGTCATAGGAGACTCTCTTCTGAGGTGAACAGAAGGCCCAATATGCAGACCGGACCCACTTCTTAGAGAAGTCTGCTGCCTCCCTGGGGCCTGGGTTAAAGATGTGAAGAGAAAGCTTCCTACCTTGGTACAGCCCTCAGATTACTATCCATTATTGATTTTTCAGGTAGGCAGTGAGGAAGTTGCAACAAGAAGTCCGAGGGCAATCAAGAGAGACTTCAGGGGCTTGGGACAACTCGTTAAGGGATCAGGAACATAAGTAGTGTTCTCTTCTATCCTCCCAGTTGCAGGGAATGATGAAAGAAGACACAGGAACAGCCATCAGAACAATACCTGGCTCCAAGCCTAGTATCACCAGCAGAATCTGGGGTTTTTTGATCATGGGTCGGTTTACACGACACCAGGCCTGCTGGCAACAGACAGGGTACACTTGTCTCAAAGGGGGAAAAGGATCTTTGCACAGGAGTTAGCAGGGCTCTTTGAAAGAGCTTTAAACTAAATTTGAAGGGGGAAAGGGATAAAACCAGGCTCACTAGAGATAAGTCTGGAGGCAGCACGCCAAAGTTTGAGGGACAGTGTGCTAGCAAGGTCTGCCATCTCAATGAAGGCAAGGGATGGAGAGCCATGTGGCAGCAAAGATGTAAGGGTTATGGATGTGTTAGAAACCACAGAAGTGCCTGAGAACAGTCGCATAAGAATTAGGGCTTTTCCCCCGAAAAAGGTGGTGGGATCAATAGCCCAACTGAAGTGCATCTACATCAACGCACACAGCATAGGCAACAAACAGAAGGAGCTGGAAGCCGTTGTGCAGCAGGAAAATTATGACATAGTTGCCATCACAGAAACCTGCCGAGATGACTCTCACAACTGGAGTGCTGTGAAGGATGGTTATAAACTGTTCAGGAGCTTGGTTGACAGAGTTCCTTAAGAGGCAGTCCTGAAGGGCAAAGGAGTCCAGAAAGGCTGGACGTTCTTCAAGAAGGAAATCTTACAGGCACAAGAGCAGGCCGTCCCCATGTGCCAAAAGATGAGCCAGTGGGGGAGAAGACCGGCCTGGCTGAACAGAGAGCTTTGGCTGGAACTCAGGAAAAAAAGGAGAGTTTATGACCTTTGGAAGAAGGGGCAGGCAGCTCAGGAGGACTACAAGGATGTTGTGAGTTTATGCAGGGAGAAAATTAGAAGGGCCAAAGCCAAACTAGAACTAAACCTGGCTACTGCCATAAAAGACAATAAAAAAGCTTCTATAAATACATTAGCAACAAAAGGAGGGCTAAGGAGAATCTCCACCCTTTATTGGATGTGGGGGGAAACAGAGTGATGAAGGATGAGGAAAAGGCTGAGGTACTTAATGCCTTTTTGCCTCAGTCTTTAAGAGTCAGACTAGTTGTTCTTGGGGTTCCCAGCCTCCTGAGCTGGAAGGCAGGAACAGGGAGCAGAATGAAGCCTCCATAATCCAAGGGGAAATGGTTAGTGACCTGCTACACCACTTAGACACACACCAGTCTATCAGGCTGGATAGGATCCACCCAAGGGTACTGAGGGAGCTGGTGGAAGTGCTCAGCAAGCCACTTTCTATCATTTATCAGCAGTCCTGACTAACCAGGGAGGTCCCAGTTGACTGGAAATTAGCAAATACGACATCCACCTACAAGAAGGGCCGGAAAGTGGATCCGAGGAACTACAGGCCTGTCAGCCTGACCTCAGTGCCGGGAAAGGTCATGGAGCAGATTGTCCTGAGTGCCATCACATGGCACATACGGGACAACCAGGGGATCAGGCTCAGTCAGCATGGGTTTATGAAATGCAGGTCCTGCTTGACTAACCTGATCTCCTTCTATGACAAGGTGACCCTCTTAGTGGATGAGGGAAAGGCTGTGGATGTTGTCTACCTGGACTTTAGTAAGGCCTTTGTCACAGTTTCCCACAACATTCTCCTGGAGAAACTGGCTGCTTATGGCTGGAATGGGTGTATGCTTTACTGGGTAAAAAAATGGCTGGACGGCTGGGCCCAAAGAGTTGTGGTGAATGGAGTTAAATCCAGTTGACAGCCGGTGACAAGTGGTGTTCCCCAAAGCTCAGTATTGGGGCCAGTCCTGTTTAATATTTTTATCGATGATCTGGATGAGGGGATCGAGTGCACCCTCACTAAGTTTGCAGATGACACCAAGTTGGGCGGGAGTGTTGATCTGCTGGAGGGTAGGAAGGCTCTACAGAGGGATCTGGACAGGCTGGATCAATGGGCTGAGGCCAGCTGTATGAGATTCAACAAGGCTAAGTGCCAGGTCCTGCACTTGGGTCACAACAACCCCATGCAACTCTACAGGCTAGGGGAGGAGTGGCTGGAGAGCTGCCTGGCAGAAAAGGACCTGGGGATGTTGGTTGACAGCCGGCTGAATATGAGCCAGCAGTGTGCCCAAGTGGCCAAGAAGCCCAAGAGCATCCTGGCTTGTATCAGAAATAGTGTAGCCAGCAGGACTAGGGAAGTGATTGTCCCCCTGTACTTGGCACTGGTGAGGCTGCACCTCAAATACTGTGTTCAGTTTTGGGACCCTCACTACAGGAAGGACATTGAGTGTCTCCAAAGAAGGGCAATGAAGTTGGTGAAGGGTCTAGAGCACAAGTCTTACGAGGAGAGGCTGAGGGAACTGGGGTTGTTTAGTCTGAAGAAAAGAAAAGAAAGCTGAGGGGAGACCTTATTGCTCTCTACAACTACCTGAAAGGAGGTTGTAGCGAGGTGGGTGTTGGTCTCTTCTCCCAAGTAACAAGCAACAAGATAAGAGGAAATGACGTCAAGTTGTGCCATGGGAGGTTTAGGTTGGATATTAGGAAAAACTTCTTCACTGAAAGGGTAGTCAGGCACTGGAGCAGGCTGCCCAGGGAAGTGTTGAGTCCCCATCTGTGGAGGTATTTAAAAGACATGTAGATGTGGTGCTTGAGGACATGGTTTAGTGGTGGACTTGGCAGTGCTATGTTAACGGTTGGACTTGATGATCTCAGAGGTCTTTTCCAACCTAAACAATTCTATGATTCTGTGATTCTATGATTTTGTTTGGGGTTATTCTTACTTTCTTACATAATTAATTCCACACAAATTGTACCATACCTAACATGAAAATAATTCATTCATGGTTTCTATTGTTTACAATCATCATTAAAATGCCTATGGAGCAAGACAAAATATAAAACTAACATTTGCATTGATTTCTTAAAATCTGAGGACATGCTGTTACCCACTCTGATTAAGGTGAGTACCTACATTGGTACCATACTCCATAATTAAGAAAATAAGAAGCACCCTCTGAACTGGGAGTCAGGATAGTTCTACCCCTTCCACTCTAGTTTTACAGCTTGCTCAGGGATTTCTATGCCAGTATGTGATGTGAGTGCATCCTGGGAGTCCTATGCATTCTGGAAACTGGGACAGGAGTGTATAGAAGACACAGGGAAAGTGTTAGAAAACTTTTACAACTCTGCAAGTCACATATGTTTATTTTCCTGGTGGGTCCAGCATTGCTCTGCAAGCTTTTTTCCTTCGATTTTCCTACAGCTAAGCTGTCAGTTATACCAAACAGGGACAGAATATTTTCATCTCTGAATTCAATCAACATAATCAAGGACTGTAAAAGATTAGAAAATGAAAAAGACAAAATAATGATGAAGTTAATTGTTTTTATCTCCTGTCAGTGAACTTAGTAATTCTTTTCAGTAGCATAAACATGTATCTTTATCATCACACAATTTCATATGACGACTCATATATTTCTGTATCAGATCTAAGTGTAAAATATTGGAAGGATCCTCTGGCAGCACAGGAAGGACATAAAAGCATGAGGATATGAGCAACTGTCACCCTTAATCTGAAATGCAGAGCTATAGTACCTATGTACCTATAGCCAAGGGTACAGTTATAGTTGAAAGTCTACAGTAGCAGCTACAGAAGAGATCTGACTTCTTCGCAGCTTGGTACAACTCTGTATATCAAGCCACTTTATGAGCTACACCTTAATCAAAAGATATAGCTCAGAGACAGATAGTCTGATAAAATTCCTTTTTTCTTCTTCTCTCAGAAAATGTGCATTGCCTATTTATTTGAGTGATTAGTCTGTTTTGCATACCACACCTCCAACACAGAATCTTCTCTTTCAGAGAGATTAAGAGCATGAAGCACAAATCCTTTTTTTTTTTTTTTTCTAGTTATCTTCCTGTTTTTGAGGCCTATTGTGCAGGTGCTTTTGCAACAATCTGTGTACCACAATGCACAGGAAATATGAGAAAACTTGCCCATGCCATAGACCTGAGGGGATTTTCTTGGTTATCCTCAAGCGCACAGAGTTGGGCATTTGGTAACTCAGGCAGAGTGTAAAAAAGGACAACAGGGGACAAGTTACAAGACTCTTCAGCAAAGAGGCCATTATTTCTTTTCCAACACATAACAAATAATAGTCTCTCTTAGTATTATCTTGATAATGAATAACCTGTAGTGATCTTGTTTTGTATGGTGTTCTTTAAACCTCTGATGTATTATATGCTCTGACATACATGTGCATCCACATACATACACATACAAAGACTATTTCAAAATTTTCTATTTAGAACCCCACCAGCTAAAAAGCTCTAGCCTTAAGTGGTTCTAATTATTCTATAGCTCTTCTTGCCTAAGTGCTCTTATATAGCTACTATAATAGAACTGTGTGATCCCTAAAATTCTAGACATCCATCTCATTTCTAAGAAGGCATTAACAGGGTCAAAGATTCACCCTCATTCACTGAGCAACATTAAACATGAATAACTGGAGATACTCTTGTTATTTTTAAACAGCTAAGGGAATATCTACAACAAGAATTTATTTAAACCATTAACAGTGAGATGGTAATATTGAATCATTAATAATTTCCATTTTATTTCTTTTTACTTTTCTGATTCAGAAGTGTAAACCTACCCTACTTATAGCAATTTTCAAAAACCTGAGGGACTTTTCTCTACTTTCTTTTCATTATGATAAAGCATGAGGTTCATTGCAGTAGGCCAGTACATGTTGGAGAGGGCAAGGCATACTTTTCTCTTCTTTGAGATCTTTCTAATAGTAAGAAAAAGAAAATCATAAAGTCTGTAGGTCAGTGTTGGTGTAACCAAGATCTACTAAACACACAATTCTTCATTGAAAAGAATGTTAAGGGCATCTTCAGGGCTAAATGCAGATGTCCTTGTCCATGAATAACTGAGTCTTACTCCACTGGAGCTGATGATTGAGGTCAAGAACCTGTCCAAGTGCTCTATCACCTTTATTAATACATGATGAACTGTTTTCCTGGTTTTAAAGAGTTACAGACACTATAATGTTTTTTCTTTCCCCTTTTATCTTATCACATTACCCAAGTAGTCACATTTTGTTTCAAACCACTAGGTACTATACCAAATAAGGTACTAAAGAGTGAATATAGGTAGCATAACTGTCACCTAGGTAGATAATATCTACATGCAATATGAGACCAATGGCTTAGATTTCTGCTTTTAAACGTATTGTGTTTTCATAAGTCATTTGAAATCCTTCCTGTTTTCTAGATGTAGCTTATCTCTGTAAAATGTTTCTGTTGTTGTTTAATCATTTACTCTCTAAAAGCATGACAAAAAAAGGCATAATTTGAAGCAAGTGAGGTTCTGACTGAATATAAGGGAAATTTTTTTCACTAGAAGAAGAGTCAAGCATTGGAGCAGGCTGCCCAGACAGGTTGTGAAATCTCCAGTCTTGGAGTTTTCCAGACCCAACTGGATACAGCCCTGGGCAACCTCGTCTGATCTATCCTGGTTTGAGCAGAAGGTTGAGCTAGAAAACTCCTCAGGTTCTTTCCAGACTGAATTATCCTATTAACCTATGCTGCTAATACAATTAATTATTGAATGCTAGGTATATTAAACTTTTCAATTTCTTACTGAAATTCTTACTTAATCCTAATCTCTCCCCACTGTTTCCTCCAGCCATACATAGAAACAGTACTGTTGAAGTCTACTAGGGACAGGGACTGTGGAGCTTAACAATAGTCTACTGTCTTGGAGAACAGAAAATACTTTCCTGCTGTCTTGGTGGCTAGTGTTTTTCATTTCAGGTGCCCTAGAAAAGACTTATTTGTGTTTTCTATCATGCCCCATCTCTCCCTCCAACATCCAGGTGGTTATAGACAGTTGCAGATTTAATCTAATTTTGGTCTGCCATACTTTAAGGGACTTCGCCATGGCACTTTTGCTTCACGGCCTAGGGATAAAGTGGGGATGGACAATTATGCTTAATTCTGCTTAATTCGCAGAACACTGGATATTTCTGTTGTTGAAGCTGTGCAGTATGTTTTATATGAGATGGAAAGCTACCTGGGAAAAAATAATCTCTCTGGCTTTTCACAATTTTCCCACTGTTATCTTTTGTCTCCATGACCAATTAGTTGTTGAAACTCAAGGCTCAAATTTAGTTTTCTTACTCTGCCTGTTTCAATACTAAATCCACACTTTTATTTCCATTCTATTCTCCCATTTACCCTCTCTGGTCTGAACTGGATTTCACTTGAACTGGACAGTTTCTTTCTGCCAGAGCTCAGTATTAGGATCTCTAGAAGCACGTTGTTGACAATATACAATTGTTGGTTAACAATGATGTCCTGGAGCTGCAAATTGAAAAGTCCTCCTTTATACTAGAATAGAGAATGTTCTACATAAGCAAAGATATCTGAGACAATAGTTGTTAATCATCTTAATGTTGTATATTAACTTTAGTTTTTGAAAAGCTTCTAGCAGATTAGACTTTCATATAGAAGACTAAATGAATATCCTTCAAACAAAGGCCACTCCCAACCAATTTATGAATAACTGCTCTGAAGTGTGATGCTGTTCTATGTCTTAAAAAAAAGCTGTCAATAATTTAACATTGTCAAATGGTATATTCTTTTCTACTTTCATTATCAGAAATAAATGAACTGTTTTATATGACATTAAAGTTAAAAAAAAAGAAAAGAAAAGCACAAAGAAAATCAATCTTAAGCAATCGTTGGGAATGGAAAACATATATCCAAGTAGAAGAAGTTTATCAATATTCTGAGGAAATGCAAGCAGCACCTTATAATGAAAATTATCAGACTACCTTAAAAATAAGTGGTATTACCACCATCTAGTAAAATAGATGTTCAGATATGCTTGGAGAAATTAATGCTCACCAGACTTAAAGGCCAATGTGGTTGCAGAAACAAAGCCAAATCAAGCAACTGTTCACTCTGTATTTAAATACGATTGTGTTACAATTATACAGTTTATGTATGACGTGGTATTGAAATCCTAGCAGTATCCTACAGTAACCATCTCTGGAGTATTCTGTGCACACACACTACAGTGATTTTGCTTTCAGTGGCCCTCAGTCATTGTCAGCTATGGATCATTAAATGTTGAACGTAGCATACCATAAGAACAGATTCACTGTCTAAGTCTAGTTCTGGATGCGAATAGTTAGTATGCATCAATGAAACATAGTGGGACCTGAGATGGTGGGTAACAAGCAAAGCACTTTCAGCTTCACTATGCAAGGAAAATTCAAATACATATGTAAAGAGCTGGCCCCTTTTCTAGATCTCCATCTGTAATCTCTAAGTGAGAGTCTTCTCATTCAGTGCTCAATGAGTTCAGTGTGATCAAAATGCATGTCACCCAAAGCATTATGGAAGTCCACAAGGTCATTCAACATATGGTGTGTCCATAGCTGAAAACTGTCTAAATTTTTTACACAACCATTTTAGAGTTGAACTGAAGCTATTTTCATGACTTATTGGAGACATAAATGCGACTCACACTCTCTTTTAGGGCAATCTTGCCTTATGCATCTAATTATTTGAATGGAAAAGACTATCACACTGCAAATGAGGAGGAATATTTGCCCATGCACAAATGTCAGCCTCTCTGGTCAAGGGCATGAATCTTGTATGTTCAGGAAATTTTCAGTAGCATCTACAGTTTATTCATTAAAAAATAGAAAAAAGAAAGAGTTCTGTTCACTCATCCAATATGGGCAAATATTTACCTGTATCAGTTGGACAATGTCTATCCCTTGCTTTCCTGGCACAATCTCTAGCCATTGGATGGCACAGACAGTCCTGTACTGACTGAAAGACCGACTCATTGCCTTTAACAGTTAAAGCAGTGTATCTGAGGCCAGATGTACAGTTGTTCTGCCACAGGGGATCTAGGAGGAGTGTTCTAAAAAGCATTTTTCTTACTGGCACTGTGACTTTGGGAGTGGCATCAGTAGCTGCACACTGTGAAGGAGAAGTGCTGGTGGGGATCTTATACAAGTTTGATAACTGAACATGGTTTGAGCTGGCATAACTCTGCCCGTGCAATTTGGATTATAATTTTTGTTCACTTTGCTTTGCCTCTTCTTTTATAGTGCACTGTTTGACATCTTTCTAAACTGACAGCAAAAAGAGACTTCTGTCTGAATGCTGGGGATTATATTTTGCTGATTCTTTAACATGCAGATGCTTTCTAAATAAACATCCTCCGTTTTCCATTTCTTAAAATCTCTTTCCCATAGGTTAGCTTCATTTACAGGGATGCTGGCTTCCTCATTCCTTCACTATTGCTGTCCCTCTGACCAACTACAAGAGAGAGACATCCTGTGCCTGAACAAAGTAGCTAGAGAGGAACTCTGTCTTTTCACTGTACAACCTAACACCAGCTTGTATAGGTGCCTGTGTCAAGATGGTTGGATATCTACAGCTGAGTGGATATCAACTGAGTGGATATCAACTAATGGGTGCATATCAACTGAAGAAGCATTTAAACCCTTGTAGTATGAATTTGAATCAACCCCATTTGGCCAGGTCTTAGGCTTCTATATTTTCAGTTTCTCTATTCCTTTTTCAGCATAATCCTTGCTCTGTTTTCCTATCTGTAGATGTCTGTTAATGATCTCTTAGTTGTGGTGGTATATGTATGAAATGATTTCATAAAGATACAGAATAAAAAGATTTTTCTAATGATAAATCTGCCTACTATTTCTCTATTGTCTGACACAAACAAAATGAATTTTTCAAAAGATTTAAGAAATGGTACACATTTTCTTCTGCAAATATTAACTATAAAATGCAGACTCATAGAAAGCCAAAATACTTTCAAATTACTACTATTTCAGCTCAGTACGGTAGAATTAGACCTAAGTAAATTTTACCGTTCTCCCAATAACTTCTTTAGCTGCAACTTGAAATGGCCTGATTAGATAGTGTCTCATTCTATCTAGCTAGAAGGAAATAACTTTTCCTTCTATCTCTTTTCTGAGCTTTCAGCTTCTTTTGCATACCCGTGAACTCCTAATAATGTTCTCCAGTAAACAGTTCCTTTAGAATGCAAATATCTCCCAAAATAATTCTGCCACACTGAATCTGGCTCCACTAAGCCCCACCTGGTAAGAGAGTTTGTCACTTATTTGAAGTAGCTATGAAAAATACATTGCAAAAACCAGTTCTATTTTTGAATGCTATTAACTCATTAACTCCCACAACCAACTATATAAAGGATGTCTGCAAAGAATGTGTTCCATGGTTTTTCAATTCTTTGTTCAGTCATCTTCTGTATTCAGTACTAACCTGAACTAGAGTAATCATAGAGTAGTCAGAGTCAATAATGATGCTGGAAGGGACCTCTGGAAATCAAGTGGTCAAATGCCAAAAGGTGATTCAGGTTATTTAGGACCTTGACCAGTCAACATATTTCCAACAACTGATATTTCAAAACCTCTCTGGAAAACCTTTTCTGGTGTTTAATCACCTTCATTGGGACTTTTTTTTTTCTTATGCTTGGTGAAAATTTCCCTTGCTGCAGCTTGTGCCTATTGTCTCATGCATGTTGCTCTGAAGAACCTGGGTCCATCTTCTTTGTAATCCTCTTTCCTGCAGTTGAAATTTTCAGCTAAATCTCCCCTTACCTTTCTGTTCTCCAGGCTAAACAACCCAGCTCTCTCAGCCTCTTCTTATGCAACATGTGCTCTAGTCCTCAACATTCTTAATGCTTCTCCACTGGACTTGCTCCAGTTTCTTTAGCTCTAGCATTTACAACCTGAAAGCTAGCCACAACATTCCAGATGTGTCTCGATAAGTGCTAAGTACAGTGAATAATTTTCTCTGTCAACCTGAAAGCTACACTCTTGCTATTGCAGCCCAATATGCAGTTAGCCTTCAGCACCACAAGAGCACAAGCCGATTCATTCTTTGCTTCATCCAACAGAAGCACCAGCTATCCACCAACCTGTGCAGTTGTATGGGATTATTCAGAAAGAGTTTGGTTTTTCTAATTCTATCCCTGTGTGCCTGAACAATGCTTCTCTTGTCTTCCTTGGTAGCACATCCCTTCAACTCCTTTTTTAGTGTTGAAGCTCATAGAATCATAGAATCATTAAGGTTGGAAAAGACCTTTAAGATCATTGAGTCCAACCGTTAACCTAACTGTCAGGTCCACCTCTAAACCATGTCCCTAAGCACCACATCCACATGTTTTTTGAACACTTCCAGGGACTGTGATTGCACCACTTCCCTGGGAAGTTTGTTCCAATGCCTAACCACTCTCTCTGTGAAGAAATTTTTCCTTAATATCCAATCTAAACCTCCCATGGCACAGCTTGAGGCCATTTCCTCTTATCCTGTCGCTTGTTACTTGGGAGAAGAGACCAACACCCGCCTCGCTACAACCTCCTTTCAGGTAGTTGTAGAGAGCAATAAGGTCTCCCCTCAGCCTTCTTTTCTCCAGACTAAACAACCCCAGCTCCCTCAGCCGCTCCTCATAAGACTTGTGCTCTAGACCCTTCACCAGCTTCGTTGCTCTTCTTTGGACACGCTCCAGCACCTCAATGTCCTTCTTGCAGCCAGGGTCCCAAAACTGAACACAGTATTTGAGGTGCGGCCTCACCAGTGCCAAGTACAGGGGCAATATCACCTCCCTGGTCCTGCTGGCCACACTATTTCTGATACAGGCCAGGATGTTATTGGCCCTCTTGGCCACCTGGGCACACTGCTGGCTCATGTTCAGCTGACTCACAGTCAGAAGAGTACTGTGTTCAGCCAAGGAGGCTTGTGCCTTACCCACTCATTTTCCTGCACATTGAGCCAGAGTCCCGGGCTTTGAAGAGGCTGTCTTTAAAGATAAATCTCTTAATTTGTGCTCTTTTGCCCTTCAGAACAGACCCCCTCAGGATCCAGCCTGTCAGAAAAAGCCTAAATACACACTCCTGAGGTCCAAGGGGTTTATTTGTGTACCACTTCCCTCAGGATCTTAAACTATTCTGTCTCATGATCACTGCAGTCAAGGCTCTCATTAGCTGTCACACCACCAGTGCACCCATCAGAACCTGTGTCAAAAAACTGCCCCCACCACACTGGAGAAATCAGTTGCCAGTTGTGCTGTCCCACCAAATCTCTACAATCCCGGCGATGCCATACCTCTGCAGATTTCCATGGGCTTCCCATTGTTCCTTTTTTTCCCTCGTACTGCACAAGTCTGTGTAGAAAGGTGAAGCAGCAGCAAGCTGTCTGTCTCACCGCCCCAGCCAGGGAGCAGGAGAGGTACCAGTTAGGCAGAGGCAGCCCCAGCCCAGGGCACTGGACATCTCCCTGGGGATGGTATGGGCCAAGGCCCGGCTGGGACATCAGCCCATAGGTGGGGGTCAGGATCAAGCCTAGCGAGGGGAACTGTGGTCAGACACAGCCCTGGGATAACTGGGCAGCATCATGGAGATGGGAACGGGACGAGGCCGGTTGGGGATGTCAGCCTGTGGATCAGGGATAGGTCCTCTGTGCTCCTGGGAAATTGCCTTACTTTGCATCACTTTGTCAAGGGGAACGCGAGAGCCTGCCCTGCAGCCGTCTCTGTCAACTGGCCGTCCCCGCTGCTGTAGCTTGGCAGTCAGGTCCTGGAGCGGGAGGTGAGACTGTATCACAGAATCAGTTCATTTGGCTCCCAGGAAGGGAGATATCTATAAACATCACTCATCGTCACCAAGCATCCCTAAAGCCTTGTTCACTTCAGTGGCCTACAAAAAGTGGAGGAGGGACAATAGAGGAGTTTTTATACTCCCTTCTTCTTCTGAACTCATCCGAAACTTCCTATACTGCTTTCTACTCCACAAGAAGGAAGAAAGAGGAACCCTAACAAACTTCTCTAACTCTGAATTGATAGTGACTTCTAGCATTATTCCCACTATAAAAAACGGAATCAAAAACTCTCAAGATACTGTTATTGTTGGTTTTTATTTTTTTTTTAACTTATCCATTAAATTAGACCAACTCATGTCCACAATGAAAAAATTCTGGAAAAAAATTAAAATAAGTGCCTGTTTCAAAAATAGCTGTAATATTAAAAAACTCAATGAATGCAAAAATACTGAAAGTGCTTAATATATTTTATTTCATTATTTATTATGGATTAACATAAAGAAAATGCAGTTCATAATAGCAAGCCCAGAATAGAAATAGAAGGTCTTGAGACACAGATTCAATTCTTAATGTTTGTCAAAAGAATAGGTCTGTTTTATTAAATTGGTCTCCTTTATCTTTGTCGCCAGTATAATATATTAAAATGTTGATGCTTAATATACTTTATGAGTTCTACAAATAAATGGTTGTAACATAGTCCATTGTTTTACTATCTCATTGCCATGATTGTTGTTGGGTTTTTTTTAAGGTTTCAGTTACTTGCAAAGCACAAAAATGGAATGGTCAGTTGAGAGAAGCATAATAACAACAACAGCAACAACAACAACAAACTGAAGTACAGAGAGAACCATAAGAAATGGCAGGCAGTAGATATTGCAGTCTTTTTCTGGATAATAAAAATTAAACCTGAAATGTCACATCATTAATCTATTTCTGGTAAAATTAAAAATAGTGGAAATCCTTGGTAGTTTGGTATGATTGTGATATTATAACCCTGTTGTTCTTCCTAAACACTTTAGTGGCTTCCATTTAAAAATTAACTCAATTTACTAATTAATTTAATTTTAATGAATTTTAATTACGTAGCTTTTTAACTATATAATTCATTGCTAAGGAGGACTAATACCCACATTTATTCTCAGTTTATGAAGTCTTCCACATGTGACATTATTAACATTAAGATATTATTGCTAAGACGTATATCACCATAGATCACATAGAACACATAGAACACATAAAACCTTAGAAGCAGTAACATGTGTCTTTGAGTTTTCAGTTAAAACTCAGCATTAGAAAGCCAGTGGAGACTTACAGGTTTTCCAGCTGCAGTTCACAGTTCTTATTTAAACAAAATATAAAGCTTGCAAAATTTCTTCTGCTTCAAAGCAGTAAAAAAAGTTCAGAGCCAAATTTTTATAAGTGCTAACAAAGACACAGTGCGGAGCCATGGTAGTTTACATCAGCCAAAAATCTGGCCTCAGAGTGAAAAGAGTAAAGAAGTGACTACAATGTTATTATATGTTATTTTAAGTCCACAAAAGGAGCTTGATGTCAATGTATTAAATGGTATAAATGAGTTAACAGATAGGAATAAAGCAGATGAGAACCAAGACCACTTCCCCTCCCCAGCTCAGCACAGAAAGAAGCATCTTCCTGGTCAGCGGTCAGCACAACTAGTGTGTCCTCAAGACTTCACTCACATATTCCAAGCAGGGAAAGAAAACATGGCCATTGTGTTGAGAAACCTTCTGACTGATGCCCCAAGATTTAATGTCAGGGAGAAAATTACCAGTGTCTAATAGAGATTTGAAGTTAGGAGAGGCAGTGGGGAAATAGAGTAGTGTGTGTGAAACCCCCAGACGTATTTGAAGCTTGCTAGTAGGTTAAGGAAAGATCACTACTGGAGGTTACTTATCTTCTTTGGTTGGTTGGTTGTTACGGTCTGTCTGACTTTCAGCTTCTGGTTAAATGTGACTCTCAAGTATTTTTGAGTGGTTAGATAGGTGATACAGCCAGCATATTTTTCATCTCAATTTAGCTAGAATATTAGAATCTTATCTTTAAAATTGTCAAGGAAATGTGTCAAATTGTTCAAGGAAGTACTTCTACCCTCTGGCCTTTAAATCAAGGTACACTTCTTTCTGCTGACTTGCAGTATTTAAACTCAGTCACCTACGTACAGAAAATCCACATTAATAATGTGTTAAAACTGTCACACA
The DNA here is from genome assembly GCF_965183815.1 of Platalea leucorodia. NCBI lineage: Eukaryota > Metazoa > Chordata > Aves > Pelecaniformes > Threskiornithidae > Platalea > Platalea leucorodia. The sequence goes on along the minus strand of NC_138828.1, from coordinate 65,275,399 downwards.
GAAAGTCCCAAGCATCTGCCTCTTTCAAAGAATCACAGAATCACAGAAGGGCAGGGGTGGAAAGGGACCTACATCATCTCCCTCAACCCCCCCACACAAAGGAGTGTCTGCTAGAACAGATTGATTAGGGCCATGTCCTGTTAGGTTTCGAGTATCTCTGGGTATGGAGACTCCACAACCTCTCTAGGCAAACTGTCCCGGTGGTCAACCACCCTCACAGTAATTTTTTTTTTTTGTATGTTTAAACAGAATTCCTGTATTTCAGTTCATGCCCATTTCCTCTTGTTCCTTCACTGGGCACCATTGAGAAGAATCTAGCTCTGTCTTCTTTGCCCCCTCTCATGAGGTATTTATACACATTGATAAGATCCCTCCTTGAGCCTTCTCTTCTCCAGGCTGAACAGTCCCAGCTCTCTCAGCCTCTCCTCATGTGATACATGGTCCAGTCCCTTAATCATTTTTTTGGCTCTACTCTGGACTCCAGTAAGTCCAAGTCTCCCTTGCACTGGGGAGCCCAGAACTGGACACAGCACTCCAGGTGGGGGCTCCCTAGTGATGAATGGAGGGGAAGAATCACCTCTCTCAATCTGCTGTCAACACTCTGCCTAATGCAGCCTAGGATGCTGTTGGCTGCCTTTGCCATGAGGGTGTATCACTGGCTTATGTTCAACTGGGTGTCCACCAGGACTTGCAGGTACTTTTCAGCAAAGTTGGTTTCCATTTGGTCAGCCCCCAATATGCACTGGAACTTGGGGTTATTATTGCACAGGTAAGGGACTTTGTACTTCCCTTTGCTGAACACCATTAGATTCCTTTCAGCTCAATTCTTCAGCCTGTCAAGGTCTGCATGATCATCTTGCCTCTCCTCCCAGTTTTGTATCATCTGCTAACTTGCTGAGGGTGTCGTCTGTCCCATTGGCCAGGTCATTAATGAAGAGGCTGAACAGTATTGGATCCAGTGTTGACCCCTGGAGTACACCACTAGTAACTAGCTTCCAGCTGGACTTTGTGCCACTGATCACAACACTTTGAGTCTGGCAGTTCAGCCAGTTTTCAGTCCACCACATTGTTCAGTCACCTAGTCTATATTTCTTCAGTCAGTCTATGAGGATGTCACAGGGGATGATGTTGAAAGCCTTGCCGAAACCAAGACAAACAACATCCATCTTTCCTCCTCCACTGAGTTCATCATTTTAGCATAGAAAGTGATCAAGTTGTTCAGGCACAATTTTCTCTTTGTAAATCCACGCAGATTGCTTCCAGTCACCTTCTTCTCCTTCTGAGTATCTCAGCCTTTTCCATGTTCTTTGTCATCAGGTCTCCTGCCCATTTCAGCAGTGGGCCCACATTTTCTCTAGTCTTCCTTTTGCTGCTGATGTGCCTGTAAAAGGCCTTCTTGTTGCTCTTCATGTCTCTCACCAGATTCAACCACAGGTGAGTTCTGGGCTTGCCCAGGCCTATCCCTGCACACTCAGACAGTATCTTTATAGTTCTCTGAGTCACCTTACCTTGCTTCCACCTCAGGTATGCTTCTTTTACATGTTTGTAGAGCTCCCTGTTCATCCATGCAGGCCTCCTGCCACCGTTGTTTGACTTCGTGAACATTGGGATGGACAATCCTTGAGCCTGGAGAAGGTGATCTTTGGCAATCATAGAGTTGTCCTGGACACGTTTTTTTTTCAGGACTATATCCCATAGGATTCTTCCAAGCAGATCCTTGAATAGCCCAGGTTTGCTCTCCTGAAGCCCAAAGCTATGGTCCTGCTTTTTGCCCTCTTCCCTCCTCTCAGGATCCTGACTTTCACATTTCATGATCACTGAAGCCAAGTATGCCCCTGACCTTCACATTCTCAACTAGTTCTTCCTTGGTTTTAAGTGTCAGGACCAGCACAACATCTCCTGTCACTGGCTCCTCGGTCATTGGTCTCAGGAAGCCATCATCGATACATTCTCCAAACCTCCTGGATATGACCTGCAATACCTGCAGCAGGTATTGGGATGGTTAAAGTCTCCCATGAGGACCAGGGTCTGCAAACATGAGGATTCTTCCAGTAGTTTGAAGAAGACTTCATTTACTTCTGCTTGGTCAGGTGGTCTGTAGCAGACACTGACTAAAATATTGCCCATGTTCAACTGCTCACTGATTCTGACTTATAAGCTCTTAGCTGGTTCACCATCCATCCCTAAGCAGAGCTCCACATATTCCAGCTGCTCTCTCACATCAAGAGTGACTCCCACTCCTTTCCTTCCTTGACTATCCTTCGTAAAGGGCTTGTGTAGCCCTGCAATACTGCAGTCATATAGGCTATCCCACCATATGTCTATGATCCCAATGAGATCAACCTCCATCCCCCACAGCCGTTCCCCTGCTGCTTCCTCCTGGAGCTGCCGCGTGGTTCAGGCTCAGCCAGCTCAGATGCTCCACTGGATAGAGCTCCCAGCCCCTCCTCAGCTACCAGATCACTGAACCTGTTAAGGATGTTAAGGGAGCCACCAAATCCAGGTGTTTCAGGACTCCTGCTTCCCCACTCCTTGTACCCAAAGCCTAGCCCATCCTGAGACCCCAGGAATCTCATTGTCACTGTCTGATGGGCATGGCTGCTTATCCTATTTGCAATTTGGCCAGTAAAGAGGCTGAGTATGTGTCCCAGAGAAGCATACACATATACACATGCGCACACCAACAACACATGGCTGGCCACGCAGATTGCCACAGGCAGACCACTGCTTTTAGCAGCACTGACATATATCACTACCAAAGGCTACATAAAAGATAAGTATAGACAGTCAAGCCCTGTTTCTTCTTTCTGGTTGACCAGGACTGAAGCTCGCTAGTGAAAACACACATGCCTTCACTCTCTCAATTTGCAAGCACACTCATATTCACAGCTTCTTTGAATATCAGCATGGCCTCTACATCCATATAACACCATTTTCAGACCCTGGGCTCTTTACTCACCTCATGCATGCAGTTTTTCCAGATGTGGGTCTCCTCCAACGCACCTGCTAGTTTAGCTTGAAGTTTGCTGGTGAACTACACATGCTCACATATGTACACACATGTACAGACCCTGGAAACAGGAACAGAGCCAGGTCTTTCCAGTTGCTGGTACTTAGATCTCTCACACATACATACTCACCTTATAAACCAGTTCCTCTCTTTCAGGTTCATTTCTGTCTACTGAATATGTTAAAATTAGATGTTTTGCACATTTTCTCTTTAATGGGTCAATGCTACTGAATAGGTAAAGGAATGAAATCAGATGAAAGCTCTTGTGATTCTGAAAACTAAAACAGCCTTTTAATGTGCAGTGCCCTATAACAGTATAGTTAATTTTGACAAAAGATCAGAGGTAGATTTTTATTTAAAAAATTAAACAAAAATTGCAATCTTTTTAATCTGTAAAGACTATGTGGTCTGAAGCTGGCTTTTTTCCTCACAACTTTTCTAAATTGACGAGAAGAAAATTCCCTGGTTTTGCTTGCAGTGCAACGCTATTTTCACACTGCTAAACTGCAGCCAACATACTATCAAAGCTTCAAGAGAAAGTCAGTGTGCCAGGTCTTTTTTCTCAGTTTAATATCCCTGACAGTAGAGCGAATATCGATGACAGCATTAAATGTCTTCTGGCAGGGCTTTGCTAAATCTGCAAAAAAAAAAAAATCTAACCACTCAGTAAAAGCATGCATGAATCTTTAAAGTCAGTAAAAAAAAAAACCTCTCCTTATGTGCAAATTGAAACATGAAATAATTGAAAGCTCTGTACTTTTTTTTTTAACTCTTTCTGGAATGCCTAGCGATGAAGCAAAAGCTAACTGTGAATAAAATACACAATAGCAGAATGGGTAAAGCAGAAGGTGATATGCTAATTTTAGGACAGTTTTGAATTTTTAGTAGATATTTTTTATAGTATTTAAGGGATACTGAATAGAATGACAGTAAGAAAGTGGCAGGTATTGCTCTAATAACTGCCTTAACAGCTTTCTGAGGAACACATTGAAAAACACATTGAATTTTGAACAAGACAGTTTTAAAACTCCTTATGGTGAAAAATGTGTGGTTATTTTATATACTGGTTTTAATAAACACAGCAGAACACCAAACATGAAAAGTCATATACCCTGGTTACCATATCTGGTGTAAAGTTAATGATTTTTCCAGTACTGGCAATCTGGACAAGAATACAAAGATACTCAATACAACTGCTAGTGCCCTGCAATGTGTAGAAAAGAAGTGCTCTGTCCAAGACCAACCATTTCTTTTCTGTATCTTCTTTTTATTCCTCAAATTCTCTGAGTAATTCCAGGAATAAATTGTGGTCCAGACCTGAGAAATAGATTTATCTTGCTTTTGAATCAAAACTCAGTAGTTGATTGCTTTTGTATTGTTGGAAGTCACTTAAGTAATAATAAAAGAGCATTATAGGAAGATGCCCCTGCATGCATTCATTTTTGAATCAGAAAATACAGTGACTCTTGAGTACAAATGCTGCCAAGTATTTAAGCTACCCTTCTCAAGTATTTATTCAGAGCTCATTTTCATAGAGCAGGTGAGGATATACTTACTAGACACTAGGCAAAGACAGAATACCAAGAACATTTTTACAGGAAGATTTTTTTAGTCTCAGAGTTGCTATTGTTGACAAGACTGTTGCTGGTGATACAGATTTATGGTCAAGACACAGGTTATTTACAGTGTTATTGTAAAATAACACTGCAATGTTACCATGATTTACCATGTAGTTTATGCAAAATACCAGGTGGTATTTTACAGTAGCTGGGAAAATAATGCCGCTGTTCACTGTTGCATTCTGAGAGTGACAATGATTTAGGATGTCACCTGAAGATGAGAGGTTATGGAGTAAAAAGGCGGCTTTTGGTCATATATCTTCCCTTGGCATCCCACTACCACTTATGTGTCTTGACATCCTTGACTTAAAGTACAGAATAAAATGGTCTTGCATGGTACTGGCATCATTTTGCTATAAAACCAGTTATATTTTAACTATGGGGAAAATTTTAATAGAAACAGATAATTAACTCATTAATATTATCCTTCATGATTTCTTAAAGGATTAATGACTATTGGCATACCCATTTTTAGATGCCTAACATAGCACCATGTTCAGAAACTAGGTACTTTACAAAAAGAGGCACATTTGAGGTGTTATTCTTTAGCAGCCCAGTAGAAACATACATCTTTCCTATTAATACAAATTTTCAGAGACTTGTTTAAAATATGCTAGACTAAAGATGGAAGGGGAGTCGATAAGAAGCTAGGGACAAATAATATTAGAAGGATCCCTGCCAACAGTGTCAAGCAACAAATTATAAAGTAGCAGTAGGTAAAGGTTAAATTCTTCTATATTTTTAGGTATCTAAACAGATGGTGTTCAGACAGACTGAATACCTAAACTCTCAGGAACTTCAGTGATAGTCCACAGAAATAAATATTCCTAAAAGAAAGATAACAACCTAATATTTTCTTCAACTAGGAGGGCAATCCTTTGCTAAAAAGATGTGAGTGAAGCTAGCAGTGTTTAGGTCATATGTTTCTTACCTGACTGCCTACAGCAGGCTCACAAATAGACCTGTTCATTAATTTCAATAGAAACGTCAGGTGCAAGCAATGTCTTTATGTACTGAAAGCTTATTTTCTTGTATATGTACCTACGGATCACTCACAATAAGTGAATCACCTGCAGCTCCCATTGACTTCAGAAGATAAATTAAGGCTCAGTACTTCTGAAAATCAAGTCAGTAACCAAGCAACTTTGACCTGTCTGCTTTTTTCTTCCTCCTAGGACTTTTTCTTGAGTCTATTCCCCAGTAATGAAAATATTGTGAGTTTGTCTACTGTGTGTGCACACAAACTCACAAGAAGGCACTTGCACTCTCATCAGATTTTCTTCTTTCTGCCTCTTCTGCTCCTCTAGCTCCCCCCACAAACAAAAGAGCAAACAAATGTTCTTCTTGAGGTAAAAAGTTCTTATTGTGTCACTTCCAAAAAAGGACAATGAGAGAAAGGATGAAGGAATGAAATGGGAAGTTTCACAAACAAACAATCAATCTTGAAGCATAGAGACAAAAGAATAGTTTGAGAGTGTGATCAGTCTCGTCTGTGAGTGTTCCCCTCCTCACTGACATCTTGATAGTCGCTGGATAGAGTTTGCTTGTAAGACCCATGTCTTTCACGCCCTTGGGACTCATCATTCAGTTTGGTCTAAATGCAGAATTAAACTGTATCACATATACTTAGGTTCCTAAAAGTTAACGTGTAGGTCTAATATTCTGTGGTTTTGAAATTAAGAGAGTTCTGGTTACTGAGCCCCCTTTGAATATGCAATATAGAATTTGATGGTGTCCTGTCCTATATGAAAAGAGACTGATGGAGAATTGCAGAGGTGCTAATTCACAGCCAGAAATATCTGGGATGGCTGAAGTGGTATGCAGTCTTAGTTCTTTACCTTGACCCTCTGACAAAATTTATTTTTCCAAACACCTATCCTGAATGGGGTATTTATATCCTGAATGGGATACTTGTTCACTCCTGACATGTTTACAGCCTAGAATATTAATATAAGCTGCTTAAAGAAATTTAGGCAGCTGACAAAAATCTGCTGGTGGACTAAGGAAGACCAATGCTACTTTAATATTCTGTCTGAAAACTGTGATGGCCCAAGAGCAAATACATATTCTGCTTAGCCATCCCTGTTGCCAGGGTGGTGCTTTGTCAGACAGAGCAGGGCTTAGGGCAGTATTCACCTGAGCTGTGCCAACCAATACGTTACTAAGTTAGTTCCCCTGGATTCCAAATGCACTCCAAGTAGTTTCATTAATAAATACACAGGGTTTATGGCTAAATTACAGGGAAAAAACCCCAATATTAAAATACTAACAGTTGTGCAACAGAAAGTGCTTAAAAAAAAAAATAATTGCATTTCCTAAAAAAAAGAAAAGAAGGCTCTTCTTTCTAGTACTGCTTTTAACAATAGAAATTATTTAAATATATTTCTTCACAGCGCACTCAACTATATAAAGAACACAAACTTTGTTCCAGAAATAGCAGTTTTTTCTTTTCTTTAAGAGTATATATTAAGCTCAGTCTGCTTTTCTTCAGTTATTCGGATAACTTAGCAGATAATAGACATCATGATTTTATGGAAATGATTAATGCTATAATCTGAAGAAAGGCTGTCAAATATAGAAAAGAAATGGAGGAGCTACAGAAATCATTTCCCACTGAATAATTCTCCTGAAGAAAAGTAAAATTAACCTGATATCTTTATGTTAGTGGCTCAGAGTGGATCAGAGATCTGAGATCTTTGAATTGGTAGATTACCATCAGAATTGTAGGAATATGGGAATCCTCTATTACAGACCAGGCATTTGAATTCCTAGAAGGTGTTTTACTTCTGTTTTAAAATCAGGATATACTCCAAAAAGTAGTTTTAACAGTGTTGATAATTTCTTTTCATTGCCTCAATATTTTTTGGAATAAGGCCATTATTCCACAACCCAGCTCTCACATGTAAAACCTTGGTCTCAATCCAAACTGCATAGGTTTCATGCATTAGCAAAAATGAACAAACTTGATTAATTTGTGGTCTAAGTTAATGCTTCTCATAAGTCAAAATATTTCTTATCTCTTTGAATCTGAAAAACAAATTCCATTGTATCCAGCTGAATTACCATCGCCAGTATAACTGACCTAACTGTGTGTAATAGGTGTGAAGCTGTTCATCTCTGAATAGGCTGAGAGAGGATTTTGACTTAAGACATTTTAATTAAATCACTTCACTGATTAAGAGAGAGAAGAGAATCTACTTTCATTTTCTTACAACTTTATTACTTCTACAGTTCTAACAGAAATAAAAGCAATGTAAATCTTCTTACTGATAGTAAAATGCACAGATATGCCTCACATTTAGATCAGGATGAATATTGTTGAATTGTTAACTGAAAAATCCACTGATGAATTTTGCTGAAATGTCACAAAATGCAACAAGTAATGTTTTCAGTTACATACTTATTTGTCTATAATTGTTCCTCCAGAGTAAAGACAAATAGCATATTCCAAGAATAAAATACTGCCATTACATAATTCCACTACTAACTGTACAAGTACGTTAATCTTTAATTACAGAACAAAGAAAAGATTACATTAAAGAAATGAATAGAGTATGGCAGGTGATTATTGATGGTGTTTGGTCTAATATGTGCACTGCTAAGCACAGAAATTGGTAAAATAGAATAATTACTTTTCATAATGGGAAAAAATTAATAAGGACATTATTTTTTATTTCATACAGTGAAACTCTGGTAATAACTTAATTATTAGTATGTTCTTGTCAATACAAATGTAGTTAATCATTATTGATTCTAGCTGAAGCATATGCTTAAAGTCAGAATGATCTAACTATTTTAGTTTTAGCAACAGGCTGTTTAGTCAGAAAATATTGGCTTTAACCTTTTGGTATTTTTCTTTTTTATCTGGCCTATATATATTCTAAGTCAATCTATTCAATGCTTTTTCACCTCATAATAGACAGTACTATCAATAGATGATAGCATAGAAATACATTAATGCATGCTATGTCAGAGAAATTGAATTTTCTTCCATTTTTTCATTTGCACTTCTCTCCATATATTACAGTCCTTTGTTCCTGTGTCTCTATTTTAATGCAAGAAACATATTTCTTACCTGATGAATCAGCACTGCCAAACCTCATATATTTTAATGCCTGAACAGCTCTTGGAGTAGTAATGAAAACTGCCAGTTCCTAACAGGTGTTTTGCTAAGTCTAGTGAAAAAAGAAATTTTGCATGCGGATTTATAGACTGCTGAGACTTAGTTGCAGCTTTTTCTTGTTCTGGTTGAAATATATTAATAATAGCATCAATGCCAATTATAACTGAATAAATTGATTTTTTCCTTGTTTTCATATCTATGCTTTGAATTATGGGGAAAAAGAACTGATCTTTAATTGCTAATGCCTCCAAGAATCTAAACTATTAACTGTGAGCAGTCAGCTAATGAAATTTTTTGGTGGTCCATAGATAACATGAGTAGTATAAGATTTTCTACCCTGAGACTAGTAGTCTATTCTCTTGTTCTTTCTTTTTTTTTTTTTTTTTTTCCTTTTTTCCCCTCTATCAACTTATTCATTAATCCAGAGTTGATATTTTAACGGCACCACTAAGAAGGATGACACGGCTATTTGTGGCACTGGAATATTTTGGACAAGGAAGATATTTACAGTCATGTTTCCAGATGTTTTAGAAATTACCTTCTTTTCCCTCTTCTAGTTAGGAAAGGGCAAGATCTTACAAATTTGCATTGAAAGATGGAACACTCTAAAAGCTCTTATGTATTTGCCTCTGGTTTCCACTGTAGTTCTACTTTACAGAGAACCACGAGCTCCACAGACATGTCTATGATTGGCTTTACCTAACAAAAATCTGCTATAATAGAGTATCCTTAAAGCTAGTATTCTGACCTGTTCAGCCACACTATTTGCTGAGCAAGCCCCAAACTGCAAGATTTGTTGTGAAATGCTTTCTATTCCAATGTCAGAGATTTCAGTCAGGCTCCATATTATGTGAAAATATTGGGAAAACAGCTAAAATGGGAGAGTAAAGGAGATTTTAAACAATCAGACAAAAACAATTACAAACCATTGGGTTCCAGGGAAAAAGGGGAAACAAAAAACAAACAAACAACCAAGCAGATGAAATAACATTCTTGACAATTCACTTTTCTGAGTTTATCTTAGATGCAACATTATATCACATCTACAATTATACCTGCTTATAAAATATAGAAAATTGTTTATGGTCTAGATGGGCAGAAATTACAACTTTTTACTTTACAGAATTACTTTTCACTTTTGTATTTAATACACTTTGAACATAAAATTAAGAAGCAATGAGTAGGGTTCAAGGGAAAGTGTGGAGAAATACAGAGCCCCATTTGTTAATCAATACCAAGCAAATGAAAATGGTACTTAATACTTTTGACATGCTGGGCATTTCAGCCATTCACATATGTAAAACCCTACTACTGAGGATATCATTGCCTCAAGAAAAGTTCAAGAGAAAGGGAGTATTAACACCTATAACTAACTTCCTAGTACAAGAAGAATTTTTCATCCTCTGTAATACCTATAGGTCTTATTAGAAGCATATATATAGGACCTCTTCTATATTCTAGTTCTAAGTCAGATGATTTGAAATGATCCTAAAATCACATAATCTTATGTCCCGATCCAATGTCGGGAGAGGTTTCGATACGATCCCAAGGATGAGATTAAGACGCAAACGAGGTCAAATGCCGTACAACCTTTTGACTTTATTTTGGCGAACGAAGGGGTGAGGACCGGGTAGGGAGATGGGGGGAAAAAAACAGAAAAAAGAGAGAGAGAAAAAGAGAGAAAAATAGAAAGAGCGTGCTCAGGCGGGTGAGAAAAGAGCCACGTAGGGGAACTAGCTACCGCCACTCCGAGTCCAGCATTGTGCTGTTGATCAAAGGTCCAATCAGTCCGGTCTCTGTGTCCGCAGGAGCAGCTTCCAAGGAGGTGCACGGTGTAGGAAGAGAAGAGGAAGAGAGGAGCAGAGGGTGAAGAGAGCCTCAAAAGGCACACGCAGTCCTTTTACAGGGCAGAACATGCGCAGAACGGGTCTGCGTACATGCAGTTTGCGCTTCTGCTTTTCGCGCCCTGGTCTCTGCGCAGGCGTGCGGGCAGTTCATGGCCCCGCCTTTCCTGTCCTGGTCTCTGCATGGGCATCCTGTGGTGGTTTCGTTGGGGGCTGGATGTCGAAACCAGAAGACGGCGGTAGAACGGCAATGTCGAGACAATTCTGGTTCCATAACAGTCCTCGACATCTTAGCACAAAAGTACATGAGAAATGCTTAACTGGGTCAGACCAAGAGTCTTCCGTACAACTTGTAGTCTGCCTCTGACAGCCAGAACAGGAAAAGCTACTGTGAGGTAATATGCAAGTCCTACCACTTTCTGTAACATTTAACTTCCTTTTTTCTCCACTGAGCACTGGATTAGTGATGGTAGGAAATACAACCCTGTGTATATGCTTTAGTATCTGCTTTGTTCTCTTGCTTGTGAATTTGTTTAAACTCTATTTTAACATGTTGGTTTTGTCTGCTTCTGAAGCTTCTCATGGCAACAAATTCTAGAGGTGTATAATTTGCTGTTTAAACCAAACCAAACCAAACCAAACCAAACCAAACCAAATCAGAAAACCTTCCTTTCCTCTTTGATCACGGAAACTCTTACTCAATAAGTGCCTCCATAATTACATAACTGCAGGACTTTGTGAATAACAAACCTATATTTACCCTATCATGACTTTGTAAGGCTTAGTCAGATCCCTATCCCTTTTATCCAAAAAGAGGAGTCCCAGCCTCATTAGACTCCCCTCACAAGACACTTGTTCTATTCCTCCATCACTTTGGTCGCCTGATCTTTACCTTCTCTAACTCTAATATGTCTTTCTTGAGAAGTGAAGACTAGAACTGCAGATAGTACTCCCAATGTGGGCATGCTGTATTTTCATATAACAGCAAAATGACACCTTGTGTTTTGCTCTCAACATTGTTTCTGGTGTTGCCCAAATGCATTTTTTTTTTCCTATTTTGATCCCTCTACACATTGAGGTAATGATTACAAAGATGTGGCAGTGGTCATTCCAAGATCTCTTTCTTAAGTTATAACTGCCTGCCTTGAGTTCAACATCATGTAAACACGGGTTACAGTATTTTATATTCACAGTCAGGCATAAACCCCAGTGACTGGAGAAAAGGGAATACTGCACCCATTTTTAAAAAGGGAAATAAGGGAACTACTCACCAGTCAGCCTCACCTCAGTGCGTGGGAAGATCATAGAACAGATCCTCCTGAAGTTGTATCGAAACATATGAAAGACAGGTAATTAGAGACAGCCAACATGGCTTCACTAAGGGCAAATCATGCCTGGCTAATCTAGTGGCTTTCTATGGTGGAGTGACAGCACTAGTGGACAAAGCAAAGAGCAACTGATGTCATCTACCTAGACTTCTGTAAGTCTTTTGATACATTCCCACACAACATTCTTTCTGCTAAATTTCAGAGATATGGGTTGATGGATGGACTGTTAGATGGATGAGGAATTGGGTGGATGACTGCCTCCAAAGAGTTATAGTCAGTGGCTCTATGTCCAAGTGGAAACCACTAATGAGTGGTGTCCCTCAAGGGTCTGTACTGGGATCAATACTGTTTAATATCCTCATCAATGACATAGACAGTGGGGTTGAGTGCACCCTCAGCAAGTTTGAGGATGACACCATGCTGAGTGGTGCAGTTGATGCTCTAGAGGGCAGGGATGCCCTTGACAGGCTTGAGCCCATGTGAACCTCATGAAGTTCAATAAAACCAAGTGCAAGGTCCTGCACTTGGGTTGAGGCAATCCCCAATATCAATACAGGCTGGAGGATGAAGGGCTTGAGAGCAGCCCTGTGGAGAAGGACTTGGGGGTACTGGTGGATGAAAAGCTGGACATGAACTGGCAATGTGCACTTGCAGTCCAGAAAGCCAATTGTATCCTATGCTGCATAAAAAGAAATGTGGCCAGCAAGTTGAGAGAGGTGATTCTTCTCGTCTACTCTGCTCTGGTGAGACCCCACCTGGAGTACTGCATCCAGCTCTGGGGCCCCCAGAAGAAGAAAGACATGGACCTGTTACAACAGGTCCAGAGGAGGGCCACGAAAATGGTCAGAGAGCTGGAACACCTTTCCTGTGAAGAAAGACTGAGAAAGTTGGGGTTGTTCAGCCTGGAGAAGAGAAGGGTCCAGGGAGACCTTATTGTGGTCTTTCAGTACTTAAAGGGGGCTTATAAGAAAGAAGGAGAGAGGCTTTTTACTGGAACCTATAGTGACAGGACAAAGGACAATGGTTTTAAACTGAATGAGACTAAATTTAGATTGGACTTAAGGAAGAAATTTTTTATGATGAGGGTGGTGAGGCACTGGAACAGGTTGCCCAGAGAAATTGTGGATGCCCCATCCCTGGAAGTGTTCAAGTCCAGGTTGGATGGGGCTTTGAGCAACCTAATTTAGTGGAAGATGTCCCTGCACACAGCAGGGAGGTTGGATTAGATGACCTTTAAAGGTACCTTCCAACCCAAACCGTTCTATGATTCTATGATTCTATTTTTAATTCCGTACATTACTTCATACTTTATTTATTACTATTATTTTATCTATCTTGAAACTCATCTGCCACCTTTCTAAGCTGTATTATAAGATCCTTCTTCATCGCCTTTCCATTTGCACAGCATTTAACTAAACAAAAGAAGCTGCTACGTGAATGAAATTCTATATAAATGAGATTTTGATTGATTTACTCTGTGTTATTATCTCTCTAGGTCATGTTACCTTGTGACTTGAACAATTTTTTTAACCTTAGACATAACTGCTCAGATGATTTAACCCAGAATATCTCTATGTAGTTTCTATTTGTTCTTGTTAGCTTAGTTCTTGTCACACAGTCATGCCACCTTTTGAGTCCCTTGTAGCTAAAACTGCCTGTGGCAGGGTGATAATGGGTAAGATGCCTTGATGCTTTATTCACAGTTCAGTGTGACTCAGTACACAAACTGGTTTGTTGCTGCTGCTGTTTATGAGACTTTCCTCAAGTTCTGTCTGTGGCTTCCTTCAGCTCTGTCAGACCATCATCTGGTGGTTTTGGCCCAGTGCTGCTAGTATGGCTGCTCAGTGCTGTCTCCGCACTTTCTAGCCCATCCCTTAATTAAACAAGCTTAGCTCCTCTCCTATTTCCAGTATAGCTATTCAAACCATTCCTAGGTTTATTCATAGAATCATAGAATTGTTTAGGTTGGAAAGGACCTTTAAGATCAAGTCCAGTTGTTAACCTACCACTGTCCACCACTAAACCATGTCCCTAAGCGCCACATCTACATGTCTTTTAAATACCTCCAGGGACTGGGATTCAACCACTTCCCTGGGCAGCCTGTTCCAGTGCCTGACTACCCTTTCGGTGAAGAAGTTTTTCCTAATATTCAACCTAAACCTCCCCTGGCACAACATTTCCTCTTGTCCTATTGCTTGTTACTTGGGAGAAGAGTCAGAGCAGGTTGTTCAGGGCCTTGGCCAAATGAATTCTGAACTTCTCCAAGGATGGACATTCCTTAAGGTCTCTGGGCAACCTGGTTCAGTGTTTTATCACCTTCACTGTGTGTTTTTTTTTTCCTCTTAATACCTAATCAGAATTTCCTTTGCTGCAACTGTTGTCTATTGCCCCATATCCTTTTTCTGAGCACTTCTGAGAAGCTGACTGTCTTCTCTGTAACTTCCCACTAGACAGCCAAAGAGAACAATAAGATCCCCTCTTAGTCTTCTTTCCTTAACCCAACTCCCCTAACACCTTCTTACTCTACATAGTCCAGCTCCTTTTAGCATCTTGCTGACCTTCTGAAGGACTTAATCCAGGATTTCAATATCTTTTTTTACTGAGAAGCCAAAAAACAAACACGGTGTTCCAGGCGTGGCTTCCCAAGCAGCACAATAGAGAGGAATAACTGCTTCCCTTGATGAGCTGGTTGCACACTTGCTAATAGAGCCCCACATGGGTTCAGCCTCCGTTGCCACAAGGTTGCACTGCTAACTTGAGACCTGTTGAAAGTAACCACTGCATTCCAATACTAACTGGGAATAGATGAGAGCCCTGGTTTCTTAAGTGACTTATGCTGTCCAAGCAGAGGAGAGGTACTTTAGATGTCTAGGGATCTTTAGATATCAAAATGCATAGCCCTGCTAGGTTTCTTGATGCTGAATGTGTGTCAGGATCGTGACAGAGGAGGTAAGAAGAATAATGAAGAGACACTACTCTAGGGTAAGTCAGTCTCAGCTTCTGAGTAATTATTAATAAATGTTACATAACTAATCCTTTTTCACTTCTTCACATATGAAGATATCCTGTAACATTATTTGTCTTCTTTCAGATCTCACTGTAGACATATCTTTGTGGTAATGATGTGGCTGTGAACAAAGTGTTTACATGGGGCTCATTGGCACCATACAGTCAAAGGTTATTGCCTTTTGTTTGAAGGGAAGAGTGACTTCTTTTGCTGTGTTCCTAATTATGCAGTGTCTCACTTGCCACTCTGAAAAAGTCGTAGTTGTAGTACATAATGTTACATTTTCTACCTCACAGATGGCTTATCTAATTGGAATAGCTTGCTGGAAGTTCCATGAAGAAAAAAGCCCAACAACCACCAACCAAAATATTTTAATCCCTGGTGTGTCATTGCTTAATTAGGTCAACATAATTATACTACAAAGGAAGCAAGGTCTTTGGTTTCTCCACTAAAAGAATGAACCTAACTGTGGAAGGAAGATTTAGGTGAACAGAATTTTAGACAATATTTAATAATTTTCTTTCCAGGTCACTTGAAACACCTCTTTCTTGAAATTTCACCATAAAAACTTTATTTTTCTTTCAATGACATATAAACAAATTACACATAATATCCTTACTGTCCCTCTTTTACTTGGTGCTCTCAACAAAACCAAACATAAAATCTCACATAAACATTAGTGAGAAAGGAGAAAATTCTTCCTCATGGGGACAATCAGGCAATGGAACAGGCTAACCAGAGAGGTTGTGCAGTCTCCATCCTTGGAGGTTTTCAAGAGTGACTGCACAAAGACTTGAGCAACCTGGTCTGACCCTCTTTTGAGCCTAAGGCTTGACTGGATGACCTTCTGAGATATCTTCCAATCTGCATTACCCTATAAGTCTGCAAGCAAACTGAGAATGGTAAAATATAAAATGAATTAAAGATGGGGATTAGTCACATCTGTTCCTTGACCCCTGAATTCATCTGGATCATATATCAAGCCAACACTCATCGTTTTTATACTCCAAATAAAAATAGTTTGGAAAATTGAAAAGTTTCAGGTAGTCTAAGTTTGGGGATATTTGTTTGGAGATTTCGATTCAGTATATAGCTGTGTATATCTTTGGACTTTTTTGGAATTATTTTCTGGTGGTGTTCTTTCAGTCCACCAAGTTAAAAAAAATAGGCTTTGTTCTAAAACAGAAACAAAGAGAAACACTTGAAAACTACTTAGAAATTTATGAGTCAATGTCTATTATGTTGGAAGGATAGTAGTCTGAACATCTTAAACATATGGGACTTCTTAATTCGGTATAACCTAACAATAGATGAATTGAAAGATGATTCCTTCCTCTTGTACATGGCCAAGGACAGCAACTAATTAAAACTCATTTGTTATAAAAGATTTATAGTTATGGAAATTAAACTCACTATATCAAGATTTTTGAAAAGATTGAATTTTCCTTTTTATAAGGGGATTAATAATATAAGAAATTAAATTCACTATAAAATGCAGTGCTTTTGAATACATGCAACAGTATTGAAATAAAAGGGAAGTGTTTTAATGAGATAAATTAAATTTGACTAATAGCAGGAACAAATGTGTGTACATTTTTCTTAATTATACTATTTTTGAGTACTTAATATGATTCACTATGCAATACACACAAGTATAGTTAATTCTTTCCATAATGTTAGAAAATCACTTGTCAGGAAATATCCTATAAACCTTATAATCATATATCACATTTATGTTCTCAGTTCTCTCATTGATCCAGATCTTGTGCAATTATTAAACTGATACGCTTTCCTTGATGACAGTGAGATATGTAATTGTCCAGCTGAAAGCTTGATTTAACTGAGTATGACTATTTTTGAACTTATTTGTAGCATTAGAGATGTTGGCTAAGATACTAATGGAATGCATCTTAAGGAAACATGTTCCCCAAAACATTCAGTAACTGGGACAGACAAATTATGGCAGGAGTAAAGAGAGGTAAGTAAAATAATTTTTTTCTGCTTCCCCCAAGATCTAAACAGTAGCTTGGTACCATGGCTTGGATTAAAATCCTTTGCCCACTGATTTTTCTGTTAATTCATTTCATTTAAATACATCTCTCATTCACTTGGTTGGAAAGCAGCAGCAAATGTTAATAATGCCAATTCCAAAACAACTCTCTATAAAGAATAAAAAAAAAGGTGTGTTTAATAAATTCTGTTGCTAACAATGTTAGTTCAGAAACATATGTACCCTATAGTATAGCTTTGTCTTTCACGTGGTTGCTTTGTGATTATACTGACATTTTTTCTTTCACCAGTGTTAGGCTGCCCACAATGGCACTCCATACAATGCAGTGATAATCACTATTTTCATACAGCCTTAGGTACCTCAAGAAAATACTCCTAAAGCAACACTCACTTTGTCAAATATATTACTGAATATGTGAATAGTAACAGGAATGAAAACAGAAAGGCTGCTGGCTGGTTCTCTTCAGGAGTTTATCTTTTTTTCTGCTATTAGGAGTTATCACAAATCTCAATAAGAAGTAAGAATATAATATAAAGTACAAAACAAATCCTTGTAAATATAAAAACATGCTTGCAGCATAATCATGTACTAGAATCCTTCCCTCAGTTCCAAATCATAGAAGTATAGAACATTTCTAATTAAAACCTACTGTAGTTAAAAATATTATCAGCATGTTTTCACATCTTTTAAACAGGTCCAGTTCTTTTCTAAGCATCAATAATGTACAACAGAGATATAGCAAAAACCAAGTAGAATCACTTCTTAACTGAGATATGAATGTCACCCTATGATAATTTTTGTGTCTTAAAATAATTATGCTGAAATTGCTATATTCAGTTATTATTAATTCTACTGAAAATAAAGGCTTCTGATTACCATAGGACAGAACGGCACAATGTGTTTAGCTACAACCACACTGTGCTAGAAAGAAAAAATGCAGCACCACTATAGTTAAAAAATGAGATTTCCTCTGAGTTCACATACCCTCCAAGCTAAAACGTGGTTTGATGTCTCATGGTCAACTCATGTACTGGGGGTTAAGTTAATTAAGAGTTGCCCTAGTCTATTAAGGCTCCCTGTAGACTAATTATTAAAGTGCCTTGGACCATTACAAACCTACAGCAATAGAAAGTCACAAAAAGGGTTGCTTATATTATGAGCACTCCAGTACCCAGTAGATTATCTTTTGCACTAAAGAACTTCCACAAGAGAAGAAGATTGACTTCTCCTCTGCTTTTCTGCCATCTAAGGAATAGAAAAACGTACCAACAGGAAATCTGCATATTCATTAGTGTTTTTATTTTTTATATATTCACATCCGTATGCTTTTATCACTTGTCAAATTCCTTATAGGTGGAAAAAGTCCTCTTTGTAATTTCCTATTTTTATTTTCTTTTTCTAGATTGAGTTAGCATATATACAAGGCTTGGGGATTTTAAAAGCTCTAATTATGAAATAAAAAAAAATCTAGAATCATTAAACAGAATTTCTTACAGAAGTGCTGAAGCTGTCTTCAAGGTCACTGCTTCAAAATAGCAGGCCTTCTTCCTATACAGCATGACTTTTTCCTATATTTTTTCTGTCCTGTCTTTTAAGAAACCACAAAACATGAGGACTCCGGGCAAGTGATTCTATTAATTTACTACAGTTTCACACCAACGTAGCTCTGCTCATTTCACTAAAGGTTATCCTAGTTTAAAACCATGTTGCAGAGAGAGGAGTAAGGCCAATGAACTGATAGAAGTGATCACATGGACAATATTCTTAAAATCTAATTTTGTTTATCATATCTGCGTATTTCCTCTTAATCCTCAACTGAACTGAATATCTCCTAAGTGTAGGTGCATTATGTCTCCCACAATTGATTTTCCCCAACAGGGCTGACTGTACTTGCTTGCTAGCCACATGAGTTTATCAGATATTTCAGCAGAACCATGCAGGGCAACTCTGTGTGCTTTGCAAAACCCACCTTTGGATTTCCCCTAAAATTTCTAGTCATAGATACAGCTGATGAGGCCACTTAGCATGAAAACAGGCTAAGTGAGTAATTACGTGGTCTTTCTTAAGGGGAACACTCATCTTCAGGTGTATTACCAGAACAGAGAAACAACCTTGTACATGACACAATACACTAGAAGTAACGAGCTTTGAAAATACTGTTCAGTATAACTGACTTATTCTTGTGTTTTGCTATTGTACTGTGTGATTTAACAGTTCTGTTTACTTGATAAATATGGGCCATTTAAGGTTGTACCATATGGATGAGAATGTCCTGTCTATCACAGGCACATACAGTGAACAAGATGAAAATAATTTCATTTCACGGACTGACTATTTAATTGGAGACATGTAGAAAGAAACTTCTGTATTTAAAATACAAATTACTCTTCTGATCTTTCTATAATATCATCCTATCATTTAATTATCAATAGTCTGTTAATCATAAATTATGTATTATAAATTATGCTTTTACAGGTTTAACTAGATACAATCTCTGATTGATTTGACAAAAATAGCCCTCTTACCTTTAGTTGTGGATTTGCAGAAGTTTGTGGTGGAGAAATATTTACAGTAGTTCATTAATTAATGGTGGAGACAAAAGCTGCAATAGTATAGCCAAATGACATAAGAATAAATTTAATCACTTACAGCCATCTCTATATGCAAAGGTGTATCCTAGTAAAACTATTTCCTTCAGATTTAGAATTGTTGGAAGACTCACCTAGGACAATTCTTATAACAGATCTGTGGAGTCTTATACATGCAGATCAAAAGCTGACAAATCCAGTTCAAAATAGATATTTAGGATCAGATTTGAAATAGAAAGAGGGACTTATAAACAATGCAGATGTTCTAAGCCCAAGAGAGCAATTCTGAAGCCCTCTGTTAAGCTACTATATCACAGTAATTTAGGTCATTATATCACAGTCATAGAATGGTTGAAGTAGGAAGGCAGCTTTTGGTATCATCTAGTCCAAGCCCCCTGCTCAAGCAGGGTCAGCTAGACCAGATTGTCGAGGACTGCATCAAGTTGGGTTTTGAATATCTCCACCACAACATGTTTGTGCAACCTTTCACAGCGTTTGACCACTGTCTTGTGTTCAGATGGAATTTCATGTGTTTAAATTTGTGTTTGTTGCCTCTTGTCCTGTCAGTGGGCACTACTGAGAAGAGTCAAGCTCCCTCTTCTTCAGTCCTTCCCATACACATTGATAAGATCTCCCCTGAGCCTTGCCTTACCTTGCCTTGCCTTGTCTTCTCTTGGCTGAAGAGTCCCAGCTCTCTCAGCCTCTCCTCATGTGACACATGCTCCAGAATCTTAATCATCTTCATGACCTTTTGCTGGACTCACTCCAGTATGTCCATGTCTCTGTTGTGTTGGGGAGCTCAGAACTGGACACAGCACTCCAGACAGGGGCTCATCAGTGATGAATGGAGGGGAAGGATCACCTCTCTCAATCTGCTATCAACACTCTGCCTAATGCAGCCCAGGATGCTGTTGACTGCCTTTCCCACAAGGGCACATTGCTGGTTTATGATCAGCTTGTTGTGCACCAGGACTTGTAGGTACTTCTCAGCAAAGTTGATTTCCATCAGGTCAGCCCCAATATGCACTGGCACCTGGGGTTATTCCTCCACAGGTGAAGGACTTTACATTTCCCTTTCCTGAACTTCATCAGATTTCCCTCTGCCTGATTCTCCAGCCTGTCAAGGTCCCTCTGAATGACAGTACAACCATTTGGTCTATCAGCCTCTCCTCCCAGTTTTGTATCATCTGCAAACTTACCGAGGGAGTCCTCTGTCCCATTGCCCATGTCTTTAATAAAGAGGTTGAACAGTATTGGACCCAGTATCAAACCCTGAGGTACACAACTGGCCTCCAACTGGACTTTGTGTCACTGATCACAACTCTTTGGGCAGGGTCATTCAGCCAGTTTTCAATCCACCTTGCTTACGGATTATTTAACCCATCCTTTGTCAGCTTGTCTATGATGTTAAGGGAGACAGTGTCAAAATCTTTACTAAAGTCAAGATAAACAACATCCACTGCTCTCCTCTTGTCCACCAAGATAGTCACCTCAGGTTGGTTAGGAATGATTTCTCCTTTGTAAATCCATGCTGACTAGTCCCAAGCACTTTCTTGTACTTTGTGTGTTCAGAAACGCTCTCCAGGATGATTGTCTCCATCACCTTCCTAGGGATCAAGTTGAGGCTGACTGACCTGTAGTTCCCCAGATCTTCCTTCTTTCCCTTTCTGCAGATAGGAATGAAATTTTCTCTCTTCCAGGCTTCAGGAACCTCTCCTACTTGCCATGACCATTCATAGATAATTCAGAACATCCTGTCAATGACATCCACCAGCTCATTCAACACTTGTGGGTGCAGCCCGTGAGGTGCTGTGGACTTACATGTATGTGCAGTTTAAGTGCTCCCTGTTCTAGTCCTCTTTCACTGAAGGTAAGTCTTCCTTGCTCCAAACTTTTCCCCTGGTTTCAGGAACCTGAGATTCCTGAAGGCCAATCTTACCAGTAGAGACTGAAGGAAATAAGACTTTTCTGTGTCCTTTGTCACCAGATCCCTCCGTCCCATTCAGCAGCAGGCCCACATTTTTCCTTGTCTTCCTTTTGCTGTTTATGTACTTGCAGAATCCTTTCTTATTGCCCTTCACATCTCTTGCAAGATTCATCTCCAGGTGTACCTTGACTTTCTAACCCCACCCCTGCATGACTGGCTAGCACCTCTATACTCCTTCTGGGTCACCTACCCTTACTTCCATTTCTTGTACACTTCCTTTTTATGTTAGTTCAGTTAGGAGCTTCTTGCTTATCCATGACAGCCTCCTGACATCTTTCTTTAATTTCCTGGACATTGGTATGGACCTTTTTTGAGCCTGGAGGAGGTGATCCTTGAATATCTGTCTCTACTGAACCTCTCTTCTCTCCAAGGCCATATACCATGGGAATCTTCCAAGCAGATCTGTGAAGTGAAATCCTGAAACCCAGGATTGTGGTCCTGCTTTTTGTTCTCTTCCCTCCCCTCAGGATTCTCAACTCCACCATCTCGTGGTAACTGCAGCCAAGGCTGTCCCTGACATTCATATCTGTTACCATTTCTTTCTTGTTTTTAAGTATGAGGTGTAACAAACACCTTTCTTTGTTGGCTCCTGGATCAACTGTGTCAGGAAGTTATCATCAATGGACTCCATTAATTTCCTAGATTATTTGTTCCCTGCTGTGCTGTCTTTCCAGCAGATATCAGGGTGGTTGAAGTCTCCCATGAAGTCCAAGGCCTTTGAATGTGAAGCTGCTTCTGGTTGTTTGAACAATTTTGACCACAAAGCTCTCATCTGGCTACTGCTCTGTCCCAAGGAGGAGCTACATGCATTCCAGCTGCTCTCTCACACAAAGGGCAACTCCTCATCTTTGCCTTCCCAGCTGTCCTTCCTAGAAAGCCTGTCTCTCTCCAACATAGCAATCCAGTCATGTGAGCTATCTCACGACATCTCCATGATCTCAGTAAGGTCATAGACATGTGTGGGGCTAGTATTGCTTTACACGTGTTGTGGTTTAACCCCAGCCAGCAACTAAGCACCACACAACCACTCACTCACTCCACCCCCAGTGGGATGAGGTTGAGAATTGGAAGGATAAAAGCGAGAAAACTTGCGGGTTGAGATAAAGACAGTTTAATAGGTAAAGCAAAAACTGCACATGCAAGCAAAGCAAAATGAGGAATTCATTCACTACTTCCCATCGGCAGGCAGGTATTCAGCCATCTCCAGGAAAGCAGGGCTCCATCACATGTTATGGTTACTTGGGAAGACAAAATGCCATCGCTCTGAATGTCCCCTCCTTCCTTCTTCCCCCAACTTTACATACTGAGCATGACGTCATATGGTATGGGATATCCCTTTGGTCAGTTGGGGTCAGCTGTCCCAGCTGTGTCCCCTCCCAACTTCTTGTGCACCCCCAGCCTACTCGCTGGTGGGGTGGTGTGAGAAGCAGAAAAGGCCTTGACTCTGTGTAAGCACTGCTCAGCAGTAATGAAAACATCCCTGTGTTATCAACACTATTTTCAGCACAAATCTGAAACATAGCCTCATACTAGCTAGTGGGAAGAAAATTAATTCTATTCCAGCCAAAACCAGCACAACACGGTATTCCTGGGCACCAAGCACACAAATGAATATGGGGTTAGTATTGTCTTATATGATATTTCCATGCACTGTGCACATCAAGGACAGCACAGGCACAGAAAGGGAAAAGAATTGGTATGGGTTAAGAAGTCCAGATAATGCTTCCATGGTTCAACAGTAAAAGAGGACAACCTCATCAGGGAAGCTGGAATTCCCTGAGCCTGTGGGCTGGTCCAATTCACTCTTCCAAAGAAGAAGTCATGACCTGCTTCCTGCTAGCCTGCCTGATAACCCTGGCTATGTAAGTCCTTGCACGTTCAGATATTAAGTTTAGCCCAGTATTAGGGAATTACAGGATTTGTTCTCATTTCAACCAGGATAATTGTACTACTGAAACAACCCAGATAATTGTAATAATGATCTGAATTTGTATTTGTGTCTGGTGCAGCCTGCTGCAGTCCAGGAGAGCTCAAAGGGTCTCAACTTGGTACCACTGTTTATAGGGTCATGAGATGATTGACTTTAGGCATCAGCAAATTTCCCTTCTACTTTCACAGCCCATGTTGAAGATTACTAAAATTCTCAAAAATTCCAGTGATGCTGGTACAGATCCCCCTGAGTTACAGCCTAGAGAAGATAGGTCCCAAGGCTGCCAGATGGCGACTAGTACAGCCGAAAAATATGTTCCAAGGTTGTCAGGGCTGCCTCCCTGGTACAGGCAGTGCTGCTCTCACCTCAGCCATGTAAGAGTTTTGATACGGTCAAGGGACACTTAACTGCCAAACTCGTTACACAAAGGCCGAGTTTTGACAGGAGTTACTGAGATTGTAAAGCAGCTTTGCTTCCAATGCTCTGCCAGGTGCACAAGAAGAAAAGGGTGGGAGGGGAATGCACCACCACAGTTTGTTACTGTACTGTTATTTGGTGATAAATTGTTTATCCCTAAAGCTGTTGCTCTGGTGTCTGTTACCATGTCCCAGATTTGTAACTTGGTGGGGCAACCTTAAGTCCTTTCACCCTGTAACTGCAGATACACTTCAGTCTATCAGTTCAGTGTTAACATTCCCAGGTACCATAAACTACTTAGAGATGCACTAATTTTTAACATACTGACCATGTCTGCATAAGGTCCATTCTTAAACACATAATAGTTTCAAAATAAGATATTTGTCTGCATCTACATGTTCTGCAGGGTTTAACCTAATATCTATTATCCTTGTGTTCTGCCTTTGTATAGAACCTGTATATCCTAGGCCAGAAACATAATGGGTCTTTTGGAGATTTCTGTAATTGTGGCATTAATGTTAACAGCAACAGCAGCAACAACAACAGCAACAATAAAAAAATTTGTATGGTAATGAAATGTCCCACTCATTTTTTTTTTTTTCTTTTCATGACAGAGTAACTATGGTTTTAATTTCTTGCACTAAAATAAGCCTACATTTGCCATTTGGAAGGATACAATGGTGGACGGGTGATGTAACAATTTGTCCGTTATTTATGGAAATATTACCACAGTTGCCACTGTTAGCATGTTTCTAAAAGTTGACAGAAAGATATAAACACCTACCTAATAGTGTGGTTCAGAAACCATGTGGCATGTACTGTACAAACCTAAAAGTAGATATTTTGTGCTTGAAGAAAGATAATGAAAATCCCATCTGTCCAGTTGCAGTATTAGTGAGAGCTACAGATTATCAAGAAGAGCAGACCATTGCCTGTTGTTGAAATGAAGGTGATAAAGTATTGTTTTGTTTACTTTTCTGGTCCACACTGATCACACAATTGATCAAATTATTGTAAGTTCTGTGGGAAGATAAGGCTTCAGAGCAAGGAACAGACAGTGTTCAAGGGCAGGAGGAGCAAATCAGAATGCTAATGAGAGCCACAAAAGATATAGATATCATTAATTCCATTAAATTGCCAGAAAGCACTGATCACTTTTTTTTGTTTTCCCAAATCAACAGCGTTAATAAGGATGTATTTGGTTTACATAGTAAGGTTTTGGTAGTGGGGGGGCTAAGGGGTGGCTTCTGTGAGAAGATGCCAGAAGCTTGCCCTATGTCCGACAGAGCCAATTCCACACGGCTCCAAGATGGACCCACGGCTGGCCAAAGCTGAGCCAATCCACGACAGTGGTAGCGCCTCTGGGATAACATAATTAAGAAGGGGTAAAAACTTCTGCACAACAGCAGCTGGGAGAGAGGAGTGAGAATATGTGAGAGAAACACTCTGCAGACACCAAGGTCAGTGAAGAAGGACAGGGGAGGAGGTGCTCCAGGCACCGGAGCAGAGATTCCCCTGCAGCCTGTGATGAAGACCATGGTGACACAGGTTGTCCCCCTGCAGCCCATGGAGGTCCATAGGGGAGCAGATATCCACTTGCAGCCCGTGGAGGACCCCATGCCAGAGCAGGATGTGGATGTGGTCCAAAGGAAGCTGTGACCCTGTGAAAAGCCCATGCTGGAACAGGCTCTGGTTGGGAACTGCAGTCCATGGAGAGGAAAGTATGCTGGAGCCAGTTTGCTGGCAGGACTTGTGACCCCATGGGGGACCCACGCTGGAGGAGTCTGTTCCTGAATGACTATGCCCTGTGGAAAGGACCCGTGCTGGAGCAGTTCTTGAAGAACTGCAGCCTGTGGGAAGGACTCACATTGGAGAAGGTTGTGAAGGTCTGTTTCCCGTGGGAAGGACCCCATGCAGGAGCAGGGGAAGAGCATGAGGAGGAAGGAGCGTCAGAGGCAACATGTAATGAACAGACCACAACCCCCATCCCCTACCCCCATCACTGCTCTGGGTGAGGAGGTAGAGGAGTCAGGAGTGAAGTTGAGCCTGAGAAGAATGGAGACGTGGGGGGTAAGGTGGTTTTAGATTTGTTCTTATTTCTCATTATCATGCTCTGATTAAATGGCAATAAATTAAATTAATTTCCCCAAACTAAGTCTATTTTGCCTGTGATGGCAATTGCTGAGTAATCTCCCTGTCCTTACCTCGATGCACAAGATTTTTGTCATATTTTCTCCTCCGGTACTGTTGAGGAGGGGGAGTGATAGAGCCGCTTGGTGGGCAGCTGGCAGCTAGCCAAGGTCAATCCACCACAAAGGATCACAAAGCTTAAGTCTGTTCTTTTTTTAGACAGCACAAAGGAATCAACTATCCCTATTGAAGAGCTTCCAGCTCTCAAGAGAGTTAAGAGATTTATATATTCAAATAATTTTTAAATGAAAAATAATAAAAAATCAGGCAATAACTCCATTTTGAAGGCATTCTTTAAAGTCACCTCATCATAACATTATGCATCCTGCAGATACCCTGCTGTATCAGATGTGGACTTTAAACACACATGGCTTCTTGGTCAAATCATACAAAGCCACAACAATTCTAAGGGGGGAAAAACAAACCCAAAAAGAGAAGGAGAGAAAAGCAACAAAGAGGAGAGTACTTGTCTACTGTTAGTGACAGTAGTCTATTTCAGTATTTAAATGGATATGGAGTCCCTGTTTTTAAAACTTTTTATTTTCAGAATGTGCTGTACCTCTCAATCCAGGGATCCAATTGGTTACCATAGGAACAGCTGAAGACTTTCAGGTTTTAAAGGCTGAATCTGTAATAGTTTCTATATATGGCTCTAGGAATAGGTCTAGCCTGATCCTCTAAAGGGATGTCTATGACTGTTAGACCCTTCTGACACTCTGCAAAACTACCTATATGCCTAATAATTTTTAAAGAAAAAGACGTGAGAGAAAACCTAGTGATTACAGGAGGAAGGCTATCTAGTTAAATGAAAGACTATTGTGGTTCAGCAAAGCAAATGAACCCAAAAGGAATGCCATAAGAAAGACTCAGAAGAATTAGCAACTTTCTAAGCATATTAATGGGAGATTCTTCTGTTTTCTTAATTTCTAATAAGGTCTTTATATTTTTAGATACTCTAAGTTTTATTTCAGCATCACAATATTCATACTTGGATAATTATGCATAATCTGTTGTACTCACTGGCAGCCGTTGCACTTTTTTACATTTAACACTTTTGAAAACTTGGGGAAAAAAAGCAAATGTGAAGAACAGAAAAACACAAAGGTGCATTCCTATTCAAAAATGTATTTCAGTCTTTAGGGAGCTGTTAGGTTTAGGATTAATGCACTCACCGTGCTAAGGCACCCAAACAGTCTTTGCTGCCCTGACCGGCTTCAGTTGGGATCAGCCTTTGCAGCCCCCTAGAACAAGTCCTCAGTGTTGTTCAGCTGGCATCATCCACTATCTCTGTTGACATAGATGACTTGACCCAAGGATTCCTCACTAGCCTGACTACCCTTCCTTGCTTTTGCATTTTATACTCTTCTGTGCTGGTACTTTCCCCCCTGAATCCTTCTGCACCAAAGAATTCCATCTTAACAACCCCAGCTCTGTAACATTGCCTTTCTTATCTCTCCACAGACTTTCTCACAGCTCTTTCTTAGCAGTGTGAATCAAGGATGGGGAGCTGTGTCTTATCAGAGTTGATCCTTGGAGTCTTGGATCCGCAATCACTAAAATAGGGAGGAAGGGAAAGCTTAGAACAGGTAGGTACAACACTCTTTCCCGAATTATTTATTAAGTAGATGATGGAAAGCACAAGTGAGGAAACAAAGGGGAGGTAATAGTTACCTTGGAGTGGGGATATGAAAAAAAGTACAGCGTCCACTGTTATCTTCAGAAGTATTTGGTCCCTTAGGCCATCACCATAATAAAATCTTTAAAAAAAGGGTATTGTTCTCAAAAGCAAGATGGGATAGAATGTTAGGAGAAAGTAAGGAAGCTGAAAATCACTAAGGATAAAAAAGAGAGGAAAACAAGTTTTTATTTTTGCAGTAATTTGAATGTTATATGTAGATTTTTAGAAATCTAAAATATTAAAGAAATAAACAAATAAACCAAGCTTACAAAACAAAGTGCTAATGATTTATGTCAACAGATCCTGTGACAGACTAACATCATAGTTTTGTGTGACTGCTTATCTATTATTCTGTTTATTCTTATTAAAAAACTGCTGCTTTATGTTTCTGTTTGTGTTCTATGTATGAATCCAGATGAAAACTAGGGAGAAGGATTTGGAAGGATGGGAAATATTGAAATATTCTTTCATAACCGTTTTATCAAAATATTCAATGTGAACAATAAAAATATATGTTACGAGGTGTGACCTATGATTACTTAGTCAAAACTTGGATTTCCTAATTTTTAGCTCAAGCCACTGAGTATTCTGTTGACCACATTGCCCTATGTTTCTTTGTTTCTTTGTTATGTTGTGGCTTACACAGTATACAGAAATGATATTTCACATCCGTCATCAAATCTTCTTAAGGAACACTTTGTTACCTTACCAAAAAATCTTAATATTGCTGATTTTACTTGGACATATTGCACAACATGTTTTCAACTTCTAATTTTTTAAATTATGTCAAGGGACCTTCAGGCAATTCTGAAGAGACAGTAGGGCTTCACAGAGAAATTCCTGAATGCTAATGTTGACTGTTACATTGACGAGAATTCCCGAGGTCTAGCATTGCCCATTTTGTTGTTAGATAGGTCTTTAAATGTTTCTGTGCTGTTTTCTCTGTCTGTAAAAATCTGGCTAGTCTCCATCTGTGGAGAAATTTTAAAATTTTGGGGTTTAGTTCAGCTGCATCAGAATTGTTCATCTGCTTCAACTTGAGTTAGGGTAGGCAGTCACTGTAGGGGTACAAGCATATTACTGTTCTCCTGGACACACAAGCATACAAGAAAAAGTAAGGGTACTTTTCAGGGTAATCATAATGGTGATAGAGAGCACCTGAACAATCACTAGGGTGTAATGGTTCTGCAGTCTTACTCTTCTTTTTTCATGGATCAGCTTTTAAAGCAGCTGTTGCTCTTTTACTCCTGCTATAAATGCCTCCCTACTGCTGCTACCTCTCCAATCAGCTAATACAGTGAAACTCTCAATGAAAAAAAGTGTCTTTCATGAGATTTTCTCACAATATGACTCTTCATGCAACTTTTGATAGAAGACAGAACCACTGGGGTCTGTACAATATCAGCACGGTGAGCATCACTAGCAATAACTTTGCAAGTCTTTTAATTGCTCTTCTTTTACATTGTGATAGCTCTCAGCAGTAGCATCTAGTAACTTTTGAATATATGTAGGCAAAAAAATTTCAAGCAAAGGAACAAAAGAGACAGTTTTTTATACCATTTTAGCTAATACAAAATTAGTTAAAACAACTTCCCTTAAAGAGGGATTGAGCACTTAAGTCCAATAATGAAATCATGAGATGGGATAGTCCCTCTCCCTATGAGAGGGACTGCACTTGTCCTATGTTGTTGACATTTTTGTTTTATTTACATCAGTAAATCCACTAGTTTGGTCCTTTCATAAATTCTTTCTAGGGAACTACTATAATGCTGACTGCCAACTGATTGCAACTAAATAAATTACAAAGTAGGTATGTCCTTGTTTAATGAAAACTGCGATTTTACTCTGAGTTCTCTGTCTATCACCTCAGTCTCTCAGTTTCTTCTCTTTGCCCCAAGCCTAATGTGAGTTCCCCAGGACAAAAAATGACTAATTTTTAAGTAAAGGATGTGGATGTTTTTGCGTTATTTATATATTGCTGAACATAGCTCTGATTCATGACTGAATTTACTTTTGTAGTACAACTGAATGCTAAAAAAACACCATCTTTTAATTTCTTACTTCTATATCTGATGTAGCCACTCATCCATCTTATTGCAATTGAATTCGGAACTTCTTGAAAGAAACATCTCCTGAGGATGGTCTTTTGCCCAGATCTGAGCCTAATTCCTATTCAGACACCCAGTAATTCTTCAGTGTGAAAAATAATGAAGAACAAAACCAAAATCAACCTTCCTTAGGAAAATTCCTTTCTTCTCTTTCCTGAGACAATCATGTAGGGAAGAAGATTAGATTTATCCTTATTATAGACTGTTTCAAAAGGTGTCTGAAGCTCACCTACAGAAAGAGAAACTTTGACAGGTCTTTTGAAGGGGGTGGAAAATTTTTTGTTAGAAAAAAACATCTACATCTTTATCTAAAAGCTGTCAGCAAGTCAATGGATTGAAAACCTCTCCTGCTGGGAAGAAGATGGGCAATGAGACTTGTCATTGAGCTTGTCATTGATTTAATTCATTGACTTCTTGTTGGTGTATGCTAGGGAGGCAGGCAGCTGAAAAAGAGGTGAAAATAATAAAAAGGTAAACACTTATTAGAATTTTATACATGATCTGAATTCAATATATTTGTCACATATATATAGATAGATATCACTACATGGAAATGTCTATATTGCTTATCCATACCTACATGCAGAACTGTCAGATGCAGTCAAAGTTTAAAGAAATGGTCTGTGATAACTTTCTCTCACATAACTTTGTGTGTTGAGTGTCTAGTCTGAACTACACATCTGGGATCTCTCTCTAGACAGTAAAGACAGAGCGGCACTTCTGGAAGGTGAGTCGTTCAACCTACCTTAAACATCTGTCTTCATAGAGAACTAAGTGCTAAGTACTTATCTGTCTCCACTGTCTGTCAAGGGAATCTTAACTATTAGCTTGCACTAGTTACCTAACTTCTTGATGGCCACCTTTAAGTAAGACAAATACTATTATCAGTATCAGCATAGGAATTATACATTCAGCACATATATCTGAGGTAGATATGCTTTTGTCTTCCAGAAATGCCTGTCTCTCTCCATTAATGTTGAAAGAGCCTACATACTTAGCTTAGACTTAACTTTTAGGCATCTAAAGTTCAACTAGATGATTATTACTCCTAGTGGCAAACCACAAAAAAAATCCCCAAAACCTGATTTTGCAGCTGACATTGCCCCTTTAACTAACTTTATTATGGTGTTGGGAACTAAAAGGAAACCATTATTTCATTACAGATATAAGCCCTAGTGTTTGATAGCTCATGCTGACCCAGACAAGCCTATATATTGCTACTCTTTCCTGATAAATTTTTTTATCAGGTTTTCTCTGCCTACTGTTTTTGCCAGCATTACCTGTTTTTGCCTGTTTGTTTTTTTGCATTTTTTTGCATTACAGTTAGGGTGGAATCAAACCAGTTTTGAAAGACCAAGATAGCTTTGAATGTATAGGGCTGTATGGCATCTCTTTTCATATTCAGACATTACCTGCTTTCTAGAAGTGGGTCAGAGATGCCGGTAATCACTTTCACAATAGCTGTGTTGTTATTAGTTGAAAGCTGAGTAATGTCTTTTGTCTATGGTGGATTTACTCAAATAAATTGAGTGCAGGATTACAAATACAGTCTTTATTCATGTCAAAAGACATTATGCTTTGATTCAAATGGAGCCTAATTCTCCATAAAAGACTTTGATCTTGACATGAAAAAAATTATTTTGTTCACTGTAAAATGAATTCTTTTCTAAAGCACTATGAAATCTAAAATAATCAAGAAAATCCAAATAATTTTGTTTTCCCTACCACTATAGTTAAGTAATAATAGCTATGTGCATGTTTTGCCTATATGGACAAACCTTTCTTCTGATCCTCACATTCTGCTCTTCACATCATGCTGTGGCTTAAACAAAGACTAGTGCCCACTCATGAAAGTTGGTAATGGGAAGTGGTGGTTACATCAGTTGCATTACCAGTAAATCAATATCTAAGTACTTAGATATAAAAAATAAAGCATTTTGTCCATGACACAAAGAAAATAAAACCTATACTTTTTATTTCTAAAGAAATAGCTCTGGCTCTTCAGGAATGAGGCATAAGAAAACATTCTGTGCTTATTGATTCTTGAATCAAGAGTGTATTGTATGTTTCAGGTTAGTTCTCTCTCTAGAACCGTTCTCAACCTTGACTTAAATAAATACTTCTTATTTTATCAGTAATTATCTTA
The DNA here is from genome assembly GCF_965183815.1 of Platalea leucorodia. Taxonomy (NCBI): domain Eukaryota; kingdom Metazoa; phylum Chordata; class Aves; order Pelecaniformes; family Threskiornithidae; genus Platalea; species Platalea leucorodia. Next base: position 65,243,413 of record NC_138828.1, on the reverse strand, counting down.
ACAGTAAAAAACCCTGTTTACCTATAGCTTCTGGATTAGCCATTACATCATATCTTTATCTTTGATAAACTAATTAAATTTGGTTTAGTAATATCCTAAAGGGCAAGATATACAATCACTAAACATTTTGAACGCTTCACAAATTTTCAGTAAAATCTGAAGTGTGGAAATAGGTTAGTAAATAGATAGTATAAATGGTAGCTGTTGAGGATTCTAAAGCAGGAAACACAGTTTCTGGAGTATTACACACTACCACAATGCAAGTCAGGAATTATGGTAACAATATAAATATGATACTTTAATAGCAACCACTGGTAGCACTGCCTGCTATCAAAAGGCTAAAATTCTGGCATTCTGCTCAATGAAATCTGTTACTTGACAGTTGAAAAGCCTCCAGAAGCATTAAAATTTGCATAAATAAGTAAATCAGTTAGTATATACTAAGTTATTTATGGAAACTTTTGTATAGAAAGTATATATAAACTCAAGTGTACAGTAGAAAATAAAATACTATACTGTCTTCAAGAACTGAAGTTTGGAAATGCTGACAAGAGCGTTAACCTCTGCACATTTTATGAAAGGAAATAAAATGTTATTAACTGTTATAGAAAAAGTAATGTGAAGTATCTTAGCTGTCCTCTTAAATCTTAAATTATTCTATTAACAAATTAGTTTTTAAATATTGGTTAGAAATACTTTCAATCTTAACTCTTAGAATCCAGATATCCTATTTTGCTCCATTCTGCAACTAGCATATAATCAGACTGCTAAAGCCTGGTGGCTTCAATATCAAAACCATATTTTATGCTGAATCTTGAGTACACTTTTTGAAAGAAATCCAATATTTGATTTAAATATTTCATCATTAATTATCAGGACAGTTATAATATAGTCTAAACCTCACTTCCTTTTTTTTGGAGATCACAACAAAATTAAATAACTCTTCAGCATATCATAACTTTGCCCAAACATTTAAACTCTATCTACTTCTTGCAGTCTTTTGCTTTTTATAGGTCATCAACTCCCAGAAAAGATTTCTGATACACTTGGGTAATCTAGAAAGATCTTCTTTTCTCTTTTACTTTTTTCCACAGCCCTTATAAATACCAAGAGGAAAAAAAATCTCCTGCAGGCAATGTCATAAGCCAATATTTAATATTCTGAAAATCATAAGATATATTACTAAACTCATTTATAGATGACTGAATTTCAGCAGTACTTTCTATAGAGAGTCTTGTGACAACATAAATAAGAATTGCTTGGCAAGGACTAGCTAAATCCTGCTAGTTGTTTGATGTTCACACTGATTTTAAGTTAACAAGACCATTATAAAATAAGTGTGATAATGGCACTAGTGAAAGAAAAAAAGACTGGCAATTAATAGATAACATTTAAATAAAAACAAATTTATTCTGTTTCCATCCATCACCTGCTGACTTCTCTCATCTCATTTATGGTGCCATTTATTGGCAATAGGATTTTATGTTCCTGATCTCAGTGTCATCTTTGAATCAGATTTGCTCTTTAGGAACCACATCACCCTTGTAGTTAAGATTTTACCGCCCTATTTCAGAAATTTAGAAAAATTATGATCTTGGCTCTCCTGGTGAAGAGCTGAATCTTTGTTGATTTATGTAGCATTCTAAACCTGAGACTGCATTTCTGTGGTGCTTCCTGTGCTGAGTTCTCCATGAAGGACGTTCAGTGGACAATGACAGCCTTAAAACAGGCTTTCCCTTATATTCAAGCAGTTGAAAAATTACAGCCTTTGTTATTTTAAAATGGATTTTAAAATATTTTTTTCAGTTCCTTACCATTAAAGAGCAATTTTATTTAATTTCCCGTTACTGATGTGTGAACTCTTAACATACTAGTAAATTCTTTGTGATTTCTTTGGTAGACAAAGGAAAAATAAATGGTATATTTAAAACAATTATTCTCTCTGTTTCTCAGCAAGTCTTAACAAGACAGAACTTCCTTATATATTATTAAATTTCAGCATTAGACTACATATCCAAAATGATGGAATTAAACTTATTCTGAGATGAAAGAGAATGGATGAAGACTAGCATACAGTATAAATCCACAATGAAAACATCACAGTAGACATATCAGAAGACAGAATACTTGCAGTGTGATCTAAGTAATCCACAGATCGATTGCTTCATATGGAATCTACTACCAGTAATTCATACAATCCATGTCATGATTCCTTCTTGAGCTATTTCCAGTTATAGTATTTTTCTGGGTATCTACTAAGTCTGACTAGAGAAATACCGATGGTTTTGTTTTTGTTAGAAAATGTTAATCTGACAAACCCAAAAGTTTCATTAAAAAGAATAACTTCTCTTCAGATGAAAATATAAGACCTTAAAATTTTCTTCTTATCAGCTTTAACTGGAATTAACACCTGAACAAAAGGTATTAGTTGGTAGGGCCTGTAGGTGAGAGTAGAAGCATCCATAGAAACATTCACTCCACAGGTTTGGTTTGGTTTTTTGCTTTTCTTCAGTTCTTTTATTTCTTGCTGATCACTTTCCCTCCCATTCCCCCAGCACAAAGAAGCAAATGAACAAACACACGAATCTCTTGATCTCTACAGATAATTAAAAACACAATGCCAAATGAATTTTATAATAAAATACAAATGTTTAGGTTCCAACTTGTTAAAAAACAACAACTGTTTTTTACTGTTGTTTTGTTTGTTTAATATGAAAGAACTTTAAAACTATTTGAACTGAATTTTCCAACTCGTGAATATTGCAAAATACTGGCAATTTTGTACATTAACGTTTTTCTGTCTTCACTTTTTTCCTGAAGTAACTTATTTCAATACGAATTGACTGATTGATTGCTATCTAGTTTGAAGATTATTTTATAGAGCACATATGTACTTAACTGCAAGTGTTATGACTTCCCCAGAGAAAATATAAATCTCAAAATGTAGCAGTACAGAGCAAAACAGATTCTGAAGAAATATAAACCAATATCTACTCTGCCCGTAATATCCCCTCTGAGAGCCATTCTTTACATAGGGTTTAGCTTGCTCTCACTGCAGCTGTATTATATTTCTGTTTAGTTAGTGCACAATATTTTCTTTTCCTAATACAGAATCTAATGAACAGCAGTGGATGATAAACTTGGACATGTGCCAAAAAGAGGCTTAGAAGAAATAAAAGAAGTAAAGCATCGGTGAAAAACCTGGTTAAATATCATAACCCTATCCCACTCTATGTCCCTGTTGCCAGAGGAACAAGTCCAAACTCAGAATGCATACGCAGACTGATTTGAACGCTGTTTGTATTTTACAGTCAGATGTAAATAGTCATTCAACCTCAAATGTTCCTCTAGTTGGCTTATATAGAAATATCATCAAGGCATTGTTTCTAGAAATCTTGCTTGAATGACAGAAAAGTTAGTTGTTTCTTTTTTGAGGTAGCTTCTGCACGTTCCCACTAACGGGACCCATCACTGAAAATGCACATCTATACTGATGATTAGTATGTCTAGAGGCACAACTTACCTGAGGACATACAGAAGTTAATTAATCATTGAAACTGTAGACAAATCTTGTGTTTCCTCAGTGGCAAATGTGGGTTTTAATTAGCATTTTATTGCATTGCTTGGAAAGGGATAGAGAGAATGCAAATACTAAATAATGCAAATTTAATATACCATAGAGCATATATGGTATTGCTACAATTCAGTGAAGACTATTAAAAGTTCATGAATTTTTAAATATTGTTTCTCTGTTTGTTAAACTGTCAGTTAAAAAGTATGATGGACTTGTTCCATAACTTCAGCTGATCTTGGTAGGAATTCAAAGTCCCTTCCTGTGTTTTGAAACCTGCATAAGACAATAACCAGTCTGAAGAATTCATATCATATTACCATTCTGTGTAGCATCTCAAAGGTACTCCTGAATATCTACTATTTCTTTCACAGTTGATAGCTCCAAAGGAGGGATGTCACAATCCCCAAACAATAATATCCCTAAATACATTTATGTCGCAGTCTTCCCCAAAAGATACAGAAGTTCTTGTAACAAATACCACTAATAAACTCTGCAATGCTTGCATGAGTTACAAGCTGCGGTAAGCCTCGATCTCTTTAATGGAATTTTAAATCATGATCAGGCAGAAACTTATGACAGCTTCTAAGAAGCAATTCCAAACATCCATGAGAGCATAGGCAGAAAATATTTAATGTCATCATAATTTGGATATCACTGAAATACAAAAAGATCCAATAGTGGTGGAGTGGCAATAGGCAATTAATCAGCCTTATATTAAAAAATAAATTATTGGAAACAAAATTTTGCATGTTATGACTAAAGTTATGGTTAAACAGATGGCTATGACAAAGATTTAAGCTGTTGCCTTTTAGATGAGTTATAGACTAGAAAAGCCAATATGTGAAAAGTGTGATAATCTACCCTTGAAGTAACAAATCTGTTTACCAGTCTTTCCAAATCATAACATTGAGCAAGGATCTCAACCTGGTAATATTTCTTAGGTAATAAGAAATATTCCATTAATAGATTAAAAAATGTGTCCATAGGCAAAGCGGAACACAGTATAGGCAGATCTTTTGTTCAGTCAGAAAATGTTTGAAGGAAAAAAAACCCAAACTCAAATTTAATTTAGGTTGATTTTTGTGTGATTGTTAAATTTTCAATCAGTATCATATAAATAGTGACTGGAGTCTAGCTAAATGCCTTTGCACAAATAATAGACAAACAGACAAGGTGATTTATCAATTTAACAATAAATGACATCTCTACAGCCACAAAAAGCAGGTGATACCCTTAAAAAAAAAATCAGTGGCAGCACTTTAGCAAGAAAGATCTGTTTCCTTCTATCATTTCTCATTCCTATTCTGTTAATGTACTATAACACCTGGGTTAAACTTTGTGGAAAGATTATTTTCTATTTTAATGTTCTTAACATTTTGAACTATATAAAAAAGGAATCCAAAATGGCTACAATCTCAAGATATTTTAAATACCTATTTATTTTAAATACCTATTAAAATACACAAAAATGCACAACTTGTCCTGAGCATCAGGCATTAAATATACTTTAGGCCCATTAACATTTTACATTGTTCTGTATCTCTTTGGATTTCCCTTCAAAGCTTCTATCTGTTTTGATGTTTAAATATATTATGAAATGCATTCATTATTTCAGGAGCAAGTCCCCTTTCATTGGAGTTACATTAGGATGCTCAGCTGTGACAGTACTTTGACGCTGAAGCTATACACTGATACTTAGAAATGTAACATGGGAAAATATCAGAAAAAATGTCTCAAGCTTGTAGCAATGGAGTCTTTGAGAAAGGTGGTATCTTATTTCCTTCACTTGTACTGGTATCCCTACTGTTTTGGGGCTTTTTCTACTTCTAATCCAATTAACCTGTCTATTGCTAAAGACAAAGGGAGTGCCATCATTTCCAGGTTAGAATGCTTTCCGTTTGAATTCATTTAAATCTTTTGAGAATTATATGTGACACAGGCATTTTAAGATCTGTGTTGATGAGAGAGTAAAAGACCATAGGAAAAAAAAGCCTATAGAAAATATTCCTGTGATGTCAGTATTGAATTGCATACAGAATTGGATTGTGTTTCTTTTCTATAGGTCATAGATCCAAATTAATATGCTGAAGCTTAAAGAAATGAAATGTTTCAAGTACCAATATCCTACATGGTGCTAATGGTATCTGCCATACGGGCACACCAAGAATTAAATTAATACCTGGAATTTGTCTGGTTTCATTTGTTTGAAAACTCATTTGCAGTATGTGGCACCTGGCAATCTGCCTGATTCCTTCGAACCTGTAGTCATTCATTACATATGGCTTGTTTCCTAATGGTGCCTATTCAATCAGAATTTGTAGTTCTGAAATGCTTTACATTCCTCAAGACAAATGAGATACAGTGCCTATAATACATATTTCTTTACTCACTCTTAGTCAAAGCTGGATACTTGGATACAATTGGATACTTACTTGGATACAATTTTGTGAAGGGTTTTTTCCTCCCTCTCCTTCCATCATGTAGCCCCTGCCCTTAAGCAGTGAGGGTCCATCAACCTAATTCTTTTCTACATCATACCTCTGCTTTATATTACTGCATATGTTCTTAATGATTTTCTTCTTACAGTCCAGCACATTCAGGATCTTCCTGCTGCTTGTTAAATGAGAACTCTGTTTGTGTAATAACTGGCAAAATCAAATTAAGAAGGTAGAAAACAGAATTACATTTCTATTCTGTTTGACTGATATCAGAACTCAGTGCAGTTCGCCTCTATGTCCATTTTGGTTATTCTGAGTTATACAGGGCAGTAGAAGTACCAACCACCGTTCTAAGGTATATCTAAATGCATGCAAATATTCTCATTAGTATAGGATCTTTACAGTTTTATTTTTATCCATTATTATCCATGTTTATCCATTTATTTCTGAAAGGAATTAAAAGGACTTGTTCCTTAGCTCAAAAAAAAAAAAAAGTGTACTTTTAGTTCTTCAGGATCCAGCTATGATGTTTAATGCCAAATTAACCAAGAGCAATGTCCAAAAGAAAGTATACGCATGTATATTTTTCAGTTATACTTCCATGATTGTACCTCTCCAGAAGTTGCTGAACAGCTTGTAGGAAAGATGTTGGACCTGCCACCTTTGATGTTGATCACAGAATTGTATTTATGTTGTAAGGGCTCTCTGGAGGTCATCTAGTCCAACCTTCTGCTCGAAGCAATGCTAATTTCAAAGTTAGATCAGGTTTCTCAGGGTCATATCCAGTTGACTTTTGAAAATCTGTAAAATGAAGATTCCTCAGCCTCTTTAGACAACGTGTTCCATTACTTCATCCCCATCACTGTGAAGTGCTTTTTCCTTCAGTCAGACTTTCCCTTGCTGCAGCTTGTTACCATTGCTTCTTGTTCTTTTGCCACGCACTTCAGTATCTGGTTCCAGCTTTTTAATATTATCCCCTGCCTCCTCTTTGGACCACTGTAATTAGTTTGCTCTCCCTTAGTTATCCCTACAGGATAAATAAACTCAGCTCCTTCAGCTTCTTCCCATATTACATGTGATCCAGGCTCCTGACAAACTTAGTGGTACTCCACTGGACTACACTTTGTTTATGTGTCTCCTACTGGGACTCTCAAATCTGTACAGTGTTTCAGATTTGACCTCATGAATGCTGAGTAGAAGGAAATAAGCATTTCCCTTCAGCTGTTGTTTATGTTCTTGTTAACACAGCCCAGGAGGCAATTATCTTAAGCACACATTGCTGACTTGTGCAGTTTCTTGTCCACCAGGACTCATAGAACCTTTTCTGAAGAGCTGCTTTCTAGCCAGTCTGCAGCCTGCATTAATGCATAGAGTTTTTCTGTCCCAGATGCAAGACTTTCACATATCTGCTGAATTTCATGAGGATCCTGTTGGCTCATTCCTCCATCTTGCTAAGGTCCTTCTACATGGCAACCTTGCCCTCCCACATATTAATAGCTCCTCTCAATTAGGTGTCACATGCAAACACGCTAAATGTGCAAGTGATCTGCCAGACAGAAACGAGCATATACTTTGGGTACAATTCTCTCCATTTTTAGGTTTTAAGGAATAAGACCTTCATCTCTTATAGCTAGGTCAACTTTATGTACATTTCTAACATTGCAAGCGTACCCCCTGCAATCACCATTTATGTCCTGGACAGGCATATACCTAATCATCACTTTGGTTCAACAGGACTTCCTAAATCCTAAAAGAGGATCCTGCTAGTAAGAACACTGTACTTTCTTTATATAAGCAGAATGATCCTTGTGGTGCTGTCACAGATAATGCCTAATGATTGAACGTCCCTCACACTGAGCAAGTAACACCCAAGAGACCACCAGCCAGCCTCCCCCTCTATTAGTTTTTGGTGCAACAGCTTAATCTTCCCAGAAACAAAAAAGTAACCAGCAAACATTCCCTTAATGTTTTGGATCAGTTTCTATCTTGCATATTCATTTGGTAGCTACCATCCTCTCAACATACTGTTGCCATAAGTAGTTGGTCTTAGGAGTGTGGTGACCCTATCCATTCTTTCTTAGTAATAAATCCTGTGGAAATCTTGTGCAAAAGGGTCTTATGTCACTATACATCAGTATTTTTCCTGTTTTTGTAAAAACTACTTTCAGTAAAGTTAACAAATATGCCAAGTTATTTCAGAACCACAATGCTACCCTTGACATTCCAAAAATTAAACAATAGCTGTGTTTTTTAAAGAATGAATTGTGTCATGATAATTTATACAAAATCAAAGTCTAACTAACTTCTGAAACATGCAGCTTTTACAACTATCATTCACTCTCTGAAATTAAGAAGAATATTTTTTATTAACGATGACAATGACAGATCTAAGGGTGTGAATTTTAATGAGAAAGTAAAATAATGTTTTGAATATAATAAAATATGCTATTAATATTTTTTTCAAATTCTCTATACTGTATCTTAAAGTGTTTTATAATTTAAATTCTAAAGTGCTGGAAATTATAAATAAATGGGCAAATAATGCCCATTTATTTAAACAATGGGCAGACTCTTCAATAACTGAAATTGGTAAGACCTTCTCTGGTTAACTCAGGATCAAGTTGGTAGTCCTTACCTAAGAGCAATATATTAAAATCTTCCTATTTTACACTTTATTTTTCTTACTGAGTTTAATAAGTTCAGTACAACCCATCAGGTCAAAGGGGAAAGTGATTTTTAAACTAAAAGGTTAAGAAAGTACTGTAGCTGTCACTGCACATATTATGGAAATATCTAAGCACTTTGGGGCAAAAGCACTTTATCTGACTGAAAAGGGAGGGAGTCAAAAAGTCAAACCAGGCAGACACAAACAGCTAAACTTAATTTAACACCATATGTGAAATGAGAAATACTGACTAGCATGTCATGAAAAGAAAATGCCTGAGGTAGTCTCTTGGAATAGAAGTCACTTTACTTACCAGTAGTGACTTATCCAGAAGAGTTTCATGAGGTTTTTACTTTATCTCCACACTGAAAGATCTACAGAAGGATTGTTGGTCTTAATACTTAATATACTAGATACTTAATATAATAAAATTTCTAATTTATGGAAATTCTAGATTCTGGTTTCTTCAGTTCATGACTCATCTGCTACCTAAAAACAAAGTTTAGTGAAATTCTCATCCTGCTTTTGTGTAGGTAAGGCGAAATCTAAATATATTTTTTCAAGAACACTGAATTGTCATGCTCTATGGGAAATTTTCTATGCTTTTTACTGTTCTTTGAAACTCCCACATAAAAATGGGCACAAATGGTCAGTGAGACACCTTACAGGAACATTATGAGTACTACAGGCATACATAGTATAGCTAGTTCTTATGCCTCTGTTCCTAATAATTCTTTTAAGGAAGACATATCAGAGGTATGTGGTTAAGATCCTTGTGCTGTGATTATTTCTGGTTTGTATATTTACTGTAATTTTTCAAGTCTCTAAGTTCCTCACATTTCAATGTAGAATTTATTATCTTCGCTATTATCAAGAGAGGGAAGTATCAGAATAAAGCATGCAAATTACTATTATCAATGTCTCCTCTTTCTTTCCTCTCTCCTTAGCAAGTATGATGCCTCCCCAAAATGACTAGGAAGCAGCTTGCTTCCAGAAAAGGTTCTGTGCAGCTTCAGCTTGAAAAGGCTGTTAGCTGCAGAATCTCCTGATGGATGTTCTGCTTTGAGCATACCAGTTCTTTGGGCTTCCTCATTATGAAAAAAGAATGGATCTTTGGTGCAGTTCAGGCCACGTATTCTCCATATTAAGAAACACTTTTTCTTGAGGATCATTTTTATAAATATCACAGATTAAAAGTTAGGTCCCCATCTTAGACCATTAAAAAGATGTTCAAGTATTCTGAGCAGACATTATCATGCAACTCTTATTGTATTTGTCTGTAGTCTGGTATTTACCTTTTAGTCACTAGATCACTGTTGTTTTATAGAAGTCAGATAACTATGTGATTAAGAACATATCCTATTCCAGTGTGAACTACAACAAATGACTTTGCTTGCCAATGCTTAATCAATGAACGTGACTTACGGCCAGAATGTTTATCAGATACGCTGGGGAAAAAAAAAAAAAAAAAAAAGAAAAAGATTGTCAACAAAATAAAAAAAACTTGGAGAAATCAATGAAAATGTCCTCATCAAATGATCCTTGAATTAAACCTTGTGAATATCATACAACTCTTTTTCTAGGGTTGCTTTAAAATGCAAAAAGTGGAGTACTTTAGGGGATTAACCATTTGTATTCAAACTTTCAATGAATGGGTTTTATTCTTTTCAGATTGGAAGGAGAGGGAATTTAGCTCAATATACACATAGTCTCATTGCTGTATTTCTGACATATAGGAAGTCTATTCAGCTAACATGCAACCCACAGGAAAATTGACTATGACATCTTTCTGAATTATTTCATCAGAGAAATTGATAATAGAAGTTAAGCACACATATTTCCACAGACTGTTGTGAAAATACTTTGATGTCTCTGCAGTTAATGATATACATATTCCATCACTGACATTTGTCAATGTCCTAGATTTGGCAGCATCAGTACCATAATTATTAACAATCTAGAATATTTTTGAAGTTAAACAATAGGTTTATGTTTACACTTAAAATGGTTATTTCTCTCAGTTATGGTGAACCAAAATATATTTCTAATGAACATGTAAATGTGTCACTACTTGTAAGGCAGGAGGCACCTTAAAGGAGGCTGAAGTGCTGAGGAAAGTGAGAGAGTGGAGAAAATATTTTTTAGGTCTGTTACATCACACTTTATTTACAATTCTTCTTAAGGAGACTTTTAATAGAACTTCATTTCTAGAACTGTGTCTTATGGGAAATCTTTATGCTTTTCCCCGGAGAGTGAAAATAACATTGGAAACAAAAATTGCAGTTTCCCGCTGCCACCACAATCAAGCATTTACTTCACTGCTTGTGTTATGCCAAGAAAAAACATTTTATTTCAGCACTGAACCATATCTATGATCTTTTCATCAACCATTTTCATTTCATTGTGTGGAAGTCCATTTTGAGAAACATCTTTATTCTGTGAACAACAAATAAGATTTAAAAACAAAATTCTCATTCTTATTTCTATGAAGGACTTGTCCTTTCTATTTTTTTCAAATATTTTCTTTACCCTGCCAAAAAATCTACTAATTATATTATCTTTTTTTCAGTGTTATCCTTTTCAACTCATTTCTGCAAATAGTATGTAATATTCTTAAGCAATTTATTTAGTGTTTAGACTGTTTCACTTTATTTTCGGACATAGTTTACAAATGGCGTGAGAGATGTAAAACACCTGAATTAAAAAAAAAAAAAAAAAAAAAGTTATTTGATTCATAACTTACCTAAATCATTCTGTTAAACTTGTGTTGAGGGGAGAATCAGAACAAAATAGTAGAGAAAAATCAACAGCGTATTTTGAAATACTGATGAAAAACTCTGGTGTCAAATAGTAGGTGGTTGTACAGATGGCAACAATAGTGTTTCAACACATAGATGTAATCAGATTGATTATACAACACTTGTTTTTGGTCTGCAGATGGCAGTCAAAATAAAAAGGAATTGCATATCACAATATGAAAAATATACTTAATGTCATAGGACTTCGGGATATACGAATACTCTCGTGATCAAAATGTGTACCATGAAGAACTACTATTAAAAATTCCACTAGTTGCTACATATTTTCTGCCACAGTGTCTCTAGTTATACCAGCTTTCTGATAAGACAGAAGTAATAAATCTGATACTTCTTACGTTAAAATGTTGAGGAATAAATGTTATTAGAGTGATCTTTTTTTGTCTTGGGACATTATTCACTACTTTATTACCAAAGTAATCCTTACCACAAGATTCTTCATCCTGACACACACATTCATTCTTCCACCATGTTTGACTCTTTGTAAAACATCCTCTGTTTCTTAGTTTCCTCACATATATAAGAAACTTTATTTCTTTTCCAGTCGTACACACATTCAACACAAAATTTACAGAAGATTCTACACAAAAGAAAAAAAACTCCCAAACTTATCATTTTAATACGCAAAAGTTGCATGTAGTCATTTCTGTTACGGTTTGTAGAGGATGGCAGATGAACAGTAAAGCAGTAAAGCTTGGAAGCAAAAAGCACAGGTATGTTGTTTCAGCTTTTGGTATTCTAGAGCTACCACTAATCACATATCAGCAAAAATATTGTGCAGTCACTACTAGAGAAAATAAATCTGAGCAATGGATATTGATATTCAATTATCTGTTGATATTCTACCATATTTGTACAAAAGGAACTTCTGTTACATACCTCCTTGCCCCAATTTGCAAACTTCAAAAAATTTGACTATAAATTTTAAAGCACAAGCATGTGGTCTGATTTGGCTTCCACACCATCCAGAACATGTATACAGAGAAAATAAATGTATTGGACATTGTTTAAAGACCAATATAAGCAAGGTGGGTTTGAGTAATTTTGGGGTTTGTTTGTTTGTTCATTTGTTTGTTCATTTTGTAAAAATGGAGATGCAGTATTAAGATCAAAACAAAAATTTGAAATTTATATTTCATGTAAAAAAAGGGGGTTCCTGGGTTTGTCATCACATTACGTCACAGTATGTACACTGGTTCCCCAGTAATAGTGCAAAACAAGTACTTGTTATTGAAGTGAGAATGACAGAACTATTAATCTCAGATTAACGCAAACTAACCTATTGGTTTTCTTGCTTAACTGATTTTTAGGCATAGGAATGCAGTAGATATAATTTTTTTCATTCAATACCTGAAATGGTACTACACAAGAGAATATAATTAAAGTAATAGAGACTGGCCAAACATCTTTAATGTGGAAACTAGATAAAAGAGAAGCAGAAAGAGGTAGTGTGGAAAGAGGGACTTTCAGGCTCAGATGAGAATACTGATGAAGTTCCTCAAGATTAGTCTTGGGACCAATCTTGGTTAATAAATTCATTAGTTATATTGAGATAGAAGAGTGTGAATACCACAATGAAAGCTGATAATAACAAAGTTAAGTGATATTGTTAATATAGAACATCAAGAAATAACTGGCTGACATCATAGAGAAATAAAATAATAAAAATGGCCTGAAATTCAATTATAAATAAATTAAATACAAATTCAATAAAATGAAACCTCCGTCAGGACTAATAACAAGAATTTTTACTGTGAGTGTGTAACTCACCTTCTGGAAACAGCAGATGAAGAGAAGATATAGGAGTACTATCTGATCACAGTTTCACTTTGTAAATTGTGGGATGCACCTGTTTGGCAGGAAAATGCAATTCTATGATGTAGGAGCTAAGTTTTATACAAAATAGGGCTGAATTATCTCCAGGATAGACAGGAAAATACTTCTGTCATTTTTTCAAAGTGTTTCTGAGCTGTTTTCTGGTATTCTTCTTTGGAACAATCTGTCCAATTCTTATTTAATTTCCTAAGAAAATTAAGTTCTTAGGAACAGTGATAAATTATGAAAAAATTCTCAGACATTCTGAAAAAACTTTCCGGTATGAGGATGCAGTAATAAATGAATAAATACATAAATAAAACAAGTTAATCTTTAGTTTGAATACCTTATGAAAGTAATGTTATGTCATAGTAGTATAAAATTATGAAAGGGCCAAAGCAAATGGTCCAGGTTATATTCTACTTCTATAGTCCTATGTCTATAAAGTTCTTTAGACTCTTTGAACTCCATTCTTATGGTCTTCAACTCTAACTGAATTTAAAAAAAAAAAAAAAAAAAGGTAAGCTGCAATTCTTTAAATACATCTTGCAAAAATCATACTCAGTAAATATATGAAATATTATTTTAGCAATTTCCATGATAACCCTATTGACATCATATTAAATGATTTTTGTGAATTGTGGATGTATGCAGTTCTACATCTGTTTTTTCTGTCAGCTTCCTTAACAGACAAAGAGGAAATTGGAATTCATGTAAACTGATGCTGCATCAACACAGGTACAAAGAAAAGGGCACAATGAAGTAGTATTTATACATTAGTAAGGCCAGATGAGGATCATGGTCAATAATGACAAAATTATGATATTATGTACAGTAATTTAAACTGATATAAGTGAACACAAACAATGAAATAAGCTGTATATAAAACTAGGATACCAAGTGTGCATTAACAAATTTAGTAAAAGTGAAAGCTTTGAGGGATTGGATTTGGTGCTTTTTGATTGTTACTGGCAGTTTCCATAAATATAATAATTACATAAATATAATCATTTCACATCAAATTGAAACTTAATAATTCCTAAGAAAATTAATCTCGTTGCTTTAAATATGAGCATTATCATAATAAAAAACCCCAAATTGTCACAGTAAGTAAAGCATTTGCCTATACAGAATTTCCCATAGTTAGCTATTCCATATACATACACACTCTTCATATGTTCACACACATTAAGTATAAAACATATACTAAATGATGTATTTATACCCCTTCTATAAATATAGTTGCACAGACTAAATACACACACACACAAATAATGATATATTTACATATATATCAAATACAGTTGCAACTATAGGTGCTTTTAACATGTTTAGCTGTTTCAAACAGTCTGATGGAAAGCTTTTCAAAGCAGCAAGGAATCTTGATTCATTATGAACTTGTTTCAGTGGGAAAAAAATAGTGTCCATGCAATTCTCCAAATCCTACTCATAATCCTGTTAGTAAGGAACATTTCTTTTTAAATTAACATCTCACACCGTTAGCCTTCTACTAAAACAACAGTCCCACAAGAGTAAAAACAGTGTTTCACCACTGACTTCAGTGGAAACAGAACCTATATATTTTATTCAGAGACAATCTAGGTGTTTTACCATCTCCTACATAGATAATTCACAAAGAAGAAGTGTGTTCAAGAGGCCATTCACATGTTCAAATATTTTAATGTGATGTAGTGGTCCATCAGAACAAAAAACATGCTATATCTGAAGAATATTCAAAATAGTCGCAGATAATTAAAACTAGATTTCAAAGGAAACTACATGCCTAGAAGAACACTTAAAAGTTATATGTGAATTAAAAACTGTTGGAAACAGTCCTAAATCAGAGACTGAGTAAATCAAGCTGGATATCTAAAGAACGGGATTTGCACATTCCAGTAGTCAAAGGACTTTACAGAGCTCCCATAATATCCAGAGGCACCCGAGTCACCTTCTCCAGAGTGGATTCTTATAAAGAACCTAGACTCTTGAAGCTGAATGCACAATCCAGGTTTTCATGTCCCATGAAATTCCAACATAAACTCTCCCAAACTCTTTTATTTCTTCAAAGAAAAAGAATACATCATCATGAATATTTATTTTTTTTTAAGAATTGGAACAACTTCACAGAGGAGACTAAAAGAAGACTCCATGCAGAGTATCCACGTACCTGACAATAAGTGCTGCTATCCCTGCTTATGGAAGGTATATCTGGTTCTTTTTAATTCCCAGGAACACTGCTGTTGCTACTGCATTTAACATAATTAGTACTACCTCTGCTAAAATATGATTCCAATTTTTTCTGTGCTGGTTGATTTATTCAAATGCCCCCTAGACTGGGCAAAAAAAGAAAGACACAGTCTGAGGAACTCAGAAGGGCTTAGACAGGGGCTGAGCTAGGGCTCAGCAGCAAGAGTAAGAATTCTCAGGTGCTGTACTAGATGCTCAGACATTTTAAACCTCCAGGAAGTCTTGTTAATCAAAATATTTGCAGTGATAGCCAGCTACTCAAAGATATTTAGGCAATTCACTCTCAACAAAATTAATATCTTTGAGGATCTGGATTATAAGGCCATCCACCAGATCAAGCATCAAAAGGTCTGAATAGTTCTGAAGGTACTGAAAGGACAAGACAAAATGGCGGTTAGGCACTTGTACAGAATGAGTCCTTAGCCTTTCCCATCAATAACAAAACCAAACAAGGGCAAAATTCCTCCTTTCCATTTCTAGTAATATTTGTCACATTAGTAGGAAGATTTAATATAAAGTCTGTGAATGGAAAAAGCCCAGAAGACAAGAACGGCAAGTAGAAGACAGCACTGGATTGCAAAATACCCTGTATTATCTGTGAACTGCAAAATGCCCCTGCAGGAAAAACACTGCACTGGGGCTTCAGAACGACAAGATGATATGAAAAGAGAAAGACTATAAAATGTGATAGGCAGGGCTGTCTGTAGGCACTTTTGGTTGCCAAGGAAGCTTGCAACATTCAGAGTGTTCCCAAGAGAACATTTTAGTCACTCATTTAACATAAGCTGTGGATAGAGTGTGATGGTAACAGTGACAAAGCTGTGCTATCAGGGAGTTTGTTCTCTCACCTAACAACATACCTCCTGCCTCTGCCAGTAGTCTGTCCTCCACAGTCTAATAAAACACTAAATGGAGCTTACTTAATGTCGTGTTCTTTTATGTTTATTTACAATGGGCAACTTAATATGCTTAAAGTCAGACTAGTGTTTTCTTCACAGTACTCTTCTTGAATAATTTCGTATTTTTTTTTTAAGAAAATACCTATATTTTAAAAATACACTCTATTCTAGTCTATTAATGATTTCCAGTACGGTTTGCTAGTAAATTGAAACAGTGTATACTTGTGAGGGTTTTCTTTTTTAAATAATTTACCTATTCATCAGTGTGTAGTTAATGCATCAAAAATAAAAAAAACTGCAAATATTTTTGTGACGTTTCCAGTAGGACATAGTAAAACTGTCATGAAAGAAAATGTAATTATCTACAATATATGTAACAGGTAATTAGATTCTGTGTAATGAAATATGAATTCATTTTATTTAGATGAATTTAAAAACACAATTAAAAGTTTGGATAGGAAATAATTGGTATACTTAAACTTTTGTTTTGCAAAATGATGAATGGTTGACTTAAATTGCAGGTTAAAAATTGTATTTATTTTCTCTCCTATTACCTTTAAGTCAACTAATACCTTTTGACATTAACACAATTTTCCAAAACAAAAGTACAAAAGGAAATTAGAGCTACCCATTACAAAGCATAAAACAACATTTGGGGGGAACAAAATACTATTAACAATTAAAATATGGTAACAATTTCTATTTTTCATATCAGAGAATATTTCTGCAGGTGGATACAGATGTAAGTCCCATTAATAAAAACCAAATCTCTCACAACAGGGATCCTGTTCTATTAGTTAGTCTCCTAGGTGTTATAAAATAACAAATAATAAATATAAGTAAGTGTATTACAGAATTAGAAGAAGAGGCCCCTAGGGAGGACCTCAGAAGACGATGTGGTCATAAAGTAGGATTATTTATATTCAGAATCAAACTTGAGAGCATCCAATTAATTTTCCCTTAAAGCCCTTCTATTTAAGGATATTTCTCTGCACTGCCATGTAGCCTATTCCGCTCTGCACCAACATTAAAATTAGACCATTTTTTCTTACTATCAAACTAAAATATTCATTTTCATTTAGTAAGCTGGTATCTTTTTCTTTTTTCTTTTTCTGCTAAGATAACTCCTTTTTAAGGACAACTTACATTTTGGAAGGTTATTACTATGCCCTCATTTTTCTCTCATTCTGTACATCACCCT
This sequence comes from Platalea leucorodia, assembly GCF_965183815.1. NCBI lineage: Eukaryota > Metazoa > Chordata > Aves > Pelecaniformes > Threskiornithidae > Platalea > Platalea leucorodia. The sequence continues at coordinate 65,225,758 of NC_138828.1, read as the reverse complement.
TTTTTGCAATGTTAACATCCAGTTCCTTGAACCTTTCTTCATTGATTACATTTCTGAAAAAAAAAAAAGGGAAACAACTAAGGCGCCTTTGATTTTTCTCATTAGTACTGTACTCTGGCAATCCAAATCATGCAGATTCTTAATTACAGCAGTATGTCCAATGGCACTCTTTGATGTCAGACAGTCCCAGACATATGGGTGCATGTCCCATTTGCTTATTCAGAACACATGTGGTATGGTCAACATATAATAATAATGCCTATTTTGACAGCGCCAGTGACTAAACGCAAACAGAAATGTTATCCTCCACATGTGATACAAAATGCTTCTCAAGTGTATGTGAATCTTGGAATGTAACTGCCTTTTTTGTAACAGCAACACATAAAATCTTGTTTAATTTGTGGCCCTACTGCAGTTGTACATTTTTTTGGCAGCATTAATGCCTAGACAGACAATTTCATTTCATATTTGTACACATTTTATTTATGCATCTTAATTGTGACATTTCATACTTTGTTTTTATCGATGATTTCAGATCAGTTTTCCATTTTCTCAAGATCACACTGAATTCTGATCTTCCAAAGCACTTATAACCCCTCCTATCTTGACGCCATCTGTACACATTATTGTATATCAACATCTAATTCATGAATGAAAATATTAAACAGAATCAGTCATAGAACAAACCCTGGAATGACCTCACTTGAAATCTTTCCAACAGACAGTGAATCAATAATAAATACTGACTGTACGTTCCCACCCAACTGTACACCAATTTTATACTGATAGAATATGAACCGTACCTCTTGAGGTTGCTCATGAGATCATGTTATATAGGAGAGTCCCCAAATCCTTACTATGATCTTAGTAAATATCCTAGTCTTTTCCTCCCCCTCATTCATTATCCTGTTAGCATAACAGAAAGGAAACTGGATTGATATGACATAATATGTTCTTGACCGATAGTAGGTGCTTTTTACGACTTACATATCTTCCAGTTATTTAATAACACTGCTCCACAGACCTTGTGAGGAAAGCGGTTTGGTTACCATTCTATTTTTTTTTTTCAGTTGTCTTCTCTCGTTTTTATTTCCCTTTCCCTCCAATTTTACGTGTCTGTTTCTTTCTTTCAGAAGTTCTCAGACATGATCACAGGTTCAGATTTTTTCAATGTTTTTAACGTAGTGTTGGTTTCTTTAGTTCCTCAGTTCATCAAGCACTGAAGACTTGAACTAAAGTATTTCTCAATATCTTCTTTCCATATTCTGGCCTACAGTCCTATTTCTGTGCTAAGATTAGTATTATTATGTGTTTGGACACAATTAATTTTGTAAAGACTTGAAACAATTTCTATTTAAGCCTTCTTTGTTTAAATCATAATTTGTTCTCTTTCCCATAAGTAATTAACCTATATATTTTACTTTGTTCTATAATACATTCATAAAAATTTCTTTTTATCTTTTTCTTCCTTTAAAAGAACTCATTTTGTCTCTTAGTCTTTCTAATTTTATCCCTTTTTTGTAGAGGTACATTACATAATGAAAGCTGTCCACTAAGGAACATGAGTTATGAAGAGCCACATATTGTAAATGTAGTGAAAGCCAAACTATTTAACTGGACTCTCCATTTGAGTAGGATGATGGAAGATGTGTCTGTGAGAACAAAGAATAGATTCAAAGAGAATGGAAAGAAAAAGAAAATAAAATTGCAGAAGAACCCACGTTCAAGAAAATCTCTGTTATCTACAATGGCAAGCACGATTCTAAAATCTTATTACTCCTCTGCTGTGAGGAAGTATCTGTGAAATTTATGAGCAAATATCATCAAATTTCCTCCTCTTCTTCTCCTCCGTGTAACTGATGAACATGCACTACTACTGCATTCTTTTAAGGAACAGATGTCTCTGTGATGGATGGAAAGCTTCCAACCTTAGTAATAACATGTAGCAGTGGTAACTATGTTAAATTTCATAGGCAGACGTGGTCTTGTTCAGCGCATGCTCCAAATACGTGTGAAACCTTGTCAACACACCACTTACCACTAACCTCTATGTTCGCAAACAGTGCTAAGGTGGAATATATTTGCTTCTTCTCAGAGCTTTGTTAACTCTGCTCATTGTTCTTGGAGAGTAAACACACATGGAGCTCACACGTATATAAAGACATGGAAAAACATAAAATAGTTAAGAAGTCTGTTTTTTCTTGTGACTTTTCAAAGACATTTTCAATTACTAATCCCTTCATGCATACATAAGTTTTAATAAAGATTCTTAAATTTGAAAACAAAACTTCAGATGCTATTGAAATGTCAGTGTTAATGTTTGTTTAGAATACATGCTTTGATTGATCAAGATCAGGTAAACAGGCAGCATAACCTGTACTCAGGCATACTATATTTTGAGTTGGGTTTGCATGTAATTGCACTTATCAATTTAATGTATGCTTTACATATGGGAATTCTTGAAACACAGTAAAAGTATGTTTGTTCTCACTAATGAAAAAAACTGGCCTGAAAATTAATCCTTCCCATTGGGTGGCTTGCAATTTCTCCTGCAAATAAATAACTACCAGACCAGTTCATCTTAGAACTTAGCAAAGCTGAACTCATTGTATTATATCTATTTTATGGTTTTATTGAAGGACAAATATGGGAGAAATATTCTTTGTGCATATTACAATGTATGATGACATATCCATATGCCATTTTCTGTCCCCTGTGAATCTCAATCTATATAACTTCAGAACATTGTCCTTTTCAAAGAAGAGTCAGTGCATCTTAGCAGCTGAACAATCCTCCCATTTGGGATATTTTAAGGCTTCAGAGAGCCAAACACATTGTTCTGTCTAATACATTCTATGTAACATGACTTTATGGCTACAAGTCTTCAGTAATGACCTAGGGAAGAAAAAAATATATATATAAATACACACCATTTTAAAGCTTTGAGAGTTTATAGCTAAGTGTATTTTTCAATAAGAAAACTAAATATTATGATTCCTTTCAAAGTTAGCCAGATGTAAGAATACAGATTTCAAATACAAGGTAGATAGAAATAACATTTTGATTTTACAGAACAGCATTAGTCATACAGTGGAAAATACACTTCGTATCTTTTCCCTTAATCAGCTTTGCTAGAACATAAATACCTGAACTAGTTTGACTACATTGTGTTCTCTGAGAAAACTGCTTCAATTATCAACCGCTCTTGCTGCTGCTTTCCCCCATATTGCTGTTTACAGCCATAGATATTGTCTGATACTATTATGAGCACAGTCATTTAATGATGGTGTGCAATACAAAATGCATTTTCATTCCCCAATACTAAACAAATATTCAGGAGTCAAGCAATTCTGAATGTTCAAAGTTTCTATGGCTTTGCACAGGTTTCAGTTTCAGCGGAAGGTGAATTCATTGTGAAAAGGAATGAAGAGGAAGGAAAGAATATACAGATCCTTTACATCAGAGTTTTGCTCAGCATAGCTTGGGAAAAAAAACATGGGGAAGATTAAGTTCTTTTATCCAAATGCATAACTTTTTTCATTTTAGTTAAAAAAAAATTAAAAAAAAAAAAAATCTAAGCTTATACAGTTTGGGTTGTTTGCAGGCAGTTTCTGTTTGGTTTTTGTTTGTTTTTTACTACGGCTTTAATCTTCCCTCCAAAATATCTTTTGCTGTGTTTTCTAATCATAGAGTATAGAGCTGTAACACCTACAAATGTTCAGTCGGTCACAATGTATGGCCAATTAAACTTTTTGATAATATTCTCCTGTTGCTTTAAGAACAGAAATGCTATTAAATTCTTATTTATTTTTAAATGATTCAAACACTTGGAAATAGGAAAAGAAAGGCTTCATTAAATATGAGGTTAGTCTCAACAAACATTAACATTGCATTTATAGTGTACTTTTTACAATGAAGTTGTTCTGTTTCATGAAACCAGAGAGTCTGGTAAATGCTGCATCTAGACTGAAAAAAGAAGCTATGAAATAGAATTGCATGTCTGCTGTTGTAATGTTGTATCCAATTATTCATTGAAGCTTTTAAATAATTTACCTTGAGTGAGTTTTCAGCCTATAGTTTTTCCAATTCTGTTGTCCTGATAATTATGTTTGTTAAATTGCTTTCTAGCAAAAGAACAAGTCTTGAAAAACAACCGGAGGACACTTTGAACTTCAAAATAGCTCTGAAAACCAGAAACCAGATACTCTAAGACTTTTGCTAATCCAATCACACAATTCAATCAAAAGACCTATAATTTTACATCTCACTTCCCAGACTGGGAATATTATTTATTAAAGATTATATGTCATTAATAGTTTAAAATATACTGAAAAAAAAGCTTTCATCAAATTGTTTCAATACACATAAATAAACATAGAGAAAATATAGGAAAAATAGCTCTCTGTAATGTTAATTTTGATGACTGGAAAGAAAGTGTAAACCAGGTATTGTAAAATATCTATTGCCTTTTTGGTGACTATGAAGCTGCAGTAGTGCAACTGCTCAATGACTAGATGATTCAGATGATGTATTACATGGATTGTCTGAGTCACAAAACTCTCCTTTTGTGAGTCTTGTATTTTATAATTTCATATACAAATACTTGTGTCAGGAAGCCAAAATCAGCCACAGTCAGTAGGTTTTACAGTTATGAAAACTTGATTGCATATTACATAACTTTGCTTCTTTAAATCAGTGTGCTCCTCTATGTCATCTAGGAACCTTTTTTTTCAGAGGGTGAACGCTGGGTGTAAGTTTAATGACAGGAAAAATGCACTGGAACTAAATGTCATGGTGGAATTTTCAAAGGCAAAGGGGTAGTTAAATGTTTAGATGTCACAGGAATGTCAGTCCTATGAATATGCATGTCCCCCATTTCAGTATAAACTAAATCATATGAAAATATATGGTTGTATGATTATCTATACTAAGCCCTTTTTTTTAATGAGCATGCTTCTTAGGACATCAAACAATTTCTTTAAAGAAAATATGAATAGTGGTACTGTAATAGTATATTGGATAATCCTTGAAGGTTATGCTAGATTAACTCAGCCTTCTTATCTTCCTCTTCCCTTTTTAGCCAGACTTTAAGACAAGCAGGTCACATCATAGAGTACATTTTGGAATTTTATTGAAATTTAAATTGTTGAACAAGAAATGAATTCTCACACAAAAAAGTTTCTCTGATATGTACTCCCCCTTATTAGTTGCTTAAGATTAATTTTGTATGGTCAGTGGAAAATCCTTATAGTTATGGATGCATTACACCATCCATATTCCAGGCATCAATATATTCTTGAGTGAATGATTACAAAAACAGTCAAAATCAGATGTAATAGTGTTTAAAAATATTCAGAGAGAGCTTTCTTTAATCATCATGAAATCCTGAAATAGGAAGCAGACAAAACTAACGGAAAAAAAATCTTTGAAATATGAATACAGAACACAGTGCAAATACTGAATTTCCTAATCCAGTGCAGAAAATTTCTATAGGGAGAGAAAGGAAAAAAACAAATGTTTTTAAGTTAAACTCTTTCAGCTCTTTTCACTTTATAAAAGAAAATGGGAATATTTTTAACCACTACTTTCAGTGAACCATGAATTTTCTAAATTCCTTCACTTGATGCATCTTTCTTGGGATGACCTGTTTTTACACCCCATTGAAAAAGAACATTGTGTTTCTTTGCATAATGCAGCATGTTGACATAACAGCGAACAATATATCATTCTGATGACCCTTCAGAATTGAGAATTTTGAGAAGATGTGGTTCACTGCAAACAAGGATTTAAACAAACTTTATTTATTTTATTAACCTTTGCAGTGCCATGGTTTTGTGATGTTTAACATAGATTAAACTTTCTATCCGAATTTCCCATATTTCTTCTCAGAAAGTTATTCTTTACTTCAGAATATCACTAATGAACCTGTATAATATATAATTCATACTTACTTTAACAGTTGTGACAGCTTTGAAGAAGTACACTGGAAACACTTTTCAGGATATAAAAAAATCTAAACGTTATTCAATAGCTTCACGTTTGGCACAAAACATTGTGGTGTTTCTTGTCCATTCTGTGACAGTCCAAGATAATTGTGTTGCCAAACCTATAAGTACGCAACATATCAACTCTTGTGACACACAAAGCCAGCTTGCAACATATCAAGTTTTACTATTAGATTATGTTCCATAAAGTCCAAACATCCAGGTAGAACCACATGGATTGAAATTAATCTGTGATGATGTGCTAAACAAATCTTGTATTTGAAATGTCAATTTGCAAATTTAATCTTTTTATTCTTTGAACTTCTGTACTTTGTATAAAGATGATAACGGGACTGGAAGATCTGTCACATGAGGAAAGGCTACAAGAGCTGCTCAGCTTGGAAAAGAGAAGGCTCAGGGGAATCCGATTAACATGTAAAAATATATCATGGGAGGGAGTAAGGACAACAGAGCCAGGCCCTTCTCAGTGGTGCCCAGTGAAAGAAAAAGAACAAATGGGAACAAACTGAAACACAGGAAATTACTTTTAAACATAAGGGGAAAAGCCCAACTTTTTTTTACCGTGAAGGTGGTCAAACACTGGAACACATTGCCCAGAGAGTTTGCCGAGTCTCTCATCTGAGATATTAAAAATATGACTGGACATCGCCCTGAGCAACCTGCTGTAGCTGACCCTGTTTTGAACAAGTGGTTGGACTAGATGATCTCCAGAGGTTCCTTCCTACCTCAACCATCTTCTCATTCTGTGACCACATTTATTTCTTATTTATTTTTATTTTTCATTTTTATTTTTATTTTTTAATTTATTTATCTCATACATTTGTAAAAATGGATCCAGATCTTTCAGAATGAACTGTAAATATTATGCATATTGGAACACTCTATCTAGTTTTTCTTTCTCAAGTCCAAAGTCACTGTAAAATGCATGTCATCGCCTTTTTGCTGACTGCCTGGTGTTCACAAATACAGGTTGTAAATTGTAGCTGGCTAGAAAATAATAGCTATGTTTCTTTATGACACTAAAAATTGTCAAATGGTTTTTCAAGGACATTTTTTTCATGGATTTTCATGAGGAACAAACGAGATCTCAGAGGTTGAAACCTTACATGGATTACTGGTATCATTCCAAGACTTTCTCTGTATTGTTTACAGGCTAGAATCCAGATCCACTTCATGCCACACTGACCAAAATTAGAGAGGATTTAACTTTTTCCACATATGGAAAAGTCTTTCTCCTTCTTTTTTTTTTTTTCCTTTGTAACAGTATAAAAAATTTTGTGTTGAATTATTCTATTGGAGAATTTTCTTCAACCTTTAGCAAGATTGATTGTCTTATTAAACTAAGTAGAAAGGTAAACTATCTGCATATTTGGCAAACAGCACAGATTTGTGTAAGAAATACTTCTGCTTATGCATATCATATTCTTACCTATTTCAGCAGTTTTTGAGCTTTGCAAGTGCTGGCGCTCAGACTCCTCAAGATTTCTAGCTCTCTGCATGGGGAATTACACAGGGAGATGACGTTAAAACTTCAATATCTACTGCAGTGTAAGACCAGCCTCCTCAACGTATGTCCTAGTCCTTTTGTTCAGCTAATGCCTGACATTTTCAGTCCTAACTCTCAGATGTGTCCAGCCAGCCTCACTTGTTATCTCCAGATTTTTTTCTTCAAATTAACTGCTTTCTTACTGACATGTGCCAGAAAATATTGAGAGCTTGTCTTTGAAAATTCATCACTATATTTTCCATATTTTGATTAATTATATTAGATTTGTAAAAATGACATATTCTTTGAAGGGAAACAAAAAACAACAGAAACCCTTTAGTAGACAGCAGAAATAAGTCTGAAGTGTTTATAGATATTTTTAGTGACTTGGAAAGATCTACATTTTGAAATTTACAGGAAATATTAGAAGAATAGCTAATAACAAGAAGACAGTTCGCTAGTACTGAATGAAACAAAGTTCTAATTAGAAGTGTATGTTCAAATATGGTCAAATGTGAAGTTATATGTCTAGTGTTCACTTAATTTTGCTGCTCTCCAATAAAGATGCAAATCCAATTAAAAATCTATCAGGAGAAAAGAGTGTTGAAGATCTAAGCATTATGTTTCTTAATGCCTTACTATCATTTCTTTTTATCCAAAATCATAGCTTCTAATTTTCTCTTTTCTAGCCTGGAATTTGCTAGTAATATTTTTGTCTTGAAAACAATGAACACTTGCTAATGCTGATTGTTATACAGTCCTAATATTTTAGAATGTAATAATCCCATGCTGAGTGAAGGTTTTTTATTTGTTTTGGTTGGGGTTTTTTTTTGTGTTTTGTTTTTTTTTTTTAAGGCTGCTGAATTATTTTACGTCTTGCTTTACACAGCTAAAGACTCGTGCTGCTAACAAATCTTAATGACATAGGCTTTAGGCATACTTGGTAATATTGCAGATTAACTTATTTCAGGTGTTTACTAGAAAAAACCCTAAACTGCAATACAGTAATAACATTTTTTTTTGAAGTGTCTCTTTTTGGCTACATTCCAAGGTATGAAAATTAAGGATATTGAATAAACATGTTATGCAAAAACAAAATACCTGGTACATATAGGAAAAGTATTCTAAGAATGAAACTACAGCATTTTTGTCAGCCTTGTAAAAAGTACAGTACAATAATTGTATGCTGAATTAGAATCACAAATCCGAGTTCTAATTGACCTTTGCCTTTTGTCACAAACTATGACTGTTTTTTTTTAAATTGTGTTTTTTTCCCCCCAATGTACTTCCCAGGGCAATCCTAAAAACAAACAAAACCACTTAAAGAACACATTTTGAACAGATATTCTATTTTCATATATATAAACTGTCATAGGCAGAAAATTTGAAAAATCATACATTTTTCACAATATGAGGTTTAAATGTTCATTCATAGGTTTGCATAGCCTTGTTAGTAAAAACATCCAACATATTTAAAAATGTTTTTTAAAAATCATCTACTAATAAAAAAGAAGAGAAATGCTAGGGAAAAAGGAGATGGACGTATAAAATAGAGATTGTTAAGGAAAAACGAAACAATCTTATAAGTATCAAAGGTAATTGTAACATTTCTGTAGCTAGAAGTAAGGATATATCATATCAAAGATATAAACCTCAGTAACCTGTAATACTTTTTCGCAGGCATTTTTTTAAAGAAAAAACTTTGTAAAAGAAAGTAGCCCAGAAACCAGTAGTAGCACAATAAAAACAAAAATATATGACATTTAGAGTAAAAGTGTGTAATTTAAATGCTTTTCATGATCTTTTTCTGCTCTAGATTTCAGAGCACTTTAAAAAGACAGTTGTTATCTTTTATATAGAGAAGACTAAACTGTTACCACGAAATGAGTTCTGAAAGGGACATAATAAATAATATTCAAAGACCGAGTTTCCTTATCTTAGACTAAATTTTATTGTAGGGTTATCTAAAATAAGATCTGATGCAGAGCTTTCTCAGGGACACTTTGCCTCAGAAAGACAGACCATACTTCTCCATCTATATTTTTCCAATATAAATGGCAGGGAAGGATGAGGCTTGTTTTAGAGCAATATAATATTACAGCAATCGGTGAACGGATCTTTTGAAATCAAGGAATGTACCAAGGTATGATAACAAGCCTCATTTGGCCCTGAGATTGGGTTTTTAGGTGGGGTTTTTGCTCGTGAGGAAGAGATGCAGTGTGATTCCAAGTCAGTGTTGGATAAGTGGAGCAGGACCACAAAACAACATAATCTACTCACTTGCATGCAGCCCCTGTTTAGTGAAGAATTAGGTTTGAATACTTTTTCCATTTTAAGTTGTGCCTTTCTTTCAGAGTCATGGCATTGCATAGTGTTATACGGTACTAGCAGAAAAACTAGATATGGCTGGTAAAAATAAGTTATATAGCATATCTTGCTTTTAAATAGACACCTTTCAGCACAGAATGGTACATAAGAACTAAATGATACATTTCTGCATAAGAAGTAGAATGAGTCAAACCTCACAGTCAGATTAAAGGCTTATTTACTCATTTAATCTCTCTCTGAGAGTGGCAAGAAAAGAACGTTTAGGGAAAATGTGTAAGAATTTAGTCAGTTACAGGTGGTTCTTTCCAACCTTACAACTTTCTCAAATCTACATATAAACCTACATATAAAAGACATCAATGAGCTTGTGAACAAATGATGGAGGAGATTCAGAGATAAGTAAAATTAAAGCCATATTATGTTCATATTTGGTAAATTAATATATTGAACAAGGACTGGTTAAAATAGATATAGAAGAGACAGACTTGGTCTGTCTTGAAAACTGGAATTTCTACAATTTATATTTTAATAAATAGTTATGTGAAAGTATCTCAGAAAGGAATTAGTCTAACTTCTACTATAAAGGAATCAACCAATGATGTAATAAATTCTTTAATATAAATCCACATTTAGAGATATTTTGAATTATGCTGGAATGACAAATTCAGTCTCTACCTACAAAATCTTTTTAAAAAGGAAATGCAAACAAATGTGTGTCAGCTGGCAGTATATAAGAAATTTAAAAATAAAATCTTACATCAGCCTAAAAAAATCTCTCTATCAGAAATGCTTGCATTGAGGAATATTAGAGATTCAATTAAATACTTAATTTATGAACTAGAATTAGTAATAGCAGTTAACCTATACACTTTGATGTCTTTAGGACTAGAAAATATGAAATTGAAGCTTTAATCATCAACTCAAATTCAAGTGCTTTTTTTTTTTGAAAATTAATTACTAGTATTAATTACATGTATTTAGGAAGGTTTCTGGGAAAAAAAATCTTACAACCTGAAAGTGTTCCAATAACCTGTTGTTAAATGATAGAACAATTTATTGCATTGCAACCTTGCTCTCATTAAATTGTATGTTTTTGGTGTAAAAAAACCCCAGAATTTGGTACCAAGTGAACAGGCAAACCCAAATAAATTTATACTGACTTTTTTCTCACTTTGGCTGGTAAATTATTTAATCAGTGCAACTGAGAGTGCTGGAGTCAGCAGTAGGAGAAATTTGTCACACACAGAAGAAAGGACTACAAAATCCAGATCACAAATGTTAAAAGTCACAACATGAATTTAATGTGTCTGGATTTAGAATTTTGGAGAGCAGGAATAATAGCTGATTTGGAAATTTTGTGTCAAATATATGTTTTTATTCCAGGAATGCTTAAAGTTGTCATGACAGATTAAATACACATCTATATAATTATTTAAATAAAATTTGTATAGTACAGAATATTCAGAAGTTACAAATGAACTAGTAATCCCCTAAAATACCTGAAAATTCTATATGGATTAATAAAGATATTAATATTGGCTGACACTAGTCTCAGAAATAGCTACCTGCTTCCAAAGTTTATCAAGTAATAAAGGAGAACACCACTACGGGCTGAATCACATGCATCTTCAGAATGAGTATTATTCAATTTTCCATCACTCATTTTACCCAAAACAGGGGTAAAGTTTGATTTTACTAAAATCATGCTTAATTTCAGTCCTCACAGTCTAAACAGCCTCTCTTCTGTGGGAATAAATGAGATAGTGTTTGACGAGATGCAGCTGTGCCCTTGAGGCTTGTTACAAACAGGTTCACAGGAATGCAGCTGTGGCCTTGAGGCTTGTTACAAACAAGTTTGTGAAACTTAGAGGCAGAAAAATAAGGATGAGATTGGATACATCCCTGAAAGAGGAATTCGCGTGCACCAGCTTGAAGAACCAGTAAGCAACGCTGAAGAGATGCGTGGACAAAAGACAGTAGCCAATGAAATGGGTTTTGCTTGCTCGTGAACACTAGATCATATTATAAAAGGGACAGATTGTAAAAATAAAGTGTCATTGTCATTGTCGTTGTCGTTGTCGTCGTCATCTTCGCTAGTCTTCTCTTGTCTTCTTCACTTGTCTTCGCCTAAACTCATACGTGGAGTCCGTGATTAATTGCCACACTCTTCTTTTTCTCTCCTCTTTTTTGTCTATATAACTGAAGAGTCTTTTGCTATTTATTTTGACATACCTTGCAAGGACTAAACCAGCTTGCCACTTGGTGGTACTTATTTTATCTATATTTATTGACCTGTCAGACATAGCTTTCTTCATGTACCAGTTTCTTTATGCATTGGATGTTTAGTTCTGTTTACAAGTTTTCCTACCGTGTTTGGAATAGATGTTACTACTCTGACTTAAAGAAACTTCAAATTCATCCTGAATCAATATTTAGGTCCCCCGGTTCCTCAAAATTTGCCTTTTTGAAATACAGATTTATTTGTTTTCCTTATCACAGGATCACCCACCAGAGCCCAAAGATACTTTCTAAATCTCTTTTCTTGCCAAATACGCGTCCAAAATGTATATTAATAGCTATATTAATAGCTTGTAATGTATATTAATAGCTTGTTGATAAAATTATGAAGAATTAAGGCAGTTATTAGATACGGAAATATCTGACCCATATTATTGCTAATAGAATTTACTTTCTACTCCAAAATAACACACTTATCAATAATATTTATTTGTTATTCTTCATGCAAATCCATCCTGTAAAAGCTGTAAAAGACTATCAGAGATACCCCCAAAAAAACTTTTCTGACTTCCTGATTGTATTGGATTTGGCTGGGATGGAGTTAATTTTCTCCATAGCAGCCCTCATTCATAGTGCTGTGCTTTTTATTTATACCTAGAAAGGTGTTGATAACACAGCTGAGCAGTGCTGGCACAGCATCAAGGCTGTCTCTCCAACCCCACCTCCCTTCCAAAGGCCAGTAGGCTGGGGATGGGCAAGAGGCTGGGAGGGGACATAGCCAGAACAGCTATATGAACACCATATGACATCGTGCTCAGCAATAAAAGCTAAGGTAAAGGAGGATGCAAGGAGGCATTTGTTATTAAGTCTTCTGGAGCAACCCCTATGCGTACTGAGGCCCTGCTTCCCAGGAAGTGGCTGGACATCACCTGCTGATGGGAAGCACAGAATAAACCTTTTTGTTTTCCTTTGCTTCCTTGCACGGCCTTGCTTTTTCTTTATTAAACTGCCTTTATCTCCACCCATGAGCATTTTTTTCATCTTATTTTCTTCATCCCTGTCCTACTGAGGAGAGGAAGTCATAGAGGATTTTGGTGGGCACCTGGTGGCTAGCCAATGTCAATCCACCACACTGACTCAGACTAGTCCTTATTCAAATGTGTTCTGTTTTATCTATGTTATCCATTTATATTTCATTACAGATTATAACACACTGTTGTGCTTACTTATGTCTTTTAGTTCTGGACACAACATATACTTTAGTATTGTTTTTCAGGCATGATGTTTTGCTAACTGTGATGTTCATGTTTCTCTTAGCCCTACAATGACTGATTAGTTCAACTTCCTCCATTTTGTTGCACTGCATACTTGCACTTTAATACATGCTTTTGTGAGTTGTTCTTCTCCAAGTAGTCTGTCTTATAGCTTGATTGGGCATAGTTTTTTAGTTGTCACTATCTTACTCCAACTGCCATTAATATTAGCATTTTCTCTATTTTTTCCTTATTTGTTTTCTTTTCTGTAAGTAAAAGCAAATCCATCCCGCTGAAGCTGTTTCACTTTTTATTTAAAATAGTTAAATATTCATTAGTTTGGGGAGTCCTGGGGTCATTTCTGGTTTTTTTTCAGTGACTCTTAATATAAAATGCATGAACAGTCTTGGCAGCCAGACTGACTCCAGGTTATTTCAAGACTGCAGGTAAGTAGATGCTGAAGATCTCAGTGATATTTAAAAGTTGGAATAAGAAACTGAAATTCAGAATTGGTTACTGTTTTACACCAAACAGTGGAATTAAGGAACATACACCCTGTGCAAAATATCACAAAGCACCTAAATCCTTTAAAAATGTGTAGCTCTTTAATCTAAATGAAACCGTTATTATCCTACTCTTCTACAAGTTTTTTTGCTTTACACTACCTAAGGTTACTGATTCACTAGGTCTAATAAATGATAAATGACATAATGAATTGTTCTACATTTATCATTTATTATAACTCTGTATTAGCTACATAATAGTTTTGTGTAATTTAATAAATAAATAATGATTACACACTAGAATAAGTAATAGCTTGAACCTTAAAAATATACAACTGGTCTACAGACATACTATTTGGCTGATTAGGCTCATTACTCATGGAAAAATAAGCATAAAAGTAAAATATTGTGATACTGATGAAATGAAAGAATTGACAATTTATATTAGCATAAAGAGATGGCAATACACAAATTAATACTGTAAAGAGAAAATTATTACAGTACTTAACCTGTGGTGGATCCATCTTTGAACAATGGCCAATTTATAAAGTTTATCCATTCAGATTTTTGTCCTATTCTGGATATCAATTTGTTATCTCCAATTTATCTACTCAATTTTTCAGCTAGGTACTCTTTGTGCCATCTGAACATTGCAATTATGCTATAACTAAAGAAAACTGCAAGACGAAAGGAGACCCATTTTTCAAAACCTTTAAAAATTAATGCTTTATATTAAAATCTATTTATAGAGAACTAAAGGGGAAGCGAAAGGAAAACTTGTGTTGAAATGGGGTTAAACACTAAAAACTATCACTTACCAACTCTTCTGAGAACTTCTATTTGTAGATAAATGCTTGCCTGTGACATGTATAGTCTACTATAGTACTGCCAGGAGGATACTCCTTCAAGTTTTTTCAGCTTCAGTTAAAATCAATATGTAGCAAATCTGTATTTATGACTCACTTTTAGATGTGTTTTTTGCATAAAGTGAAATGAATTTAGATAAAATATTGGTCACACTGTTTAGAAAAGATATATACATTGCATTTGTCTTACAGTTTAAAAGGGTCCTGAGTAATCACCCGCTGAAGTCAATTGCTGAAGTCACTGACTTCAGTAGGACTGGAGCACAATTTCTTTGCTTGGAGAATTTTATGCAGCAAGTGTCTTATGTTTGTCTCAGCACATAGGAGAACATACATGTGCAGCATATTTGATGCATCTGGAAACTTCTGCATTGGATGTGGCTTTTTATCAAGGTGGAGTCTTGACCTAAGCCAGTACCTATCTTGAGAGAGCACACGTCATTCCTAAGTGCTCTCAAACCTAAAATACAAACTTACAGAAAAATATATAAGACCTGACAAATACAGAGCAACAAACAACAGGACTCAGTAACTGCGGATTTGCAGTAGTATTTTATAGTAAGGCAGATGCCCCTCCAGTCTAACTAATGACAGTCACTAAAAACAAACAAACAAAAAAATTAAACAGATTTTTTTTTTAGGATTTGCCATGGATTTTTCCTTTGTTTTAACAGAAATTAAACTTTTCCTGTGTTTTATTATGCATGCTATATTTAACTTAATTATTATAATTATAATTTATTTTCCTAGTGATATCAGAAAAAGGAAATAAATATCATTTCTATGACAGATATTAAAATTTGCCTTACATCTAAAGATCTCAAGTTACCTTTCATTGGATTAGTAGGCATTCTATGAATCTTCTCATCGCCTATTCTTTTATTAACTGTTTTGCTCTTACACATAAGTTTCACCAGTGTTAAATATACACAGCTGTGAAGTACTTAGACTGAAAAGGGTATTATACAAATATGATTATTTTTGTTTACTCACCTTTGAAAGATTATATTTAGACATCAGATTTTACATATTTTCTGCACAATTTAAAAGTATATATACTTGACATTTTGTGTTCAAATTCACTGTCATAAGGAACTCGAAAGACATTTCATAAAATTTGCAAGTATAACCTTAGATATCACCCAAGATCATATCATTGTTTGGGATGGAAAGAAATATTGTATCAACTATCTCTTACCTTATTACTTTGCATACTATATCACATCATTGCAATCTGGGGTGACATACTGTATCAAACATGCCAGCTAAGAAATTAAAACTTGTAAATTTTAGGTTGAAATATTTTAAAAGTCTACTGATTAAAAACCCAAACTAAAATATTTGGACTGCTTGTGTACACTTCCAGCAAATAATGAGACAGGTGAATGTCAAGGGTAATGCATCCCAGCAGTGCAGTCCCTTAAGGACAGTGAAAACCTCCTGTCACATGTATTACTCACGGTTTTGAACAAGTAACTGAAAATATCAATATTTAACATAAAAATCATAATTTATTTATGAAGTGTCATAAGTGGGAACCACACTTTATAGGTAAACAGAAAGAGAAGGTTCTAGCCTTCAGTCGTTTACTGCTTCAATATTAGAGATATGAATGCTTATTTTCATAATGGCATAATTTGAGTGGGTGCAAAATGTAAATAAGATACAGAAGATACGCTTTTCTTCTTCACAGTTTAAACTATTAATCAATTATTAATTAATGAAAACAAAGGAAATTCCAGGTTCTTTCTCTGTATTACACAGGCTATTCTGCTTCAGACCACACATTCCTCAGCCAGATGTGCAAATCTTCCTTTTTTATCACATTTACTTCCTTCAAAGGTATGCTTAACTTCACCATTTTTAAGGAATATTGTTGAGTGTTAAAGATAATTTACACTGAATGAATGTCTCTATACTATTGCTCTCTATCACTAAAGATGGACAGCAATTTTTAAAAGTAGTTTCATAAAATAATGGTTTAGGAACTTTTCCTTTTTGCTGTAATTTGGCAACTACACATAATGTTTGTTTTAACACCCCTTTACAGATAATGTCCTAATAAGATTACACAAGAAAATCCAAAGTTGTCTCTAAAAAGAAAATCTAACAACCTATGTTTGATGGTTTCATTAGAAACAGATAAGAGAAGTAAATAACTTCTTGCATATTAAAAGTACAAATATTCCAAAATGTCTTTAAAAATTTACACAAGTATCGCACTGAAAATATTCAGCTTGCACATCCATGGCCTACTGTGACAAGGGTATTCTCCTGCAACAGAAACCAGTAAAATAATTTCAGTTCCTCTAGAATTCCAGAGATAAATTAAGCCTGCTTGTATCTTCACAAGGTCTCCATTCTTGGCAGTGCAGTGGCAAAAGAAGTTTAAAGAGAAGCCCAGGGGACACATCCATGTGTGTGGGCAGCCACAGCGCTGTCCCATATGGGGTGAGCTGTAGGCTGGTGAGACACAGGAACCAGATTTCCCCATTCCTACACAAGCACACTAGTTCTTAGCTCAAATCCTCTTGTGCAGTCTTTTTTTTTTTTTTTTGAGGAAATTAACTGAACCAACCTTTCATTTTCTGTCGAATAGTTAGGCAACTAAATCCCAAAGAGTGCTTTGTACTTGGAGCTATAATCTCATGGGCTTTATTTGGAGCTACAGGTAGGCTACCTTTGGGAAACAAATGCTTTCTCTATCCCTTCTTTTTTGGTTAACTCAAAAAGAGCTACTGCCTACTTAACCAGTCACAAAGCACTTTGAAAATACTTTGTCTGTGGCATCAAAAGACTTTCATCTATGATATAGACAACTCAGTATTTTATTTTGGACATGAGGTATGCGATAATGTGAATTCTTTTTGGGGAAAAGGGGAACTTGGAGTGGGATATGCTGAGCATCTCCTTGTTTTGATTTTGTCCCAAGCTACCAGGGGGAAGATAACAGCAATCAGACTCTCACTTCTTAGAAATAAGAGTGTAGCTATATCCCTTTTTAACTGGAAACTTCCAAGTATGAGCATGTAAAAACACTTTTGTCTCTATGGCTAAAATCATATACTACTTTACAAATAATTTATATCTTGAAATACGACTATTTTACTCAAGAATTAACTTTTAAGTTTGAAACTAGAATAAGTCTTTTAAATATTATTTTGTAGTTGAAATGCCTCTATACTTCATGCAGCATTATGTAAGGCATGTTAGACACAGTTTTAAGATATTTCTCAGTTAAAAGTTTACAGCTTTCCTTAAAAAATATTACACATTCTGTTATCCCTATTCATGAGGCATCTGATTCAATTTCAGAAATGGTATTCATATTTACCTAATCTAAATAAGAAGGTTTATTGGCTACATGCAGCAAGGTGTTGGCAGCGGGGAGCTGCAGGGGCAGCCTCTGGGAGAAGAGGCCAGGACTGCCCCGTGCCAGACACAGCTGGTTCCAACGGACCCACCACAGGACACAGCTGAATCCATCAGCCAAGCTGGTGGCACCTCGGTTAAAACATGTTTAAGGGCGGAAAACGCCAGACAGGGAGAAGCAGACGGAACAGAGAGAGTAAGAAACAGCAGAGGGAACACCATTGTCATAGAAGAAGGAGGAGGAGGAGGAAGCGCTCCAGGTGCCTGAGCAGGAATTTTCCCTGCAGTCCACAGAGAGCCTGTAGTAGAGCAGAGGAAAAGAGTGAGGAGAATGGAGCAGCAGAGAGAAACCATTATGTACTGATCCTAACCTCCTCCGTCCAACCCTCCTGAGCCACTCAGTGGCGGGTTCAGAATGGGAAAGGGGAGAGGAAAGGTGTTGTTTTGTCTTTTTGTTTCCCACTACCTAAATATTTTAATTGGCAATAAACCACGATGGTAATTGGTAAGTGATCTCCCTGTCTTTATCTTGAGTTTTCTTGTTCCTGGTCTGCCTATTTTCTCCACCTATCCCACTGAGAAGGGGAGTGAGTGAGTGGCTGGGTAGGATTTTGGCTGTTAGCAAACGTTACCCTCCCCAAACACACACACACAGAGTCCTTGTTGATGTTCAATGTGGGGCTCAAGAAATTCTAGAAAGTGACAGTAGTTGGTAAATGATCTTCCTGTCTTTATCTTGACCCATAAGCTTCCTCATTTCTTTTCTTCCTATTTCCCTCCCCTCACCCCACTGGGGTGGGGGAGGAGTGAGCTTTGTGGGGGTTTGGCTGTTAGCCAGGGCTAACCCACCACACAGGGCTTACCAATCCTGACTCTATTTCTGACTATGCTTGAACAAAAAAACATATGTAAAAATATTTTTATAGGATTCTGGAGTTACTTATATTCTGAATGATGATACATAATTATATCCTTTTATTAGAGCAGGTGTATCATCAGATTTCTTTGAAACTTCCACAATCTGAAAAAAAGCACAAGTTCCTTGGACATATAAAGCAATCCTGTGAATAATGCTATCTAAGAACTTCCGTATTCAAAGTTTTCCACCTAAATCCACCCATCTACAATCCATGCCTAGAGCCTCTGTCCGTTTTATACAGTCTCAAGCTCCAAGCTCAGGTCTGGTCTACATACCAGCTAGTCCACCTTGAAGTTCACTAGTGAATCACACACGTGCCCACATACAGAATAGAGAGCTAAATCACATAGGAAATAGGAATAGAGTTTAACAAATTTTATAAAAACTTAAGTTTAATATCACTGTGGTGACAAAGCACAGAGCTTGGCCACACAAATTGATCAGTATCCTGCTTAAATGTGATATTTTATTCCTCCCCTTCTCCATTCTCCCATGCTCGTTCCTCCCTGATCCAAATTTCTCTCTCCCTTTTTCCACGTTTGACCCTTCCCCTAAGCACCCCACAGTAGTTTTGCACATTTCCACAATCTTGTTAAAACATCCCCTACCAAGTTTTTGATAATCCCACCAGGCCCCTTATATATCCCATAAAAAGTGTATTAATTCCCATGAGTCCCACAGTAATCTTGTTTCCCCCTTCCTATCAGTTATAAAATTATGGTTAGGCTTCTTCAAGGTGATGATTTGGTGACTCTGTCAGTGGCCCATCCATCAGTGGCCTGGGATTTCTCATCTTTGGTCTAGTCCCTGTTATCTCCTGATTGTTAGGGTTTGTGTATTTACTTATTACTTTTCCTGTCTCTTGTTTCTGTTTACTATTGAGTAAACTACCCATCAAATACTCTCACAAAACAGATATCCTTTAATCTTACCAATACAAAACAACTGGGAGAAATAAAGTGATAGCACATACAAAATAAAACATACAGTGAATGTGAATGTGAAGTACCATAATAATGAACTAAGAAACTGGTTAAATTCAAACTATATGGAAGCTGTTCTCTAGGATCATAGATTAAACATTTTTTCCACATATTTGTTTTGTTTTTTATTTACTTTAATCAGAGTCAGCATAGGCTTTTCTCTTCAGTATGGACAGAAAATGAATAAAAATGGAAGTGAATTTTAGTCAGTTCACTGTGCTATAATTTTGATAGCAAAAAGAAGACTAATTATAAGCTTAACAAACATTATATGTCAAACTAGACTGAAAAATAAAGTTAATATTAGAATATTTCATCCTTTAAAATGATAGAATGAGGAAGTAATAGACAAAAACCATCTCCCAGAAGGAAAGCATTTTCCATATTTGTGTAAATTTTTTTCTTAAGAGGTCTATGCTTATATTCATGAAATTGAATACTTTGTATGGTATGAACTATTCAGAGACTCATATATCATAATCTGCATTATTTGTTTTCTGTAACACAGTATAAGTCATGGTAGATGTATAGATATCAGGTGATATTCATTGAACTTTTAAACAGCTTCTTAGTTCTTTTATTTCTTTGTAAGCTTGCATCAAAAACTCACTATATTTCCTTTAACTCAGTACGCGATTCATGCACTACATTAAAGCCACTTTCACTACATTTGTGATGAAGACATTAAAAGTTGAAAGTTGTTTTATCTACCTAGGTCCAAATAAATCTCTCTTCTACTTAACTGAATAATAGTGCTAATTCTGTGGTGAGAAAGCCTCACTTCAGACGTGAAGCACATAGAATGTCTTGGATTTCTAATCAGCACACTTACACAATTTTGTTCTTGGTGTGCAGTGATTGCAGCTAGTATATTTACCAGCACTTGTATACTTCCAAGATAAAAAAAAAAAGTATGCAAATACTGGGGAAGGATATTTGTGGCAGAGGTTTTGTGGAGACAGAGAGCTGGGAACAGACATTATGCTTTATTTGTGTGTCTCCCAAAAGACCATATTAGAAGCACTCAGGCAGAGAAAACTTCATGATGATGACCAAACTCTGCTGTCTCAGATAATTTACACTCCTATTCATCTTCCCTAGCTGCTCCTGTTTTAGAAGATCCACACTCTTGCCAAACCACCAAAGGCAGTCTCCAATGTTTTCTGTGTTGAGATTCTGAACATCAAGTTTGCAATGCAACTTGAATCTCTGCTTCCGATTTGATTTATGTGCAATTCATTCCTGTGAACTCACAGTGAGCATGTGCTCAGCGCCCAGGCTCCACCAAAACTCACGTATTATACCTGTACAGGTGTTAAACCAGTGCTACATCTTTCCACAATCAGGGAGTCATCCTTGTTGCAAACTCAAGAGAGGGAAAGTGATGAAGGATGTGGAGACCAGACTGAAGACTGAAATGAGCATACACTGAGACAAGGCTAAATGCACTGTATCTAATCTACTTATAAAATCAGAACTCTGAGATAAATAAGCAAATGTAAGAAATTCCACCAGGATACACCTCTAAGTAGAAAACCCAAACATATGGCCCTCCTAGCTTCTGGGTATGTAAATTTATTGCAATATGCCAACATACACAGTATTCAGTTCAGGATAATTATGAAACAGATCATTAACTGTTCTAAACTGTCATATCTCTTGGGATCCAGGATGATACGTGAAATCATGATAACGTGGCTATGGATGTAGAAAAAAAACAAACAACTCACACTAGTAAATAATACTACTATATCAGGAAAATACAACAGCGGAGAAATATTGTGCTGTACAAAGTCAAAACAGCATATTTTCATTGCTTCTTTATACATCAGTTGAAAAGGTTAACACAAACATTCAGGTAGTAAAAATATTTATTCAGATTTCATATTTCTACATTTGTACAAGGGCTATACCTATTTTTTCTATCCTGTAGTTAATGACGTTCAATAACTACAATAAAGTCATCATAGGACTTCTGTCCTTCATTCTCTAAACATACTAGAATATAACTGGAATATGCTGATATATTGTGAGAAAACATCAAGGAAAGATGACTAATGGTCTCACTAATTTATTATGGAATGATAAAAAAAGCTTCATTTAGGAAGACTGATCAAACACTATGGAGTATGCTGAAGATGAATTCACACCACATGGGCAGTTGAAGATAAAATTTGGAAGAAATGCCCTGAGAATTGCTTGTCCACATAAATATCAACATGGAAGGAGGGTGAGTCAGTGCCACCGCACGATCTTCCATTAGGTGTTCATACCTGAGGTCTCTTTTCAGGGGGCATGAACTAAGAAAATTGGATGTAGATATAGAATTTCGGCACCATTCCTGAATTTTAACCCCAAGCATACAAGCAAATGTAAATTAATGATGAACTAGCATTTTCCCTTTTTTTTTCCAAAGCAGTATATGATTGCTGATTTAAGAGTTACTTGTGTCACGGACAGCTTTTTGTCATTCTAGAACAAAAAGAAACTAGGAAGCATATCTAATGCCTGTAACCTGTACCATAAATACAGCAAGTACCCCTCAGATATTCAGGAGTGTATATACGTCAGGCTGTTCCCTCCTGTTGTACATATTTGGGCCACAACTAACCATTGAAGAAACTATTAGGGCATTATCTCCTGTGTCCTTCCTCTCCCATTAATAGCAAATTTTACATGGCTAAAAACTCTCGTTGGAGAAATAAACAACTCTACTAGGCATTCAAGAATAAAGATGGTCAGAAATTTTCTGGATTTTTTTTTTTTTTAGTTATTACTCTTTGAATCATAAATATGTTTCAAAGCATTAATTTTAAGCAACCTCACAGCAGAGTCCCAGATGAAACCTAGGCAAACTTGGGCAGAGAAGTTCTTAGGAAGCAGCAAAGCTCTTACTGTCAAGCAGATGTTTTTTCATAGAAAAAATTATTCTGTGCTTTGCTTCCATTTCTGACATTCATAAGCGAAAGTCAGACTCAGTATTCTTCAGAGAAGGCTTAGTTTTTCCCAAGCCTAGAAAAGTCTTCTTGGAACTAAAGAAGGCTGGACACACTGCACAGAGTCTGCTCTGATTTACAAATCACTTTGTAGTCCACCATGTGGGACTTTGCTGAGCATGCTACCTGCATGTGGGGATGAACACACCAATCCTGCCAACAACCTGGAGATTTAATTTTCACTCACTACTAGGAGAGTGTCAATGAAAATAATATTTTTTTCTTGGCCTATCACCAGGTTAGTAAGTAGACAAGATAGCTAGATATTCTGAACATTGTCTTGTGTTAACTATTCTTCTGTTCTTAAACAGAAAAAAATCTGCTGGTATCCAGAGAAGAAATAAGGCAATGGCAACAACTCTTAAAGGAATATTAAGAATATTTGTTGTGTACTTGACAGATAGTCACAAAACTGGAAATATGTGGGGAAAAAGAAGGAACAACATAAATTGCTATAGAAAAGACAATTATCTTGATTTAGACACTAGAATGAATGAAATACACAAGATGACAGACTGAAGTCTTCTAATTGTCAAGAGCCAAGACAGCTTGGAATATGAGGAAGAAGTATTATAAATTTCATCTAATAGAGTAGCCAGTAGGGAAAAATCCCTTGCACCTTCTGTGAAAACCTCACGGTACCAATAGTTTCTGATGGAAAACTATTAAAATAAGTCCATTATTTTGACATAACTATCAAAACAAAAGAAGGTCATAACTGGTAAACAGCATGTTTTAACGGTTAGCTTTATACCTCTACTCTTATGAAAAACACTGGGCCAAATTTGTTAAAAGTTGTCTTTTCCTACGAGGTTTCCTACGAGGTAGTGTGGTGGGTTGACCCTGGCTGAATGCCAGGTGCCTACCAAAGCTGCTCTATCACTCCCCCTCCTCAGCTGGACAGGGGAGAGAAAATATAATGAAAAGCTTGTGGGTTGAGAGAAGGACAGAGAAAGGTCATTCACCAATTGCCATCAAGGGCTAAACAGACTCGACTTGGTGAAATTAGCTTAATTTATTACCAATGCAATCAGAGTAAGGTAATGAGAAATATAAAAACTACATCTTAAAAACACCTTCCCACCATCCCTCACTTCTTCCTGGACTTGACTTCACTCCCAGGTTCTCTTCCTCCTTCCCGCCAGTGGCACAGGGGAACAGGGAATGGGGTTGCAGTCAGTTCATCACACATTGTCTCTGCAGCTCCTTCCTCCTCAGGGGGAGGACTCCTCACACTCTTCCCCTGCTCCAGCATGGGGTCCCTCCCACAGCAGACAGTCCTCCACAAACTTCTCCAATGTGAGTCCTTCCCATGGGCTGCAGTTCACAAACTGCTCCAGTGTGGATCCCTTCCATTGGGTACAGTCCTTCAGGAACAGACTGCTCCAGTGTGGGTCCCCCACAGGGTCACAAGTCCTGCCAGCAAACTGACTCCAGCATGGGCTCCTCTGTCTCTATGCGTCCACAGGTCCTGCCAGGAGCCTGCTCCAGCGAGGGCTTCCCACAGGGTCACAGCCTTCTTTGGGCATCCACCTGCTCCAGCATGGGGTTCTCCATGGGTTGCAGGTGGATATCTGCTCCAGTGTTAACCTCCATGGGCTGCAGGGGGACAGCCTGCCTCACCATGGTCTTCACCACAAGCTGCAGGGGAATCTGCTCCAGCGCCTGGAGCACCTCCTCCCCTTCCTTCTTCAGTGACCTTGGTGTCTGCAGAGTTGTTCCTCTCACATATTCTCACTCCTTTCTCCAGCTGCAATTGTGCAGGTTTTTTTTCCCCCATTCTTAAATAAGTTATCCCAGAGGCGATACCACTGTTGCTGTTTGGTTCAGCCTTGGCCAGCAGCGGGTCCATCTTGAAGCCGGTTGGCATTGGCTCTGTCGGACATAGCAAAAGCTTCCAGCAGCTCCTCACAGAAGCCACCCCTATAGCCACCCCTATAGCCCCCCCACTACCAAAACCTTGCCACGCAAACCCAATACAGGCAGTGAAATTAAAGCTTATGTGTGGGGGAAAGGAAAAATAGAGAAAAGAAAGGAGATCCTGCACTGAGAAGGGTCATCAGAACAAAAATCTGATTTTGGGGTGTTTTTTATTCTAGCTGAAAACAAATATGACTGTCAAAATAGGTAGTGGCTAATATCCTGAAGGGATGAGTACATAGACTATATTATTATTATTCTTTAATTTAGACTTGTAATGTTAGTATTGCTTCATTAATTCTTTGGAACCTGTAGTTACTTGTTCAGGTATAAAGGACATACAGCAGATGGAACCAGAGGTGAAACAGAAGCTGAAAGAAATTGTGTTAAAACAATTCAATGTCTCTTAGAGAGAAAAAAGGTTGTAATACGTAAGAGGAATACAGGAAATAGTGTTTCCTCTGTGAACACTTCCAAGAATAATCAAGAAAAAAAATAAATGTTATGGGATACTGCATGCCAGTTTTGTAATTTGAAAAAAAAGTCTGTTTCCAAGGTTTATTACTTTAAAGGTGTGAGTATAATGACTGTTATGCTTGAAGCACAGGCAAAGCATTGTTAATAATGTGACAGAAGTATTATGTGTATTATGCTATCTATACAACATAGACGTGGTTTATTTGCTTAGCTCATTTTGTCAATGCCTTTTGATAAGTAACCAAGAAATACGTATTTACTTTAATTCATAACAATATTTTTTCTATTGGTGCCTATAAGCATATGAGAAATATCTGTATTTCTTCGGTTATATTCTGTCTTTTGTTAAATAAATGGGATTTTGACAATGACTTAAATGAATCTAAAATAACACCAATTTTCTCCATTATACAGTTTAAAACAAAAAAGAGTTTAAAACTGTCGTGGTTTAACCCCAGCCAGCAGCTAAGCACCACACAGCCGCTCGCTCACTCCCCCATTGGCCGGGCCGGGGAGAGAATCGGAAAGGTAAGAGGGAGAAAACTCGTGGGTTGAGATAAGAACAGTTTAATAATTGAAGTAAAATAAAATAGAACAGTTAAACAGGTAAAGCAAAAACCGTGCACGCAAGCAAAGCATAGCAAAGCAAGGCATTCATTCACTACTTCCCATCAGCAGGCAGGTGTTCAGCCATCCCCAGGAAAGCAGGGCTCCATCACGTGTAACGGTTACTTGGTAAGACAAACGCCATCACTCCGAATATTCCCCCCCCTCGTCTTCCCCCAGCTTATATACTGAGCATGACGTCATACGGTATGGCATAGCCCTGTGGCCAGTCTGGGTCAGCCCCCCTGGCTGTGCCCCCTCCCAGCTTCTTGTGCACCTGGCAGAGCATGAGCAGTTGAAAAGTCCTTGACTAGTGTAAGCGCTACTTAGCAACTACTTAGCAACTACTTAGCAACTACTTAGCAACTACTTAGCACTACTTAGCACTACTTAGCAAGAACCAAAACATCAGTGTGTTATCGACTTTGTTCTCATCCTAAACGCAAAACACAGCACTGTATCAGCTACTAAGAAGAAAATTAACTCTATCCCAGCTGAAACCAGGACAAAAACAAAGGGAGTTAAAAGACAGAATCAGGTATAAGGAAGCTACAGTTCGAAATAAAAATATTTCAGCAGAGAAATATTTTATGTACTTCTTTGTCTTGCAGTGTTTCGTTTTGTGACGTAGGTTTACTGTTTGTAGTGGATTAGTTTTCATGTGAAAAAAAGCTTTGCCAGGGTAAATGTATTGTTTTTGCATAACAGTTTGTATATATAGTATATTGTGCTGACAGATGATAAACGATATTCATGACAATTGCAGCTATTGGTGTGGGTAAATCGCATTGGTTTTCTTATGAGCCATACTCATGTACATTTCATTTGTAACACTTTTATCCGTTAAAGGCAATAAGCATTTAATTTACAGCTTGAAAATAATTCGTTTAAATAAATGATACATTTTTATTATAAATAACTGCATGGGAAATTTTTTTTTTTATTTAAAGTATGTCTCCTTGGTTTAATTTTCTTGTCTTGTATGGGTTTGCTTGGAAGTTAACTTTTCTTAGTTTAAAAATGGGAGTGATAAAATAATTATCAGGTTTTCTGTCATCAATCATATTTCAGCATTACATTATGCTGTATGACTGCAACACTGATTTGTGTATGAAAGATACAGAATTGACAAAGTAAGTATATTCAGTAGATTTTGGATAATGTGTAAATGACAATGATTTTCTTGCTCCTCGCTAGTTAGTAACACACAAGCCTATTCTATCATATATAATTGTGGCACAGTAATATAATTTCAGAGTATTGAGTCAGTAGAAATATGTAAATTTAAATTAGAGTAAACTGGAATCAGACCCTATGTATTTCTCCTGGCAAAACTGATATGGAGGACAGAACTAGTTCTGACAGGTCTTTCACAATAGTTTTGCATGAACAACTGAGTTCTAAATTACCCAAACTAGCAAAATTGGAAAAAGGAAGGTTTTGGATGTTATTCTATGAATTATTACATGTGCTGGGAGTCTTTATGTCTGTCACTCACTATAACCTGTGAAATCCCATTACATACAGCCTCCTGCTGTTGATTTCCTTCTTATACAGCAGATGTGGATTATCAGTTTAATAACAAGATGATATGCAAAGTATAGCTACTCTCTATCCCTTTTTTACCACCCAACAGGGAAAAATATCAAGCTTTTAACACAGAAAAAAATAATTATTTTGTGAGTTCATCATTAAAAATAATCTTTTGTTCCTCTATAATCATTCTAGAAGTGACTATAACTCTGGAAGTGATAATCCAGGAGAAAATATGCTGTGCAAATTGCAGGATAATTCTGCAAAACATAATAGCATTGCAAACATCACCATTTCAAAGTTATTCAGCAGAAGTTTTATCTATTAGTTATTCTGCTCTTCTGGTTTTTGCTTTCTTATAACTACTTTTTTCCTCATAACATTCTTGTCCAGAGTTCTTGGAAGCATATTAGAAACTAACGCAAAATCATTACAATCTGTGTTAGGTAACAAAATGAATAATAATGAACTAGCTGTGAGGTAAAAACAACTTGTGGCAGAAATTCTACTCCTGATGGAACCCTGCCCTGCTGACTACAATGACATTATCTTGATTGATTGTTTGTTTGTTTGTTTTAAATTTAAAGGTTAATGTTTTGTGGGATATGTAATGAGGAAGGGACTTTAAAAAATTATTAGAAAAACAAGTTAATGTAAGCCATATAGTTAGCTATTTATATGAAATTTCACTAGAAGATGTGAAACT
The DNA here is from genome assembly GCF_965183815.1 of Platalea leucorodia. Lineage (NCBI taxonomy): Eukaryota > Metazoa > Chordata > Aves > Pelecaniformes > Threskiornithidae > Platalea > Platalea leucorodia. The sequence goes on along the minus strand of NC_138828.1, from coordinate 65,197,567 downwards.
AGAAATTTTTTTTGACTTGTTCAAGAGGTGTGTCTTAGTGGAATAGCTCGGAGCTGGACATACAGTTGAAAGAACTGGAGACTTCACAGACAGTTACACAGATCTGGCAAAGTTTTAAATCTGATATTTCCCAGTTTGTGCCTCTGCTATAAAAGAATATGACTCTCTGGTTTTTTTTTTCTGTAATATTCACTTTGCACTAGACTGCTGACAATATGAAAATTGATCACTAGTAGTCTAATACAATGGCTTATCTTAGCCTGGCTGAACAGTAAACTCTCTAATATATGTCCCAAACTTTCTAGAATCAATATTCACCCAGAAGTGAAACAACAAAAAAATGCATCTGAACATGAACAACATCCACCTGGATTTTATCGTAATGAAGATGATGCTAAAAGCATGATCTCATTATGTAATATTTAGGATGTACTGAGAATGCTAAAATATAGGAGTGCTTAAATAGTGTGTTTATTATACAACAATCCTAATGATCTTATTTATCCAACAACACATTTTCTTTGTGCACAAAGTAACTGTCACCAGATAAATAAAAAAAATGTTTCTTAATCCTATCAAACATCACAGTTTTTAATGTTACATGCACAGAAAAACTTAGTTCAGTGTTCAAGTAAAATAATCTGATCATGAAAACTCTTTCCTTTGCCTGCTTGGCTGAACCCCATTTTCTATAAACTTAGCTACATACTGGGATTCAAGTACCTCCTAAACTATTATAGACAAATCTGATTCATTCCCCCAGTATTTTCTAAAAGCCATTGTCTATTTTATCCAGTCTTTCCAAAGCCATGTGCAAATCTGAGAGCAATTTTGATACATATTAAATGTTAACTACTATTACAGATGGAAGGTTTGAAACTGTTAATATTAATGGTTAATGTATGAGTAATATAATTATTTGTAAATAATTCTTTATCCACAGAGTCTGCCCTAATTAGCAGCATTACAATATCACATCTTTAATCTTTGGTACATATCTGTAGTAGAATAAAAAGATATCTACAGTCTCACTGTATACTCTACATGGTGTCTCAAGTAACTTTCCTGTTATGCCCTCCTTGCCAATAGGATATTTGCTAGGTCATGTTATCCCTTGTTTTACATTCATTTTCAGATAATCCAAACTGTGGCATCCTAAACATCAAGATCCATCATTCCAGATGATGATGCTGCTACTGTGAAATTTTCTAAGTGTGTGAGGAGGTTTACTGTTCCCCAGACTAGTTTAGCTCTGACACAACCTAATGTATTTGTATGGGATCATTCATCAGTCTGGCAATGCCCAAGAATGAAAGCGTCCATAAGATTTCACAACGGCATTTTTTTCCTTGATCTCTTCTTCTCCTTCAACTCAATCTGATAGTATTAAGATATCAGATCAAAACTACCAACATTTTTTGCTACTGCTGTTTCATCTGTGGTGTCAGTTATGCTAATAACTGTCTTGAACTGTTACAGAATAGGGTGACATATCCTGTGCTGATATAAGCTCTATTCTCTCAATGACTTCAATGGAGTTATGATAATTTAAAACTGTTGAGATATTTCCTTCTTGTTTTAGGCTGAAGACAGTTGTTACAATAGCCTCATTACTAGAATGACTCCTTTCCTTAAGGCTCCTAAGAAATCCGATGATGCATATGATGAGCCTTCCATCTCTTTCTTTGCTTATTACTTATGAAAGCTTTTCAGCCTTCATCCTATTACTATTACATTTCATTATTATTTATGACCCACATAGCACCACAGAATTAAGTTCTCAGCAAGTATAGCTTCTGTTACTGGGAACATTGACAGACAAAATCTACATGTGTCCCAATTGCCCCTGTTTTTGAGTGATCTGTGATAGAATGTGTACTAATTCCACAGTTTGATCCTACCTTGTTCTCTATTTTCCCAACCCCTTAAACCAAGTTCTTCATCTCCTAATGACATTTCTTTAATTTTGGCACAAGTATAATTCACCTTTTTCAACTTTTATCATCATCATTCATATTCTTAATGCAAGAAGATACTGTTTCAGACCCTAATCTCTTGCTGTGAGAGTAACGGAGCAACCTGAGATCAGATTCTTATATCAGAATTACCTAGTAAAAATCCAGTGTATATTCTGTTACACTGAAGTAATGATTTAATGTTCACACTTGTTGCATCCAAGTTTACTCAGACTTGGTAGTCAACTACCTTGTTATGCTGGAAGGCTGAAGCAAAAAGCACATACAAGCACATACAGCTCTTTAAAATTCTAGTTTACTTAACTCAGTTATATTTAAAGAAATTTTAAAATTGAGTGCTGAGTTACAGTTGCAAAATGTAGTAAACCTCTCTCTCTCTCTCCATTGAATAAGAGGAGAAAGAGTAGCTTTGATCAGGTTCAGCATCCCTGCCCAGGGGACAGACTGCTGGTGTAATTCTTTCTATTCTTCCTTTGCTCACGATGGGGCTGTAACTGTCTTTTATCCTTTGAGGTTTCACCATATATAGGATGATTTCTTTCTGCTCTTTGCTATGGAATAGAGCTCTCAAGGCTGCATTCTTTCAGTGACCATTTGTGATTTGTGTTTATATTCCTACAGCCTCTGTTATCATCCTATCACTGTACTTTCACAGCCTTTGCTATCATTCTATGCTTATACTCTCAGGAATCCTTGCCTCACACTAGTGCCAATTATTATGAAACCTAACTGTGTACAAGAGGAATTTTTTAAGACTTTCTAATGTGTAAATTTGAAAAAAGCAAATTATACAAATGAATTTTCAGCATAGTTAACTTTGTAAAATTTGTTCCTAAATTTATGTGGATAAATTTGTAAGACTAAAGATGTTTTGAATGACTTGAAAATGCTCTAGGCTAGAATATACACCAACAGTGAAAATAATATTTTTTTTGTTATTTTAGTATATAAAATCCTATTTTTATATAGTGGTGTGCAGCAAATTGAAAGAAAGTATTCAATGATGACTTATTCAAGTCATTGACTTGTGTCCAAGTAATCCTTTGAAATATTTTTGACCTATTTCTGTCTTGCTGCAGTTAGTAATATTGGCACTTCCTTAGCCTGTAACATCACTAAGATTACATTCATATATAAATTTATAAAATACATATGTACAACTTACAGATCTATTCTATATTTCAAACAGATGTATCAACATTATTTTTAGTGTATATAATACACTATATAATAAATAATGTATACAGTGTGTGTATACATATACAGATACATGTACATGTACATACATAGAAATATTGGCTAGAGGCCTTCTGCTCCACTTCCACGCCCAGGACAAGTGAAACTTAAATCTGCCTCTCTTTCTTTATTAGGCATAACATTTCTAAATTGTGTTGCCTGTTAACTCATATTGACTGCACGTACTGATACTCTCAGCAATTTTCTATTGTCACATAGTTTGTTCTACTGGGCCTTGGGGAGAGATGATTGTAGCATGTTTTATGAACAAACAACACTATTTGGCATAAGAGAGGTTTGGAAACTAATCATCAAATGACAAGTTTTCCATACCAAAACTTTGGAATCAATCAGGCTATAGCAGATTTCCCTCTAGGCTGCAAAGATCCATCTCTTCTGTCTCCCAATTCCCACAACCTAATTACTGGGAATATTACAAACCTGCTGCAAGGCAACTCTGAACATCATTTTCTGTCTTAAACAATAACAAATATATGGCCCTTAGTAGAGTTGTAATAAGAGTGGGATAAGAAGGGCATAAAATGAAAAAAAAAAAAGTCCAAAAAGTATAGTTTGCACTGTGACCAGGGATAAGGCTTTTCAGGTCCATGAGGAGTAGGTGGCAAAGACATCTTGAAGGATCTCAGTTTGAGAATGAGAGATGGGTACCAGTTATCTTGTCTCAAGAACAGAGGAAAAAGGGAGAGAGGTTTATTCTTTTCCATTATCAGGTCTCAAATCTCAGTGAATGTTCTATATAATTGTGTTTTAAATCCTTGCATGAAATTAAATGAAGAAGCACAAAGAAGAGAAAAACCCACATTGAGAAACTATCAAGTAGAAGAAACAATTCCAGAAATACATTGTGTTTTTACCTTAAAACAGAGAAGTTCTAATGTAGGCATGTAAAACTACTCAGGTTTAAACCATGTTGCAAAAATAAATGGAAATACATTTGACAGACTAACATGACTGTAAAAAGGACTTGACAAATCTAGAATTTAAATGTGACTGTAGCACAGCTAGATTCCCATTTCTTGAAATTATACATGCATCTAATTTTTTAGATAAGCAAATTACCAGATATGTGATGTGAGTTGTCAGAAAATACTTTTATCATTCATGGACATGGAATTCTTGGGCATTTTTGCTACATGATATCAAGTCAAGTCAAATTCAAGTCCAATTACTTTATTGTTATTTGGTTAAACACATTTTCATTGAGTAGATAATGAATATAATTCAAATTATCAGGGAATAAAAGATTTTCACGGTGCTCTACAAAAGAGTCACATAGTGTACCTGCAGTAATATAGTGCAGTACCATTAAGGAAGTTACTTGCAAGGTACATGTTTAAGCTAATAATATTACATTGCAATAGGTGGACACTGCCAGGGGTTCAGTTCTGAAAATTAGTTGACGTTTTTGGTTGTTATATGGTTGTTTTCCTTCTATCCTATTATCTTGAGCGTTCAACCAAAAGTGGAACATAATCAGTTAGCTTTTGAAACTTATTCTCTTTTGAAAAGAAGGGGAAAAGAAGAAAAGAAAAAACAAATGAACAACCTCTGGAGTTTGCCATCATTTGCTAGTAAAATTATATATGAATGATGTCACAGATACATATACATAATCAAGCAGTGCAACGAATTTATTGACCATTGCTACCTATCCATTTATAAAATGAATTCCAGCCATCACTTCCTTAATGTGATACACAATGAGGCACAACAGAGAAGTTATGCATCTCAAGAGCCACCACATTGTAATGAAATCTCTATGAATGTTATGATATTCATGTTTTCCTTAATTTCCTCACATTGTCATTTCCTCACAAAAAAAACCAAACAACAGTTTCTATAATATTCAGCAGTTATACTAAAATAGCACTTCTGAAGTTCTTAAACTTTATTTTTGCTGTATCTTCCGATCTTTAAAGTAACACCTGGATCACACATGATTTTTAAATTTAATTTTAGTAATCAGTTTGGATTAAATGATAGCTTTCAGCAGTGCATCTGCCTCATTCCGTCCATCCTGATGATTCCCCTTCTCCTTGTTTGTTAATTCTACTCTCTACTCTTGTTTCCAATGGCCTGACTTTATTTTCTCATTTCTTAACTCGATATCTTCCTGTTTTGCAGTCAAAGTCATTTTCTTTCCTCTTTTATGTACCCATGGCACTCTAGCACTAATTCACGAATTCACTCTGTTCACTATTCTTATGTCTTAGGTCCATGTTATCCCCCTTCATCCTAGTGTCTCAATGACCTTATCTCATGTACCTTAATGTAACAGCTTCTTGGTTGTTCTAACTTTTTGGTTGTTTTTGTTTGTTTGTTTGTGTTTTTTTTTTTTTTTTTTTTTTTTCATTTCTGAGCTCTCCCTGCTGCTCTCAGTTCTCTCTTATGCTACCATCTCTATCTCATCTCAACTGTTTTCATACCATGTTCTTTCCCAGTCAAAAAAAATATTTTTGGGGGATAAGGGGAACATCTGCCTGTGAAATTCTTGGGATAGATTTTATTTCTTGAGGACACATTGCACTGTCTGTAGATTCCCATGGATGTTCTATCTGGAGTCTTCCATCTGAAGCCAATTTCAGATGGCCCACAAAAAAGGGACAATATGAGAATGGTCTGTAAGATTTTAACTTTCAGTCAAATTCTTGCTTGAAAGGTTCTATTTAGGAGCTCTAATAGAAGGACCAAGTTTCCTGGGAAAGAACTTTATTGATTTTATATTTTATTTCAGATTCACCATTCACTCCCTCTGCACATAGAGTTGTTTTTTTATCCATAAATAAATAAAAACAAAATGTTAAATCATTGATGTTATCAGAAAGAAAGCACCTTTAAAATATGTCTAAACATGTCACATTTCTTTGTTATTTGTAACGGTGTATTACACTGGTGTATTTTTTAAGCTCGAAGTACATACATCAGCAAAAAGTGGTTGACTAAAATTACATACAGATGGTAGAAGTTCATAGATCATACACAATTTGCAACACTGCAGCTCAGAAACAATCCTGTTCTAGAAAACAAAACCCCGGCAGGTACACTTGGGAACCATTATGAACAGAAAAATATATAAATAAATTTATACTTTGGGCTATATTAAAAACGACGACTGTTCAGAGGATAGTTTTATGTAAGATTCCAAACAGATATTTGAAAAACAAAACTAATTTAGAAGAAGTGGAAATTATCAGAGGATCAGTTCTTCATAGGCAGAGAAGTTCTAATCAATTAATTTTATGTGGACTTGGAGATACGACACTACAATGATCAGTGTGAGTTTTTTTAAACTTTCTAGAAACAGCCTTGCACTAGAATTTTAAATATGCTTGAATAGAATATGAATTAAGCACATGAGATGGCTTATGTGCAAAACATAGGAATGCACAAAATTTTGTATAGACAAAAGTAAAATGACATTTCAGTTTGGAAGTGCACAACAAGGAACAAGGTACAACAACTATATAAATCAGTGGGAAGGAGGAAGTACAAGAACTACATACCAGTGGGATTTTTTTTTAATTTACTGCAGAATTCCAATCATTATATTTCTGTTTTCCATTAATATCAGTAGTGATTCTAACTTAGAAGATGATAGGAAAGTAAATGTTATTTTATCTAAATTTAAAATGTGTTCATCTTGTTTTTAAAAGCCAAGTGGTAAATGCCACTTGATAAGGAACCTGAAAGTGTTTATGATGTTTGTAAGAGTTCCCTTGTTCCTGTGTTGCCTGGTTTCCAGCACATAACTAGATATGATTCTAAACGAGGCATATCTGCCCTTGTGGCAAGTAATATAGAAAATCAGTATGGCTATACTAGGTTGGTTCAAACGTACATCTAATTCTACCTCGTCTCTGATAATAGGCAAAAGCAGATACAGAGAGGAAAGCACAAGACTATAAAAATACATAGTAATACTTCCCCTGAATACTTTCTTAGTCTGAATCACAGACTTCTGAACTGTAAATGCTCTGTACGTATTGTTGTGGTTTAACCCCAGCTGGCAACCAAGCACCACACAACCGCTTGCTCACTCCCCCCTGGTGGGATGGGGGAGAGAATCAGAAGAGTAAAAGTGAGAAAACTCATGGGTTGAGACAGTTTAATAAGTAAAGCAAAAGCTGCACATGCAAGCAAAGCAAAACAAGGAGTTCATTCACTACTTCCCATCGACAGGCAGGTGTTCAGCCACCTCCAGGAAAACAGGGCTCCATTATGTGTAATGGTTACTTGGGAAGACAAAATACTATCACTCTGAACGCTCTCTCCTTTTTTCTTCTTCCCCCAGCTTTATATGGTGAGTATGATGTCATATGGTGTGGAATATCCCTTTGGTCAGTTGGGGTCAGCTGTCCTGGCTGTATCCCCTCCCACCTTCTTGTGCACCCCCAGCCTACTCACTGGTGGGGTAAGAAGCAGAAGAGGCCTTGACTCTGTGTAAGCACAGCTCAGCAATAATGAAAACACTCCTGTGTTATCAACACTGTTTCCAGCACAAATCCAAAACATAGCCCCATACTAGCTACTGTAAAGAAAATTAACTCTATTCCAGCCAAAAACAGCATGCATATTTAATAACTCTCTCTTGTCCACCCCCTTCTGAAGATAAAACCTTTTGAATCCACACACGATACCATGTTTTACTATTCAACATGTTCTACGAAGAACTATTACCTTTTACTTGTTTTCATATGCATGTGAATTACAAAGAAAAATATACTGACCTCAAATACCACATGGAATGAATCTTACAGTGTTGCCTACAGAAATGAGTACCCTCATGTTTTTAGGTAGGTTTGGATCCAATCACTGGCTTTAAAAGATTTGCCATCATTGTTTCAGCACAGTGAAACAATAGGTTCCAAACTGAATCACAAATTTAGAAAAAGGCTCTATGGGTCCATGGATCCTTTATGGGTCATTGTGATATTTATTAAAAGAAACTATAAAAAAATAAAAAAGATGAGAAATATACCCTTCATGGATGGTATCAATGGTAAACAATATTAATGATTCATAAAAGTTATAGCACAGAAACACTTCAAGAAAAGTGGAATTTCCTTGTTTCCAATATGAGAGACATATTATTGCATAATTAATCTTTATTTAACAAAATTAGTAAATCGTTTATCTTCTTCCGTACTGGTCCTGTTTCCAATTGGCTTACAAGAACAAACACTTCAAAAAAAGTAACATAGTCAAGATGCGCTATTTACTGTTTAAGTTGTTACATTCACATATCACCGATCACCTTCAAAAACATGTTTTTCTTGGCAAAGAGGAGGAAGAAGATCCCCTAATTAACATCCCACTCCTGGCGTGCTGAGAGAAGGCCAACAACTCATCATGACCCCCCACCATGCTGAAAGCATTGGCTTGGGGTCTCTAAGAATAATGGGAGTGGCCCAGAGCACATCCCCTCCTCTGGTGGATTTGGCTGCTGGGGCTCAGGGACAACTTAGAGATGGTGCAATGGTGTCTTTGAAAGAACAATCTAGCAGAGGCCTCAGCAGAGGTTCCCAGCCACCCAGCAGGGAGGCTGTGGCTGACCTCCTGTCTGTGGCAACTGCTTTCAGCTGAGGCTAACCCCAGGCCTCATCTCGGCTATACTGCAGCTACGTTGCAGCCCTGCCTGGCTGGGCCACTTATCTCATTTTTCCAGACAGGGACCCTGGGCTGCGGGCTGACTTCCTGGCCTGACCTCAGCACTGCCTTGGCACCAACAACACTGGTGCGATCACTGCGCTGTATCTGACCCTGGTCATTGTCTCTGAACCTGGCATGTGAGAAGAAGGTTTAGCTTTTATAAAAGGGCTTTTTTTGCATATAACAGCTTCTAACTGTAGCTTTGCTAATAACGTTTCTAATTAGAAAATTTGGACTCTGTGTGTACCACTGTAAATAAATTAACAGTAATAGCCATTTGTATTTTGCTCACACTGTTAAAATTTGACTATTTTTTTTTTTTCCCCCCACCTATAGGGGATTTTCTCTTTCTGCCTTTAGCTAGATTTTGAGCAAAACATAGGCTGTTCTAGAACTGCTAGGCTCCTAGGTCATTCAAGCACCAGTTGTTCATCAGGAGGTTTTCAAGGGTAACACTCTGGTGGGCATGAGACTGCTTCTCAACAATTGTCTTTAATATTGACTAAAACTATTTACATTAATAATACTTGGTTGTCTCAGGCTTTTAAGTAAACCTAGTTCCACCTGACCCACCTGAAACACGTTATTTCTTCTTCTGTTTTATTCCTGATTTTTCACATCTAATGCAAAGATCTTAAGTATTCAATTAAAAAAAAAAGGCATATCCTAAATTATTAATTGTTTGTTTGTTTTGTTGTTCCCTTTAACTACAAAGAACATCATGATTTACAGACTGCATATTAGCTCTGCCAATGCTTACACTTTCCAGCTGTATAAGTGTTGTCTTTTACAATACTTTTACAGAAACTCTCATCCAAGAATTAATTACCATGGTTTCTAAATCTTTAAACAATGCTCGTTTTGATAATGTACTTATCAAAGCTTTAGCAAAACAAAGGTACATTTAACCATTCATAATATGATTAAAATAATGATATTATTTGTGACTGCATGTCACACTTCATCCTCATGGTCTTGCTGTTAGCAGTCATACTGAAGAATATACACAGACATAGCTAAACCTTAGCTTTAAATTTTCAGGTGATTTTAAGAAAATCGTGTCTTAAGAAAGAAAATCAGCTGAAATTACAATTTTCATCTACAGCATTCTGTGTTTTAAGTACATACATTGAGTTTACAAGTTGCATACTGGTTGTTTTTCCTTAGTTGAGACAAGTCACCCTACTTAGTCACCCACCCTTCTTAGTCAGGTGAATCCCATTTCTTCCAATCAGTCCTCAGTCCCCAAGACAGGTATGCACCATAGTCATAAAAACCGTTACATTTATTCTTCCTTTCAGAATAGTTTTAGAATTTCAGAACTTGTATCTAGAAATATGTTATTAAATCTTTAAAATTTAAAGCACATAATTGTTTTTCATCATTTCACTGCATTATTTTTTTTCTTAATGGAAATGCAAAGACAAAAAAATACTTTTTTTTTTCTGCTCAGAGGACACTGTTCTGGAAATGTAGTTTTCCTAACTAAATATATGTGGGGAAAGCACAACTAACATATTCATTATGAGCACATCTCCCCCTGCTGCAAATCAAACTGTAAAATCAGTTCAACTGTAGATGCACATTAAACTTAATAAACTGCATAAATTAATAAGGAAATGTAGCAGTGAAATTAACTAGCATCACACTGTTGGAAAACAATATAATACTGTTTCAATTTCAAACTAAATATGTGTTTTCCTTTGTTTCTTTGCTTTATTGCAAATAAATATATTCAGACATAAGGTTTTTCTAACAAAAGAATTTTCAGTCCACTTATTAAAAGTATGATTGCATAGGTTTGTACTAAATACTGTCTTATCATTCCATTAAAGTAAACAGGGATAGCAATTAAAAACTTTCTGTAACAACTCCTGTTTTACTTTTCCTGAGTGGGTAATAGAGTTTCATTATGAAACATCCCAAGAAGAAATTACACAGGTTAAGAGATATTCAGCAAAAATCCAGCGCTGCAGTTATGATACTTTGGTTTTCATTTACTAGTTAGTATGAAAAATGACATTTTTTCCAGATTACCACAATGTATGAAAAAGCAAAGGCAGGTTGTGAAGTAATATCCATTTAGTGAAATTACTGCCACTTAAGTTTACCTATATAAGATTGATGTCACCAGATTTTTTTTAGTACTGTCACGTGTGATATTCTCTCATTTGGGGACATTTTCTTAATTCCACTTCTAGCTCTGAGTTATCATCTACCCAATTTTTAACTTTTACTAAAAGATCATTTTGCATAGCATTCAGTGTCTATGAGATCTAAGAATGGTCATAACAGCAGTTCCAACAGCAGTATCTAAAGATGCTATTTAAAATCCATTTGGCAAGGTGGTATAAAACAAAGAGAAAAGGTAACACCTTTTCCAAGAACTTAAATGAGTGGACATCTAAATGGATGGACATCTAAAATGAATGTCACTAGCTTACTCTGAAATAGTTGCTGGATTATTACTTTGCTGCTAGAAACCCTTACAGATGAGCAAGCCTCTCACAGTTAGGTATAACAACTTAGTACAATCTACACTGATGCTAACCTAAGAAAAGTTATATCTGTTGCAAATTCTTCTGTGCTTGTGTTATCTGAATAAAACAGCCCTTGGTTATTTTGGTTTGAAAGAGGAAAAAAAAAAAAAAAAAACAAACCAAAAAACAGAAAAGGTTCTATTTAAAAGTGTAACTTTCCTCCCTTGGTCAGACTTAGCACCAATATTGCATGAGAGCATTCTTTTTTGCAAGCTGTTTCCCCAGTGACATGTATACTACAGCAATACCAGTAAAAGCACTAAGAAACATGTTGTATGTAACAAATAAATATAAGCTATAGAAACTGAAAAGCCGTTGTAGTGCTGGGTCTACTTTCCATATACATTTTTTATATATATATATATGTATAAATATACAATGTATATCTATATTTTTATATATTAAAAAGTCATTATGAGTTGCTCACTAAACATGTTCTCATACTTAACAGTGGAATTTGAGTGGGACTACTTCACTATACAGAATGGAAAAATTTAAAGAGCTTGATAGTTTAAGGTCTAAATGTTAAAAAAGGGCTATAAACCTACACAGAGCTTTACTTCCAATTCTGAATTTCCTATAATACAATCTTTGTATTTAGCATGAAGCATTGACTGACCTGTATAGACTGCAGCAGAGCACTTCAGGATAAAAAAGAAAAAAAAAAAAAAAAGCACATGAAAGAAAAATGGTCTTGTCTTGCACTCATACTGTATAATCTGGGGAAAAAAAAGAACCGTTAAGGTCTAGCCCCCTTTGGCTTGCAAAAAGGAAACAAAAAGACTTCAGCTAAAGCTTCCTAAAGTGTATACAGACAGTTTTCGTATTTCCATTTCAGCTGTCCAGGAGATTCAAGGAGACTTTAGGGCTCCCAGGTAAACTTAGGATCTTCAGATATCACTGTCTGCACTGAAAATTATACTCCGTCATGATTTATTTTCATTGTAGAAGCATTTAGAAGCTTGTGTAGAGATGAGTTGCAGTGTAATTGTTACTATCCAAATATACAGAAAGAGGGAGCCTAAATTTAAAAAAAAAAATAAATACATGTGGGTCTCACAAATGAAAAACTGATTACATCCATAATACAAATGAGGAGCTTAGTTAAAGAGAGGATAAAGAAGGAGCCTGAGATCTTGGAGAATATGTATAATAGACCTATAATCCACCATTTTCTTAATATCAGTTACTGCTAATACACAAAACCTGTCTAAGATAATTAGTAAGCTACATATTTTAGACATTTTGGGTTTATGGTTACAGGTTTATGGTACTGAAATGTGAAGAACTTCTATGATATAACATAGGTCACATACTACTGCTTTATAGCAGCATGTATCATCTGTATTTTTGAGTCTTTACCCTCTTTGCATAACAAAATTAGAAGACAGCAGCTTTATTATTAACCTCAAAATTTATGGCTTCCAGCAAGATGCACCTATTTCTGTTTCACTAAGATTAGTTAGTTAGTTAGTTAGTTAGTTAGTTAGTTTCAGCTGGAAATACTTTCAAGAAAATTTATGAAGCTGTGAGTAGACAGAGAGCTAAAATTTCATTATCTTATGAAACCTAGAATAAATAGATTTCTTTTGGGGTTTACTAGTCTGGAATACTATTTCTTGGATTGTTTTAGTGTCAAATTTTAAAAAGCACTTTAATGTGCCTCTCATTGCAAGTTCATGAATTGATCATAGATGAAAAATATTGCATTGGTTTTGCTACTGTATGTTTACAAATTGAGCAGTAAGTATGTATATTTCACACATGGGAAAGCACAAATAACATTCATTTTTAATCACATAATTGTACTGTCATTTGTTTCCATGCATTTGAAGAATGATTACATCATTATTCATGCCATGGACTCAGATTCAGAATGAAGCAAATATAGCGTGAAAATCTTAGCAACATGTTTTGAATTACTGCTTTTAGGAAGAGTACATTTTGTTTTATTTGATCATGTGTAACAAATGTGTGGTTGGATAGGCTTACTGATTATATTGAATTTACAGGAAGTGTATTTATCTCCATCTCTCTTCTAATGAATAAGAAACTGGACTTTCTGCTACACTCCACAGTCTGGCCAGTGCCACCTAACTAAGAAAAAAAATTGCTATACTTAAGCAACTGGCTTTCAGTTATGCAATCTAAGAGTCATTATTTACTGTTATATTATATCATTGCCCTTTTGGAATGTTCAGAACTTATAGTGTGGCAATTATTCTCCAACATAGCATATTTCTATATTTTTCTTTCATTGTAAAAATTATGCCCTTTGAATAGTCTCAATGAAATCTCAAAGCAACACAACAGAATAAAAGTAAACGTACTTCCTGAAGTTTAAAGAGGGAATAGCCACAAAAAAAACCCCACAAAAACCCAAAAAAACCCAAAAACCAAACCACAATAAATGAGGCTGTATTCTCCACCCTTCCTCCAAAATGGTGTCAAAATGCCCAATACTTACCATTTTAAAGAAAATGGCTCAATTCCATTAACAAGAAAACATCCTAATTCACAAATATACACAGTGGGTAATGTGTTAATAGCACCATTATCGGCTGATAACATGGTGCAGTTAATGTATCTCAGCATGAGTTGACTTTACCACAAGCCATTGTTTCCTTTTAAAACAGCACGAGATCTTGAGAAAAATCTCTCCATATCTCACTATGAGGACTAAATAAACATTAGTCACCACAGTGCAGAAACAGAGAGGAAAAAAAGGAACTTTAAATATCTTCTGTTCCATGCTGTTCTATTCAACCTTGTTTAATTAATTAGTTCCTTTAAGCAGTGTATCTGTTCCTGGGCTCACTGACTCTTGCATTACTATGATGGACACTTTTTTGAAAAAAATGGAAACTCACCTCAGAAAATAACAGAATTCCTTAAGTGATACAAGGTTCAATTTCACAAATATTTTATAAAACCAGCAAATAGGACCATTTGCTTTGCATTTTGGTACTAAGATCGGTAAGAACTGATGAGCAGACAAAACCCTTGTAGTGGACCTGCACCTCTGAATCGACAGTGTCTTTATTCTGGGTTTGTATGTCCAAGTCATCCCTGGGTTGTTATGTTCTATGTTTCCTTGAATCCTAGTTAAGTTCATATTAAAGTTTATACTTGCACTTTAGGAATATTTTAAGACAAAAAGAAATATTCTTTCTTGCTACATAAATCCAAACAAACTATGAGGTACAATGAATTTCCATCATTTGGCAGAGTTGGAAAGCAAATGGAACTTCCAGTTAGATATTAAAGATGATTAAGTGCCCCAAAACACAACTAAGGCTTGTTTCATAATCTATTAGGCAATTGATTTCACTGGCAAACAGGACTATGTTTGTGAAAATACTAGTAGCTGCCCAGCTTCATGTTTTTGTCACATAAGTCACTAGTAACATAATGCTACTTCATTAACCTAATGGTTAACATACAAGTATGAAATGAGGCATTTTTCCATAGTTTGTAATTGGGCTTTATTTGATGAGAAATTTGCTTAAGTTTATATTAGGATTTAATTCTACATACCACATTTCTTATTACATGCAAGAGACCATGCAAAGATTCTGAAATTAATCTACTGATTTATATCTATGCTAGCTGAATCTTCAGTCTATTCCTTTTTCATCCTCCAGCCATCTTCCTCTTGCTTCCCATCTTATGAATCTGAGAGCTATTTTTACAGTTTATCTAACTGAATAGTAAGAAATAATTTTCCTAAGTAGGTGTTACCTCTTTGTCTTTTTTCAATAATTGGAAATACTTTATTCTGTAAAGAACAGTTTACCTTGCACTATTCTGCAGAAAAAGAAAAAAGTGAGATAATGTACTTTTTTGAAAACTACTTCATAAAACAGTGGTGAAAACTTTTCATCCTTTGAGCTACTTACTATAAGGTCAACTAATTGTCCTAATGTGAATCTTCTCATTGCTGAAAGGAGGCAAAGTTCAAGATGTTTCAGTTGCTTTATAGGGTTACTTGCTTTAAGTAAGAATTGAAAGCAGTAAGTATGTACCTCTATCTCAAAGGAATTTTCTAATGGGTTAAAATTATATGATAGCTAGATAATATTTATTAGCTTTAGAAGAAAAGTTATTTCAGTAAGAAAATGCCATTTGCAAATTGTGACCATATGTGAACTCTTAATAGTTCCAAGGATAAGTCTGTTCATTTCTATATGCGCAATGTAAGATGAGGGAAATGGAAAACAAATGGACCCTAAAAAGCAGGCTGTGATGCCTAAAAGTAAAATTTAGGTAGATTTTTTGATTGGGGGTTGAGGGGAGCCAACCGTTCACATAATCTCTGCCCAACTACTTGGGCTTCTAAAAGTTCAAACATCTAAGATATCCCGAATTAAAATGCCTACTCTCAAAAGCAACGTTGTTTTCACAGGACTAAGCTGAACGTTTCAGCAACAACCTCATGCATTCACCATTTCATTTGGGTTCACAAACTAAGTATCACCTATTTTATACCAACTTCATAGATAAGGTTTCAATTACCACTCAACCTGAGCGTATCCTGGCTAAACTAAGAATATCAATGACACCTTCATTCAAAAAAAAAAAAAAAATCTTACTGGTATTGGCTTGTTTAACAAAGTGATTTTTCACAACTAGAAGTTTTTGTAAGCCACAGTGATTGTTGCTATAATTACCTCCACACAGGGTAGGTCTACATGTTCAACTGGAGTCAGCTGTACCTACCTGGCATCTCCGCAGGCCTGATGTTAGCCAGCTCTGGCAGAAACCCTGTGGCTGGTTTGACATAACCCAGAGAGTATATTTGTATATCCCGATGAGTTATAAGACACCTTAATGTCTGTTTGGGACCATGATATATGCGTACAAACATGATCTGTCATGGCTAAGACACAGAAGAGGAACCTGAGCTGTATGACACTGTGTTGCTGTTTCAGAGTAGTAGCTTAGCTAGTCACTGGCAATAAATTCTCACTAAATCTACATATTTTGTATAAAAGAATAATCATATAATACCAGCAGACTTGCCAATAATTTTACTGAACCTGGGAATGCAAGGAGCTTGATCTCTGCATCTCTTTCAAAAGTGGCAAATTCACATTTGATCATTGAACTTTCTATATGTTTTTTCTTGTAGTTACAAACTACACATTATTTTCAAGGTTTTTTGCATTTCAAGAATAAAAGGCACTCAAACAAAGGAATTCTTTTAAACGAATCTTCCCTTCATTCTACCATAACTTAAAACAGTAAAAATAAAGCAGAAAAGAAAATGAAGCTGGTGAAAGAAATAAAAACTGTGACCTCATGTGTTTTGTCACCTAGCCAGCTCTTCTGTCAAATCCTCTTCCCTCCCCTTCCCCAAGTCTTCCCATATTTCTGCAATATTCATACTAGGCAAGAAACAGCAGCATCAATGCTAGTCTGCAGCCAAATACAAGATAACCAGATGATGAGAAAGTGTGTGCTTTTGGAGGGACAGCTGATACTAAAAGAAGTATGCAAACAGGTTTCTGCCCTGTCCCATTCAAGGGATGCCTAACTTGGGTCTCTACTCTATATGTAAGTGGAAATTTTCTTGCAGCTTTTCTTGTAATTTTATTTAGAATTAGTTGAAATTAACCAATGGGTTCAGAAACTTATTAGAAACAGACAGCGAGACAGATAGAATAAAATACTTTTCTTTAGTAAACAGGCTAAGAAAAAGCCTTCAGTTTTGCACAGGATGTCACACCCCTGTGAAGCTGGGAATGACTTTTACAGGTGACAAGCATAAGAATAATAATTTTTTGATGATATAGGAAATCTGTGAAAGATGTTTAAGCATATTGACAGCAGCGGGTGACATTATAATAAAGATTAAAGCTATATCTGGTTTTACAAAAAAAGTAGATTTTGAAATATTTTTCACTGCTGTCTTTATTGTTGTTTTGAAACGCAAATATATCATGCTGCATTACAGCAGTCTTCAGAATTAGGATTTTATTCAGCTGGAAAGAATAAGATGTTTGAATTACTGTAGTACGTTTAATCATTTACAGTTGCAATACGGCTGTATTAGGTTAATATTTAATACAAGCTTCCAGAAAAATAGAAGCTCTAGACAGACTAAATTGCATTTGCCACCACTGAAAAGAGTAACTTACTAGAAAGGATAACTTTTGGAGGATCTACAAGTTAAAAATTGCTCTACTTCTCCATCAGATTATAAACTATGTTTTTCATTTTAGTCACTGCAGGAAAACATGTGAAACAGAGGGAAATTGTCGAAGATTAACATTAAACAGTTTCCCTTGCAAGGGGATGGGGGAGGAGAAAAATGTTCTCCAGCAGGAAAAGCCCACAGAAAAAAATCTAAGTGGGGTCATTCTATATATTTGCACACAGACTGCTTAATCCATTGTGCTGTGTATGTTATACTCCACTTTGCTTATTAGTATTACTCTGTCATTTCAGTTGTATGTGTATTTTCAACACTTGAAAACTGACCTTCAATACTAAATCCTGGGAATGCCACTATGACTTGTTCTATGATTCCACTTCAGAAGTAACTGTACAGTTGTGGGAGAAGCAGTTTCCCTAGATGGGACAATGGACAAAATCTGATAGATTCTTCTTATGCAGAAATACACTGTTCAAAAACAAGACTAATAATGTTGCTTTGAAACGTCCATGTATAAATTGCTCTTGCTAGTAAGATACATAAACGTAAGAAGTGCTATAGCTACAAAGATGGTTATATATGAACTATATAGAGTGTTTCTTCCAACTTCTCAGACTTTTGATAATAATCAGTTTCTTTACTTTGAGCAGAAGGACTGTGATTTCATTCCTGTTTTTGATTCCTCTTATGGTCTTCCACAGAACAGTTATGTACTATAAACTAGAATTTTGCCCAAGATTTATAAAATGTTTTGATTACATATTCCGCATAAATAAATATAAAAATACAAACCATAATATATAGTTTTAGCCAAGAAGCATTTTAGATTAATTGTTTTTCTAAGTGCAAGGATATCTCTCATGATGAGTTGACACCAATAAATATGGCTGTTACCTAAGCAACTGCTATTCGATACGAATGTGGCCTAACTGTGGGTCTTTGTTTTCTGTCCTGTCAAGAGATCAGGACAGAGATGTAATGGTAGCTTTTTAAAATGAATTAATATGTGTCATATATATGCCCTACAGAGACTCTTATTTTCCTTAATTGTTTCTAAAATATCTTTTTTTTTTCCTACGGTGAAAAAATAATTTGGAACCTTTCAATTTACAAAAGATTATCAACACAACTAGGATGATAACTGAAGAGTAATGAATAATTTTTGAAAGAAAACCAGCAAAAATCTGTACCAGCCAAGAAATACCAAGTACAAAGGAGATGAAGACTTCTATTGCTTTGTTTTTGACTATTTTTTAATATAACTTTAGAGCATATCAAAACTGTGGAGAAAATACTACCACAAGCCTAAGAATTATCTGAAGTAAATTCTACATCATTGCAGCTGTACAAAATGAATGTGAAAGATAAATATTTAGGGGTTTTTGCTGTCTACAATTGCATAAATGGAGGATGTATGTTAATTGTGCATGGAGATCCTTAGAGCATTAGGATTAACTGAATAGAAGAACACTTCAATTGGAACATCTTTTCTCAGATCTACTACAGTTTATAATCAATTATAAATATAAAAATAGAATTAGCACACATAGGAGAAACAAGGGTTCCTAAGATGTCAAGATGGACTGCATGATTTTGATCCTGAAGTGTCTTGATCTATCAGAACTACCACATGTACATACATTATTCTGTGCAGGTTGTGCATTATCTTGTTTGAACCAACTTTTTTTTTTTTTTTTAATTTGAGGGGAAAATGATCAATACCTTTTAAAACTGATAGGAATCAGAAAAAAATCTAACTGCTCCAAATTTAGGGTTGTGCTCTACTGACTCACTAGTGAGCCTAGGATCATAATTTATACCTGATATCAGGTATCAACACCAATACTTCTCTGCACGTTGGATAGTAGATACCTAACCAAATATTGATACTACTGGTTGCACCACATTGTAAGTAAAATATCACTGTGATCTTTTATTAAGTATGGAAGTTCTGCTTATATCTGTAAATATAAACACTGGAGTACAGGAAACTGTTGCTGAGTCAGGTCTCTTCAAGGACAAAGCCGTTTAAAGCTTTATTGCACAAATCCACCAAGAAAACCATACCACACAAATGGGTATTTTCTTTAAAATAGTTCTTCCTGAAATTGTATACATATTATGTATTCACCTTATTACAAAATACACATTTCATAATTTTGTTTCATTATAATATAGTTAACAAGATCTGCTCATCATTCAGTGATCATCTTTGAGGATGGAGTTGTTCAATTCTTATGCTAACTACTTGACTCCTTCCTAAATAATGAGATATTTCCTGACATCTCTAAGTAGCAAGGTAGGCACTCATATAATGACATACTACAGGCAAATCTGAACTGCAGTGTACCAATTTTGAAGTAAGCACTAACCAGGGATACTGTGCTACCATGGCATGAAATAAATGCTTTGTTTAGAGATCCTAAGAGGTTAAAGCTATAAAAATGTTGCCTTTGCTGTTTATACTTGCCATAGATGTGACATAGGTATAATAAAAAGAAGAACAGACTTGCAGGGTTTAAGAATTATTGCAATAATCAGTAATGGTATTTGAAAATCCCGCTACTTCCCAAATCATCCAGAAGCACATCATCATTAACAAAGTAATTTCTTCAGTCTGTCTCCACCATGTTATAGATAATCAGATATGAAAAACTTGACACTTTCAATGCATGTCTTTCCAAATTTCTCTTCCTATTTATACATTCCTGCTCATACTGATTACTTGAGCTGCCTCTGCAGAGTTAACTCCTGTTCCAAAAATTTTCTTCATCCTAATCTTACCTGCCCATTCTATTTTACCATGACTTCATGCCTTATGTTACCAGTATTCCTTAAAGCAATCAAGATATTGCATTAAATATCTTTTTCCTCATTTGATTTCTTTTGACAGCTCACTTAGGGATTGCCCAAACTCTCTGAAAGCAATGGTAAAGGCTTCCATTGGACTTTATTTTAGCTTTGTTATATCAATAAAAAACTAATAAAAAATGCAAAATGTTAGGCTAGTATGTAAATTTACATTCAAAATACTATATAAGAAATCTATTGTTAAAGTCAGTGCTGCTACCACTACTGAAACAGCATTTAACAACACACACATATGTATGTAGCACATGTAATGAAGCTGTTACGCAACATTCACCTATGTCCTCTCACAAGAAATTGCAGTTTTTCATATGTCATACATTCTGATTACATTGTTTACTAATCTCTGTTCTACATATGCCCGATGTACTTTCTAATAAGTTTTAGGCTGATTTTACACACTGCACTGCTTGGGGTAGTAAACTGGTGTTTTAATTTGTTTGATGTATCATGTATAAAGTAGCTAAAAGTGAACATGATCAACTCTATGAAAAAAATCCATGCTAAATGTGATGAAAGCAGTAGGATACCCTTAGTTTCACACTTTCTGTCCAAACAATCTCAGCACTTCCAGAAAATCCCTCCAATTGCCTTTATGTGATCCTTCTTAGAATAAACTGTCTCAAGGCTTAGGCTCTGTTTTTAGAATCATAGAAACATTAAGGTTGGAAAAGACCTCTGAGATCATCGAGTCTAACCACTAACCTAACTGCCAGGTCCACCTCTAAACCATGTCCCTAAGCACCACATCCACATGTTTTTTGAACACTTCCAGGGACTGTGATTGCACCACTTCCCTGGGCAGCCTGTTCCAATACCTAACCACTCTCTCTGTGAAGAAATTTTTCCTAATGTCTAATCTAAATCTCCACTGGCACAACTTGAGGCCGTTTCTTCTCGTCCTATTGCTTGCTACCTGGGAAAAGAGACCAACACCCACCTCACTACAACCTCCTTTCAGGTAGTTGTAGAGAGCAATAAGGTCTCCCCTCAGCCTCCTCTTTTCCAGACTAAACAACGCCAGCTCCCTAAGCCGCTCCTCATATGACTTGTGCTCTAGACCCTTCACCACCTTTGTTGCCCTACTTTGGACACACTCCAGCATCTCAATGTCCTTCTTGTAGTGAGGGGCCCAAAACTGAACACAGTACTCGAGGTGCGGCCTCACTAGTGCCGAGTACAGGGGCACTATCATTTCTCTGGTCCTACTGGCCACACTATTTCTGATACAACCGAGGATGCTCTTGGCCTTCTTGGCCACCTGGGCACACTGCTGGCTCATATTCAGCCAGCTGTCGACCAACACCCCCAGGTCCTTTTCCGCCAGGCAGCTCTCCAGCCACTCTTCCCCAAGACTAGTGTTGCATGTGGTTGTTGTGACCCAAGTGCAGTACCCGGCAGTTGGCCTTGTTGAACCTCATACAATTGGCCTCAGCCCATCGATCCAGCCTGTCCAGATCCCTCCAGCAGATCAACACCACCACCCAACCCAAATACCCTGAGGATAACTAGTCTGACTATTAAAGACTGAGGCAAAGAAGGCATTAAGTACCTCAGCCTTCTCCTCATCCTTTGTGGCAATGGTTCCCTCTGCATCCAAAAAAGGATGGAGATTCTCCCTGGCCCTCCTTTTGTTGCTCATATATTTGTAAACACATCTTTTGTTATCTTTCTTTAACTGCAGTGGCCAGTTTAAGTTCTAGCTGGGCTTTTGCCTTTCTAATCTTCTCCCTGCATAACTTAACAATATCCTTGTAGTCTTCCTGCGTTGCCTGTCCCTTCTTCAAAAGATTGTAAACTGTCTTTTTTTTCCTGAGTCCCAGCAAAAGCTCCCTGTGCAGCCAGGCCGGTCTTCTTCTCCGCCTGCTTGTCTTTCAGCACATGGAGACAACCTGCTCCTGTGCCTTTAACACTTCCTTCTTGAAAGATGTCCAGCCTTCCTGGACTCCTTTGCCCTTCAGGACTGCCTCCCAAGGGACTCTCTCAACCAGACTCCTGAACAGGCCAAAGTCTGCCTTTGTGAAGTCCAGGGTAGTGGTTCTGCTGACCCCTCTCCTTACTTCTCCAAGAATCAAAAACTATATCATTTCATGGTCGCTGAGCCCAAGACAGCCTCCAACCACCACATCACCCACCAGGCCTTCTCTGTTCATAAACAGCAGGTCCAGCAGGGCACCTTCCCCTGGTTGGCTCTCTCACCAGCTGTGTCAGGAAGTTATCTTCCGCACACTCCAGGAATCTCCTAGACTGTTTCCTCTCTGCTGTGTTGTATTTCCAGCAGATATCTGGTAAGCTGAAGTCTCCTGCAAGAACAAGGGCTAGTGATTGTGAGACTTCAGCCAGCCACTTGTAGAATGCTTCATCTGTTTATTCATTTTGATTGGGTGGTCTGTAACAGACTGCCACCAGGATATCTGCCTTATTGGCCTTTCCCCCGATCTTTACCCATAAGCACTTGACCTTATCATTACCTTTGTTGAGCTCTAGACAATCAAAACACTCTCTAACGCACAAGGCTACCCCACCACCTCTCCTTCCTTGCCTATCCCTTCTGAAGAGCTTGTAGCCATCCATTGCAGCACTCCAGTTGTGTGAGTCATCCCACCATGTTTCCATGATGGTGACCACATCGCAGTTTTCCTGCCACGCAATGGCTTCCAGCTCCTCCTGTTTATTGCCCATGCTGCGTGCATTGGTGTAAATGCACTTCAGTTGGGCTATTGATCTCTTCTCCAACACAGGCATGTCACCCCTAGGCTCATCCCTAGCAAGCCTGGTTTTATCCTCTCCCCCCTTCGAATCTAGTTTAAAGCTCTCTCAATGAGGCCTGCTAACTCCTGAGCCAGAATCCTTTTCCCCCTTTGCGACAGGTGAACCCCATCTGTCTCCAGCAGGCCTGGTGCCATGTAAACTGCCCCATGATTGAAAAACCCAAAATTCCACTGCTGGCACCAGCCTCTGAGCCACGTGTTAATGAGATGGGTCTTCCTGTTCTTTTCCATATTTGTCCCTGCTACTGAAGGGATGGAGGAAAACACTACCTGTGCTCTTGATCCTTCAAGCAATCGCCCCAGTTCTCTGAAATCCCTTTTGATGGTCTTTGTACCTCTGTCAGCTACTTCATCACTGCCAACCTGAACAACCAATAGTGGATAATAATCGGACAATTGTACCAGCCTAGGGAGGTTCGTAGTAATGTCTCTGACCCTGGCCCCAGGGAGGCAGCAGACTTCCCTATGGGATGGGTCCAGTCAGCATGTCGGGCCCTCCATTCCCTTCAGAAGGGAGTTGCCTGTGACAATTACTCTTCTTTTTTCTTACCAGTGGCAGTTGTAATGTGTGGGGTTGACTGGCTCACCCTAGTCAACCCCCTGGATGGATCTTCATCTGCATCATCATCCTCCTGGCCCTCAAGTTCCAGAGCCTCGTACCTATTGTGTAAGGGCACCTGGGAGGGTGAGGCAGGCCGGGAGAGGATTTGCCGGCTGCACCGAGCAGGGATCTGTTTCCATCCTCCTCCGTCTCTTAGGTCCCCTCCTTCTGCCTGGTGGCAAGAGGGTAGGGGAGCCTCTCTTTCACTTGATACTTCCATCTGGTGTGCTCATCTCAGGGATGGTAGGGAGTGGCTCCACCAGTCTATCTCCCTCTCGCGCACCCTGATATCCCTCAGTCTTTCTACTTCTTCTGGTCACACCTCACGCAGATGTTGCCTCTGTTACCAGAGCAAGGCTTTGGCACTCCCTGCAGCCAGAGACCTGGGTGGCTGCATGTTTTTGTGGGAGCTCCTTCTGGGTCGCCACATCCCTTCTGGCGATGGCTCTTGCCCAAGTGGATACCACATCTAGGTCTCTTCCAGGAGGGCGAAGACCACAAGTTGAGCTCGCTGGCTGACTGCGCCCTGCCTGCACGAACTGCCACGCAAACCGCCGCGCCACGCCCTTTCTGCCGCGCCACGCCCTGTTTGCCTGCCCCGTTCTCAGTGCTCCTGGTCGCTGGTGCTGCCTAGGGGCGTGTAAATCGCCTGTGGTTACCCCAGCAACGCCCAAGCCCCACCCGTCTCCCTCGCGGGAGCTGCTGGTTTTTGTCGCAAAAGCCCCACCGCGCTCTTTTTCGGGTTCCCTGGCTCAAGACGCTCCCTTTTTCACCCCAATGTAGCGCCCAGTCGCAGGACTTACTGCCGCCGCGTGCCTCACTTTTAATATCGTTGTACCTGAAAAACATAATCATCAGGCTATGATGACAAACAACATAGAAGGTAAGGGCTGACTAACCAAAATAATTCAGGAAATACCTGCCAATAAAAGATGACAATGAAATAGAGATGTTGCTAGTAACATTTTACCAGGATAGTTACTAACCCTAACATGTTTAAAAATTTTCACCAGCAGCCTGGATAACCAAAAATTTATGTACAGAAAACCGTATTAGTAATTTATGAGAAAGTGGTAGCTACAGAAGTCATATGAAACAACACTGTTTCTTTGATAAGCTATGTCTGCTAAAGCAAATGTAGCTATATGTCCAAAAGCAAAGAAGTCAGGCTGTATTTTCAGAATAGATGATTACAAACAATCTAGAGATGATAATAGGAAAACTGAAACTCCCTTTTGCACTGCTGTATGAAAAGAAAGGGTGTTTTGGTAGTTCGATATATAGATAGGAACGTAGCAAATTCAATAAAGGGATACAGCTTTATATATGGCCCCGTGAGACTGAGTAGACTACTGCACAGAGTTCTAGTGTTCACATTTTCAAGAGGTGAGAAAAATTTGAACTAACAGGAAAGAATGAGAGAAATAACTGAAGACCAAATAAAGTATCATGCAGTAAAGATGTAGGGTATAGTTCTAGTGCACTTCATGCTAATCTAAGACTGAGCTGCTGCAGTTCTGCCTTTCCATTTGCCCCTGCTCCTATTACTTCCCTTCACTTTCTGCTAGCAGCAACATTCATCTGAGTATGCACTAAGGTGACTCAGGGAACTGCTCAGATGAAAAGTAATCACTTTTTTATGCTGGATTATTTTTCAGCTCACCTCCCTGACCTGGGTCCCTGCAGGAGGTACTAGGTAAGGGAGGAGTAGGATCACATGCCTGAAGAACACAGAAGTCTAGATTTACATTGATGTGGGCTGGCATTAAGTTATTTTAAGTTATTTTAAGTTATTGCATTTCAATCTTAAAGATTATATCTCAATCTGTTTTCTTTTGTTTCAATGTGAAGAAGTAGTCTGTTGCATACAAGTACAGAGTCAAGTACTTAATCAGAAGGGAATAATAGAAGGCTCTTTAATCTAGACAAAATAAGGATCCACTGGAGGTGGAAGCCAGATGAAACAAAAAATCAGGAAGTAATTTTCAACGTTAGAGATGTGTCATGGTTTAACCCCAGCTGGCAACTAAGCACCACACAGCTGGTCGCTCACTCCCCCGCAGTGGGATGGCGGGGAGAATCAGAAGAGTAAAAGGGAGAAAACTCGTGGGTTGAGATAAAGACAGTTTAATAGGTAAAGCAAAAACTATGCATGCAAGCAAAGCAAAACAAAGAATTAAATCACTACTTCCCATCGGCAGGCAGGTGTTCAGCCATCTCCAGGAAAGCAGGGGTCCATCATGCATAGCGGTTCTTGGGAAGACAAATGCCATCACTCTGAATGTCCCCCCCTTCCTTCTTCTTCCCCCAGCTTTATATGCTAAACATGACATCATATGGTATGGAACAGCCCTTTGGCCAGTCCGGGTCAGCCCCTCTGGCTGTGCTCCTTCACAGCTTCTTGTGCACCTGGCAGAGCACGGGAAGCTGAAAAGTCCTTGACTAGTGTAATCACTGCTTAGCAACAATTAAAACATCAGTGTGTTATCAACATTATTCTCATCCTAAATCCAAAACACACATACCAGCTACTAAGAAGAAAATGTACTTTATCCCAGCTGAAACCAGGACAAGATGTCAAATAGTTTGATATTATGATGAATTTTCAGCTAATTAAAACTGCATACTTTTCTTGAAAATGCACATGAACTACAAATGAGATTGGTATCTAGACAGCAATAACTAGATGGAATTCAAATGGCATAATATGTAGCCACGTGGTATTTTGATGTTTCCTGTATTCTTTTAACTCTGACTCAGTCAAGATTCAACTCTATATATGGTTTCCATAATATTCTCTTTAGCTATAAATCTCTTCCCAACTATGCAGAAAACACTTGCATTTTTTGACATGTTGATTCCCTGAACAATGTGTAATGCAGTTAAGAAACACAAATTATATTATTTATATTATTTAAATGCTGCCATGGAGAAGTTTCTATCCTAAAATACAGCATTACATATATCTATAATGATCACTCATTTAAAAAAAAGTCAAGCTTTGCTGAATATTTCTGATTTAATAAAATATTTTTTTGTAAACAAACCTCTCTCCTATAATCTTAATTTATACTAAAATTGTAGCAAGAGTAGCCTTTCAACTTAAATCACATTTTTTCTTCTGTTTTTATAAAGCAATAAAAGGATACAGGTAAGGGAATGAAATACAAAAACCCTTTCAACATTTTTTCAAGTTTTGGATAAAGATGTATTAAACCTCATTTGCACTTTTGCAATTAGTGGATTTTGAAGACAGGACTGAGTAAGCCATAATGCACGCACACTCTTCAGTAGCAATTTTCTACTCTTTTGAGGAGCTCAGGAGCTTGCCAGGTTTGGGTTTTCAGGTGGTTTGTTTTGTTTGTTTGTTGTTTTACTTTAAGATGAAGCATCAGAAATTAGCCTTTCTTATTTAATTAAAAAAATTGTCTCCCATTCCTCTTTCTTTCTGCTCACTGAAACAAAATAAAAGAACCCAAAAGATCTTTCTCACTGTAATTAATTCTGATACAAACCTGCCTCAAACCTTTAGCCAGCTAGAGGAGCACATGGTGCCCCTGACCAGACATGTTTGAAGAACGGTGGCAGGAGCTGGGGGCAGGAGGCACAAAAAGAGATACATGAGAGGAGACACAGGAGAATGCATAAAAGAAGGGGATCTATGATGAGGTATGTGAAAAGGCATCTTTGGAGAAAAGGGAGGAGGAACGTAGGAGAGGACATAGTTGTGGACATGGTTGGAGATGGTCTCTTGGAAGGAGGCACTTCTGATGGAGGAGGGATGCTGCTGAGGGACTGTGGGCCGTGGAGGACCCACCCTGGAGCAAGGACACCTCCGAGGGACTGCGGCCCACAGACAACCCATGCTGGAGCAGGGAAACAGTAAGAAGCAAGGGACAGCAAAAAGAAACTGCTGCACACAGACTCCTACATCTTGCATCTTCTGTTGCCTCACCAAAAGGGTTGGCAGGGACCAAGTGTAATGTGTGGTGAAAACAAGGGGAAATTGAGGCAAGGAAGGGGGAAGCTGAGCCTGGGAAAGGGGGAGGAATTGTTTTTCTGAAGTATTTAATTGTTTATAATCTTTTTTTTCAATACCTGAACTTGTAATTAAAAGTTTGGTAACTGGCAATAAATTGAGTGAAATTCCCCAAGCTGAGACTGTTTTGCATGTGACAATGATTGCTTGGAAAACTGCTGGAATCACAAGTATATTTCTTCACAGTCGTATAGTATCATATTTTCTTAGGAACTTCATCATACTGTAAAAATTTGATTAACATCCCTTTTTACTTCCTGAAACAGGTAACTGGTTTTGTTACTGTGATCATAAATATTCTTTTTGGATCAGAAAAATTAAATTGTATTTCACTTAGCATAACCAAAGCCTAAAATAGTACAAATCTTTGGAAATCCCTAAACCTTCGGAAAAACTGCATAGTAATTTTAACACATGGAGGTACCATTCTAATCCTATATAAATGGCTTTGCTTCTTTTTGTCTGTCTACAGTATTACTACTTGCATACTGCTTTCAAAGCTTAATAAATCATTTGCCATAAAGCATCAATGTTTCTGTTTTCTGTGATATATTCATCCATGTATCTTATCCATGAATAAAACAAATTATCATCTTAATTAATAAATGTTACTTTTTTGTGTCCTGTTGCCAGTTGCAGAGCTGGATTATGATAGTCAGAAGTTATTTTTGGCACAACTGGAGTACAAAAAAATACCATGTGCTAGTGTAAATCATATCCTGAAATATGGATTTGAACTTCAGCGTGCATTGCAATTGAAAATATGGATGCTGCAATAATATTATTCATACATTATTCTAGATTATATTACTATCTACAAGGTATCTGAAAAAGGAAAGAGACATCTTTGCCAGAGACTACAGTTTTGAAATGATTTTTTTTTTAGTAGTTGAGGGACCTTTTCCGGAGGAAAATGAACAAACATATGTGCCTCACAATTAAAACATTGCAATATTATTTATGGAAGAGCTATACTGTGGATTAGCCCATGGGAAAAGAGCTAAATCTTAACTTTTATAAGGATATTTTAAGAGCACCTTGTGGTAGACAATTAGAAAACAGCAACAAATGAATCCATCTGAAAAAAAATAGGATTAACCTATTAAATAAATTTCTCAGCATCTGACAAATTATTATAATAGAGTATTATAAGAGAATAATTACGGAATAAGTAACTGAAATGTAATTCCATAAAATGGATGTCAGAGCATTTCTGTTAACAATAGAATATGAAGAAAAAAAAAGAAAAAGATTAATTGGTCATCAGACTGAACAAAAGGCAAAGAAAGAAACTATATCAGACCATTCCAGTTTCACAACTTGACTATGTTTGTTTGTACCAAGCAATGTACTGGTCTCCCTGGTACAAAAAGAATATGGCAGACTTAGAATAGGTACCCAGAGGGACAAATAAAGGATAATTAAACAAAGAAATAGATCAGCTTTTGTGCGAGATATGATTAGATGGAATAGCTCTAAGAGGACCAGAAAAGACAATCCAGGAGGAAGAAAAGGCCTCTAAACTCAGGAGTTATGCAAAGAACAAGGATAAGAAATTACTATTAATCATCTCTTCTAACACAAGAACAAAAAGGCAACAATTAAACTAACTATAGTTTCCAAACAGGAAAAGGGAATTACAAAATGTAAAGTTAAGCTGCAAAAGTCCTTCTCACAGGATGTTGCTAAAAACTCAGATGAGTTAAAAATTGGGTTTAGATAAATAACTTTTTCTAGATTTGTTATTATTTTTACCATTTAACAAAGACACTGCTTCTGGTTCAGAAGTTCCTGAAATACACTTTACTGGAGACAGGGAAAACATACTGAGGAATTATTGCTAGAAACTTGCACTGTCTTTATTCTTTTTTTCCTGAGCATCCACAGTATTCACCATCATCAGGCCTCCTATTTAATTAGGAGGCCTTGAGTTTGTTGCAGTAGATTAATTTGTTTGCTTTACATATAAAACTCTCTTTTACAAATCTTTGCACACCTTCTGATACAGGTCTATTTTATATTGCAGTTCATTATGTTTTTCTGAATCAGATTTTTCTCAATATTTTAATAGTGTTTGAAAATGCCTGCACAACATTCTACAGTTCATGTGATGGAATGGAATGGAATATTTCAGTTGGAAGGGACTAGTTGGATGATGATCATCTAGTCCAACTGCTTGACCATGCTGTAAAGAAAACCCTTCATGGAACAGAGATGAATGAGTTGGCCTAACATACCTCTGTCTGTAAAATCAAGAATTTCTGTGAATTTGTGGGAAAATTTTCTTTTTATGGAGAAACAAAGAGCAGAACAACAGCCAACTCTTTTTCCTTGTAATCATAGAAAACCACTTATTTAAGCATATGCCCTTCAGATCCCAGTGGAGATGAGCTTGATCTCTAGTGTACACTAAAAGGCAAATTTAAAAAACTCCTTTACCCCACCCAGGAAGTAATTTCTTACTTTCAGTAGTTGTCTGTTTTCCCTTTTTGTTTGAAATATACAGTTGCTTGCTTATGCAAAAATAATCTATTGTATGTATTAGCACTCATGGAGAACAAAATATGTGGTTATTATCAGTAGACAAGTTAATTATTTTGCTTTTACCTCCAGGTATCTAGATACTGATGGCTGTTTTATATTTGTATTTATATTTGTGGTTGTATGTGCCATTGTGCCTTCAGAGGTAATATGTCCGAACTGTAAACATGTTTTTGTATAGGGTGATGCAATGTGCAATGTTACGATCCAGAATTACTTCACTGAGAACGTTTCCCTGCCTTTGAAGTACATTTTGATGGTTCCTGTTTAGAGAGGTGTGAACACTTCAAAATAAAAACTACCTTGTGACCCCTAGTATTAAGATGAATTTCTTCTTATATGCTTGTGTTTCATTCAGTTACTTGTTTTCAGCTAACACGAGCAAGATGTATGTACTTTAGCATTCCCCAAAATAAAGTGACTGCACATAAAGAGAAAACTTGCATGGTGGATGAAAGGTCTTTTAAATTTCTGTAGAATTACAAAGCTCAGCAGAAACTATTCACAGACTTTGCAGAAAGAGAAAAAAATGTTCCTGCAGAAACAAATTTCTGAAGTAGAAACTGCCCTGTGAATATACAGAAACAAGCCTGTAGGAATAAACAGGCAGGCTCCTAAATTTGTAACCATGTTATTTAATAAATCTGTTAAAGCAACTTGTTACTTCAGACAGCTGGTTATATGGAGTAGGATTGCATATGACGATGGGATTACACGATTCACACTACCTAACATCTACTTCCGAGTATAATAATATGATTGAGTCATCTAGCACTTTCACTCCTCTTTGAGGCTATATTTATCAAAGTTGTTCAGCTTTAGTAACTGAGAAAGCAGTGTGGTCTAAGATAGCGTCACTATAATTCTGATATTTGGAACCACATTACTATCTCATACGCTCACTACCTCTCCTCAGAGGTACTGGTTTATTCTTATCTGACATGCCATACTAGGTGAAGGGTAGACTGATAAACTTCAGGAAGGACTATTTATCTTACAAGATAGTGCTGCCACAGTACTATCCTGAAGCTTAATAAAACCTTATTGTTCTTCATTTATCCCAGAGTCACTACCATATCCTCTTTCACACGTTATTTATTAGTTTCACAAAATGAGTATTTTTACTCTTCTTTTGCATGATAGACTCTCCATTCTCCTGATCACTTCATTACTTTCCACAGCACACTCTATCTAGTTTGAGTTTGTCTGTCTTAAACATGTAAGAGTAGACCTCTGGTCAATGTTCCAAACCCCTGTTCTTTATAACTTCTCATCTCCGCAGCTCCAGCTGCTTCAAGTAGTTCTTGGTTTTTGAAGCAAGAACAGACAACTCAATGTTTTCGTTCTTTCTTCTGCATGTGCTGCGCTGGAAAGAAAATATAGGGGAATTGTAAATGCTATAAACATGATAAACAATCAAGAAATGCAACATATATTCAACATTAAACCAGTTTTTTGTTTATTATTACTTCTATTTTGTTTAAGAAAAAAAAATAATCCTGGTCTTACGGAGTGATTCACCACATACAGTTTGCAGGCCAAACATCGAACTAGCAAGAATTTAAGAAAAAAGAAAATGCAGTGCTATCTATGTTTCTGTAGCTATTAAAAGAATAAAGTGGACAAATATGAACTACAGGTAGGGCTGCATCTCTATGAAAGAGTGTGCTTAAGTTGGTAGATGATACCTTAAAGTGTAAAAATGTGTTTTTCCATATAATATCATGCAGGAAAGGAGCAACTGGCTTTATGATACTATTCTAGGATTGTGTATAGAATTAACCTAATTAAATTTTACTAAAGCATCAATTTACCAAGTCTTGGTATTATGAATTATGCTGTCCGTACTTTAATTTCATTTTAGCTGATAGCCCATTTACTTGACCTATAGCTGCTGACAGCTCCTGTATTTCTACAGTCACACTATATCTTTTTTTGCAAGATGCTTTGTGATAGTCTTTGACAATACTCTTGGCAGCTATAGCTTCCCATGTGACAGGCACAACATGTTCTGAAGGTCTGATTGACTTATATTCATATTTGGGTCTAAACAATTGAGAAGCCAGTCACTTATTCAGAGAAGAGGGCTTGTGTTTTATATTTCAGAATGTCTCAATAAACGTAATATGAATGTCTTATGAATGAAACAATCATGTTTTATTTTTAGCAACTCACTGATTTTAAATACTAAATACTGTTTTTTAAAAGCTTGCCTATAATATATTACTATTTTAAGGATGCAGAAAGTTAAAAAAAAAAAATATCAGTTATGCTTTTGTTTTTCTCATGGGCTTGCAACACAAAGGGCACTTTTGGTTCTAAAAGAGTCTTTTGATGTGAATTTTTCCTTAGATTAATTCCACCTTGTTTTTTTCATCCTTTGCAGTGAATATGCTAATAGAATTTACTGAATACAGCTCTTTTCATAAGTTTCTGCCTTTTTTCCTTTACTGTAAGCTGTAAATCAATAGTAACTGATTCCTGGGGCCAAATATGTTGACAGCAGCTTAATCAACTTGTGTCCATGCTACTTTCAATGTCATCTCTAGCCACAAGGCAGTAAATTCTTTCAGAGCATTTTTCTTTGAACTGTTCTGCTGTATTTTCTCTTTGTTTATTTTGGAACATATTTCTGGCCCTTTCCCTCAAGAAGTGCTTTTAGTCAGCAGTTTTAGAGAGTGCCTGTTTCCTCCCAGCTCTCCTTGTCTTCATGTATTTCCTTTATACTTTTCCTCTTAAGAATTTGTAGAAGTTCTCTTTGGCAAGATTAGTATGCTTGATCTCAATAGACATTTTATGCTTGTAATAACTGTACTATGATTGAGGCAATGTACTTCCTATCTGTGCTATATATTCTTGTGTTAGATATCTGGCTAAATTACACTCACAATTTCTCAAAAATACTAAATGAAGCAAATTTTGAAAACCATCAAATGGAAGTATTATCTTGGAGGAGAAGTAATGAAAGGAGAGAAAGAAATAAATAGGAATATTCAGTATTTACAAAGATAAAGGAAAACATCTGGTATGTCTTTCCATTTGTTAAGTCATATTGCTGTTTGTAATGAATAGTCTAGCAATATGATGTGTATCACTGTTGCAAATGGGTGATTTACAATGCTTAAAGAATCACCAACAAAGATATTAGCGAAAGTGGTTTTAATATGATGTTGTAAAAGTGCAACTTAACAAAGTTCGATGGCAAGGTTCACTCTATTAATTACTGCACAGAAGAATCATACAAAGGAAAGTTGTGTTACACTTGAGTTAGAAGGATTCACAGAGAGGCTGGAGATACAAGGAGTAAGGAAGACCCTCCCGTTGAGTCACGAGGTTCAAAGTAGACCCCCTTGCTTTTTAAACTCCTGATGGACATTAGGTGCAGCTAGCTCCAATCTTAGTCTCAGACTCGATCAACGGTTTATGTCTAAGGGATTAGCACACACAAAATTTATATAATGTTTCATTAGCATCAATTCAGCATACAAAGTTACCAAGACAAAATCAAAGTTACCATACTACAAAGTTATGTGCGATATCAGTCACTTACCACAGATCTGTTGTTGGTAAAAGGCCTCTCTGCCTTGAGGAGCAACTTTGAGAGGTGTCCAAGCTCAAGGGGAGATCACTGCTGTGCAGCCACTCTGCGTAGTAGGGAGAGCTCAAAGAAGGCTCACTCAAGCTGTCATATTTACAGAATAAAGTGGTTGGCTTGTAGTCAAACTACATGCGATAGAAAAGGTATGCAGGACACTCCTTGTACCCACAACTTTCTTTGTTCCTTGATAAATGAGTCTTGGAAAAGCCAGACACTATTCATGTGTCAATTGCATGATCGGTGTTCCAAGCTCATATGCATCAATGCTCACTGTGTCACTCTGCTCCTTTGTGAGTTTTCAGAGAACAAATTGAAACTAGAGGAGTTCACAGCCTGGCTACAGCTCAGGCCTTTACCTCTTCCGGAGCCTGCACCAAACCACCGCCAGTCTGACCAAGGGGTCGAGCGCATCCATCACAATCACTAGGTCATCAACAGCATCTTCCGAACACCTTAAGTTCAAAGCTTAACTGTAACAGGTTGATGAGCACAATTACTAAAAAAGTATTTCCTAGACATAAAAACTTTAATCAGTCCTCTGGACAACTGGATGTAGCAAGGAAAAAGCCCCATCAATTCCACTGCAGAAAGGAGTACCACCATCTTAAATCTGTAAGAATAATATTAATTGCAGAATAAGAAAGTGATACATTTATAACTGTTTCATAAAGCATTGCATGTATCCCTGCCAGCCAAAAGTCAGTCTTACAGTCACTTTGGTAGGTATAGTCCCTAAAACTCATTACAAAAATATATTTTCTCTCACAGGCAGTTCAACAGGAGTGGTTGTCTTAGAAAGGAACTTGTAAGCAGTAGACAGGAACTTGTAAGCAGGAGCCATTCATGTGTCAAACAATAAAGTTTACCTGTGATACTATTAGTAAGAAAAATCCAGACTCTATGGGTTGGCCTTTCTTTTTTCTCTTCTTTCTTTTTAAAACAAAAGTAAAAGCTCTGTCACAGGTAGGACAAAGTAAACAACCTGTAGCGGATGTGGATACTGTGTTAGTTTCAGAATTTACAAGATTAGACCCTTTACTAGGCTATCCCCATTCCTAGAGGGGATCTAGACCTATATTCCCTAGATCTAGCCTTGCCTTCCCTAAGCAAGGAGACTGCTGTCAGTCAGGCAGAAAATCATGTTGGTTTCTGCTGTGCAGCTGCTTGCAGTTACTAGTCCCAGGTATTACTAGTTAGAGTCCTGCACATATCCAGGCATTTGTCTTCATACATCTCCCTGATTTCCAGGATCTTCCCCCACTTGCCAGATCTTTTCTTTAGCTAAGATTTTCACCTTCTTTCCAGGACTTTAAGACCAGAGTTTTCTCAGTCTAAATAGTATATGTGCAGAACGTATGACCAGTCTTCTAACTGATAATTCTGTCTCATTTTTTATTATTTGGAGGATTCAGGACTTCTTTGCTTAGTCTAGGTGTTACCAAAAATTTACATCCAGCCCATACCAGTTGTAGCTAGCAAGTAGCAAGCAGGCATCTGCTTGAGAGATCAAAAGTTCAATTTTGCACATCTACACACACAATTATCTAGTGCCTGTCAGTGTTCACAATTTAAGTTATTTTTTGCCTACCACAACCACCAATAAATTTGTTAATTTTGAATGTGAGGTTCAGGTGTATTGCACTTACTAAAGCCACCTAATATTTAGACAAACATACAATTGTCTGATTTGACTTAAGGTGTCAAAAATTAAGAATTTAGTTTAAGCTGTTAACCTCCTTCCTTTTGATCACTCTAGCATACAATCCCAGCATGTAACATAAGTCATCCTAAAGTACAAGCTGAAAGCAAACAAGATGAAGTAGTAGCTCAGGAATCAAGACCTTCTCCTGAAGTGTGCCCTTTGTCCAGTTCAGCCTATTTATTTAAATCTGTTTCTCCCACATCTAAAGCAAGTACAGGAGCCATGTGTTCTCTGTCAATGTTTCCTGAAGATTGCTTTAAAGATCTTTTTTCTGACTAGATTTCCATTTCAATGCACTGAGAAAGCAAATATAATTTTTTTTTTTCCTTTTTAAATATATCTCTCCTGACCATAGGCTAGAAAAGACTGCTGTAGTACCCAGTATTTCTAGCTATTGTGAACACAGGTGTTGTATTTGGGAAGACAGAAGAATTGCGTGTATACAAAATAATATGCAAACAGAAACACATTCTCTTGCATAAGGGAAAGTCAAATCCATTTTGCTCAAGGAAGAAGTCTTTAAAGTCAGAGCCTTTGACTATTGTTTCTGAAAGTTTAATCTTTTTTATCTTAAGCCACATAAAATTGCTGTTTAAATTTCCTTCCACTGTACAGAAATATTTGAAAATGTATTTTTAATGGCATCAATCTAGCAACTTTCCTAATGCAAAGGTATAAAGATGTAAAAATTGAATGTATATTGGTCAGTTTTAATAAGGATCAGCAATAACCTCATTGATATATCATGATAATACAGGCTTTTGTTTTTTTGGAGAGGGTGGGAAGATGTTTGTTTTGGGTCGTTGGTTTTGTTGGATTTTTTTTTAAGGTTGAGAAACAAAGTAATTCTGGATTTTCTGATAATATTACAAAGGTGGTATTTTTATAGTTGTATCACAGTCATACCACTTTACAACTCTTTTACTACAACTAGTACTTTTATATGACATGTAACAGATTCCAAAACATATGCTGTATTGCATGATGAACTTCAGGAGAACAGAATTTGGCCTCTTCAAGGATCTGCTTGAAAGAGCCCCATGGGACAGGGCCCTTAAGGGAAGATGGGCCCAAAATAGGTAATATTCAAGGATCATCTCCTCCAAGTTCAAGAGCAATCTATGCAACAAGTAGGAGGTCAAGCAAGAACACCAGGAGGCCTGCATGGATGAACAAGGAGTTCCTAGCAAAACTCAAACACAAAAAGGAAGTATGCAGAGGGTGGAAGCAGGAACAGGTGACCTAGGAGGAATATAGAGGCTCTCCTGTCCAAACATGCAGAGAAGCAGTTCGGAAAGCCAAAGCCTACTTGGAATTGAATGTGGCAAGAGATGCCAGCTGCAACAAGAAGGGCTTCTGTAAGTATGTAAGTAAGTGGCAAGTGGAAGGCTAGGGAAAATGTGGGCCCACTGCTGAATGGTGCAGGGGCCATGGTGACACAGGACAAGGAAAAGGCTGAGGTGCTGAATGCCTTCTTCACCTCAGTCGTTAGTAGCAAGACTGGCCTTCATAAATCTGAGGCCCCAGAGACCAGGGGGAAAGGTTGAATGAAGGAAGATGTACCCTTGGTGGAAGAGGATGAGGTCAGACAATACTTAAAAAACCTGGACATACGTAAGTCCATGAGTCCTGATGGGATGCTAGTTGAGGAAGCTGGCTGATCTCATTACAAGGCCACTCTCAATAATTGTACGATCATGGCAATTGGGAGAGTTGCCTGAGGACTGCAGTAAAGCAAATGTCACTCCTGTCTTCAAGCAGGGTGGGAAGAAGGACCAGAGAAATACAGGCTGAGAGATCTGGATTTATTCAGCCTGGAGAAGAGAAGGCTCAGGAGGGTCTCATCAATGTATACAAATGTCTGAAAGGAGGGTGTAAAGAAGTACGGTGGGTGGCTGGCTACCAGACCCCCAACCAGCTGCTCTCTCACTCCCCTTCTTTACCAGGACAGAGGGAGAAAATAGGATGGAAAAGCTCATGGATTGAGATAAAGACATGATAACTATCATTATGGAAGTTAACTCCATCCCAGCCAGACCCACCACAACAAGACAGATACAGGCTCTTTTCAGTGGTATCCAGTGACAGGACAAGAGGCAATGGGCAAAAAATGAAACACCAGAGGTTCCATCTGAACATTAGGAAATGCTTTTTTACTGTGAGGGCAACTAAGCAAAAAACCAGGTTGTCTATATAGGTAATGGAGTCTCCATCCTTGGAGACATTCAAAAGCTGTCTAGACATGTTCCTGGGAAACCTGCTCTGGGTGGCCCTGCTTGAGCAGAGGAGTTGAACAAGGTGACCTCTAGAGGTCCCTTCCAACCCCAGACATTCTGTGATTCTTTGACAATATAGAAAAGTAACTTTCTTTTAGTAGATGTTTCATTAATGTATTTAAAATCTTCAATACAACATACCAAAGGGGAATGTTATTGTCTATAACCTCCCATTAATTTATGTTACTTTATCTTCAATTTCAAATAAAAAGGGACAAGATACAGGCCAAAGAATTACAATGACCCATAAATACAAGGACTTTATGGAGAGATGAAATGGAATTTTCACCCCACAGTAATGCACACATGAGACATTTACAGCTTGATTATATAGGGTTTTCCCTAATGAAAGCAGAATGAAGCCCTTTCTTACTGATTATGCTGACTTGATACATGTTGAAAGTAAAATGATTCTATTATTAGGTACCCCCTATGAACAATTATGGAAACATTATTGCTGGAATTCTTTCAAAAGAAACCATACCAGATGTGGTATGGGCTAACATTATTATTAAAATCAAAGCAAAAAGTAATAAGCAAGCATAGTAGGAAATACTTTTGAAAAACATCCACAGACTCCTTAGCATAATGAAAAAAGCCATCTTTGAAAAAAATGCTTTAAAGAAGTCCTGAAAGATACCTTAAGTTCATCTACTTTGCATATGAATCCTCTCACTCACATACATATGCTCTATCATCTCACCTAAACCTTTATCTATTTATGCTTCCACAACGTCTTCACTAATCTGGATATAATCACTTTGTTATTATCCTCACCTTGTAGGTGTCTTACCATTATATTCAGTGCCAAAAAAGTCTGAGGCCTATATGACACATCTTTCAATAAATTGTATTTTTCTTCTTTATTCTCATTAAATACAAACCTACACTGCTTTGTTTAGACAAAAGTCACAAACTAAAATGGTCTTATATGTAACTCATTGGTATATGCACAATAGAAATGTCACTATATGGTTAAGCATCTCAGGACTTTCAACAATCTGTTTCTCTTTGGGTGTGCCTACATCAGTGTTTTAATTCAGAACAGGAGTGTGCTTTTGAGCAGGATTTCCTCATCACCCCTTTTACTTAATTTTGGTTTTTACTGTGGATTAACCTTGGATCCTACAGACTTAGTTCCCTTTCAGATGAAACCAAACTTGAAGAAGTGCTCTAGAAATGAATTTAATGTATAGCAACTGCTAAAGAGCTTTCAGTCCATGGGACCACAGTGGAACTGTCCAGGATAAAGCTACCAAAACACATATAATGTGATGGCTCCACAGCCTGTTAAAGGTAGATGATACCTTTAATATTTGAAGGCAATTTTGTTTTGCAAATCAAGGGTGTGAAACACAAGTTGCTTCATAAGAGTGCAATTGGATTATGACAGTAAAGTATGTAAACTTTGCTTCACTTTGCTTCTTGATTTCTGCTGAAATAAAGCTACAGCTTTCTGTAGTGAATTTAATTTTATTGATAATAATCAAGCAGAAAAAATATGAAAACTTTAAAAGGGGCCCTGCTAATTGCAATTCAGTATAATGACTAAGAACCTCTCACTGCAATGTAAGGCCTTTATTTTGACTCATCTACAGTACATGTGATGGAATTTCCACAGTATCTATGTAGGAGGAACCATCTGGAGTATATGGTGTTCAGCTATTCTAACATTTTGTATTGCTAATATATACGCCCAACATATTGAAGCCGTAACAAAAAAGTATTGTTTGGCAGAATTTATGATAACATAATAAGGTCATAGAAAAATTCTGATTTTTAATAACTCATCATTACAGGCTGTTGGGAACAGGCAAAGTTATTTGACATAGGTCACTGCAAGTAATTAACTACTTTTAAAACTGTAACTTCAGTTTTATGAGGATTCATTACTGTATTTGTGTTAAATATTTGTGCAGCTCAAAAGAGTTGTCTCATGTTTGACCAGAAAAAGACCTGATGTTGTCCAAAAGTACCAATGCTTTGAAGTTAAGGCTACTGCCTCTTTGCATTGTGTCCTCAGAAAATATCAAACAGTTTTGAAGACACCACATAACCTCAATTTCATTCTGAAAATCTGTTACTTTCAGATACAGATATTGCAGTGAATGTCACTGCAGGAGTAGAAGACTACTCCTTCTCTCAGGTGATTATTTTATAATGGAGATCATAATTTCTATCACTTCTTCATTACATTTTAACTGTTCTGTCTTGCTTGGCTGCATGCAAACACTTAATGAAAGTTGCAGCTGGTTTTGTATAAAAGAGCCTCACTACAAAGAGGGCTGGTTGCATGCCAGACTTCTATGTATTCCAGTCATTCACAGACGGAATTCAAAGTCTTAAGGCTAATCTAAAACTGCAGCTATGGAGTACTTCAATAGACAAACAGCAATGACTTTTTTTTCTTACTAATAATTATGCACATTAATACGCAAGCCAGAGAAGACCTGGGAATGAAAAAAAAGACACTTCTTTCTAAGTTGCTAGGTTTCCTGTTTTGAAGTATCCCATTGACACTGCAATGAACCTGAATTCACAAGCAACTCACACTGACGTCTGGATCAGAGTCTCCTTAATGGTTTTTACCTCAAAACACGTTATTCATAGCAAGTGGGAGAAAGGAGAGACAATGCACTTAAGCCAAAGGAAAAAGAATGAAAAAAGAAAAGCTGAAAAATCTTGAAAATTTGAAAGGGAGAAGTATGAAATTTTTTTTTCTAATACTGCTTACTTGCTCTGTGTAAAAATGGGAGCCTAAAAGGCAGTGCATCACAGCTGCAAGAACTAGGTGGGTTTGTTTTGTTTGTTTGTTAAGGATCCTACTTACAATTTCCCTATTAAGTGGCTTGTTTACAAATGTACTCACAAACACAAACTTGTTGTGAAAATGTGATTTTTGAATAAGACCTACATTTGCAAAAATTCCTAATGGACTGACAAAAGTTCATTATGAAGTAATGCAATTGAAAAAAAAATGGAAATACAGTGAGTACAAAATCATATTTTGTTCCCAAAAATCAGTCTTAACTGATTTTTGCCTTTAATAAACTGTCATTTAAAAATGTCTATGTATAAGAGAGCCTTTTGTCTGTATATAAGTATAGTCATTCACATGCATGAATCTCTCCTTGATCCAGAAAACATTTCAGGTTAATTTTCAGTACTCTTGAATTACCTTCCTAAATTTGTAGTTTACTAATTATTTTTTTGTTTCAGACTGACTTCAGTTGGGAAAGGATCCATATTATGTTCTCACCTGAAACCGAACTACAATTTTTGATAACAGTGTGTAGATTCTTCTACATGGCTAGTGGTGGCAAAACTTGGGAGTATACACACCCAAAGCTACCTGTACAGCCAAAACAAGACCATGTCACGGATGAAGTGAGAGTGCACTCGTAAGGGCAATATGTTTAACAAGATTCAATGGCAAGGTACACTTGATTATTTACTGCATAGGGGACAGGGTCAGACAAGACTGTCAGGGAGACCCTCCCGTTGAGTCATGAGGTTCAGAGAGGACCCCCTTGCTTTCTAAACTCCTTCTCAGAGAGGAGTTTAGGTATGGTTGGATCCAATCCTGGTCCCAGACTTGGTCAACGGTTTATGTCTAAGGGATTATATATGCACAATCAATCCTTTATATCACTTAGCTAAGATTTCAAAGTTTAGCATGCTATTAGTCACTTACCGAGGATCTGTTGCAGCAAGGAATCTCTCAACCTTGAGAAGTAACCTTGAGAGGCGTCCCTACTCAAGGGGAGATCCTGGTGTGCAGCCCGCTGCCGTGCAGGAGTGCTCAAGGGGCTCTTGGGCTGCTCACAATTTATGGGGGTAAGATGATTAACTCATAGTCATATTTACATACTGACTGTGTATGTTAACGTCTTCCAAATTTGGCTTGAGTTGGACATTGGCCAGCACTGTGGTTAGGTGGACACATTGCCATCAATTAGCCCTTGGCTATTGTGTTGTTATCTGTCTCCCCCAAATCCACTTTGAGCTGGATGCATCCATCACGACACCACTGGTGATTATTGCTTGAGCAGGGTTACAGGAAAAAGTTGAGTGTGTGGGGTGGGCAGGGAGGCAGGGGGAGCACACCGCCAGAGACCACCACCACATTACACATCTCTAGGGGCTGATTCAGTTCACCTGAAATCTATCTGGTTTGTCATATTTAGACTGTATATGGACTGAAGAACTCTTTGATATTTAAAACTGGGTGAGGTGAATTCATGCCATGGTACTTGACACAATGGGACTTATGGGTATCTAGTGTATACATATACTTCAAAGTAAAGCAATAAAGAGCACTGTGAATCCATAGGAATACACCTATTCCTTTGCTGATTACAGCTGTACTAGGAGGCTAGTGACACATTCCCTAGGCTTTAGACCAACAAGGACAGCCTATACATGTGTAGGTTATGAAACTTAACTGTCAAAACAGGGTGGCTGCATATAAATGGAAAAGGTTCTTCAGCCATGCTAAATCTTTAATCCTGTCAGGGAATAATCTGAGAGAGCGCTCTGTGCCAAAGCCATACCAAGAACTATTGCAATTTTGTAACAAATAAAACATTTGAGTTTCCGTGTCTAGGACCATGCCTTGTCATGGTTTTTACTACTAGTGGATGTAGCCATTATGTCTTTTCCTTCAGTCAATACGCACAAGCTCACTAGTTAAAATTGTGGCTACTAAAATGATCATAGTCACTTTCAACACAGGTATGGAGCTTGCTAGAGTTATTTTATCCTCACTCAAACCCTACAATAATGTGTATCTGTCAATAATTAACTAATTCTTAAATTGTTAGGTAGTCAACAAATCTCCAACTTATAAATTTCTGCCTTTCTTAAAATTAAACAGATATATAGAAAATATATAACCACCACCAAGAACTTCTTCACATTATTGATTTGCATCATTACCACCACTAATTGCTGTCTTTCTGGCTACCAAACACTAAAGCCGTTTATATACCAAGAAAGAACACAATAGTAAATATTACGTTATACAATTTTGTCAATTATTCTGTTTTGGATCAAATGTAGTAATTTTAATGAAACAATATTTAAATGTGAATAAGCATCTGTACTCCAGTCCTCTTTCCCCTTTCTTCTCCAATGAAATCTATTTATCCTACATGTACTGAAAAAAAAAGTAAAGAACTGCTGTGTGAACTCTAACATCATCACTATGACTGTCTTAATTTCATATTATTTTTTATTATTCCCAGGTAAGACCAGGTTTTGTCTGTCACAGGTTTTTTATTTTCTCCAACAAGCAGATGATTTAATTATTTATCATCTCATTAACATTCTTGTTGATATTAAATACTAAATGTGCAAAGTTATT
This sequence comes from Platalea leucorodia, assembly GCF_965183815.1. NCBI lineage: Eukaryota > Metazoa > Chordata > Aves > Pelecaniformes > Threskiornithidae > Platalea > Platalea leucorodia. The sequence continues at coordinate 65,154,227 of NC_138828.1, read as the reverse complement.
TTTGTTGCTTGATAGTGACTTTCACATCTTTTGATCTTTTTTGTCCCCCTTTGGTCATTATCACAAGTTTATAAGGCCCTAATTATTTTTAATTCAATGCCTCAGATACAGATCCTTTATTTCAATATTTTTAGAAGATGAAAAAGGCAAGATACAATAAAGCAAAACAAATTAGCCTATCTTTGCACATCTGCATGAGGAAAAAAAAAGGAAAACCAACACTTTGAAATGTCTGGTTTCAGTAAGCATGTTTTATCACCAACAAAATACACTAGTTGTAATTTTTAATGTGTTGTGGTTTTGTTCTTTTTTTTAAATCTCTGCAGAAGAGGCTTTCCAGAAATTTCAATATATTATATAAATATAATAAATAAAAATACATAAACACACAAATAAATTTTAATAGTGATACTTAATAGATTCAAAATAGTGCATTTATTATTTAGCTAAGTTTATTACTTAACTATTTAATTTTGTCACTTGTAATTATATGCAACTATTTCCATCTATCTCTCTATGGCTTTTCCAAAATGCTGCAGGTTGCCTGAAGCTATTCTAATCTTCAGTGTAAGATTTTGACATTTTTAGGATGTGCTTATTAGACATTCAGGTGAGAGACTGCATTGCAACACATTCTGTCAATTTCAGAAGTATTTTATGAGCACTGTTGTTTTGAATCTTCTCTTTGCAGAATAAAAATTACCAAATTTGATAAGGTCACTAAAGACTTAAGCTGTATCTGAAAGAAAGAACTGATAAAGAATTAAATCTTTCGCACATCAATAAATCAACATTTATATGTACAATATATAAAATATCCTTTAATAAAGTAGGTATTATTAGTTATAAGGCTGGATTACTAAAGATTCCTTTCCACCTGGGTTAGTTTCCTTCCAGATTTAAAGTGACTCATCACATTACCTGATCACTGAGCCCAGTGAAATGGAAGCTGATGGAGCTAGACCACCCTTCTCAGCAGTGTCTGACTGTTAGATCAGTTGATTATACGTCATATAATATATATCTGACAAAGTCTGATCTTGGAGGGAGGATGCAATCCAATGCTTTAAGGTGATATTTAGAGGAAATGGATTTAAAAAATCAAAACTGTGAAGTTGCAATGCTACTGAAACATCATTTACAGAAGTGACAGGATAAAGCTGTCCAGAAACCTACATTTCAGTAGGATGATACCAAGTTGCTTCTCCTCCCACCCACCTCATTGCTCCGGTAATAGAAGAATAAGTCAATATTTACCTCAAGTTCAGTATTTATGGTCACTGGACGTTGGTGAATTACTATGCAGAATTCAAATGAAACACAAAGGTGTGACTTCAACACTCATTCAGTAATAAGTATTGGTGCTTCCAAACATTTGTGAGCTGCTGCATCTGTGCAATGGAGCACCATTCTGAGAAAACCGCTTATGCAACAACAGCAGAATCAGAGAGTAGACATTTAATTGGATTAATTTACTGTGTCTCCCAGTAATTAGTTTGAACCTCACAATTCAGTAATAGGGCTGTACTCCTTCTGGGAGCTGGTGCTACATCCACAAATTTTACCAAATAGTAGATGTCATATCATTTAAGTAAGCAAAATTCATTTATTAATCAATATTCTGAATAAAGATTAGAAAATGGATATTGTAACTTACAAAGTATTTTAATATGTGCAATGTCTTTTAAGGCCTAACAAAGATGTTTTATATTTTCATTATATTCTTTAGCTATGAGTCCTTTCTCTCCCTGTATTGTACAGATCCCTCTAGTCCCTTTCTCATTCTGCTGCCAACCCATTCTGCTCAGAAAGAAAACAGTATTCAGCAGTTCTGCCAGTTACATATGAATACTGTTCATCTCTTCTATTTCATCTCAGTTGTCAGTTATGGGAAAGCTTAGACAAAGCCTCTAAACTTTTCAAAATATCTAAAAATCTGAACAAAGCCAAGACTTTGACATACAATGCAGAGGTGTAACATTTAATGTAAATCTACTGCGGAATGAATATTATTCAGAAACCACTCATTTGGCTAAGTTGATACACTTTCTCTTTCACAGCTTTCACTTTCTCTCCAAAATAAAGACTTGCAGATAGATGGTAATTTGTCACAATATATTTGTGTGCTAACTGTCCTTCCTGAAATGGATTTCTTCTTTTTCTTCTTCTTTTTTTTTTTTTTTAAAGAAATATCTCTGTGAAAAAACATGAAAAACATTTTCTGAACATGTTAGATTTTGAAAGCTTTATCTTGCACCATCTACACCTTAGAGTAACTTAAAGTTACTACTATATGGTAACATTTGTTTAAGTTTGTATGTCTTTTAAACAGCTATTACAGTTGCAAATATATATAGTCCATGTTTTTTTATCTCCAATATCCCATGTTAATTAAAAGCAGAGTCTCTATGGATATCACTATCAGAGAAATTACTTACCATTCTACCATAGCTATATGTTGTACAGACTTTATGATGAAAATAGGATAATAATGGAAAGGTTACAAGTGTCAGCAGAACTAAATCTGGAATTGGTTACAACAAATAAAATAAAATAAAATAAAATAAAATAAAATAAAATAAAATAAAATAACCCAAATCACCTAAATAGTTCTGTCACTTGTATTTCCCCCTTCATATCATTCTTCAGCTCAGCTTTTGCACAAATTCATGTAATAGTTGGTAGTGAAACACATAGTTGTATCCAAACTACAACCAAACCTGAAGGTTTGGTACCAGATCAACCACATCATAAAATTTATGTGGGCTAGAGAAACATATATACAAACCCAAGCATTTATTGATAGTCTAATTAAAGTGGTAATAATCTAATCAAAGAATTATTGTCAGTCCAGTTACAGTGATAGTAACAATTACAGACCAGAGTATCCAATTACTGGTAATTGCCTTTCATGATACAGTCAAAACTGATCAAACTGTTTAGTATCTGCCTGTTTCTTTGGTGTTATTCTCACCTTTCCATTTTTGTGAAACAAAACAAAACAAAACAAAACTTGTTACTTGGTGAGCATGGTCACCTCACAAACAGGGACATAGACAAAGCAGAGACATTTAATGCTTTCTTTGCCTCAGTCTTCAACACCGATGATGAGCTCTGGGACCCCCAGAGCCCCAGGCTAGAGAATCATGACTGTGAGAATGATAAACTCCCAACCAACCCCAAACTTGTGCGGGATTTGCTGCTCCAGCTGGATGCCTATAAGTCAATGGGGCCCGATGTGATTCATCCAAGGGTACTCAAAGAGCTTGCTGATGTCATAGTGAGACCTCTCTCAATGATTTTTCAATGCTCGCGGGAATCTGGAGAGGTCCTAGTTGACTGGAAGCTGGCAAACGTTGTCCCAATCTTCAAGAAGGGCAACAGGGATGACCCTGGTAACTACAGGCCTGTCAGCCTCACCTCTGTGCCTGGCAAAATTATGGAGAATATTATTCTGGGAGTTATTGAAAAACCAATGAAAGACAATGCAGTAATTGGTCCCAGCCAGCATGGGTTCATGACGGGAAAGTCCTGCTTAACAAACTTAATTTCTTTCTATGACAAGGTTACCCACCTAGTTGACCAAGGGAAGCCAGTCGATGTAATTTCTTTGGATTTCAGTAAAGCTTTCGATACTGAGTCTCACAGTATCCTCCTGGACAAAATGTCCAGCATACAGCTGGATAAACACATAATGCAGTGGGTGAGCAATTGGCTAATGGGTTGGGCTCAAAGGGTTATAGTAAATGGGGTTACACTGGGCTGGTGACCAGTCACTAGCAGGGTTCTGCAGCCATCCATCTTAAGGCCAGTGGTCTTTAATGTCTTCATAAATGACTTGGATGCAGGACTGGAAGGATTACTACCTAAGTTTGCCAATGACACAAAATTGGGAGGAGCTGTTGACACTCTTGAGGGCAGAGAGGCCCTGCAGAGAGAGCTAGACAAATTAGAGAACTGGGCAATCATCAACCGTATGAAGTTTAACAAGGGCAAGTGCCAGATTTTGCACCTGGGACAGGGCAACCCTGGATGTACATACAGACTGGGGAACGAGAGGCTGGAGAGCAGCCCCACAGAGAGGGATCTGGGCGTTCTGGTTGACGGCAAGTTGAACATGAGCCAACAGTGTGCCCTGGCAGCCAAGAGGGCCAACAGTGTCCTGGGGTGCATCAAGCACTGTATTGCTAGCTGATCAAGGGATGTGGTTGTCCCGCTCTACTCTGCACTAGTGTGGCCTCATCTTGAGTACTGTGTGCAGTTTTGGGCGCCACAGTATAAAAAGGATACAAACCTACTAGAGAGTGTCCAGAGGGCAGCCACGAAGATAGTGAAGGGTTTAGAGGGGAAGCCATACGAGGAGCAGCTCAAGTTACTTGGTCTCTTCAGCCTGGAGAAGAGGAGACTGAGGGGAGACCTCATTGCGGTCTACAGCTTCCGCACAAGGGGAAAAGGAGGGGCAGGCACTGATCTCTTCTCCCTGGTGACCAATGATAGAACCCGAGGGAAAAGCAGGAAGATATGCCACGGGAGGTTTAGGTTGGATATTAGGACAAGGTTCTTCACCCAGAGGGTGGTGGAGCACTGGAACAGGCTCCCCAGGGAGGCAGTCACAGCACCAAGTCTGACAATATTCAAGAAGTATTTGGACAATGCCCTCAGACATATGGTGTGAATTTTGATGTTGTCCTATGCAGGGACAGGAGTTGGACTCGATGATCCTTGTGGGTCCCTTCCAACTCAGGATATTCTATGAAAACAAAACCCAGCCAAAAAAAACCCCAACCCCAAAACTATCCCTCCCTCCCCCCCCAACAATGACAAGTCATTAGTATTCTCAAGTTCTTCACTGGAAGGGGAATGATGTCATATTCACTTCATCATCTGTTTAGGGTCATATATACTCTACACCTTCCTGTTTCTTTCCTGTTTCCACAATCTACAATTTTTATGTAAGTGCTGCATGTTATACATGTGTTGGACTTTGGCTCTTTGTTCCCTTTGTCATCTCTAAAACTGGTTCTACCCAGCTTCCAAGGTAGCATTTCTTTAATGTCTAGTAGTTGACCACTGATGATTTCTTTATAGCCCTGGGGACTCTGCTCTTATCCTTTGCCCAGACTTTCAGGGTGTTTATATCCTGTATGTTATTACTCTGGAACCATACATAATTCACTTTCCACAGAATAAGTACTGGTTATAACTAGCTATTAGTAATAGTATTAGTAGAATAGAATTAGTATCCATTAGTTACAGAAACATATCAAAATTATTATAACAGTAGATGTTACACTAAAAAATTACGCTAAGCTAAAATTGAAATAAATTACGTAATATATTGTTAACTTTTTAGCAGTCACAGAGATTGCCAAAATTGCTTTCGGTAGGCCAAGTTCAGACAAAACAAGCCTGATCAGTTCAAATTCTGAGTCTTTGCGGAGTTAATGTAAAGCTGTGGCCTGTAATATACTCACTGCGTACTGGAGTACAGGATTTTTACATTTGCTCAATTGAACACACAACGATAAAGAGCTCTATTTCTTCTTTAAGCAAAGGCTGAAGGTAGAGGGGAATTGTTGTTTCTGATTTCAGAGAGAAGATCCCAAGGTGCCTAATTGGTACCTAGATAGACTGCACTTAAATTGTTGACAGCAGAAGTCAGCTCCTGACACTGAAAACTCTGGAAGAGTTTAACAACATAAACCAGTCTCCTAATTGCTACAAATCAACATAGCTCCTCTGAAATCAGTTACGTGCAATGTTTGGCAGGAACTGAGGACGTTACACCAAAAACCTTATTACAGAAAACAGGAAACACTCTTTTATATGCAAAGGCAAAAATTTTTGTTCATAGAATTGAAACCCTAAGAGTCTAATCAATGATTATTGGGCCAGAGTTAGTTATTACAGAACGAGACAAAAATAAAGAATTTAATACCATTAAAGGCTTTTCACTTTGCTTTTCTTCATTGAAATTCTACTTCACAGCTAAATGCACAGAGTATCTTATGTATGTTGGATAACTATTCTTATTTTTCTTTATTGATTTTAAAAATGCTTTTGCCCATCAATCAAGACCACATTTTCTTAACTGATCACTGGTGAGTTAGTTTTAGATATGGGATCTCCTATATCATCCTGCGCCTCGCCTTTCATATCATATGCCTGTACTCTTCTACATTGCACTATGTCCCTTTCAAGGCTGTTGCTGTCATATGGTACCTGTATTACTTTATACTACTACTACCATTAGTATGATAAATATTTCCTTCTATACAGAATAATTACTTTCTACTACCATCTATAGAAAAATTATACCACATGATTATAAAAAGCTAAATTAAAACTAAGAAATTGAGTAATAATTACCTGGTCATTAGAAAACTAATGATGTGGTTAAACAAGTTAATTTTATTCAGACAGACCAAGATGAAACCAGACAAAACCTGCAAAGTCCTAAAGCTTTGAAAAGTTGTACAAAGCCTGTCTCCTGTTGCTAATAGTGGCAACTTCATATTTACTAGGCTACAAGGATCCAGCTCAATATTTTATTCTTAATATTCAACGATAAACTACAGAGTTCTTGCTAGTTCACAAGATTGTGGAACACACTTTCCTAGGTTTAACCCATCACATCAGCTTGTGGACAGGCTACCTATTTAGCAGATCTTCAAATGAAGGTTCAGCTCTTGTATCTCAGAACTGTTGTCTGTGCCTCACAGGCTCAAGCTCTGCAGTAGTAAGAACTTCAAGAGTTACAGGTAAGTAATTATCATGCGATGTTCACAAAAGGGATTTTATCTAGTACTTCCGGATATTGCAGAAGTTTGTAATTCACTCCCACTTCATGCTGGATTCACATACTACGAACAGTATTTCAAAGCCTATCAGACTTGCAGAAATAACTAGGTCCTGACCCACAATTGTTGAACAGAAGAGTAGTGAATTCATGAAGTGATTTTAAGAGCAATTACTGGAGGAAAGTTTCCTAGGTCATGCCTGTTCTATAAAATCTAAAGGAAACAAATCATAAGAATTCCCTCTAATCCTCTGTACGTTTATGGCACAATCCCATAAATTCAGTGGCTGAGCCACTGGCTTTTTTCATGTATCACACAATTTCAACCTCTGTTTTATATTAGCTTTACACTCTTATTTAGCAGTCACCCATATTATCAGTGGTGCTACACAGAAGTAAATATGTATCTTCCCTGAAAACTGGAATGGTAAATTAACCACCCAAAAGAACCTGCAGTCAAACATATCTAGCAAGCCAAGGATCTATATTCAGTCCCAAATATGCAGGAACATGTTTAGTTTTAAATATCTGTTGTGGAAGTGTTCAAAGATCCTTGTCTGTATTCAATCTTTAATTGATGTTCTCTGAAACCGGGAACAAATTGCAATTACTGTTGTGAGAAGACTACATCAACTAAGTGGGACTGCCACTACTTTAACACTGTTATTAAGGTAATATTGCTAACATAGTGTATAGGCACTGGTATTGTGATGCTGATAATTTTGCTTTTATGTTGCTTGTAATAGTAAAGCTACTACTGCTGGAGTAGAAACAATGTCTTAATTTCTTCAAAAGAAGAGAGTGATAAGGAAATCTAAATCAGTCTAGAATTAAGTATCTGGCCTTAAAGTAGAGCCCAAGCCATGGTATACACCTTGACTCTGTAAAAACTTCCGAAGTTTAACACAACTGAGAACAGAAACCCAAAGATGGATCTCCAGGAGACACATTTCTACATGAAGTTCCTCATGGAAGCAGATGACTACACAGGAGTACTTCTAAAATATTTCCATAGTGACAGCCTTTTATATAATTGCATTATACATGTATTGGGTCTGGCTAAGATGGAGTTAATTTTCCCCATAGCAGCCCTCATAGTGCTGTGCTTTGTATTGATAGCTGGAAGGGTGTTGGTAACACACGAGCATTTTGGCTGCTGCTGAGTGGTGCTTACACAGCGTCAAGGCTGTCTCCTGGGAGGGGACATAGCCAGGACAGCTGACCCAGACTGGCCAAAGGCCAAAGGGATATTCCATACTATATGATGTCCGCTCAGTAATAAATGCTAGGAGAAAGCGGGGGGGCGCACAGGGCATTCATTGTTTTTATGGTGTTTGTCCTCCGGAGCAACCGCTGTGTCTGTTAGGGCCCTGCTTCCTAGGCGGGGTATGACTGGACATCACCACTGATAGAAAGTAGAGAATAAAATCTTTTTGTTTTCCTTTTGCTTTTCCGCACGTGGCCTTTGCTTCTGCTTTCATTAAACTGTCCTTATCTTGACCCATGAGCCTTTCATTATATTTTCTCTCCCCTGTCCAGATGAGGAGGGGGAGAGAGCAGCTTTGGTGGGCACCTGGCATCCAACCAGGGTCAACTCACCACAAAACACAGATTAAAGCTTTTGTATCTGCTGAAGAGTAGTCCAACACACAACTTCTACCTTTCTGGATAACAGCTAAAAATATATATATTTTTTTTTGGGGTGGGGTAAGAGAAAGACATTCTCCATTTTCTTCCTGTAAAGCTTTGCAATGTTATGTAAAGAAAAGAATCCAGATCCATAGAACAAAAGAGAGAATAAATGTGTATGACTGTACTCTTTTGGCTAGGACACTCACTTATTTAAAATAATATCTTGTATAATGCACAGACAGTATTAGGATAAAATGGGAATGAATAGGAGACTATCATTTCCATAAATAGAATGCAAATTTTCACCACCAGAAAAGAATCCCTGAACACTAGGTCATAGGGCGATATTTCATTGGCATGCAGAGGAGACTTCCTTTTCTTCTGAATTCATTTTTTCTCTTCCAGATACAGGAAGATCATCTACATTTAGCTTTAACCTGAATTTCTTTCTGAAGTCTATTCTTTAAGCAGTCCAGGTAATAGGACTTGTAAGCAACATGCTGACTGTGATTTTAAAATGATTACTGGACTAATCAGTTCCATTCAAGAGTGAAAGGAACCAAATGACCTACAGCAACATGTGCCTAGCTACTCATACAGTTAAGAGGGATATATACACACACTAAATCAAACTTCTTTAGGACCTTTGAAATTGCAGGGTATAAAGACAGGTGTTTGCTAGGTTTAGATGCAACAATAGGCACAAAGAGCAACCAAGAAGAGGTTTTCCAGCATCTCAATAAATGTTCCACTTTAGCTATTTATGTTCAACTTTACAGACAGTATTTCTTTTTTTTTTTTTTTTTTTCCCCAGCATGGTAAGGCTACTTTGTTCTTTATATAAATAGTTTGAAGAGGAAAAGAATTTAGCCTCTGTAGCCTCTTAGTTTTCTACCCACAGTCCAACACCACAATGAGTTTTCTAAAGTGGTTCTTCAAAGAATGAGAAGAATTCTCATTTCCATGATTTCCCAGTATCTGAAGTGTTCTTAGTAAATGACAGATTAATTGATATATTTTTGTAGCTCATAAAGTAAAAACAAACAAGCAAAAACAATTAGCAGAGTTGCAGAAGATTTTATAGAAAAATTTATCTGTTTTCCTCAGAAAAAAGCCCACCCTTTTAGTGAAGATTGTATTTTATAACAAAAGTGAAACTAGTAGCAACAAAATGGTTGAAATTCATTCATTTTTCAACGCAACATTTTTCTAAAGGAAAAACTAGGCTATAAAGCATCACAATAGGAAATTTTGTGTGAAACAATATGTACAGTACTTGCGAAAAGAAAACAGACACAGTAGGTAAGTAGCTTTACAGGAATCTCTCTGAAAAATTAATCGTTGCTAAGTGCAAAAATAAGCAACAAGTTAGGCTAATGGAACAAATTACAGAAAATATTATTTTCCTAGAACTGTAATATAAATTAATCAACATACTAGAAAAGTTGACTTCCTCATATGAAAGGAAGACTAAGCAGATAAACTACTCAAAAATTTTATTACCTATACATCACAGTACTTTGATTCTCTCCCATACCACTACTATGCTTCGCTCTCCAAAGTATCACAGAACAAGCATTTCTTCTATATCAAAGGCTTAAGAAAAAAAAGACCCTGACAGTGGCATTATACTAGAAGTTGAAAGTGTTTCCTGATACCTTGAAAACCCTCCACCTGTGAAACCTTTAAAAAAACCAACCAAACAAAAAAACCCCCAACAAAACCCCCAAACCCCCTCATCCTTTCTTTTACCAAATACTGCCCAGTAGAAGCATCTTTTCTACTTGCTTTCAAAGCACTTGTCCATATGAGGGTGCATTTTTTTCAGTATTGTGAATGAGTTATTAGACTGACTTTATTTGCCTCCCAAATAGAATAATCAATCCACAGATTGTAAGTAAAAAATGTAAGAGACTGGAAAATTGTTAGGTGTAAAGTAGCATTTATAGTTTCTATAGGTCTAGAAATTTTAGAATACACTATTACAGGGTATCATTCTATCGCTGTTTTGTAATGAAACACGAGGAAATAAGATAAAAGTCCATTTCAGATAGACAAGTTATTTTATATCATTATAGTTGTGTTCAGAAAGCATAGTAAACACTGCTAGAAAGATGTAGAGACAATAGTTTAAGCAACTAGAGTTCAAAACAAAATTTTAAGTTGCATTAAAGTGTATTTGTAGGTCTCATGAATAAGCTATCAGCTCTAAAGAGCAAAGCAAAAAATAGCGGAGCAGAAAGTCAAGTGCTTGCTGGTGGAAAAAAAATGGTATTTCCATCTGAACAGATGTTTCTTAGAAAGCTTGTTGCAAGTACAACATTTTGAGAATTTCAGTCAATGAAAATATATGTTTTGCTTAATCAGGTGATTTTTGTCAGAGAAATATAAAATTAAGAAAACAGTCTACAGATGAATTATGTGTAACAAGATTTATAAAAATATTTGCGCATTACAAGGACAAGAAGCTGCAGTGAAGCTAGAAGTTTGAAACACGGGAAATGCTTTTAGGGCCAGTTTTACTTTCAAGATATGCAGTCAACAATTAGGAAGCTGAGGCCATAAAAAGGCCCACTTTAGACTAAACCAGGCAGAGAAACTTGTTCCAAAGAGAGCAGGAAAGGTTCCTACCCAAGGATCTCTGACCAAGGATCTAAGTTTAAGATCATAGAACTTACACAATCACAGAACAGTTGAGGTTGGAAGAGACCTCTGGAGATCATCAGGACCAGCCCCTCTGCTCAAGCAGGGTCACCTAGAGCTGGTTGCCCAGGAATATGTCCAGATGCCTTTTGAATATCTTCAAGGATGGAGACTCCACAACCTCCCTGGGCAACCTGTGCCAGTGCTCAGTCACCCCCACAATGAAAAAGTGTTTTCTGATGTTCAGACAGAACCTCCTGTGTTTCAGTTTGTGCCTGTGGCCTCTTGTCTTGTCATGGTCCACCACTGAAAAGAGCCTGGCTCTGTCTTGTTTGCACCCTCCTCCTTTCAGGTATTGATATACATTGACAAGATCCCCCCTGAGCCTTCTCTTCTCCAGGCTAAACTGTCCAATCTCTCTTAGCCTTTCCTCAGAGGAAAAATGCTCCAGTCCCTTCATCATCTTAGTGGCCTTGTGCTGGACTCTCTCTGCATATCTGTCTTGTGCTGGGGAGCTCAGACCTGGACCCAGCACTCCAGATGCGTCTCACCAGTGCTGCATAGAGGGGAAGTATCACCTGCGTTGATGTGCTGGCGAAACTTCTCCTAATGCAGCCCAGGAAACTGTTAGCCTTCTTTGCAGCAAGGGCATATTGCTGGCTCAATGTTCAACCTGGTGGAACTCATCCATTTATTTAAACTAAATAAAATCTAGACATAGTTGCAGCAAAAGTTACTATTGGCAAACCTTTCCTGAAAATAACCTGTGAAAGCTCATAGATTTATTAAGTAGGAAGAGGGACTTACTTTGACTGCTGGAAATATTCTAACTGGTATACCTTTGGATAAATAGCTTTTACTTTTTATAACTGTATCACATTGCTAGCCTACAGTCTTGATGCAATTTACTAGATATTTTGACTCTTCTGTTTCCAGCTGATGATTCCCAGTGTAAAACAAACTTTTTCTGAAACTAATTTCTAAGTCTGTGGCCTTGTGGTTTGTGTATTAAGTTCCATCCCATTAGAGTATTAACTTCATCTCATTAACAATTCTATCCCAGTAATACCTCTTCAAGTTCTAGATGATAATTAGTACTTCCTGCTTCAAAATTTGTGTTTTTACAAACCTGTTTTCTTATTTGGCTAGATTATGAATCCAGTACTTTTGCTTGAACAATTGGAGTTCAAAGTTTATCCTCAGATTACATTTCTATCCCCTCCTTCACAGCAGCCAAACTAGATCTTAGAATCTATTAATGAGATAAAATAATACTTATTGATAGGATAAAGATTTTGGTTTGATTGTTCAACATGAAGGATATAGGACTAAGTTATTTTTCATACCTAAGTATTTCACAATACAGGAAATCTGGAATTTTCTTACCAGTCTCTAAAACGGGACATGTTATCAAAGATTGTTGGCTTTCTCCCTGAACAATCATTGGTAAGGGTGAGAAGAGAGAGAGGTCAGTCACTCAACTCTAGAGAGATTCATCCTTTCTTATGTTTTTGTGGAAAGTGGGATGAACTACCCCTGGAAGTGTGTCTCTGCAATTTAACTACTGAGAAAGCTTAAATTAGGGTTGGTTTACATTAGATGCCTAGTTTGCAAACAGCTAAGGTGATGTCAATCTTCTCCAGGTCAGACATGATTTATTAGATAAGAATTTCAGTTCCTAGTTAAGATACAAGTTCTGTACTTGTTGGAATTATTTGAGATATTTATATTAGATTTCTTTGCAAGCATCCATATTTTTGAGGTTTGTATGCAAGAAATACCATTCAAGATGGACAGGAGAAAATTATAGGATGCTAGCAGCCTTATGAAGGGACAAGAATCAATTTACAGGACAAAATTTGTGCATTGTTTCTCTACTTTCCTATATCTGGAGCTATATTAAGTTTTATGCCATTCAAAAGATTTACATTTTAGTATAGCAGAAAGGTAAGAACAGTGATTAAACTGAAGATAGTACATGCGTGCTTTTAATGAATGAATCCCACTAATGAGAAACCATTTACTTTTAAGTGCCAATATTTTCCATTTGTTGAAGGTTTGGTACTCTATGACTATACTGAAGACCACTTTTGGTGGAGTTTGATGTATATGCTATTGGTCTGAACTAACTTCCACTGAAATGTTTAGGAGACTTTCTGAGGATTTTATGGGAATTTGATCCATCCCTTTGCATCTAGTATAACAACATACATACTGGTAGGTATTTAACAGTTAAAAATAGGACCATGAGTTCTGGGAAACAGTTTTCAATCCACTGCCTCATCTCAGTGTTATTACCACAGGGATTCTAGGTCAACATTAAACTGGAGCCGGTTCTCTTGCTGTGATCTGAAATTCTCTTGGAAAAGGTTAATGGGGAGTAATAACTCTACCTGAGCCACACTTCCCCCTATCTATCTTTCTGTTCACATTTATACTAGGCTCATCACTGCCACAGAAAACGGACAATGAAAAGGCTCAGATCTCTGAATCCCTGTGACTCAGGTATTGATCAAACCGCCTGCCAGTTGAATGAAGTGGCACACATGTATGCAGACAGACAGGTTTATAGAAAACTTCAGGAGTTTTCAGTCTACTTTATGGGAGTATTTAGGCCAAAGGCTTTTGAGATACAGTGTTTCCAAAGACATTTTTGGCAGCTGCAGCTTCAAGTCATTTTTCAACAGTCTACGTGTATGTTAGATCTGTCTAGTCTACTGTTTTCCCTGAAGACTTCAGGTTTTAGGTTTGTTCTACAAGGAAGCTTAAATCAATCAACTTTCCCTCCCCTCCAATGTTATGCTTGAGTTAAATGATTCCTTTTTGCACAGTGGATGTCCTGCACTTTCTCAGTTCTCAGACTATATGTAGGTCAAAACAAATTTGGTATCAAAGATTTAACCAACTTGATTGATTTGGGAAAGGACACAGTAGAAAACAGTATGTTTATATTTTTTACTTGTTTAATACATTGCTTATAGTTTTACATTTTGTTGCAAATCATTATTTATACATCTTGCAATTCTGTTTTTCTAATCTTGAAAACTTCCTTTGAAAAACACTCATTTCTTTCAAAAACAGAGTGTTTACAAGTAGGGAATACAATACAGCTTCATTAGCTTGAATACTAACTCCAGTAATAGCCAAGATTTTGTTTTTTTCTGAGAGAAAGTTTGTGCAGGTCTAAATATAAGTAATTTACACTACTTCTGAATGACTGATCATGATTTTTTGCTTAAGAAACCCAATGAACTGGAATTAAAGTATATGAACATTCATTTCTCCAAAATCATGGTCCACAGCTTTGTATGAGGCATTTAAAAGTTATTACCATTCATATAGCACCATAACTGACATTTATAAAATGTTATATAAGACAGATATACAGGTAAACAGTCTGACCTAGTCAGTCATGTTATACTTTTAGTTCCTTATACTTTCTTTTTAATCCCATCCTTGTCTCAGAGACTTCAGAGAACAGAGGAAATCGGTTTTCAGGTGAATGCTGCATCACAATTACATACAATACAATTATTTGAGTAATTTCTTCTCAAGGTATCGTCAAAACTCTTGTGTAAACTATAGGAAATGAATGAATATAGAATATGAAATAGAATATTTTCGAGATCGCTATCTCAAGTGAGAGATCAGCACTAGGCGGATTCTGAAAGAACCATAGAATTGCAAATACTGTTTCTAAGTTCCTGTTTAACATTTTGATTTCTTAAAGAGATTTAATTCAAAATAAAATAACAGAGAAAGGGGACATCTTATTGTCCAACAGATTAAGGCCTACTAACATGATCCTAATTCACTGCTGCAAGCTCTAGTTAACTGGTTCAGGTAACAAATGAAACCCAATCAGGAGTAAATTTGAGTGAAGCTAGGTTTCTATAGCAAGAAAGGAGACAATAAAAGACTAGATCTTTTATTTGTTTCCTTTTTTTTTTGCGTTGGGTTGGGTCGGGTCCCCCCCCCCCCTTTAGTTCTGACAACTTCTTATGTTTCCCTTGTGAAAAAGGACCAATTCCCTGAAGGTGAAAAGGAAAAAAAAAAAAAAAAAAAAATCACTGCACTATACAGAACCATTTCAATTTTGAGGATGGCAAAAAGTCACTCCTGTGAACCACAGCAAAAAGAACACAGTTCACCAAAGCAGTGGGGCAGGAGGTTTGATGTCTTAATTCTCAAGACAACAAATATCCTGACTTCTAGGGAGGTATGCTGCAGAACAGTGCAAGTGCCTAAAAGTCAACTCATTGTTACCACGGAGTCTAAATATTCTCTTTTAGAAGCACACACAGCAAAAATGCAGTCTCAAGTCTACTCAAAACATGAACCACATCTAGATAATACAAGGTTAGGCCTGTCTTCTGCCTGTGAGATCCTGTGGACTCTCTGCCTAAAACTCTCTAAAGATCTGTCTTTGTATTTCCCTGATACATAGGCCGAGGTAGGTAAAAATTAAGGACATCAAAGGTGAGCCAACTTAACCTTCTACTTTCAGGCACATAGAGACATCCAGGCCAGAAACAGGATCCCAGACCTTATTTTATTATAGTCTAATCCCTAAACATTAACCTCCAGTGGGAAATTAATCTGAAAATATTTCTGAAAATTCACTTCATTGTCTTAATTTCCCCCCATATTCAGTTGTAATAATTTTCAATAAATTGTTATTGTAATGGAACTATTTCCCCTCCTCCAAATTGCAGTGCTGGAATAACGTTAAAGTTATTTGATTATGTATAAACATTACAAGTTAATAATATATAAATATATAAAAATAAAGGAAAGCTTGAGAATTCCTCTGTCTATCCTCTTACTTTAATCCCATGAAATGCACAGCCTAAGAAAATTCAAGGTTACCTGAAATTTCATATGTTTATAATTTTCTAAGCTGTGATTTAGATAAATACAAATCAGTGTCTATTTAGCCTATGATAGATAGAGAATTATGTCACAGTAGTTAAAGACAGAATAAAGATGGAGAGATTAAATAGCAAAAGAAATACAAATTTTTATAAAGACAGTATGAACAAACTCAAATAACAAAACTTTAGAGTCATAGAACAAAGTTTATTAATAACATTTATCTTGCCTCTGTGAGTTCTGTCCATCAGAAACATGGAATATTGCATAGGTAGCCCATCAGATGTCAGAAGATGAGGCAATTTCTAACTCACAATGAAAAAAGAATTTAAAAACAGGCCAGACATCAGTCTTACTCAAAAAGGGGGAACTATATATGCACTACCTTCTAACTTGTCCATATTTTGGAAAAAAAGTCTTAAATCTAATTCTAACAGTCCTGTTCCTTTGTTACATGGCTTTCAGGAAATCATTTTAAGAAGCTTTATTTAGAGGTTTTCAAACTGTAAGTAACCATTTGTCTGTAGCTTAACTGTCCTATTCAGTAATTGAACTTTGCCTCTTTTTTCCCTTTAAGCAATCATTCAAATTACTATAGGAATTGACAAATATATTTGTCAATGTCTGATACACATACTAAATGCTATTTTAGCAAACAAAAGCAATAGTAGTTTTACTCAGTACACACTGACTGGGTAAGACTAACATTTCTGTTTTACAGGTTCTAATTCCACGCTAAGGACTTAATTAATCCTTTCTATCACAGTGAATTAAAAAGCAACAGTAAGAAACTAATAAACATTGTGCTGGGAAAGAAACTGCTTTCAGGTAACTTTTCTCCTACTTCCTGAAAACACTTGTTCATAACCATGTTAAAATATACTATATCATAATTTAATTACCTTACAAAATAATTTTTTATCACTAGAATTTAAGTTCATAAATGGCCCATAGTCAAAAACTACTCTGTCAATTCAGTGTTTCAACATATTTCCCCTCATACATTATTTTAGCCAAGAAACAAGGTCAGTGTATACCAACTATGCCCACAATTTAACTACCTGTGCCAAGCAGCCACCTTATGCTAACAGAATTTGTAAACTAGGATCACGCAGGGGTCTCACCTCCTCTGTCTGAATTTCTGGAAAGCTAAAAATAGCTTAAGTTTGTCAAAACAGTGTGGTATTTTATTAGCACATTGCTTTGTTATATAACTCATTTCACTGACTAAAAGGCATCCTTTTAGATACACATATAATTAAGATATATATGAAATAAGATAGATATATTTATATATTAATGTCTATGCCTGCATTGTCAAAAATGCTTACAGATGTCAGCAATTATCCTCAATTTTGTAAAAATACCTCTTCAGTTTCAGTTATTGTAATCTAATTTTGATTGTAGAGAAGAGAAAACATAATTATAAAAGGTTAAATGTGGTCCTCCATTGGGTAGAAGTACCAATGTCACATTTCATTTCTCAATGGAGGAAGTGAGCGTGATTTTCAGACTCATTCTCTACTACCTATTAGCATAAGCATAATCTAGTTACTAAATTTCATACATAAACAGCAAGCAATATCCATCAAACCGCTTGAAATTTTATTCCAGTACAGTCGTTCTACACCTTTTCAGGAAACATATTGCTGCTAAAAGGCCAAGGGAACACAATGCTTCAGGACAGATTCCAACACAAGAGAACTTCAGAGGCTTGACAAAGGGAGTGTCTGGAAACATACTTAAGCCTTCACAGGGAGAATACAGTCCCTTGGATCCCACTGACATTGAATATAAATTATCATAGAATCATAGAATAGTTTGGGTTGGAAGGTACCTTTAAAGGTCATCTAGTTCAACTCCTCTGCAATGAGCAGGGACATCTTCAACTAGAGGCGGTTGCTCAGAGCCTCGTCCAGCCTGACCTTGAATGTTTCCAGGGATGGGGCATCTACCACCTCTCTGGGCAACCTGTTCCAGTGTTTCACCACCGTCATCATAAAAAATTTCTTCCTTATGTCCAGTCTAAACCTAACCTCTTTTAGTTTAAAACCATTACCTCTTGTCCTATCGCAACAGGCCCTACAAAAATTCTGTCCCTATCTTTCTTATAAGTCCCCTTTAAGTATTGAAAGGCTGCAATAAGGTCTCCCCAGAGCCTTCTCTTCTCCAAGCTGAACAACCCCAGCTCTTTCAGCCTCTCCTCACAGCAGAGGTGTTCCATCCCTCTGATCATTTTTGTGGCCCTCCTCTGGACCCGCTCCAACAGGTCCATGTCCTTCCTGTGCTGAGGGCTCCAGAGCTGGATGCAGTATTCCAGGTGGGGTCTCACCAGAGCAGAGTAGAGGGGCAGAATCACCTCCCTCAACCTGCTGGCCACACTTCTTTTGATGCAGCCCAGGATACGGTTGGCCTGCTGGGCTGTGAGTGCACATTGATGGCTCATGTCCAGCTTCTCATCCACCAGTACCCCCAAGTCCTTCTCCACAGGGCTGCTCTCAATCCCTTCATCCCCCAGTCTGTATTGATACCAGGGGTTGCCCTGACCCAGGTGCAGGACCTTGCACTTGGCCTTGTTGAACCTCATGACGTTCACATCGGCCCACTTCTTGAGCTTGTCCAGGTCCCTCTGGATGGCATCCCGTCCCTCAGGCATGTCAACTGTACCACTCAGCTTGGTGTCATCTGCAAATTTGCTGAGAGTGCACTCGATCCCGCTATGTCATTGATGAAGATATTAAACAGTACTGGTCCCAATACGGACCCCTGAGGGACACCACTCGTCACTGATCTCCATCTGGACATTGTGCCGTTGACCTCTGGATATGACCATCCAATCCAACACTTGCCCTTGGTGAAGCCATGCTGGCTGTCTCAAATCACCTCCCTGTCCTCCATGTGCCTTAGCATAGCTTCTAGGAGGATCTGTTCTGTGATCTTCACAGGCACAGAGGTGAGGCTGACAGGTTTGCAGTTCCCAGAGTCCTCCTTTCCACCTTTTTTAAAAATAGGGGCAACATTTCTCTTTTTCAAGTCCCCAGGGACTTCATCTGACTGCCATGACCTTTCAAATATCATGCAATATATCATGCTTGGCAACTACATCAGCCAATTCCACCAGAACTCTGGGGTGCATCTTGCCGGGTCCCATAGACTTATCTATTTTCAGGTTCCTCAGGTGGTCACGAGCCTGACCTGCTCTTACAGTAGCAGGGACTTTGCTCCCCCAGTCCTTGTCTTGCGGTTCATCCACTCAAGAGGTGTGGGAAGAGAAGTTGCCAGTGAAGACTGAGGCAGAAAAGTTGTTGAGTACCTCAGCCTTCTCCTTGTCCGTTGTTACCAGTTTGACAGTCTTGTTCATCAGTGGGGGTATGCTTTCTTTGACCTTTTTTTTCTGGCTGACATACCTGTAGAAGCCCTTCTTATTATTCTTTGTGTCCCTTGCCAAGTTCAGCTCCAGCTGCGCCTTGGCCTTCCTGACCCCATCGCTACACAACAGGGCTTCGTCCCTATACTCTTCCCAGGATACCTATCCCTGCTTCCACTGCCTGTGCATTTCCTTCTGTCCCTTTAGTTTGACCAGCAGGTCTCAACTCAGCCATGCCGGTCTCTTACCTTCCTTAATCAGAGCTGCTCTGACCTGTTCTACTGCTAGGACAAAATATTAAAGAATTATTACAGCTTCTCCTCTTCTTTCTGGATTACTGCTGTTGGCTCTGATAGGGATAGTGATCATCCACATACGAGACGCCCTTTGAAATGCATGAAATAGCTGTCATCATCTTGTTTTTCTTACCCTGGAAGTCCTATAGACTAACAAGTATACTAGCAACTAAGTAATTAGAGGAACTCTATCTTACTAATCCTCCCTCCAAGTACGATAACTTAGGTACAGACATAATAACAACTGCTCAGTGAGTACCTCTGCTTGATACCTCCCCCCCCTTAAGATTGCAAGCAAACAGTAGAGTTATTCAAATACTTATGTTTAAAAGACACTGCACAGTTCAAGCAGAATTTGCTTAAATTTGATTTTAAAAATATTTTACAGATTTAAAATTTAAATAATCAATTTTTAAATGCCCACCCAGCCAGTCACTCACCCTTCTTTCTCTCCCTTTCCCTCAGCATTTATTGCTGAGCATGACATCACCTGGTATGGAATGTCAATTTGGATCAGCTGCCCTAGCTATGTCACCTCCTGGCCCTTTGCCCATCCCTAGCTTACTTGCTTTGGTTGGGGGGGTAGGGCAGAGTAGGAAGGAAAGAGAGCTTTGCAAGCACCATTCAGCGATAGCCAAAATATTGGAATATTACCAGCACTGTTTTAGCCACAAATCCAAAGCACAACATCACAGGGGCTGGTATGAAGAAAATTATCTTTGTCCCAGCCAGACTGCATACATAAGGACATGGTGGACTTTACTGACCTCATATTCCAAAACCACAGAACCTCCTAGCAAAGATTTAAGGGTTTGTGTTTGTTTATCAATTCACTTTCTTCCATCATGAGGAAAACTTGATGGATATTTCTTGATAAATAAATGCATAGACTCATAAGTTGAAGACTTCAAAGACGCATAGGAAGTAGACTGCAAAAGTGTGTGTTTGATTGAAGTTTGGAAACAAAATTATGAGTACAGACTTCTGCATCCAGAATTTCTTCACTGGATTTAGAGGAAATGTGTATGAGTATAAATATAGGCTCTGTATGTACTGATGAATTGGCTAGGGCTTAAGGCTGAAGAGTCTGAAGACAAAAACAAGAAAACACGCATCAGGAAAAGGAGTTATGAAATCTGGACCTTGTGATTTTCATAAGACAAACAGGGCAATAACTTCCACAACAGCTCTCATCACAACTTAAGACAAGATATGTAGTATCATTAGCTCTACAATGTATTCTTCTAAAAAAGTTATAATGCTCATGCCAATGATAATCTTTACGTTATCATGGCAAAATTAAAACACTGCATGTGTAATTTGACTATTTTGCATGCTATTGTAAGTTTTAACTAGATCTTCAAAAGGTAATTTGGAAAGCACAAACACAGGGCAATAGCCACATTAATCATAGAATCACAGAATCATAGAATCGTCTAGGTTGGAAAAGACCTTCAAGATCATTGAGTGCTACCAGGTCCACCACTAAACCATGTCCCTAAGAACCACATCTACCCGTCTTTTAAATACCTCCAGGGATGGGGACTCAACCACTTCCCTGGGCAGCCTGTTCCAGTGCCTGACTATCCTTTCAGTGAAGAAGTTTTTACTAATATCCAACCTAAACCTCCCCTGGCACAACTTGACACCATTTCCTCTCGTCCTATTGCTTGTTACTTGGGAGAAGAGACCAACACCTACCTCACTACAACCTCCTTTCAGGTAGTTGTAGGGAGCGATAAGGTCTCCCCTCAGCCTCCTCTTTTCCAGACTAAACAACCCCAGCTCCCTCAGCTGCTCCTCATAAGACTTGTGCTCTAGACCCTTCACCACCTTTGTTGCCCTACTTTGGACACACTCCAGCACCTCAATGTCCTTCCTGTAGTCAGGGGCCCAAAACTGAATACAGTACTCAAGGTGCGGCCTCACCAGTGCCAAGTACAGGGGCAATATCACCTCCCTAGTCCTGCTGGCCACACTATTTCTGATATAAACCAGGATGCCATTGGCCTTCTTGGCCACCTGGGCACACTGCTGGCTCATATTCAGCCGGCTGTTGACCAACATCCCCAGGTCCTTTTCCGCCAGGCACCTTTCCAGCCACTCTTCCCCCAGCCTGTAGCATTGCATGGGGTTGTTGTGACCCAAGTGCAGGACCTGGCACTTGGCCTTGTTGAACCTCATACAGTTGGCCTCGGCCCATTGATCCAGCCTGTCCAGATCTCTCTGTAGGGCCTTCCTACCCTCCAGCAGATCAACACTTCTACCCAACTTGGTGTCTATCTGCAAACTTAGAGGGTGCACTAGATACTCTCATCCAGATCATTGATAAACATATTAAACAGGACTTGGAGTTTAAATAGAAATTTGTAATACTTGGGTTATCATCATAATTGAGGCAAATAGGTAAAAGGACAAAAGTTAAACAAGCTACAGTAATATTAGGAAGTAAAAAAATGTATTTTTTGATAGAGAAAATAGTCTAGGAAGGGAAAGTATACACATATAGAATCTCTTAGAAGAAAGTAAAATAAAGGCAACTGGGATATTGCTATGATACTATCCACCAAATCAGCCAACTGTAGTTACCTCTCAGAGAAATTCTCTTTAAAAAGAAGCTTACAACCCACTGTATTCTCTGGTTTTGGAAATCCTGCCAGAATTCCAGATACCATAGCATATATGATGAAATCCCAGAAAACTGGGAATATTTCCTAAGATATCCACCCTATTAGCAAAAATGAGAATGTTTGCTTCAAGCACTTAAAATAAAATGCAAGTTTCTAGGAAGAAGGACCACAGAATAAAATTAATATGAACACAAGTTCTGAAAACATGAAATATTAACAATTCAGAAATAGATTCTAGATTTGAACCATGTATTCACCACATGGTTATTGCAGACATTTAGCAGTTTTACTGATTTTCTTTTTTCAAGGCCAGTAAAACAACAGCAGGCAATGTCAGCTTTTCGGAGAGGAAGTCAGGAAAACAGGAGTCAGGGAAATAATCTCTAACCATCTTAAGTGTTTATTTCTAATGACATGCACTTCAGTAATAGTCTATTTTTGACTCTGTCTCAAATAATACAGAAATTGTTGGGGGGGAAACAGCCACTATACTGTGATTAACCTTTATATCCATGCAAGTGGATGTATACCATGTACCAGCACTGAGACACCAGCAGCGCTTCAGGCACTGCCAGAATAAACAATGCATCCAACATCTTAGTCATAGAGGGAAATCTGTGGCTAAAAGCAATTTAATAAACTCAGATAAAGAAGAACAGAAAGAATACTTTTCAGAGCATTTCAGAACCTGAACAACTCTTTCAGAAAACCTTTACCTAATAATCAGATATCATTGTGTGCTTTCAAGAGCACTGAAGCAGGTTCATTGCTTTGTCTTTTAAGTGAATACAGTGTATGAAAGCTTCTGGACCTACAAAATATGAAAAAAACAAGGTTAAGGAACAGAGAACTATTCCCTGCACCACTCTCCATCCTTTGTATGATTTAATAATAATAGAAAAAAGAATAAAATCCTGGACTTGTGACATCTTGGTCATTTGTTTACATCTCTTTTTCACAGTCCTGTGGAAAATAAGAATTGATCAGATTTTGTAGGATTTTGTTTTAGATGTGGACTGATGAGTTAAACTGTGTAGTAAGAATAAGGAAGCATATTTCTTTCTAGAAGACAACTTCTGTGTCAGCTGCCCACCTCTCAGTGCTTTCTTTCAATCATTGAGTTTTACCTTTTTTCCTACAGAAGCAGGTTTTGTTTTTTGTTTTGTTTGTTTTGTTTTTTTTTTTTCCTCCCCCCAAACTCTTATGCTCCACTTTCTCTTTAAGAGGAGAATCATGAGGTATAAACAGTTTGACAAGAAAACTCCTTTGCCATGACATGTGGTATTTAATAAGCAGTGAACTCTTGTGATGAGGTAATTGGGTGCACTGTCTACAAGAACAGAACCACAGCATCACTCTGACATAATCTAGAGTTTATTTACTAAACATATTGAGTATAGTGATGGATAGCAATATCTAGTCAACTGTTTTTGTCCTACATACTACATTCTACATCCACAGTCCCTGCCCTTCTAGCCCAGTTTAGACTGGCAGCACAGACCCAGGGGCACAGGACACTCATGCTGACCACCAGATGTGTCCTAGTCCTGGCTGGTGGCCTGGCCCCTGCTCAAAACAGTTCCACCTTGGGCTCAGCCTTTGACATGGTGTCTGAGGTCCACATGTGGTAAGCCGATCCCACCTCCCATTGGGCAACTGTCTTCTCTATTTATTGCATTATAAACAAGAACATCAGCACAAGCTGCTAATGGCCTTGCTAATCATGTTGCCTGAGGCCAATCTCTTTGACTTGCTCTGTATCCAGTGTCAATTAGCAGTTGTCACCATTTTCATCAGGCTTTCTCTCACCCACTGTTCTCCAGCCTCAAATATGTTACCAAAGTGTGAAGTCTGCAAACGTCACATAACATAACAAAGTTTGTCTATTGCTTCTTTGTTTTTGCAGCTCATCCTGAGCTAATCTAGTCAGACTTGGTAAATTTAGCCAAGGTCTCATTTATTTGGGCAGTGATTTAGGGTAGACTTCACACCATGACAATGTTTAAAATGAAATTTGCTACAACCTTTTTAATTGCAAATAAGCCAGATAACTATTAGATCAAGCTTCCTGATATTCCCTAAAAATAAGCATAATAAAGTAAGATGCTGGTACTTTTGCACAGTCAGGACACTACGCATACCGCTAGTTTAAGATTTTAGTACAGCTAGTTTCATAAGAAACCTTTATAGCCTAGTCCAATTACATCATTGGAGATAAAATCAGACAGAAGGGTTCACCCTGGCTTGTCCAAAAACTGTCAGCTATGAGGTAAAATAGGAAATTACATGTGTAAACAAAATCAAGGTAGGCCAAGATAGCCTTCAGTTGTTTGTAATCAATTCTTCCGTTTGGGGTTTGAGCCTTCACTACATCACTTCATGACTATTTACCCTTAGTGATCTACTTTCCTTGTGGACTCTTCTGTCCCCTACCTTAATGTGCGAGTATTTCCCAACAGCAACTGCTTTAATGTTTAAGACCATTAAAAGAAAAAAAAAAATAGTTGGCATATCAGTTATGCATTGTCTAGCACATATATTATAGCAGCACAGGGAAACAATAGATGTGTGGTGTGATAGGTGCTCCATGCAACACTGAAGGAAGAAACAGGATCAGTTTTGTAAGTCTCAGCCTGAATGGAGGGTAGGTAAGAAAATGAAGCACTATTGCTCAGCATGAAACAACAGATTTTAGCACAGAAGTACTCCCAATATGGGCAAACTTTTGGTCTTGTTTGTTTTGATAGATGCCATGGAAATCAACTGTTCAAATAAACAAGGAGATAGCTTTAAAAGAGCAAAAGAGGAAGTTTAATTAGCAGAAATAGGTTGGCAAGAAGCTTAAAAAGTGATTTTAAAATATACAAAAGTTGAAGGTAGATTCTGGCAGTGGGTGCAAGATATTTCTTAGTACTCTGTTACATGATAGAGTGGTATGAATGTGTTACACTGTTCTACTTATTGATATAGTTTTCCAAATTCAAAGCAGCTTCATTTTCCAATAAATTATTTCAAAGTTCCATAGATCGTAAATTAAAAAAGTGCTGACCTAAATCAAATTCTGCAACAACTTTACATGTCACTGTGAAAGTTTTATCTACCAAAAAAATAAATCAGTTAACTACAACAGCCAAGAGGTATCTACACCTAAAATTAAAATTTTCAGTCATATTTATGACCCATCTATTTTAAGTTTTTACCCACAGAATAGTTGACAGATCAGTTTTATTTATTTTCGTAAGTCTACAGACTAATTGAGCTTTCTCTTAACTTCGAGTTTGTTAAACTAAACATGTAGTTTGACTACCATAGTAAAAGGCCCATTCTTATAGCTTATATTTCCATATATATTTGAATATTCACTCAATTTAGTTACATCCTTCTATAATCTATATCAGAACTATTACAAAAATGACTGTTTTTCAGCCTTAGTTTTCAAAGTGTATTTAAGTTGGTTCATACTTATATCTAGCTACATAAAAAAAAAAAAAAAAACTTTAAAAAAAAATCCGCTTACATTACTGATTTAACTATAATAGTTGTTAAATTCTGAAGAATCTATAACAATGTGTATGCTTTTGTGAGCAGAATTAGAAGTGATATTTAGTTCTATTATAAAATACATTCTCACCTATATTAAATCTCATTTTAATACCTCATTATATTTAATATAGAAAATGTAATTTTAAATAAGTTCCAGGCATCTTTAGTACTAGTGCAGGTGGATTTTACCCATGTAATGAGATTTACCTGTTTCCTCTTTTTGAGAAAGAGAAATTTTTCCTCCAATACTCAATAATATAAAAGAGATCCAGTCACCTTGTTGTCAAAATGCTCTATGGCCATTTTAGCAAATAACTTAGGCTTTCTACCGTCTCTCTTAAGATATTGATCTAAGAATGATTTAAACACTATTTACCTCCAAGATTATTAAGCATCTAGACTGTCAGAAATTCAAAACCAAACGAAAACCCCAGGTAATCCTACCTTTGGCAAGATGCTGCTCCAGTTCCTGTTCAACCCATGCAGGCTCCCTAAATAAGACAGGAAAGTAATTTTTACGTCTTAAATATGCTAAATCTTCCCAAAAGCTTTCAAGTTCTCAGCTTCTCCTTT
This sequence comes from Platalea leucorodia, assembly GCF_965183815.1. NCBI lineage: Eukaryota > Metazoa > Chordata > Aves > Pelecaniformes > Threskiornithidae > Platalea > Platalea leucorodia. Next base: position 65,127,872 of record NC_138828.1, on the reverse strand, counting down.
TTATAATCCACACTTCTGGCAGTGTGCAGATTTTAAATGACTTTGTGATATTGCTTGTATTCCCAGTAATAACTCTTCACATCCGCTTTAAGTATTATGGGATTTCAGCGCTTATTTATGTGTGACAGCTCTTGCAAAAGAGAAAAAAAACACAGCACTCAGAAACTTTGTTCTTTACCTTGGAGTTCTCTCCTTGCTGCCTGTATTATCTGCTACCATGAACTATCTTAAAGTCATCCACTGTAAACTACAATCTGAAAAGACTGAAATCTTTTTGCCAAGTAGCTTGAGACTTGCTATAACATGAAAGTAACTTCCTGGTAGTTTCCTTGGGACAGACTGAATCCATTTAGTCTAATTGATTCTGTGTTTAGTTAAAGGTATATCACAATCATTGGTATGAGCTCTACTGCATTTTTTATTTACATAAACAAATACACAACGTCAATTTATACATTTATCTAGACACTTAGCTACTCTGATTGCTGTTGCTTAAGTTCTGCTATTATGAGGAAAGAATTCTGCAATTGGAAATCACCACTGAAAAGTTGCAAGCATGAAAGACAAAGTGAACAAACCTTCATTTTCATTGGGAGAGATATTAATTTTCTTCATCTGCATCAGAAATGCAACTGAGATAAATATCAGAAGCAGAATGATTTGTACTTTCTTTTTAAAAATATGTATCTTCTTTTGCAAATATGTATACAATCCATCAAAGAGCAGATAAGACATGATAGATTCTCATGACTATATTGATTTGTTTGGACTACAAATGTCAAACAAATCACTGATGAGATTAGTGAAACTAAATAAAATATCAAATGCTGGTTTTACTTATTTTTGTGCATACAGTGTTCGTAGTCAAAGACACCATGTTATACACCAGTGAATGAAGAAACAAATACTTGCAGTGAATGCACATAATGTGGAGAATGGACAGCTGCACAGAGAAGGCAGAGAGCTGCTTAATTACCAGAAACGAGTGTTGAATCCCTATCAAGGAATCTTGAAAGCAGAATAATATGCTTTTAAGTTCAAGGACAAGTAGTAACAAATTATGTCAATCCAAATACTGATCTACTTCAGCCCCTTGGCATCTTCTGTTTTACTTTGGTTTCTAAATGAAGACACAAACACCTGTTCATGCAGCAGGTGGTATTTGTTTATTATAGCTCTTCCTGCTGAGTTTTAATCAGCCTGCAGCTGCAGAATCCAGGGTAAGTAACAGTTTATAATACCAGATTTTCATATATCAGCAATATTGGTCCAGAGAAAATTTTCATACTTCATTTCCATCATATGTTACCAATCATGTAATTTCCTTCTCACACTCCAAGTTGCTAATTAAAGACTGAATTCATTTATAATGCTAGTAAATGAAGTTTTGAACATTGTGCCCTGAGGGTGATATTCGATTATGTTCTCCTATTGCAAAGTCTCCAGTTTTTGGAAGAAGATTCCCAAACCTCTGCCAATTTGTACTCTTGCCATTCTTTACTTTGAGAAGTATTGTTCAGGGAGAATCAAGAAGCTTAAAAAAAAGTCAAGGCACAAATTAGCAATATGTAAATCCTTCCATTCAAATGCAATTGAAATAAGAAAAAGGTACTCATGGGACAGGAGAAGTAGGGTAAAAGCATTCTATACAGAATTATAAGGTAAGAACACTGAAGCAATTAAATGGAGACATTATTAAGAAAGTGTTCCTGTATATTTAGATATGTTTGAAAGTTTTGATCCTTATTAAATAGTGTCTTCTGTTCATGATCAGCATGCAATATTACTTAGTTATATTTATTGACTGTCATTAATAGAATGAAGTCATGGGCTTCAGAGTGCGAGGTACTGTGCAAAAATGTTATATTAATTTTGCTTAGTATTAAAGCAACTATTCAATAATGCTTACAGAATACAAGAATTTTTTTAAAATGCAGAAAGATAATGGTTAAAAAAAGCGAGATTTTACTTTCTGGAATGATGGATAGTTGCTTTAGTGCATCAGTTCAAATTTTAACTTTTAAGTTTCTGTAGTTTTAATTACAAGTGAAGTTTTAAGGAAGGAGTTGGAAAAAAAAAAAAAAGAAAAAAAAGCCTTAGTCTGGGTGTTTGAAAACTTTTAGGAGGAGAAAAGGAAGAAAGTGCACCTCTTCAAAACCAAATAGAATGAATACAAGAAAAATTTCATGCAGATAGAATTGCATTCCTAGTCTAAGCTGAACTTCTGTGTTACCAAGGAAAGAAAGCTTTAATGTCTTCTATCAAAGTGACTTATGATTATACCATGTCAGGGGTTTCTATTTCTGTAATTGGCATTTTACAGCTGCAAAGATTCATCTCTTCAAACAAATGACATAATCTCTTTGTAATCAAAGAAATCAGACTGACCACAGACCATATGGTAAGTATAGCATGAGAAAAGCAGGAGAATATCATGACTTTGTAAGGTTTACATGCTGTGTGTATGCTTCTCAGTTTTTAGCAGTCAACTCAGGCTTTGTAAAATTGCCCAGATGAAGCTGAAAGGTGAAATATCATATAATTCCTCTGTGTTGTGTTTTGATATCATCTCACAGGCTGATCCATCGTATGCTTGGAAAGGCAAACGCTAACTTCCTTCACATCACAGAAACTTGAGATATAAAACACATTTTAAAACAAACTATAAGCTGACATTCACCCTCATAGTCAAGGTGTACCTTTACAAGTTTTCTGAATTCAGATCAGCAATGCGTTTTTTAACAAGTTTTCTCATTATTCCTACTTACTGGGTTTGGCTTTCAGTTTTAGAATAAACAAACTAGATTCCTTCCAGATGCAACTAAACTGATAGATATGCTCCAGAAGCACATCCAATGATCACAGGTATTCAGCTACTTAAACTACCCTGAAGTAAAATCCTCTGAATTACACCCAGTGCAGATGCTGACTTTCAGCAGCAACAGAATCTCTCCTACTGCTGGAGGTAATTGAGATTAACCCAGCTGAACACTCTTGTTGATCACTGGACTTGATAGTGATAATCAAAGACCATAAGACCTGCTCTGTGTCATACCAACAATCCTCATCTCCAACAAGAAAGGGGACATTATGACTCTGTCCACTTCCCTTTGACCAGTATGAGGGAACAGCTTCTAGAGTTGTCTTAATGGCCCTTCTCTCTCACTCTCACTTCACTCCAGGAGGCGGCTACTCAAAAGAAATCACTATTTCTACCACCACCACAAACATATGCCACTCTGCTAACTTTCTCAGCAGCAGCAAAGGAGCTTGGAGGACCACAGTTGCATGGAACACCACCCCACACCCTGCAGTTCATTATGGCCCATCCTTACCTGTAAAGACGCTCCAACTGCCCCCAAACTTTCTATTGCACTACTTCTGTTGCTATTTCTTAGTTTAAGTATGTGAACACTTTTTGTGTGCAAAAGCCAGATTTTTCTCTTAGTGTGCTGAAAGATGTGATCAATATGTGTCAGCAAGACAGGAAAACCCCCTGCATTATTGTTAGTGACATAAAACGGATCCCACGGGGCTCTCTCAGTACACAGCACAGTCACCCATTATAACCAACTTGTTCCAAGAAGCGAGTCGCACCTTGAACCCTGAAGTCCTCGCTTACCTGAAGTCCTCTTATCGAATCCTGCAAACTTTCAAAATGCTTCTCAGACATCTGCTTTCCACTGTCTCCACCAATTACTTGCCACTCTAGTAAACTGCATGATATCCAGGCTGTCTGCCACAGAATCACCTCCAGGAAACATTTCTATACACTTTTGCTCCACACACTACTTTTACTTGTCCTCTGGTTCAGCCCACATAAATAGTGAAAGGACCTCTTGCCATAAGACAAGGGCACAAAGCTCACATAGGTCAGGCTGTCCTCCAAGCTGGGCTCACTGGGGACATTACTTCAAAAATTCTTCATAGACCAGAAGTCATAGTTTTGTTCATGGCATGTAGTAACTGTATATCTCCACAGGGTACACAGACACACTAATTTGGGGGACAAGAGAGACATAGTATGCATGCGTAAGGAGTAGGTTATTTTGCAGTCCCTCTTCTGGCTTTTCCAGACCCTGTTTTTCAGGCGCCATCTTCACTTTCACATGGTCTCACAAAGTCATAAGACCTAGTGCATAATCTCTTCTGTCCAAACTTGCCTTTCACAGCAGCAGGAGAGGAAGTTTGACAGGGTGAGGGAGGGAAAAAGGAAGGTCTTGGAAATTTCCATCCCTGTGTCTTGTTATGCTTTGGGCAGTACCCATGAGCATAAGGACATCTTTAAGAGTGGGCAGAAAGAATATAACAAAGGCGGCAAGGATTGTCAGAAGTTAGGATAATCTACACTGTCAGTGGTCCAGGGATTCAATGATTTCCCAAGTTTAAAGTTTTACTGAGGTCATTATAGCTATTAAGCACTAAGGCATTCCCAGAATTTTCAGCTCTATTTCTGAACCCATATACTGCTTATGGCCTCTATTTAGTGAAAATAATGGTAATACAGCATGGTCTAGAATATGCAACGTGTGACTCTCCCACTCATTGGTCTGATGGCACACAATTCTTGTACTGAGTAATGGTACAAGAATATTACTCACTCCTTTTTACAGTCTACAAACCATTTTCTTTTATATGACTACAGCTCCTTGCAGTCATCTATTTGGTCTTACTTTATGTAGCAGCCATTTTGTAGTTTTTGACATGTATTTCTCAACCTTTTAAATTCCACTACGTTTTCTTTAGAAGAGTGCTGGTCAGCCCCAGGAGAGGGTGTGTATGCTTACAACTCACATGTCCCTGAACAGACTGCTCCAGCGTGGCTCCCCAGCAGGGTCACAGTTCCTACCAGGAGCCTGCTCCAGCAAGGGCTCTCCATGAAATAACAGCTTCCTTTGGGTCACATCCACCTTTTCCATTGTGGGGTCCTCCATGGGCTGCAGGTGGATATCTGCTCCACTATGGACCGCCATGGGCTGCAGGGGGACAGCCTGCCTCACCATGGTCTTCACCGCGGGCTGCAGGGGAATCTCTGCTCTCGTGCCTGGGGCACCTCCTCCCCTCCTTCTTCACTGACCTTGGTGCCTGCAGAGTTGCTCCTCTTACATGTTCTCACTCCTCTCTCCCAGCTGCTGTTGCACAGTATTTTTTTACCCTTTCTTAAATATGTTTTCATAGAGATACCACCAGCATTGCTGATTGGCTCAGCTTTGGCTACCAGTGGGTCCATTTTGAAGAACTGGCTCTGTGCAACACTGGGACAGCTCCTGGTCTATTCTTACAGAAGCCACCTCTGCAGCCCCTCTGCCTGCTACCAAAACTTTGTCACTTAAAACCAATAAAAGGGATGTGACAGTGTGTGCCTATATTTGACCTGAAACAATCTCTGAAAAGCCAACTTTCCAATGACAGCGCTTGTTTATAGTTCCTGTTAATGCAGCATCATGAGCACAGTATCATGGTATATAGCAATTTAACCATCTTCATTTAGTTTGAAGTTCTGCTGTTTGCAGAGATTTCCACTCCTATTTTGTCAGTATGGTTTCTCTGAAGTTTTGTTTTGTTTTGTTTTTTTAAAGCTTCATTGTTCTTTTTTATTATATTTCTAAGACATGAAGAACTTTAATATCCTGAGCCCTGACCACCAGAAGTATTGTAGAGGAGAGCAAGTAAAGAATAGATATGTGGCTCTTAATTAGACACCAAATTAGGACAAGTGCTATCAAGGACACAGTCATTTCAAGCATCTCTTGAGGGAAGAATGTCAATGATCAATAGACTTTTTCCTTTGTGAAGGGAAGGGGGAGGGTAGAAAAGACAGAATTGAAGTCTTTTAGTCTTTCTTTTGTTTAGCCATTCTTTAGTCATTCTTTTGTACTTTCTGGTGGGAAAGATAGTAATTGTTCCAGTTTAAAGTATTAAAAATAGACATTTGTAAAGTGTTTTCACTAATTATGATATGATAACAGCATTTCTTTAAAATCATGCAGTTAGGTTTTTATTTTTATAAAAAATGTCATCCTCACCCAAGGTATCACCATGCTGAAAGGTTAGATCTGTACTAAGAATACTGCATAGAGACACAGAAAGCACTGCAAATTAATTCATCGATATTTAGCTTTTGCTTCTGCTTTTCATCATAGATGAAACAGACATGGTGAACATTTTTATGCTTTCTGCTAGCTTTAAGGCATAACAAGAACCTCACACAATAAAGGGTCACATGAATGGGCATTAACAGAAACAATATATGTCCTGGGAGTGCTTGCTTTCCCAAGCTTAAATTTATAGTTTATTTTGCTATTGAATTCATAATATTAAATATTAACTCCTAATATTAAATACTGTATATTCCCCCAAAAAAGTTAAGGCTAGAGCTGATCCAAAAGCCTGAGCCAGAAATTGTTAGAAACCAGGAAAAGATCATGGAAAACATCACTGAATTCATTCTGTTAAGATCTGTCCTAAACAACTTCCGCTGATTGTTACTGAAAACATGGTACTGGGCCACAGGCACTTCAGACATTCTTAGAACTGGTGTCTCAGTTCCTCCAAAAAATCCAATAGCTTAAGAAGTTCCAGTCTGAGATGGATCTAAGACCTAATAAAATGTGCAGGTATCTGCTTGTCTGTTAAACCCAATAAATGCAAAGCATACTAGAAGACTTGGAGCTGTAGCCTTGAAAGCACCTGGGAAAATTGAGTGGTTTTGATGAAAAGCTTAGATCAAGGTTCTCAGTCAACTGAATTCTGGCAATTACAACACTTCCCAAGCACACAGAAAACATGTGTGGCACACAGAAGATTAGGCAGCAGAGCTGTATATTAGCTGCCTAACAGACAACAGCAGAGCTGCCTATTAGCAGACCCTTCGCAGATTGCTTTGTGGAAGTCTTGCTTCCGAAAATTAATTGAAATGAAAATTCAATGTGTGTGTGTTTGTGTGTGTGTGTATGTATATAATTATATGCATATAAAGAGAAATATGTAAGATATTAGAGAGAGATAAAACACTACAAGGATATTCTTATTGCAGTAAATACTTCTCTAGTACTTGACTTGTTTGTTTGAGTCACCTTGACCAAATTTACAACAACTTTTAAGACAAGTTCTTGAAGACACTGGCCACATGGACTGCACAGTATGCATCACCCAAACATGTCCTCTCCAGTAACCCAGTTCTTATAACACACTACTTACAAGCCCACCAGACTTGAACCAAATCCAGGTCATGCTGCATTGTCTTTGCTATATTAATTAGCACCAGTTCAAAGTTCTAATTTAACTTCATTAACTTAGGAAATAATGATTCCCTTAAAGGATAGTATAAGCTACTCCTGATTAAATAAATCCTTAAGAAGTTGAGATCCTTTTCAAAGAGTTATAGACAGTCTGAGCCCTAGTTGTGCAAAAATACAAAATACTTGACTCTAAATAAGTGATATTATCAAAACGGAATCTCAGGAATTCTTGATGAAATGATGAGTTGCCGAGGTGAGCAGCTCCGGAGCCGGCAGGATCGGCAGCAGAGCTCTCTAGCACAGTGCCCAGGGGGGTGTCCTGATCCCAGGGAGCCTCAGGGGAGCAGAGAGACTCCAGGAGTCAGCAGCTCCCTCGACAGCGGCTGACGAGATCTGGGCGGGGCCAGGAGCAACGGTGGCCAAGGCCCCTCCCCACCCCCGTATCAAGGAAGCCTTTAGGGAGCAGGAACGACCAGGAGCGCCTGCAACAGGGCTGGCAAACAGGGCGTGGTATGTCAGCAAGGGCGTGGCGCAGCAGTGTGCATGGAAGCGCATGCAGAAAGAGCACTGAAGGTCGACCAGGGAGCAACGGTCTCCACCCAGCAAAAAGCCATGGCCTCGCTAAGCTCTGCACCCACCACGACTAACACAGCTTCCCAGACAGAGCTCCGGCAGGAACACGCTGCCACCCAGGTGCCAGGCTGTAGGGTGTGCCCTACTCTTAGGCCAGTACCGGATGGCAGCAGTGAGCACACCTGTGGGAGGCGTGCCCAGGTAGAGGAGCTCCTCTGTTTAGTGACAGAGCTCTGGGAGGAGGTGAGTAGACTGAGGAGTATCAGGGAGTGTGAGAGAGAGATTGATTACTGGAATCATACCCTACCTTCCTTCAGACAGGTCCAGCAGACAGACAGGACCCATGACACAGAAGATTCCTTATCCTCTTCACCCAGCTGAACATAGTGATTTAAGGGATAGGGGGCAACGGCAACAAGTTCCTGCCCGGCGCAGCAGGCGCATCTCCTCTGTGACTGCCCCACCTTCCCAGGTGCCCTTACAAAACAGGCATGAAGCTCTGCAAGCGGAACCAAACAATAACAGGGATGATGGTACATGCAGCTTGCAGGTGTCGCCGAGGTTAGGTTGGACTATGCCCTGCATCAAAACAGCTTCCACAAAGAAAAAAAGATGGGTCATTGTCATAGGAGACTCTTTCCTGAGGGGAGCAGAAGGCCCGATATGCAGACTGGACCCACTTCTTAGGGAAGTCTGCTGCCTCCCTGGGGCCTGGGTTAAAGACGTGAAGAGAAAGCTTCCTACCCTGGTACGGCCCTCAGATTACTACCCATTATGGGTTTTTCAGGTAGGCAGTGAGGAAGTTGCAACTAGAAGTCCAAGGGCAATCAAGAAAGACTTCAGGGCCTTGGGATGACTGGGTAAGGGGTCAGGAGCACAAGCAGCGTTCTCCTCTATCCTTCCAGTTGCAGGGAATGATGAGGAAAGATGCAGGAAGAGCCATCAGATCAATACCTGGCTTTGAGGCTGGTGTCTCTGTCAAGATTTTGGGTTTTTTGATCAAGGGTCAGTTTACATGACACCAGGCCTGCTGGCAACAGTCAAGGTACACCTGTCTCAAAGTGGGGAAAAGGATCCTAGCACAGGAGTTAGCAGGCTCATTGAAAGAGCTTTAAACTAGATTTGAAAGGGGAAAATGAGGCTTGCTAGAGATAAGCCTGAGGGCGGCACAATAATATTTGAGGGCCGCTGTGCTACCGAGGTCCTTCGGTCTGCTGTCTCAGTGGAGGTAGGGGATGGAGAGCCATGCGGCAGCGAAGAAGCAAGGGCTATGGATGTGTTAGAAACCACAGAAGCACCTGAGAACAGTCACATAGGAATTAGGGCTTCTCCCCCAAAAAAGGTGATGGGATCAATAGCCCAACTGAAGTGCATCTACACCAATGCACACAGCACAGGCAACAAACAGGAGGACCTGGAAGCCATTGTGCAGTAGGAAAATTATGACATAGTTGCTATCACAGAAACATACTGGGATGACTGTCACAACTGGACTGCTGCAATGGATGGCTATAAACTCTTCAGAAGGGATAGGCAAGGAAGGAGAGGCAGTGGGGTAGCCCTGTATGTTAGGGAAAGTTTTGATTGTCTAGAGCTTAATGATGGTGGTGATAGGGTTGAGTGTTTATGGGTAAGAATCAGGGGGAAGGTCAACAAGGCAGATATCATGGTGGGAGTCTGTTATAGACCACCCAACCAGGATGAAGAGGTGGGCAAAGTATTCTATAAGCAGTTGGGAGAAGTCTCATGATCGCTAGCACCTGTTCTCTTGGGGGACTTCAACTTACCAGATGCCTGCTGGAAACACAATATAGTGGAGAGGAAACAGTCTCGGAGATTCCTGGAGTGTGTGGAAGAGAACTTCCTGACGCAGCTGGTAAGTGAGCCAACTAGTGTAGGTGCACCGCTGGACCTCTTGTTTATAAACAGAGAAGGTCTGGTGGGTGATGTGACAGTTGGAGGCCATCTTGGCCATAGTGATCATGAAATGATAGTTTTTGATCCCTGGAGAAGTAAGGAGCAGGGTCAGCAGAACTGCTGCCTTGGACTTCAGGAGGGCAGATTTTGGCCTGTTCAGGAGCCGGGTTGACAGAGTTCCTTAAGAGGCAGTCCTGAAGGGCAAAGGAGTCCAGGAAGGCTGGACGTTCTTCAAGAAGGAAGTCTAAAGGCACAGGAGCAGGCCATCCTCATGTGCCAAAAGATGAGCCAGTGGGGGAGAAGACCGGCCTGGCTGAACAGAGAGCTTTGGCTGGAACTCAGGAAAAAAAGGAGAGTTTATGACCTTTGGAAGAAGGGGCAGGCAACTCAGGGGGACTACAAGGATGTTGTGAGGTTATGCAGGGAGAGGATTAGAAGGGCCAAAGCCCAGCTGGAACTTTAACTGGCTACTGCCATAAAAGACAATAAAAAAGTTTCTGTAAATACATTAGCAACAAAAGGAGGGCTAAGGAGAATCTCCATCCTTTATTGGATGTGGGGGGAAACAGAGTGATGAAGGATGAGGAAAAGGCTGAGGTACTTAATGCCTTCTTTGCCTCAGTCTTTAGTAGTCAGACCAGTTGTCTGGGTACCCAGCCTCCTGAGCTGGAAGGCAGGCACACGGAGCAGAATGTAGCCCAAAACATCCAATGGGAAATGGCTAGTGACCTGCTACACCACTTAGACACACACCAGTCTATCAGGCTGGATAGGATCCACCCAAGGGTACTGAGGGAGCTGGTGGAGGTGCTCACCAAGCCACTTTCTATCATTTATCAGCAGTCCTGGCTAACCAGGGAGGTCCCAGTGGACTGGAAGCTAGCAAATGTGACACCCATCTACAGGAAGGGCCAGAAGGAGGACCCAGGGAACTACAGGCCTGTCAGTTTAACCTTGGTGCCAGGGAAGGTCATGGAGCAGATCATCCTGAGTGCCATCACACAGCACGTACAGGGCAACCAGGGGATCAGGCTCAGTCAGCATGGGTTTATGAAAGGCAGGTCCTGCTTGACTAACCTGATCTCCTTCTATGTCAAGGTGACCTGCTTAGTGGATGAGGGAAAGTCTGTGGATGTTGTCTACCTGGACTTTAGTAAGGCCTTTGTCACGGTTTCCCACGGCATTCTCCTGGAGAAACTGGCTGCTTATGGCTGGAATGGGTGTATGCTTTACTGGGTAAAAAACTGGCTGGATTGCCAGACCCAAAGAGTTGTGGTGAATGGAGTTAAATCCAGTTGGCGGCTGGTCACAAGTGGTGTTCCCCAGGGCTCAGTATTGGGGCCAGTTCTGTTTAATATCTTTATCAATGATCTGGATGAGGGGATTGAGTGCACCCTCACTAAGTTTGCAGACGACACCAAGTTGGGCGGGAGTGTTGATCTGCTGGAGGGTAGGAAGGCCCTACAGAGGGATCTGGACAGGCTGGATCGATGGGCTGAGGCCAACTGTATGAGGTTCAACAAGGCCAAGTGCCGGGTCCTGCACTTGGGTCACAACAACCTCATGCAATGCTACAGGCTTGGGGAAGAGTGGCTGGAAAGGTGCCTGGCGGAAAAGGACCTGGGGATGTTGGTCAACAGCCGGCTGAATATGAGCCAGCAGTGTGCCCAGGTGGCCAAGAAGGCCAATGGCATCCTGGTTTATATCAGAAATAGTGTGGCCAGCAGGACCAGGGAGGTGATAGTGCCCCTGTACTCGGCACTGGTGAGGCCGCACCTCGAGTACTATGTTCAGTTTTGGGCCCCTGACTACAGGAAGGACATTGAGGTGCTGGAGTGTGTCCAAAGAAGGGCAATGAAGCTGTTGAAGGGTCTAGAGCACAAGTCTTATGAGGACAGGCTGAGGGAGCTGGGGTTGTTTAGTTTGGAGAAGAGGAGGCTGAAGGGAAACCTTATCGCTCCCTACAACTACCTGAAAGGAGGTTGTAGCGAGGCAGGTGTTGGTCTCTTCTCCTAAGTAACAAGCAATAGGACGAGAGGAAATGGTGTCAAGTTGTGCCAGGGGAGCTTTAGGTTGGATATTAGGAAAAAATTTCTTCACCGAAATGGTTGTCAAACTTTGGAACCGGCTGCCCAGGGAAGTGGTTGAGTCCCCATCCCTGGAGTTATTTAAAAGACGGGTAGATGTGGTGCTTAGGGACATGGTTTAGTGGTGAACTTGGCAGCGTTAGGTTAACAGTTGGACTTGGTGATCTTGAAGGTCTTTTCCAACCTAAACTATTCTGTGATTCTATGATTTTATGAGTGCCGGATTACTATGTCTACACCACTGCTCCAATTTGAAGTCCAATGAGACATAGCAATACTCAAGTGAGTCTGAGGAAACGTGGAGTTTAATAATCATATCAAAGTTGTTTAACTTGCACTTTAGAAACCAATCTGATATATAGCACAGATATTTTTCTACGCTGGATAGCATTCCAAATAGCTTTGAATACCAGATAAAGATCCAAATTTCAAATTTCAGAAAAGTAAAGGATCCTTGGCACATTATAACAATCCAGTCTGTTCTCCTTTATAAGCCATAGAACTTCATCTTGAATTGCTCGATTAAGTCAGAACTTGCTTGAACAACAACCCATCTTCCAGAAAGATTTAAGTGATAGATTTATAATTAAACTATCAAAGTGGCATGCAGATAAGACCTAGATGGCAATTTTATGAACAGTACCGTATTCCATATCACCTTCCTATCTCAAGCCCAAACAACTATATATCATGGTCACTTTTAGTTCAGTCTCGAGTGTTTTAAATCAGTCTTCCAGAGCTAGCCTGTAATAATTCAGCTGTTCTATAACTGTGCACCTGAAAGGCTCCAATGCCTACAAACTGTATGCTTTCACATTTTGTTTGAAAGTTAAATATTTCAGTGTCCTTTAAACTTCTCTTTTCTTACTTTCAGCCCTGCAATTTCACTTTTGCATGTGCAAGAGAACTCACTAGGTTTTCTGTGCACACCCCAAAAATCAGGTGTTTTCTGCATATAGGTGGTAAATCACTGGATGGTAAGCTGAGCAATAAATAACAAAGGAAGTAATATTGCATAAAACTCTGTAAATCTAGGTCAATAACTATGCCATATGTCATCTCCTTAATGAGAGAGTGGGCTGCAGTCCTTCACACTTCTTGCCCTTGGCTTATGCATCCACATTAACATATAATTTCTACTGTTTTCACAACACAGAAAGTTTAGGAACTTCGAGAAAGAAGCCCAGATGATTAATCTGTTTAACACCAAGCAACAGAATTTCCTAAAAAGATAGGATGGGATCCCTGATGAGATGTGGATTGGCACAGGGTAGTTGATCTTTTCCTGATTTTTTAGAGCTTTCTAAAGATTTTGGGTGCAAAATCTTTGGGGTGCCTCGTGGTGCTCTGCGACAAACCTCACATATATGCTTGAAAATGTTTCTATATTCATACAGTATGAATGAGCAAAAGATTTGGACTTAAGTGCAAACCAGACCTTAATCGATGCTCAAAGTAATAGAGATGTGACTAGGGTGAGCTGGAAGTAGCTTAGGATCCTAGTAGTACCTCACAAATCCCCAAATTCTACAGAGCAAGGAAAGAAAGGAGTGTTAAAACTATGCAACCAAAAAGTCACAGATTTATTCTGAGTTCAGAAAAAGCACCATGTAGGTTCTGGTCCAGCATCTTAAGAAAACCTCTGGATTTAACATAGTTGTTCATTTCAATAACAGAGGTGGAGCGACATTGTGCCCTCCTCCCCGCCCCCCCCCCCCCCCCTTCCACCTGTAAAATATCACACTGCATTTAACAGAAGCCTAGACTTCCTATTAGGAAAAAATATCTCAATTTTATAAATCATTGTTTCTTTATTCCCAAGGAGTACATTGTAATCCATAGTCTACAGACACTTCAAAAATTAATATGTTTTAAGACTTAAAGAATATTACTTATAAAGTGCATAACAACATTTAATTCTGAAAATAAATTTTTTTAACCTAAACTGTTTTTATTTGGAAGGAGCATAAATACATTTATATCTGCTAAGAAGCTGGACATGAGGTTCTCAAGTGCTTTCTAAAGCCATTTGATCTCTTAAGTGCCAAAATAATTGTAGTGAAAGCCTAAAACATACTGTCAATGGCATTGCACAAGAGAGGAACAATAGCAAAGTGATTTTGTTAAGAAGGACAATAGTGATTCTCTAACAACCATGGCAATGTGCAACGAAGAAATATATATTGATTTCTCCTTACTCACTTGAGACTTCCTCTTGAAGAGACTGGGATCAAATTCATCCATTTAGAAAAATGTTAAAGTCCCTCTAAAATAAAGACTGCAACAAAGTGTTTTTATATTCTTGGTTTACTTTAAATACAACAAGCCTTTGCAACACCAGTTATCTTTCTGTGGTTTTTTTTCCATACTCGGCATATAGAAAAGCACAGTGTGTGTTTAAGCCATGAATAAATTGTAATGGTTCTCCCCATTGTTATATAACATTAAAGAGTCAGACAATTTCGTATCTTTTTCTTTTTTAATTAACTGGAATTAGCAGTTTAAATGCTTTCCGGCAGGTCATTGCTGGGTCAACATATCTGAGGACACAGGTTTAAAGATAGTTGAGCAATTACATTAGTTTTCTTTAACCACAACAGACATTTATATTAAGTGGTTTAAGTATTGTTAATTAGTCTCAGCATTTACATATGAAAATAAAAATACCACTTGACATTTCTAGAGCATCACCTGGTTGTGGATTTCAGAGTGATCCAGCAAAAACAAATTTCTTTAGAAATTGAAGTTCCACGGTTGTTTAGTACAACAGGTCAATTTTTTCCTAGTTGTCACACTGAAAGCCACCATAGAATCATCTCACAGAAATTAGAACGAGTTTTATCTTAATAACTCTCTAGCTAAGCAATACAGCAAAGATATATAGACTGTTATATGTCCAAACGGGCTGTGCTCTGAGCCAGCACCAGTCCAAAAACCAGCTTGACCTCAACAAAACAATACTAAGCTGAACACTAGCTATAGGATGCATCAGCTCACCTGTATATTTCCTTAATACATTTTAAGTATCTGCCAGAAGAGAGCTGGATTGCATAACCAACTGAGAGTATACCAGGGAGAAAAACAATTGTTTGAAGCTATCCACATTAGATGTGCTTTCTCAGACAGCAGGAAACTCAAATGCATGCCACTAATTCTAGAGGACCTGCTGTCCACTCTTCCGCTGCTCCCTGATCAGAGACCATTATAGAACTAAATTTTCCAGCTTTTTACTTCAAAAGTGAGGGGAACCAGAGTCTGAGCTTCTCTATACTTGAACATACAGCCCATCTACAGTGCTTTCTACTTGACTGATGGGTGACACGTGAGTTTGATACTCAGTTCCTTTATTAGCTCCTTCCTGACTACTGCGTTTGAGGATGGTGTGATTTAATCACAGAATTATGATTATGCACTTCAATGTTATTTGAGCTTTCAGGACAGAGTGGTGTGCAAAAAAAAAAAAAAAAGTGAAAACTTCTTGATTGTTTTCCATGTGTGGAGACTTAAAGTGACTTCATTCACTAATAAAAGGAAATCAGTTAAATGCTGTGTAAAATCAGGTATAGAAACATATCATCATGATGAAGGTGATAGTATACTTTTGACATGCATGCAAACTGTCGTTAAAGACCAGTAAATTATGATCATGTAACATGTTCTCTGGCAGGGTCAGTATATAAAGAACTCAAAAAGCATTGAGCCATACATTTCAGTTATAGGAAAACACAAAATGAGGTTAGTAGGTGCAATTATATTCAGAGGTGCTCTGTATAAATCCTAGAAGACTACCCTGTTTATATTAGATATCATATGAAGTGGAATGGCATGGCAAGCTTCAGAAAATCAAAGGACATAGGGTTGTGGGGTTTTGCTAACACCTACTTTTTTTTTGTTTTGCTTTTCAAAAGCACTAGAAACACTGAAGTATTGTGGTACTGCAAAACTTGAAAACAGCTAAAAAATAAAATCTTTGTTTAGTACACTGAAATTTTGTAAGGCAAAGTCCATTAAAATATATGGATTATTAAAGTTTTCATACAGTTAGAATTTCCAAGGCTAAAAAGATTATGGTCACTGAATAGTGACCTTTGGAATAATGCAGATTGTTGCACCATGTCTAGAAATGTTTTCATGAAGCCCTTCTAATAATAACTGTCTCAGCTGCAGTATGTCCTGATCTAAAGTCTTCAAATAATATATATTCTACTGCTTCCCACATAAGCTGTTTCAGTGATTAGAATATTTGGTCTTATTGAGCTGATGTTATTTAAATTTGTTTATATTTTGTTTATATGTTGGGTTGTCATGTTCTGTTCTTCTAGATTAAAGGCCAGTATGCTGTTAGCAATCTTTGGTTCTTGTGGGTTCTTGTAGACATTGATCAAGTCATCTCTACATAAAGTAAAACTCTTAGTTTCTTGCTATAAAACATGGTTCCCTTCACTTCAAATTATTGCTATAATTCTTTTAGCTATAACCTCTCAGGTTTCTCAAGCTCTCATATCCCATACTGGTCTCATTAATTTAATTACAGAAGTAATACAACCTCAAAATTCCTACTTTGCATTTTCATGTAAGGGGATTTAAAATATAATTCATAAATTGTATTGGCATCCAGTGTTACAGCATCAGACAAAGACCAAATGGTCAACAGTTTATCAGCCATGACCTTAAGTCCTTTTTCATATTTTATACTTGGTAACGGTCACTTTAAAACTATCTTCAATTAAAAACTATACTTAAAATTTAGGCCATCTTCCAGTATCAGTTTATTTCTGAGTAATGTGTGATACTGCGTGTTCAACATAACAATCCAAGTAAACCAAATCTTGTCCTTTTTCTGAAGAAAATCTCCATATCTCAAAAAACAATAAAACATTGAATTGTTAAACTTACATAACGAAAGATAATGTAAAGTACTTAGTTTGTAGGTTATGACTTATTGTTTTTACTACATATAGAAAAAAAAAAGTGGCCCAATTCTGCAACACCTTAATGGAAGTACTCATTTTCATGAGTTATCACTAATTTGCCCCAGCAAATAGCTACACAAAGAAAATGGAAAGTCTCAGTTTTATTTTTTTCTAAATAATAACTTTTTTTTTTTTTCCAGGTTAGTCTAAATTGTAAGTTAGCTCTTACAAGAAGATTTCTGTTCAGGTTCAGCTAGTACAAGTCTCTGGAGAATCATTTCTTCAATATGGACTATCCCTCAAGCAAACTACAGAGTACTGAGGGATTGTCACTGTAAATATAAGTTTCTGTATGGGACAATTGCAAAGAACATGCGTTCTTCTCATGAATACAGCAATAATTTGTTTTTTTATTCACTCAAAAATACTGAAGAGAAAATGTCGTAGCACTTTTTGGAACTTCATTCTATGAAAAAACCTGAAAGCCAGCATTTTATTCCTGTATTTTATGAAAACAATTTTTCAAAATTTGGAAATTCTTTCCATGAATTTGGAAGATAGGCAGAATTCCATTCAGATTTAATTTTTACATAAAGTTTTACTAAATGTATGTATAGGTCTTACTGCAAGTGAGTAAGAAGCCTTAAGGATTATATAACCCAGTGAAACAAACTGTGCTACTGAAAATGTGCTAGAAGAAATGTTATAAAAGGATGAATATATGCATGATTGAAAAAATAATAAAAAACGTAAAAAAGAGGAAAAGCTCAGATTTTTGTTCATGCTGTCCTCATTGTGTCTTTGATTTTTATTACTAACCTTATAAAGCATATTTGGGAAATTTATTTCTGTTAGTATGCGCACCAATAAAGGTAAGGTCAAGCAAATTGACTGAAAACTTGAGTTCGAGTTATCATTACAAAACAAGTTTCAAGAGATTCCTTAGCTTTATTTTCTTTGACATCTAACACCTACAGAATAACTGTTTCGGGACTATCAGATTGCAAATGTTTACACATATATTAAACAAAGTTTGACTCAGTACTTGGGAATGCTCACGCGGTATTCATATATAGGCTTGTGAAGATGTTAATATTTTTATTCCTCCTTAATAGCTATATGTAAATGTAATGTCAATACTCCCATGTATTCTAAATTACGCAACAGGAGAAGCACTTACGACAAGTGTAAACTTTAGAAAAACAGTTAGAGAACAGAGCAAACAAAGGAAAAACACTGAATAGCCCTCAATCTACAACTGAAAATCTTAAAAAGGCAAGGAAAGTCAAGCTCCTTTTAATTTTGATGTTTCCATGTAGATTCCAGTGCTATACGAAGTCTCTTTTCTCCCTTGTACTGATAAAGAGGAACACATTTACATACATTATATGTACACAAGCATAAACATACACTGTATGTTCTCTGCTTGGAGGAAAAACTCATGAATGGGAAATATTTAAAACTTCAGAGACACTTGACTGGTTCCATGTTTAAACACAAGCTCAGATCTTAAGAGTTTGCTCAATATTTCTGTTAATTTAATCTTGATTTTTTTTGTTTAACTTTTATTATTTATTTTTTGCTTATAATATAAATATATATTCCATAAATTTTGCCCAAGATTTTCCCCATGTAAATCTTGATTATTATAAAGTGTTAGAACATATGAACTCTCAGGCCGGACACATACAGTGTTAGGTTACTGATAATTCTATTTTTAATAGCTTCTTTCCAGTCATGACCATTAGTCATATTCACCCCGTAATAGACTTACAGATGTTATTTATCTCAAAGTTTGCTTCAGCCTCATTCTTTGGGTCATTGTCAGCATCTTTGTCTCCCTCACTCTGTCTCACATTCTCATGAACATTTTAATTCTCCCCTCTTCAGTTTCCTTGATGCTTTCCCGTAGTTCTGTATTTAAATGTAAGAAACTTACAATATCAATTTCTTTTCTATACAATCTCTACAAACATGCATTTCTTGTGAGTGTTTTTTATGTTTATTTCTCCCTCTGCTTTAGCCCAAGCACTTATAAAAAAATAATAAGGGAAATGGAAGAGGTTTCTTTCTTTTTGTGTCGTCTTTTCTTAACTTAAATTAAACATATATAAGCGTATTAGATTCTTCCCTGCTGCCGTTCACTGGCATGGCTTGGTGCCATCTTCTTTGTTATTGACATCTCTGTCTTCTTGGCTTATAGCACATGAGGGCTTCATCTGGGGGTACAAAGTTTTGAATATATTCTGAAATGCCTAGTGAATTTCAACTTAGGAAGAGTGTGAATCATCACATTTGCTAACATTTACAAAAAAAAATTGATCACTCTACCATCATTGTCACAAACCCAGTAATACTGTCTTCTATTTGCTACCAACATTTTATAAAATCTATCTTGCTTAGCTGTCTTGCTTAGCTATATTTTAGATATAAAATAATCGGTACTTCTTTAAAAAAAGTGTTCCTTTGCTGAACATTTTCCCTGAAGAGTTTTTGTTGGTTTGTTTTTATTTTGTTTTGGTTTTTTTTTTCTTTTGAGTTATTTCTTTCTTTATCATCAGGAGTTCAAAGAATTAAATATGTCTTCTTATTAAACTTAACTATTGAAGAATAACCTTGTTTGCTTTTAAAACATTTAAAAATACCTCATAGTGGCCGATTCTATCATTCTAAATATAAGTATCTTGACTTGCTCATCACTTATTTAATTTTTACATAACACTCTAAGGATTATTTTTTTGGATGGAACATAATCTCTGGGTATAGAGAGTATCATAGCACTTCTAGTCATGTATCTTGTTATTCATTGTACTGGGTCTGGCTGGGATGAAGTTATCAAGTCTTCATAGCCACCCCTCTGGTGCTGTGCTTTGCATTCGTGGCTAATACAGTGTAGATAACACACCAATGTTTTGGCTGCTGCTGAAGAGTGCTTGCATAGCATCAAGGTTTTTTCTCCCTTCCCCCCCCCCCCCCCCCCCCCCCACGAGTAGGCTGCAGGTGGGCTAGAAGCTGGGATGGGACACAGCTGGGACAGCTGACCCAAATTCACCAAAGGGATTTGCCATAGGATATGATGTCATGCTCAGCAATAAAAGGTCTGAGAAAGGAAGACAAAGGAGGGATGTTCATGGTTACTACATTTGTCTTCCCAATCAACTGTTACATGTGCTGAGACTCTGCCTTCCAGGAAAGTGTTTTTGCTTTTCTTGTTAAACAGACATTATCTTGATCCACAGGTCTTTTTGCCTTCCTTCAACTTTTTTTCTCCCCATCCCCTGGGAAATGGCACTGATTGAAAGGAAGGGTAAGTGTTTGGTTGTGTATTGGGTTTATGTGGGGCAAGGTTTTGGTAGCGGTGGGGCTGCAGGTGTGGATTCTGTGAGAAGACACCAGAAGCTTCCCCAACGTCAGACAGAGCCAGTTCCAGCCAGCTCCAAGACAGACCCACCGCTGGTCAAATCTGAGCCCATCAGTGATGTTGGTAGCACCTCAGTGATAACATATTTTAAAAAGGATAAAAAAAAAAAGTACTGTGCAACAGCAGCTGGGAGAGAGGAGTGAGAACATGTAAGAGGAGCAACTCTGCAGGCACCAAGGTCAGTGAAGAAGGAGGGGAGGAGGTGCCCCAGGCACGAGAGCAGAGATTCCCCTGCAGCCCGCGGTGAAGACCATGGTGAGGCAGGCTGTCCCCCTGCAGCCCATGGCGGTCCATAGTGGAGCAGATATCCACCTGCAGCCCATGGAGGACCCCACAATGGAAAAGGTGGATGTGACCCAAAGGAAGCTGTTATTTCATGGAGAGCCCTTGCTGGAGCAGGCTCCTGGTAGGAACTGTGACCCTGCTGGGGAGCCACACTGGAGCAGTCTGTTCCTGAATGGCTGAACCCTGTGGAAAGGACCCATTCTGGAGCAGTTCTTGAAGAACTGCAGCTCATAGGAAGTACCTATGTTGGAGAAGTTCATGAAGGACTGTCGAGAGTAAAGCTGAGCCTGGGGAGAGGGAGGGGTGGGGGAAAATGTTTTTAGATTTGTTCTTACTTCTCATTATCCCACTCTCTTATTAATTGGTAATAAATTCAATCATCTTTCCCCAAGTATAGTCTGTTTTGCCCATGACGGTAACTGCTGAGTTATCTCCCTATCATTATCTCAACCCATGATCTTTTTGTCATTCTTTCTTCCCTGTTCTGTTGAGGAAGAAGATTGATAGAGCAGCTTGGTGGGCATCTGGCAGTCAGTCAAGGTCAACCCACCTCAGATTGCTGGCTGGGATCAGCCCACCACATTTATGAAAGAAAGGATGCAAGTATCACAGAATTTGTTCTCTGGAATTGTATCAGGACATAACGCTGAGAAAATTCAAGACGAAAGTAAAATGAGACTTCAGTACACAGGCCATCATGGCTTTGTGTACTGGCTTTACTGGCTTTACTGAAGGTTTTGCTTTGAAGTTGTAACGTTGCGTATAGAATGTAGCAAGTATATAAAAACCAACCAACAAATAAAAGGTCCAGTTGTTAAAATGACATAAAAAGATAAAGATCTGTCACAGGATCCTGATCAGTCAAGCCACCTAAAATAGAACTTTTGCAATTTGCAACTATGTTACCTTTTTCTGGATGAATAGTTTATCCCACCTAAGAGAGAACTTCCTGAATAAGATACAGCAAACGAAACCAATGAGTAGAGCCAATGATTTGTGCAACTGGCAGTTGGAGAATAAAGACAGACATGGGAATGAGACTGTCAAGGAAGACTGACCCTCACTGTGACAGTGTGTTGGCAAAAGGCTTGTGCATTTTCTGTATCTGCAGTAAGTATTTCACCTCACAGGGAGGATATGGCAAAAACTCATATAGTATGATGCTAAAGGAGAACCTCATGAATAAAATAGTAATTCTGAATTCAGGGTGAACCTTTGACACTATGTAAAAATACATGTTAGAATGTATTCTAACACCAAGCCACTTTCCATCATCTATCAGCAGCCCTGGCTAACCAGGGAGGTCCCAGTGGACTGGAAGTTAGCAAATAAAACCCATCTACAAGAAGGGCCGGAAGGAGGACCCAGGAAACTACAGGCCTGTCAGTTTAACCTTGGTGCCAGGGAAGGTTATGGAGCAGATCATCCTGAGTGACGTCAGGCGGCACATGCAGGGCAACCAGGGGATCAGGCCCAGTCAGCATGGGTTTATGAAAGGCAGGTCCTGCTTGACTAACCTGATCTCCTTCTATGTCAAGGTGACCTGCTTAGTGGATGAGGGAAAGTCTGTGGATGTTGTCTACCTGGACTTTAGTAAAGCTTTTGACACAGTTTCCCATGGCATTCTCCTGGAGAAACTGGCTGCTTATGGCTGGAATGGGTGTGTGCTTTACTGGGTAAAAAACTGGCTGGATTGCCAGACCCAAAGAGTTGTGGTGAATGGAGTTAAATCCAGTTGGCGGCTGGTCACAAGTGGTGTTCCCCAGGGCTCAGTATTGGGGCCAGTCCTGTTTAATATCTTTATCAATGATCTGGATGAGGGGATTGAGTGCACCCTCACTAAGTTTGCAGACAACACCAAGTTGGGCGGGAGTGTTGATCTGCTGGAGGGTAGGAAGGCCCTACAGAGGGACCTGGACAGGCTGGATCAATGGGCTGAGGCCAGCTGTATGAGGTTCAACAAGGCCAAGTGCCGGGTCCTGCACTTGGGTCACAACAACACCATGCAACTCTACATTCTACTGTATTCAGCTTTGGGCCCTTCACTAGAAGAAGGACATTGAGATGCTGGAGTGTGCCCAGAGAAGGGCAACAAAGCTGTTGAAGGGTTTAGAGCACAAGTCTTATGAGGAGCGGCTGAGGGAGCTGGGGTTCTTTAGTTTGGAGAAGAGGAGGCTGAGGGGAGACCTTATCACTCCCTACAACTACCTGAAAGGAGGTTGTAGCGAGGCGGGTGTTGGTCTCTTCTTCCAAGTAACAAGCAACAGGATGAGAGCAAATGGCGTCAAGTTGTGCCAGGGAAGTTTTAGATTAGATATTAGTAAAAACTTCTTCACTGAAAGGATAGTCAGGCACTGGAACCGGCTGCCCAGGGAAGTGGTTGAGTCTCCATCCCTGGAGGTATTTAAAAGATGGGTAGATGTGGTGCTTAGGGACATGGTTTAGTGGTGAACTTGGCAGCGTTAGGTTAACAGTTGGATTTGGTGATCTTAAAGGTCTTTTCCAACCTGAACAATTCTATGATTCTATGATTTTATGAATTATGCATTGAATGTTGAAAATAATGAGCAATACTCTACAGTTACCTTGCTTTCTCAATATTTATTACATTCTTTATTACATTCACACAGAAGCCATATTTCCCTCACTTTACATGTATCTATACACACAGGCAAATACCAATATACCTATACATGTGTCTACAGATCTTACATATATACACAGACATGTATATATGTATGTGTATTGTACATGTGTATATATAATCGCATATATACACACCCACGAATATTCCCTTTTTCTTTGGCACACATAGCATGGCTGTAAGTTTAGTTTATCTTCCAGCAAAAAAGGTCTACCAGCTTTCTACCCCAAATCCAAAAAAAACCCCAATAATAAAATTTCTACTAAGGTCTAATCTCAAAGAAATATACAATCAAACAAAAAACTGAAACTGTTTATTTAACTTATGTAAACCTTAAAGAAGCAGAGATTTCTAAACTGACTTTCTTCTTCTGGCTTGGTGCCTGGACTTGCCAGAACATTCTGGTCCAAATTTTGCCAATGCCCATCTGCTCCACTCCTGAAAATATTACAAAGAGAGGATAGGATGACAGTAAACAACAATCCAGGTAAAATAGGCTTTTAATCTTTAAGCCGGAATGGTTTAAAATCAAACTCTCTGAGTTAAACCTGAACATGTGGATTATCTACCTATAATCCTCTGATAGAAGCTCTCCCTGAGTAGGAAATCTGCTCTCCATCAATATTTTATCTGGTGAGGCAAGACTGCTTCAGTGTTGTGGCTTGTTTCAGTGTGTTACTTCTCATAACCCTACAGTTGTCAAGCAGGTGAAAAAAAGGGAAAAAGTATATGAGGAAGTCAATATTGGCTTTGGAATAATACTTTTTAACTTCTACAAAAGAAGCTAGTCTTTTTTTGAGAACCAAAATATCTGGAGATGAGTGGAAAAAAAAAATAGACCATGAGATATTTTTTCTCTTAGTATGTACAGAAGACTGATTATTTTTCTCCTTCTACATGGGTATAACTTATAGCTAATTACAAGCTTGAATCCCTTTCAGGAACAAAATGTTATTTCTCTTAACTTTCTGTGGGACTTCTGTGGGATGTGAATCACTAATTCTCTTTAACCTCATTAGTAACAATGCTTTTTCTCTGGTTCTTTTTTTTTTTCCATGTTGTTGCTTACATTATGACCTGTTGAAACAAAGACTATTTTTTAATGTTTGTTTGGAGTTTACTTAGAATAGTAGGGTTGTGATCTAGATTAGTATTTTTAGAAAATAATAATAGGAAAGTATATTTGTGGATTGTATCATTTTGTCAACATATCCAGGTATGTAGGAATTTTCACTTAAAGAAAATAGAGTAACTTGCCAAGATATATCCCTTGACATATTCTAACTGGTATATTCAGCTGGTCTTGTGAAATTTTAATCTGAAAACTGTTTTGCATTGACATTTCTAATTATATTAAGGATCTACTTTTCAAATAAAAATCTAAATTAACAGGCATTAACACAGACCAGTTCAGATTTGCCTCAAGTGTATTCTTAACCTAGCATGTCAAACCTATTGCTATGGTGAGCTGTTCTTATTTGTCTTAATGAAAAAGATGACTTTTCTATTACAAATAACAGGAACAACCTAAAAAAATTCTCTGAAGTGCAACGTGCAATAACAGCTATACCATGTCTAGACTGGTATATTATTATACGTCATCAAGATTTTTAACATATTTATATGATACAAATGTTTGTGTGTACTTTCTACTTTGGGAAGAATAGGTTATGTAAGCTGAGAAATATTCCAGATACGGCCTTATATCTCATAAGTACATAATGAACGTCCTTACACAATTATTTTGATAATTAAATATTCTGCCAAATTACATTCTAGAAACAGCTTTTGTTATTGTTTCTACAAGCAACCCAATAAACTGGAACAATTGGCATTGTCGGAGAAGATTACCAGACCTCATGTATATTTCAAGAGAGCAGAATGTGACTGAAAGAAACAAGAGCTATACAGAAGCAGTTATACTGATTACTTCTTCCATTTCTATAGAAACTAGGAAGCTTTTCTACTTCATTCAACTGGCTTTGTCAGAGAACAGGAAAATTTGCCACTACTATGAAAGAAAGGCTGTTGTTTAGAATTCTTTATATCTACAAAACTAAGCAGTAGTCTTCATGGTATTGTAAAACCATCGAGAGCTAACATCAAGCCTCCACACCGTTTAGCCTCAGATTTGACACATATTTGACCTAATATTTAGTTTCTATATAATGGTTGAAGGGAATGATATCTGACACTTGTACTATCAGCTAGAATGAGCAAAACCAATAGCAGCAAGTTAGTATGGAAAGATAATGAATAGACAACTCTTCTGAGAGGCACAGAGCCTTAGGAGAAACAAAGAGAAAGACTGGGATGTTAAAGTGGCACAAATAGGCATATCCTAAGAAAATAGTTTTCAGGAAAGCCGTTAAACAGCTAGGAAGAAAACCAGACAGAACACATATTTCTCAAAACTTGTGAAAGATTTACAAAAACAGATTTCTTGCTGTTTTTTACCAGAGATCTCATAACAAAACAAATGGTGGTTCTAGGCTTCCATAAATTTAACTTAGCTACTTCATATTCCTAGAAGATTAGTTTACCAAGGATTGTATTAGACTGCTAAATTGTATTTCAGAACATGTGGGAACATGGCATGACAAAGCTTGAGAAGACCTAGACTACAGAAACAATTTGGAAGTGGTTTAGATCTGAATATTTCAAAATTCTTCACAAGGAAGTGGTCTAAAATTCTAAGCTCTAAAAAAGTCTTTATGCGCAATTCCTTAGTTTCATCAGAAAGCAAGATTCAAGGGTTTTTCATGACTTATTAAATTCAATTAATTTTTTTAAATAGGTTTGAAAATGTTGTTTTCTTATTTTGTTCATACCTTAGAAATCTCTTGTTGATCATTTCCCTTTTCTGCAACCCAGAAACACATTTTGTGTTCATTGCACTTTTGAAAACAGAGGAGGAACTTCCATTAACAGACAGAATGTTTTGTTATGCTGTACATTTATTTTTTTTTATTACTCAGTGTTCTTTGCAAAAATATGTGTTGTATGACTCAGCAGAGAAAGTGAGGCTTTTATTAATCTTTCTGTGACTAAAATAAAACAAAAAAATTAATGCAATTCAGTTAAGGTTGCTTCCGAAAAAGGCAATGGTCAGGATGGATAATAAGAGCAATGTGTCATAGACTAACTGAGGAGCAGGACTGGATAAAAAATTAGCCCAAATGTGGAAATGCACTTAGGATCTGTCTTAGGCTGTGTAGCATGATGCTTATTTGTAAATTACAAATAAGCCAAAAGGAAGCCTTTATGCAAATTAGTTAAGTTTCTAGTCCCAATAGCTATGCCACTAAATACTTGCATAAATGAACTCCAGAACTCTAAAATAAGAGTCAAGAAATATCAAAACAATAAATGATGCAATCAGAATGTTAAGGGAAAAACAGAAACAGCATTGATTTGTAATAACATGCTAAAGCTTTCTATATAAATAACAAGGATAATTTGTCATAGAATCATAGAATCATAGAATTGTTAAGGTTGGAAAAGACCCTTAAGATCATTGAGTCCAACTGTTAACCTATCACTACCAAGTCCACGACTATACCATGTCCTCGAGCACCACGTCTACCAGTCTCTTAAATACCTCCAGGGATGGGGACTCAACTACTTCCTTGGGCAGCCTCTTCCAATGCCTGACTACCCTTTCGGTGAAGAAGTTTTTGCTAATATACAACCTAAATTTCCCTGGTGCAGCTTGAGGCCATTTCCTCTCGTCCTATCACTTGTTACTTGGGAGAAGAGACCAACACCCGCCTCGCTACAACCTCCTTTCAGGTAGTTGTAGGGAGCGATAAGGTCTCCCCTCAGCCTCCTCTTCTCCAAACTAAAGAACCCCAGCTCCCTCAGCCGCTCCTCATAAGACTTGTTCTCTAGACCCTTCACCAGCTTTGTTGCCCTTCTTTGGACACACTCCAGCATCTCAATGTCCTTCTTCTAGTGAAGGGCCCAAAGCTGAATACAGTATTTGAGGTGCGGCCTCATGAGTGCTGAGTATAGGGGGATGATCGCTTCCCTAGTCCTGCTGGCCACACTATTTCTGATGCAAGCCAGGATGCTCTTGGCCTTCTTGGCCACCTGGGCACACTGCTGGCTCATATTCAGCCGGCTGTCGACCAACACCCCTAGGTCCTTTTCAGCCAGGCAGCTCTCCAGCCGCTGCTCCCCAAGCCTGTAGCATTGCATGACGTTGTTGTGACCCAAGTGCAGGACCCAGCACTTAACCTTGTCGAATCTCATACAGTTGGCCTCAACCCATCGATCCAGCCTTTCTAGATCTCTGATCAAGTCATCCAAATCACCTGAGCTAATTAATTGGCTATGTTGTTAGCTCTCCTCTGACAAACATGAAGTGAAATGACATCTTAATGAAAAGGGGTTAAGACATGCTATCTCAGTTTGGTAGAGCCAGATACCAGATTTTTTAATTCAGGCTAGCTCAGCAGCCAAGATAAACCAGATATTAGCCTGAGTCTTCAGGCTACCCTTCATGTAGGTAGACCTACCTGTTGGGTGTGGTGGCAATGATACAAATGCCACTGCTCTTCTGCATGGGCTCCAATAGTCTTATGAAATGTCTGTGGACTTGGATTAAAAATTATAATTTTAATATCTTTGTTTCATTTAAGGTGCTAGACATTATCATTGCAGAGAAAAGCTGAAGTACAGAAACCTGAAAAAACAAGACAAGTAAGTCCAAGTAACATTTCCAAAATCAGTTTTTAAAGCAATCCCAAAACTTCCAATACAGTCCCACAATTCTGATGACACTGATGTGATTTTGTGACTTCTGGAAGTTTTTGCACCAAGTTTTGGCTGTCATTACATATGTATCTCATCCATTCAAAAAATACCTCATTCTGGTACAGCAGAGCATTCCCTAGCATGCAAGAAACTCATTGAAGAATGGAAAAATTCATAGGGTACACAGATTTTCTGCTGGTGGACACAGTCAATATCTGCCATATCCAGGTTTGTAACATCATGATACCACTGGAAAAGTCTTGTAGGTATTCTTCTCTGTATGAAGAAGTATAGCTTGGGCAAAATTTCTGAATAACTTCCAGAAGAAAAAAATGAACACTACTAACCTCTTCAGCTTTCTTAGGTAAATATTTTGAAAAAGACAAAAGAACTCTGTTGAGGTAGGTGATGAGCAGATCTAAGTGAACAGTTTCATCAAACTGAGAATCCTTCTCAAGGAGTAGGAGCTAATAGAACTGCATATGTAAGGAAAGCTCTCTTTTCACATGGACCTATGAGGCATTCTGTATTCCAAGAAAATAACTAAAAATAGAAGAGATATTGCATATGAAAATAATATCAAATTTTCTCAATGTTCTCTGTAAAGCAGGAAATGGCACTTGAAAGCATTTTTTCATTTTGCAGTGTTGACATAATAGTTTAATTGCATTGACTGCATTATTTGAATACTTCAGTCTTTTAGGTGAAAAAAAAGCATATTGAATCTGAGACCATAACAAGAGAAGATGAATTCAAGTCCAACTTCTTTTTCACTAATAAAGAACGTAGACTGAGATGTTGACTCTTTAAAAAAAACCCCAAAACTTTATCAAACAGCAGGGGGCAATGAAACATAAATCAAAATAAAAAAGCTTCTTTACAAAGCAGAGGAAATATAAAACAGAATACTACTACCTGAACATTCTATTTGCTTTAGTGAATGTTTTATGAGCAGATAAAAATACAATGGGGATTTTTTGGAGAGGAAAAGAAAGGAGAATTTTTCATGTAACCTACAAAAGTATATGACCAGAGGTATATGTAGTTTGTGATATCTCAGAAGCTCAATAAATTTTTTCTGTAGAAATTTTTAAACATTTTTAAGTGACTACCAGTTTCAGGTCTGTAAATGTCCTTATATATCTGTAAGTTGAACGATATAAAATCTATATGGAAATAAGATTCCACAGGAAACAGGAGTTCAGTTTCTTCTAAAAATCACATTATAATAACTTATCACTCTTTCATTGCAGCGTATGTTTAGTGTATGTAATTACATTTTTTGTCATTCTTATTATTTATACAAAACAGTGTAGTACTTAGACATTTGGGAGCCTTATTTATTATCAAAAGTGCTAACTAGTTTCAATTTTAAATGCAATTATCCATATATGCTGCAACTCATTTTCACAGCACATATTTCAGAGTTAAATGTGTAGTTGTACATTTTTTCATTCAAAGGAAAGATTACTCATCTCCTTAGCTTGCTAATATATTGACTATATAGCATACACTTTTTTGTCATATAGTCATTTATGTGAATAATGTGTGCCAGAACTTCTTAGGTTTGTAATGTCAGGCCTTTAAGAGACATACTTTTACTGGTGATACACACTTACCATCTGTCAGAAGTATGAATGGTGAAATAAATTTATAGTAGGAGGAAAGGAGGCATTTACATATAAGAGTGTTAAAGCCCCCCCCAAAGAAAAAAGGAGTTGTAACGTGTCAGTCATAGTGCCCATTTTAGCAGTTGCATTCCAAGGGAAAGATTTGCTGAGAATGAATCCATTAAAATGCTGAGAGCCAAAGTTGACCTATGCCAAATGCCAAACCAGTGCTAGGATATGATCTATATGAGAGTCTCATCAAAAATAAACACTTTCAGAGGTTGTAAAGCTTTCCAATAGACCTAGCACTTAGTTTGTACCAGCCTTTTCTGCCTATAATTACTAGAAAGGAGAAAGCCTTCCTCAGCCCCTGTGTGGGATAATGAAAATATCCAGTTCCCTGCACAACTGCTTCATGACAAGTTAGCCTGTCCATACCTCTTACTAACCAAGGCTATGCATGACAGAAAACTACGTGAAAATTAAAAATGTTTAGTTTATTTAAATGAAAAGATTGGGACAAATATTGGGAAAAAATTCTTCATGGAGAGAGTGGTTAGGCATTGGAACAGACTGCCCAGGGAAGTGGTGCAATCACAGTCCCTGGAAGTATTCAAAAAACATGTGGATGTGGTGCTTAGGGACATGGTTTAGAGGTAGACCAGGCAGTTAGGTTAACAGGTTGGACTCAATGATCTCAGAGGTCCTTTCCAATCTTAACGATTCTATGATTCTATTCTATGATAAGTGTTTATGGTTGATATTAATAAAAAGGAAAAAAAAAAGAAAATCTTTCAAATCAATCTTGGATCCTTTCTGATCTTTTCATGTGATCGTACTCTTTTCTGAGGTAGAATCTTTTTAACCTACTTGCTGGAAAACCAGCCCTTTGTTGATTTCTATAGCCTGTGCCTATTAACTTTAGTAAATAGGACCAGTTATCATTCTGGACCCCCCTAACTGGCTCATCTACATTGCTACAGACAACTTCATATTATTTCCAGCATTCTCTTTCCTCTCCCTAGCCTTTCCTCTTTCATCTGCTCTGGTAAATCAGTTAGGTTTCCCAGTTCTTGGCCTAGGTTCCACAGGATGCTCCAACAAGACCACTGTGAGCACCAACACCAGTTGGACATAGCAGCGACTCTTGGCAGCTCTGGCACATGCTGGATTGTTTTGTTGCTGCTCCTGGAGTGAAAAAGATGGGAAACTACAGTAGGTTCTTTTCTTTCACATAATACACATAATCTTCCCTGAATCATGGGGAAATTATCAGATGTAATATTTCTTTCCGCCATTGTTTTTTCAAAAGCAATTAGAAAATTTAACATTAAAAGAAAACATAAAGCAAAACTAGGAGATGATATCTACATGTATTGTTATGTATCGCTACATAAATAACCTTTAAGGCTGTACAAAACAAACAGTTTGTACTAAATAGTAATTCACATATAGATAACCATACTATATTCTGACAACCCTGTATGCTTTTATTCTTCAATTACATGACCACATACTCCATTCTTTGTGTATTTTTTCTCTTAGAGAGTCTCAGAAACAGTGAGAATGTGCCATAATATTGCATGAAGAAGTACAAATCTGTCGTCTCCTAGTTTCTAAGTGCTTAATTTTTCAAATGTAAATATATTAATTTAATGTATTTTTTAAAATTTTAATTAGAACCCTTTTTTTACAATTTTATTTCATATAGATATTTAATGTAGTTATGATATTGATGTTTAATATCTATGTTACTTTATTATTCTAGATAAAAGACTTCTGTAAATATTATTTGTTGTCTGAAAGAAAATGATCAAACATTTTAACCCTGTGAGGCAACAAATTATAACTTAAAAGCCCTAGAAGTCTATGCTGTCACTGTTATAACACGAAGAATTGTATTAATTTCCAGGGAATTTGGATTGTTTCCTATGAAGATAAGGCTTAGAAAAATGATAGCCTCTATGATGCTGAAGTTTCATATGTGTAATTGTGTTAGTAATGGAAAGATAATGTGTAAGAATATACTTTGCAAAGCATAAATAATGTCATAAGTAATGGAAGGCAGGAAGTGCACACAAGTGTTACATAATATCAAAGTTTAAGAAGGAGTTAGAACAATGAATGTCTCTGGATATGTATCTAGCTGCAGTCAAAAGATGCTCTCAGATATAGTCCTTCTGTATAATAATGTGTACTTACATGTTTATGAAGATATAGCTGTTATAACCAATAGTAGACCATAACTTTTATAATGTTCTAGATATAACAGATATGCTTCTAAGTAGTGTCTGCGATATGTCACAAACATTTTATGTTACATTTTGTATTCTACTGCAAAGCTCTAGTGTTGTCATATTACATATTTAGGTTCTAAAATTGATTGATTGCTTCAGAGAAAAGTGTATATGGTATTCCACTTCTTATCTGAGTCAATGTTTTTCTCAATACTGTGAAGTAAATTAAAATAAAGTGTTTAAATCTACTGCTTATGATAAAGAAGACCAAATCTCATTCTAATAAATGTGAAATACAACTTGTCATGTTCCTTTCACTTTGTAGAAATGCTACCACAAGGCTTAGCCAGTTAAGTCTAATATGTTGACATTTATTTTTGCTGCAATAAATGTTAGGATTATATTTTTGCATTAAATTCTGGCATTTTTAAAGATCACAATGACAAGTAATTTATTCTTCAAATCACTCTGGTTTGTTTTTACTTTTTGAATATGGATTTGGCCATGTGTCTCCAAGGCACAGTACAAAGCGTATTTCATATGTTTTGCAACCTATTAGTTTGATTTAAATCCACTTTTTCTGTCAGGATTTATGCAAGCCTTTCTTGATGTTATTTGCTCTGAATTATTGCCCAGAAATAATCACACTGAATCCAATTTCACACAGGCTGTGTGGCCTATGAGGTCTGTCACTGTAAAGCTCTAAAGCTTTTAGAATTTTTTTCAATGGAGGTGATTCTTCAAATTTGTTCAATATACAGCACTGTCTTATTTTATTTTCATGTTTACCTCTTCCCCTTAAAGTGTGATAAATTTGCTTGTGTGCAGTAAGTACGTAGCAATCTGTAAGGAAGAAGAAAAAAATGAGAAATATATTTTTTAAAGAACTATATTATTCTAAAATGCAAAATAAACAAAGGACCAATATACTATTAAACCTGCACCCTTTCAAATGCGTTTGCTCTTTCAGTACCCATGCAATCTGTCCACATATTTTTACATATTTGCATGTCATCTTTCAGTGGTTTGAAATTGAAATGTGTTCTTTGGAAGGAAATATGAAAAAAAAGAGGGTTCTTGAGTTTTGGAATGTACTGAACTTCTGTGCTCAAATGTTTCATTCAGAACTGACCCTTACAAAATGGTCCACAAGTTTTTATTTTCTAAAACACTTAACAAAAGCCCTTATAATATTCTATTGCTTAATTTGTATATCTAAGCATGCCCAGAGGCAGACTTAATTTACATCCTGACTATTTCTAATTACTTCCTTTTACCTCATCTTCATTTAGTACAGGTATATATGCTGGCAGTACCTGCACTGCAGGAAAAGCTTATTTACCCTCAACATTAAAACAAACAAATTATCAACCCCTTGAAACAGTTAAAGCTAACGAAGTGGGTTCTTTTAGGGTTTTTCTTTCTTTTCTGTGTTTTTTTGTTGCTGCTGTTGTTGATATTTGTTTGTTTGTTTGTTTTGTCTTCAGAAACCATTTTAATAT
Organism: Platalea leucorodia; assembly: GCF_965183815.1. Classification (NCBI taxonomy): domain Eukaryota; kingdom Metazoa; phylum Chordata; class Aves; order Pelecaniformes; family Threskiornithidae; genus Platalea; species Platalea leucorodia. The sequence goes on along the minus strand of NC_138828.1, from coordinate 65,094,684 downwards.
TTAACCAAATACCTACAGGTTGCTTAATTATATTTATTGTAAATCAATAAAGCCATCAATCAGCAGAGCACAAGAAGTAAGAGGTAGTTCAAAGGAAGGTATTTTTCACTATGAAGGTGGTGAGGCACTGGAACAGGTTGCCCAGAGAAGTTGTGGATGCCCCATCCCTGGAAGTGCTCAAGGGCAGGTTGAATGGGGCTTTAAGAAACCTGGTCTAGTGGAAGGTGTCCCTGCCCATGGCAGCGGGGTTGGAACTAGATGATCTTTAAGGTCCTTTCCAACCCAAACCATTTTTATGATTCTGAGACTCTATATGATGTTTCTCCAAGAGAACTACAGTACTTATTTATTTACTGCAAAGGTAGCCTGATATCACAGTTTTTGTATATTTCCCAAAGCCCTGATCTTAGAATCTGACTGCATGAAGACTAACCGCCTTTAAAATAAACAACCAAGCAACCAAAACCACAAACTCAAACGTCTTTTATAGCCTTCATAGCAGTAGATAGGGGAAAGAAAGACAAGGGCAGTCTAGAGACTTGGGAACTAGAACATGAATATTAAGAGTTTCAGAATTGAATTAGTTGTCTAAGGCTATGTCTGCACTTGCAACCTAGATGGGAACAGTAATGAGGTTTTGAAGAAAATCCCTTAATTGTCTCTACCTATTATGTGTTGGGTTAGTTCTCAAAGCACTTCAGAACACACACACACGCACACTGGAATCCTTCCAGAGGAAATGAAACCAATAAATGCCTCCACTCAATGAATGTCAAAGTACTTCACACCTATCATGCAAGTGCCCTTGAATCTTAAAAAACTTCTCTGACACCACAAAGTGCTCTTCTTGATATATAGAGACCGAATGCCTTCATATCTGCCAGCCCTCAGCTCTTTGAGGTACCACTAATCCTTCTTCATCTACTTATTCTGTCCAGGGCTTATTTTCAGCCATCTCTCACAGGAGCTGATCAGGGCAAAAATAGGTCTATGATCTGCAGAAACTGTTCTTCAGAAGCTATGATCTGTGGGATGATATTAGGCAGAAAGCTGATGTGTTGTATCTTCACAGATACTTAAGGACACAGGCTTGTTCTGCTGCTGTCCTCTCATGAAGAGGTTTTGCAGCATCCATGTCCTCCCTGCTGATTTGTCCCCATGTTACCAGAGAAAGGAGGCAGTTTGCACCAGAAAAGCCATCCTGAGTCAGACATTGCAGTGCCCCAGTGCCTAGGTGGTGATTTGGATAGAGGAGAAGACAGAGAGGAGGGAGACCATTGAGCCTGTCATCACAAGTGTCATCCAGGATCTTCGCTAGGATCTATAGTTTTGGGTCCACCTAGAGACCAGACAGAAACTCAGGCACAGGGTGCACTGGATAGGTGCCAATTGTGGCTGCTCCAGCAGGAGATCTTCCTGCCAGAGCTGCCAAAACATGCTTCTGGGTAACACTACTGGGCCAGCTATAGGAAGAAGTGGAGATCACCCTGATCAGCTAATATGCGGTCCCAGACTACAGAGCCACTGTGCCCAAGTGCTTTAGATGTCCAGATCTCCTGGGAGGACACGGGAGGCTGCTGGATCTGCAAAATGTGGCAATTGCTGGGGATTCTTTCATTCTTACCACCACTGCAAGTGCTGTGTTTGTCCCTTTAGTTAGACCACATTGGCCAGATTTTTTAGTGTTAGACTCTGTTGGCTAACAGGATGGTGTTGACTTTGTCCATGTAAACCCCACATCTTTCTCCCAGTTTTCTGCCACTGTTCTTGATTTTAGTAATTTTACACCTTGTTACCCCTTTTCCTCTACCATTCATGTATTTATCCTTGTCAGATGACAGTCTCATGACACTGTGGCACAGGGGCATGCAGCATCTGCCACAATGCAGAACGGCACCAGAATGTCACAGATGTTGTTGTCCTAGCCCAGGAAGAAAGCACCAGTTTGAAAGCACTTTGAGTCTTAGTTCAGGAAGGTATTAGTCCTTCCTTTGAAACCTGTCATGTTTTCATAGATATACCTCAGTCATACACAAGGGATTGCAAAACAGTTGACTGATAGCCCTTGCAATTCACGTATTCACATATACATTGGCTTCAACACCTTACAGGAATGTAGATTCCCTCAGACCTCTCTACCCTCCTATCTCCACAACAGCGAAACCCATGGAAAGCAAAGTCCTGAGTGATCTTACTTATATCACCCATCTGCTCTGTTCCAGGAAAGAGGGTGTCCTGAGGCCTTGGAGACAGCACTTTGCCTGTTCCTTTCCAGGCAAATATACTGACTGGGGGTTCACGATTAAATCTCCCATACTCTGTCTGGAGTGCCTCATGGCCTCACTGGCAAACTCAGTGGGAAGATGGAGGAGGCAGCAGGCACATGGCACCACTTGAAAATTGCACAGGACCAGAATTAAAGTTTCTATATATTAATCTTTCTATAGGCAATGGTGGTGGGGACACCTGTCATGTCTGTTGATCTGCTGTCATCATCTTCATGAGACAGGAGAAAAAATAGTGTGATGCATCCAGGGAGGTTCCCCAAAGAGACCACACTCAAGAAAGCAAAGATTTGTGAGATGATAGTTCTTCTTCAGAAACCTTTGAACTACATGTATAGTGGGGACTTTACATCCGGGAGACCAAATTAAGCCTAATCTGAAGTGAGATCTTCCAAACAGCATATGATGGAAATAAAATGACCCCCAGCATCAACTCTGATATACCAATAAACTGCTTTTCTGCCAAAGTATTTGTCAAAACAAATACAGGCTATACCAGATATGGTTTTTTTCACCAATTCGTTTTGCATAATGATTACAATGATTTTGTTAGCACTTCAAGAGTCAATATTCAGTTCTGTGCTTCCTTCTGCAACCCTCTCTTAGTAACATTCAACACTAGCAAATATGAAGATTATGTAATCACTGTACTGACATCCAGTATTGCCCTGTTTTTACAATATATTAGTCCCTCTGGTCAGTGTCACACTGGGAACTTTCTGTTCAGTTAACTTTTCCCTGTGACTTCCAAGTTCATTTGAGAAACAATGTACGGAGTTTCCTATCATGAATTACAGCTTACACATTACTAGATACATGACTGAAGTTTAGTTACGCTGGAAAACAATTTGCTTGCTTTCCTCATCCAATCCATTGATACAGATCAGTGTACATCAATCACCAGCCCTCTTCATCTCTTCAGAAGAATATCCTCTATCACTCAACTAAAAGGCCAAGACTCATTCAGATCAGGAACTCACAAGAAATATTTCCAGTAAAAGTCCTATGTTTACTATTCTACTTTTGAGATGCCATATAGATGTAATTTGATTATTTTGATTTCATATCATAGTTCCTCAGTACGCTTAGAATCATAGAATCATAGAACGCTTTGGGATGCAAGGGACTTTTAAAGGTCATCTAGTCCATCCCCCCTGCAATGGGCAGGGACATCTACAACTAGATCAGGTTGCTCAGAGCCCCATCCAGTCTGGCCTTGAATGTTTCCAAGGATGGGGCATCTGCCACCTCTCTGGGCAATGTGTTCCAGTGTTTCACTACCCTCATTGTAAAAAATTTCTTCCTTATATCCAGTCTACCCTCTTTTAGTTTAAAACCATTACCCCTTGTCCTGTTGCTACTGGCCCTGCTAAAAAGTCCTTCTCCATCTTTCTTATGAGCCCTCTTTCAGTACTGAAAGGCTGCAATAAGGTCTCCCTGCAGCCTTCCCTTCTCCAGGCTGAACAACCCCAGCTCTTTCAGCCTTTCCTCACAGCAGAGGTGTTCCATCCCTCTGATCATTTTTGTGGCCCTCCTCTGGACCAGCTCCAACAGGTCCATGTCCTTCTTGTACTGAGGACCCCAGAGGTGGACGCAGTACTCCAGGTGGGGTCTCACCAGAGCAGAGTAGAGGGGCAGAATCACCTCCCTCGACCTGCCGGCCATGCTTCTTCTGATGTAGCCCAGGATACAGTTGACCTTCTGGGCTGTGAGAGCACATTGCCAGCTCATGTCCAGCTTCTCATCCACCAGTACTCCCAAGTCCTTCTCCACAGGGCTGCTCTTAATCCCTTCATCCCCCAGCCTGTATTGATACCAGGAGTTGCCCCGACCAGGTGCAGGACCTTGAACTTGCCCCTGTTGAACCTCACGAGGTTCACACAGACCCACCTCTCCAGCCTGTCCAGATCTCTCTGGATGGCATCCCATCCCTCAGGCGTGTCAACTGTACCACGCAGCTTGGTGTCATCTGCAAACTTGCTTAGGGTGCACTCGATCCCACTGTCTATGTCATTGATGAAGATATTGAACAGCACTGGCCCCAGAATGGAACCCTGAGGGACGCCACTCATCACTGTTCTCCATCTGGACACTGAGCCATTGACCATTACCCTCTGGATGTGACCATCCAGCCAATTCCTTATCCACTGAACAGTTCACCCATCAAACCCATATCCTTCCAATTCAGAGAGGAGGATATTGTGGGGGACCATGTCAAAGGCCTTACAGAAGTCTGGATAGATTGCATCCATAGCTCTTCCCTTGTCCACTGATGTAGTTACTCCATCATAGAAGGCCACTAGGTTGGTCAGGCAGGACTTGCCCTTGGTGAAGCCATGCTGACAGTCCCGAATCACCTCCCTGTCCTCCATGTGCCTTAGCATAGCCTCTAGGAGGATCTGTTCCATGACCTTCCCAGAGGTGAGGCTGACAGGTCGGTAGTTCCCAGGGTCCTCCTTTTTACCCTTTTTAAAAATGGCTGCAATGTTTCCCTTTTTCCAGTCCCAGGGACTTCACCTGACTGCCATGACTTTTCAAATATCATGGTGAGTGGCTTACCAACTACATCAGCCAGTTCCCTCAGGACTCTCGGATACATCTCATCAGGACCCATAGACTTATATACATTCCGGTTCCTCAGGTGGTCGCGAACCTGATCTTCTCTTACAGTGGGAGGACCTCTGTCCTCCCGATCCCCATCAAGTGGCCCATTGACTTGGGAGGTGTGAGGGGAGAGGTTGCCAGTGAAGACTGAGGCAAAAAAGTTGTTGAGTACCTCAGCCTTCTCCTCATCTGTTGTTATCAGCTCACCACTACTGCTTATCAGAGGGGGTACACTTTCTTTAACCTTCCTTTTCTGGTTAATGTACCTGTAGAAGCCCTTCTTATTATTCTTCACATCCTTTGCCAGGTTCAGCTCCAGCCAAGCCTTGGCCTTCCTGATCATATCCTTACACAACTGGGCAGTGTCCCTGTACACTTCCCAAGATACCAGTCCCTTCTGCCACTGTCTGTGCATTCTCTTCTTGCACTTTAGTTTGGCCCACAGGTCATGGCTCAGCCATGCCAGCCTCTTCCCTTCCTTGCCCGATTTCCTGCACCTGGGGATCGAGAGCTCTTGTGCCCTATGGAAAGCATCCTTGAAGACCTGCCAGCTCTGTTCTGCTCCCTTGTCCCTGAGGGCCATTTCCCAGGGGTTCTGTTGATTAACTCCTTGAAGAGCTGGAAGTTTGCTTTCCTAAAATTCAGGGTCCTGACTATACTCTTCACCTGACCCTTACCTCTCCAGACTGTGAACTCTACCAGTGTGTGATCACTACAGCTGAGGCTGCCTCCAATCCTGACATCACCCATGAGCTCACTTACATTGGTGACCACCAGGTCCAGTACTGCATCCCCTCTGGTAGTGCTATCTATTACCTGGCTTAGGAAATTGTCGTCTATGCACTCCAGGAGTCTCCTAGATTGCCTATCACCTGCTGTGCTACTTTCCCAGCAGATGTCAGGGTGGTTGAAATCCCCCATCAGGACAAGAGCCTGTGAGCACGAAGCTTCCTGTAGTTGAAGAAAAAAGGCTTCGTCAATAGGCTCCCCTTGAACAGGCGGCCTGTAGTAGACCCCAACCACAAGGTTCCCTTTGTTGCCTCGGTCTCTAATTCTTACTCATAAACTTTCAACCTGCTCATGGCTGTTCTTCAGGGACACTTCTTCACATTCTATCCGTTTCTTGATGTAGAGGGCAATGCCTCCATGCCTCCTACCTTGCCTGTCCCTTCTGAACAGCCTGTAGCCTTCGATAGCTGAACTCCAGTGATGGGATTTGTCCCACCAAGTTTCAGTGATGGCAACTATGTCATAGCTTTCTAACAGCACGGTGGCTTCCAGCTCCTCCTGTTTGTTGCCCATGCTGCGTGCGTTGGTATAGAGGCACTTCAGCTGGGCTGTTGGCCATGTCATCTTCTTGGAAGAACACCCCTTGGTTCTTTTGAGGAATTTCTGAGCATGCTCCTCGTTGTGCATATGAATGTATATATATACACCTTCTTGCTACTGCTACAGATTTACTGAGCATTCTATGCATATAAATAATGAACTGACACTAAGATGGAATATAGTTCACTCCAGTTTCTTGTACACTGCTTTCAGTGGTCTTTGAATCAGGCTGCTGGTGTTAGAGATTTACTGCAGAGATTTGTATTTTAATAAGAATTCTGTGAAATTCCCCCAAGCCCAGTTTAGGCCAGTGTCTTCTCTGACAAGTGGTTGCAATGAATATGAGCCATCAGTGGTGATATCATATATGTTTCCAATTCTGTAGAACCAAAAAGGGAACAAAAGCTTCAGGATATTGTTGGCTTATTTTGTCCAGAGCTAGTTCTGCTCCTGGAAGTTCCCTACAACTTTTTCCAGGAGGATTACACAAAGATTACACCACTCGTTGACATAATCTCTAAACTTCAAGGAACTGGAGACAGGGAGATGATAAGAGGAAATCATACCTAGATGCATGGAACATGGTTATTTAGCCAGTTGGTATTCTAACCTGTACTGATGCATAGTATTTATTTTGTCCGAAGTGCAGAAGTTTGACATTTTACTTGCTGAAGTTCAATAGATTTCTGTTGGCTCAGTTGTCAGCTTTCTTCAGGTCCCTCTGAACTGTAGCTCTGACATTTGGTATATCAGCCACTCCTCTTATATAGTCATATCCACACATTTGCTGGGGGTGAATTCTATGTTATCATCCAGATCACTGATTAAGATATTGAACACTATTGGTCCCAGCATTTACCCTTGAGCTATTCTGTTTGTTACAGGTCACTGATGATGTCAAGCCATTGATCACTACCCTTTGATTCTGGTGGCTCAGTCAATTCTTATATAATCATTTATCTTTACTTGTTAAATGAATTTGTCTCATTTTATGAATATATATTGTAGTTTATGTAGATCCTAGGGTTACAGCAGATCAATTGTGCGATAGCTCCTCACACTCACTGCTTTCTTGTCCTCAGTCACTTCTAATCATCAATATTCTATTGAAACACCACTGCCAGTGCCTCTGCAACTGAAAACCCACAAGGGGTTTCATTGTTGAGAGGTCTGGTGGAGAGATTTTTCTTTGGGGGTAGCATATGTACAAATAAGAGGAGAGATATATTGCCTTTTAAATGGCTTGTGCACTGTCCATGTTAAATATGTATGAAATGGACAATATCATGATATCCTGAATAAAACTTAGAAATTGAATGATGCAGCCTTGAGTGGAGTGCAACCCCTTTCCCCCCAAGCACCCTCCCCCAGCAAATTAGTAGAGAAAGTGAGTTAGATGAGGTTAAAAAAGAATATGTCCTCTTATCAAATGATGAAAATATGCACTTTTCTTCATAGCATTACAGTTCTCTAAATCTGCATTCTTTCTCATGTCTGTACTGCTTTTCTTCTCTTCTTATATAAAGCACATTCCTGTTATTATCAACACATCATCCAGCCTTAGGCAGTTATGATTACCATATACCTGAGAAGAAGAGTCTTCAGTAATTACCAATACATATGACTTTCTCACTGTTCATCAAGGGTAAATTGTGATACTACCCTTGAATCGTTATAGGACACATAATACGCACTTTTATGTAGAGGTATTTATTGGAAGACTAGGTCTCCACGTCAGATATGTGATAAAGGGGGCAGAGGAAAAGGGAAAAGATATAAATTGAATGGTATACAAAAAAGTATAACTCTTGTGGGAAATACATTTTTTGATGAAACAAGAAAGCATTTGCTGATTTGGAAATTATCAATAAATTTTCATTTTAAAATGGCAGAGTATCTGCATGGGTGCCTTCATTTTTTTCCTTTTTTCTCCACTCCTACTTCCTTCCACTTTTGGACCCTAAAAACTAGGCCTGTCCAGCAGTCCTCAATCCTCAAAAAGGGTCATGTGACATAAAAGCCAAATCTCTGTCTGACATCAGCTGTGCAACAGTTATTGACCATACCCATCTGTTCCTAAACAAGCCTTTCCCTTTTACCATCAGGATTGAGGAGAAACTATGTGGGCTCCCATGGCCTTCACCCTCACACCCAGAGCTGTGAAAACACTCTTGATATGGTTGACACCTCCCCTTACAGTACCACTGGTGCCCATGTGGATGAACAACAGCAAATAATAGTCCAAGGGCTGGACAAGCATCAGCAGTCTCTCCACATCATCTGGTATCTGAGCCTCTGGCAAGCAACAAGTCTCCTTAGACAGCAAGTGGGACTGGCAGATGAGGGCCTCCATTTTCCCCAGGAAGGAGTCTCCAACTACTACTACTTGTTGCTTTCTCTTAATGTTGACTTGTATGTCAGGTTTGGCTGACTCTGACACCACCCTAGATGGAGTCCTCTTCCTCAAGGACAGAAGTGTCATCCATTCTCTCCTTCTCCCTTTCTGCTTGTTTGCTTACAGAAAAAACAAATCCAGGAAAAAGATTCTACAAAATGCTTCAGATCTGAGCTCTAGAGAAAAAACAGACAACTCACAGGACTGTGGGTGCCTCTTCTTCCAGTTTACCTTCTGCTCAGCTAAGTAAAACATATGCATATTCAAGTTTTACATCCTTATATCTAGATAAAGCTAAACAAATAATGTTTTGGTGTAAAATTGATTTTGTAGGTCTTTACCTTTAAACTGAGTAAGCTAAAATATGGAATCATTCTGAAGGACTGGTCAGTTTGCAGAGTTAGCAAGTGACTAGTTTTTTCCTCTTTGGAATGAAAGAAACCAATAATACAAAATAGGTGAGCACCCAACGTTCAGCTGAAAAGAGAAAAAAGGCTAAAAAGCTTTCCACTGGAAATTTTCATGAATGGGAATGGTATTATGTTAGAAAACAGAAAAAATACAAAGAAACTTAGGAGTTGTATATATATGAAGACTACACCTATTTTTGAAATATAAAATAAGGGTTGATAAAATGTTTTAACTCAGTGTGTTAAGGCTAACTTCTCTCTCACAAGCCCACCATTTTCTCTCCTTTAAGAAATTTAGGATAGGATAAAACAACGTTGTTGACCATGCCAGTAATACACACAGATGAGAGGACATTGTTTTAGTTTCCACATGTTTAAGAATGTCACAGTTACTGCTTGGATTCCCTAGAGAGCCAGCATATTCTTAATTTTTCCTTCCTGAATGTGAATGGATTTGTGTATGAGGAGGATCAGGGAATTTCAAAGGTGGTTTGCATCTAAGCTTTCTACCATACTTTTCCTCTAGCTCTTTGTTAAATCCACATTAAATGAAAAGGAAACTACCAGAACAAATAAACCCATAATTGAAAAATTGTTTGGCCATAGCTTCCAGACAAGAGACAACAAAAAAACCCCAAGTATATGAACCATATGTGTTGTATCTCAATTTACAGAAAAAAGTCAAAGGTCTAGGAAGTTTGTACTGTAATAAACAAAACTAATCAGATGGTACACTGTTACAATAAACTGTGTATAGTAGAGATTTCAGATAGACTACCAAGATCCAAGTAAAGAAAGAACAAGAAAAAGAAAGATAATGAATGTATCTAAATTAAATGGTGAACACAAAAAGAATGAAAAAAGCAACTGAGATCTGAAAAAAAAAAAGGAACGTATCCTTTCAAGTATAATTCTGAAATAGAAGGTATGAGAGTGAATACAATACAAATCTAGAGGCAGAATAAGACAGAAATCAATGTGTTTTGTGTAGCAAGAATTCAAAAGATTTAGAGGTTTTCGGCTAATACTATAATATGATTCAAGGAACCCCATTTCAAAATTGCTAAGATTTTTTTTTCACTATTATATTTTCTAAGTTTTGATTTTTCAGGTTTGTTTTTGAATATTAAGTATTTATTAAGGGTGGAGGTTTAGATGTTTTTTTTAATGTTACTTCAGAGCTTATACTTGAGAATTCCTATGTCCCTGCTGGCAGGGAAAACATACTTTTCTCGACAGAGAAAAGCTTTTTGGGGGGCCATATTAAACTTTGTGCAGGTATGCAGATTTTCAGGAAAAAAAATAGCTGATCTGGATATTTTTTTTCCCTGGATGGTTTTTTCCTAATCTTAGCCTCTCCAACACAGAAGGTTTTGAACTCACTCATAGCCAGAAAAATTAAGTACTGGGGTTCTTTGCAGAAATCCCAGGTAAATTAGAGATTTGAAGGGCAGGAAACATTTTTGTTCTTTGAGGATTCTCATTCTTGCAATAACAATGTTGGGAAGAAATTTTTCACTAGAACTCCTTTACAATTACTGCTCTTACATATTATTTTGAAGGAAGGAGTGTACTACACCATATCATGTCCTATACTGAGGTTCTGGACTAAAACATTAAAAAGAAAAAAAAAAGAATTTCGTAGTTTAACTTTTATTCGGCCTTTTCCAAAGTCTGTAGGACAGTACAGACTTCTCAAAAAGTACTTCAGTATTTTATCTTTAACACCTAATTCAGACAATAAAAAAGCTACTTTACTATTTCTTTTTACTTCCAGAACACTAAGTCTGGTGCTTTGGATTAAAGATTAATAAAAGAAAACTACAGTTCTTCTACAATTTGACCTTTATTGGGAAGTAAAATACTTTCCTACATGTTAAACTGAGCAATTCCATTTTCATTTGAACTCACTCTTGTCCATTAACACTTATGGCTGGTTCTGAAGTTTGTGTACTGGTGAACCCCAGAATTAACTTTACCTGGTTCTTCATCCGTATTCTAACCACCCTGGCATCAGGAAAAAGACAGTATATGGAGAGATATATTCAAACCTGCTACTTTTCCTGTTCCTGACTTAGGAAGTAAATTTAGTGTTCCTTGCTACTGGAACTTTGATCATGTCTTTAATTTCTTACGAATCATAAAGCATACAGAAAGACTGTCTCTACAATAGCTTGATAATGAGCTACTAATGAAAGAAAGCTTATTCAAGAAAAAAATCAACACAACTTTGAGACTTCCATAGTAAATATTAATAGTGCTAACATAAAGCCAAAGAATTCAACAATTAACTGCTGTCAAGACAAAAATATTATTCATATTTTTAAGTACTGAATAGCATTAAAAATGGGACAGAGAAGTTTAACATTAAAAAGAGTCAATTTTGTCCTACATCCTCCCTCTTTAATATATGTTGATAAGTATTTACTGTTCAAACTGGCAAACTAACTTTCAGACCATGCAAACACCCGGTGCTTCGTAAACATGCAAGTTTTTATAAGACCAGGGCTCAAGGAAAGTCAGTGGGTGAGAAGGATACATCTTTTTCTCAAGCACACAAACCTCTTCTAATTCCCAACTGAAAAGGCTCTTCATAGCATTGAAAATTATAATGACTGGCTTGTGAAACTAATGATAGACTTTAAAATAGATTTCTTCAAGGTTAATGAATTTAAATTCCCATATCCAAAACCTTTCTAGCAGTAAAATACTCCCACTTTGGACCATTATTGGTATGATATTTCTAAATGTTCACCTCAGCACAAAATGCTGCATTATACATTTCCAAAAAATACATATTTTTCTGTGGTATGTAATATACAAAGAACAGTCTCCTCTGCAGCAGCCTGCAGGCAAACTTTCAAGGTTTAAAAAGCAGCCTCTAGAGAAGCTTAAAAAGATGACAAAGTCAATTAAGTTATAAGAAATCCTTTATTTTTATGAAGAGGGAACATATTAGGAATTTTATTGTCAGTCAGTGCTGTAGTGCACGTTTCTCCTTTGCAATTTAGAAATCCTGACTTCTGTTGCAAATTAACAGCTACAGTTCAAACAACTGAGATGCTCCTTAGAGGAACACTATACAGGATTTTCAGTCTCTGTTGAAAAAAGGAATGTATCTTAATTTAGAGGCTGAAGCTTACTCCAAACTGTTTTATTACTTAGACCTTGATAAATATCTTAGAAAAAGATTTTATTATTACCATGAAGGAAGACATTTCAGAAAATGCATAAAATTACCTACTGAACTCAGTGTAGGCTGCATCTTTGAAAGAATCAATTCAAAATGCAATACCAAGTGTTACAGTGATAAATGAAGCAGTCAGAGACTGTTGTTAGCACCTTTTACTGAATGACAAAGCACAAGAAACCTTCCACAGATGTTGAAATTATGAGGGAGCAAAGCAGGTGCTTAAATCCTATTTGCTAAAAATAGAAACAATCATCAAGTTACAAAAGGAGCCTACATTTCATATGTCAAGCTCAATCTGTGGTGTGCAGTGTTTAGTACTCCACTGTTTTATGATGAACTTAATACTCCACATTTTGGTCCATAATAATGCATCTGGTCTAGATTTACAGGTAAGGTTAAGATTCAGGCTACATTAAATAAGTCTTGTTAAAGTTTTGTTGAAAAATTAAGCACTATATTAAAATGTATTTAATATGCCTACCAAAATATTAAGTTTGCCATCCTATTAACATTCCCACTAATTTTTCTCTGCTATTTGAGCTAAACATTAATAGTATCTTGGGATAAAACATTTTGCTTATTCTGAAATTTTAAAATAAGATAAAATCAGCTTTTAAATATAAACTGGGGAGACATTATAGTCACATGACATTAATAATGAAATTTTTGTACTTATCTATTAGTGGTATATCAAACTTGCTTTCACTGTGCTATGGGCTCTCTCAGGGATCCTCTGCATTCTTTATGAAAAGCTCTTTTTTTCTCTCTTTTTTACTTAAAATCACACTTCCAACAATTCAAGACCTTTTCTTGTAGCTTCCCTCCATCCAAACAGAAGAGCACCATGAGCTCTATGACATCTGTGGGAGATAAAGATCAGGACCATAATTTTGTGAGATGTTTGGGTTGCTAATATGTGATGCTTTGTCACTTATCCAGTCTAGCCTAACCACACTGCAAATATGTATATTAATAACAGTTGCTATCATACTTTCATCTTGATTTAACTATATTGGAAATTTTACATATATTTTTGTATATACATATATATAAACAATTCCTTAGTATGGACAGTATTTTTTAGTCTGTTTTTTGAATCTTACCTTTTTTGGGTCTTTTTGGCCTGATCATATGCAGGAGTAGTAGCATCATAGAAAGGTATAAACAAAGAAAGTGCCACTAAATGGTTATGAACTTCCTTATTGAACAGATGAATGAGTGATACTAGTCCTGGGTTTGTCTTAATTGTTTTTACTTTTAATCAAGATCTTTTCTGTGGGATTCTTGTTGCTTTTAGTTCTGCTGCACTTTTGGGAGACTGGATTAAGGAACGACATTTTATAACTTACCTGCCTTATCAAATGCTCTTCTTAATTTTAGAACTTTGGATAAAACATTTGCTGCACTTGATAAATAACTTGGACTGGGGACAAACATTTTGGCAGAAACTGTTACTGCCTTTGGAAAGCAAAACCCCTGAGAACCAAATGATAAGGAGGAAACTGCTTTGCAGGAATTTATCTTTATGTGGACATTTAGTGCACTGGCTTATAGAGTGATTCATGGTTAAATAGCTGAAAAGACAAATAACTTCAAGCCTAGAGAGAAAAAGAGGAAACATGTTAAGAGAGAAAGATTTAAATCTGGCTAATGCTCTTGATATAGTTAAAAGAATTAAAGAAGCCATAGAGATGCAAAATCAGTACATACTGTACAAGCCAGTGAGGTTTCACAGACAGTACCAGCTATAGGACAGACAAAAAAAGGAGAAAAATAATTTGTTTTACAGTTTAGGGCATTTTTCAAAATTTTCTATCTATTCCTTTCCTGAAAAAAAATATTTTCTTAGAGCCTGTAACTGTACTACAGTCATTTCAGATCACTGAAATACAGTACCATAAACATTATCTAAAATTAGGCTTATGAGATATTTGATTATTTAGTTAGTTTATGATTGAGAAGACTATGTCAATCTTTTGTGTACTGAGATTAATGTATGTATGTGATACATGTAACACATAAAACAGTGGGAAGATTTATTTCTGAAATAGGTTGGCAAGTACTAATGAAGCGGTAAACATAAGAACATGAAAATGTTACTATGCTTTAATAATTAAATAAATACATACTTACATTTTTTATTTATAGCTTTAAACATATATTAATTGTTTTATAAGAAGTAAATCTACTAAGCGAGAAATCAATTGGACTTGTCTAAGAAATAAGCTAAACTCAGTGAACAGTTTCAGCTGACCCGCTGCAAAAATCAGGGGTAATATTTCAAAAATATCATAATATTTTGCTTTCTCAATAAAATAACCCCATTTGGAAATGCCAGTATGTTTTATTTGCACATCCTGAAAATGAATCTTTTTATATTTTTACTTTATTCTTTACAGAAATGAACCAAAATAAAACAAACAAACAAAAACCCAGGAAGAAAAAAAAATGGGCTAAGTAACTTCTGAACAATATGAAATAATCTGTTCTAAAGTAAACAAAGCTCTTTAAGTTTATAGAATACACAATTCTTGTTAAAAACAAATTCATTCAGACTAAAATGCAGAAGAGCATGGTCTGTGTTGAACTGAAGCAACTGAGATTATACTGAAATATATTTTTTAACAGGTTCTTAGAATTATCTTGACTTGGATGATGATCAGTACCCCTTATAGTTCACACAACAGCTGATCATAGGATTAGAAAAGTTTATCATGGTCATCAAAGCACTACCAAAACCTTGCCATGCAAACCCAGTACAGTGCATGTGGCCAAAACATGATAGACCTTATCAGAACACACGTCTTTGGTAAGCCAGCAAAAGCATCCTGATACAAAGTTACTCTGTGCTAGTTTTGTATTGAAGTTTTGCATACCAATGGTAGTTTCATTTCAACAAGCTAATAATACCCCCCTAAAAATCCCATCTAACAGCAGAAAAAAGCTGTATTTTCCCTGTATTTTAAATGATACTAAATTCTGAGACTTGATATGTAAACGGCAAACAAAACACATTAAGAAAGTAAAGTGATTGACATTATGTACAGCTAGCCACAATGATCAAACAAAGCTACTTCTCTGATCTTTTCCCTTTGTGCATAGCAACTGCATCACTATGCCCAGTTCCTTATCTTTTTTATATTGTTTGTTTATTTGCTTTTTTTCCCCTCAGATAAGTAGCAGGGACCTCTATTAGGACTAGAATGATGATGTTCTGTAAAAAAATATAAATCCTGTGATTCCAACAGCTCAAGCATTAATAATATAAGTGTCAAAATCAATCTGGTCCAGCTATTTGTCCTTATTTTCAGTGAGATAAATTAGAATGGTTAAGATATGACGATAAAGTTCAAAATCTTGTGCAAGATTCACATAATCCATCTGAGAAAGAGTACAGGGTGAAAAAGGGGAACTCTGGGAAACAAGACACAACAAAAAATTTCCTTCTTATTATTTGCAAAACTATAGCTTAATTAGGCACTTTATAACAGTTGAATATAAAATGCTTTACCTGTTTAGGTGAAGTTCCATTAAGCAATGAAGCATAAAACTTTTACAAATAATCAGGCCATTTGGCTGTATAGGTACCATATTTGTACAGCCAGTGACAAAGATCGTGTGCCCAATCCATCTAAAAAAGCTGTATGAGATATTTTGCTTTGTTTTTTTAAAATATATGTTATGCAGGACATTGAATGCAGAGCATTCAAACAGGAGGGGACATCTTCACTCCTGCAGGACCCTTTTTTTTTTCAATTGTTTGCTTGACAACAAGACATACTACCACAAAGACTGTGTAAGAAGAGTTTCTCTAGACCTAATTCTCTAATGTTATATTCTGGCACTGCACTTCAAAAAGGCAAGTTTACTACAGCAAAAGCCCATTAAATGAACAAAGAGATTCCTAGTTATTTTGGTATATTTTAGATCAGGCCCATCAAAGGTCATAGGTGTACGTGATTTTTCACCCCTATTCCTTCTGTGGTTTACTGTTAGTAGTAGCAATCTATGCAGAGCTATAAATTTACATATCACTCTTTAAATACTAGAGCAATATATTCTTGCTGTGGACATAAGAGATGCTCTAGGTTCCATTTATTCCATTAAATAATTTAATGGTCTTTCCTTAAACAGCATCTGTAAAATATCTGTTTCTTCCATTTCCTACAACATAGTCCGTTTCCCCTACCCAGTACCAGGTTGCCCTTCATCAATATAACAAAAGTGTACTTTGCATGCCAAGTAACCTTGCAGCTGAACAGGTCAAGCTGCCACGGAGACACCACCTGCCGCTTTTTTATAGACTTGCTCAGTACAGAAGGTCACAACTACTTTTCAGGTGAATTGAACCCTAAGGGCTCAGTGAGAATTTGTACCTTAACTTCTCCTTGAAAGGAGGTGGAGATGGTGGGGGAAGCAATTTTAATCTGTGCAGGACTATTTCAGGCAAAAAAAGAGACCCTTAGAGATGATTATTTATACAGTATTAATTACCCAATTTGAAGCCTATTTTACACTTCTATGTGATAACATTAAGCAGGGATTCAAACTTTTGTTTCAAAAACTTCTCTGAACTTAATTTGCTTCAGGCATTCCTTTTCTGTGGTTTAACTGCCCATCCTGAACTATGAGTACCTTGTGAACATGATAATTTAAATATATTTAAAGACACCTTAATAACTCTTTCTACACTAAGTTCCATGTTTTCTATAGTTTCTTCACCTACCAGTTTTATGAAGTTGTAAAATGTGCATTGCTGTGAAATTCAATATTTAAGAAAGTAAACATCAAAGAAATTATCAATGAACTACAACCTGACAATGGCAAGAAAAATATATTGTGATTTCTATTGCTGGCTAAAAATTTTCACACACAGTCCCTCACCTCATTCTAACCTGTTTGTTTGTTTCATCTGATTATAAAGTGCTATATCCTAGATGGTAAGCCCTTGAGGAAGAATTAC
Source organism: Platalea leucorodia (assembly GCF_965183815.1). Classification (NCBI taxonomy): domain Eukaryota; kingdom Metazoa; phylum Chordata; class Aves; order Pelecaniformes; family Threskiornithidae; genus Platalea; species Platalea leucorodia. Next base: position 65,077,505 of record NC_138828.1, on the reverse strand, counting down.
CATTTATACCAAGCTTCCTAAATAGTCTGCAATCATTTCTCACTAAGATATCTCTAGGAGATATCTAATGTATTATATTACTGCATGTTTTATGAACATGAAAGAAACTTCAGACTATTCTGTTTCTCCTTTCTGCTACTCCTTTTCCCCTCAATATGAACTCAGAGATCATAGAATCACAGAATGGTCAAAATCACAGAATCATAAATGAGGTCAGAAGTATTGTGTACACCAGACAACAAAGGGAGGGAAGAAGAGCTGCATGGAATTGGAACCATAGGATCATAGAATACCAGGTTGGAAGGGACCTCAAGGATCACCTGGTCCAACCTTTCTAGGCAAGAGCACAGTCTAGACGAGATGGCCCAGCACCATGTCCAGCTGCGTCTTAAAAGTGTCCAGTGTAGAGGAGTCAACGACTTCCCTGGGGAGATTATTCCAATGGTTGACTGTTCTCATTGTGAAAAATTTTCCTCTCGTGTCCAATTGGAATCTCCCTGGGAGTAACTTGTACCCATTACCCCTTGTCCTCACCATGTGACTCCTTGTAAAAAGGAAGTCTCCATCTTCTTTGTAGCTCCCCTTTAAGTACTGGTACATGGTGATGAGATCACCTCTAAGCCTCCTTTTCTCAAGGCTGAACAAACCCAGCTCTCTCAGCCTATCCTCATACGGCAGGCTTCCCAGACCTTTGATCATCTTGGTGGCCCTTCTCTGGACCCCCTCCAGCCTGTCCACATCTTTTCTGTATAGCAGGGACCAGAACTGTACACAGTATTCCAGGTGTTGCCTGACAAGCACCAAGTAGAGAGGGATAATGACTTCTTTATCTCTGCTGATGATGCCCTTTTTGATGCAGCCCAGCATCCTATCAGCCTTCTTGGCTGCAGCAGCACACTGTTCACTCATGCTGAGCTTCCTGTCCTCCAGGACCCCCAGGTCCCTTTCCACAGAGCTGTTCTCCAGCCAGGTGGATCCCAGTCTGAGCTGCACTCCTGGATTATGTTTTCCCAGGTGCAAGACCTTACACTTGTCCTTGTTAAACTTCATAAGGTTCTTGTTAGCCCACTCTTCCAGCCTATCCAGATCTTCCTGCAGGGTGGCTCTCCCTTCCAGAGTGTCTACTTCCCCACTCAGTTTGGTATCATCTGCAAACTTCATCAGGCTACACTTGATGCCGTTATCCAGATCGCTTATGAAGATATTGAATAACATTGGGCCCAATATCGATCCCTGGGGGACCCCACTTGTGACGGGTTGCCTGTTTGAAAAAGAGCTATTTACCACCACCCTTTGGGTGCGGCCCGTCAGCCTATTCCTCACCCACTGCGCAGACCACTTGTCCAGGCCATAACGCATCAGTTTCTCCAGGAGGAGGCCGTGGGAACTGTATCGAAGGCCTTGGAGAAGTCCAGGTAGACAATGTCCACCACTCGCCCCATGTCAAACGAGCAGGTCACTTTATCATAGAAGGCCACCAGATTTGTCAGGCATGATCTGCCCTTGGTGAAGCCGTGTTGGCTTTTCCCAATCATGTGCTTCATTTGACTCGTGATGGCCCCCAGGAGGATTCGTTCAATAACTTTGCCAGGGATTGAAGTAAGACTGATGGGCCTATAATTACCCAGATCCTCCCTTGAGGCCTTCTTGTAGATAGGGGTAACATTTGCCTTCCTCCAGTCCTCTGGGACATCCCCTGATGTCCATGACTTCTCGAAGATTATGGAGAGTGGCCCCGCAATGACATCAGCCAGCTCTCTCAACACCCTCGGGTGGATGGCGTCAGGGCCCATTGATTTGTAGGGGTCGAGCTCCTGTAATAATTCACATACTAACTCCTTCTTCACTGATGGCGGGTCTATGTTTGAATCCTCCTGGATTTTCGTTCCCAACGCCTGGGACCTAACAGTGTTGGTAAAGACAGAGGTGAAGAAGGTGTCAAGAACCTCTGCCTTTTCAGCATTGTTGGTGATTGATTCACCTCTACTGTTTAACAGTGGGCCTATGTTTTCGTTCTGTTTCCGCTTGCAATTTACATACCTGAAGAACCCTTTCTTGTCATTTTTGATGTCTCTGGCCAGTTCCAATTCAAGCTGAGCTTTTGCCTTTCTAACTGCATCTCTGTACACTCTGGCAATGCCCTTGTAGTTCTCAGTGGACAATCTTCCACTTCTCCATCTCTGGTATGCATCTCTCTTGGTTTTGAGCAGACCCAGGAGCTCGTGGTTGAGCCAAGGGGGCCTCTTGCTCTGCTTATAGGGGATAGACTGGCTTTGTGCTTCCAAGAGAGCATTCTTGAAGAACTCCCAGAACTCGCTAGCTCCTTTATCCTTCATGAAAGCATCCCACGGAATCCCTCCAAACTGAGCTCTGAGTGAGCTGGAGTTTGCTCTTCTAAAATCTAGAACCCTTGTGTTGGTCTAACCTTTAGCATGCTCAGCAGGATCATGGATTCCACAATATTGTGATCACTGCAGCCAAGGTTGTTACTAACTGAGATATTACAAAGCAGGTTTTCTTGGTTTGTGAATAGCAAGTCCAACAGTGCCTCCTTCCTGGTTGGCCCATCTAACATTTGTAAGAGGAAACAGTCCTCTATGCATTCCAGAAACTTGATGGATGACATGCGAGCTTCTGTATTGTTCTTCCAGCAAATGTCTGAGTAGTTGAAGTCACCCATGAGAACCAGGTTCTGTTGACCAGAAACTTGCTTTAGTGTCCCAAGTATTGCTTATTAGGTCTCACATGTTCTAGGATTTACAGAACTACTCATTTAATGTTCACATATGTTAGTACTAAGAGCCCTGAAACCTACTTGTGACACTTAGTATAAAGGTCATGTGTAAGTAGCCTCAATACATGTGGAGAAAACAAAATAATATATGATACAGAATCTAGAAACTGAATGACTAACTATACCTGCAATTTTCCTATAATCAGGAAATGAACTTCAGCGTTTTCCACTCCTAAAATGATGACATATTGATGAGAGAAATATATTTTCACATTCACAACAGTTATATTTGTCAATCGGTATATCTTTTTCATTATTCAGAATTTAGAAACAAAAAAGACTAACATTAGGATTAGGAATGATTTCAAACAATTCTTCTGTAAGATGGTAAAACTTGGGAATCCTTGGAGATGCCTGGGACACAGATTGACAATAAAATGTGCGTGCAAAGGACAAGCTGCTCTTTGCCCTGAGGGTCTCTGAATCTGCATGGATTAAAAACATACAATATGTGAGAAGTGTTAGGAAGAAGAGAGCTTCAGGGAGGAAGCTCTACAGAATAACTTAGAGTAGATATTTAATTTTTACAAGGTTAAATCTTGGAGAGAAGTCACTGTGTGACATGCTCAGACCACATCAACAAGGCTCACCTACTTGCCTGTTTTTGCCATAATGAAGAGATGTCAAAAAGGTACCAGAAAACCTCAAATCTTACAACTTTTGGTACGCAAGCGCATCTCTCCAAAATGGATGTGACTTGGAAATTTAAAAGTCTCATTAATGTCCATAAAACACAGTTATCATATTCACTGGTATACTAGAAAGCCTTAAAAGTGTTTGGTACTTCTTTTATAATCAAGCTTTTACATATGAAGAGTAATTTAACTGTCTTCACAGCACTTCTCCCTCCCAAAACAGTGACAGGAAGAACACATTAGATATACTTCTACAATATTCTTTCTTTAGCAGAAATCACTGAGAGCTGCAGCTGTTTAACATTTCCAAAGAGTAGCTTCTTAAAGTATACAGAGTTACCAGAAATGAAAGATAATGCAAGGGTTGGAAGGTGCTCAAAGATGTGAAAAAATAAAGACATTTCCTGGTTAAAAAAATAAAAAAGAAAAAATGTCACAGAAAAATAATATGCTAAAGAATGAAAAGGTTTTAGATTTTAAAACAGGAGAATAACATCTAATACAGTCAGAAAACTGAGAGGTGCTTTTTAGACCAATGACTTTGAAGAAGGACCTGCCAGATAGGTTGCTGTAATTTCACATAAGAAGCTTATTGCTCTTAAAAGAGAGTAAATTTTCCATGAACAGAAAACAACAAGAAATTCTCTATCTTCTTTTCCTCACTACCTGCAACCATCCATGCATATCCACCAGAGCAGTCTTTTTAACTTTGTATTCCCCTTAATGGCCAGGCAGGATTATTAAACTTAAAATTTGGAAAATAAATTAACTAAGCTTTCAAAAATTCAAGACGCTCACTAAAAAAAATAAGACTTTTTAAATAGGAAATTTTAGGCAAATTAAATTTTACGTTTCTTTTTGGTACTGATAGATTTCAAACTTCTGTCAACTTTTCTAAGTTTCCTTGAGATATTTCTTTAAAACATTATCAGAGCAGTTGCGACTTCAAAACAGTAAATAGCACAAGAAGGTCCACAGTCTCTTATGTATCTCAATTGCCCCTAAATTCCCATGGCTTATGAATCATTGAATGACCAGTTGTTCTTAGAGCGACATTGAGTTGGACCCCTTGTCACACACACAGGCACACATACATGCACACACTCCCTACACCATTTCAAAACCTCTGCACTAGCTCTGCACTAGCTCTTTTTTTATACATGCAGAAGTATGCAATGGTTACCTTTATTGAAATTTTTGACTGTGTACGACCACTGAATTATAATATTCTTTTTTGGAAAGTTTTGTTATAAATTTATTGCACTGGTGACTTTAAACGAAGTCTAAATTGCATCCAAAAGAAAAATATAGTTACAAAGAGTTCAGGAAGAAAATGTGTCAAAGAAAGAATTTCTGTGTAATTTACTATCTCTTAGGAAGAAACAACTAAATTTAGAAAAGACTAAAGAAACATTTTTTAAGTTAAAAAATAACTTTTTTAAAGTTTGCTAAGCCTTATTAAAACTGTCTAGAGGCTTTGAAGAAAAGAAAGCGCTTTGAAATTACAACAACTTCCTCTTCTTACTTTTATAGTTAGTAGGGGGTCTGAATCTGAAGTAGTATTATTCTTTGTTTTGTTTTGTTTTGTTATGAGTCTTATGAAGAAAACTGCAGCAGATTTAAGCTTTAATGAACACAGTCTCATACCAAAGGACTCTTGTCCACCAAATCTTTCTTCAAAAAAACAAAGGTCTAGGTCCTAGCTCACTTACCGGCCCTGAACACACACTTTAGCTAGTGAAACAACAGAGGATTGAATATGGTTTTACTAGAGACCAGTATCTTACATAATCACTCTTTAGTGAGAAAGTAGAAAATAAGACCTGTGTAGAAAATAACGAATAACAGGTCAAATTAACATTATTGGTAGAAAAAATATCAGAAATGTCTGCTGTAGTAGCTCAAAATGGATTTGAAAGATTACCTGCTGAAACCGAAGGCTGGAGTCAGGAGAACTAGCAGTAGCATTATAGGTCACCATGGAGCATATTTTTGCAACTTATTTTGGAAACTGAATTGGATACAGAGTTTCAAAGAAGACAGACCATCAGATGAAACTATGCTAAGGCACATAGAAAATAAGGAGGTGATGGGTGACAGCAGGCATGGTTTCACTAAGGGCAAATTGTGCCTGAAAAATTTGGGGGCCTTCTATGACAGGGTTACAGTGTTGATGGATAAGGAAAGAGAAACAGATGTCATCTACCTGGACGTGTGCAAAGCATTTGACGCTGTCCCACATGACATCCTTGTCTCTAAACTGGAGAGACATGGATTCGATGGATGGACCACTCGGTGGATAAGGAATTGGCTGCACAGTCACACTGTGTTGCGGTCAACAGCTCAATGTCCAAGTGGAGACCAGTGATGACTGGCATTCCTCAGGGGTCAGTATTGGTACTGGCACTATTTAACATCTTTGTTGGTGACACGGACAGTGGGATTGGGTGCACCCTCAGCAAGTTTGCAAATGACGCCAAGCTGTGTGGTGCAGTTGACATGGTGGAGGGAAGGGATGCCATCCAGAGGGACCTTGACAGGCTGGAGAGGTGGGCCCGTGAGAACCTCATGAAGTTCAACAAGGCCAAGTGCAAGGTCCTGCACCTGGGTTGGAGCAATCCCAAGCACAAATACAGACTGGGTGGAGAAAGGATTGAGAGCAGCCCTGAGGAGAAGGATTTGGGGGTGTTGGTTCATGAGAAGCTCAACATGACTTGGCAATGTGCGCTTGCAGCCCAGAAAGCCAACCGTATCCTGGGCTGCATCAAAAGAAACGTGACCAGCAGGTCGAGGGAGGTGATTCTGCCCCTCTACTCCCCTCTTGTGAGACCCCACCTGGAATACTGTGTTCAACTCTGGGGACCCCAATATAAGAAGGACATGGACATGTTGAAGTCCAGAGGAAGGCCAAAAAGATGATCAGAGGGATGGAGCATCTCTCCTATGAGGACAGGCTGAGAGAATTGGGGTTGTTCAGCCTGGAGAAGAGAAGGCTCCGTGAGACCTTATAGCAGCCTTCCAGTACCTGAAGGGGGCCTACAAGAAAGCTGGGGAGGGACTTTTTACAAGGGAACATAGTGATAGGACAAGGGGTAATGGCTTTAAACTGAAAGAGGGTAGATTTGGATTAGATACAAGGAAGAAGTTCTTCATTATGAGGGTGGTGAGGCACTGGAACAGGTTGCCCAGAGAAGTTGTGGATGCCCCATCCCTGGAATTGTTCAAGGCCGGATTGGATGGGGCTTTGAGCAATGTGGTCTAGTTGCCCATGGCAGGGGGGTTGGAACTAGATGATCTTTAAGGTCCCTTCCAACTCAAACCATTCTATGATTCTATGATTCTATGATTCTATGATTCTATGAATAATTCACTCTATAACTTTAATAAAGTATAGTCCCTGCTTAACACAGGGCTAAGCAAAAATGAAGCTTTAGATTAAATAAATGAATAAATATACTTAAAGGTCCCAACAAACTTCATAGACTTTCGACACTATGGAAACTCTGCACTCTGCTGGGCTTTCCTATATCATATTTGCAGCTTGAACACTAAAGTCATACCTTCGAACCAATTTCTGCAATATAAGTAACATACAAATCATCTAGAATCCTGGTGCCTCTGATCTGACACAGACCCACTTTTTATTTTCTCTTTTGAACTAATTTTATGGTTTATATAGGGTTTTTTACAGTCTCTGATCTTAGAGGTTGGAATGGGGTAATAAAATGATGAGAAATACATTATATCTGATGGTCTAGGAACATTTGAAACATGTGAAGGCCAGTACATCTTAAAATAATGTGAAATTCATCTAGCACTAGGAAAGAGAACAAGTCTTAAAGCCTCACAAAATCAGAGTTGAAAAGGAAATAACCAGGATCAGCAAAGCTATTTTTTTAAACTATTTATAAATCTACCTATAGATTTTCTTGGTTTGAGACTTCTCCAGTGGCAAAAGTTCACCCAATTCTACATAATATAAATACATTGACCATAAAACTGGGAAGCATTTTTTTTGCCAACACGTGGACAGATAAAATGATTTAATAGGTCACTTAGGCTTTGACTTTGATCATATCTGAAAAATCTAGTGTTGCAGAATTATTTTGACTGTTACTTTGCATGAGAGAAGTGTGACACCTAAACTATTTTAATCAAGTTATTTTATAATTCCAGATCTACTATGAAATTGTTCTTGATGCTATTTTGTCCTGCTCCCCCAAAACATGTTGCTCGAATTGATCCATTTGACTTATATACATTTCTCCACCAAAGACTGAGATATACCTTAGGAAAGCCATCAATGGTAGCTGGAAAGTAAAACGGACAAAGCACTGCGAAAAATTATTTAATTTAAAAGGACATTTTATTATGTTGATGATTTTATTATGTACTTGTCACAGTTGAACAGTCCCATATAATCTTCAAAAAAAGTAATAAGAAAAACCAAAAAACCTGAACTGCTAGCCCCTGCTAAAAACTGTGAAATAGTAACTTATTATCACAGACCCCATTGCTGGTTAAATGATATTTTAATTGATAATGCAAAATTGGAAATATACCTGTGAAGTAAGATAACATCATTAAACATATAATTGTGTCAATGTTAAAGACAGGGTTCAGAGTGGTAGCCTCGACATTGTGTCATGCTTAGGCAGCTTTCTAAAAGAACAGATCTTTGTGATTTTTACAGATCTCTCTTAATTTTGAATACTTATGACTAAAATGAACATAAATTTTTTTATCTGTTTTTCTATCAGAAAGTGCCAGCTTGACAAAATTGTTAAATTTTGTAGGAAGGTGTTGATTTTCTTGAATCTTCTGACAGAAACCAGGCAGATTTCCCAGGATAAGGTTTCTTGCCAGCAAGCCTATCTCTTTGGCAATCTGAAAATGTCGACTATCTGCCATAAAACTGGATACCTCATCACCTAGGAGGTTTATCTTTAACCAGGATACTCCATGGAGAGAGGGTTTCTTGTCAGAATATTCAGGGCATCTAAGTCCTTCAGCTGCGCTGGCAGGAAGGTTTACATTTCTGATATTCTGTCAGCATCTGCTTGAGTAAGACTTCTTTGGGAGTAGATCAGCTTTGCAATGGTAGTTGGGAAGCTGAGACTTCAGATGTCCAGCAGGAATTTTATTTCCAAGTTAAAAAAAAAAAGAAATAAGTAGTTTAAAATTATTTTTAAAAAATTGTTACAGTGTGAGAATTTAATGGAGAAATGGATTTCTGAATCCTTAGTCATACAATTTCCGGGGCTACCAAGTGTTAAAAGGGACAACACAAATAATAAAGAAAAACCAAATTAAATCATCACAATGAAATTGTGTTTCCTTTTAGAAATTTTGAACTTACCTCATTCCTTTCCCAGCTGCATGCATAACTTTGATTTTTCAACATATTGTCAGCCCATTTCAAATTATTTCCTGTTTGCGTTAGCAGGATCAGAAAGCAGATTTCAGCTGGTCAGGTGTATATTGACATGAATAGAAGAATTCAACATGCTCATTATTTATCAGCATGGAAATTACTCTGGGTTTAATTTTTACTCTTTTCTGGTATTATAAATAGAGCTGATCAGCATTTATCTTTTCTCATATTTTCCTGAACAAAATGTTGTGTTTCAAAAATAATTCTTCATAACTAGACATTTTTTGAATTAAAAAAAAAACAAACAGAAAAAAAGGTAGACTAAAATATCTTGGGTTTTGAATATTTTTTCCAAAATGCATTTTATAATACAAATACTTATAAAATGTCAATGTTTTTTAATAAAAATTTTTAAAATGTTTGATGAAGTTTTCAAACTATTTTCTTTTTCCTCAGAAGAGATTTTAAATTTTATTTAAGGGCAAAAGATGGCATGCAGTTTGTGGGTCATGATTTTTTGTTTTTTGTTTTTCTGGTTAGTAAATTCAATATTACTTTAAAATTGGTGGGAGAATAAAGTTGCAGAAAAAAAACTTTTTAAGTTATTATCTAATCAAGAAACAACACTTCCTTTATCATGGGAGAATCTATTTTTATTATCCATAGTCGGATTAGTGACAAAGATTTTCCTTCTATTTTCTTGTTCTATACCACATTTATGTCCTGATTATGACAATGAGTCTGAAAGCAAAATATGCAGTCTTACAAATTTGATACCTTCCTAACATCAGGGTCTCCCTATGAGGTTTTAAAATTAAATTAGATGTTTGAGCTGTGATTTCAGGTGACCTCCCTTTCTGTTTCCCTATTATTACTGTATTTTGGTTATACAAGGTGCTGTGAAGCTTCAGCCTGATAAACATAACTGTTACTGGGACTCAGGAGGAGGAAGACAGGAGAGACAGAAGGAAATACAGTCCTGGCTCAGCTGAATTGGTGGATGAAAAACTGCACATGAGCCAAACATATCCTGAGCTGCAAAAAAGAAGTGTGGCCAGCAGGTCAAGGGAGGTGATTCTGCCTCTCTACTCCACTCTGGTGAGACCCCACCTGGAGTACTGCGTCCACCTCTGGGGTCCTCAGTACAGGAAGGACATGGAACTGTTGGGGTGGGTCCAGAGGAGGGCCACACCTCAGAAACACCTCTTGTTCAGCCTGGAGAAGAGAAGGCTCCGGGGTGATCTTATTGCAGCCTTTCAATACTTAAAGGGACCTTATAACAAAGATGGGGACAGACTTTTTAGTAGGGCCTGTAGCAATAGGACAAGGGGTAATGGTTTTAAACTAAAAACCACTGGTGAGGCCACACATCGAATACTGTGTTCAGTTTTGAGCCCCTCACTACGAGAAGGACATCGAGGTGCTGGAGTCTGTCCAAAGAAGGGCAATGAAGCTGGTGAAGGGTCTAGAGCACAAGTCTTATGAGGAGCAGCTGAGAGAACCGGGGTTGTTTAGCCTGAAGAAAAGGAGGCTCAGGGGAGACCATATCACTCTTTACAACTACCTGAAAGGAGGTTGTAGTGAGGTGGGTGTTGTCTCTTCTCCCAAGTAACAAGCGATAGGAGAAGAGGAAATGGCCTCAAGCTGTGCCATGGGAGGTTTAGATTGGATATTAGGAAAAATTTCTTCACTGAAAGAGTTGTCAAGCTTTGGAACCATCTGCCCAGGCAAGTGGTTGAGTCCTCATCTGTGGAGGTATTTGAGACATGCAGATGTGGTTCTTAAGGACATGGTTTAGTGGTGGACTTGGCAGTGGTGGACTTGGCAGTTAACGGTTGGACTTGATGATCTTAAAGGTCTTTTCCAACCTATACGATTCTATGATTCTATGATTCTAAAAGAGGGTAGGTTTAGACTGGATATAAGGAAGAAATTTTTTACAATGAGGGTGGTGAAACACTGGAACAGGTTGCCCAGAGAGATGGTAGATGCCCCATCCCTGGAAACACTCAAGGTCAGGCTGGATGGGGCTCTGAGCAACCTGATCTAGTTGTTGATGTCCCTGCCAATTGCAGGGGGGTTGGACTAGATGACCTTTAAATATCCCTTCCAATCCAAACTATTATATGATTCTATAATTCTATGTATTTCTCCTCCTCACTCTTACATGCAGCCCAAGCCTGTAACTGGACCCCTGGACATTGCTGGGAATGGAGGATGAGGAACCAATTACAATTAAGCTCTTTTCAAATAGTTTATGAGACACTGATGTATATAATACAATACCTGTATCCTCAAAGATTTCCTAAAATTGCTGCTGCAGAGAGCTCTAGAAGCTCAAGGTCATGTACCTTAGTGCCTAAGCAAATACAAAGTCAGGAAGAGACTGGCCTAAAGAAGTTTAAGGTAAAAATTCAATGAAGCATAGGCAATGAAAAGGAGTTTAGCTTGGTTTGAGTTTGCATGTTTCACTTTCACTGCTTTTTTATTTAATCTGTAATTGAAACACGGGAGAAAGATCTTATTTATGACATCTATTTGCAATCTGTTCATATTTTGAAGCACAAATGCCTTATTATTGGGAAGCAGAGGTGGGAGAGAGGTAATGCACTTTCACTACTGTTTACCCTTTTTTGCCTGAAAAGGAGTGTGAAATTTGTTTCGTATGGCATTTAATTAAGAATAATCTTTGTTTTCTTTTAACATTTCATATGAAAATACATTTCTTCTTCTCCATGTTTAAAATTAAAAACTGTCAGCAAATTCACAGTCCTATAATTTATCGCTTTGACATTAAAACCCATATATCTGTATGTAATATCTGACAAATTATGTAAGCATTGTACTTTCATAAGTCTGAGTCGAACTTTATCCAATTATTCTGATGCCTGTGCTACAAACAAAATATATTTTCGTGCATCTTAAGAGAGACAAAGATATGCCATTGAAAGAGTTGTGACAGGACACTGAATATTCTAGCAAATTGGGGGGGTGTCAAAAAGTGGAAATAAATTAAAAAAGGAGAAGCCTAGAATGCTACCCTTGAATAATTTGTAAGACTTTTCCAGTATAGAGCCAAATACACTGTAAATGCTTGACAGTTGTGGCTGGGTAATAAAATACCCCATGAAGAGTTTAAGATCTAAGTCTATCAGAGTCTATAGGATGCATTTTATGAGTGGGCATATGAAGCTCTTTATTGTAGACAAGTTGTTGCCACACTTGAAACATAATTAATCTTGGTGCACAAGGTATTTTTCCTCTCTATCACATCTTGGACTGGGAATTTGCTATTTTGGCCAACAGTATAAATTGAGTCCTGATGGGAATATAACCTTCAAACAGCGGTTATGTGTCAATTATGCAATCCATCTACTTCCATTCTTCCTATCTTCTCTACATACCCATGAAAACAGAAAGAGGTAAATCCAGTGAAGACAGTTTCTCCTCTCTCCATCCATAGTAATGTTTTCAGTGATTCTATTAGGGAAGTTAAACACGTCCAGCTGTAAAAGACAGAAACATAATTTGATATTTCATAACCTTTGGTAATCCCTTGGCCTAGTAGACTGAAAAATCTTGCTTCTTTACAGTTGACGGAGGTGAGAGGGAAAAGAAAAAAATTCTCCACATACATTTTGAAGGAATAAAATATACTTTTGCTACCATTTTCTTTCCTTTTCCAAGGACAGGTGCTTTGTCATATTTACTGTCTCACCGATAAGTTTCTGATGTTCTGCCTTTGCAGTAGGTCAACATTTGGAATTGAATAGTTCTGTGCTGAAACATACCTACTTCATATGATGGAATTATTTTGTCTCTTTTCTCCTTTTCTATTTTTAAACACAAAATATTGCACTAAAAATCCAGAAAACAGGAGCAGAAAATATGGTTGTGAAGTTATGGGTTTGTAATTAGAGAAGAGAAGGAAAAGGTGAAGTGTAGTCTAGGATTTGTATAGTTGAAGTAAAATAAATAGTGGAAAATTGTATCCCCATTGTTCATATTAAGGTCGAGACGTGGTCTTGGCTTTCAGTAGCTGGCGGAGTGGAGAAGTGATGTAGATTGTATCAGTAGCTGGAGTGACAATTCATTGCTTTGCTTCTGTTTTGTTTTTTTTTTTTGTCAGGTCTCTAAACTGTGAAGTATCTTTGTATTTTTCAGAACTGACCTTTTGTGTTTTAGTTATTTATTAGGTTTTAATTGTTTTTTTATGTATTTAACACCCTCCAAGACACAGTCAATACCCCCAGTAGTTTCTTCCCTGAAGGAAGAAGAGAGAAATGGAAGAAAGGACACACTTGGGAATATTGAGGGGGAAAAAAAAGAAAAAAGAAAAAATGTGATCTGACTAGCTAAAAACTGCTGAGAGTATTTAAAAATATGTGTTTAAACACTATGAAAGAGTAATGTATTTTAATATATTTTATATGTGTATTAAATGCACACACATTTATGTTTTCAATTAGCATAATCTTTTAAAAGCAACAATTATTGCAGGCAAATAAACATGAGTTCTGACAAAAAAAAAAAATTATTTTACAATGAAGATAGGTATAGGTTAACCTTTTGAGTACAGTTATGAGGTACAGATATTATGAAACAAAAAGGAAAAGTAAACAATATATTTCAAAGTAAGTTTATTACACTAAACGTACTGTTAAGTTTCTAACTCCTATCTCAATATGGAAATTTCTTTCTGAAATCCTCTCATTTATACAAGACAAGAAATTGCAATCCTGCATTACAATTACACCAACACACATTTCTCTGAAGGTTTATAAAATTTTTATTACCTGAAAAATTGTTTTGCGATAGACTTACAATTTTTTTCCTTTACTGTATGCTGCCACTTAACAAGCCTCTAGAGAAGTACAAATCTCAGCACCAGTAACTACTCTTTCCCTTTTTTTCCTGAAGCTGTCTATCATATTGTAAAAAAAGCTGCACAATTAGATTAAGTATTTAAAGAACATAAAAAATTATTAAGTTCAGTTGATAGTTCTAATATTTTTTTTTTGCTTACTTAAACTTAATTTCAAAAGCCAAATATATTAATCTACTTTAAAGAAGTATTCAGAAATTATCTACAGAAAGTATCCTGAAAATATTAACCAAGTGCTAATTTTATCTCTTTAGTCCACATTCCTTATATAAAATAAGGTATATGATTCCAAATCATTTCACTGTTCAGTATTTTGTCAAGGTAAGAGGGGCAATAGCCCTTAAATTATAAGTAACAAAAGTATCAACCTTTTTAATGCCTTATCTAATTATTGATTAACTTTAAGGAATGAACAAAATATATTTTATTGGTAAATGTTAGTATTTATATTATTACACCTTTTATTATATGTGTTATGTGACAGCACAAACTTAGGTCCTCTTTTTGGCCATTCAGATATATATCATAAAGGGCATACCTTCCTGTTTGCACCTGTCCTTTTTCTCCTAGAGCTTTTTTTTTTTTTAATAAAAATTATTTCTTCGTATGTATTATTTATTCTTCCATTTGAAGATATATTGGAAGAAGAGCAGAATTCAAATAGTGTACTCTCACATGTTCAGGTTCCTCAAACCTCCATCTTAATATTTCTCTACAACAGTCTTTAAGCGTCTATCAACCTAACTAATTCCTGCTTCTGGAAAGCGTCCTTTTTTTTTGAATCTGCATGCTTGCATGCATTCATATCAACTCTCAGCAAGATTTCTGGAACAGTTCTTGTATCTGTCTCTCTTTTATCCAGCATTTTCTAAGCAACAGAATTATATGATTTGGTATCTGATTTTTATCTTGGTTATTATTAGCCAGAATAAAAACAGGTAAAATGTGTTCTTATATAAACAGACTCCTAATACTTTCCTTTATGAATAACTCATACATTGTTTAACATTCCCACATGATCACTTTAAAATTACTTTGGCTTAGATTAAGTAGGAAAAGATCACACTGATAATGTAACTTAGACATGACATATTAAAAAGTACAGTACAAAATGTATTTCTCTGAAAGCTGAGCAGAAGTTAAGATTCTGTTACACAAAATGGTGTACATGTATACATGGCAACAGAATGTCTCTGTCACAAAAAGCTTTAAAATTAATGAACTTTTACTACCCAAATACTTATAAACAAATAAATTGATCTGTCTAGACAGTCTAATGTAAGGCCTGGATTTTCCCAACTTGAACAGCTATGAACACTCTCCAGTTATATATAAAATTTCACTGAAGCTAGTAATAAGTAAGGAACAGATTACATGAGATAAAGAGATAATATTTTTCTTTGAGGCCTTCTGATAGTCATCAAGCGAAAAGATTGATGTCTTAAAAAAATCTGATAAAAAGCTTTTAAACTGCCCACATATCACACTATCTGCCCACTGCCTTCAGTATCTGACCACTTATATCATATAAACCAAATCATATCCAAATGCACAAAACCAATTCATTTTTACAGAATGTCAGAATGTATAATAAAACTTAATGTTGAAGAAGCATGAAGAAAAGCAAGTACTAAAGAAGGTTCTATAAAAGATAATGTGCTCTGTCACTTGCAAAATATTCTTGGGATCACTAATGTCCCATTGGGATAAAAGAAGCACCAAAAATGCTTAAAAAATAAAATCTCTGTAATGATGATTTTTATTTCTGGTGTTGCTATTATTAGAATGTGTCAGTATTTGGCATTTACCCCTCCCCCCAAAAAAAACCCCAACAAAAACAAAACCACTAATAAAAGAAGTTATATGAAAGAAACAAGGAATAATTAAAAAAAAAGAAAATGGAGGGCACAGGAAAAAAAGATCAAATCTTTGGAATGCTACTAAGATTTTGCAACACATTTAGTTTCCTTCATGGCACTTACCAACAAGGTTAGGCAAATAAATACACGTTTGACTAAGCATTTCTATTGGGTTTGCATGGCAAGGTTTTGGTAGTGGGGGAGCTATAGGGGTGGCTTCTGTGAGAAGGTGCTAGAAGCTTCCCCTATGTCCAATAGAGCCAATGCCAGCCAGTTGCAAGACAGACCTGCTGCTGGCCAAAGCTGAGCCAATCCGCAACGGCGGTAGCACATCTGGGATAACATAATTAAGAAGGGGAAAAAAAATCTACTGCACAACAGCAGCAGCTGGAGAGAGGACTGAGAATATGTGAGAGGAACAACTCTGCAGACCAAGGTCAGTGAAGAAGGAGGGGGAGGAGGTGCTTCAGGTGCCAGAGCAGAGATTCCCCTGCAGCCTGTGGTGAAGACCGTGGTGAAGCAGGCTGTCCCCCTGCAGCCCATGGAGGTCTGTAGTGGAGCAGATATCCACTTGCAGCCCGTGGAGGACCCCATGCTGGAGCAGGTGGATGCCCGAAGAAGGCTGTGACCCTGTGGGAAGCCCTTGCTGGAGCAGGCTCCTGGCAGGACCTGGGGACTCATGGAGAGAGGAGCCCACCTTGGAGCATGTTTGCTGGCAGGACTTGTGACCCTGTGGGGAACCCACACTGGAGCAGTCTGTTCCTGAAGGACTGCACCCCATGGAAGGGACCCACACTGGAGCAGTTCCTGGAAAAGTGCAGCCCGTGGGTAAGACCCACATTGGAGCAGTTCGTGAAGGACTGTCTCCCATGGATGGGACCCTCTGCTGGAGCAGGAGAAGACCGTGAGGAGAAAGGAGCAGCAGAGACAATGTTTGACGAATTGACTGCAACCCACATCCCCCATCCCTTGCACCGCTGTGGGGCAGGAGGTAAATAAGTTGTGAGTGAAGCTGAGCCTGGAAAGATGGGGGGGGGGAGATATTTTTAGGGTTTTTTCTTATTTCTCATTAACCTGTTCTCTTATTAATTGGCAATAAATTAAATTAAATTCCCCCTCAGTCTGTTTTGCCTGTGACGGTAGTTGGTGAATGATCTCTCCCCGTCCTTATCCCGACCCACAAGCCTTTCGTTATATTTCCTCTCCCCTGTCCAGCTGAAGAGGGGGACAGATAGAGCAGCTTGGTGGGCACCTGGCATCCAGCCAGGGTCAACACACCACACTACTGTAAGACACATGCTCATCTTGCTAACTTCTTTTTTTCCTGTTTGAAAAGTTATATAAATTGAAAGACACTAAATTTAGTATATATAAGGTTGGAGTAGTAATTGACCATGAAAGTCTGATGAAAAGTTGTGGGTGCTGAGAAATTTGAGAAAAAATAAAAGGTGGTGAAATACACAGGAATCAGAAAAATACATCCAGACATAAAGAGCTAGACAAGAAAAGACACTCATCTAAATCTTCAGAAATAGTGATCTAGTTGACTTAAATTTTTGCATATCCCTCTTGAAGCATTGTCAAGGTAAAGTCTTGAGATGGTTTGTCAAATTTACCTGAATGTAAGGAGTTTGTTAAGATATCTCACAGTGAGCTATCACAGTGACTATTCAGCTCCGAACACAGAAAACACAGGTTTTTAACTGTCTCTGGCATTGACACACCATGACATGACACAGTCATGTATTGTATTAGTCAGAGTCATTTATCTTTTCAGAGTTAAGTGTTGTTGAACGAAGAATAAAATTTTGGTGTTAGACATTTTATAAAAATTAAAAACCTCAAAAAAAGCATTTGAGGCAAGAACATCATTAAAATATCTCTGTATCTCACCAGTTTGCAAAGACTTTGCTCTTATATTATTATTTAAGTCTCTAAAATCTTGTCTTCTAGGAGGTTAGACAGGGAAAACAACAGGCACAAATGTATGATTGTCAAGCTTACAGATTTGAAGCACAATTTGTGAAATGACTCAGTACTGAATAGTCCTTATTTTAGACAGCCTTTTATTGTCCAACTCAATGTACCAGAATTGTGCCTTAGGACTGTGTTGAACCTTGATGTGAGAAGGGAAAAAAAACCACCCTGATCATTTACAATAATCAAAACATATTTTCTCAAGAATGAAATTATTCAGATTCTGAGAAAAAGATTGCCTGTCAAAAAAAAAATGGGCTTTGGAAGCCCAGAGATACTGTTTAATGAAGCAATATTCTTTCCCACTGACTGATCATTGCCCCTTGGCATGGACTAATCAGATGTAGAGAAAGGATGCTTGGATTTTAAGATGATACTGAGCTTTGCAGCCTTTTAAATTCACAATTAGTCATTGAACTGACACTAAGTATATCAATGCAGACAATTTATTCTGATATAAAACTGGTTGGAGAGTTTCTTTTTTAAAAAACTACAACTTGTAGTAGAGTTAAATGTTCAAGTGGGAAGATGAATGTCTAAGAAAAGGAAGGATCTAGTATTTAATTTCAGTGATCTGTAAAGAATATGTCATAGTTTTTATAATTTCTCTGTGTGTTCTGAACTAACGTCAACATAAAGATTCCAAAGAAAGAGACTTTGGGGCATTTTTTTTTTTTTTTTTTCTATATACAGACTTTCAAAGAAAAGCCAGGAAATGTAAGCTGGTAGAGGCTGTAAAGTAGGAGAAAAAAATCCGTTTATTGATTAGACCAATGGTAAAGAATTCAGAAGTCTCCATTCTGTTCTTGACTTTATCACTAATTTAGTTGGGGTCTTAGCCTGATTTTTTTATAACTTAGTTTATCTCCGTGCCTACATCTGTAAATTTTAGAATAAGTAGAAAAGATTGTACAGGATTATGAAACCTGGACTAAATGTTAATGGAGTCACTCTGCTTCTAAACAAAGTGAAGTAGGTACAGAGAACATAATGCACCTTAATTCTGTTGCGATAGTACTGTATTTTGACAGTGAACCAGTATGAAGTGGAAGATTGAGTTCTATAAATATTTGATCTAAAAATCCAACACAGAATCTTGGTTTTGTTTGGTTGTCATGCTGTTGATTTGATTTTTTACATATTTTCTTTTTTACTTTTTTTCCACCATTGTATGGGAAAGTGGTGTCTATAGATAGGTTTTCAAGTATGAAACATTACATAAATCATGATAAATTTACAAAGTTTTGCTGCATGCTTTGCAGGAAAAGCATTTAATGAAAAAAATATTTATTTTTCCCAGGAAATTTACATTCATTAGGATAAAAATTTTATTGTACTAAACAAGAAGTACACCTGATTTTGTGTTTATTGCAGATTATATAAATAGGATAGATCTTGTTTAAATCTGTATAATTTAGATCTGAGTTAAACTAATTGAGGTTCCAATTCTCTTATTAAAGATTTTTGCCTCATATTTATAAACAAACCAGGAAAAAAATCCAAAATGCATTTTGTTTATAGTAATTTCACTTTTTTTTTTCAGTTTATGGTTTGCAGCATAACATCTACAGCATCCATACAATAGCTTATAAATATTTATTACTAATGGAATTTTGTTACTTGGGAAACCTAGAATTATCGTCACTTCAATCTGCTAAGGCCACACAAATAAAATAAATAAGGTCATCGATGTGTGTTTTACTTGAATAAACAAACTAATTCAAAATTAACCCCTGTGACTTTCTAAAATTAAAAAAAAAAAAAAATACACACAACACTTTAAATTCCAAATTGCATATCACTTATGCACAAACTTAATATTGTCCTTGCAGTCTGTATTACTTCATTTGCAAAGATCCCTCTATTAGTCCAGATTTGAAGCACGTTCAGTACAAGTCAACAACACTGACTAACAAAAAAAAAGTTTTTATTTTCTGAGTTCTTTGGAACAAGGTAGGGGAGTTCTGCTTGTAAGTTCTTTTCCTTTTCAATAAATGACCCTATCTGACCAAGCATTGTATACAGCATATATTTGCATTTAAATAAATCTACATGTTAAAAAGAGCATCACTAAAGGATCCCAAGTACTTAGCTTCACTGTTGCTTGAAAGAGTTGGTGAAATTGTATTTTCTTGCCTGTGTTTGTGCAACACAACTCCTGTCACTAAGTTCTAGCCACTTCAGTTGTTAGGAAAATATCCTCCAGTCATTTTATGCACACTGCTACAATTTTCAAAGGTACTCTTCATTAACCTGCCTCAGGACCTCAAGTGCTTATCTGCCTTTCTATACAGGAGTGACATCTACTAAGTCTCTCCTTTCAGACCTTGCTCCTTTGCTATGATTATCCAGCCAGTCACAATGATCATCTCAAAAAGTCTGAGTTAGTCTTGCACCTAAATCTTGGCCAGACAATCATAGGATTAAATTACAGTAAATCAAGTCTCACAAAATAACAGAGTTATTTATTTGGAACAAAGGTAAACCAGAAAAGATGCATTGGAATTTACTAACAACAGATATCCGTTTCTGCATTATGAAATGATAACTCATTCTTCACATTAGAAGTATTCCAAAATCTGAAAAAAATAAAATTTTTTAACTTAAGTTTCAGTTGGTCATGGATTCAAAAGTTTCAGTCTTCAGATGACACCTCACTCTGTAGGTCAAAAGAGATCATTCTATGAGCCTGAAATCTTTTTCCCCCACTGTTATTGCTGTGTTAGGTAAAATTATTGTTACGATTTTCTTTAATATCAGTAGTCTCATAAAAGTCAGAAATTTCTTACCTACGTTGCTTGTTTTTTGTTGTTGTTTCATTGGATATAAGCCATAATAAAAATCTGACAACACTATATTGAACACCATCTTTGGTTCCTGTAGGAGGCAATCTTTATCTTTCCATTTAACCAGTAATGCAATTGTTGGCAAGGCCATAAGGCTGCAAAAACACTTATTAAATTAATACATAGGTCTTTGAATACTGCATGATGCCACAGCATCTGTCACAGATTCCTTTATGCACCAGTAGGTGAAGAATGGAGGGTGTTTTGGCTGCAGTCTCTAATATGACATCCACCAGAGAGTAGATATAATAGAGGAAGAAGAAAGTTGGCAAAGGGTTTGTGGTGATAACTTTCCCACAGCGGAAATGAGGCTCTCATTGCTGACTCTGTTACACAGTTCTGCACAATTTACTGCCCCATCTGGGGCTCTTTGTTGATGGGAATTCCTGTGTTAAATATTGATACTGTACCTCAAAATACTAATGACTTGTTTTTAACTAGTAGGAAATTCAATGCAGATGTGAAATGATTTCTACCTGTTTATGGCTCAAAGGAGGCTGACAAACTGTAATTCAGCACGACGAACAGCTCAGATGTTTCAGTTTCCAGTTCCTGTATTACTATTTTGCAAGATAGTCTTAATGCTACCCAATTAATGAGAAAAAAGACAAGTATAAAGTGTTGTTCTACTGAAATGTAATAAAACACCTCCATTAAGCTTTATTTGAAAGATTTGTTAAAAATTATCATAGGGTTCTTTATATTCATCAGCCTTCAAGCTGCTATATATGTAAAAGAAAAAAACATCAACTTGATGCCCTTGAATGACATATGTCATCAGAACAAGCAAATACTTCTTTTCAAAATAATTTTGTTACTGAATGTTCCATATTTGGAGGTATCTAAACTGGTAGCAAATCTGGAAAGCAAATCTCTTTCTAGTCTTCTAAAGAAACTATTATTAAGCAAATATTGAAAAACAAGCTGCAATCCATGTATTTTCTTCATACTAATTGTCTGGATTTCCTCTGCAGCCACAAAGAGAAATAGTCTGTTTGAAAATTAGTCATCTGACTTGTTTTAGATGCCTGTCTCAAAGTCAGTTAAATAAAGCCTGAGAAATACTTATTTATCACCATCAACTAAAAAGGAAGCCTAGAACACTTGCTCAGTTTTTTACTTCCAAATTGTGGCTCTTTAAAAGTTATATAGGATGAATCTCACTATATTTAAAGCATCCTCTATCTTTTTAGGGTAAAAGAAACAACAGTGAGGAATTATAAGATGAACACAGAAGTAGAATTATGTTATTAGAATATTAGAATGATATTTATCTATATAAAGATTAAGAAGTTGTGTCAAATGTGATATTAACAGAAATTATGCTGTTTCATTGTTCTCAAGCACAGTTCATGAGGCTTTCTTATCCACAGAAACAAGGAAAACCAGTAGTCTTCTTCATGCCACACTTTGATTTCAATTTACACTGCACTTATTGTAATTAGCTGATCACATTCTGGAACGCACATCCTCTGCACACAACAAAAACCACTTTCAAGTATCAAAGTACAGTTTGCACCAAACTCCTACATTTAGCATTCAATCAACACTGAATCAGAAAACAAAAAATATCATTGTGACATTAAAATAATTGTTTTAGAATAATACATATAAGTAGAGGAGCTAGTAAATTCTATGGGTGGGATAATTGTTTTACCTTTTCTTTCACCTCCCACTGGAATGAGATGGCCTTATGTAGGAAGCTCTTCTGCCCTTCAGATTTGTTTCTTCCTCTGTTTTTTTCAGCTGCCTCCGAGTCTGGAAAATTTACATCTTTTGGGATGATATTTCTATTTAATTTCAATGACAAAATGTTATGAACGTTAAAAAAAATTAGAACAACTGAGGTATCCAGCCAGAAAGTGCTTACACGTGAAGCTGTAAATGTCAAGGGACTGAGTGTTCCTCCTGTCCATCAGGAAAATGCTGCAAGAGAAGGATTAAGAGAGTTGTTTCTGAATCTTGATAAAAGTGTGTGATAGGGAAAATACTAAGGTAACTAACACTTACCTCCTCACAGCCCCTTTTTTGAGTGTGCTCCTGTGTGTCCTCTCACATTTCTTCTTGTGTCTCCTGTCCCCAGCAGCTGCCACCCTTCCTCAAGCCCACCTGAGCAGAGGCACCATGTGCTCCTCTGGCTGGTTGAAGGTTTGGGGCATGACGGGCTGTTTCCATCCTTTTCAGAGTCTCTGGAACCTGCTGTGACTGGCACAGGGCTCCTGCACAGGGCACATGGCCTCCTTCCACACAGGCACCCTGCAGCCCCTGTTACCAAACCTGACCTTTTATGCCTAATACAGAGCCTTACAAATTAATGTATTTTTTTCATGCTGCACTCGCTCTGTTTCCACAATCCCACAGAGACAGGCATGAATGTGCATTTTGTCTACAACTTATTCAATAACTGAGCACAAATCCATTTTGTCATTTCATTACTATGTTATGCATATCTTGCCTACATTAATATATAGAAATAGGTCTTCAACATCTTCTCCTCATTCTCTTTTTATAGGCCTGTATAGGGAACATCACATCAGTATATGAGTGTCATTAAGAATGTGAAATGGAAGCAAGATTCAAACTTTTGAGTCACACCGAAGTGTCAACATCTAACCAAATATTCCTTTTCTGAGAGACATTAGTAGTGGAAATTGAGGGAAAAGTATAAGAACAAGGCTTCCACACTGAGCCATCCCTACTACCTCCTGGCAAAGAGTAATAGATCTTCTTGATCTATAAATTGCATTCAGGCTTTGATGTTCCAGTCAGGGATGGATCTGTCCTCCCTGAATTTCTTGAAAAGCTTTTGAAATACCTTTGTGCTTAAGGTTTCCACAATTTAATTCAATAATTTCGAAAAAAAAAAAGAACACCACATCAACACCAACAAAAAAGCGACCCTCCTTATGTTTATGTTTAGTGTACTATATGGCAATTTAATCAGGAACACCCTTGTCCTTGTGAAAGGACAGCACTTAATTAGCCAGGCATGAACAATAGACAGTTTATTTCATTGAAAAAATGCTAGTCACTTGAACTATCCTTCATTCTGTTGCAGGAATATAGATGCCAGTAATAATTTCCACTGAGACCAATGCTTGATACCAGTTAAGAACTAATAGGATGGAAAAAAAGGTCTCTTTAAATCTGAGCCTAGCTTTAGCAGGGAGAAAGTATTTATGGCTGTTTACAGCTGAGACTAAAACCTGATCATCTACAGGCCCGGTGAGCAGGTGATCGTACAAGGCTTGACTTGACACAAGACAGACATGGAGTGTAAACATAGCTTTTCGCAAACAGCTGAAATTATTTTTGAGCTGAAAGTATCATGAGATACTAAAAAGTTTATGTTTCGTGATGGTCTCAGGTTTTTTTTACTGATTTAGAGCCAGAAGATTTCATTCAGTTTTTTGTAATTTACTGGAAGAAAATGGAGAATGATCTTCACAAGTACTATCATAAGTTAGTAGGGTACAATCTGGTGAAAACTTTTTATCTTACACTTGCAGTGCGTTTCAAGAACATAGAACTTCACAGTCAGGTCTCATTATTTAGCTGATGAAAAGTCATGATAGAAAATCAGAAATAAGCAATTAAATTCATTAGGGGTGTGCTGTTTTCTTCCTGGGACGATCTGAACCACAATGGAACAAAACTAATAAAACCCACTACGGAAATACAGAAATTTTAATACAAACCCCATGCAGTGGTTCATATGCAGATTCCATCAACTATTACGGCTGGTTTATGCAGTCTTTCACATGTCTGTGTGGCCAAGAAAGAGAAAACTGGAAGTGTCTTACTGTAGCTTTTCAAATAGCTTGCTCAAGTTCTGAAGCAATATAACATGCAACAGAAGTGAAGCTTCTCACTTCAGTAAGATTCTGTTATAAACCGCCGAACTGATCAAATGGAAATGAGACAGTCCATTGTATTTTGTTCTTTACCTTTAACAAATGAACTTCTATAGCTTTAAAAGCAATCATAACCTGTCTGATTTGGTTATACAGATACAGTATATCAAAGAAGCCTGAAGGTAAACAGCAGACTTATAGAATCATAGAATCTTGTCTGCACATAGTCAGGATCACAAAAACAGCTGTCCTGAAACTGTACCTGCTGTGTTAATCTGTTTCCCATCTGCATCATGGTGTTTTTTTCATGGTGGAAAAATCTTTTCTTTTTTTTCAAATTTTCCTGTATAATTCAGTGGTAGCCATAAGCGTAGAGAGGAGAGAAGGAATTTGAAATAAAACTGAAAAAAGATAACAATATGATTCTGAGAAATGCAAAAGCAATAGCCTCCACTACAGTTTTGAAAGAAAGTTGGTTTTGCCACAGACAACTGGAATCCAAAAGCCCAGAAGTTAGTCATGTGGTTTTAGGTACTGGTTCACTGCGAAATTCCTCTATGATGTTGGCTAAATCACCTGTCATCTCATGACACCTGGGCTATCATCTATTCCTTTCTTTATCTAACATATGGTGATGATAATGCTGATTTACTTCACAGCAATGCTGTGAAGATTAATTAGATTCCTCAGAAAGCAAGTACTTCTGAAGTCTGAAGTATCATCTACATACAGCACAGAAATACTTTTTTTTCTCTAACACAGACTGTTAATTATCTGCAATACTGTGCTTGGCAAACATTTGATCTGAAACTTTGTAGTTATGTTCATGTGGTTTTTTTACAATTCCTTTTTTCTTTTCTCTACCCCTCACATAATGTAAAGCAAGGCAATTTCTAATGCTAACCTTGCATTTTTACATAACTTCAAATTAACTTTTAATTAGATTAGATATTGACCTGGTGGCTATGTTGTGCCTTTAATAATCTTTGTATGTAATCTGTTAAACATTTATAAATTTCATGTAGGTGATTCAACACAGATTAATTCACAGAATTTTATGAGTAGGGTAATAAAAGTTCAAACGTTTATAGTATGGTTAATTACCAGATTATGCTGAGTGTTTGGACAAGCACTTTGCTGTATGCGAAGGAAAATTACTATACTGGGAAGTATTGTTAAGTGTATGAATATTTTGCTATCTGGCTGGCTTAGTATCTGGAATACTTCAGGTACATCCTAATATTTTTTTTTTTTATAGTAGAGCTGCACCTAGCAAAGATCTAATTGTAGCAAGGGACAGCTTCTCAATAGCAGAGCTACAAAGCTTTAACTGGAGTACATCTGTGCCCTGAGCAGGTAGAAACTTCTCAAGTTCCCCTGCTTTTGTGATAGTATGGCTAAATGATGTAACAATTTTTAACAAGTGATTATTCATTTGTTGGATATCTCTAACCAGAGTGTCCATTTAGGACCTGTTATTTTCCAGAAGTGAGAACACTCAGCCTTTGGTGGTAACAACATTTATTTACATCAGCTGAAGAGATAAAATAGTTCAACAGATAAAATAGTTCTACTCACTTCTATTCACAGCTGAGCATCTGGTCCAGCAAACCTAAATGTTGTCATAAGCGCATATTGTTACCTAATGTGTCTCATCAAGTAGATCTACAGATTGCAAGCTGAAACATGTGAGCTACATAGATTCCTAAAATTTCTCTTATATATTTTGCAGAGAAGAATCATATCGATTCTCCTACCAAGCCAGTTTTTATGGTTGCACAATTGAAGCAAGATCTGTTCTCTGGGTATTCTGGCAGGACCTTATCCAATCAGTACACTATTTTCAAGAAGTCAATTCCAAGGAGATAAAAGGAATTATTTAATGTCATGCGAGTGGATTAGTTCTATGTTGAATAACAGGAAAAGGCACCAGGTCTACAAGAAATTGTCACGCATACTATTTTTATGTGTATGAAATTTGAAGTATATGCTCTTTTAAAGCAGAACTCTGTATGTGATTATTTTCATTAGCTCTAGGATAACATGAAAACAGAAAATTGCAAGAATTTTAAAAAATTGTATGTTTTGTACACATACATTTTAAAAAATGTATGTATAAGACTGTTATCTGCAAAATCTTGATATGATATGATACAATATGATTATGATATGATATGATATGATATGATATGATATGATATGATATGATATGAAAACAAAGGCAAACTTTTCATTGGCTGCAAAAATTATCCTCCCACTTTTTGAACAAGAATGATATTCCCAAAGTAATAACGAGGGCTTTCATAATCCACAGTCTTTCAATGCATTCTGTATGGACGCTTCTACTGCAGAAATCACTGTTAATATCATCTTTACTGAAGTAAAGTATTTAGTAATTTCTTCATATTTGCATTTGTGAGTTTCCCAAATATCATTTAGTCATAACTCAGGTCTCACTAAATAGTAAATGTTTCTGAATATTCCAAAACTTTCTGCAAACTAAACATGAACTTTTAAATCATTTTTCAGTCATCACAGTGCAAGCATAACTACCATATTTTTCATGATATTTCATAGCACTCAATCTGGTGGTATAATAATGTACTATGGTAGCATATAATTGGAACAAGTGCATTTCTTTGTAAAATCCAGAATGCTGTTTCAAAACGTCCAGGAAATCCCTAGCTAGGTAAAGGGGAACCTTTACACTTTAGTTGGTGTGTCTTTGGTGGGGGAGATGGGTGGTGATGGTGGTGTTTCCGTTTATAAAATATGTGTTTTAACTCTCCAGATATAGAAATTAATAGTCCGTTAAAAATATATTGTTTCAGAAAAGGAATTCCTGTGACCTGTGTCAGGTTATTAAGAAATGCATTATG
Organism: Platalea leucorodia; assembly: GCF_965183815.1. Taxonomy (NCBI): domain Eukaryota; kingdom Metazoa; phylum Chordata; class Aves; order Pelecaniformes; family Threskiornithidae; genus Platalea; species Platalea leucorodia. Next base: position 65,050,402 of record NC_138828.1, on the reverse strand, counting down.
ATCTAAATATAGGGTCTGTTTCCCTTCTTTCCACTGTCCTCCTCAAATCACAAGTACATGTAACTTATTTTGGAAACCTTTATTGCATTTATGGAAAGATTATACTGAAAGCTTGCACTACTAAAAACTCAGTACACAGAAAAACAGAAATCTTGCATTAGTGTAGAGATGAATTAAATAATAATTTTTCATAGCCTTTATCTAAAGGCATCAATATCAACAGAAGCATCCATAATTTCATTGCTTTAAGTGAGGCCTTGGGCCTTAGATTAGATAATGATTTACCATTTTTTGTTTGATATATTGTATTTTCTCTTCAAGCAGTTGGCTGTTACAGCAAGCTATAATTGTATCCTATTTGCAGTAGTGTACAATATAGGTTTTAAAGGAAGCACACCTTCATTGTAAAGTGGCTTTGTGTATCTGAAAGAAAAACATATCCTGAAGAGTCCATCTACCATTGAATGTCAGAAACTAAGAAGTATAGTACTTTTAGCAATACAGAAAGATCATACTTAAGGAAACTATTGCCCTCTAATATAGATTGAGAATGAAGGAAAGCTCATCATTATCAGTATGCATTTTAATCCCTCTTCTGAATAGGAACTATGGTTGTGTTTTATGGTTCTTTTTTTCCAATCCAAGGTGTTCTATTAGTAAGTAATTTTATGCAAAAATACTGGCCAAAGAACTAGCTTTAGAAATGTCTAATCTATTTTTAATAAGTCTATAAATCTGTTAAAGCTTGGATTACACGTCAGAAGACTAAAAACTAAGAAAGCTTTTCTAGGTGGTCCTTAAGACTTCTAGGTTGAATATTATACAATATAGGAAATAGAGCAGGATATAGCTTTTTTTAAAATTGGTTTTATCTATTATTACAGCTCTAACACAGTTTTCTATCGTTTTTACAATGCCTTTTTTCTGATCTATTACCTTTGGCATTCTCATCCTGAATGGCTCGATTATATTAATTAGCTGCTACTTTAAAAGAAAGACCCAGAAAGTAACATAACATTTAATTTTTCATTATTCTTCAGTAAAATGAAAAACATAGCCTCTTGTTTACCTATGAATGGAGATAAATTTTGATAATTTCAGACTGACAGGTGACATTTTCAGAAAGTTATGAGTGGCTGAAGAGTTAGACTATGCTGGCTCCAGTTGCCTAAGGTCAGCAAATAATAAGCAGAAATTATACAGTATATATTCAGTTAAAGTTTCCTGATTATGCTCTGACCTGACACTAGCATAAGACATGTTAACATAACTGGTGTACTTGAGAATAAATGCAGGTTTACCCACTTTTCATTTGGGTAATGCCATGTTTACCTGCTTCCTATATAGAACGAACAAGAAGAGTTTACTCATTCTTCAATTTCCTAAGTCACTGGCTGCTCTAAATTATGTTAGTGACCAGTTGGTATTCAACAAACTCTATCCCAGAGACACCATCCAGAGTCACCCCTTATTTCTATCAGCACTTACTGTGTGGCAAAAATGGAAGAATCTGGTTCTCCTGAGTCAGTACGGGCCATTCATCTCTAGAAGTGGTATTCTTCATTGCTTAGCCAAGTCTGATTCAACTTCTTACCTACCTTGACCAGAAAAAGATGAATTATAAGGGAAGATCTAACCAGTAGCTGAAATTCCTAATACAGCAGTGACTTCACTCCTACAGGAAAAGAATGCATATCAAATGTTAAATGCCATCATGTCTGAGTCTCTGAGCACTACTTTGCACCTTCCAAGATAAAAGAATAAAAATTATAACCTTCTTTTAGAAAAGTCCATTTAAATTTGTAAGTAGTAAGTATATATATAAAAACTAATAATATTAACAATTTTTATTTCTTGAGAGTCTTTGTACAGATGTAGTTACATGGAGTTTTCAAACAGCACATCAAAATTCTCCTCCGTTTATCACTAGGAATGGACTTCTTCAAAATGCTACTCTTACATTTCTTTCTGAATCAAAGTACCCCAAAATCCTTTTAGTGTTTAGCCACATTGATATTCCCAAAATATGTGGTTGCAGCTACACACAAGGATGTAAAGGCAATTGGAAAAGCAAGTGTTAAAGGACAAAACATTGTCCTTCTGTGATGGATGCACTCAACTCCTTAAACAAACTAGTGGTAGTTTGGTACCAACTCCAAAGGAGGTAAAGGCCTAAGCTGTAACTGGGTCAAGAACTCCTCTAGTTCCAATCTGTTCTCTGAAAACCCACAAAGGAGCAGAGTGAGACAGTGAGCATTGATACATATGAGCTTGGAAAACTGATCATGTGATTGACATGTGAATAGCAGGTGGCTTTTCCAAGACTCATTTATCTAGGAACAAAGTAAGTTGTGGGTACAAGGAGTCTCATGCATACCTTTCCCATCACACAGAAACACAGAATCATAGAATCATTAAGGTTGGAAAAGACCCTTAAGATCATCGAGTCCAACTGTTAACCGAACTGCCAGGTCCGCCTTTAACCATGTCCCTAAGCACCACATCCACACGTTTTTTGAACACTTCCAGGGACTGTGATTGCACCACTTCCCTGGGCAGCCTGTTCCAATGCCTAACCACTCTCTCTGTGAAGAAATTTTTCCTAATGTCTAATCTAAATCTCCACTGGCACAACTTGAGGCCATTTTTTCTTGTCCTATTGCTTGCTACCTGGGAGAAGAGACCAACACTCACCTCGCTACAACCTCCTTTCAGGTAGTTGTAGAGAGCAATAAGGTCTCCCCTCAGCCTCCTCTTCTCCAAACTAAACAACTCCAGTTCCCTCAGCCACTCCTCATATGACTTATTTTCTAGACCCTTCACCAACTTCATTGCCCTTCTCTGGACACTCTCCAGCACCTCAATGTCCTTCCTGTAGTCAGGGGCCCAAAGCTGAATACAGTATTCAAGGTGCGGCTTCACCAGTGCCGAGTACAGGGGCACTATCACCTCCCTGGTCCTGCTGGCCACACTATTCCTGATACAAGCCAGGATGCCATTGGCCCTCTTGGCCACCTGGGCACACTGCTGGCTCATGTTCAGGTGGCTGTCAACCAACACCTCCAGGTCCTTTTCAGCCAGGCAGCTCTCCAGCCAGTCTTCCCCAAGCCTGTAGAGTTGCATGGGGTTGTTGTGACCAGCACTTAGCCTTGTTGAATCTCATACAGTTGGCCTTGGCCCATCGAACCAGCCTGTCCAGATCCCTCTGTAGGGCCTTCCTACCCTCCAGCAGATCAACGCTCATGCCCAACTTGGTGTCATCTGCAAACTTAGTGAGAGTGCACTTGATCCCCTCATCCAGATCATTGATCAAGATATTGAACAGAATCAGCCCCAATACTGAGCCCTGGGGAACACCACTTGTGACTGGCCACCAACTGGTCTTGACTCCATTCACCACCACTCTCTGGGCTCAGCCATTGTGCCAGTTTTTTACCCAGTGAAGAGTACACCTGTCCAAGCAATGAGCAGCCAGTTTCTCCAGGAAAATGCTGTGGGAGACAGTGTGAAAGACTTTACTAAGTCCAGGTAGACAACATGCACAGCCTTTCCCCCATCCACTAAGCGGATCACCTTCTCATAGAAGGAGATCAGGTGAGTCAAGCAGGATCTTCCCTTCATGAACCCATGATGGCTGGCCCTGATCCCCTGATTGTCCCACACGTGTCGCCTGATGGCACTCAGGATGATCTGCTCCATGACCTTCCCCATCACCGAGGTTAGGCTGACAGGCCTGTAGTTCCCTGGATCCTCCTTCCAACCCTTCTTGTAGATGGGTGCCACATTAGCTAACTTCCAGTCAGCTGGGACCTCCCCGGTCCCCGCATGTAACTTGACTACAAGCCAACGACTTTATTCCATAAATATGACAGCCTAAGTGGGCCTTCTTTGAGCTTTCCCTGCTAAGCAGCTGGCTGCATGGTGGTGATCTCCCCCTGAGCTGGAACACCTCTCAAGGTTGCTCATCGAGACTGAGGTACCTCTTACAAACTGCAATCTTTGGTAAGTGACCAATATCACGCATAACTTTTTATTATAGTGGACTAAGATTCTGCATTTGTTACTTTGATTTTGTCTTGGTAACTTTGGTCCTGTCTTGGTAGTTTTGAATCATTGTTATATTCTTCGTGATGTTTGCCATCCAACTTTGTTAAGTCGCACTTCTATAACATCATATTTCAATAAAACCACTTTTGCTGATACTTTTTTGTGATGGTTCTTTAAGCAGTTTAAAATCACCCATTCCTGACACCTTCATACATGACTGTAGAGGTTTTTGTCTTTTAGGCCTTTTACTTAAGCATATTCATATTCTCTCTCACCATTACAAGCCACAATGATACATGTTGATTGTTTAACAACCCCTTGTTACCACAAATTATATTCAACAGTGGGAAAACAGACAACTGTTTGGCTCTTTGTTTGTTTTGTTTTTGTTGTTCTCCCAATTTACATTGACTTAAATTTTTAGAGCACAGTGCCAAATACTTATTCACTCCTGGCATCTACTCTCAATGTACAAGCTGAGGCAATGGCCAGTGGAAAGATCCTACACTATATCATTCCTTGACATAAATTCTGGAAAAGCCCAGACTCTCCTTGCAAGCTGGGTGCTAATACTATATTCCTGTCTTACTTTTAACTCTGCCAAAACCCAGCATCTGCTCCCATATAGGGTGTTGACAGTTGAAGCATTTTTCCATTGTGTTGTATCTCTGCCGAGACCTGGCATCTGCTCAGAAATAGAGGCGTTGACAGTTTGAGCTCTAGCACTTTCCCTTTGTGCATCAACTCTGTGGAAATCTGGCATCTGCTCACACACACAAGTTTTGACAGAATAAACTACAGTCTAACACTAAGTTACTCTAATGTAGGGGAACGCATGTAGTCATAATTTTGGAGGGAGACTACTTCCTCATGACATCAAATCGTGACAGATGAGAAGACAAAGTAGGTATAGAGACTGGAGCATTTTTTATGCAATAAAAGTCTTCACAGGATCGACATACTGTGTCAATGAACTATATGGAGAATTTTTGCTTCGTAATACGTACTAGGAAAAAATTAACCAGCACTGTGAAGTCTCATGTTATACCTTTTCTCCATGACTTAGGCAGTTGCACTGTGAGTGTTTATTACTTGAGTAATATCATTCCTGTTTCTTGTTGTGCTGATAGGCTGAACAGCAGAATTACTGTGATCTTGTTTTCTGTTGGAACTTATCTTGAATCCTCAGCCATTTTTAAGGTCTTAGTAACCTTTCCTGTACATTTTAGAGACATAGGAAAAAAGATAATTGTGCCAGGGAGTCAGAACTGACATGACATGTTGCTTATTATTATATGAAGCACAGCAGAAAAAAAAAGATGTCAGGTGACAATATTCTGGTTTTTGTTGTGGGGCATCAACAGAATATTTTAGATGAACCAAGGCCATCTCCTGCATGAGAAGCAGGCTAAATTGTAGTTCAATAACATTAACATGTATTTTTTCTGAACTCTGATGTGAAAGCAGAGTTAAAGTCCCTATACTGTATTTTAGGATAAACAGAGAAAGACCAAGTAAATCAGTTCTCCCAGATGTGTTTTGCTCAAGTGGAATGGCAGACTATTTTTACAACTAATTCTGCAGATATTTATTCCTCTAATAATGTTTTCTATTCATTATAGAAAACAGTGTAAAAGGATTCTTAGATATCTTAGTGGCAGGATATTGAATATAAACTGAAAATACTAAAAGGGAAACTATATTTTTTGTTAGATTACCTCATGCGAAACAAAATGACAAAATGAAAGAGAAAATCAAATAGTTTTTAAGAAACCAAACACAATTGTTTTGTGTGACTTCATTATTTCATCAGCAAATAAGTAACATATTGGGAATGTGATGGTTTTTAACCATTCTTGCCCTAATTTCAGATTAAAAAAAGGTTCAACTACATTGTGCACATAGAAGTGATGAAATTAATAAAAGTAAATAGATCAAAATAGAACAAAGGTAGCAAAGAGCCTCCTCCTCCCTCTGAAAAATAAAGCTTTGACATATACAAATTTAAACCTCGACATTCTTGTATGCACAAATTTTTACTTAAACCTAGGACTGCTCTATTAGTATTTCTCCACTTGTGAATCAGTATTATACTGTACATGAGTGTCGTGGTTTAACCCCAGCCAGCAACTAAGCACCACGCAGCCACTCGCTCACTCCCAACCAGTGGGATGGGGGAAGAGAATCGGAAAGGTAAAAGGGAGAAAACTCGTGGGTTGAGATAAGAACAGTTTAATAATTGAAGTAAAATAAATTAGAACAGTTAAATAGGCAAAGCAAGAACCGTGCACGCAAACAAAGCAAAACAAGGAATTCATTCACTACTTCCCATCGACAGGCAGGTGTTCAGCCATCCCCAGGAAAGCAGGGCTCCATCACGCGTAACGTTTACTCAGGAAGACAAACGCCATCATACCCAATGTCGTCGTCCCCTTCCTCCTTCTTCCCCCAGCTTATATACTGAGCATGACGCCATATGGTATGGAATAGCCCTTGGGCCAGTCTGGGTCAGCCCCCCTGGCTGTGCCCCCTCCCAGCTTCTTGTGCCCCCGGCAGAGCAGGGGAAGCTGAAAAGTCCTTGACCAGTGTGAGCGCCACTTAGCACCTATTTAGAGACAGCTTAGCACTACTTAGCAAGAACCAAAGCATCAGTGTATCATCGACATTGTTCTCATCCTAAACCCAAAACACAGCCCCATACCGGCTACCAAGATGAAAATTAACTCTATCCCAGCTGAAACTAGGACAATGAGAACAGAAAACACCAGATAAATAAGTAGCAGTTATGGACATTAAATATGGCATGCTTTGAAAGGTTTATAATAGGTAGTTTTTTAAAGAGATAGTATGATATTGTCTGCTGGACTAGTTTCACAATCTTTATGATGCCTCTGGTGTATTTAACTACAGAACTATATCTGTACCTATGCATATATGTATACACATACGTGTCTATTTATCTCCTATGCAGATGATATATATATGCATGTGTGTGATTCTAAAGAGTTTCCGTTTTTAGAACTTGGTAATTTTTTGCATATGAATTTGTAAACACAACCATGTAAGACTGCTTCCACCATGTTTTCTCATCTGCATACATTGCACTGGATAATGTTAACACAGGTCAAGATGGAACCATTTAGTTTCAACCAGGAGATCTGTGCCTCCTTCATTGTTGTAATTTCAATCTGTGTCTTGCATCAGACAGCCGTTTGTTAACTGTTACACATAGAAAGATGATTCAAGTGGTGTCTAGCCAGCCACTGAAGAGTTGGATGGTTGCCTGGAGACTAACTTTCAGTGTTCAGAATCTGCCTCTTTAAATAGGAAAGAAAAAAAAAAAAATCCTATGCAGCTCACTCTAAAGAAGATACTAAGCAGCCATACAGACACTTGTCAGTTTTGAATGCTGTTCTTAAGGTTTGCTGCATCCTGAAATTACACACAAGCATAAGCTAGAGCATAAGAGTTTTTGCATATTCACCATACCTCTTACTTTGCTAAATGAGTTAACAGATTCAGAGCTCAAGTGGCTGAGCCACATCTTGCCTTCATATTTTGCACCTCCAGCACTTCACTGTCACCATAAATCTCTGCCTCAAGTTCTTATTGTATGTCACAGCATCATAGGATAATTCAGGTTGGAAGAAACCTGAGGAGGTTATGTATTAAAACTTCCTGCCCAAAGCAGTGTTAGGTAGTTTTATTACTATTCATCACATCACACAGGCATTCATCCTTGCTACAGGTCTGAACATTTATTTCAAACCAAAAATCACACTCATTTTATAAAACTCAGCAGATTTAGTTTTTAAGGACACTATACTGAGACATAATTCTGATGAAGAGCATAACACCACAGAAGATGTATTTTTGCAGATGGTGTCTAAAGCTACAGACAAACCACAAGTGTTGTTTTCCAAACTATTTTATTGAATTAAGTGCCTAATTTCTATTGATTTAAGTCCAGCCAAATGACCTTTTAAAGTAAAAGACATTTTGTTTATTTACACAAATAGTATGAGTCTTTTGAACATGTACTAACTTAACTGTTAAATAAAATCAGCCATAACATCAAACCCCACAACTGACAAAGTTGAAGCACAGAGCATTTTAGGAAGATTAAAGAAAAAAAGCATGTTCCTGACTTGGGCATTTCTCTGTACTTATATTCCATTAATTCCGGCTTTTTAAGGCTTTGTTCTTGGTTTGCCTCTGTTTTGAAAGGAAGTTTCCATCTCTGTTTTCAATGAGGATTCTGTTCAGGTTTTTCAACGTAGCCACTTTCAGTTTGCTGTGAGATAGAAGAATGCTATGGTCATCTTTTTTAATATGAATGCAAATGTCTTGTCTCAAAAGCTGAGCAGCTATGGCTAACTGCTCCTTGCCCTTCACTTGAAAGTAAACTGGTCTTATGCAATACCCAGCTGCAATCGCTTCCTCTCCAAGTCTAAGACCACAAAACTGGTCTTTTGGCTTTGCACAGAAGTACCTCTGTGGGCTAAGAGTGACTTAAAGATAGCTGACACTCTGTAGAGCTGCCAGGCTGGCTGACAGCGTCACCTCGGTTGACTTGATGCAGATGTTTGGAGTCACTCTGCAGGGACATTTCATAAAGTGAGGAAAACCATTAGTATCCTTGTTGAGGATATATTTGAGATTGTAGTAATATGTGAGAAGTTTTGCTTTGTTTCCAGGAAATAGGAGACCCTGTCACAAAGCATCTCAAAAAATACAGTCTATATTGTTAAAGATGCAATATTTTAACAGAATAAAGGTGTTAGAGCTCACAGGACTGCATGCTCCATGTTACATTTTTCAGTTGAATTAATATACTTCTTCTAAATGTCCTGTCCAGTGACATTCTCATTGCTAATTTAAGGGAATTCCTGCACTAGTAGAAAAATCACATTTCACTACACATTGTTCTAAGAGATACACAACAGGTGGATGTTGGATTAGAAAACAAAAATCAAGAGACTAGCCATGTAAGACATTTCACCATGAAAATCACTTAAAAATAATTATCAATTATCATAGAATGCTTTGGGATGGAAGGGACCTTTAGAGGTCATCTAGTCCATCCCCCCTGCAATTGGCAGGGACATCCACAACTAGATCAGGTTGCTCAGAGCCCCATCTAGCTTGTCCTTGAATGTTTCCCAGGATGGGGCATCTGCCACCTCCCTGGGCAACCCATTCCAGTGTCTCACTACCCTCATTGTAAAAAATTTCTTCCTTATATCTAGTCTGATATTATAGCACATTATAGCAATTTATAGCATAGACTTAATTTTTTTGAAGTTTGAGCCATATTTTTTGTACTTTTGTGGCTGTTACATAGACTACTCGGTATGATTTTTGCCACTACTGAAAAAAGACAGGCTTCTTATTGATCTGACAGTCTTGAGACTTTTGTGGAACTTCTTTGGCATGATTTTAGCTGTTTTATGTGTTTTTAACAACTGGATAGTGGTCAAGTTACTATTGCCTAATCTAACTGACTTGCTGAAGCTCTATGAATACAATGTATGCTAAAGATCTGACAAACCTGGGTAGTCATTACAAAACAAACAACAGCCCTTTACATCAAGTGAGGTTGGGAGAAGCTGATGCACAACTTTCAGACTTCAGCTGGGAACCAGTAAGAAGGAAATAAACTGTGATAAGAAAATGTAAAACTAAAAAGACCCCAAGACTGAGGAGGAAGGAGGCCCCACCGACAGCTTTAAATTCCTCCTTGTGAAGAATATGATACTGCTGACTAGCTGGACATCCTGCCATTTCTCTTAAATAACACTGATGCCACTGACCTCAGGACTCAGAAGAACAATGGAAGTATGAGCCCAACACCAAAGAAGAGGGGCAGAAAAAAAGAAATTACTTTGTATAAATATTTTAAGGGTATTTTTGACAAAAGTGTTATGTATTGATTTGGGCCACAAGTATTATTATAACTAGACTAACTGTTGCATTTTGATGGGATTGCTAAGTTTTTGACTGGGTAAACAAAAAATTCTTGGAGAGAGAGAGAGATATATATATAGTGCACCTTCTACCCATAGCAAGATTCTAAGTACAATATCACCTTTGTCTAGTATGTCTGTTTGGCCATCAGTGGAAGTCTAAAGGAATTTTGTAGTAGTTTTTATTATTCTAAAGGAAAATAAGTGCAATAAACTTTGGGGGGTTTGGTCTAGAAAGGATATTTCAAAAGCAGATATGTAATTTTTCTTGGCTAAGGGATGTAAGGTATTTTTTTTTTTCCTGTAAAAGCTATTAAAAATTTAAAAATGAGACCTACATATTTTTTCAAACTACCTTTTTCACGTTTGGAAACAATGTCTCAGCATTTTCACATAAATTTATTTCACCAATAAAATTACATAGCTTAAGATACATATACACATCTAGGTAGGTATTGTTTACAGAAAAGTTGGTTTTGACTTTTTTTTTTTTCATGAAGATACACAGGGGTCTGTTTGACATAGGAATTCACTGTGTGGAAATTTATAAGCTACAGAAATATAAGATGGCATTGCCTATGGATGGAGATTGTTCCTTGAGAGAGTATCTCATTTTTTTGTAGATGTGGGAAGTCATATGCAGAATAAGACAGCTAAATACATAAAGAAAAGACTGAGTCATGGTTACAGCAGCTGAAATCTGTCTGAGGACTTCCATTTGATCTGCTGGTTTCTTATATGGTGGTTTCTTACCTTCCGTTTTCTTATATGATGTTAGCACTTAAAACTTTACTCAGTTTTATAACACGTTAATGGTGAAATTTTCAGCTGTTGAATTTGAGATACTGAGATCTGACAATCAAAACTTTCTAGCTTTCCAGCCTCTAACTGGAGCCAGTAGGAGATTTGAAACACATAGTTACTGGCACTAAGCAACTCACAGGCACACAAAATTAATGTGTGCTTTTCACCATAATTTTGCTGCATCTCATACCAAAGCTGTAAAATGGGAATAATTACATAATCTTATTTTGGAAAAGTATTGCAAAAATGAAGTTATTCTAGTGGTAGACATTCAGAAAATAATACTGTATTTACAGCAGAGTATAAATAGTTTATGTAAGCAAATAAAGAAACATGCACCACATGAGCAGAAAAAAATTGTTTATTTTTAAGTCAGCATCATCATTTTTGTTGACTCAGTGATTCAAGGGTAGGGTCGTAGCACAGGAAAAATTAGCAAGGGCTCATGTAATGAGAAACTGTACCACACTGAATTTGTACTGAAAAACTATCACAGCAGTGGTGGCTGGCAGCTCCCTGCGGGCCAGGAACCAGGACCAGAAAGGGCCCTCCAGGGGCAGCAGGGCTGGGCCTCGCGGCCAGGCCTGTCCCACTGCCCCAGCCGGGGGCAACGGTGGCAACCCCAGCCCCAGTATCAGGCACCTCCCTGGGGCTGAGGACAGGCCGAGACTGAGCTGGGATGTGGGCCTGTGGGTAGACCTGGCTTGTCATGGCCAGGGAAGGCTGTGGGGAGCTGGAGCCCGGCCACGCTGCAGCATCACTGGGGCAAGGACTCACAGTCCTGGGTGGCTGAAATGGGCTCCTGGGCCCTGGGCAGAGGGGAGGCTCCAGGGAGGCCCAGCGGGGCCTGTAAAGTCTGGTGGTGCCTTCAGGGCTCTGGCATGGAAAGTAAGATGACACAAGTTGTTGTTTTTTTTCTGATGTGAATGCTTGACTTATCAAACAGTATTATTATGCTATCAAATCTTGTTCTGTGTCATAAATCTGTGAATTTTATATAAAATAAATTATATTAGTCACTCTCACTGTTCTAATTATGTGGACATCTTTGTTACTCTGCACTGAGGTATTCTTGAGAGAAAGAAACCACATCCTTTCCCAGCTGCCCAGCTTCCTTTGTTCTCTGAAATAAGATTGCGGTTTGATTTTAATAATTCTAGTGAACTGCTAAAAGTTCAGCTAATTTTTCATTTTGAACCTTCCTGAATTCTGTCAATTTTTTGCTATTTTCCCTCTTCCTTACAAATCACCTTGTCTTGTTTTCTGGAGTCCTTGAAACATTCAGAATAGCAGGTTAGGCTCTATTTATCTCCTTGTCTTTACTATCAACACATATTCAGATTTCTACCAGCAGTATGTTATGTGTTTTATTTTCTGATCTATTTTTGACAATTAATCCTTTCTTACACTCTGATCTGCCAGACCTTTGTGTTCTCTGTTTTTTATAAATCCTTCCATTTGCTCCTGTGCGTCCTGTGTGTTTTCAGTCTCCAGTTTCCTGAAATCTTAAATCTGCTTTCATGTAACATACTCCAGCTTTTGAATTTTTTGTTCCTTTTTTTTTTTTGTTACAGTTAATTTTTGTGGATTCTTCTCTTGCAAAATCATATTCCAACTAACATGGCTACTTCTTGAGTATTTCTCCTTATTTTTTATCTTTTACTTTCTACTTTTACATCTTTGCATTTCAGAGAGATTTGCATAATGCATTTTGTTTCCTCTGAATCTGCATCATTTACTACCATCCTCCTTGATTAAATTACTTGAATTTTTTCAAATTCACCACAGCATCTCTCCTATACTCCTCTGTCCTTTTGATTGGGGACAGGATGAACTCCATAAAGTATTTTTTTGTCACTGTGTTTACTGTTAGCAAAGCTGTATAAGAGGAATATCTTTTCCAATGTAGGATATCTGCTTCAGCTTCTGTAAGTATTCAAAATCCATACTATTTCTTGAGGCTTGGCTTTCTGGGAATAAGGTCTTGTTTCCCTTTGGTATGCTAATAAATTGCACATAATTTTTCCTGTGTTGAGTCTGTATCTCTGCTGGTACCACTACTCATTTAGTGTTCAAAAATCTGTCAGCCATGAGTTCTGGCTTGCAGAGAGCTTGCTCAGAGCCTGGATAATAAGTAATGACACACAATTTACATTTTGATTTAAGGATTCAGCTCAATACACTCCCATGTGCATGCCAATTGGTATGATCTGGCAGGAAAGCTGGTCAGTGTTTCATCTCCTTTTGTCTGCCTTGCCTGAAGACAAATGTTTCATAAACCATATTATTTCCTAGAGAGAAAAGGTCAGCTGGAATACTAAGGGCATTTTCAAGGACATCTTCATCTCTGCCACTTCTTATTGTTAGTCAGTGAATCACATGTCTTCTACATCACTGCCCATGCAGTGCAGATGAAATGCAACTTGTAATGTACTTTCGATTTTTAGTGCATCCAACATTTATGTGCCTCTTCATTTCCAACACTATTGAACAACATCTCTGTCCTAGTGAGAACATCATGCTTGAAATAGATCTATTGCAAATATCAGATTGCTTTATATCTCTTTTTGTTCTCATTCTGCCTCTAAATTTTTCTTCCTCAGCCTCTATTTCACAGTAATTTGTTGAAAATTTGTTCTCACTGAATTGTTATGATTTTGTTACTAAAGATTTTATGACCTACTCTCTTTTACTTAGTGTTAAATGACTTGAATCAGTGTATTAATGACCACATCAAAGTGAACAGAAAATTTATACTATTAGATGGTTGCCCTTTGAAAAGGTGCCTCTGAAGATGTGTCTGCTAACAACTGTAGTCTCACAACTGCAAGATGAAAGGTCTTCTTGTAATCAGTCAACTTTTCTTCTTGGGTGCCACGTTGATGATTATTTTGGGGTGATATTTAATTGCACTGTGTATACTTTATTTTTCTTCTTTTTTTTTCTCTGATAATTTTTTATTTTTTATTTCATAATTGAAAATCAAGATCATTGCATCAGTGATAACAAATTCTGGGGAAAAGTGCCTTATAACACCTTGTAGCTTATGAATGTTAATGTTGGATCCAGTGAGGCATGAGGCATCTAGGATGAGAGGAAATGGTCTCAACTTGTGCCAGAGGAGGTTTAGATTGGACATCAGGAAAGATTTCTTTACTGAAAGGGTTGTCAGGCATTGGAACAGGCTGCCGAGGAAAGTGGTTGAGTCCCCATCCCTGAAGGTATTTAAAAGACATGTAGATGTGGTGCTTAGGGACACGGTTTAGTGGTGGACTTGATGATCTTAAAGATCTTTTCCAACCTAAAGGGTTTTATGATTTCATGATTCTATGTTTCTTGGCTATATTGCTGGTTAGATAAAGAGTTTTCAGGAATGAAGATCACAGGTCTATGGGCTTATTGCCCTGTTAGGCAATACCTTGGTATAAGTCTTTTCACTACATACATTTTGGCAGCAAAATATGTTTATATAGTTTATTATTTTTCATCTTCTGACATTATAATTTTTGTACAGATTCTAAGAAATTGTGCAGGATGGTTGTTCAAGGGTATCCATACAATTTTCTAAGCATATTAAGGGAAGTAAAAAATAAATTGGGTCATTTCTTTCCGAGTAAATGTGTCTTAACAGCACCTTACTCAACAGAACTCTCTCTTAAGTGTATAATGAAGAAAATCTGCTGACTTCATTGACTATAAAATAATCTCTTAACAATTTTATTTCTGTCAGAACTGCAGAGTCAGAAGGTGTAAAGCTGATATGGTTGGATTCCATTTCTCCTTGTGTATTGCCAACACAATCATTGTCGTGAATGCCACAAAAAGAAAGATAAGATAGTACTGATGGCTGATAAGCTAACTAAACTCTCACTTTATTAGGTAGCAATGATATTTTATCTGGCAGTGATTTATCTGGAACAGAATATGTGCCTTTTAATCATGTTATTTGATACAAGTATACCATCTCCTTGCTCTTCATTTTTATCCACCAAGTACAGGAAAACCACAATCCCTTTCCCACTCCAACTGCTGTAGTGTCCTCAGTTTTTCTCTCCTTTTTGGTAAAGAACTTATACTGTGGAAATATGGGATGCCTCCAGCTCTGTGGCTGGCATGTTTGCTCTGCAGTTCCTGACCCCATCCTGACTCCACATAATAGTGGCCAAATGACCAGAACTATAAGTCGCTTACATGTCCTAAACTATGGACATTACCTCTATACACCAAACATCAGAAATCTCACTACAACTGTGACAGAACTAGTCCTTGCTACAGAGGAAGTAACACTTTTGAATTATTACCTACACTGGGTAATTGTTACATTGGTACAATAAAGTTTTTAAACCCCACATCCCGGACTCCCTTCACTACTGAACAAAAAATGAAATACCTTTCCTCCAAAAGGCTAATCTGAAAAGGAGGGTAAAATTCTTCCTAAACGTAAAATGTGACTAACATGAATGATAAAAATAAAGTGCCTGAAGACTGCTTAGCTTTAGTCACAAAGATATTGTGGGCTTTGGAGAGAAGAAAAATGCATGTATACATGATGTTACAAAACATATTGGAGGAGAGACTTGACCTCACATTTCCAATGGTTCCCTGAACAGTGAGATGATAAGTCATTTTTTCCCATTCTGTAACTTTTAAATTATTTATGTTAAGAAAAGACAAACTGAAAAAATACCTTGGGAGGGTTACTCTTCTGCATGGAAAATAGAGGTTACTCTTCTGCATGAAAAAGTACCATGGGAGGGTTACTCTTCTGCATGGAAAATAGAGCGCTCAGTCTGAAGTCAAATCCTGCACAACATCAGACAGAGTGATAATTTTGAACTAAACTTCTTGCATTCTTAGCAAAATATTAGAGAATTAGCACACTGGGGATCCCAAATGAATAAACAGGTGCAGCTGCCCACATACTAGTGCCTATCTCTATGTCAGCTGGCCATTTGCTCCACTTCCTTGACATTTCAGTACTGTCCAATGTGGTTAAGTTCCTGCTTGAGCAGGAAATCCCATTTTAAGCTTCAAAATTTTCTGTGCAATGCGTAGGAACAAAGTGTAGACAGATGAAGATTCTAGGACTGGTTAGGAAAGATATCTTTCCTTTTTTTGGAAGGAGAGAAGGAATAAGATCCTCAATTATTTTGCTGAAGCTTTCTGACAAGTGATAGTGCTTAAAAAAGAAAAAAAAAGTGAACCTGTAACTTATTATTTACCTGTCCTGTATATTTCTTTTTAATTTATTTCAATGAATATTAATTTTTACACAAAAATATTGTACTAGTAGTATTTCTGCACCTAATAAGTGAATACTGGCTATTATTCATTAAGTTACTTAAGACAGTCAGTTTGAAATAAAGCTTTTAGTCACAGTACTATCATTGTATGATTCCTAAATACATATATAAAGAGAGAAACTATGACATTTCTTAGACGAGCTGGGGGCGGAAACCAGTAGACACATATGTTGAAAAGTCAGTGGATAAGCCTGTTTTGATCTCTAGTGGAACAGTAATAACTCCCTCTTTCACAGAAATGAGTTTTATGTGACAGTTACATATGATGTGTTTTAAAAACTATCATTTTTTTACAAGAATATACTTAAGAAGTTTAGAAGGCATGGTAAGTACACGTAAATGCATACATTGAAATTGAATTAACTTATAATTTATATTTTTACCATTCAAATTATCTGTATTAGTAAAATTCTCCATCCAACAAATACAACTCCTCATTTCACTTCACAGACAGATAGAAACATCTGAGGGCAGGCATCCTCCCATTCTTCTTACAGCACTTGATACAGTAAGTTTCTGAACTAAACTGGTATTCCTAGGCAATGCTAATCACTGAAGTTTACTGGAGTGTCCTGGTTTCAGCTGGGATGGAGTTAATTTTCTTCCTAGTAGCTGGTATAGTGCTGTGGTTTGGATTTAGGATGAGAATAATGTTGATAACACACTGATGTTTTGGTTGTTGCTAAGTAGTGTTTACACCAGTCAAGGACTTTTCAGCTTCCCATGCTCTGCCAGGTGCACAAGAAGCTGGGAGGGGGCACAGCCCGGACAGCTGACCCAAACTGGCCAAAGGGCTATTCCATACCATATGATGTCATGCTCTGTATATAAACTGGGGTAGCTGGCCAGGAAGCAGTAATTGCTGCTCGGGGACTGGCTGGCATCAGTGAGTGGGTGGTGAGCAATTGCATTTTGCATCACTTGTTTTGTATATTCTTTTAGCATTATTATTATTATTATTATTATTATTATTATTATTATTATTATTATTATTATTATTATTATTATTTCCTCTTCCTCTGCTGTCCCATTAAGCTGTCTTTATCTCAACCCATGGGCTTTACTTTTTTTTCTGATGCTCTGCCCCATCCCACTGGTGGGGGAGGAGGGCGAGTGAGTGGCTGTGTGGTGCTTAGATGCCGACTGGGGTTAAACCACAACATGGAGTAAAACAGAAGGACCAAAGAAAATGACTCATCCTGAAAGAAAACAGTGGGGAAAAGGAAGAGTGTTTTCAAACACTTTATTAATGTGCCATACTCAGAAAATCTGAGCTTACTCTATTTCAAACATTACTTTCTTGAAGCTTGTATGCCAAAAAGTCTAGTGTCAGAGCTTGCTAACCTTTCCAGAATTTGAAGAAGACTTCCAGACTCACATGTGTTATTTCATATGTCTGGCTGACTTAGAAACCTGTTCAGTTGTGACACTCTCAGAAAAGCCAGTAAGACTGACATTCACAAAGTGATTAAAGTGCATAAGCATGCTTTAGGCAGACCATAGGTATTGTACTCAAACAGAACTGCAGTCCCAGGAAGAGATCACCAAATTCTGCTCACTGAAATGCTTAGCATTGCACAACATAGGTTTCTGTAAGACTGAGACTAAGAGCCTCTGTCAGTTCTCATATCGGAAAGTTAAAGCAGTCAAGTTAAACCACTGAAGTCGCATAGATCTGAAATATATAGCTGTTTTGCCAACCTCACATTTTTACTTCATCTCAAAGAAGCTAGTGCATCTCCTAAAGTCTTAGGTTCTGAAATAATTTCACTGTGTAAGAAGATCAGCTTTCATTTTTAGAAGTAAACTTCTAGTCCTATGATTAAGGAGAAAAGCTTAAGACCACTAATACTGAAGCCTGAATACACAGAAGGCAAATGAAAAGACCACAATATCTGCTATTTTCTAAAAATAATAAATAAAAAAATAGAAAATTTTAAACCATCCATTAGCTTTTCTATCTGCCCAATTACTTTCTGAATGTATGGAAAATGTCAACACATAGGGTGATTTTTTTGTCATGTTTACCATGATTATCTCTTCCATGAATTATTTCACTTATATAAAAAAAAAAATACTCGACTGCATTGACTTTGTACAGTACAAGAACAATTTCAAGATTTGTCTAATAATATTCAACAGGTTTTTGTGCCATCATTTTAGCAACTAAACACCATGCCAAAATTGTGGACAAGAAGCTAGATCCCTGAATTTGTGAGGCTGTTGCTTCTGTAGGCATTTCCATACCTTAGTAAGGCACCAAGAAAAATCACCAACAGGGTGCTAAAATGAGAATGGACAGTGGATGAAGACATGTAATTTGGATAGATGTATTCATCTTGGCCTTCACCTACTGATCAAAAAAGGTAATTACTCTTTAATAATTTTGTACTGTACTACAAGCTCACTGGTAATCCTAGGAATGTATTCTGCTTACTACACTATACTGAAGTGTGTACCATGATGTCTTTAAGACCTATTTCTCAGAGTAAGCTAGTCTAGGATGGCTATGCCAACTCACTCTATTCTTGAACTTTCTTTTGTAGATACATCCATAATTTTTATATGTATGTATATATATACATATATAGGGAGAGTTTAATTTTGTATAACTTTAGGCAAATACCATGAACCTCAGTGCCTGTTCTTCTCCTACAGTCAATAGAAATCTAGTCAGTAAAATCAATGGAAAATACAAATCATTCATGTGACTTTGTCATAGATACCTGCTTTTAGTTAAACATATTGCATCAAAAACTGCACAAACTCTGTTGATTAGATCTCCAGAGATTATAAGTGAGCTCAGAGACAGTGTTTTCTTGCAGACAACTACATGACAGATATGTAAATTTAGGCAAACAAATTCTACCTGTATTTATTTCAGTATCATAGAATCATAGAAAGGTTTGGGTTGGAAGGGACCTTAAAGATCATCTAGTTCCAACCCCCCTGCCATGGGCAACTAGACCACATTGCTCAAAGCCCCATCCAATCCGGCCTTGAACAATTCCAGGGATGGGGCATCCACAACTTCTCTGGGCAACCTGTTCCAGTGCCTCACCACCCTCATAATGAAGAACTTCTTCCTTGTATCTAATCCAAATCTACCTTCTTTCAGTTTAAAGCCATTACCCCTTGTCCTATCACTATGTTCCCTTGTAAAAAGTCCCTCCCCAGCTTTCTTGTAGGCCCCCTTCAGGTACTGGAAGGCTGCTATAAGGTCTCACGGAGCCTTCTCTTCTCCAGGCTGAACAACCCCAATTCTCTCAGCCTGTCCTCATAGGAGAGGTGCTCCAGCCCACTGATCATCTTTTTGGCCCTCCTCTGGACTTGCTCCAACATGTCCATGTCCTTCTTATGTTGGGGTCCCCAGAGCTGAATGCACTACTCCAGGTGGACTTTTCCATATCAAATGCAAATAAGCTTTTTCTGTGCAATGTCTATTTGGCAATGGCTCCTTCCTGTCTGTAATGTTTGATGAAGTTCCTCTGAAATAGTTTTCTCTGGTTTTTTTGAAACTATGAATCAATATTCTTTGTGTTGCAGACTTAATGTTTATCCTCTGTGCATAAAGTAGACAATAGTGAGACTGAAGGAAACAGAGGGAAATCCAGTTGAGTAGATGGAAAGAAGTACCATAGAAATGGCAAAATGATCACTTTTGAAGTCCAAGATATTTGATAGAAATTGATGAAGACATAATATTCATAAATATAGCTAACTATATAATTACACAAATAAACACGTATTTGAATATTTAATTTGTAAATAGATTACAGCATCTTGGCTCTTTGTATGGCAGCTCAGTTTATCTTTATCACTTTTATAATACATTGCACAATAATACAAATAACACAGTTATTTGTCAGTATCTGTTTTTAATAGCACCAGCAGCAAAAGTTCTCTTTCTACGGATAACCCACAACTGGTACTAGAAGACACTGCTCAGCTGTTATTTAAAAAGCTCATTAATGTGTTCATATTTTTAATTGAAAGGGCTGGGCTTTTTTATTACTTTTTTTGAATTTAGACAGTTCAAGAGTTCAAAATTATTTCCGTCATTCTTGGGGGGGTAGAAGGATATTTAGTCAATTTTTATTTCTTATTATCTCATATCTCACCCTTATTGAAATCCATCTGCATATCTTAAAGTTTTTCAAAAAGAAAGTATTGTTATCTCTGCTTTACAGTTAGTGGAGCCAATAAAGCCCCCACTGCAACCCCATCATGCTGTGTTGCAAGCTTATACAGCTTAATTTATACATTTTCACACATCACTCCTCTACTTTTTCATGTCTCCCCCCCGCCACAAACACTGTGAGAAATAATCTTCCTAGTATGGTACTTTTCCTTTATTACATGCTTTGAGAATGAGTGAAATAGTTAATAATGTTAAACTCTAAAATGTCTTTTTCAGTTTCTGCATCATATGAAATAAACAGGACATTTCACAGCTCAGAATTATGTCATCTGGCCCTTTATTTCCTCATGCAAATGTCTCTCTAGGTAACACTTTATCACTTGCATTTTGAAGGCTTCCCTTGCAAGCACAGCATCCTTTGGGTTTGCTTTCATTTTTGTAGTAAAATATAAAGCTGTGGAGAACATCAGAGTTCCCTTTTGGAATCTTCTATACTACCATTCATGTCCCATGAGGGAACACACTTTTGGAAACACATTTTGGAAACATGAATTTAAGTGAAAATGGTTTTTAGCCAACAATATACATATTTTTTCTACAAAGATTATTCAGTTATGTATCAGTATGATGATATTAGTAATTTGCTGAAGAATGAGATGAAAAAAAATCTCTTCTAAGTTTTGAGTAGCACTGAAAGACTCATGTAACCACGTTTTTTAAGCTTGTTACTAACATCCCCTTCAAATATAATTCCACAATGCTTTTCATGGCTGTATGAACCAGAGATCGATGATTGATGTATAAGAATAACTGCAATAAGACTTTTTTCCTAACAAAATCAAAATCAAGAAAGATAATACAGTTTCTACTTCTTTGGGTTAAGAGTCCTTTTGTTTTCTTAATCTGATGACAAATGGGGCTAAGCCTATCCAACCACAATGTTTAATGCTCTGTGTGCTCAGTTTTAGGTTGACATTACAACAGGGTACCATTTAGGGATCTCCTAGTCTACTGGTAAAAAATAAATTTATCTTTACGCATTTAAATGTGAATGTTAATATTCAGATGCAAAGGTTTGGTCCTTAAAAAAGTACAGAAAGATTTGTTGGAAATTTTATTTTCAGATGGAAAGATCTAGCTGAATGACCATCAGCTAGCTTGGTAAGCAGTATAATACTTCCTTTTGTTGTATCTCAGTGTCTATGAGGTACCAAAGAATACAAATCAATAAATCAGTTTATAGAGCAGAAAGGAGTGATTGCTTTCTTTCTGCAAGTATCCATAATGGAATTCTATTTGTCTATGGAGTTTGAGAGGAAGATCAGTATTTATGATTTATGTCTTATTGTAGATATAAACATGTACAGTTTTTAACAGACTGTACTTTACCCTGAAAAGATTTAAACTTTTTCCTAAAATAATGATTTCAGTGCAGTCTTGATCAGGCTCTCACTTGTCTGTCATTGCCATAGAGTAGGTAGGTAAGTAAGGTGGGTGGAACTCTAACAACATAAATCTTAATGGGTACCAGTGCCTCAGGGAACACCATGAAGATTTTGATAATTATTCTGATTACTTTTATGTTAATATATTGTGCTAACAGGCTGTATTCTGAGCTGCTGAAATGTAGGAATGTGTTTTGACTTTTAGTCTATTAAATGAAATGGCATTTATTTTGACATTAATACCTTGTTTCTTTTAGTACGAAACAGAACCACATAGCACAAAAATATGATCCCTTCACAGTTTCATTAGAATGAATCTTCATGTATACCATTTTTTATTGCTGTGGCAATTATTGCAAAAACACAGGCAGATAAACATATATAGAAAAGAAAAGAACAAAGAGAAAGACTGAACTGTCCCCACCTGGCAGACAGGTTTTTACATTCTCCATCTAACTCCTCTTCCTTTTAGGTATACCTCTAGGCAATAACTCTGACAGATATTGATAGACTGGGAAAGTCCAGGTAGTGCTTTGAATCTACTGATGTACATTTTTTTCAGCAGAAATTCTAAGCAATTATGAAAGCTGTTCATAACATTTTATGAATAGTTCATTAAAAAAAATTCCAGCAGAATTAATTTAAATATATCCTGTGGGACAAATTCACTGCAGGTCTAAGTCAATGCAGCCTCTTGCGAATATTCTTCCAGTGCAAGGGAGTCAAACCCATTCTAGGTGTGTGGCAATGGACATCATAAATTTTGACTCCTTAAGCCTAGATCCAAAACATATGAACTCATAGTTTCAAGGAACAAAGTTCAAAGGATAATTTTCATAAATGTGTGTTCTTGAAAGATACTACTCTGATCTCTTTGTCAAAATGTAACACTCACAATCTTGTTTATAGGCAAAGAGAAAACACACCTTGTATTTAAAGCCAGGAATTTATTAATGGTTTAACTGAAATCTGAGCAGTCTCACCAACATTAGTCCCGATCTAATTACTGCAGAAAAAGAAAGAATGCTTTTATGCAGAAAAAACTTTAGTACTAATAACAGAGTTAGAACTGTTATATGTGCACTTAGTTTCTACTCCTTTGCCTGGTGTTGTGCTCACTCTTCACCTGTGTTTCTGGATCTTAAGGTTGATGGTTTCATTACGGGGTAGGGGTTTTAAGGTGAGTTGTCAGCCTCTGGCATCCTTCACTGGAGATAATGTGATGCTGGTATTGATAGTTTCTTCCTCCTTTCTCTAAAATCCACTCAGGGTCATGTTTACATGTCTGCTGACATGCTTTCGCACCTTGTGTTATCTTTATTGGTCTACAGCTTCACGTTACACCCAGTTTTACTTTATGTGATGGCTTTTACTTGTGTTTAGCCTAAAACCGGTTTTGTCCAGCTCTAGGTTTGAGTTTCTCTAACTGACACCTGGTGAGTTTTTGATAGCCACGAGGTCTCCAGTTCTGGGGCCTGTGCCCCATCCCCAGCCATCCTGGGGCTGTGCTTCTCTATGCTGCATCCTCTGTCTCCACTTCTCAAGGCCTGTGCTGTCACACCAGGCCTGTTTTTCCCTGTAGACTTGTAAAGCCATGGTAGTACCATACAAAGATAAAGAAATTAGCCATAGCCACCCAGTCAGTTAGAAAAATTGTTGTTACATCTAAACCAAGTGACCAAGGTAGGTCAAAAAAGTTAAGAGAAAACAAGCCTGACAAGCCTTAGTCCTGAGGCCTTGCAAATTCAGTTCAATGCCTGTGGCCTGCACGCTAGCAATGGCAATGCCATGTAACAGATCTACGGGGTAGCAAAGAGGATATAAAAATGTGTGAAATTTGAAGAGATCATACTAGAGAATAAGGAAACTAAGAAAGCAAAGGAAAATGCCATGAAGCTCCTTTAGAGACCTTAATATGTCCCTCAAAATTACCCAGTGGCCTCTAACATTTGATGAATATGTCACATCTTTTGCCATAATGAAAGAAGAAAAAGATCAGTCTCATTTGTGATAGCAAAAGAACTGAAATAGATTTTAAATAGCCATTGAACAGATTTGATACATCCATAAGTATTTTATAATTATCCTTTCTTTGTCAAGGATTTGAGAGCACTTCTACCATTGTCTGGTCCATGTCAAGAGATAGTCTTGCCAAATTAATTTTAGAGATACTTCTTTTCCAGATTAAGTCAATATTTGAAAAGCGGTTTAGAGATAACAAAAAAATGTATTATTTAAGAACAGTTTGGTCATCAAATTTAAAATCTTTTTTTCTTAAAAAACTGTAGCAAGCTTTCTACATTGTCCTTTAATGTGAATTTTCTAAGCCCTGAGGGAAAAAAATAATCTAGGGTGTTCTTTAAAGTCTGGCTTCTCCCTATACAGTTGAAAAAGATACCTATCAGTGCCTTTTGCCAGTGTGGTTTTCTTTGATATGGTAATTTGGTCATTAGACTTGTATCACAAAATATTTACTGTGGGAAAAAAAAAAAAAAACCACAGAGAAGAAACATATTTTAATCACAAATACGTGCACAGGACTGAAACATGTTGGGATGTAAGGCCTGGATATGAAAGATACAGCTTCTCTCAGTAGTGCTGTTGTCAGTAGCATACTATTTACACATTTGGAACTTGTTGTGGTTGAGTTCACAAATTTAATTTACTGAAGACAATAAAGTTAAGTGAATACTGAATAGGAAATGCTATGTATCTGTGAAATAAATAGAATGAGGGGAAACACAGATCTCTGCCTACTAGTGGGTGCCCCTCTCTGAGGTATGGCATTTTATTTCCTCTTTTTCTTTGGAGGGCAATTAATATTTAGCTATTCCATGCAAAACGAAGTGATTTCTAAAAAAAGGGGTTTGAAGTGTTTCCAAGATACCTATAACTGAATGGACAGGGCACTATAATGGAGGAGACATCTGAGATAAAGAGCATAATTGAACCTGTTTCTTTAGATGAGCAGTGTAATCACTGAGATGCAAAAGAACTGATGAAAGAGGATATGAGGGGATAAGGAAGGAAATGATTTATGGCCCCTCCTCTTTTGCACTAAATGTATAGGATATGTCAATGAATTTTGAAAAAATTACTTAACTGAAATCTGGAAAAAAGCCGTGTGTCTTGAGGGGATAAAAAAGCTCAGAGGTACATTACTGCTTCCCCTCCCCGAGACTGAGTTTTTCCAGTGTTTCCTCAAGAACAGATCCATCAGTTCCTTTCTCAATATACTGGGTCCCACTCCTGCCTGAGTATGTTTCTCTGTGCCTCCATAAGGAACCTAAATGAATAACTTGACTTTCATTGCAAACATGAATTACTAGTGATAGACTCAATAAAAGAAATACTCAAAATGTGTTCTTTGCTGTACATAGACTGATAAATCTGACTTTACAGTTCAGTGCAGAATATCATACATAAGCTTTTATGATCTTCAGTCTGTTTGCACCATGGAATGCCAAAATGCCAGTTATGGTAATTAACAGAAAAACTCAATACGGTCATGAAAAGAAATAGCCCTTTTTTGAAAAAAAAATTAAAAAGTATTGACAACAGATTTTGTGAAAATATTTTTTTCTTTCAGCAGAATCTAAAACAAGAATTAAAAAAGAATAAAATTTCAAGGATATATGGACTCCTTTTAATTATTGGGGCTGTGATCTTCTCAAATGCCTACTTGTGTGGTTTTTTTTGTTGTTGTTTTTGGTTTTTTTTAGGAGCATGTATTACACTGTGTGTTCTAGGGATACAAAGTGAATTCTGTTTTCAATATGAATTGTATTAAGTATATAATGGATTCCCAGAGATGTGGTCTCTGGATTGCAAATTTAATCACAGGTTTGGTCTTCTATGGTAATGAAAGAAGGTATTTAACTGTTTCTAATCTGTTAAAATGTAGTTTGTTTTAGCTATGCAGAACCTGATCCAAGAAGTCCTGCCTATATAAGTTGATTCTGAATTAGTTTCATCAGTCAGTTTCACTAATTTTGTAGCTGTGCTACGTTTTAAAATTAAAAGCATAGTATTTTGCTAAAGCAAACAGGATGGCTTTTATATATATACATATATATATAAAGTATATATACTATAATCATGAGAGCTGAAAAGAATATTGATGTTAACACTATATTCAATTTATGTTGTGTTACAATCTCATTAAAATATTTTATAAAGTCATCTTATATGTATCTTGATGTATTATTATTTTTACATTTCTACTGTAAAAGTGAAAAGTAATGATGATTCATTTAATCTAAAATAATTATAATGTTAACAATGTCACCAGAATTCTTTTTTATTGTCTTCTTTTTTTTTTTCCAAATGTTTCAGCTCTCATATTTATTTTGAAGTAGGAGCATAGATGTTTTCTATTGAGAATTTTCTGTCACTTATATTTTGTATATTTACAGTAGTGATGCGTAATCCAATGTGGCACACCATGCAGTTTCGTATGATGTTCCACTGACGCTAGTGTGTCAGTGTAGTTTGAAACTATCTTCAAGTTAGTTTTCATTTTTTCATAAATGAAATGCTTTATTTAATATGAATTAATAAGAAATGTTTTTACTTTGATTCAGAGGTTTTGGAAAAGTCAAAATTTGGTATGAAACATAATCACAGCTATGTTCAGACTAGAATGTGATGGTACAGTTATTTCCATGAGGAAATAATCAAGCAATATCTAATAACAAGATGGAGTCTCACATCAGAATTTTTGGCCTTGAGCTTTCTCTTTCTGAAGTGACTAACAAACTGTTAGGATATATTTATTCTGTCAGGAGCAAGAAGTAATACAATACCTTATAGTGCCTATGCTTCACAAATTAAGCCAAGATGGTCAGGGTATTCTGGTTGCCTTAATATGGTTTGTTGTTTTGCCAATTTATAAAAGTTTTAGAGTATCAAAGAGAGATTAAAGATAATATTAACTTTCTTCTTAACTATATCACACACATATACATGAATACATGTATTGATCAGTAGAGCTGGATATTGGATACCATAGACTATTCTGAAATAATGTTTGTATAGTAAATAGATGTACAAACATGCATGTATAGTAGAAATAATTCTTGACTAATCGGTTGGATCTGACATATTGGGGGGCGGGGCTATTTACTATTTCATTTCCTGGCTCTCATGGTGATATCAATACAATTAATGGTTATTTGAGCTGACAAACTAATATACTGATACTAATTTGTCATGGATGTCAAAAATAAAGATACAGAAGAGAGAAAAAAAAAATCAACTTACCTTCTTTCGGCTGTAAAACAGTAAAAACAGAATGGAAGCCAATCACTCTAAGGCTGGAGAAACATAACTCAGTATGTATTCTCTAAATGCATACACTGGAAAAAGCCCACACTATTTGACAAAATGAGCTGTATATCAATTAGTGACAGCAAGTGAAGCCAAGTTTTAACTAAAATGGAAGTAGCCAGATGGAAATAAATGTAGAAAAATCAATGAAAATGTCAAACATCAAAATAAAGGTCAAAACCAACAGTGCACTTTCAGAAATGTAATAACCCTTTGCGAAACAGTGGGTCAAATACTATAGTACTCATGTGAATTCATTGACACATTGCTGCATCCCCCAGTGAAGATCAATGGTAATTTAAGTCCAAGGACTTAACTAGTTTATATTGTTGTAATTGGGAGTAAAATGTAGTCCATTTTATTGCCAGTTATTTGATTATGCAGAGAAAATATTCATCAGTCCAAATCACTTGCCCAGCTACTCTGTCTGTCATGATAGCTATTGCTACTGCTTACAGAGATTAAAGGCATGAAAAACAATCTAAAGGAGAAGTGACCAGTGAAGCTGAGAAGCTAGAGAGGAAGGAGGATTAAATGGACTCAGAAAATTATTTTGTGCAATAGTGCTTTCTTATTCTTGTTAAACAGTAAGAAAAAGGTAACCCCCTGGAGTTCTTAAACGACATTCTTAACGATGAGATTTGATGCCTCCCAATGAGGTTTGATGTCTCAGTAGCTCCTTGGGCAATTTAGTATTGGTTTAAAAGCTGTCAGTCAATAGAAGATACTCCTTAAGTACAGTACTTGACTGACACTGAAGAGTCTCATTACTAGAGAAAAATTCTAGCCTTGTCCAAAATTGTGATGAAAATCTCCTTCAGTATAAAGCTCCACAGAAGAAAATCTAGCTAATGTGTCTGTCATTCTCTGCAGTCCTGTAGTGAAAGGAGGAATATGTATGTTTTCATATGAATCAAAGTTTGCCTCAGAATAACAGGTCTCTTCCCCTCCTCACCATTGACACATTTCTTGGAATGGATTTCATTCCTAGATCATTATGATTTAGATGAGCCATGACTTATAAAG
Source organism: Platalea leucorodia (assembly GCF_965183815.1). Taxonomy (NCBI): domain Eukaryota; kingdom Metazoa; phylum Chordata; class Aves; order Pelecaniformes; family Threskiornithidae; genus Platalea; species Platalea leucorodia. The sequence continues at coordinate 65,022,342 of NC_138828.1, read as the reverse complement.
AAATTGTTGCTGTCATTATATGTCCTTTTACGTCTGGGAAATTTTTACATAGTGTCATTTTTTTTTTTTTTTGTTAATCTTTTACTTTAAGCAACTATCCAAGTTGTTTAGATTTCTCTTACAGCCCTTCACTTTATTTTTTTTTAACTACGTGAAGATGATTCAGAGCCTCATTACCTAATAACATTTTAAAAATAAATTATTTTCATTTGTTCCTCTATATTTAGTCTCTACTTTGACATTTGTACTCCTATACCTAATTGTGATACAGAAACTGTTCTACATACAGCTCTGACGTGAGGATTGCTGGAAACCTGTTTAGGCTTTAATACTTTATAAACAGTAAAATGTTTTCACTCTCTTCTTCTAAAACTTTATTTTTGCTTATGTAATTCTCCTTCCAAAATGTAGTTTTAGACATTTGTCCAATAGTGTCATGTTGTCCAACAAAACTCGTATTGCAAGTGTGATTCTTGCATTTCCATTACAAAATATATGGCGCTAGGTTGTTAGTACTCTGTGATATAGACTAGGCTAAAACCATTATTCAGTTCTTACTTGATAAAGCACACATTATTTTCATAGACAGAATTTCATTCTGTCTTGGAATTTAATTTAATTAGTTAACTAATTAACTAATTCAATTAATTTAAATTGCAATAATTTAAAGCTATAAAGTCAACCAAAATGAGGAGGTGGAGACAAGAGGAATGCGTAAAGTAGGTGTCTTGTTCCAGTCTCCTCGTTTCAGATGTTAGGCAATGTTTATCTCATGTATTCAAGGATAGTCACAGATTACTTTTGCACTGGCCTCTTGATATCTCCATGCTCCTTGAGAGTTATTCTCTCACACAGAGTTCAGTGTTAAAATGCTTCTTTTTCAAACATTTTTGTTGCAAAGATTCATGCATATGTTTAATTTAAATGATTGAATGGTCCTATTAAAGTTAATAAGACTAATTCCTTGAGCCATGAAAGCACATGTACAAGTCTTTGCAGGACGAAGGCTATTATTGCTGCATATTTCTAGAGGAGGAGAATAACAATATCTGAAAAATATATGGTATATAAATAAAAGTATGCATGATCGCTTCTGAAGTCCATTTGATAAATTCCAAACCATTTACTTTTAATCAGCACTGAAATACTGATGTGATATGTTGCATGGAAATTATAATTTGATAAATGGGCATATTTAAGGTTCCATATTGAGTCCAGATGGTTACAGATTCCTTAATATATCTATCCATGTGGCATTTGCACGTTTGTGTATCTCAGTCTTCCTCTCATTTATGTTTAATGATGGATTGAATCCAAACAATACAAGATGTTCTTCAACATGCTAAGCTTCTGTTAAGTGGACTGATAGTCAGATCCTTCTTCACAGGATCCTCTTTCTTTCAGCATACTCTATTCCAAGACAATCAATCTTCATTTGAAACAGTTTTATCGACAACATTTCATGTATAAGCAAATGATAGCACAAAGAGCCTCCCCAATTATCCAAGCAGGAGTCTGACTTGACAGTTGTGTGCAACATCCTTGCTAGGTTATCAATTCCATTAGACATCTGAACCAAAGTTATAGTTTTGTATATATTATCATTTGCAGACCTGTATTTGATCATTAAACCAATGTGCAATTTTCAATAAACTTGGAGTACTGAGGTTATTCAGGAGGGTTTTTTTTTTTAGTGTGGGTTTTGTTTTGGTTTGGGTTTTTTTGAGGAAAAGCTGAAGAATTCCGGATTGTCCTACTGCTTTATTGTGTCCCATTCTCTCACCTCCATTGCCCCCTATTTCTCATCCACTGATAGGAGAGCTGTTTTCCTTTTGCTGAGGAAATAGAAGACCAATTAGTTGGATTCCTACCAAAGAATTCAATTAACTGAGATAACAACTTCTTCCCTCAGGTCAGGAAGTCCTGTGAGACATCAACTGAACTTTACTCTTCTAATGGAAGAAATATCATGTTCACTTGCACCAAGTTCTGAATTTGTTGGTAACCATAAAAAAGAGAATTAGCAAACAATAGCTTTTTTGTGTGTGTTTTATTGCCTTTATAAATCAATGGTTCAGTGCTGTGGGTTCACAATATGTTATCATTTTCACTGCTCATTAGACTTCTGCTGTGCAAACACAAGTAGGCTCTGTAACCTTGAGTGATGAAGGAATAATTTGTTATGCAGTCACTTTAACCAGTATTTGAGTTTAGAGTTCCTCTCTTCAAATGTGTCTTAGTATTGGTTTCTCATTTGAGAAATATTTCATTGCCATCCCACATACCTGTCATTATTCCTGTTTCATATTATATGGATGAAAAGAATTTATGAACTACTGCTGAGGACAATTAAGTTTTATTAATAAAATGTGGGGTCTATTGTTAAATATATTTTCTCTGTAATATATTTCATTGTTTTTAATTTGGAAAGCATAGATTTCCTTGCTCTACAAAACAGTCTCAGTTTCAGGTCAAAAAGTTCCAGTACTAGGTCATTAGTTCATGTGTTTGACATAATTCATGAATGTAGGAAGTTCAGTGCAAATTTCCACTATTTTGAGGGAAGTTCAATGTGTATGATTTAGCTAGTTTTTACCAAATTTATATGTAAAAAATATTCTGAATCATCATTAACCTCAAATATGTGGGCTGCTTTTGGAGAACAGCTTGTAAGCAAGCAGAAATTCTCAATTATTTTATTGGAAATTTCCATTAAATCAAAAATCATGTTAACTTTTGTTAGATACAATCAAACTAAAACACAAAATGAAGTAAATATTGATTAACAATAGCGGAGATTTTCATTATGGATAAGTAAACATCTTACCTATTATAATACTCATTTCTTCTGGTCTACTATTATTTATCTTCACAAACAGACTTGACAGCCTGTAATCTGACCCTATCAATATTGTTCGCAACACTTGTCATAAATTTCATTTATTTTATATGGAACGTCTTAAATCAAAGTGGTAAGATTTAGAATCTGGTGTAAAATGAGCTTTATTAGATAGCTTTGTCCTTAGTAAATGTTATGTATGATTTTTCAAAATCACACATTTTGCATCGTATGACAATTTAATGTATTTTCTTGGTCAGAAATATGGAATGGATACTTCCACAGGATTACTTCCATTTTCCATTAGCTGAGTTTCAGGATGCTATCTTCTTCACTTAGATGCTCAAGACAAGGGTAAAGGTTCACACTGTGCTAGCTCAAATGAATGACTTTAGAAATCCTGTTGATAGCTGGGTCTAGCTCCTTATTGTTGAAGCAGCACATTATCTTTCATCTTTCCAAGAATGATTCTCTGAGTTATTCAGATATATGTATCAAAATTTGGAATCAATTTTATTTACAACTTATATTCTATATTTATAGTTGTCTCTCAAACTAATTTCAGTTGTACATTTTTAACTGGCTGTTACTTTTTTTTTGAGAAAGAATTAATTTCCGTATTTTGCACATCTTCAGAATTGCTTTTTTGTGATTCTTCTTTCATTGTTTTGCTTTTATTATTTGTAAGACTTTCTTTGTGTTTTGTGTGACTCCGTACTTCTTTTCCTGTTGATTCTTTACTAGCACACAAAGGGAAATGTTAGTCACAAAACAAAAAGTCTGTCCCATAAAAATGACTTTCTAACTTTTTTCTTTTTTTTACTGGGACAGAAAGCCAAATTATGAATTATAGGAGTGTAATTATTTCTAAACACAAGTAGTAAGTATTCAATGTTTTTAATGAAGTTAAAATTGATACCAATTGCTTGTCTAGTGCAACATAAAGAAACCAGCTCATCAGCCTACTCTGTATCCCTTTCTGACTGATGAAATACCATTTTAGATAAGACTCACAGTATTGCAGGTACTATTCTTAACTGCTTCTCTAAGTACTCTTTCTTCCTGTGCATGAAAATTCCCTCAGCAATCCTTATCTAAGTCAGCTAGTTGCTTGGACATCTTAAACAGTTCTGCAGGAAGCATTAGGAATTATGGCTTGGTGTAACCAGTTCAGTCCTGTAATAAGCACATCAGCTGACAAAAGAGAGGCAGAAACTTGAAGCCTTTGTGTGTATTTGGAAACTCTTGGTAAGTCTGTTTGAACATGGCATTAGCAAATCAATATGGATGAAAATTTGGCTCTGTTGAAAAATGGCAAAATTCTTATCTATCATATGGTACAGAAGATATGCAGGAAATTTTCTGAACAATTTCTACAAGAATGTTATAGGAGGTGTAGATGGGGCAATACTTGGAATTGAAAAGTTGTTCATTTTGTAACAATGGGCCTGGTATCTGTCAACTATTAATATTAATTGTGGAATAAAATTAAGTATAAAAATCCATGATTTACATTATGACATTCAGGACAAAAGGCTTGCATATCTCAGTTTCTTAGAATCCATTTTAAAAATTATGATCAAGATCCTCAGAGTCTAGCTGCACCTGAGGATGGATGGGAAAGAAAAAAACCATTCATTATCTCTGAGATAATTTTACATACAGAAACAAAGCTTAGGAACCTTTGTGCAGTGGAGGAATGATCTTAAAATGGAAGAAGTGGATTGGTGTTTGACTTCAGCAAAATGTTTACTGTGGCTTCAATAACATGCAGTCTGAACCAGCGAAAGTCAGAATTTTTCGGTGCAAAAGTTTTCAAGGGCTAGTTGTCTTCATATTGTCTTTCTGGAAGGGCTGAGCAAGAAAGGTTTCCATAGTAACTAAGTGAAAACTTAAATGTTGAGATGTTATTTAAATTGTACATATAGGTATCTCACTATGTCAAAAGAAGAAAGTTAATAGTATTAAAAAAACACTCCAAGAAAAAATGGCATAAGAACATTAGAAAATAGATTCAATAAGCTAAAAAGGCATGAAATACTTACAAGAAATAAAGATTGAGACATATTCTGTATGACGTGTTTGTTTCTTTGTTTGCCTTTTTTTATTATAATTTTGTGTCCTTTCAGAATCTCTTCTTTTGATGTGGTATAAGCCTGAGGTCAACAGAAATAATTTCAGCCGCTCTGAAGTTGCAAAGCTTCTCCAAAGAAAGCAAAACCCTTTGACCTCTAAGGAATACAAAGAGAGATATAGGATATTTCAAGCATTCCCCCATTTAAAGTTGCCATTCAAAGGGCACATATCAAAGGATTTCTGTCCCTGAAGAGCTGTTATGTGGAAGGCTCTGTCAAAATGAAATATGCAAAAAATCCCATAAGAATCAAGAAGGCATGTGTTTTAAAGGAAAAAAAAGACCACATTATTAATTGTATCTCCATTATGATACTCATCTTAATAGTTAACATTTTTTTTATAGTAGTGAATACCCACATATTTGAGAAATACATCAGCCATACACCTACTTAGGCTATGGGGACAAATTTATTATTACAAGATTATTTCAATTCAGTGGAGAGTTACACTATATCAACATGTCTTGTGATTATTAGAAAGAAAGGGTACCTGAATGCCTTTTCAAAACCTACTGAGACTAACAATAACGAAATAACTAGTTAGTATTATAGAAATATTTCCACATTCCTGGATAATCCAGGGAATATAGTTTTAGCAATACCCACGAAATAATGAGTTAAACTGCTGAGTTACCTCATGGTCCCATTCATAACCTGATACTTTATTTTCATACTCAACAAGTTGTAAATAAAATCCTACAAAAACGTTCATTAAATCTGGGAATATGAACTGTCTTTCTATCCACAGAAATGTGGATTTCAGCTCTGATTTCATCCTTTCTCTAACCAGCAGAAGTTTATCCAAAATGCATTTATGTCCCTTAAATATACAAGGATTTTTTTTTTTTTTTTCAACCCAATTGTATCTTTTTTGTTCATACCATTAATCCTTTCTTCAGGCTATTGTTTGTAATGAATCTGTAGATGCATTTGTTCAATAGCACGAGTTTTGCAAGTAAAGTCATATAACATGAATCAAAGGATTTTTCTGTGTTACTAGATGACCAAGTCAAACTCATGTGTTCAGAGGGATCAGTCAAGTCCATCAGAAGTCTATTGAGATAGAAGAATGTGAAGGGAATCATCTTGCTCTTAGAGCCTCTGTGATACTGTTTGTGATACCAGCTTTTTTTTTTTTTTCCTCTGATTCCTTTAGGAACTGTCAGCTATGAAAAATGGTCTGATTGACACACAGTCTAGAAGGAACTTTCAGTTTTACATAGAAAACTTTGTTTCACTGTTATACAAGGTCTTTTATGCCATCAATTTGAGACATGAGATTTTATTCTTTTCTTTAGAAAGACTGACACCCTATCTACACTTCTTATTCTCCCACTCAGCTGGAAGTTGTCTGCATCTTATCACTTAGTATTTTGTTTCATAGAGTTGTGTCTCTTTTACAAGGACAATTTGTCCTGCTAGTTAACCTTCTGTCATTGATTGATACAGAAAATACAATTACTGGGTAGGTCAGGAAAAGGAGGAGAAATTTCAGTGAACAGACTATTTGGTAGCTTACAGTGTTATTTAAAAAAATAGGGGCCCTACCATTTCCTCATAGTTGAAAACAGAGCAAATGCAATGGAGATCAACATATACTTGTACTTTTTGCAGTGAAATTACAGTATTCAAAAAGGTTTTATAGGTGTGCAAAGCATATGTTGTTCAGCGCACACAGACAATGAATTGTGTCTATCTAGAAGCAGTTTTCACACTCGTGTTAGTTCTCATATTAACAAAACCAAAATGATGCTACAGGTAGACATTGTTGAAGAAGGCATCCCAAACAATTCTATCAGGGAGTTTCTGGTTACTTAAGAGCACGAGAATGTACCAGTTCAGACCAAGAGTCTATTTAGACGGATACCTTGCCTGTCTCTGGCAAGGAGCATTGCTGGTTTTCCAGAGAAATGTGTTTCATGAGATTAAACAAAAAGTTGTATTTTCCCAATGTGTAGTATCATCATCTAAATCTAGAAAAACAGACACTCTTAAGAAGTTATTCTTCTGATCTATTTCAGCCTTTTGTTGGGGAGCAGCAAGAGCAAGGCTGTTCACAAACAAAGGTGAGCTGGGAGTCAAGGGTGAACCCAGCACAGGCAGGGCAGTGGCCACCCCAGCTGAGCATGGTCCTACAGCCTCTGTGTAGGGTAAGAATAGCAGGGATGGTGATAGCTGTTGGTGCTATTGACAGTTCAGTAAGCATTACAAAATACAAGGCAGCAGGTCAGGTTTGAGGTTAGTTTAGAAAAATCTAAACAAGTCAGGATCTGCAGAAGGCAGGGCTGAGCGCAGGGCTGAGCTACAGAAGAGCTCAGGTAGGGACTGGATGCTCCTGAGTACAGGGGCAGTGTGTGTGTGTGTGGCGGGGGGGGGGGAGGGTGTTAATTTCAGGTGAGGCCGGTTGGGACCACTGAGGCATGTGATTGCACTCAGAGTCCTAGCACTTTTTTAGAAGGATATCATTTATATCCGGAAAATACCTATTTCTTCTTTCTGATTGTAAAGGTATTCCAACTTATTCAAATGTAGGTGTCTGAATTTTCACTGATATATTTAATAGAGCTTGGTGGACTTTTTGCCCTATTTGGTCTAATTTTGTTTGAACTCATACTCTTTATATCATATGACAAAGTACAACAGTTAAACTATGCATGTCTTTCTTTAATGTTTTGAACTTGACACCTGCTAGTATATTTTTGTCACTTTATTTTTTAATTTGAAGAAACAATGAAAAATTCTTCTGTATTCATCTTTATTCATGCAACACATGATTTTATAGACTTAAACATATCACTTCACAGTCATGTCTTTTTCAGTCTAAAAGATTTTTGTCTATTTAATTATTCCCTGTACAGAAGCCAATCAAAGCTTTGGTCTTCCCTGTTACCCTTCTCATGATCTTCTCTAGTTCTTGCTATTTTCTGTCTGAGATTAGGGGATCAGAACTAGGCTGATAAAGATACTGAGAAAATAAAGAAGTTCATCATATCTGGCATTCATTGTTAATTGTCTGTCTACAGCAAACTTAGATGTTTAACAGCTGGCACCTGGGCACCTATGTCTGTTGTAAAGCAAGGTAGTGTCACAGTGCTACCTCAGATCTAGAAAAAAGAAAACAAACCATAAAATGTAAAAGACACATACCTCCTCTCCGCCCCCCTCTCCTCCGCTCCCCCCCCCCCGCTATTGGTAGGCCAGAATGTTTCAGATAAATTAATGTTCTTGAATGAGAAGATTTGGAAGAAAAAAAATTAAATCCTTTTTCTGGTTGGTTTGGTTGGTTGGTTGGTTGGCCAGTTGGTTGGTTGGTTTTTTTAACTTATTTTTTCATGAAGTTTGCAGAAAACTGAGTAAGAAACTTGCTGCTATACTATCCAGGCAACAAAATACCTTGCATTTCCAGGAGGAATGAAGACTTTTCTTACAATTTTCCTATTATATGTTGCACATGTCTGGTGTCAGCCACCAGAATGTTATCAAATAACAATCTCGAGGTAGGTGAACAAGTGTATCCTGGCTATTCTAGTTGCAACTTAGGAGAGAAAACAAGACAAATTATTTATCTGCCATTTCACATTTTGCTGTGGCTACATTATCTACTTCAAGGCAAGCAACAAAGTCTGAAACATTACAGAAGAAAAGATGTTTTGCCATCAATCACTGTGACATTTGAGATAACTAGAGGAAGTGCAGAAATCATAGGGCTTTAATCATTTCCCAGTAGACAACAGAGGTTTTAATATGTCCACTCACTAAAGATCCTCAGCTGGTTAAAATACTGAACACAAAAAGCGCTAATAGTTTAAATTTAAAGAAAAAGCACTGAGCTTTAACTCTTTGGCAGCCAAGAACCTCTGAGGTTGTACTTTCATTCCATAATTGACACACATTCTGGTGTCTAAATAGTGCAGCAGCTACCGTGACAGAAATTGTGCTGTTTGATATTATTTATCGAAAGGAATATAGGGAGGTAAAATGCAAGAGCTAGGATTACAGTCTAGAAATCTTTTTTCTTCATTGTCCATTATGTCCACACCTCTAAATGACGATGAAAAGTTGTATTTAGTTGGCGTTAATTAGAACTAGGACATATGAGGAAAATGAAAGTATTATTTTCTCTCATCATTAGAGAATTATAATGTCTAGGGTCTCCTCAGTTCCTGGCTGAACTATCTCCATGGGATGGTCTGATGTGATAAAGGAGACACACTTTGCTCCAAGTGCTACTCTGGGACTAAACTGACACAAACCCAAAAAAGTCTGTTTTTCTCAGAGCAAAAGTACTTTTCACATGAAAACTACTCTGAAATTATCAAATTCCTCTCACTGAACTGTAAATATCCGTTCATACACTGGGAGGCCATATGTAAATGTAGTAAGTGAGTATTCAAACTGGAATGTATCAAAATGTATCAAAATGCATTCTTAGCATTTATTTATCTGGATTTAGATGTGTATTTAGACTAAAGAAGAATGCTTTTTTAAATGATCAACAGTTTTCATTGCCGACGAAAAATATTTTGCCTCACATAATGAGAGGGAAGTTGTATTTTTATCTCACTTTCAATAAGGTTACCTTCCAATAATAAATTCCTTCCCATTTTTAAATATTATAGGATGGACAGAAGAAAGATGGGTCATTGTCATCTGCTACAGAAATTATTCAGAGGGGGTTGTTCACACCCTTCTTTAGTTTTATAGAAGCACCCATGCAACCACTTAGATGTCATAATGTCTCTCAAAGATAATACTAACATCTACCATTACTTTTCCAAGAAAATACTCAAACTCCTACCATCCTAAACCTCATCACAGCTTCTGTCACAAAGTCTTTGGGAAGAAATAGAGAAGTAACCAACAATGTTCTTATTTCCCTCATTCAAGTCAGAGATTGCCAGTAAATATATTTTTTTTTGTGAAAATGTTCCAGAGAAATATTTTTGTTTTGTAGATTTTGTATAGCATTTTTTTCATGTCAGATTAAAATTTCAAGAGAGGTTTTCGAGACTGTTCTTTGTGCATTTACAAAAATCTGAAATACTGTTTATGAACACTGATTTTATTGGACACCTACTGCTTTTAGAAGTCTTTGAAAATTCAGATGCTTTATTTTAAGCTCTTATATTTAAAAGTATATTCAGGAACCAGTAATCTGAAGAATGGTAACAATATTGGAAGAAATACTTAGGTAGGTCTACAATATATTACTTTTTATTTTATTAGGTTATATGAAAGCTTCTTTTTAAGTACCGACATTACTAGTTCACATTATGCATCAAAAGTTGGAACTGATTTATGAATGGAATACAGTGTTGATCAAGTATTATATACTTTCTGTATCTGCAAATACAAAAGTTCTGCTAAATACTATTCAATAATGTGTGAAGTACATAAGGGGACTTAATTTCATATTAAGATACCAAACGCAGAAATTCAGTCAGATTGTACATTTAATGTTTTTTCTAATAGAAGCACAGTGAGATCCTTGATAAGACATTTAATATGAGTGGTATGTTTTCTGTCCTCTCTATTGATTTAGGCACAACATTCCTGAAAAGAGAAATTCTCGAATAGACAGTTGCTTCTCTCTGCATTTCTATCTTTTGAACTCACTTTTTTTTCTTTAAAATAATATGGCAAATAACATCTTCATGTAGAAAAGGACAATTTAGACAACTTTATGAAAAACATCCATGTGGTGGAATGGACCAACGTAAAACTTTATGTCCAGATATGATTACAAATCTTTCTGTCACTGTTATAAGCATGTAATGTGTTACAGTAAACCCTGCTATACTGTCTGCTTCATTTTGTACTAAAGATGTGTTTCAGTTCATCAAATTTAGTTTCAGACTATGCTGACCACAACAGCAATGAAATAAAGATAAAAATGGAAATGCCAGAAGAAAAGAAACAAAAAATAAACTTCTTTTTTTTTTTTAAATCATTCATAGTATTTTCAACACCTCTCTTTTTTTATCTTATTAAGATGGTAAGACTTTAAAAGTATATAGTTCATAGTATGTAGTGAAATTCAGCTGTAGCTTAGTTTAGTTAGTTACAATGAATTTGTCAAACTGAGCCATCTACAAGGCAGTTTCCCTTATGATATTTTTGTATTAAAACATTTACGGTGTAAGTGTTAACAGTGACTTTAGGAACCTTATTCTTGGTACCAAATGTGAGATATCTTATAGGCTGTTTTGGAGATCAGAGTTTTATACCCCCTCTAAGATATTTTAGTTTGAGTTTCCCACATTATAGGTATGCAAGAGAGGTGGGCTGGAGCAGTACTGAACTTTTTGAACAGAATACTTTTCCTTTAGGAAATACGGCTTTAACAAAATTGGAGTTGTTTTGTGTTGTATAAATTTGACTGTTTACTACAAAAAAATGGCATAGAAAAATTTGTCTAATATTTTCAATATATAATAACACTTCTACTACATGTTCTGAGATAACATAAACATAAAATATATTTCCAAGAAAATATTTCTTTAAAATAGAATGGAAATCCTGATTAACACTTAATTTCTCTATAATTTTGAAGCTTCATTTGTGAGGAAAATATTCTTATTTTGATTTAGAGTTAAGACCAATTTGGGACAAAAAACAGTTCAGAGTTCTGAACTGCTTTACTAGGTGTTTTAAGGAAATTAGATAGCTCATTAATTCCAGTTTTACCATTATAAGACAAATTTATGCGGAAGTCATTTTTTCCAATATAAGGATTTCATACAGATGTAGAATAATTTCCCTGATATTTTATTAATATAATTTGCATAGAATACCTAGCTCATACAAACGTATTTCAGTTTGAAGAGAGACAGCTGGGAAAATGCTTCGTCTTAAGAAGATTTAAGTAATTTGTGACAAGTTTTTCACAGAGAAATAACAATTTCATATTTTGTGCAAAGTTAATATGGTTTCCCAGAATTTTAAGGGACTTTGTCTCATGCTTCACAACACACCTTTGTCATGGTATTATCAGCCTAGCACATGATATGTAATGTTTTCTAGCTTAAGGGATGTGATTTGGGGAAACATATGCAAAATAGTCTTCAAAAATCAATTATACAGTAGTATAATACTGGTTTTGCAATATTAATAAAGGTCCTAAGAGACAGCTCAGTTAATTTTGCTCCAAATATAGTAAATTTATCTTCATGTATTATACATTGTTTAAATTTGTGTAATATAAATAATATATAGTAGTAATAATTTATTTATAAGAAATAAACATAATTTCCTTTTCTTTTGTAGTTTTAAGCCATATTGTTATTCATGTACTTCAGTTATGCCAATTAGCTATGCTTGCTAAGTGTAATAAGTAATATGTGCAAAATACAAAAATTGTTTCAAGCAGTATTTAAGATCTGTCAGAGATATTATGAACTACAATAATGTTTTATTTAATCAAAACAATAATGTATTTCTATGTTATTTCAGGCTCAGATTCTGTATTCACCTCTAGTATCTTTACATCCTCAGTTGACGTATACACATGCACACACACACACACACACACATACAGAGTCAAACAAACAAAAAAATCATCTCAATATGATGAAATGGAGGAGTTAGTTAGGAAAGGAATCCAGACTATCTTTGGTAAAGCATTTTGTTTTAAGATGCTGTCTGAGCAATGAATAAAGTGCTAATGTATGGGTGAATTTCCTAAATTTTTTTGTGTCCTGGTTTAAATACCTTAAAAAGGTAACTTTTAAAATAGTATTATACTAATTGTGCTTCTACTTATGGAGGAAAAACAGGGTGTCTAGAATAGTTTGTACATGGTAAGATTTAGTATAAGAAGGCTTGGAATGTTATACGCACATGCATATTTGTTCCACTTTTGCTTTTCTCTAGATTTATTGAAATTCCATGACCATATCTAGAACGTGGACAGGTTATCATCATAAATTCTATGGAGAAAAAAATCATTAGGAATATTTTATGTATAGATTACACTTACAGTAGAAGAGTTGAGGTTATAAACAGGTCTTAGAGCAAGTAGCTGTGAGAGGTAATATGAAAAAAATCCCAGTGAAGCATGCCCTTATCATTACCAGTGAATTTCAGCACTTCAGCCTCACCTACGGTTAGAGTTTTTTGCAATTCCCAAAGGGGAATTTGTGACTTTCAGTCATAACTCCATTTTTCTGATACTCCCAGGTGTATCGTCATCATTTTTTAATATGGCCATAACATTGACCATTCAGGAAAGCAGCAGAAAAGGGAGTTAAACAGAAATAACCATAGCATTAAAAACACATAAAATAATTATCTCCTTAAAAGAGCGAGAATGTTTAGGGATGAATAATACCTGTCTTTATAATAAGCTTCCTAATGAAAAAAGAAAACATGATTAGTTATGCAATAAAAAGTTCATGAAGTATCCACAACTGATCTTGTCATGTTATTCATGGAAGGATCAAAAAAAGCTGCCTACTTGTACATGGCGGTTTTTAAGTGTTATACCAAATCGTTTTATTTCCACCACACCAGATGCTGTTTGGTTTGCTATTATTAGACCTAACACTGTCAACCTTAAATCATTTAAAATCACCAGCTTAACATTCATTTTAGTAACAGAAAAAAAGCAAGCACAGATGTTCAACGCAGGTCCCATTTGCCTACAGCCTCTTTTTACCTATAGCCTCCTTTTGCATGTCTTCCTTAAAAATAGCAAAAATATGGTCAGAACATCAGTTTGCATTGACATCAGCTGTTGCTTAGTTTAACCTCATTAAAGTAATAGTTTAAAAGGTTCTTACTTCTCAGCTTTGCAATGTGACAGCTGGACAACCTGCATTATACTCTGCAAATCTGGACCTGTAAATCTTACACATTTAAATTCCAACAAGATTCCTTTCAGCACTATAAGACAGTTACAGCATAACTCACAAAACTGAAATGCTAATGTATGCCATACATATGCAGAAAACAACTGGGGTAGCTCGCTGCATTCTCATAAGCTATGTTTCACAGATCAGCAAGGGAAAAGGACATTGTTGTTACAGGTAATATGATAAGGCATGGAATAAGAAAAGTATTAGAGGATTAAGTAAAATTTTACCTGCTACTTGAAGCCTGGATGTGACAGCCATCAGTCTTAAAAACCTGACAAAGATTTTGTTAATTATTTATGATGATAGGGATTTAGTGGTAGATATAGCTGATTGACAACTTTTCATCTAAACTTTTTTAATAGCAGAAAAAGTATCTTTTTTTGTTTAAATGGCAGTAATTGTAAGAAATAGAGCAATATTTTTTCTTAGAAAATGTTAGAAATAGAGCACTTAAAAATTTTGAAAGTTTAAAAGACCGCACAATTATTCTCATGGTATTCTGTGTGAGTTACAAGGCAGATTGCGTCTGGAATTACACACATATGAGAGAAGAAAGATTGTGCAACGAGGCTTTGGTGCCATTAAGGTATGCAGAAAGGTTATGCCCATGTCCTGAAGGTTAGGTGATGGAACAGAACATGAGAAATTACTGAACATGAAATGAGAAATTTCTAGACTTAACAAATGACAGAGTGAGAAGCTCACAAAAACAGTTTTCAGTGTAAGAATAGTACCATGAGGGTGAGGAATGGCTGGATTTCAGAGATAGTTAAGGGAAAGTTGGCCAAATATCATGGATAATTGGAGGAGAGCATTTTGGAGTCACACAGGACCCAGGTAACCACATTAGAAATACCATCTGTGTCTGATATTATGTAGGTAACTTTATCAGAAATAGCATATTTGGGTACAGGGGGAGCAAAGCTGGAACCAACAGGAAGAAAGTAATTAGGGGCAGGTTTTTTATCTGTGAGGAGATAAGGACAAAGAAAAGAAGGTGAAAAAGAGGTGAATGGGGAAAGTGCAAGCATGGGAAAATGGAGATAAGTGGGAATAAAAGGGACTGTTTGAGCATAAGCAAGCTGCTGGTCAGTACACTTGCCTGACTGAGCTCTACACCTGGTCACTGCAAACTATCCTACCTCTTTATTAAGGTCTGTTCCTTAAGGGAGTGTGTGTATGCATGCATGTGTGTAATCACCAGCAAACTGTAGACTAGCCAAACAGAAGGAACAAAATGGGTCTGTCCGGTGGCTCATGTGAATGTTGTTTCTGCATATGGGGATGCTCATAAAGGCATTGCTCCCTGTCAGTGTTGATCTGTGTGGCTGGCTGGCCTTGTTGGTCTAGGATGTGTATCTGTATCTTTTTAATTGGTGCTTGGCCTTGTTGCTAATCAGACCTAGCGACCAGCAGCTACAGCAGCCACATCTATGTGATGGAGACTGGATAAACACCCCTGGGTGTGAGCCCACCCAAATCTGCCCCAGGGACCAGTAAGCAGAACTTCCCTGGATCCCAAAGACCCACAGTTATGGCTTCCCTTAGAAGCTTTAATTTTTATTTTTTTTTTTTTTTTAATTATGAAGAAGTCAAGAGTAATATCTTTGAATTCCTTGAAAAAAATCAAGACCAGTATCACCTTAAAAAGGAAATGTCTCTTGTCAGGTGTATGTGAATAGGATTTGTACTCATTTTTCCAGTAGCTACTCCACCTAATCTCACAAGGAGTGTTACTAAGTTTCAAGGACTCAGTCTTCACAAGGTGTGAAGTTCTGTACGTCTCTTTCTTAAGCCATCTTCTGACATGTAAAAGTTGATACACTGATCAACCGATCCTACCACATTATCAGTTGATCAGTTTTAAGGAAATCAGGCTTTCATGTGACAAAGCCTAAGTTACTTCACTTTTCCTGTCAAACAAGGTACAAAATATTGTGTTGGAGTCATATTTATAGGTTTTCTTCTTAATAGCAAAGCAATACCTACCTTGTGCTCTCTATTGGAAAGCTTGTGTATGGGTAGCATATAAAGATCATGGAAGAATCAAATCATTAGCAAAAGACAAGTGAACGCAATTATAAATATCTTCTTTAAACAAAGTATTTGAAAGTTCCTACTGATACGAAAACAGGGAATTCCAGGAAAGAACCGTCATATGGAGAAGTGCTTCTAAAATAGGAGTCAGGCTGAGATAGAGAGGGAGATCAGCAACCCTAAAAAAAAAAAAAAGATTTCTAATGATGTCAGGAATTTTCTAAATTATGGCACAGCTAGAAAGAGATAGACAGATGTAATGTTTTTTTGGGGGGGATGTTTTTAGGGATTTTTTTTTTAAGGTTACATGTACATGTATTTCCATTTACTCTTTTTGCAAAATGGTTTGTACACACCATTCTGCTTATTTAGAACATACTCTACAGCACTAAGCACAAGAACATATATTTTGCAGGTCACTGGATGCTTGAACTTGAGCTGGCATATGACTACTTACATGCATGCACTGCTTTCTTTCAGAATCAATATTTGAAACAACATAATAATAGGAACTGAGGAAAATTAATCTTTGCCATTTTCTTTTAATCTTGTTTCTGTTTTTAAGAGTGGATTAGAATCTCTTCAGTTAGATGAGGCCTTGCTTTTTATTACATGCTTAAAGAGGTTTGGGGGTTTTTATTTATTTCATATGTATCAAAAATACCAGCTAAAATTGGTAGATAGAAGTCAAAATACATATTCTGGAGAATAAATAGTAAGAAAACAGACTTAGTGTGAGCAGTAACTAATGATAAAGCCAAGTCTGTGCTAGGTTTCTTTCATAACACCAAATAACCCACATGTTGCTGGAGAGGCCAAGGTCTAATATCTGGATTTGTTCAGGCAAAGACAATTGCATTTTGGTATTCCACATCCTGGATAAATGCTATGGCATTAAGCACAAACAGGTTGTAGTATGGTGGCTATATTTTATGAGTAAAACCACTCACATATTTAATAATGAGAAATAGTTTGTGTTTATATGTTCCATCTGGAAATAGCATGTCTTTGAACCAAAAAGGAAGGCACTCTGGATCTAAGGAAGAGATCTGTAGGACCCTTAATGGACCCAAGGGTCTGTTAAGGCCCAACCTATTCCCTGTGTCCATTGGTTTATTTGTGTAGGTTGGAAGGCTGGGTCCGTGATTCCTGTACTTTATATATGGAAATTACAGGTGTTCATCAAGGAAGAGATTCTGAAAAGAAGCAAAGTATAAAGATGGATCTTAAACACTGGGCTTTACACTCTTATGTAGAACTAGGGTGTTGATCAACATGTTGAAACTGAAGTGCCTAAAATTCAGCACCTATATATAGATACATAAAAGACTTTTTCTGGAAAGCCTCGAAGAATACCAATAAGCACAGAATGAAAAGGGAAGATAAACACATTAGGAGGAAGTCTCAAAAACTGCCTCTTACTAGCTGTCAATCACAACGATCACAAACTGTGGAACAGAACCCTCTGCAGTAGCAGAATTTTTCAGAGTTCAACATTCTCTAAAAAACCCTAATCCACTCAGACATCTACATTACAGAATATAGTCTACATAAAAGAATTATGAGGATGAAAGAGAAAACTTGTGGGAAGGATGAAATAAAGAGTGTATTTCTCAGGGGTTATGTCTGACATAAGTCTGCTTTTACAAGTTGTTGTTGCCACTCAACAATTTTAACCATAACCAGCCCTGTCACTCTTCTCAGTGTGCTCTTTGGTATCTTTATGTCTCCATTCTGATTACATGTGCCAGTCTCTTTCTCCCTCTCTCTTTGTCATCTTTTTCATGTACGTCAGTGCCCAAAGAAGCTTGAAAAATAGCCATTATCCCCAGTCTGTTCAGGATGGGAGTGTACACAGGAGATGCAGGGGGAGTACTGTGGACTCAGTAAGGCTTCTTCATTTAAGGGACCCAGAGGAGAGGGAACTAGTGGGAAACAGGAAGAGTCTGAGATAGGGAGTCCCTCTTTTGTTTATCTAATATATTAAAAAATTGCCAAAAACTGGTAGCACTGCCAGAGAGTCCCTTAATGGGATGAAGGATTTAGAAACCTTAAAAGTCTGAAGCTGATATTTTATTCATGATAATCAGAAACAGAGTACTGTGTTATTGTATTTATAAAATAAGGATAAATTGAAATGCTCCATTTGTCATGGTGCCTTGAAATGAAATATCCATGCTTGGAAAATACAGACAATGATGCACATGAAAGAAATGTTTTGTGGGGAGATGTAATCTTAGTGCAGCACAAAACAAAAAAGACAAAAAGAATTGCAGAAAGCCTTTGGTCAACTGTGTGGGTGTACAGCGTAAATTGTCTATTTTTTCAGCAATCATTGAGCATTTTAGAGGTAGTCAGTCAAGTAAACTATCTAGAGGCAACTCTAGTGTCTCATAAATCCTAAAGAACCTGAAAAATCCTTATTATTTCTGAGGTGCTTCAGACTCTTGTTTTTTATACAGAAACTGAAACATTTTGTGTCTGTATTTCTGATGTTGCCTGTATCTTTTATGATTTCAAAAGACAGATTTTATTTTACAGTATTTTACTTTTTTTTGTGTGGAAGGCAAAGGCCCAGTGTTAGTGATCTGGCTGAACGTAATTTCTGGTTCTAAAGCAGGCTTCCTGTAGGAGCACATAATGCACTTAGACTAATTGTATCTCAATTTCCTACTGATAAAATGAGCAAACCAATGTGTTTTTTTTTTCCTTCTCTCTTTTGTCTATGCAGATTGGAACTTTTTTTGCAGCATTGTATTTGCATTTACAGTAATGTCACAATGAAACTTCAGTTTCAGTTGCAATTTTCATTTTTATAATAAAAATAGTAAAAACGACAGTTCCTTTATGACCTGACTCTAGTTCCAGAAAATTCAGCTGGTATACAGCTAATTTTTTAAGTAAGAATAGACTTAAACTTCAGTGGGTGTCATTTCAATGTAAAGCTTTCTGTTTGTTTGCCTGACCCTGTTGAAAAGTTTTATTTTTGCAATTACACAACTTTTCAGATAAAATTACTAAACAAGAAATGCCTTTTTCATTTTGGAAGACTTTTTATGATAAACCTCAGGAGAAAACTCATAACTGCAAGTACTGCATTCATCTGAAGGGTAGAAGGAGGACAGACAATTGAAGCTGAAGTCACCAAAATTTTCAGCACAAAGATATGAATTAAATATTACAAGAACAATAAATGTTAGAAGATACTTGTGAGGAAAAAAAAACCTAATTTTGCTTTTTCATTAAATTACAAGTATAAAAACTTCAAAGATTTCATACTGGGTTTTGTAGTTGGCTACATTATCTTAAATTCTGCATTTATTGATTAAAACCTGATTTTTTTCTGTATGCATTATATGCTTCTGCGCTTTTAAGTGTATTTTCTAGAGACTTAGACTTACTGCCCCAAATTTGCAGTCTACTCTAGTTCGTTGTAAACAGGGGACCACATTGCTGAATTACCTTATTTGAAGCTGGGCCAAGTTCATCTAAAAGATTTACAAAACCAATTAAAACTTTTAGCAAACTCTCTTGGTTTTTTTTTTTTCTCCTCTTGTACTTGAGTATATCCCCACATGTAACATATCTGTATAGGCAAGTCAGGCAGTAAGCCATATAGGTCATTTATGTCTGTTTAGACTGTGACTTTTTTACCTTATGTCTACCACTACCAGAGACAGTTTATGCTGGATTAAATTACTCCTTATCATTCTTTGACTGTCTTGCTCTCTTGCATCACTATAATTATGGAATATTCCAACATTTGTTCACTGAAAGGATCAACATTTGGAGATAAATTCTTTTCCTTTCTGTCTGTTTTCTAATACAACTGAAATGTTTACAAATCATGCAGTAATTCTGTTGAGGATATCTCCAAATTGTCCCTGTTTAATCACTTCTGCTCCCATGCCAATATCATCTAAGAGCATTAGGGGCATGCTGAAAACTAAAACGACCTCCCTAGATTGTATCTAGATGATATGTTTCAGTTAAAATTAATTTTCTGTAATGTATTCCAGTTTGTTATACCACCATTTTCTCCATATCAGGTCTCTGACATCCAAATCAGAGACTTCTGCAATGCAGTCTATGTTTTAGCATCCCTTTTTACTTTCCTAGAATTCTGCTCTCATGTCAGCTTTGATCCTTTTCCCAACCTGAGTGGCTTATAATATCTTATCCTGTGAACTACATAACCTCAGCCTCTTCATTTTTCCATATGTTCTTCATTTTTCCATTTTCCACTGCTCGTCTTAGAAGCACTTTTCAAGAACTACTTCAGTGCCATCCTCCCCCAGTTTTCCCCCAGTTTTGTTTCTATATTGTCAAAATATTAGCTTTCTATTAAAATAAATTACAACAAAGGGGTTTCTGAGTCTAATAGCCTAGTAGATATGAATCTGGTACAGCTCCATGTCTTCAGGTCCAACAGATATTCCAGATAGGAGCACTTACACACACTACTCACACATGACCAGCCACACTGATCAATATGGACAGAAACCACACAGCAGTTACACAAATATGAAAGGCATAGATGGCCTAATCCTGTTCTTTCACTACAGCTGATCAGGACTGAAGACCAGGAGTGGATACAAATAGATATCCCAGTAGCTAGTCCAGACCTAGCGTCTCCCCAGACCACCCCATCTCTTCAGTAGCTGTTCTGGACAACTGGACCCTCCAGTAGCCAGTTCTCAGACGCTTGCTCTTTCCAGGATCCAGCCCTCAGATCTTCAGTTTCTCTGGTACCTGGCTGCTAGACCTAATTGCTGGCTACTCCAGCTTGAAGTTTACTAGCATCACATACACACAGAATAGGGGCAACCTGACCAAGGAAAAGAGCTAGGAACAGAGTTTAATAGGAAGATAGGATAGACTGTGGAGATTAGGAGTGGGAGTTGGCCAGACAAGCAACCTGTTTACTCTTGACCAGCCCTTTGTTCCCTTTTTCTTCTGCTTTCCCATGCAGTTTCTTCCTAATCCACCTTTCTCCCGCCTTTCTCTGCCTTTGATCTTTCCCCTAAACAGATCACAATACGTTTCTTACATCCCCACAAACTCCTTAAAAATCCCATAAGTTTTACATGGTCCCAAAATGATCTCCCCCTTGCATCTCATAATGAATGTTATATCCCTGTCGGGATTAACCCCTCCTCAGTCTGCAAGATCCTCCTGGAAGAGCTTCTTTGATTGGCTCAGCTCAGTGGGTTTCACTCCAGGGACAATAAAAAAATTGTTTTCTTTTGAGAATGATTTCAAAATCATGGCTTAGGAGTAACCAATTCAGTGAGCTCCCTTTTCACTGATTAGGTTACCCAGGGTCCTTTGCCTGACACTGTTCCTCTTATCTTTGCTGGGCCATTTTTTTTATAGTGACTAGCCTTTAAATTAATTTCAGTTTAAATAACTGTAAACATAACAAATATATGAAGAAACAAGCAACTAATAAAGCGTACATTCAATGAAAGGACATATACCACAAACTGCTGAAATGATTCATGCATTAATAATCTTTACTTAGAAATAGAACTGCATTGCAGCATGCTGAAGTGACAGCTCTTTAAGGCAGCTAGTGACCTCCTACAATAAAATAATGACTTGATAGGATAGTCTGCACAGGAAGTTGTCATTATCTCCGTTAATTTGTTATTATACATACAGTTTTCAGAACTGTAGGATCTGGGAAACTCAAAACTATACCTGTGGAGTATTACACATAGATTTCAAGTAGAGAATTTAAGTAAAAAAAGAAATAGGTTAAGCCCATATCCAAAAAGTCTGCAGGCTATGTGTGCTGGCAAAAACTATCCACATCTTCCCTTCCAGCTTTCCTGGACCCAAGCCTGGGAGCAAACTAACAGTTGTGGACAATTTGCAGACTGGGCCTCTGAAGGAAAACAGGGAGTTGAATTAAACTGACAGTGCAGAAAAATATAACCTGATGGTCACAAAAGAAGTCCAAGATGAAGCAAATAGAACATACTTCACTTGATAGATCATATAGTGATGTAGTCTTAGGAAAATCACCCATCCCTACTTTCTCTAAGGAGAGACAAGAAAAATGTAGATCTGTTTACCTCTTAACACTGGGATATCTGTGAAGCACTAAAGACATCCTCATAACTTTTCTCACACGTGAAAACAGACCCTACTTGGGTATTATTGTCATAGCTTTTCAGAGCTTTTAGCAACAATTTTAGTTACTAATTATAGAAAAAAATGAAAAACTTTTCAGTAGAATGGATAAAGCAAACTCAGAAAAATAATGTAGATGACACCCTGGTAATATAAACCACATACTCTGTACATTTAGATTTTGTTCTGTAAGTGGATTACCATTTGACTGTTTAATCATTTTTTAAGTAATAAGATGGCTTTTCTAAATAATATATCATAGTTTAGAGCACGTTTCACACTGTGCTGTGGCACATTTCCAGTGAAGCATTATTAACCACATTTTTTGCATAATCCCATTACTTCATGTTATGTGACTGACCAGACTTAGATTTGTCTTTCTTACATCTTCCTGATTTCAAATTCATGTATGTTCTGCAGTCATTACACTCTTTCAGATTCTTTTTTGTATGCTTCCCACTGTGCCACATCAGTTTCACACACCATTACTCAATTAAAAGCTGCCATAAAAAAATTATTATATTTAGCCCTCAGTCACTTAGATGGAGCTTTGGAACCCCTGCATAAATGTCTCTGCATTTCCAGAACAGAATGGATGGTTTCTTCTTTAGCAAAAGATTATTTTTTAAAAAATGAAGAAAACCATTGAAACCCAGTACCGCAGTTAATTATGTGAACCAACGGCATATATTTTAACAAAAGAATGTAGAAAGGTTTGTTGTCTCTAATAAAATGAGTCTGAAGAAGGGCTTCCTGAGACAAAAAAAGCCAGGAAAAGAAACTGTTTTTCTTAAAGAAAGCAGGCACAGAGAAGTCCAAAAGGTATATCAGCAAAAACACTTTATTACAGCAGATTGGTAGTCTAAATACCATACAGCAGCAGTTATCTCTCATTCTCTGCAGTGCTGTCACAGGCGTCAAGGACATGAGAAAAAATGAGGATGAGATTATTTTATCCTTTTTAATCTCCAGTTAAAAGCAAAGAATTCAGATGAAGAACACCTCCTCATGTTACCCACTGTGCCTTTTCACAGTCATAGCTGAGATTTGAATCAACACAAATTAGGAAAACTCTGATTGAAAAACAAAACTATGAAAGCAAACTTTTTTTTTTCATGAGAATAAGTTAATTTTCCATTACCCCAATTCAAGCATAATTACTATATGCCTGTATGAAATATAATTGAGTTTTTAGTGCCATATACTTGCAGGAAACCAATAGTATGAGGCAAGTGGGGTGCCCTGTAAAAAGAAAGTACTATCAAAAAAAGGAAAACTCTTCTAAAAATACAATACAAAATTGTTCTTTCTAGCTTCTTCAGTATAAAGTATGCAATTATGCTTTGCATGTTGTAAAACTGCAAATCAAACTATATCAGCAGGGGAGTGAAAGTTGGAGGCGTAAACATGGCAAGAAAGATAAGATTTCAGCTGCGATTTAAAATGAAATTAAATGGAGAGGTAGAGGTATGCTGTTTCAGATGCCAAGATCAACAGAAGAGAAGGCTTTTGCACCACATTGTGCAGAAAGAGTGAAGGAAGCCAAAACTGGGTAAGTAGGGGACAAAAGGAAGAGAAGTTAAGTATTAGAGAATATTTGTTAGTAAGTAACATAGCGTGTTTTATTACAAATTTTTTTTCTTCGAAAAATCCCATTTTAAAGACTTACAAAATAAAATAATAAAATATTAAAAAAAAAAAGAAGCTGAGAAAATGCCCCAAACATACACACCAGTTTTAAAAAAAAAAACTCTAAAAGATGCGTTTGAATAGTAGCATGATATATCTGTATTTTATTTTTCCCATTGAAAATGCCCAGTGGTCCTCTTCGGGCCATAAAATTATACATCAGCAAAATATGCCAAAGCAAATAGAAATCTCAACATTTCTTGTGAACAGAAATTTATAAACCAGACATCGGATAGATACTCATGTCATATCTATGAACAAACCCACAGGTGCAAAACAGATACTCTGCATAAGGATCCTCTCCCTATACCAGTGTTGGAACCTTGTAGATAATTTCCCAATAGTGTTTTCCTGCCAGAACCATGGCCCAGAACCCCGCCTTCATTTCCAAAATATTTTTTGTTTATGAGGTTATTCCCTTAAACATGGATAACATAGCAGAATGCCAACTTTCAGACTACCTCAGCAGTGCTGTCTCTGCTGTGTCTAGGACCAGCACCGATTTAGCTGTCCATAGCTGGATCAATTACTGCAAGCAAAATTTTAAGTTCCAGAGTGTCATCCTAACTATGACAAAATACGGTAAAATTTTTTTCTCCAGTGCATTTTTTCTCCTAAAGCTATACTATTAGCAGTGTCACATGCTAGCATAAAATGGCATGTGTAGATGGTTTGTACATGAATATCCATGCCAAAATATCAGAAGCCAAGAAGAAGAAAAATGGAAGAGGGGAACACATGTATAGAAATACAAGTCTATGTCATTCCTGTTAATTGATGTCTAGTTATGAGAATTCAATAAAAGACACAAAAACATTTTTTTAATTTGTTATGAGGAAGAGCTTTTACATTTAGTTGGGTTTTTTTTTTGTCCCAATGAGAAAACTGAAAAAAGTGGTGACAGGTTTTAGACTGAAGAACAGCAAGTGCAGCTTGCATTTGTGGGCTGGTATTAGCCAAATTTTGTTAGGAGGTGAGGAGAGAAATAAAACAAACACATCATACTGTTATAAGAATCTTCTTTGATGTACCCAGTTGAATTAATTTTCTACTTCCAATAAGACCAATAACAATACTTCATTTTACCATTGCATCTTGTAGTATTTGCCCAGATTTTGCTCTCAACTTTACTAATAAGCCTTGGTTGGAAGGAACAATGCTTTTAGCCAACACGTGATACTTAACAGCTATTTTTAAGGAAACTGTGAGGGGATATGAATTAGGTGAAAAATTGGCTGCACCGTGAGACTTGGAAGGTGTGAAGAGTGGTTTGAGGTCTGACTGGCAGCTAGCTGTGAATGGCTCTCCTCAGGCGTCAACACTATGGCCACTATGGTTAAACGTTTGCATCAGTGACCTGAAAGATGGGATATAATCCACTGTTATCATTGCCACATGTGGTCAGGTACTGGCAGGGACAGCCTCTGTGAGGAGAGGCCAGGGACTGCCCCATGCAGGACATGGATGGCTCCAGACAGTTCCAGCCAACTCCAACAGACCCACCACAGGACATAGCAGAGGCCATCAGCCAACTCAGAGGCTTTCTCTTGTTTCCTCATGGAATATGCACTTAGTTTTCACATTTCAGATTTTAAAAAAGATTTCACTGTGTGTACATCTAGCTGCAGATGCAAATGTTGAGACCTCCATTACGGGACTGTTTCAGTCAGTATCTCCGCCCCACAGTGCTTATGTGCAGCTCAAAAACAACCACAGGCTAGTTCACGTCTAAATACACTTATTAAGATTTTGTGCGATTGATTTCTCTGGAACCCGACTTTCATTTTTTTCCTCTGTTTATGTCACTGTCCATAGCAACTATAATGCATAGGTCAGTGCTGTTTGTGTTATGGAATGTCTCATACACGTTTCTTATCATCTTGCTGCTTAATAAACAGTGATGCTCTGACATGACGCTTCTGTCAGCCAGTTTTATATTTTGTCCTTCTATATCCCCAGATAATTCTTACATTTACTAAAATCAAACTGAATGTATGCAGTACCATGTATACATGACAAGAGTCATTTACGAGAGATAAATATATGTTATCTGTAGAATAAGTTATAGTCTGCAGCTTGATTACTGTGGGAAGAAGGGTCCCATCCTCACACCTCTCTCACTTGTATTTTATTGCTCTTCTCCATGTAAGAACATCTGAATAATCTTGATCCAGGATTTCTTTCAGTTTGAAAGTATCGGCAGCCAAAATAGAGCCCCTCTCCCATTGTCAGATACACAAAGGATTGTACTTTAAAGCCTTATCCCCAAAGACTGACCTTCCCTGACAGCCCATATGTAAATGGACAGCCAGGTATTCATGGCTAGTAAAAGGCATCTTAGTGAGAAGTTAGGTAGGGCACTACTTTATGCAGAAACTAGTTTATCTTCCTTGTATTAGCAAATAAGCTATACATGGATTTTTCTTCCTGGATTATACATGAATTAATACAGGACCTTATTAGAGAGGGAGCAGGTGAAGCTTTAAGGGCATACAAGACACTACATAAGGGCATACACGACACTAGAAGAGCAGGCAGCCAAAGCATGGCTATTTGTCAGACTGCATTCACATCATGCTCACCTGTAATCTGTTTATCTTGCTGGGGTCTAGCACCAAGTCTTACCTGATAGCATAGGAATAAAAAATGGAAAAACAAAAACCAAAACCACATCAGATATGGGGTTTCATATTTCTCCAGCTAGACTGGTACAGATATCAGAATTATCACATTTCAAGTTAAATAAGGTCTGTCCATAGTTTTTGCATATCCTGTTTTAAAAGGCTTGTTTTTTTTTTTTTTTTTTAATGTGGTTAATATTTGTGTCTTTGAGATCTACTTCTACAAAACAGTTGGAAATATAATAGTTTATCTGTAAGAAAAAAAATGATAAAATAGTTGTCAAATGAAAAATAATTAATACCTAAATGTCACATAGCAGAAATTAAGGTTAAATCTAAAGAATTTGTGAAACACTCCAAGACAGAAAGTATAAATTTACTGTCAATGAAATGGACCTGTAAAAGCCCAAGGCATATTAAAGGGGTACAAATAATGAGGAATTTAAAAAAGTCTCTCAGAAGCTTACAGACAATCCATAGTTCTCCTGTAAGTATGTCCATTATTAGATCTTTCAAAGCTGTTTAACATCTCAGGTCAGTGAGTGATGCTGGCTGTAGTAAATTAAATTTATCAGTGCCCTAGATAAAACAACCATATTTTCTTTCAAATGACTTTTTTTTTTTACGCTCTAACATTGCTGGGTTTCTTGGTTCTGTAATTCTTGCACATAAAATGAAAATGTTCAGCATTTAAACAATGAAACAGTGAACGAAATACTGAACAAACCACTGGTAGAGGGATGCTCTCCCTCTGTCTCATAGTTTTAAAAAGAATTATATTATTAATATAACTGCAAATCTGTGAATCTTAGCACACGAGGGTACATTGAAAACTCCAGCAGACACACACAAATTTTCTCGCATTAATCCGTCTCTTCTCTCCATAAAATAATCTCATAATAATATTGTTTTTGCTCCCCCAGGCCTCTGACCTTCATTGTTCAATGGTGTGTGTGCAGGAGCTTTGATTTTGACCGTGGGAAACCTATGTTATTCTGTGACTGCTGAAGCATCAAGAAGTGACAAGGTCTTTTACACCTTTTGCAGGTGGCTGAAAAAGAAAAGTCTTGTATCTAAAGACTTATTTCAAAAGCTGATGGTCTAACATCTGCCACACAATCCAACAGTATGTATGTGCATCTCAGGGAGTGAGGAAATGTGTAACTATATAAGAGAATTAAGGAACTGAATCAATGTCCAGAAGGTATAGGAGAGATGTTATTAATAATTAACATATTAAATTAAATCTTAGAAATTCTATAAGGAGTGTATCACTTTGTACTAGGAACTGATGGACAGATTAACTGAAATGAAGGAAGTCTCATTTAGGAGGCTTGGCAAATGCCAGATTTATAAAGAAAAGAACTTGAAAATCCACTTGTACAAATACCTGATTTCTAAATAGGACTCACTTGTAGAAAAGGAATTGCGGTATCTTCCTCATACTTTCAGCAGGTATCTTGCACACAACATGTGAGTTGAGACTGGTGGATTTCAAACTTACCAAAAATCTAGTTGTAATAAGGAGGAATGTCCTCTTGGTTGAACATGGGTTTGAATGGACACCAGTTTGGATGGTGGACTAGATTTCTAAGGATTACATAAATAAGATAGCTTACCTTTTTCAAAACTGGAGAAGAGAACTAGGTGTTATACTGGTCAAAGGAAGGCATCATAATACACATATTCACTTTCTGAGTAAGGTGATACCACGTTTTAAATAGTTTAAGTATCTCTGCTTATTTAAAATATGTAAGTCCTAGTTAGTATGGTTGGACCAGTTTCCTCCAACTTCAGTGTATCGTATATTATTTTAAAAAATAAATGAATCTCTCTGACTTTAATACCTCAGTCATAAAATTTAAGTTTGGAAAGGCCCTCAAGTGATCATCTAGTTCAGCTCCCTGAATTAATCAGGATCAAATTTTTATAGACTTTCCTTGACAGAAGTTTTATATTCTTTTGTATCTCATTTCCTTATTTTAAAAAAGCAAAAAAAAAAAGAAAAAGAAGAATAATACCCATTCATCTGACTGTTAATAAGAACATAAGAATGACCAGAATGGGTTAGACTGGAGGTACACCTGGCCCCAAATCCTAATTCAATCAGAACCAATAAACACATGCTTAAGGAAAAAATAAGAATATGGAAAGTACGCGTGATCCAATTCTTTAATATTTTCCCAGAATCCTACTAGTTTTAGCTCAGGAATTTCCTGATTTGGCCAAGGTCACTATGGATTTAGTAACTGACAATGGGTTTCTCCTCCGTGAATTTAGATAATAGCTTGTCTGCAACATCCTTCAGCTACATATTCTTGTTTTACTCAAAAAAAATGTGGGTGTTTTTTTGAACCTCATTTACATCAGTTTCATTTGTTATCCTTTGGTTCTTGTACCTGAAGAAACAGTAAACTATCTCTCCCTATAGAACTTTGCCAAGCCACTCATAATTTGTAAATTTTTAGCATATTTCCCTTGTTTTGCTCTTTACAGCTCATGGATCCCAGCTTATCGATCATTCCTAGTATGGAAGACATTCAGTAACTTTGATCAGCATGTTTTGTAATGTTTGTGAAGCATTCGGTACTGCAGGGATGATCACTATAAAAAAAAGCTGTGAAGAAATAAATAATTCTGTCTTCAGGGCAGGATCTGAATAATCTTAAGTGAATAAGGCTGGGTACAGACTATTAAACAAGATGAAGGCAAAAAAGAGGAAAACTGCTCATTAATGAGAACTCTCTGCCTCTAAACTGAATGAGGCAGGGATTTGGAGGATAGAAAAAGTATATCCTCATGTCATAAACATAAAAAATGTAATATGGCATTCACAAAAAGGGACACAGACAATCTTGATTCTGGTATTTCTATGCTTCTGTGTGTTTGACATTATGAGCTAAATAATAGTCTTTAAATCTTTTTTCACTGTATCTAAAAGACTAAGAGTGTTGTATCTTTGACATAGAGATAAACAGAAAGAAACATAGAAGAGCAGTGATTTTTATCTGATGGTATTACAGAACAACTGCCCTTTATGGCAGTCCTCGAGAGAATGATATATATATCTCACAGATTATGATATTATTTAGAGGATGGCAAGAAGAGAATGGTGTTTCACAGTGACAGACCTTCTTTCATTCCTGTTTCTCACATCATTACTTATATATTTCAGTATAACACTAACAGATAGGAGATCCAGGAGAAAAGGATGAGGATGATGTGACTTTGCTTTTGGCTGGCTTTTGCCAGTAGAGGCAAAGAACTGTCAGATGTATGTGTTAAAAGCTGGTTTAGGGCCTCAAAGGTAGGTATAAAGAGTATGAGAATGACTGCTGGAAGAGGAGCATGTTCTTAGGACCGTTTTAGAGGTGAATAGAAAAATAAAGCAGTAACTGAAGGACAGGAATGTCTGCAATTCTTAAGTTTCATAATACCTGGAAATTTCAGCTAGATTTTCAAACTTCTGTGTCATGATTAAGTTTCTACATTCACATAAAAATGTTCTAGACTTTACAGCTATGTATTGACATTTTGATAATCAAATAGAATACAGTTCGTGTGCACAGATTATATTTTAAAGGCTTCTAGAAGAGATTAATCATAGTGATTCAATGTACCAGCCAATCACTTCTTGAAAAAAAGGGCAAATCGTATACTTCTTCCTTACTGAGAACATTAGATTTTTTTAAAGTATTCCATTAGAGTTTTTCTTAAATAAAAATAGGTTGTGTGCAAATGTAGTTTTGTCTCATTTAATCTGGTGAGGACTGCAATGTTTTGTTTTTTTTTTTCTAATATTTCCTTTCTGTGCATTTTTCACCGTGGCAGTTTTGTTCCTTTGTCACTCTCTCCTTAAGGGAATGATTTTTTTTTCCCAGAGGCTGCAGATCTGAATCCACAATTTGGAGTTATTCTGTAATTAAAATAAACAAGTATCTATTTATTTTTTCTTCAGAAAAGAGGTTGGAGTTTTTTTAAGATAATACTGAATTATTTTGAGCACTTTTATATCATATGAATGATGAGGAATTCCAGAAGGATTTAACAAAACTGAGTGAACAAGAAGTGGCAGATAAGCTTCAGCATAGATAAATGTAAAGTAACATATTAAGGAAAATATAACCTAAGCCATGCTTATACAAAGCTGAATATGTCACTGATATTTACATCACAGGAAAGAGATCCTGAGGGCATTTTTTACATTCCCCTGAAATCATCAATAAAATGTGCAATAACAAGTAAAAGTAAAATACGTTAGACATGATGTATTGCATGCAATGGTCCATTTCTCCATTTCTGCAAACATCACCATTTCTTCCATATGGAGAAAATAAGGCTTTTATTCATCAAATCCCACTGTACTAGAACTTTTGGATCTTGCTACACATAAGGTTGTGGAGGTAGAAAATGTCAGTGGGTTTAAACAATGGATTACACAGATTCATGGACA
Organism: Platalea leucorodia; assembly: GCF_965183815.1. Classification (NCBI taxonomy): domain Eukaryota; kingdom Metazoa; phylum Chordata; class Aves; order Pelecaniformes; family Threskiornithidae; genus Platalea; species Platalea leucorodia. The sequence goes on along the minus strand of NC_138828.1, from coordinate 64,991,575 downwards.
ATATGTCCACAAATGGAGAAAAAGGGGAGTAGGTATCTGCCGTCTGCCGTCTCTAAATCCAGTGACTCCAGATGCTGAGAAATGAACAAGGGGAATGTCCTGCCGGATACTGGCAAGGCTTGGGTGTTCTCCTTCAACAACAAGTATTCATTCCTGAATGCATTTTAATTTTAAATATGTGGGTTCTCAGTGATATTAACAGAGTCTAGGTTTATTAGGGAGAAGAAATCATAGTCTTGGAAGTGATTGTAACAGTTCTATGTGATGACACGCAGTACTGGCAATATCCTACTTGACAAAAAATCTTTATGTAGCATTTTTATCACTAAAAGAGATTATTTTCATTATTTAGAATGCAAATAGCATGATTTTGTTTATCCTTTTTTTGCCGACAGCTGGGTTCTTCTCTTGAGTAGCATCACAAGAGGCATTTCAGAGAATGTTCTGCTTCGTAGGTGCCTAGAAAGTCACAATGATTTATTTAACCATCTTTTGTGTATAAAAGGTGGTTCTGAGTGTGCAAGATGTCAAACATGCAATACTTGAACTGTGTTCTACATTGATCAGACTGGCTGTAGCTCTCTAATTAGCTGTTGGGTTTTTTTCTCCCCTTAGGAAAGTTTCATTGTGAAATGTGACTGAAGAGTTCTGTGTAAGGCAAAATGCTTTGGCATTTATCCTTCTCTTTCTGCTGCCCAATCTGATCAGATTAAATGGAACTCTATGGCTGTTAAGACTGCAAAGAAAATGGGAAGCATAACATCCTGTGTTACCCCCACAGTACGTATAGTTTCAGAAAGATGACCGGTTTAGCTCGAGTTCTTTCATTTTTAAGAGTAAGGTTGTTTAATATTGAGATGATATCCCATAGGCAGAAAGAAATCAGTCTGCAAACTGTTGTTAATGAACATAAACTAAATCATCTGACAGGTTTACCTCCGTTTTGAGGCAATTGACCTTGATTACTGATCATTTTGAAGAGGTGGTGATTCAAAACCTTTAGAGTATGAATCAGTATCAACAATTTTTCCTTAGTGATGATCTGGAAATACACAAAAGACTGTCATTCACAAAGTATCATGGAGAAAGAATTGAAAATGCTTCAAGGGGTCTGTTCTTCTTGAGAAACCTTGTCTCACTTTTCCATTGTTTTTGGTCTGGTCACATTTTAAGAAAACTGTCATTTGTTTATAACTTTTCTAATCTTTTGAGAACCAGTGAAAGTTTTGATTAAACAATTATTTTTTTAAAGCTGATTAAACCACCTCCATAGTTCCATGTACACAGTTTAATCTAAAGTATCAGTATTTGTGGGATAATGTAAAATGTTTAAAGCAGTGAAGTACAATGTAGTCAAAATACAGTCCCAAAACTGTACTCAGATTCAGTTCTACTGTCTGACTCTTTAAGCAAGCACTATTTTCTTCTCTATGTCATCTTACTGTAAAACTTCAATTGTAAAGCTTCTTGTAAAGACAGAACACTCCGTACTTACTACCAACCAAATATTTACCACATAACATGTGTAAATACATCATGTAAATATGTCAATAAATAATAGAAAATACTATTAAAGGACAAAATATATGTATGGATACAATGTCTACTTTATCAACAGTATGGTAAATAATAAAAGAAAGTGATGATTTTTTTTCCTTAAGAGTAATTAGATATCATACATGTAGATATTAATAGCCTTCATCTTTCTGTGTTTCATAAACACAGGAAAGCTACATTCAAAGCCATCCGTGAAAACACCTGGGTCCTCTGTAGACTGAGTATCTGAAAGTAGCCTATGACTGAAGAGGATATTGGGAAGTAAGAGGAAGCTGTAGCATAATTTCAATTTAGCTGTCTTATCTGAAATACTATACAGTCTTGCTTCTAGATTTTCCTAGAAAACCAAGATTTTCCTAGCTCTATTTCCAGCACCTCAATTCACTGGGTGTTTTAAAACAGAAATAATTTTTTGTTCTTTGTCTCTCAGTCTGAAAATCAGTCTGGAATGGCTGTCAGATGTGAAACCAGAAAGGCAAAGTAGAAACAGTAGAAACAGTGCCAATCAAAGACAGATTCTTTTAAAAGTATTTCTTTACCTTTTTCCAAAAACTAGAGATACAGATGTAATTACAATGACATAGATTATTCAAGTTTCATTAAATGCAACTTACAAACTCATTTCTGTCATTCTTTATAAGCTCTTTTTTTGGCTACTCTTCAACAGTGTTCTGTGTTAAATCAATATTTTTCATAGTTTTGGCTTATCCTTACTGAACGTGTGAAAGAAATGCCTTAATGATATTCTTCTACAATGGTTGCTGATTTTTAAGGTATTAATGATCAGTGACGATAAGAGGTGGTATGTTTAAATTGAATATGAACATGTCCACTGTATTGGGTTTTGGTAGTGGGGGGGCTACAGGGGTGGCTTCTGTGAGAAGCTGCTAGAAGCTACCCCTGTGTCCAATAGAGCCAATTCCAGCTGGCTCCAAGACGGACCTGCTGCTGGCCAAGGCTGAGCCCATCAGTGGTGGTGGTAACACCTCTGTGATAGCATATTTAAGACAGGGAAAAAAGTTCTGCGCAATGGCAATTGCAGCTGGAGTAAGAATATGTGAGAGGAACAACTCTGCAGACACCAAGGTCACTAAAGAAGGAAGGGGAGGAGGTGCTCCAGGCGCTGGAGCAGAGATTCCCCTGCAGCCTGTGGTGAAGACCATGGTGAAGCAGGCTGTCCCCCTGCAGCCCATGGAGGTTTAGAGTGGAGTAGATAGCCACACTTAAGCCCATAAAGGACTCCACAACAGAAGAGGTGGATGCCCAAAGGAGGCTGTGACCCTGTGGGAAGCCCTCGCTGGAGCAGGCTCCTGGCAGGACCTGTAAACCCATGGAGACAGAGGAGCCCACGCTGGAGCTGGTTTGCTGGCAGGACTTGTGACCCCGTGCAGGACCCACACTGGAGCAGTCTGTTCCTGAAGGACTGCACCCAATGGAAGGGACCCACGCTGGAGCAGTTCATGAAGAACTGCAGCCCATGGGAAGGACTCACATTGGAGAAGTTCATGGAGGACTGTCTGCTGTGAAGGCACCCCACGCTGGAGCAGGGGAAGAGTGTGAGGAGTCCTCCCCCTGAGGAGGAAGGAGCAGCAGAGACAATATGTGATGAACTGACTGCAACCCCCATTCCCTGTTCCCCTGTGCCACCGGTGGGGAGGAGCAAGAGAACTCTGGAGTGAAGTTAAGCTCGGGAGGAAGGGAGGGATGGGGACAAGGTGTTTTAAGATGTAGTTTTTATACTTCTCATTACCTTACTCTGATTGCATTAGTAATAAATTAAGCTAATTTCCCCAAGTCGAGTCTGTTTAGCCCTTGATGGTAATTGGTGAATGATCTCTCCCTGTCCTTATCTTGACCCACAAGCTTTTCATTATATTTTCTCTCCCCTCTCCAGTGAGAAGGGGGAGTGACAGAGCGGCTTTGGTGGGCACCTGCCATTCAGCCAGGGTCAACCCACCACATCCATTCACCTGAAACAGAGACAAAAAAAGCCCCTAGGACACAGTGTCAAAATTCTTGAGAATATAGTCAGCATTTACTTCAAGTTGAATGTAAAAGGCATGGAGATGTTACCAGAAAATCCTCAAACAAAATATATTGCCTTACATAGTGTTTAACAAGTTAAGTTTTCTTTGAGTCATTTTGACACCACAAATTTATCAACAATTTGTAACACAATGTATAGACAATGAAATTGGGAAATATTGCCCTCAGTGGGACGGTGAAAAAACTTTATCTCTCCATCTACTATCCTGCATTCAACGTGTAGCTATTGCATGTAGTTGCTGAAACTATGGCATGGTCTCCACCAAATTGCTAATGAGGAAAATCCACTCTTAAATGAAAAGACCACATTTTTTTTTAATTACAAAAGGAAAGGAAAAAAGTAATTGAATATCCATACTAAAAGTACTTTTGTTATAGCTCTGATTTAAAATTCTTAAGCATTAATCAAAATGTTTCAAGTTCCTGCTGTTTCTCTTTATTCTGTTTGACAGTCGCTCTTATGCATCTGCTCACAATGGTAAATGCACAAATAACTGAACAGATCAGCAAAATTTTTGAAGTTATCAGGGTCATTGTTTGACAATATAAAATCATTACTTTTATTTGAAAAGTCAAAGACTGCTGTAGTATTCCTGAGGAGACATAGAAATCCTACCTAGGCCTGAAGGAAAGCATCTAGGTGTCTGTGTGAGGGTGAATGCTTGCTTTATCAATTCCAGCTGATATACCCTATTCTTTACATCTTTGCTTTTAGCAGAGGGAGTGGGTCCCAAGGACCCTACAGACAACAGCTCAGTTAGTTAGAATTGTCTGCAGGATTGCCTGTGTATATTGGAAGATCCGTGTCCCTCACAAGCCAATCCCATCAGCCCATAGCAGTTAAAATGATCTCCAGTGTGCCCCCCGTTTCCTACCTAGTTCACAGTCCAGAGACTATACGCATCTGCAGAAACTGTATGGTACTTTGAAATACACTAATACAAATCTTTTGAACATATCTATGGTTTACCTGCTTTAACCCTGTTAAAGAAAAAGTGAACTCTTTTCTCAATATGGAAATAGACTTTTCAAGTATGTAAGAATTATTTCAAATGTGTATTTATTATATAGGTATCCACACAGAGAAAGTGGAAAAAATCCTGCTAAACGTTAAAGGGAAATGAAATAGACACTTTCCTTTGTATCACTGGTTCAAAATCTGGAGATCTAGGAAGTCTCCAAGGCCATAAGTTCTGTTTAGCAGCCCCTTCCACTGTTACAGATTAAGCATTTCACTCTAATGTGTGAGAAAGTTCATTTTAGTGGCTTTTGTAATGTTCTCTGACTCTAATACCAAAGCAAATACTATAAGAAACGAAATGGTATTATACTCTTATATAGCTGTAATCGGAATTTTTAATCCTTTTAAGTGACAGAATGGGAACATACAATATACAAGGTTGTCTTCTCTTGAGAGAGCAGCAATATTTGCAACTGCATAAGAGGTTGGATTTTGATAGCAGCACAATAAAGTGAAATTTTAATTACTGTAACAGATATGGGCAAGAGTTTTTCTGCGGTCATGAATAAAAAAAATCAAACTATAACCCATGGAACTTATGCCTTAGTGTACAACAAAAAAAAAAAAAAAAAAAAAAAAAAGGAAAAAAGAAGCAGACAAAGACGTGTTACTATTTTGTATCTTTTACTTTTCATGTTTTTTGCCACTGGGTACCTGCCTGATATGAAAGTTGAATCAAGTTGCAAATGAAATACTTACAGATTTTACTCTGAGAATATACAGTGACACTTAGCTCATATATACAAATCACATCTGTAAAAGCTCAAATAATGAAAAGGTAACAAGTCTGAGGAACCGAGACAATGAAATTCTTTTTCATTGAATTTGCATTGACAATTGCATTTGCATGTGTCATGTTTAGATTTTGAAGAGGAAACCATATTGCACTTTTTGATATTTCTGTGTCACCTATCCTTTGTTTATCCAAGCAACCTGTGTCAATGAAAGGACTTAAGATGTTATGAATACAAAAGACATCTTAAACAATTTCTAAATGCTTATTTTACACCATTTTTGTGGCAAAACCAGTGATAAGTAATGTTCAAACACCTGAGCTCTGTTTATTGAAACTATTCATGGAAGTCATTTCGGAAATGTCTCAGTGCAAGTATGAAATGTCATGGACAAATGATGAAGGCGGCCTTCACACACAATGTTCCTGCCAGAAGTGCAGACTCTCCTCTTCTGCACATAGGGGAGAGATCTACAAGAGCCATGTAATGTGGCCAAATATTTTGATGTATGTGCTGGTTTTGGCTGGGGTAGAGTTAATTTTCTTCATAGTAGCTAGTATGGGACTATGTTTTGGGTTTGTGCTGGAAACAGTGTTGAAAACACTGGAGTGTTTTAGTTATTGCTGATCAGTGCTTACACAGAGTCAAGGCCTTTTCTGCTTCTCCCACCACCCCACCAGCGAATAGGCTGGGGGTGCACAAGAAGCTGGGAGGGGACACAGCTGTGACAAGTTGACCCCAACTGACCAAAAGGCTATTCCACACCATATGATGTCATGCTCAGTATATAAAGCTGGGGGAAGAAGAAGGAAGGGGGGGACATTTGGAGTGATGGTGTTTGTCTTCCCAAGTAGCCATTACGCGTGATGGAGGCCTGCTTTCCTGGAGATGCCTGAACACCTGCCTGCCGACGGGAAGCAATGAATGAATTCCTTGTTTTGTTTTGCTTGTATGCGCGGCTTTTCTTTACCTATTAAACTGTCTTTATCTCAACCCATGAGTTTTCTCACTTTTACTTTTCCGATTCTCTCCCCCATCCCACTGCGGGGGAGTGAGCGAGCGTCTGCGTGGTGCTTAGTTGCCGGCTGGGGTTAAACCATGACAATGTAGACCACCACTTCCAGTTAAATATAGGTCTAACCATTATTGGCAATTTAGTTAACAGACGTATGTTTAGGACATGAACATTTTCCTTAATCTCCTTACTTTGTATTTTAGCAAAACATTAAGACATTTTAAATATTTAAAAAGTATAACTCAGTGTCTAAACAGGTTGTGAAATTCCATTTTTGTTTTTGAAAAGTTCAGGATTACTGATTTAGTAAGTAGACTTTGCCACAGCTTCCTATATGTCTCATACATTTCTGGAGAGGGAAAATATGTGCCAGTATGAGCAAAATTTTGAAATTTGAATTGCAGTTCTCATCTGTCCTGGTTTCAGCTGGGATAGAGTTAATTTTCTTCTTGGTAGCCGGTATGGGGCTGTGTTTTGGGTTTAGGATGAGAACAATGTCGATGATACACTGATGCTTTGGCTCTTGCTAAGTAGTGCTAAGCTGTCTCTAAATAGGTGCTAAGTGGCGCTCACACTGGTCCAGGACTTTTCAGCTTCCCCTGCTCTGCCGGGGGCACAAGAAGCTGGGAGGGGGCACAGCCAGGACAGCTGACCCAGACTGGCCCAAGGGCTATTCCATACCATATGACGTCATGCTCAGTATATATAAGCTGGGGGAAGAAGAAGGAGGGAGGGGTAATTGGGCATGATGGCGTTTGTCTTCCTGAGTAACCGTTACGTGTGATGGAGCCCTGCTTTCCTGGGGATGGCCGAACACCTGCCTGCCGATGGGAAGTAGTGAATGAATTCCTTGTTCTGTTTTGTTTGCGTGCACGGTTTTTGCTTTGCCTATTTAACTGTTCTAATTTATTTTACTTCAATTATCAAACTGTTCTTATCTCAACCCACGAGTTTTCTCCCTTTTACCCTTCTGATTCTCTCCCCCATCCCACTGGCGGGGAGTGAGCGAGCGGCTGCGTGGTGCTTAGTTGCTGGCTGGGGTTAAACCACGACATCATCTTAGCATTAAGCTCCACACCCAAAAATCTAGTTAGCAAGCTGCTGTGTAGTACTTAGCAGTCACCTTTAATAGTAGTTGAATTGATGGTGTATTCATGTTGTTCTCATGAGTTTTCAGATTAGACTAGACTCTGTCACTATCACTCTGAGTGTCTTTTCCAGATAAGCTTAAAGTGAAATTTCATCCAAAACTGCATTCAAATTTTTTGTATAAGATTCACTGAAAAAATAATGACCATAAACCATTATGTTCACTGGTTTCACATGTTTTCTTATTTAGGTAAAAGGTTTTCGCAAAGTCCTTATAACTGAGCTTTTGTTATTAGAAGTATTCTGTTCTTATTTCTAAGTAAATGATGAGTCTGTTGTGAGAACAAAAATATTTTTAACAATAAAAAATATTTTTTTTAAAATGGTCCATTTAAACTTTTAAAAATATAGTAAAGTATTACTATAGAAGATGAACTACTCTGAAGAAACCTTTATATCTGACTTTCCGAAAGAGGAATTCAAACCACAATTCTAATTAACACCTCCATAAGTCAATCTAAAGCTTTGTTAAGGCTATTTATCAGGAATAATCTGGAGCTAATGTTTCTAAACAGGGTAATGCTTGATGCGCTGCAAAAACTTTACTGACATCTCTTTGGCATAACACATGTATCTTATCACTCAGTAACGGTGTCTTCATTTTTAATTGACGCCTAAAAAAAATTGTGTCAGAACTCTTCATGCCAATAGCAGTTTCTATGTATTTTGGTTTTATATTGAAAAAGCATTTTTCAAACTACATGAAAAACACTTTTTTTGTCCATACAGCTATCAGATTTCATTTCTGCTGATAGAATGATGTGAGTGTTAGTAATAGTAGGAGTTACAGCCATTGCCTAAAACCAGCCCTCAGAAAGCATATGGCACATATTTTCAGATTTGTTTTGGTTATATGCCAGTCTGGATTCTAAATGAGGCACCCCACTTTAATAAAGCTGATTTACATGTGCTCTACAGCAAGCTTTCCCATGCTTCCCACTCTGTGTTCTGCAGGCTTGGCTTTCAATACCTCTGTTCTTCTGGTCCCGAGTTTTTCAAGAACAAAGCCTGCTAATCATGCCAGATTGTCATTAATTATCTAATAAGGACAAATGTCCACCAAAAATTATGATAAAGCCACACAGTGTGCTTGAATTGACAGAATGTTTGAACACTTGCTTTCAAAAGAGGAAAGCAGTTGCATTACTATGTTGTTCCATAGTCTTGCTTTGTTAAATTACTGTGTAAAATATGACAAGTAAATATGAGTAATTTTCAGATGACATTTTTAGAGGTAAAATCTAATGTTATAGTTTTTTATCTGTCTATCAACCAGTAAATTGACCTGATATCTCAGGTATGAAAGAGGCCAGTTTGTTGCTAATATATGACTTTTTTCCTCAACTGTTTGACCTACTTTAAAATTTTAAAGCTCTTTCAACAGATATTTCAAATATTATTCACTAGACAGAAGTTTAATTCCTCTGTTCTCCACAGCTTGTTTGATCAATAAACTGATGCAAATGACTCCTAACAAATTGCAAATAACTCCCAATAAATGATTCTTATAAGCTTTACTCTGCATTTTATCAGAGAGCTTCTTATTTTCCTTTTCATTTATGGTGCTTTCACAATCCATTTCCTTTAAGACTTGGAAGTCAGAGTGTAAGAAATTGACTTTTACTAATTTACTTTTTTTGTCAATTGATTTTGGTGCACTACATTAAATAGTCTGCTTCCAATAACCTATACCCTCCTGACCCTACTACAATATTGATCTTACACACTTCTTCATTCCAGAGAAATCTCACTTAGCTAAAATTTATACTTTCTCACACCAACAGCTGTGTGGCCCAAACCTTGAAAACTATTTAGTCAACTCCCACAGAAATTAGAACAGAAAGATAAAATAATCAACACAAGTGTTAGTAGACATATATTTTTGATAACTTCAGCATCTTTACACTTAAATTGGTTCTCTAAGCTATAAATCTATACAGTTTCTTTGATGGCATCATATTAATACAATTAAAATGACGACACACAGATACCATAATAATAAATAATACAATTACTATGTCATAACTAAGAGACAAATCCAGACATGATATAATGGGACTTCTAAAATTTTAAATTCTACTCCAGTCACTCCAGTTGTGACTGTTTATTTTTCAGCTTTCTAGGCAACAAAACTCATTAAAAGCCCCCTTGAAAAATCTGTGAATGTCTAGCCTTTGTGGGATTATTGGTAGTGTATGAATTTGTGTGATTTCACTAAAAAAAAAAAAAAAGTCTGTGGAGTGATTAAGGAATAAGAAACCTGCCTCTATCATTAATGGCATGTTCTAGATTTTTTTGGCTGTACAGTTAAGCTTTTTCTACTTGAAGGTCTTCTCGTTCCTTTCTGCCTTGTGAGTAGAAATATGGCATTTGGTCAGAATATCGGTACCACGTTGTTGGAACTCTTTCAGAAGATCTCCAGCAATCACTCATATTCTCAGAGCGGACTGGATTGGGAATTGTAGCCTCACATGCAAAAATGTATTGGAGAAACACTTATTACTATTGATACTTAAGTTCAACTCCCAAGAGGTTTTCTCTCTCATTCAACTCAAAAGCTGTCAGAATACTTACACAGCTTCTGTAGCTGGAATTTAATTCTGTGTCAAGACTGTTTTCTTGGCTCTTGCTTCCATTGGCAAGGATGAAAATTGCCCTTTCTGCTAAGCATTCCACTCAGTTTAAAAACCTTTTGTCAAGAATTTTCTTTATATAGAGACTTATTGTTTAAACAAGTGGAATTCCAAAACTTAGTGCATAAAATAACTATTCAACACACAGGCATGTTATTTTATAGAAAACCTTGCAACAAAAGTCTTCATAACACATGAGTGTTTATATTGTAGAAGTACATTTAGAAGACAAATGCAGATTAGTTAAGAATTAACACTAACCACAATGGTCTCCAAGGCAGTTACTAAATCCTTATCCAAGATCTGAAAAACCTTGTGATATCCTAACAAATCTCATCATGATAAAATGTGCAAACTTCTGAGGAAATCGTGAAATCAGGAATTGTGCCTCCAAATCTGGAATCTGTGTGTGCTGTAGTAAGAGAAGAACCGAAAAAAAACTTTCTGAGTTTACAATTGCAATGACAGACTGTAGACAGCTAGAAAGCTATTTATATTCTGATACTAGAGATGTTTAGAATCTTTCTAGAAACTAGAAATAAGAGGAATTTGGGGAGTTTTTTCCTTTTTATGCCAATTAATTAATGTATAGAGAAATATGTAACACAGGAATGGCTGCATGCTAAAGTTTACGGGGGAAAATACCAACTCCAGACAAACTGTGCAAAACAGTGTTCTAGATATTGATACTGTACCACCAATGTTCTGTGTATGTGAAAAGTCACAGCAAATCTACAGAAAAAAGCATTGTTTCAAACTTAATGCTATTCCAAGGCAAACATGATCTACAATAACTTCAGACAGATTTTTGTCAGGCTGCAGGAGAAACTCCCATCGTTTAAGTATCTCTAATCTACATAGCTCTCCTGTCTTATCTTACAAACCATAAAACAGGGTTAGAAGTCAAATGTCTCACAGAAACAGTGCTGAGGAGATAGCTTTTGCATGAAAGAGCCAGCAGAAAAGGTCTCACAAAGCCCACTAGCTACAGCATCTTTATTTGCTTTCATGGTGTGCCTCACCTAAGCTTAGAGTCATCGAATTACAGATACTAACATTCTTGCAAGCTTCTGCTGAAAAAAAAACCCTTATCATAATTGAAGGATATGGCTGAAGCTCATTGAGTCATCTCACTTCTATATAGCATTACTATTAATTGTCTCATAGAGGTAATTATTCTATGTTACACTCTTCAAAGTTTTGTCATACTCTTAATATTTATACCTAAAAGCATACTTTGGGACAATGAATTATCCTCCAGGAACAATATCAAACTATTATGAACCACACAGAAGTATTTAAGCAACAAAAAATCATATACATGAGGAATTAATCAAATACTTAAAACAGATTTGCTGAGTTACAAGCAGATATTGAGACAAAGGAATGAGTTCATGCAGTTCCTTCTGTGTTATTTTAATAATTCTGCTGTTTGAACCTGATATTTTAATAATTTAATTTACATAACATAATATTATACTTAGCATTATAAAAAGTTTATTCAGTGTTCAAAGATTCCAATTATAAAAGGCTTAAATGTAATCTGAAACTTGTATTACCATGATGACTGTAAAAGTATGTGACACTTAGTAAAAGATATTCTGAACCTGCAAAGCATCATCATATACACCTCTCTTCAAAATGTCACTGAAATTGTAGGACCATACCAACTTTGTACAAAGAATCACATTCTTGTTTGTTCTGGGAGAAAAAAATAAGAATATTCAGGTCATTCAGTAGCAATTTAGGGCTTCAGCAGTCTCTGAAATCATCCTTGGGAGTCCTAATGGGAAGGATTTGCCAATTGAAAAGTAGTTATGAATCTGATTGCAACTCTCTGCTTCATCACATAGATCTATTGCAAAAGCAAAATGCCTTGTTCCCTGCTTTTGCTGCTACCCACTAAGCATCAGGACGCAAGGTAAGGATGAACTGTTGCTAAATAGAGCACTGTATTCTGAAGGCATATATTCTATAAACTGCATTAGCAAAATACTGGGTAACAGAACCTTTACGCTGCTGAAGTCAGTGACAAAATTCACTAGGGTAAGAATTTCAAGAGAATAAGGATTTCAACTGTTGTGTTTCCTGAAAAGTAAAGAAATATTTTAATGACTTTTAGTTATGTCACTCTTATGTTAATGTTATGCAGGCTGAAGACAGTCAAAGTAAATTTATTTATTTATTAAACTGTTGGGGGAAAAAAGAAACATCTCACTACGTGATTATTAGAGGGAATGGGGACTGCTTACATAGGAAAAATGAGGGAATTTTGTGGGAGAAAGTTTTCATAAGTATTCACAGGATAGTAGACAATGTGATTCCCAAAATAAGTCTGAATAACTCTGAAGAATTCATGTTGTCTTTTACTATATTTAATAAAGTCTGTGTATACAAATATACATCCTGTTTGAATGCGTGTATGTGTGTATACACGCATATTACATGAAGAATTAATCAGATCCTTAGGGCTAATTTAAAAAGTTATAAGCAGTGTATAAAGTGAGACAGAAGAAGGATTTAATGCAGGTTTTTTTTCTTCTGTGATATTTTAATAATTAAATTAAAAAAAAAAAAATTACAAGAGTATCTATTAATGTGTATGTTTACACATATACAGTTTAAGTTATATAGTAACTAATTTGTATCCAGTTCAGTAAAACTGAGTAACTATCACTATTATGACTCACATTTGTTTTTCACAAGAAGAAAAAGACAAACCTGCTATTAGATACCTTTGAAAACAAGCTACTGAATACTTCTACGTGTATGAAAGTGCATGAAAAGTGTCATTATTTTAAAATTTAATATCTAGGGAGTTTAAGAAGAAATAAATGCTGCGCATGCAAATGATATGCCCTCCAAGTCATGGGGGTTGGGCAGGAGGCCAACTACCTCCTCCCGGAAAAAAAAATAATAAGTTGCAGAAACGACAAGCATCAACTCAGAGATGGAGAAAATCAGTAATGGAAGTGAGGAGGAGGAGATGGAACTGGATCGGTCATGTCTTGAGGAAAAAAACAACAGAAGACTGTGCTGTGTCCCTTGGGACTCCAGAGCACGCAGCCGCAGACCGATCGAAGTGGAAGAGTGATGTTTGCACCTTGTGTGCCTCCTGGCACTGAGAGAATTCAGATCAGATGCAAATGATATAAAGCTACTGCAGTGACGTCATCACAGTCTACAACCTCCTCAAGGGGAGCAGTGGAAGGCGAGGTGCTGATGTCCTCTCTCTGGTGACCAGCGACAGGGCACGAAGAAATGGAATAAAGCTGTGTCAGGGGAAGTTCAGATTGGACATTAGGAAAAGGTTCTTCACTGAGAGGATGGTCGGTCAGTGGAACGGAACAGCCTCCCCAGGGAAGTGATTGTGGCAACAAGTCTGTCAGAGTTCAAGGAGTGTCTGGATGACACGCAGTCATATTGTTTAGTTTTAGGTAGTTCTGCACGGAATAGGGAGTTGGACTTGATGATGCTTATGGGTCCCTTCCAACTCGAGATATTCTATGATTCTATACCATTTAGGGCATGATGCTTATTTACGGTTGATACACAACTATTTCCTGTTGTATGCAGCTTTTTGTTTTTGTTTTCCTAGGAATATTCCATATTATGAGAAAAAAAAAAAAAGTAGTCTTTCTTTAAGTGATATTTTAAATTATTTTTATGTTACTAGAATGGCTAGGCAAAGCTGCTCAGAAGGTTTGAGTGTTTGAGATAATTCCAGTGGAGAGCTATTAATACTACAGAAAAGTAGTTTAAGTAAGTTCCCTGACAGAAATAATATAGTATATTTTAAAACTGATTTTCACAAAGAATCGTATAAAATATGTATGCACAAGTGTAAGTGAGATTTAGATTTGTATGAAATAATTTTAACAACATTCAAACTAGTAAGTATATGCCAATAACAATTGTAAATAGTTTTCTTCCGATGAACTACAATGGAGTTCAATTAAGTAGAGCACAGTTAGAAAAATCTTGAAAGATTTTATTTGAAAGTAAGACCCACATACTTACAAATGGGCTGCATGTGAAAAAAGTTTCATTAGTGTATTCTGCAGCTGAGTCCAAAACCTTGACAAGATTATCCAGTTCCCTTTATGCATGAAGATTGTGTTGTTATCTTTAAAAATTCTTAGTGGTTAAAGGAAACTTACTTTTTTTTACTAGAATAAATTTCAATATTGCAATGATACTCATTATAAAAAACTATATAGGTCCACAGAAAAACCTTATGACTTCTTTCATAAAATTAATTAACAAATTTTCTGTTTCTATTTGAATTAAAGCCAAGATAGAAATCGTACTTTTCAAAAACTTGAGGTGGCAACATATATTTATACAGAACAGTGTTATCCAATTAAAAGAGTGAAAAATAATTTCTGACTTTGTAGTGATGAAGTGATACCAGTATCTATTAATCAGTGCTTAGTCGCAGATACAAAGTGACTGTATATATAGTGTATTTATAGGTGCATTATTAGTAAGCCTAAGATTTTTACATAGCTGGAAAAAATTATTCCACAGGACATCTGTGGCCATAGACTGAATGAAATGAAGTCAGAAACTATATCGGTCTGGAAAAATTTTGTTTTGAGGAAATAGCTTACAGTTTTGAAGCAGGTATTAATAAAATGGATGGGTTAAATCCATCTGACTTGGTATATAGGTTGACACAATCTGGTTGCACAAGTTGCTTTTAAAGATAATAGAGCACTATGGATACAGCTGTGATGCAGTTTAGCATACTGTACTGTATGTATCCAAAACAGGTTAAATGAATCATATCCTAAAAACTTTTATTGATTATAAAAGGTTCCTGATCAGCTAACTGAGATGTTACTTTACTAGATGTTTAAAGTTAGGTGAGGTTAATCCTGCCATGTAGGTCTGTTTTGCTTTAAGTCTTAATCACATTACTTACTTTTTCATTGTATGTATTTCTACAGGAGAAACTTACATTGCAAAGAAAATCATGTCCATTTTCAGAATATCAATAACACTGAAATGTCCTCTGGCCAAGCACTTCTTACTAAAAAAATAAAAATAACCTGATTAGGAAAACCCAGATAATGTATGGAAATTCTGCTTTAACACTTGTCAAAAAATGCCTTTCAGAAGTAGAATATGCTAAAGAATAAGAAATTTACAGCAGGAGAAAGATTTTATGTAAAGTCCCTTACTAAGTATATTCATCAGTTTCTCGTTTATAACTCCAGGGTCTCTACTGCAAGAGCATTTCTAATTCATTCTCATTTGTGGACCCCTTTTTTTTTCTGCTTCCTCAGAATGCAGTGTTATCTAATGTTATTTCATGCTGAGATGAAATACTGACTGTATCAGTAAGGATAACTGCTGAGAAAGAAGAACAAAAGAATTGTATACATCTAATAGTACAACATCTTCACCAGGGATATGCTGAGCTAGTGAATTTGCATCATCTGTCCCTAATGAATTATCTCATGCAGTATTGGTTCCAGCAAATTGTGGTATGTGGAAAGATGCTAAGGCTGTGCAAAAAGTTCTATCAATAAAGTCAACCTGGAAAATTTATTCTTGCTGACAAAAAATAAACAAATAAACCCAAACTTTTTGTCAAGTTAGTTTTTTGTTAGGATTCACCATAAATTTTTGCTTGAGTTTTAAATACTTTCTTGATTTCAGCTGTTGGGGAATCAGTCTTCTGATCTGACCAGCAGTTGTTTAATATTTTATGTTTTCCTGGTTTAGGCCAGGATAGAACTAAGTTACACTGAAGATGCAGATGAGGTTTTTGCCCATCACAGATTATCCCAGAACCCGTTGTCAAGCGCATTCAACCTAGACTTTAACTTCATGACCATGACACTGGTGTGGGAATCTTTCCTATCCAAGCCTTAGAACTTTCTAGAAGTGATAACATTTGAAGTGTGAATGGATGCCCTACATCATAGGGGGAAATTAGCCTACAGAACACACATCTCACGCCTGATTTTCCATCTAGCTCACACAGAAAAAGATGTACTAAAAGAGCCTGTTGCTGCATTGGACCCTTGCAAAAGATGAGACAAAGTGAGGACAAGTTTCCATAAACTTCTGATAATTCACACAGATATCATGAAAATACTGTCAACAGGACACCAGGAAAAGTTTCAACTTTCTATCATATTAAAATATTTTGCCATATTATTTCTGTGTCCTCACTGGACAATGTTAAATGTCTTTCACATACCTTTGGAAACATATAATTTCCATTTAGACACAATGCTCCCTCCCCCATTCTCTCTTAAAAAGGTATTGGTTAGGATGCAAGTGCCTGTTTATCCTTTTGTCTATGTGGGTGCTTGCAATAGTGACCATTATGGCAAGAATTGAACTCCTTTCAAAGAACAAAGCTATATACAATAGTCAACAAAGTCTGATTATTATTGTAGGTTCTAAAAGGCAGTGAATTATTCGTTTATAAAATAATAATAAAATAATGTTAATTTAATGTTAATCTTTTCTCTCAACCATACAAAATGGAAAAATATAAGAGCTTAGTGATTTCATAGTGATTCACCTGAAAGGTGTCTTCTTTCCATATTACTGATTTGTTTATTTTAGCTTAAGAACTGTTGATTATTAGATCATTTACATGGTATTTTTGCCTGCTTGTTTGTTTATTTTCTAATTACTAAATTGTTAACTGAAATCAGAATGGTCTGAACAAAGATGAGTATCAGCTCTTTAATTCTGCATGATTCTCAGAATTGCATTTGATGGATGAAGGAAAAGTTAATTAGGCAAATACAAATATTGAGAGAACAGGTATGGTGATGGTATAGTGTGCAGTTAAAAATTACTCAGTTCAAGGAAACAAAATAATTTATGTATTATTTTCTTTTAGATCTGACAATTTTTTTTCCTCAATATAATATAATTTCCTATATAACATTTGATTTCTTAGAATATTTCCATTTGTGCTTAAATGTGATAGCCTGATATTCAGCATTTTTGGCTAGACTGTGACTCTGGTTTTCACACTGACCTAAAAAATACCACTATAAAAGATTCATTGCTCAAGGGCTAGGACAATTTAGAAAATCATAATTCCTATCCTGCCTTCTTATGCCTAGTAATTTCCTCTTTCCTTGTAGGATCTGCCATCTATAAGACCTCCAATGCTAGCTTAGTTATCCTGGCCAACAAATCCTGATTCTTCTTGCTGGACGAATCTTAAACAGAAACAAGGAATATGCAAACAAGCTAAGCTTAGTTCATTCTACTCATCTGTAACCTCCGGATTGTATATATCTTTAAGCTGGGTTTGTCACAGACCCTACTCTGTATTTAGGTAATTATATAAACCACTCTTATGTCTCCGATCTTAGGTACTATATAAAGAATAAAAACATGCTCTCCCCCATCCCAAAGGAACTTCTTGTCAAAAGATTTAATAGATTTTGAAATAAATACCTAACATAAATGAGAGATTAGGAACCCTTATTCTGAGCTTTATTTAATGTATACACTTTTAAATCAAGGCATTATTTGAATGAAAGCATATATATATGTTACTTACATAAAAAGAAAAAGGAATATAACTACCAACTAAAGCAATGCAAAAAGCTGTTTATCTTTATGCAAATATCAGCTTGTGATTGTATAAATTTATTTTAACTGAATGATACCCACTCATAAACAAACTATATGTGGAGAATCCTACAGTTTCAAAATAAGGTGATTTTGATTTAGGAATACTTACATCTTGAAATTTAGTTATTAAAAATTACTATGAACATTCTCTGATGTAATTCCCTCTGATCTTGAAGTCAGAATATATTTCTACATTAGAATTTTACTCTTCCTATATGTCAAATAATCCAAATAAACAAGGAGAAAACCAACCAAACAAAAGGGAGGCTTAAATTTACAAAATAGTTGTATGTCAAATCCATCAAGTGAAATTAAACATAAAAGTAAAAAATACATCTTGAAACAATAGGATTTAAAAGAATCCAGCCTTAGCCGAGCTGTTAAATAAATATGACTCTTGTAAAACTCTTCCTTTTCACATGACAGGACACTATTAAAGTGAATGATCTCATAGGAGTTTGTATAAGACACCATTCTCATGTATGTCTTATGTTGGATATGGCAGAGTAAATGGCATGGCTTTTGGATAGATTTCTTTAACATTAATTCTGTAATGAGTGATATTATCCTTATCCACTGCACAACATGCAAACACTAACAATACTCAATAACTATAGGGGAAAAGTGAGCTTGGAAGAATATGCCTTATCTTAATTACATCTCAATCCTTTTAGAGATTAATTTCCCCTTTTTTACACTAAGAAAATAGCTTTAGTATCAGTAACTCTGTGCCACTTGTTATTCAAGCCATTTGTAAAAAGAAAAGATAAAATAAAAGAAATAGTAACACATTTTAAACCCTGAAGATTATTCAACCTTTTTTATCTGAGAGGTGCTCTTTAATTCTGGAGATCTTCTATTATCCCTCAGCCAGAAAGGTCACAGGTGAATGGCACAAGACTTGCTCATCCTCCAGGCAATGAACATATTAACTGTCTTTTTCTTCTAGCCTCTACACAGCAGAAAACAGATTACAAAACTATTTTTAAAAGAAATATTTTTCTTGATCTACTTCTTGATTATTTTTGTCATTCAGTGTCATTAATCCTACATTCTATCAGTACCTCCTAGCAGAAATTCACATAGGGCTTGAAAGTCACAGGATATAGGGGTATGATGCATACACTAAAATTAAAATTATGTCTGGAAGCTTTCACCTTCTAGTTACAGAGATTTTTTGAATCAGTTAATCATCTGTGTTTTCCAGATGGGTACGTCAGATAACTCTATCCATTACAGGGTAAACAAAACAACATATTAACTTCTTGTCCCCACCTTAACAAGTGTAAAAAAAAAAAAAAAAAATTAGGGTCATTATTTCAAAGGCTAGTATATCTAGTCTGAATTTGTATAGTCACAATGCTCCCATAATCAAACTCTTATGAAAAGAGAGACTTTTGGAATCATTGAAGATATATTTAAGCAGTTTGATTTCTTATGTGAAGAGTGTTATCCTCATTTTGTTTTGTTTAATAGAGCTTTGGTGGCAAAAAATGAAATTAAACTAAACTATACTCTTCAGAATTAAATAAAAGGAATGTGTTACATTAACAAAAAAAAAAAGGGGGAGGGGAGGGATATGTTACCCTTTGCAGGCTGAACTTCTCATTCTGGAAATACATACTTTTAATTTCTGATATTCACCAATACATATTTATGAATGGAATTCATGGAATAATGTCTCCTCTTTGGCAGAGGAAGTCAAAGTTGGCACACACACCATGCACATATACAATACAGCAGACAGCAAACAGTTCAACATGACTTCACAGGGGAAGACTCTCTTTAAAGGCTTAGATTTTTCCAGCAAGTAGTAAGACTTTCCTCCCATTTCTCCAAGTTTGCCAAATAGGTAAATAAGACATCTTTATTTTAAAGAGGAAACACTAAAGTAAAGAAATGTGAAATAGAAGCTATGTTTTCTATGACCTCAATTTCAAGAAAAGGAAGTGTGGAAATCTGACCCAAAGACAGTACACTGATCATGTCACCAACGTGTACTCTAATCACATTACTAGAACTGTAGTGTTCACAGCAAAACCTAGTGTGCTTTGCAACCTATATACAGCCAAAGCAAGTTGATTTCTTTGGTCTTCTCAGATTCTTCTGTTCAGCTTACAAAACCTCTTCCTTAGATACATCATCTTCATACCACATACTGAATGAAGATACTCATAATCTTTTTCACCACATTGAACCTATAATGTAACCCTATACCATACCATGAGTCAAAATCATCTTGTTAACAGATTGTGTAGCTGACTCTATGGTATTGCGGAGACATTCCCAGAACTGAGTCCTAGTTCATATCACGAAGCACAGGAAAAAATATTTTTTCAGTGTCCATACATTATGCATTCATGTAGAGTTGTCACAGTCATGTATAATACTTGATAGTAATTATAATAAGGCAAATAGTTAAATATATCACTGTTATGTATTGATAGACAGTTGAATTCAACTTGTTACTGTCTAAACGTGCTGCATGCATAAGCTGATCTTATTTTTGTAACTTTAGATATACTATAATAAATATTGCTATAAATACCAGAAATCCTCTCATTACACTTAAATCATAGAATCATAGAATCATTAAGGTTGGAAAAGACCCTTAAGATCATCGAGACCAACTGTTAACCTAGCACTGCCAAGTCCACCACTAAACCATGTCCTCAAGCACCACGTCTACCCATCTTTTAAATACCTCCAGGGATGGAGACTCAACCACTTCCCTGAGCAGCCGGTTCCAGTGCCTGACTATCCTTTCAGTGAAGAAGTTTTTCATAATATCCAACCTAAACCTCCCCTGGCACAACTTGAGACCATTTCCTCTCGTCCTATTGCTTGTTACTTGGGAGAAGAGACCAATCCCCACCTTGCTACAACCTCCTTTCAGGTAGTTGTAGGGAGCGATAAGGTCTCCCCTCAGCCTCCTCTTCTCCAGACTAAACAACCCCAGCTCCCTCAGCCGCTCCTCATAAGACTTGTGCTCTAGACCCTTCAACAGCTTCATTGCCCTTCTTTGGACACACTCCACCACCTCAATGTCCTTCTTGTAGTGAGAGGCCCAAAACTGGACACAGTACTCAAGGTGCAGCCTCACCAGTGCCAAGTACAGGGTCACTATCACCTCCCTGGTCCTGCTGGCCACACTATTCCTGATACAAGCCAGGATGCCATTGGCCTTCTTGGCCACCTGGGCACACTGCTGGCTCATGTTCAGGCAGCTGTCAACCAACACCCCCAGGTCCTTTTCAGCCAGGCAGCTCTCCAGCCAGTCTTCCCCAAGCCTGTAGCGTTGCATGGGGTTGTTGTGACCCAAGTGCAGGACCCGGCACTTGGCCTTGTTGAATCTCATACAGTTGGCCCCGGCCCATCGATCCAGCTTGTCCAGGTCCCTCTGTAGGGCCTTCCTTCCCTCCAGCAGATCGACACTTCCACCCAACTTGGTGTCATCTGCAAACTTAGTGAGGGTGCACTCAATCCCCTCATCCAGATCATCAGTGAAGGTATTGAACAGGACCGGCCCCAACACTGAGCCCTGGGGAACACCACTTGTGACCGGCCGCCAACTGGATTTGACTCCGTTAAGCACCACTCTCTGGGCTCGGCTGTCCAGCCAGTTTTTAACCCAGCGCAGAGTGCACTTATCCAAGCCGTGAGCAGCCAGCTTCTCCAGAAGATAATCTATAATTGTACAGGAAAGGAATTTTTAGTGGTTTTAATTACTTTATGATAAATGTAAAGATATATTGTAAGCACATAAGTTATTTTTAAAATATGAAACTGTCTCAATACTGTATGTAAAATGTTAATAGGAAACAGATTCCATGTATGATTAGAATCAGATATGCTTTCATGCAATGTGTGAGGCAGTTTTTTTCTTTTCATTTTATCATGTCTTGCAGATAGTTTTAGTAACAACCCTTTGGGATAATATGCAATATAGCATTAAAATATAGTTGCCAGTATGCCATGTTGTCAGAAAGAGATAAAAGCTTCCTCTCATATAAATATCTACTCATAGGTCACTGCTTGTGCAATATAGGATTTACATATATACATGCTCTTTGGCTGAGAGGGTTAAATTTTATTCACCAATAAGGAATAGCACATACTTTATTGTGGGTTATAAATGTGTAAGTGTTATTAATTTTTCAGTGAATTTTCTAGGCAATGGTATATTCATAAACTTTTAGAAACTGTGTTTTTGACCATACACAGGATATTTTCTTCTTTAGGTTTATTCAGTGAATATATGAGAGAATTTAGGCCTGAAATTGCCTAAAATTTATAATCTATCTGTCTTAGAAATCTGCTTTCCATGAGATATTGCCTGCTCACAAAACTGATTCCTATCATCTGACTATCATTGGCTTCAATCTTCCAATGGAATAGGCTAATTCATCACTATTATTTTGATGACATTCAGCTCTATCTGTCTTTACCCTACTGATTCTATTGGGGCCAGTATATTTCCTGAGGAGTATTCAGATTCACAAAATGTCTCAAAACTAATATCTCCTGGACGGAGCTTCTGTCGATTGATTGTATTAGTCCAGTACTATTGCTCCTTGTGTGGTATATAGCCACCTCTTAGGTGTTGTTAAACACTGAGCTACAAATACGGATGAGGGCTATGGTGACACCTTATTCAAAGTTCAATGAAATCAAATAACTAGTGTATTTTGGGAAACAACTTCTCCTTAATTTTATCTGCATGATTTCATACCTCTAAGTGAGGTCTAAGCTTGTTTGAATCTAAGCAAAACATATAAATTTCAAATAAACCTAAATAAGGTCATGTTCAAAAAAAAAAGTTTGGCTTTTGAAAATAGTGTCATACAGCTATAGCAGAAGCTTCATATGAAATCTACATTCCCATCTTTCTCCAAATCTGTGCAGAAAATTAATATGAAATTTCACTGAGAATGAGGAGTTTTGGCAACCTGAATTTTCAGCAGAGTTTCTGTTCACTTTCTCCCAATGTATTTTTAAGGTACATTGCTGTTATTGTTGTTGTTGTCATATTAATGCTGTAAATATGAAGCTATGACAGTAATAACTTCTTTGTACACATCTACCTATGGCCTATCTATTTTGAACCTTTTTATGCCTAGGTTAGACAGGCTAAGAACTGACAGAAAGTTGTAACAATTTCAGTAACACTATGCAACTTTTCTTCTGTGCTCATATTTTTCTCCTGTAGTTTTATTTTTATTTGTTCACCTTATCTTGTTTAAAAGTCCTCAACATCAATGTCTATCACCACAGGACCCCAAAACAAAAAACTCCAAAAAAGGAAAGTTTTGCAGAGAGTGGCGTGAGACTTCATTTTACATTTAGACAAAATATTCTTGTCAGCAATTTCTCCTTCCTATGTATATATATCACTATCCATTCTTACTTAAATCTTACCCTCCATTAAAAAAAAGCTAATGTGAACTACAGTTAGTCATAGAGAACTATACCTAACTCAAACCCAAGACAGTATGCACAAAATCAAGACATTTCTAGTTCACATCTCTCACTCCTTTTTCCACAGGTGTAAAACAACATTACTATATTACATAGCATATGTCACACACACTACAGTCTAAACGCTATCTCCCAACACACCAGTTTTAAGCTTCATAGTACTAATTCCTCATTGAGCATTCACCTAAATGATACCTTGTTTGGAAACAAGCTAGGTAATACGAATGAATCTCTAGACTTTTAAATCTCATTCTAATAATTAATAGGCGCTTTCCCAAAACAACTCAAGGAGACTATGCATGTTGAATTACTCTAGAATTGAGTTTAATGTTCAAATATAAAATAATCTACTAGACATATGATGTAGAGTTAATCTGTGTACATACTGTAAATCCAACACTGTAAGTTCACAAATGACATACCTGTATGTTGTGGTTTAACCTGGCAGGCAGCTAAACACCACACAGCCATTTGCTCATTCCCCCCGTCAGTGGGATGGGAGAGAGAATCAGAAAAAAGGTAAACCTTATGGGTTGAGATAAAGACAATTTAATAGGACAGAAAAGGAAGGGAAAATAATAATAACGATAAAAGAATATACAAAACAAGTGATGCACAAAGCAATTGCTCACCACCTGCTGACCAATGCCCAGCCAGTTCCTGAGCAGCGGCCGCACCCCCCTGGCCAACTCCCCTAAGCTTTTTTGTTCAGTATGACATCATATTGTATGGAATATCCCTTTGGCCAGTTTGGGTCAGCTGTCCTGGTTGTGTCCCCTCCCAGCTTCTTGTGCACCCCCAGCCTACTCACTGGTGGGGTGGTGTGAGAAGCAGAAAAGGCCCTCACTGTGTGTAAGCACTGCTCAGCAATAATGAAAACATCTCTATTATCAACACTGTTTTCAGCACAAATCCAAAACATAGCCCCATAGTAGCTACTATGAAGAAAATTAACTCTACCCCAGCCAAAACCAGGACCCCATAATACTGGCCTGAAACAGCTGGCTTATTATTTCTTCAATATTATCATATTTTTCAATGGCAACAGTTGGAATTCCACCTACTATTAGTCTCTGTAGGAAAACAAACAAACAAACAAAAACCCACATTTTTTTTAATTTAGAAAAGTTAAAAAGAATATGTTGACAATTGAATGTATTTTTACTACTCGATATCCATAGTTATTACCCTCTTATTAAATAATACTTTATCTAGAGCCAAATTTATTTATTTTACTATAAAATAATTCCTATTAATGGTAAATTCACAGGAAGAATTTGGACAATGATATCTGGTTTATATAATGAATAAGCAAAATAGGATTTGGTTTAGAGTACTGGTACCTTTTACCTTTTCTATTAAATTTGCCCTTCAGACTTGAAAACAAGAAAAGATGAAGAAGGGATTCATGCCACTGGATTGGGCTATGAATTTCTTATATGAGCTGGCATTGTTTGTATGAGTGAAAGTGTACTGAAAGCAATGAGCCCACTGAAATACATTGACTGTGGAGTTAAAACAGCGTAGTCTGGAGCATACATAGCTTAAGGAAAGAAGTGGGCACTAATAACACTGCAGTTATCTGATTGGAATACATTTCTGCAGCTGAAATTTTTTCAGCTTGAAGCAGAAAAAACAACAGTTAAACACCCATATTTTAGATATGTAAAGCTGGAATAATTGTTTCCATTTAATAAGTAATTTCAGTTAACTTTTACGTTTTACATGCATAAAATTAGTATCCTCTTTACAGTGCTTACTCTGTGAACAGTTTCTTTCAGAAAGGTACTTTGACATAACCTGTTATTTTACATCTTTCAGGAAAATATGCACTTATGGAAAGACTATGAGTAGAAACCTGATGTTTTCTGTTTATCCTAGTTCAGCTGCCAGGCAGGCAACTATGACTAATACTCCCAGCTTGACCTCAGCATTATCTTCTATAATGGAAAGTAGAATCTTTTAAAAAGAAAGGAGAATAGAAATAGGGAAGAGAGATGAGTACATTTGCATATTTGCTGCTCAAGATCTTATTCTAAATTTGGTATTCATAAAGCAGAAGAAAATTACCAACTAAAAAGCAAACAAGTGTGTACAAGGCTCAGGTAATGTGGTATCATCATCTATACTATTGAGCTGCTATGGAGTTTAAGTTTTCTAGAAACCTCCAGCTTTATTTTATTGATAACAAAAGAATTACAATGAAAGCAGGAAAGATTGAAAACTGATGCTATATTCTCAGCATTATATACATTCTACAGACTACTGAGGTACAGGAGAAAAGGGTGAATTCTGCATACTTTTTTGCTATTGTACCATATAATCTTGTCTTTTCTCATCACATCATACATTTGTTTTTATCTCAGCAATCTATGGAAGAATGATTATGTGATACTTATGTTAGCAACCTCATTCCTGTAGCTTGTCTTCTGACAGAAGGGAGAGCAAAACCAAAAAATGTGGTAGAGTTGCTTTTAAGTTAGCTTCTTCTGGAGAAAATATTTCAGGAATAGGGATATTTCTCAAGTTGCTGAGACATTTGAGAAGAATTATTGTTTTAGAAATCCAGGTAAAGAGGACATAGTAGGCTGAACCTCTTACAGAGTTCACATACATGTAAAGAATAAACAATATTAATAACACTACCTTAAAACATTTTTATTTTAGAGACATTTATTTAATATGAAACATACCTGGTGTCTGCAATATGCTTGTCAAAAAATGTGATTTGTGTTGCTTCTTAAAGTTTTTTATGCTAATGATCTATTTTGATATCTCCTTTAAATGCCCTTTTATTTTTTAATTATTCAATAGATTTAATTTATGGGAAGATTTTTTTATTTTTAAATGATTTTTAGAGCTCCCTCAAGCAGTTACCTATGCTTACTGTAGTTACTTGCATCAGTAATTATATATAACTACAGACTAGATCATTCATCAGAAACGTTGCTGAGTATGTAATGTTCGTATTACAAATACAAAGATTTGCTTTTTATCTTATAAAGTAATATTAAGATCAAAGTTCCAGTGACCTCATCACTTCCTCATCTACAATAATGATGAATTAAAATTTAAAATGTAATACCTAACTGCACCTGAAAGCTTATTCTTTCTTTCTATCTTTTATGTGCTTAATATGAAATAAATTAACTAATGTCACCTGTGCACAGTGTGGGTTTATAACTTCAAATCTCTTTCTTTTATTGACCTCAGAAGCCTATGGTTGAAGCCCACAATATGTAAAGCTGTACACATGCAAGTAGTTGAAGTACTAGAATTTAAATCTGTAAAATTCGTTAAAGACTTCAAACTTTTTAGTAGCAGAATATAACAAAATATCTTTGGAAACTTTGTCTACTACATTATTTAACATAATATTTAGAATGATAATTTATTTCTTGAATTCTTCCATGTCACGCGACAATACCAGTAAATTAAAAAGGCAGATTGATATTTTCATATGTACAAAAAGATTAATAAAACATAATGGCCAAGAATTCTATTTCACTCTGTATTCTTAAGGAGCTTGTCAAAAACCTTATATTCTTATTTCTTTGAATTAATCTCATGTAATCATTTTAACTACATTGTTTTTATTCAACCTGCATAGTACTTTAATCCGTTTCTTTAATTAGTTACAATTCTACAATCTTTACAGTCATATTCTTAGATTTTTTTGATATATTGTTAGTGTCGTATAATACAGGGGAATCTTATTTTATGTTATGTTATAATTAAAAAATGATCATCATTCTTTTAACCAGGGACAACATCCTTACAACATTTAAAATAAAGGAATAGTAATGTAAAAATAGGTACAGGTCTTGGAATGTAGATGCTGAATGACATGGAAATTCTCATGTCTTACTCTTCTCATTTATTTAGAGGAAAAAAAGAAAAGGAAAAAAGTGAAACAACTACAATATATTTTAACTAATGGCACAATTAACACCAATGACTAGATAATGAAGATATGCTTCCTTTTAATTGATACTGAAACGATTCTGAGAAACAGTTTTTTTCTAATAAGTGGAAAAAGATAAAGTATAGAGAGATTATAAAACAAGAAAAATAGCCTCCATTCTTCAAAGTAAACCGATCAACCTCATGCTGAATGTGGTTGCTCAACCTGTCAGCTGAATAACTCTGGTTATTTCTTCACTTAAACCCCAGTTACAAAAATAGAAGGAAATTATGCTTTTGTGTTTTGCTTCTCTCTTATCTTAGTATAATTTTAATTATCAGTGCAATTATGA
Source organism: Platalea leucorodia (assembly GCF_965183815.1). Lineage (NCBI taxonomy): Eukaryota > Metazoa > Chordata > Aves > Pelecaniformes > Threskiornithidae > Platalea > Platalea leucorodia. The sequence continues at coordinate 64,964,066 of NC_138828.1, read as the reverse complement.
GAATTAGTAGATAGACTGAAACATTTAAAGTAAATACTAGGGAAAGATTGAGATATTTTTATAAAGATTTTATTTCTCTCTTGCTCCAGAGACTTTCAGTAATGTATAGCATTATCTCTTGTTTTTCTCTCTGACAAGTTTTTGCAAATTAATTTTTTGACATAAAAAGTGCTTCTTGAATGTTACACAGTGAGATTAGATAAATTGTTATATAGCTGCCATAATACAGAAACAAGGAAAAATGTGTTTTCAATTTACTTTATATATAAACTACAGATTTCTCTTTAAATTTCAGAAAATAAAATAGAGATAAAGGTGTAAAGTTAAATTATAATTTATCAGCAATTGATTTATATAACTTTGAAAAAATAAAGATTTTAAGTGGGTTAGGAATCTGACAGGACAGAAGAGGAATTGATCCCCTCAGTTGCAATTAGTCAAGCAAAACCTTAAAACCTTTAAAAATCTGAAGAAAAGATTCACCTCTGGCTCCAGTATGGAATTCCTTGGTATCCCATCATATGATTTCTTGCATTTTCACACAGTTGCTTTATTCTTCTTCCCTAAATTCCTTGCCTTCTTAATCCTAACAAACTGAAAAAGTAAGGAATGAAAGTCAAAGTAGTAGAGATTAACTATGCCTGTTTTGAGGGATGGAAAACTAATGTATCAAGAGAGCCAAGACAAATCCTGAAATGTCCATTTATATCCAGAGAGATTTTTTAGGACTGACATTATTAAATGTACAACTTAACAAATTTTTAGTTATATTTCTCTTCTGAAGTGGTAGCTGAAAATATATATTTGGTTCAATTCCATCTCAGGCTGAACAGAGACTCAGGTTCAGAATCAATTCTAGCTCTAGAAAAAAAGAAAAAAAAAGAAAATCCCTCACCAAAACAGTTCTTGAAGTGATTAATGTTTACATTTCCATTCATTTTGCTTCATTATTCTTGTCCCTGTTGGTTACCTTTGGGCAATGCCACAGTCTGTGCATTTTTTGAAGGTGGCTTAGATGTTGGCTCTTTTGAGCTTAATTCTGAAGCACCTAAATCTCCTTGTGGGTTGGGTGTGGAAACTCAAAACAGTACTTTGAGAACCAGACATGTAAAAGTGAGGATTCACAGTTCCCCTTTCCTAAGCTTTTTTTGGGGTTTATCTTCAAGTTTTCATTAGAAGATACATCTGATCAGATAAAGCAATCATGACACCACAGTTCTGCTCTGTGCATAATAAATACGTGTTCAAACAAGGTCCTTTTGCCTCACTCCCACTGAATTATCATCTTTGAAACATTTTGATTGAACTTAAGAGGACAATAATAAGCTTTACTGTCCTTAAATGAACAAAAGAACCACAGTACTCAAAGCATCTAGTAGAAACACCCACATATTCTTGAGTTTGCTGTATTACAGTCACTTGCAAGCCTTGGTCTTTTACTTTGTTCTTTTCTAAGTAGAAATTCTGTGATCTGAGGGCAAAGGTTCTCTGCTTTCAGATATGACTGGGTAAAACTGGATATTAACTAACTGCATCATATAAGCTTCTTATTGCTGATGAGGAAAAAAAAACATTAGGAAACATACATATACTGCATTATTAAATAATGTCCTGTAATAATGAAATTATTAAATAAGTCATCAAGCTCTAGTTCTGATGGTCTTTTGGACTAGTTATTGAAAAAAAAATTGAACAGGTGACTGGGCAGAGACATTCCTCTTTTCTCTTACTAAATTATTAGGAGTTTGTTTTCATTCAGTATTTTTTCACAAAACCCTTCTTCAGTCATTTCAGTCCTGCTTGATTACTAGAGGTTGTATGTTACCTTGCTGAAGGTTATTTGGGATAAATGCAAGACACAATTATGTTCCTTTATGGCACTCAGAAGCTGAAACTCTAATCTTCATTCCCTACATAACCTCATATACAAAAAAGAAGCTATAAATCAGAAATTGAACTGTATGAGCAGAGAAGTGTGAGGAGCAGGAGCCTGACAGGGCAGAAAGATGAGGAGAGATGATAGAGAGGAGGGCATGAGCATAAGTAAGAACAGCGTGATAGTGCTACAAGCACCTACAAATGGAGGGGAGATCACTTACTTTCTCAATAACAAATGAAAGATATTCATATGCATTATGAACCCCCCACACATATGTGCAAACTACAGATTTTCTCAGGATACTATTGATAATGTAAAGCTGTTTGATAAATGGATGCATCTATTTAGAGGACTGAGAGCATAGGACAAAATTACCAAGGGCAGTGAGGGTTGGCTGCTCCACAGGAGAAAGTAAGCTGGGAGCTGAGCACAGTAGCAAAGCAGGAGGGAGCAATGGTTGCACCAACAAAAGGGAAGCAGGGCAGCAAGCTCAGGTCAGGACCGGATCCAGAAACAGGGATCAGATCAGACACAGTCCAGTGACCACCCAGCAAGGCTGCAGTGAAGAGACAGGTCTGAGGGCAAACCAGTAAGCCAAACCAGTGAGACGCAGTCGGGGCCAGGGAGGCAAACCAGTCATGGTTGTGGCTGCAGTGTAGCACAGGCAGGGGCCAGCAGTACAATCTCAGTTTAAATGCAGCTCCCAAGGAAAGGAAGAGCTGAACCTCACTTCCAGTCCTTTCACAACAGCTCTTGTCAGCAAAGAAGCTGACCTTGACCTCAGCCAGCTGAACTCCATACCTTACCTCCCGGAGTGAGGATGTCCTCAGGGTTCTTGAATCTTTCTAGAGAAGAATTCCCTAGGAAATAGTCTTAGTTTAAATAGTTTAAACAGTAAGGCTCTACAGAGGGATCTAAGGCTCTGCAGAGGGATCTGGACAGGCTGGATCGATGGGCCGAGGCCAATTATATGAGGTTCAACAAGGCCAAGTGCCAGGTCCTGCACTTGGATCACAACAACCACATGCAATGCTACAGGCTTGGGGAAGAGTGGCTGGAGAGCTGCCTGGCTGAAAAGGACCTGGGGGTGTTGGTTGACAGCTGGCTGAATACTAGCCGGCAGTGTGCCCAGGTGGCCAAGAAGGCCAAGAGCATCCTGGTTTGCATTGGAAATAGTGTGGCCAGCAGGACCAGGGAGGTGATATTGCCCCTGTACTCGGCACTGGTGAGGCCGCACCTCAAGTACTGGGTTCAGTTTTGGGCCCCTGACTACAAGAAGGACATTGAGGTGCTGGAGTGTGTCCAAAGAAAGGCAACGAAGCTGTTGAAGGGTCTGGAGCACAAGTCTTCTGAGGAGAGGCTGAGGGAGCTGGGGTTGTTTAGTCTGGAAAAGAGGAGGCTGAGGGGAGACCTTATAGCTCTCTACAACTATCTGAAAGGAGGTTGTAGCAAGGTGGGGATTGGTCTCTTCTCCCAAGTAACAAGCAATAGGACGAGAGGAAATGGTCTCAAGTTGTGCCAGGGGAGGTTTAAATTGGATATTAGGAAAACTTCTTCACTGAAAGGGTAGTCAGGCACTGGAACCAGCTTCCCAGGGAAGTGGTTGAGTCTCCATCCCTGGAGGTATTTAAAAGATGGGTAGACGTGGTGCTTGAGGACATGGTTTAGTGGTGGACTTGACAGTTGTAGGTTAACAATTGGATTTGGTGTTCTTAAAGGTCTTTTCTTATAGCTTTTTCTATAAAGTTTTTAAATACACTGAAAAAAACCAAGCAAACCCAATCCTCAAAATGAGTACAGAAACAGACTCATCAGAAGACAGATTAGTAAACTACTATTACCTACCCTTGTGTCCTGGTTTCAGCTGGGATAGAGTTAATTTTCTTCTTAGTAGCCGGTATGGGGCTGTGTTTTGGGTTTAGGATGAGAATAATGTTGATACACTGATGTTTTGGTTCTTGCTAAGTAGTGCTAAGCTGTTGCTAAATAGTTGGTAAGTGGCGCTCACACTGGTCAAGGACTTTTCAGCTTCCCGTGCCCTGCCGGGTGCACGGGGGGCGGGGGGGCGGGGCGCTGTGAGGAGGAGGCTGACCCAGACTGGGGCACATTAGTCACAACGGCGTTTGTCTTACCAAGTAACCGTTACTCGTGATGGAGCCCTGCTTTCCTGGGGATGGCCAAACACCTGCCTACGAATGGGAAGCAGCGAATTAATTCCTTGTTTTTCTTTGCTTGCGTGTGCAGCTTTTGCTTTACCTGTTTAATTGTTCTATTTTATTTTACTTCAGTTATTAAACTGTTCTTATCTGAACCTACGAGTTTCCTCCCATTTACCCTTCAGATTCTCTCCCCCATCCCACTGGTGGGGGGAGTGAGCAAGCGGCTGTGTGGTGCTTAGTTGCTGGCTGGGGTTAAACCAGGACACCTTGTTAAATGATACATTGTTTTTTAGGCACTGTTTGGGATATGCATTTCTGATATACATTTCCTACGTATAGCAAATATATCATGACTTCAAATACAAGCTCTTTTTTGATTATTGTTTCTCCTGAAATAGACCAAAAATTGGTGGTCATCTTATATACAAAGCCTCAAAATTGAGAATGAGTTAATGTACCACCAGCAAGGGTGGTAACCACCAGTTACCGTTCACTCCCTGTATTTCTATGTGTGCATGTTATGCCTGTAAGTGAATGGGATGGAGGAGAGAAGAAAGCTGTGTGGAATCTAAATGGTGATTTTACATAAGCATAGAGGTTACAGGAGTGTTTCAGTTCCCATTTTCCTTCACCCAATGTATGTGATGATATAAGGTACCTATGCCAGCATCTATGCCAGCATGAGTACTCTGTTGGGATGTCAGCCAATTTCAGTTAGTTGAAATAGGAAGATAGGAGCGACCTGTCATTCTTTCTATACCTCTTTTCACTAACATATGTATCATAACAATCAAGACACTCTGTTGGTCACAAACTCAATTCAATTTACAAGCAGTTAAACATTTAAATAACTTTAAGTAATGTCTTAACACTATAACCACGTGTCTACCTTACTTCACTGTGCTAATGCTTAAAGCATTGTGTTAACACCTTAATTGTAATTGACAAGGCAATTTCCTGGCTGACATTGTGTAAAAGACAGAGAGCACCAGCGATGAACCTTTAACTGCCATGTTAATTCTTCTAATTATAACCGGCAGCATAATCAGCTAGAATGTTGCCCCATAAAAGTGTCTTGTATTATAATTATTGTCCCACCATAGTAAAGGTTTATTTCTTTTTCATTCAGTTTAATCACTAAAACATATTCTTCAAGTTACTCAGACAATACAGGTTTTTGTTATTCACTGTGTCACATTTAAGCCTCTTTTTACCATATTCCAATATTGTGTATATTCCAATATCCCTATTTCCCCATTGTTGTCTTTTTAAAAACTAAAGAGTTTCAGAATCAAGAATAACTAACATAAACATCCAAAGTCAACATTAGCAAAAATACTGTCTGTTTTAGAATTTATGCTAATTATATGTTATCACTGTTTTCATTAATCAGAACAAGACAATGAAATTAATAATTTTACTTATTTTAAATTTAATCTTAAGGTGTAATCTTAAGATGTAAATAAATTGAAACTCTAACTAACTTCAGTAATTAAAACTCCTTATTACTTTGCTTGACTAGTCTATGTGACATAAAGACAGGAAATCTACCCCTTAGGACAGTGATTGCTCTGAATTTAGCTGTTCCCAAAGCATTAAAGTAGCTTTAGATTTAAAGTAGTCTCCATAGCTGCAATGTACCTGCAAAATCCTTGTCTCTTTGCCAGCCTCCTTTCTCTTCTAGAGTTTCATTATCCTTTACAACAAGATGAAGCTCACTGTAAACTCTGCCACCACATCTGCCAATATGTGAAGTAATTTTACCCGTTGTACTTCAACATATTCCAGAACAATGATAAAATATGTCTATATGAATCATACCCTTAAGTTCTTACTCAGTTTTCACTCAACCTTTACTCAGTCAAACTCCTATAGGTTTGTAATCACCCTAGGATTTGGCCAAATGTGCAAACAACATAAGTTGATTTGGTTCTATTCTTCAGATGTTTACTTATCTTGATTAAAAATTGATCTTACAGTACATAGCATGGCTTAGACGTTATAGATCTCCCTCTCACTATGGACAATATTTGAACTTCTATATCAGAAGTGTTTTGAAGAATGAAGGATTTTAACATAAATTCTTTTTGATTGACAGTTTGACAAGAAATATCAGTATTGTGGAAATTTAAGAAAACCATCATATAAACTATCTTTCTGTCAAGATAAACAATGATGATTTTAAAAAGAAGGTCACTTATTATGATTTTTGGAATTAAAACTCATCCAGCAGTGTACCTGATCCACCACGTATGGTGCAAGGAATTTATTGCTGCTTCTCAGTATTGAAAAAGAAAAAGTTCATGCTGTCATTGATTGACCTTTAAAAAGAAAAATGTAGCTGGCTTATGGGTAAAAGCATTTCTTTCCCCCTCACTTTCTCCATTAGGGTTCACTGCATAGTTTCACAACACTTTTTAAAGTCTGCCAGCATAAATCAAATGTTCAGTTGTCACAAGAGCACAATGATCTGATTGTATAAATCCTTGATAAACAGTAATGCTTCATAACCATTAATTTCAGATGAAGCAATCAAGAAGTACATGTGGTAGCCTACTTACCATCTGTATTTTGTCTAAATGATTCCAGGCATGGTTGTGGAAAATTACTCTGGCAGCTAAGGTGCCCATTCTTTCATTTTTCTTTTTTGTTTTTTTCTTTTTTTCTTTTTCCTAATCACAAAATAAATCACCTATTACACTTTTAATAAGTTGTCAGTATATTCTTGATCTTTCACTTGAGAAGGAAGCATGCATACCTAGAAAATAAAGACTGATTACCAGATTACCTGAAAAATGATCAAAGTCATAATTAATCTATCATTTCTAGTAGTGCATGGTTGCTTACTGAAACTTGACACCAACTTTTATTACTTTGTCTTACACTTGGAAGCAGTATCTTTTCTATTTCACTTATGCTTTTCTGAGTCATCCGTGATGCTGTATTTTTATATTGAATTTCAACAAAATAATGCAATGCACTTCATGCATAGCAGTCTCTCTCTTATAGCATTAGAGGAATATAAATCAACTTGTCCTGAAGGCAAGAAGTATCTCTTTTACAGGAACACAGTGTCAATCAGTGGAATTCACTCTTTAGGTAGAAAAATGTGCTGCAGGACAGGTAGAAATGTTAAAATGTCATGATAGTACATCTGCCATCATATTCAATGAGAAACAGAACAAAGATTATCATTAAATAAATTAGAAACATTTCTCTGATTTTGTTTTTTATGAATAGAAAAGTATTTTTGCTTTTTTGCTAAATAGGCAAAGTGTCTGTTTCCATATATTTCTTGGCATGTATTAAGCCCAAAGCTAATTGTACTAGAAGCACTAGTGGAAAATTAATGGATAGATTGTTCTTTTGAAGACGTAAAAAAAAGAGTATTCTATCTAGAAATTTGTATTAATTAAATAGAAAACAATATCAGAACTGAATTTTGCAGAAATTACTTCTGTCTTGAACATAAAAATGTGTATTTGCAAAATAATACACAAATTATAATTGTATTTGACGAGTGATGCACAAACAGGCCACGGCTCACCCAAAGTCAAAACAATTGTAAATAAGTTTTACAAATAAAAAATATAGTTCACAAATTCTAACATAGAAAAACAAGTGTGAGAGAGAAAAGTTTTCTCTAACTACTAATTATATACTTTAGTAAAATTTGTGGGTTGTGAATTGCCTGTAATGCTGAGGGAGATGAGGCAAAATCTGTTCCTATCATTTTAGTTTTTTTTTTTTATTCCTAGGCAAATAAAAACTTTTAAAAGGGCTACTTTTCTATGGCTTTCAAGACTCCTCTTTATCATAATCAAGTGTGAGGTCAGCCAGGGTACCTCTTCTACTTAAAAGATTTTTCTCTGGTTCCTGATGGAAGTTGTGAACTAGGTTTATCAACAAAGGTTGACATCTACAGTTCTACACAACTATTCTATAATTTCCAGACAAACCCTGCTCAAAATTATCTTATTATTGTATGAAGTTATTCATGTGGAATGGCTTCTAATATGTTTCAAGAAATAAACTGTTCAGTATTCAATATTTACTTATGTTTTCTGTTTCTGACAGTTCAAACTTCAAAATATTAATACTTGAAAAACTAAACAAAGATGGTCCTTTTTACATTTGGAATTAATCTTTTTTCATGTTGTAAGAAAAAATTTATTCAGACTTTCAAAGATATTACTATCCAGAATATTTTAAAATACACAATATTTTAAAATACAGATAATTTAAAATACACAAATAATATGTAAGGTTTACATAACTACTTTGAAAAATATATGCAAGCAGAAAATTTATTTCTGTGAATGTAATTATCCTATTATTTGTTTCATTAAATGCTTTGTATTTATTTTTCTAGCTTGCAAATGAAACCTAGAATTACAAAGGTAATCTAATTTGTCCTGCTTCTGAATAATTACCAGTAATAAGGATTAATTGGTTCTTTCTCTGGCCTCACAACCACCTGTTCTGTCACATGTATTCTGCTTGCTATCATAATTTACTGGTAGTTAATAAGGAAATCACTTAAGGATGGACTTTGAAATTTCCATGATTGTTTGTTTAAGCAATACTGTCAAGATTCCAGTAATTCATTTAAACAGTATAAGTAATCTGAAGAAGAACCGCAGTGGAAAAAGAAGATTACTGAATACGTTGATTCAATTTCCTGGCAGTTCGTAATTTGTTTTTGCTGAATATTAAGTTCAAATACATCTACAAATATATAAATTTATGAGGTAAATTGCTAACTGACTTCATGTCTCAGGTATATATCACATATGTGAAGAAAATTTAATTAGATTATCAAAACAATTTTATTTTAAGATTTATAGTAATATACATTATACTGAATCGGTTGTGTTTCAGTTCTTAGGTTATTTGTAGTCAAAATGTTTGGGACAGAATGACTTGGGTGTGATTTTAAGTTAGCCAGTTATGTTTACTTTTCTCATGTTATTTTATTTGCTAGCATTTACAAGTAGAAAACAAATAAGACTGTTTAAGATAATTGGAAGATAATAACACCAAAAATATATTTTTTTAAATCAGAGGGAATTAACAAAGTGCACAACGTTAAAAAAGGCTTGACAGTAGAGATGTACAGCTATAGCTATTTCCATGAAAGACACTGACTTTTCAAATGTTCATCACATTGTGATAAATGTACTTTGGAAGATAATGAATAAGGAAGAAGATGGCCTCACAACACTATTTAAATAAGGCAATTTAGATTTTTCCTTTTTTTAGTGTTTAATGGATTCCTGTATTCCACCTGAACTTTTCCTTAAATGGATATAATAGCACTTACTTCTTTGAAAGGTGGTCCAAACATTTCTAAGAAACTTAGTTTAAAGAATAGCTGTTCTTCCTCTGGATATTTAAATGTTTTGTATGTACACACAGACACAAGCATATTTGTATGTGAAGTTGACTTCACCTGGGAGAATTAATTGTCATCTAGTGGTGAGGGCCTTGTACTGTAGAAAAATAAATGACCATATTAAAAAAAAATCTGTATTCGTAGAGCATGCACACTGCACATTCATTATTCTGCTACAGTTCAGATTTGTTTGAATACCTATACCTGGATACACTTGCTTAGACTTGCAAACACTGTACAAATGATCTTACTGACTTACTTGTGGCAGTAGGTCAAGTATCTAAAGGCTGAAAGCATACAAGAGATGAATTTGACCCTCACACTCAATATTGTTATATATACATACTTTAGAAGTCAAACAGAGAAGTCTTATGGCATCCCAGTGTACAAATTGCTAGTACACCGTTGTACACCAAGTGCCCCCCTTGTTCCTATGCAGTTTATAGATCACTTATTTCATAAGTATGTTTAATCAACTTATTTTTTTATCTCGTGAACTCTGGCTAGTAAAAATAAAAAGCACATACTTGGCAATGGTTCAGGTCCCTGTAAAAAAACATGAAAGTGTCAATATAAATACATCTTGTCAAACAAATAGCTTTACAGATCAGGTCTATGTGTTAATTGCAGAGGATCAGGTGGAATGAATGTTACTTCCACCAATGACTAAAAATATTCCATGAACTCCAATGGGAGGTATTCTGAGTAACTATATGTTTATCTAAGTAAAAATATGAGTTCGGTGTAAAGATTAAGATTCTGATGTGGAACAGCAATTTATTCCAAGAGTAATTACACCAAAATCAGTAGGAGCCAGACATCTGTTTTTCAACACAAGTATATCAGAAACTGGCCTCTGCAATCCATCATCTAGCATTTTTTTTGTTACCCTACTACACTGTCTCAGAGCTGGGTAAGCACTACATACTCTCATCGTATGAGATTTTCACTATGGAACTATATCACTATATCACTACTTGAATATGTATTTTTGAGAGGGGAGTTAGTCTAATTGTTTACACAAATGCAGTAATTACATTTGCTTTCCATCAAATCTTTTCCAGTGTTTGTCAATCATTTTTCAAACCCATTTTGATTCTCCCACTCCAGCTCTGGAACTTCATTTAATTCTTTCTGTCTGCACTTTCCCTGAAACTCTGTCTCTTGTTTTATTGTTTCTTCTGGCTCTGTTGATTTTATTTTGAGAAAATAATATATCAGACTTACTGTGTATGCCTATGCGTTAGGGAAGATGTGAGTTGTGTACTGCCTAGGGCCTGTGCAGCTAGCAATAAATAAATAAATAAAACTCAACAGATAAGTGAGATAAGTGTGAAGGTATTGCAACTTTTAGAAGTTCTTATGTTCCTTGTAAGTCTTTTTTCTCCACCATAGCCAGTAATAAAGCGAAATTGTCTTTCCTTCAAGATGTGTGCACGTATGTGTGAGTTGTCAGTCGCCTTTACATCCTTGGGTTGGAAATGTTGGTTCAGTTACCTGGGCAGACTGCAACATTGGTTGCCAGGGCTCTAAGTGCAACTCCTCCAGACAGCAACAGTTTACTAGCTGTGTTACAGTCACTTCAACCCACAGAAGTCACTGCCGACTGTGTTATTTGTTGTTCTTCTGGTGGAGCTGGCATTTCTGTTGTTATTGGTATATGCTATTTTTAATTTCCTGAAAGAAAAAAAAAAGAATAATTATTATAGTTCAGAAGATTTTTCATGTAAAGTACTGAATACTTAAAGATATTACATTTATTAATTACTAGGTTATTAAATGGATTATAACAAAAAAACAAATTTACAGGATGTCCTAAATTATGTGAAAAAGGAAGTCATGTGAAAACTGATCAAACATCTGTTTTATCCTTTAGCACTAATGCTTATATCCAGCTGCAAAATAATGAAAGTAATAATAGTAATAGTATTAACTTTTCCATGTTTGGAAGCTAAACTAACAAAGTAAAATCACTTCTGTATGGTGGGGCTACTAGATGTAGAACAAAATCTGTTCCAAGAGTATCTTATTCCTTTGAGTACAGAGCAATAAAGTATTGGGAAAATATCTCCTGATATTACTCTAGTGTAACCATTGGTAAAAAATAAGTGATGTTAGGAATTGATGGATTCATCCCTAAATAATTTCATTGTTAACATATTATTCTAGTATTTTTATGGGGTACTTGTGCTGAAATAAGTTATTGCAGTAGCTATTTCATTCTGCCCTTGGTTTGCTTAGGTTAACCTAAAAAGAACCTTATAAGGAAGTCATAATTCATGGTGTAAATTATCTGCTATAATTTATATGACAGCTCTCTTAGATAAACATATGTGAACAATTTAAATAATAAGTAGTATCTACAAAAAAAGTTGCTCTAGCTCTACAATATGCCTGACTTTCTGTCCTTGTGTGAATACTTAGATATAAAAAAAGTTTACTGGAGGACCACATCCTTCAGTTCCAGCTAATTCAGATCTTAGGCTTGGATGTGTCTCAGTCCCAGTGATGCATTAAGTGCCATTGTTTGGGAATATACACAGTTCTCCTTACTAGCTTGTATCCCCAAATAAATTAATTCTTCGAGTTTGACATTAGTATGCCTGAATCTAGTGAGGTTCAGGTACAGTTTTAACCCAGAAAAGAGGCATAGGAGTTAGTCAACAAAACAGTACAACAATACTCAAAATGATTTAATGAAAGGCAAGACCTTGCAACAGCAGGAAAAGATAATGCATATGTAAGTTTTATGCCTATATTGCCGTCTGTGCTGGTACTATAGCTCTATACTGTCTTTGGCAGTTACCTGAGGGATTGCCTTTTGTTCTTACTTACACTCATATGGGATTGACTCTTGTTCACATTCCTGAAGTCTGCTGTTTGGAAAGATTCTGCAAACAACAATTTTTGCCTAAACCATCATCCAACAGGAATAAACAATGGACTTCTCTAACCCAAGCATCTCACTCCAATTGTTCTGTTTCAAATTTAAATTGTGACTACATTGGAAGGCTCTGGGTAAGTGCGCAGAGTTGATACAATTCACCCACTCCTTTTTGCTCTTCGTATGATGAAAACACCTCTCTGCATTCCGTGAGCACTGCTGGTAATTCTGACAATGATCAAACCACAGAGACATTTACCTTATCTGGTAAAGCAGAGATCTGCAAAAAGCTCTGTAGAGCTTGGATTCATCGAACCTTTCTTCATCCTAGACAGTAAGGGAATTGGAGAGGTCCAGACGATGTGGTAGCAGTTACTTATTCCGTTTCTCCCAGGTGCTAGTTGGTCCAGAGTTAGGACTCTTGTCAGCTTTCTCCTCTTAAGATAACTAATTTGGCAGGAGATGAGCACCTGCTGGTGGGATTTTGTCATCCATGTAGGCTCAGACCTTGGCCTACTTGTCATAAATGTTTGTGTTTCAGCCTGATTTTGAAAAAGTTTGCAGAAGATCCCTACATATGAAAATGGGCAATAATGTTACATAAAGAGTAGAATATATTTTTTCTTTTTTTTCCTGTCTCATATGAATTTAATAGATAGCTACAATGTATGTTTAATAATTTATTTAGCAAAAATAGGAAACAGCTTCAGGAGATAATATTACAAAGAGGGTTCAATGCATGTGTTCAGCTTTGCAATAATTACTTTAACTAAAGTAGCAAAAGGCAGTACCTCTGCCTTCATCTAAGTTCTGTAAAAAGATTTTTTAATAAATGAAACCTATGACCTGAGGTCATGATCATGGACAGAGAGGCCAACTGGTCAGAGTGACTGCACATACAGAGGGTAACCATTTGGATAATTTTATTGTTTCTTGTTTGGATCTCATATTTATTTTGTAAAAGACCATGAACCCTGAAACATGGATTGAACTAGTCTTCCTAAACACTGAAATTCCTAAGTGAATTAACATTGGTAGACATCTACTGACCCCCTGAAAACTCAGGAAATTAAGGATTAGTAGGCTTGCATTTGAAGGCCTGTGTGAAGAACTGGTGCCTGCTCTCTTGGGTGAGCGAACAACCTTCAGAAGCTTTATTGTGGCATTGGAGATGATCACCATTGCTCTGTGGAATTTCTAAACTATCACTTGATCTGCAATGATGTTAGGGGAAAGCACGTACCTTTCAGGTCTGTTTATCTCTGAGGTGAGCAATACCATCGTCTAAGCCCTCTGGTCCTCCATGATCTATATCTATGGTATTCCCTCTAGACAGCCTAGTATGACTTTCCCAGCTGTGTGGAGTAGCAGACACCACCAAACAAGGCCATTAATTGGAGATTATATTACTCTCTGATCTTTTAGATACTTCCCAGCCACTGTGACTTCTGCTGAAAATCAAGGAAAATCCCAACAGCTAAGCAATGCAAAAAGCAAAGGATGCTCCTCTGGAAAAGCCCACGTAGAGAACCGGTACCAAATGCGGTTTTGTCGCGACATTGCCGCTGCAGCGCCATCCAGCGTCGCGCTGCGAGTAGACCCTCTTCTCCACAGCTTTGAGAAAAAGCAACCTCGTGCGCCTGCGCAGGGACAAAAGGCGCGAAAAGAGCAGAGGCGGGGGCAGCACATCCGTGGCGAACTGCACGTACACATTTGTGATCTGCGCATGCGTGGGAGCCCCTATATAAGGAGCGCACGTGGCCCTCGGCGGGGGCGGCACCGGCACGCGCGAGACTGCTCCTTCCGTTCCTGTACCCTCAAGGCTCACACCCCCCCCCCCCCGCCCCCGCTTCGGTCCCCGACGGAGCCTGAGGCCACCGAAGACCCTGCGGAAGATCACCGCACTCGAAGTGGTGGTGACAAACTCCTCCTTCTCCTTCTCTTTCTCTCTCTCTCCCCTATTCTTTTCGTCTCCTCCCTTGCCCTCCCTCCTCCCTCCGTTCTCTTCTCCCCTCAAATAAAAGTAAAAGGTTGTACGGCATTTGACCTCATTTGCGTCTTAATCTCGTCCTTGGGATCGTATCGAAACCTCTCCCGACATTGGATCGGGACAGCCCATATATTTCTTTCTTTGTGGGGAATATGGACAAGGAAGAAGTCTGTTTATACGAGCATAATTTCTTCATTTCAATATGTCCTAATGATGCTCATCTTTTGACCAGCAGAAACTGCTTGCTGCATTAGACAACATGTTGCATGCTTAAACCATTTCTCTCTTTCTTTCTCAGATATCTCCCAACCACACAAGCTATGTTGCTGCACCATGCTGGAGGTGTGCTCTGGTGTTAAGTCCTTTTGGATTTTTTTCTGGGAGCTTTCCAGTGTCTGATGATTTGTGTCTGTAAGTATTTGTCTGAGTAGCCAAAGAATACTTATACAAAATGTCAGTCCTGATCTCACAGAGAGAAGGTCCTTTCAAAGGTTTTGTGCAGCTTGACCTAGAACACACAGCTATGACTAACTGTAGCTATGGGCTGGCTCCTGTCTCCCAAGCACATGCCTGTGACTTTATTTAGAAGCAACACGCCTCACTATTTTGTTTGATGTCTGCCTCTGCCACATCGCTTGCTATCTCACCTGCTGCTTCCTAGAAATCTACAAAGCTTATCAGCAAAGCACGCATTTTACATAGGTATTTACCACATCCATGGCTTCCTTTGCTTGTAGGTCCTCAGTCCACCAGATCTAACTTCGGGGCTTTTTGTAGTGACTAAAGTAATATATATGGGCTTTAGACGCAGCATTTAAGGTTAAGGAAGCTTCAGAATATGCCTTCTGGAGGACAAGGTGAGATAAGGAGAGATCTGGCACAGATTTTGTCCTCATTCATTTTACAGGTGAAAACTCACCCTAGTTCCTTGTTTCTTAGTGAGGAAAATATTCAATTTGTGCCTAAGTGAAACCTGGGGATGAATTAATATGGTGAAAAACTGGTACTCGAGGAGAGTGGTGCAAAGCGTGAGTAGTTAACCATCTTCTGAGATATTTTTCCTATATGAATAACTGAGTAGCTGTCCCCTTCTGCTTGACTTTAGAGAAAAGGAACAGGCCCTCCATTCCTTCAATCAAAGGATTCTGTAGAGTCATAACAGAGATTGTCAGCATGACCCCAAAACTGCTGGGCCATAACTGGTTCTGGAGGAACAAGGTAATTCGGACATTTTTCAGAGGCAGCTTAAGACAACTGAGCTCAGCTGATTGGCTGATATTTAAGAGGAAAAAAGCAACAACCCAGACAAGTATTTTCACTATCTGTGAAAGAGTGGTCGCAACAATGGGTGATGATGCTGAAAATTGAATTAACCTGTGTAGATATGTAGAAGTGCAGTACAGAGAACATTGTATGCACATCTTCAAGCTGCCTAACGTGTCTTTATCCTAACTTTGTGAATGACAAGCTGTACAGTCTTCATCATCTCCTAGTTTGTATTTACTGAAGCTGCAAATAAATTGATTGTCATTGATCATGATGGTTTTTCATAGACTTCATTTCAGGTAGGCAGGTGAAGAATATCATTGGATAGCTTTGATCTACAGAAGCTTGGATTTATTAATGTTCTGAGCACACTGAAACCCAAACTCACCCCTTCCCCCCTCCCCCCCCCCCACCACTTTATTTCCCTTATTTCTTCAAATTGTTGGTGATGTGGCTAGAGTCTGGCATATTTGTAGGCAAACATTTATTTATGTCTTGGACTCTGTTTACTATTTTATGGGGGAAATTGCCCAAAGCACTGGATCAATATCTACAATTCCCAGCTTTGAAGAAATAAGTGTAAATAAATATTGAAACTGGAATAAGACCAAACTCAGTTCTAGACTGCCAAAGAAATATCAGAAGGTAATAATCTTCAGTCAATTAAAACTGTAAATCTACTTTACAGGAAGCTACATAAACATGAATGATTAAGACGCCTCTTGCATCTTGCATTCTTACACAATAATACAGTATTAAATTTCAGTAGTACACATTATTAAGTATCAGGTTTTCCCAGTGCATAAAATTCTTTTCCGTAAAATGCAATGAATATAAGAAACCAGAAGTCATTACACAGAGATAAGCAAGACTGTTATACCTAAGAGTGAACCCAGGAGCAAAAAGCAGAAGATCATGATGGTCTTCAGAGCCCTCAGTCTTGATCCTCTTGTAAGACAAAATCACGTCTCCTTAAGCTGAATTGCAGGTCCTTCAAAAGATCTTGTCCAAAAATGGTCATGACATTTTACCAGAAGATTAGTCACAACAGTGTATAAAATATTTAATCAGTGTGGAATTTGAAGACAATGCATTGATAAATCAAGCCATGATAACATCAACTTCAGAAACACACAACCTATTCATTGAACTTTGCTTAAAATAATGAAAAGCTCTCTAAATTTTATTGTTAGAAAGGATAATGAACTGAAGTTCTTTACATCAGAATTAAAGAGAGTATAGCTCCTTATGGTGTAATATAGTCTTTCATGCAAAATAAGACTAATTTTGATTCCTTAACCGCTTTACAATGACTGTAAAAGCCTTATATGACATATGGCCAAGTTTACTCTGTAGCAAGGACTACAGATTTGACTCTGCACTCGGTTTCATTGTAATAAATCAGGAAAAATATCATTCAAGCTATATTAATTTCACTAATCAGCCAGTACTGTGCATTCTGGATCAGCTCAAAAAGAGGTTTCAGTTTTACAAACCATAACAGATTATAAAAGGCATAGTAAGTGAATGGTCAATCTAGCAGCATTACCTCTTACATGAAAAATACTTACAAAGTCAAATATTATTAGAGAGCAAGGCAGGTCCTAAATGTGAATTTTGCCTGTGAGGAACAATGGAGGGATTTTCAGGGAGCTTTACTAATTTACTGCTTCTTAAATATTCAGTACCTTATTGTTGTTAGTAATGTATTGGTGGTGTTAAACTTAACATTTGCTCAATTCTTTCTTCCTCCATTCTTTAGCTTTCTCACTTCTCATTAAATAGTATTTGAATACCTCTCTCTTAGCATTTTCTTTTGCAAATAGCATGACACAATGTAGAACTTTCTTGGCATTCTAATCAATGAGATGCAGGGTATTTTACCAGCACAAAGAAAACCTACTTTAAATTGAGAATTATTGTTAGCCTCTTCATCCTTACTGTTGAACTATGCAGGCCCTTATCACATTAGTACGGCACAGCCTAGAAGAAGGGTAATTGCATCATCAGTCTCTCTTGGTCTCTGCTTCAGCCCTTTTAACATGCTCATCCTTTCCATTACTTCATGATTTCATTTAATATTCTCCTGGGTTAGAATCATACCAGCAGCAGGAACATTCTGAATTAACAGTTGCTGTATGCCCTACTGTAGAATTTCTTTCCTGTGGATTAAAGGACAATTGACATTTTTTTTTTAATAAACACTGTCCTTTTGAACTTTTATGTCCAAATAGATGGATATTGAATTTTTATTTTTGAGTTGAATTTGAAATATAAACAGGTAACATAATCCTGTCTTTAATAAAGTTACAAAGCATGACTGTCTATATAATATAGCCCTTTAAGTACCTAGTGCACTTGCTTTCCCTTCAGAAAGTTAAAGCAATTTAAAGGCCTCAACATTGTGGCAGTTGCATGCATGCATGTTGTATCTTTGTTATTTTCTTCTATTACAGTTTTTTGAGTGGACAGATAATGCAGTTGTTGAAAATGAGAAATGATGATTCTTGCTTCCAAATTTACATTGGCAACAGATGGAACCCCTGCTTTTCATAATTTTAAGGAGCACAGTACATGTAAATGTAGGAAAGCTTATTAATTGAGGCAAATCTTCCCTTTTTAATTATATCAAGTCTATTTTCAGGTGTCTATGCCTGTTATAATAATAATAAAAAAATAGATACATAAATAAAAAAAGATAAAATTCATTAAAAAAAGACATATGAGAGCTGACAGAGATCACAAGTTATCTGCCATTTTTATCTCAAATGTCTCTTGCTCCCTAATGGTGTATATGTGTCTCTGTCTAGACAGACATAGATATTATATAAAATACAAAAGTTCTGTGTCTGTAGGTACAAAGACTTACACAGGCATAGTCCCCTTGATAATTACAGGCAAGAAAATGAACATCCAGATCTTAATGATAAAAATAATACTTTAATTCAAGTCCTCTCAAAGGTCAAGATTCCATCACTAGTATTCATAAAAAGCGTTTGAATAGTCTTATTTCAATAATGGGACTACTTACAGAGCTGAATACTGTCTTCAAGAGGGGAAGAAAAAAAAACTAACTAAAAGACCTTTAAAAATGTTTGCTGTTGGGATAGTCCAGTTCTCTAATTTCATTACATTTGTCTGAACTTGGTACTCAGACAAGATGAAACTGATGCCTAAAAAGCCCAAACAATGCCTTAGGAACCAGTTCAGGTTCCTACTTTGCTTGGAATGCTATATATTTCTTTCACTACTCTGATGTTGTCGTTCTATGTTATAACTTGTAGTTGCAGCATTATTTCTTCAGAGAGTGATGCAGGGAGCAGGATGGAGGTAGAAGCCAGACACTGCCTGCTGCATGAATCTTAAGGGAACATGTTACTTCAGGGAGGAATCCCTGAAGACGTAATGCTTCTGTAGCCAGGCTGACTTTTTTCTTTAGCTTCACAATTTGTCTTTTGGGAGAAAGAGGGAGTCTGTAGCAGGAGGTAGTAGGACAATACCCTAAGGAGTCATGTCACTAAGGAGAAAGCCAAGGAAAGCATAAATAAGTTGTGAGTTGAGACTACTGACAACTAATACCAATGGTTTTCAGATCCATTTACTGACAAGCTGAATTTCTTTAAAGAGGAATGTGCATTGCAGCAAAGTTGTATAGAAAAAAACTTGAGATTCATATTCACAAAATAGTAATTTTTGTTTTCAGAGATGACTATAAAATAAGCAATTTAATATGACTGGAACTACTTTATGTTCACACAAACACAACTAAGAATACAACAGATTCAGAATTTTTAAAGTGCATTTTCATTCTTTTCCTCAGCCATGTCTTTCACTTTACTCTGTTTTACTTGGAGATAGTACTTTTAACCTTTTTCCTTATTAACTGTAATTTTAAAATAGCTTAAAGATTACACAGAATAATCTCTCCCAAAACCTAAATTTATATGATATATTGAACATATAAATTTGATGATTGAACCTGAACATTTTAGTTTAATGCTAAATCAAACCAACTTAGATTTCACAAAACTCCCTTCCAGCTATTTTATCAAGAAACATAGTAAAGCAATCAATTTTGTATCAAAGTACCAAGAAGGTAAATAATGCAAGAAACTGTATTAACTATAAGCTCGTATGATCGTTTCAGATTTTATGATCACTTTAAACTACATAAAGTATTTAGATGTGAGCTAACAATCTGTGCTTGCAGCCCAGAAAGCTAATAGTATCCTGGGCTGCATAAAAACAAGAGTAGCCAGCAGGTCGAGGGAGCTGATTCTGCCCCTCTACTTCGTTATCATGAGTCCCCACCTGGAGTACTGCATCCAGCTCTGGAGCCCTCAGTATAAGACAGACATGCATCTGTTGGAGCGGGCCCAAGAGGAGGGCCACGAAAATGATCAGAGGGATGGAACACCTCTGCTATGAAGAAAGGCTGAGAGAGTTCAGCCTGGAGAAAAGAAGGCTCCAGGGAGACCTCATTGCTTAGAAGAAAGATGGAGAAAGACTTTTTACCAGAGCCTATAGTGATAGGACAAAGGGTAAGGGGTTTAAACCAAAAGAGGGTAGATTTACATTGTATATAAGAAATTCTTTACAATAAGGGTGGTGAGACGCTGGAACAAGTTGCTCAGAGAAGTGGAGGATGCACCATCATTGGAAGTGTTCAAAGTCAGGTTGGATGGGGAGCAATCTGATCTAGTGAAAGGTATCCCTGCTTGTGGCGGGGGGGTGGAACTAGGTGATCTTTAAAGGTCCCTTCTAATCCAAACCGTTCTATGACTCAATGATTACAGAATTATTATCTTTGAATTCCACATCTGAGATTGTAAAATTTGACCTAAATAAAAAAATAGATCTTTCACTGTATTGCTTTGTCATTTTGTGGGAAGAGAAGAAATTGTTGGGGGAATTAAAAAAAAAAAGAAAGAAAAAAAAAAAAGACTGATGAATACAACGACTTTGATTCTGTAATGACTTAAGCTCCAAATGTCCAAATGAAGACAGAAAATTCTAGCTTTTGGATAAACTGCAAGACAGAAAAGATCACACAGTATACAAACAAGGAGTACCACTGGATCAGTCAGAACTCTTTTATCTTGTTTTTTTAATTTGTTGCTTGGCAGTACCCTAAAAAATTCAGGAAGGTATAGTGATCTCTTGGCATAAACACTCAGGCTGCTAAATTCCTTGTCCCAAGGAACAGCAGAAACATCAGAAATAAATACCATAACTGAGGCAATATTAAAAACCCAAGGAATTGCTAATGCTGTCCATTTTAAGTTTTCACTTATGTTTTGTTCCCCTCCATTCTGACCATTATACATCTGAAGTATAACTTAAATTACTGTCAATTCATCTCACATGCCAAGGGAGTAATAAGAAACTCATTTTCTACATACAGAAAAATAAATCCAATAAACCACCTAAACAGCAGAAGTAAGTTTTATTTTTATTACACCTTTCCGAAGCAGAATTGCACTGAATAAATCATACTGCAGGTGTGAAATCCATTGCTTTCTGCCTATATTTTTGTGTACTCTCTAATTCCCTTAAGTTATTAATAATAATTTCTAACCAATAACCTGTCTGTAGTTATAGGAAACCAAAAATGTAATGCCATTTCATTCTTTTCCCCTTGAATAAACATCTGCCTACACTATATTAGGAACTGTTGTTTTTATCACAGGATGGATATTCCAGTAGTGTACTTAAAAAACACTCAATTTAATAAACATCAAAAAATGACAGGTTTTTGACAAGTCTAAAATAAAATATTTGACAGCAATATTGCAATTCTCAGTGACATGGCCAAAAGTTAAAAAAGATTCTGAATGTTGTTGGCTTTGAATTTACTAATATAATCAGTGATATTAATCTAAATTATAGTTATTTTGAAAAGTGTAGTTTCTCAGAGGCTGTAACAAACACCTGCCACACTTGTACAAGGTATAGAATCCTATTTATCATTTCTTATGCAAGAAAATCTTACTTTAGGTAAATAGTGGAAAATCTAAGGGAATATTAAAAAACCCACTGTGAATGTAAATGTTTTATCACCAATCTGTTGGTTTGCCAAGGGCACAGGACTGCCAGCAGAAGTCTGTACCTTGAAACAAACTGCTTGTATGCAGACATTCAAATATCAGAAAAATAGCTTTAAAATCTGAGGATCGGATCTCTTCAGTCAAGTAATAAATACATGTCAGGACTTGAGGTGCAGATAAGCAGATCTAGGTGAAACATTTAGCTGAAATTGCCGTGTGAGTGGGGATTAAAAAAAAAAAAAAAACAAAAAACAAAACCCAAACAAGAAGCATTTTGCTCAGCAGAAAGTATGTCTAAGAAAAGAACCAAATTTCAAGGCATTACACCCAAGCTAACAGTTCAGATAGAAAAGTCATAATGCTATCATTGGAACTAGCAAAACACACATTTTACAAGTACATAGTTAAGTGTATCCTGTACAGGGAAATCAGTGTCAATCACGGTGGAATAGAATCATAGAATCATCATGGTTGGAAAAAAACCCTAAGATCATCGAGTCCAGTCGTTAACCTAGCACTGCCAAGTCCACCACTAAACCATGTCCTCAAGCACCACATCTACCCGTCTTTTAAATACCTTCAGGGATGGAGACTCAACCACTTCCCTGGGCAGCCTGTGCCAGTGCCTGACTACCCTTTCGGTGAAGAAGTTTTTCCTAATATCCAACCTAAACCTCCCCTGGTGCAGCTTGAGGCTGTTTCCTCTTGTACTATTGCTTGTAACTAGGGAGAAGAGACTGACCCCCACCTCGCTACAACCTCCTTTCAGGTAGTTGTAGGGAGCGATAAGGTCTCCCCTCAGCCTCCTCTTTTCCAGACTAAACAAGCCCAGTTCCCTCAGCCTCTCCTCGTAAGACTTGTGCTCTAGACTCTTCAACAGCTTCATTGCCCTTCTTTGGACACACTCCAGCACCTCAATGTCCTTCTTGTAGTGAGAGGCCCAAAACTGAACACAGTACTCAAGGTGCAGCCTCACCAGTGCCAAGTACAGGGTCACTATCACCTCCCTGGTCCTGCTGGCCACACTATTCCTGATACAAGCCAGGATGCCATTGGCCTTCTTGGCCACCTGGGCACACTGCTGGCTCATGTTCAGGCAGCTGTCAACCAACACCCCCAGGTCCTTTTCAGCCAGGCAGCTCTCCAGCCACTCTTCCCCAAGCCTGTAGCGTTGCATGGGGTTGTTGTGACCCAAGTGCAGGACCCGGCACTTAGCCTTGTTGAATCTCATACAGTTGGCCCCAGCCCATCGATCCAGCCTGTCCAGATCCCTCTCTAGGGCTTTCCTACCCTCCAGCAGATCGACACTTCCACCCAACTTGGTGTCATCTGCAAACTTAGTGAGGGTGCACTCAATCCTCTCGTCCAGATCATCAGTGAAGGTATTGAACAGGACCGGCCCCAACACTGAGCCCTGGGGAACACCGCTCGTAGCAACATATCCAACATCAGGTACTGAATAGCAACAACACAGCCAATACCAGGTACTGAAATGTGTCATTGGGACTCTGAGTTAAGATGAGGATACTGTAACAAAGGTACTTTCCTTGCTGTCCTATATATGTGCTTTCAGATTTACTTTTACTCTTTCCTTTTAAAGACTTCAGGCTATGTCATACTAGTTATGAAAGGGCACCTACGAAACACAGGAAGGACACAAAAGCAGGTGTCGATCACTTTCTGATGCCCATGCAGATGGGAAGAACTGTTCTGACGTACTGCTAAGCACTGCATTATGACTGTGTGACATATCCTCCAGCCTCTGTCTCTGCATAACCAGATTTGAGAAATCCATGAAGTAGACAATACAACTACATTCTTACTATTTTGAAATTTATATTTCAGATAGTCAGATATTTTGAAATTTCTATTACATATTTCCAGGTTCAGAAATTCTCATTTAGTACTGTGCTTGATCTTGAGGCTATGGTGCAATGAGGACATGCATTTTTGTCCTTTAATAATATCTTCACTCTGCACATATTATTCTGTTCCCTCTTTTCAATAGTCTACCAAAAAAAAAAAAAAAAAAAAAAAAGAAGAGGCTGGATTTTAATTAAATTATTTTCATAGAGATATAGGACCAATTTTTGTATAGCAGAATTTTCAGAGTTTAATCTGAATATTTGGAAAATCTTCAAAATGTGAAACTGACTGGATTTATATTATTTATGAGTTTCCATAAAGAACTCATAGAAGATCCTATTTATTTCAGACATATAAAACTAGACTAAACAAAACACAAATATATTACCATAAACAAACTTTATGCAGTACTAACACCAGTATAAACCACCAGTTCTCTTCCCCTCACATTTAGAAATTAATAAAACTAAGGAGGATTCTATGGTAAGTTGCTCACTGTTCAGTTCTCTCCAAGGTTGACATTGGAGCTGCAAATTTATTTCATGTCTTGTGCAGTATTAAAATGGATAGATAGATAGATAGACAGACAGACAGACAGATGGATAGATAGATAGATGTCCAAAGTTCACTAGAATGTTTTACAAAACTAACAAAGACTTCAGTGGTACAAGACTAGGTCCTAAATTTTAAATCCAGTATCATCAACAAAAAAGACCACTCTACTCTTACCTGTCTTGATAGTCTACCTGTGCATAAATACTGACATGTTTTTATTTATTTTCCTAACAATCCAGGTACTAAAGTAGGTATTATAGATTCTGAGAGTGGGTTTAATTCATGAAATGGTATGTAAATTTGTTGTGTTGCTATAAGCATTGTGGAATACACATGATGCAAGTCTTGTTTTCATTTAAACCAAAATTGCTGTACATTTAAACCAACATTGTTAAATTTCTTCTTACACCAATCAAATTTATTTATATTACATAATAAAAATATTACACTATGGAAGATGGAAACAATTTAAAATGGACTGCTGATTTCTAGCACAGTATTTTAGAAAACTTACATTCAGTTCATACACAGAGTTTTGCTTTGGGACAACCTAAAAAGATTTAAAATATAAGTGGTATTTTTATTTTTGTATATTAGAATATATTTTAGGAATAAATATTTCTATCCTCTGTTTTTATAGAGGATGGAAAGAAAAATGGAAACCAAACAAGATAAAAAGTTTTGGAATTATTGTTTTGTTGAAAGGTAGGTTGTTTTTTTTTTTAACCTTTGAATTTGTCTCAGAACTACTCATTCCAGAATGCTTATTGGATCAGATACTGTAGGCTAGGAAGGACTGAGTCACAGTTAGCTAGATGGGGCAGAGTTAAAAAATATTTTCAGTATAGAAAAATGATGAAATTCTCAGTCACAGTTTATTAACTTATACATTGGTTATACCATGTTGACTAAAATAGCTCTTGTTTGTCAATTTCCCTGTCCTTCCTGTTCTAACTGCAACTCAGACAAGCACCTTGAAAACTTGCAAATCTTTCGGTTCTCTTTTGCAGGAGAAAAAAAAAAATCCTGAGAGGCTGATAACCCACAAATTCCTGCTGGAGTCAAATCAGGCAATGTAATCAAAGCATGAACACCAGGTGAAGAACAGAAAAAAAAAGAGCAGGAAAAGATAAAAAGCATGAAGAAAGAAAAGTGGAGATGTGAAGGAAGAATTACAATGAAGGGACAATATAGAGAAAGAAAATAAACTTGATATGCATCTCTTCTTCTATTGCTTGCTGAAAAACATATTTGTATGTATCAAATAAATTGCAATTGTGGTATTTTCTGCTTATGCTTTCATTAAAATGATCCCACTTAATGATGATGACTTTTATATGTGTGACATAAACTACCTCACTGACCATATTTTATTAATTTTACAAATAGGCTTATACCTGAAAAAATAAAAATAGATGTATACATCTAAATTTGTGTGTGTGTGATGTGCAAATTACATAGGAAAAGTTCATTTTAGCACACAAAAATGCATATTATTTTACGGGTTCAAATTAGCATTTGCATTTCTGTCAAGTGCCCATTAAAGTGAAGTTAAATGTTAATTAAACTTCCACTTTCTCCTACCAAGTACCCTTCAACTCACAAGTAAAGATCAATAGAATTTTTTGAGATTAAGAAGCCAAGACCTGCAAGTATTTTATAAATAGCTTACCAATATTGTGACCATCTAATTCCTTCTTTTTGCTTGAAAACAAAAGAGAGTCATTTCATAGAAGTTTGAAACTATTGTAAAAGCAGAATGGCTTAGTGGGAGTATTAGCTGTGCCAGGAATTGGTCTTGCCTTGTGCTTACAAGATAAAAATATTTCCGGGGATAAAAGTTCAACACTAATTTGTATATTTAAATTTACAGCATTTCTAGTTTTATTTCAGCTTTTTTTTTTTTTTCTCTTATTTGTTAAATGTTTCCTTTTCTGAGTTTTTTGGAGTGGTCCAGGAGTTACAGAAATGTATCAGCTGATAAAGAATGTAAGTCTATTACTCTACGTACATCTATGTCTGCTGGCAACAAGGTGACAAATGGACAGGAATTTAGCCTCTGAAAGTTCAATAAGCTGGTATTGTCCTGACATTGCAAACTGTTTACCACAAAAATCCTCTACATCTATCACCCAGACTCAGCCTTTGCCTGATTCTAATTCTACTGACATTGAAACCTGAAGCCCTTTGTGAGTCATTTATCACACTTATTAAAATGTTCCATTGTGGATTAGAATAGCAATTCACTAGTACTTCAGAATGCTGCCCAAGGGCTATTCTATGTAGGAAATTCTAATGCTTTATTGAAACAGTGGTTTGGTCTTAATAAATGATTCTTTGCAAAGGTACCATGCTTTCAAAACTGAAAAATGATACTGGCATTTCAAAGCTGGCATCAGTGCCCAATATTATGCAAATCCCCTTACTTATTACTGCATTTAAATCTGGCCTAAATACTTCACACTTAATATTTTAACAAGTATATGTCAATTGGATTATATAGAAAAGTGTAAGTAAGGAATGGCTTTCTGCTTACTGAACTGTAAACAGGAGTTCAGTCCTTTGGAACATAAGATAAATGATACAGTCTTAAATACTATCCAAAGGGATATTCTTCCCCCGTTAAAAACTGACATAATCAGAAACCTTTTCAGCACAATTCAGCACTATGAATTTATTTATATACTTAACTGCATGACACCTGTTACTTTTTGCAGACTTTAAGTCTCCTGATGTTGCTTACTGACACTTCTTGTGAGAGGCATTCAAAAGAAGTTGTGACCCTTTGAAGTATTATTCCTGTATATATAATACCTTTATTTAGAAAGCTACTTCAGCAGTCAGGATGTTAGCTTCAGCTTTCAAACTCTGAAACTAATTTTTGTTCTGAAAGCCTTTCACTACATCCATGACTCAGTCATTTAAATACAGATTTTCAAGACCACTTACCTAACTTTCATGTTCTACACAACAATCTCACTTTTGTGTCTTTCTTACTCTTCTTATTTTTTAAATGAGATTAGTAGCACTTCTGTATCTCACAAGAGTGTTTCAAGAGTAAATATTGTAAATGCTCTGAGGGTCTCAAACACTATATGTAAGAAGTTTAAAAAACACCTAAGATCAACAGATTCATAGTAACTTAGATGAGATTGCAGTCACTTAACCTCCTTCAAAAACATGTGGAAAGTAAATATTCATCATTGTCCTCATTCATCAGCAGTATTTTTAAAAAGTGAAGATCACGGAAGAACGAAAAGAAAGGAATATGCCACTGCAATGAGTCCACTGGGAAGAGTTCCAATGAACTTCTTTTGGAGGAATTTTCATACACAAATGACAACATTTCAATGGCTGAAAAACAGAAGTCATATCCTCTGATAAAGACATTCTATATCATTAATGTAGAAATACACACAATCTAAAAATATACATATTATGAATATATCTCATAATCAGTATGTACTATGTATGCATATATAGTCATAACTATTTTGTGGGTGATTTACATTTTTATGTTGTCTTATTAATGGAAAATATTATTTTGCTCAATCAGAAATACATATCTGTGCAATGAAAGCCTGTTATTTACTACAGTGCAAAGGTAGAATAAGACAAAATACTGGCAGTTCCTAGATGCCTGTCTTTATGCCCTGACATTTGTTTGAAAATATGGATGTTTAAGGTGAGGGGAGTTAAAAAGCTGAGTAAGCAAGCCTATTAATTTTTAAAATAACATTATATTTATATTTAAATAACACAAATGAGAAGTGAAGAAATTATAAGAAGACTCTAAACTTCAATCCTTGCCTCATATTGTGGCTGTCTTTTTGAACTTTTATGAAAACATATATCATTCTTAAAATTTACCTTAAAAAATAACTGAAGTTGTCTGCAGATCAAAAATGTGATCCAGTTCCCACTGAAGCAAGTGGGAAGACCCTACTGTCTTCAGCTTGCCTCTGACCAGAATTCAAACACAGACATTGTACACAAATGAATTGTGCCACAGGATTTTCACCAGAGTGAAGCAGGCAGTGTAGTTCATGGGCTGTAGGTATGGAGGAAAGCACTTGCTTTAACTACAAAGTGCCTTGGATACCGGGCTCTTCTGCAAATGCCATGAAAGAGGAGATACAATGAGTGCGAGTAAAAAAAGTCCAATAGCTAAATCACAACAGGAGCATTTAAGCAAATAGGCACTTAGTTGGTATTATATGCATCAGCTGAGAAGGAATACTGCATTTTGTTTATGCAAACAACATTTTCCCAGGGAAGTGACTAGAGCAGCAGGAAAATTTCTGTTACCATACATGTACTTAAATTCCCATGTAAGATATGAGGAGTTCTGGAACCACAGCTTGGGCACAGAGAAAAGCCTTGTACATAGTAGCTTTTCAAACCCAAACATTTTCCTTAGCTTTGCATAAGAATGGTATCAAATGGCAATCTTAGTAAAATTGCTGTTGAAAGCATATTAAATATATTAATTCTGCATCTTTCCTTAAATGTTTGTGATCTACACCTGATTTTCAATACCATTTGAATTATTATTGTGAAAATAGTTTTGATTTTTATTCTGAACATACTTTCTTTAATTGTGTTTTGAGTTTAAATGCCAAGTAGTGAGAAACCTCTATGAGGTACTGTTGTGAATGAGAGATGATACTTTCTTACATATGCTGTCCCAGTTTTGCCAATTATTAGGAATACTGAACATTAACTGCCCTAATTGGCTCAGATTAACAGGCTATGTCAGGCTCACTCCTTCTTGTAGACAGTAGGATACTGTATCTATTTCAGACAATGGCAAGAGCTGCAATTTAGGAAAAGCAATTACACCCAGCCATTATCTGCAGCTCATTCTCCATGTGGCCCTCCAAGTGTTGTATCAGAGCTCTTAGTGAGTTATATCCTATACCTAGTCTTTTCACTATCAGTCAATGGAGTTCTCCACTAATTTGTTTAGTCTTTCTGAACCTGCTGATAACCTTGGTCTCCACAACCTGTGGTGGAATCAAGTTCCAAAATTCACTGCTGTGTTTGGAAAGAAATACTTTACCTCTTCTGAAATTCAAAATGAGGAATCAAACAATACTTCAGATAATGAGTTTGGCTACAGCATGGACAGAAAATTCCAGGCTAGGCAAGTTATGACTGCTACATGCTAAAACCAGACTTGCTAGCTATGCTAAAATATTCTGTCCTCACATCTAACCTCACTTTTATTTGTTTCCCTCAATCAGCTACTTCATTTCAAGGTCAGGAACTGATATGTCTGTGATTAGAACACTTCATACTTAACCTATAACTGTATATTACGGCTACTAGCTATGCAGAGAGCCAGCCTTTTCTGGTTTTAATACAAGCCTAGGGAGTTGTTTTCCTCTTTAATTTAATTCTGGGTTATATCTGACCTTGTTATTCATGTTTCATTTTATCTTTGCAGATCCTTTATACTTTTTTCACTGCTGACTGTTAGTAATTTGGTACCCTCCTGTGAAAAAGCTTAACTGATTACCATTTTTTCTTTTATACATCTATTAGAAGGTGAGCTTTTTTAAAGTAGACTAGTTATGGTTCCATTGGTAAGGTGAAGTGTCAAATTATTTCTTTGAACCTTTCCAAAGAGTGCTTCTAGAAACTACTTGCTCACAGAAGCGGATAGGAAAATGCTGTCAGACCCATTTTCCTCTGGAAAATGAAGCTCTGGTAAAATCAAAGTGCTTCACAGAACTGTATCGATTTTGTTATTACTTAAGTTTTGGAAGAAAACAAACCTAATGATGGTAAACTGCATCTAATGTTTGTGGTGTTTAAATTAAAAAGTTAAATTATCTCACTTTGAAATAATCATCCATATATTCACTGAAACATGTAAAAAGAATCAAAGATGGTTTAGTTGGAAAAGGAAGGTGATGGTCGTTTAGAATCTTGCTATAAATTAGACTTAAAATAAATTTTGAAATCTTAAATTCCTGTCATTGGATTAAATTTATATTGTCTGTACAATTACATTCCAGTCTGAATTACTTTACCCTTACCTTTACTTCCTTCCACTTTTCTTTTTGCCTGCTACTTACCATCATGCAGTACAGCTCTCAGCTCCGTTAAGGGCAAATGCTTAATTAGATCTTCTGGCTTTCTTTGTAAAACAAATAAATAATAATGGGTATAAAGGACAACTGTATAATCTTTACTATTATTTATCATCCTCAGCAGTGCCATGCATCTATAGTGAACTTTTGGAAGAAAAAACAGTAAAGAGGTTAGCAAGATGAACCTTTTTTTCCTATGCCTTATGATTTCACCTCGTGCAGAACTCATTTTAGATGATGAATCTGTCTTTTCTTCAGATGCGCCATTTAATAGTTCATTTCAAAAATATATCTGTCTGCTTTCCCCTCCTTATATAGTATAAGGGCTCATTAAAACTGGATTTGTCGTGGGTTTTCTTATAAGTATCACAATACAGGACCTCATTTAAATTGAAATGTACACTACTTTCTTCCTAGACTCCCTTCCAAGACTTGATACCATATAATGACTGATTTTTTAAAGGGTAATCTTACCATTTTTAGCATCTAATAGGCCTACATTCTGAAACAAGGAAGAAACTGAAATAACTTGCTTCACAGCACACAAGGATGGCACACTGCAATACAAATCCCTGTCTCTTCCATTCTCCTTGCTATAGCATTGTTGCTTTTTATATTAAAAATGTCTGCAAAATGTCCCAGTGACAGTGGAAAGTAAATGCGATTAAAGGATGTTCTGATGAACATCCCCCCCTTCCCCACCCCAACTTGGTGGGGGGAGTAGACTTATTATTCAGTTTCAGCTTTGTATTTTCTTATGCTTCCCTCTTTATTCAAATATCCTTTCAAGTGTCCAATAATGTCACAAACATTCATTATATTGCAATGTATAGCTGCTGATCCCTTATGTCCCAAACCAATATTTGCAGGAATGATCATGAGCATATGGTATCACATGAATTTAAATTCATAACTCCTTATACCATCTCAAGCTACCATCACTGTTCTGGGGTTTTTTTCCCACCGGTTGGGCAACTCACATTCTTATTTTCCTCTGATTCTTTCAAAAACATTGCAAAACTCCCACCTTTAAAATGAAAATTGTCATTAGAAAAATCTCACTTCAGAAATCTTGAAACTGTTCTCTTAGATGTTGCTTGAGTCACCTTTCCAAAGAACACAGATTAAGATCACCCCCCACTCCTTCCCTGACATATATATCCTTTCTAAAGATCTGTGGGCAGATTTTGCATAAGCAAGAAAAACTGTGCTCTGTTGCTATTAATTGTGCTGCATAGTTTTGAAATACTTTTGGAGATTTTTCTACTATGTTCCAAACCTAGTTAATCAAACAACTTAAATCCCAAGTAATACAAGATCTGCTTCATTATTATCCCCTGTTCTTGCTATTCACAACTGTGGAAGTAAACTGGTCTACTTTCTTTCTTTGTAGCTCCCTAGGAGACATTTAGCAGATTATCTGTCTGAAACAGGGAATTTCTGCCTCAGCACAGGAGAAAAAAACATATGGATTGTTGAAGCAAATAGATTTGTGGGAGGGAAGAAAAATCTGTTAGCTCATAAGTTTAGGAAGTAGGGACTATGAATTAATAAGCTTAGAGGGTAAGAATATATCCTGGGAGCAAACAGATTTATGAACACCTGCAACAGAAAGATTTGTGAAAGTGGATGAAACACATTAAAAATTATGATGGATGAGGGGTGTGGTAGAGACAGAACAATAGGGAAGAACTTCAGTTCCTAACATGATATTTAAAGGTAAACCAATATATTTCAGTAAATGCATAAAGAAAGATGAGATGGATAAATATTACATAGGTGTATACACATACGTATCTATAAACATGCATATACATACAGAAAATATTATTGTGGGCAAAAGAGAACACACCATATATACATAGAAATTACTATTGTCAGCTTAATTAAGACCTTAAGAATCTGAATAGAATACCTCACAATTATTTCCAGTCCAGCTAAGGTAATGCTACCACTCGGCACCCAAACTAATACAGAGGAGCTGCATCAATATCACCTTTAAATTTTCTGGTATCTATCCCTTTTTCTTGAGGTTATGCTGTCTTACCAGTGTGGTTTTGGGTCCAAAGGTCAGTGGTTTGAGTCTTCCCATGAACTGGGGAGGAAGCTGTCTACAAGAGCCATCAGCCAGGTCTCCAGAGACGCATGATGTTCATGATGGGACTTTCTACCTCTCCAGGACTGGGATCCATTCGTGATTATTTTTGTATCTTCTCAGATCATAGTCTGTCTCCTTTGCATTGGTCCCCAGCTACAGTTTGGAAATTGCACAATAGCCTCCTGAGCCACAACAATATAAAGAAATTTTGTTTGGTTTT
The DNA here is from genome assembly GCF_965183815.1 of Platalea leucorodia. Lineage (NCBI taxonomy): Eukaryota > Metazoa > Chordata > Aves > Pelecaniformes > Threskiornithidae > Platalea > Platalea leucorodia. Next base: position 64,931,609 of record NC_138828.1, on the reverse strand, counting down.
CAGTGACTACATTGATGAGTCATATCTTTACCATAGGCGACATTCACAAAGTTTCATCTAAAACAGATGAAGCAGTGATCACTTGGCCACCAGTCAACTGTTTAACCAAATTAAAACCAGTTCAGGCCAAGGCAATCCCAAAGTAGTCCTGAGACCCCACACTGTCCGTTTAATACAAAGTATGTGGCCTTTCACTAGTAATGGCTAAAGATCGTGTTTATTAGGATACATTATATATAACGACATATGATGTGTATATTTACATAGAAAGAACCTAACTTGAAAGTTCAAATAGATTGATGACTTCTTAAAATATTTTATTTAGACTGTGTGAAATGACTTGTGTGATACTGAAATGAGGCTGAGACTGCAAGAAAATGAGATAGGTAAACAATCAGTTTTCAGCACAGTTTAAGCTTAAAGCTTTCACATGCTCTCTGTGTTCTCCCATATTTACTATTACTTTTCTTTGCTCAAAGTCTGAGAATTTCAATCCTAATTTTATAGTCTTGTTGGCATGTTAAAGGGTATCACATTTCCTCATAGCAACATAGTTTTACGCAGAGCTAGTAGGTAGAGTATATGGTATTCTGTTAATTGTAGGAATCTTTTTATAGTAATAAGCTAATGGGTGAGATCCGTGTGCAACATCATCCTTCAAGATGTTTTACATTACAAATTAAGATCACATTTTGAATAGGTATTAACTCCTTCATTTCACTTTTGATTGAAAAAATTAAGCCAAAAAATTATTATAGTCTAATGATCTACTGAAACCGTTGGGGACCAAGAATTATTTGGGAGTTCTAAACAGCCATGTGCTTGCCTTTGTAATTCTGACAATGTCATTTAAGGGGGCAAGGGAGGAAGGAGAAAGTACCTGTATGATTTAAGAAATATGCAGTGGTGGGGAACACATGGCTTCTGAATGTACAATGTCCATATCACATACAAAAGTACTAGGAAAAGTACAAACTCATCAGTGTAGTACAATAGAAAAGCCTTGCTATATTATCATGAACAAAGCATGATACACATGCGATTGTGCAGCTTTGAAGGCCAAACTGAATCCTTAAGTTCAATTCTTTCTGCTCTTGTTCATGTAGACAAATCCTAGGTGTCACTGAAAGTCAGTTGATGAAGGGATATCAGCTTTGGGTGAGAATGAAAGTAGAATGGGTGCTTCAGAAGTGATCCTTAAGCAACCTGTACAAGAAATAACTTACAGCCATCTCTAGTAGTTTTGAGCAATCTAGAAAGTTAGAGGCAGATTTGCTTTTGAGACAAAATCAGTTCTAAAACCTCCCAACAATCTTGGAAGGAGTGGGAAATTGTTCAAGCAATGCTCATAGGCTAATACTTCTTATAGAGGTAGACAGTGTTAGCTTTTCTCTTTAAAATTTCTGTGTAAAGGTGGTGTTTCAATCTCCAGTGGATGATTTTCCAGTCATTAGAATACACATGCAAGAGGACAGAAAGACAAGTCTAACATCATCTTTAGCCTGTGGTATTTCAAATATGCTTTTCTTACCAGTCTACCTCGTTGTCTGCCTTAATTATTACTATTACACTTTTCTCAACTAGTCCATCAGAATTTTTTTTCTCCATTATTGAAGCTACTTGATTGCATAGAAAATAATCAAGACTTACTAACCAAGGAGAGGAAAAGAGAGCAGTGTGCTGGTTGAGACACTGAACCTAGAGGGAGTTTTCCAATTACAGTTCTTCAAATAATGTTCCAGTATTTGTATTAAACATTTTTGAATAAAAAGGTCTGGGGCTATGACCTAGATAGAGTGTCATAAAAATCGCCTTATCTGGCCATTGCCTGTGTGCTCTCTTCTTTTCCAACAATTCTCAATTTATTTTTATTCCCCACAGCACAATTTTAACAGAGACAGAGAATATCTCTCCATTTGTTACTGTCTGTAACACTGAGTTTGGAATAATCTCCACGGAGGTGGAAGCTGTGGCTTTGAATTCCCTTAGAAATAGGAAGGAGCTGAAACTGAGTGAAAGGAAAATACTGTTGCTAGCATTATACAAAAAGAGGGCACCACTCTCTTGGCTACTGTTTTAGAAAGAATCAGATATTGTGTTTTCATTTTGGAAGAAGCCTTAAACGGCTGGTAAAAGTCAGATGTGATTTTAGAAGACCTGGGAGATCAAGTCCTGGAGGAAGCTCGTGTAGAGAAACACGTGTCTCAGGACTGTGTGCTCTGATCGGCTTAACCTGAGCCAACTTACAAATCTTCAAACTGGAATGATAGTCAGGTTGCACAGAATAGCATAACTGGATTTGTCAAGGGAACTCTGAATGTTAGATGAAGTGGAGTATAAGCAAATTCACATAGCTGAATAGTGTTTTTCAAGGTTACCATTTTGAGAAAAGTAATAGAAATTCTGGCTGTGTTTCTCTTAGATATCTGCTTACATTTCTGAACTTGGGTCTATGGCCCAGTCTAATGGCCATCTATGAAACTATGCTAATGATAAGTATGTCACAGAAGCAATAGGAAACTGGCTTGAAATGGGCTTCAAAAATTGAATCAAATTAAAGTACATAGAATTCAGCATTATTACACAGGGATAAATAGAATTCACTGTTTTTAACTTGCTGCGGTCTAACTTTGCAGAAGAGATGGTGAATGCAGAAAAGGATGGCATGAAAGTCTGAAGCTTCCCCTCAATGAGATTTTAAACATTAATTTACTAATTGTACAGTTCTGTCATACTACTTGCGTTAAAATTCATTAACCATCAGAGTCATCTGTGCATTTGAAAAATAAATGGAAGCTGTCTGGAATTAGGTTTAGTATAAATACTTTTTATTTGTGCAAAAAATATGAGGTAGACAAAATTGTATAACAATCCAGCCAATTTGTTTTCTCCTCTTAATGTTTTTGACAAGTTCCCAGATGTGTCCCAAGTGCAAAAAAACAGAAGCCAACTTCAGCTAATTACACTGAAATAAGTAAGTCCAGACAAAATGGAAGCTTTATGTTGAATTTTATTCTTTTCAGTAAATGACAATTCTTCCACAGAGATTAAGGTTTGCTAAAGGTATATAAAAAAAAAATACTTGGTGATGAGGCACGTGTGCTATTTTAAATGACTCAGGCTGAACTCTAGAGTGGTGGTAGGGAGCAATTATCTTTTTCCAATACCACCTTTCCCATTAACAATCGTTATATTTGTACTGCAAACTAAAGGCCAAAAGTCATGGGCATGGGCATGACAAGGCTGTAGCTAGAGCTGTGTGAGATACAAGGGCAAAATTTTTATTGTAGTCAAGAAGCAAAACCCAGTACATTTAATAGGCAAAATTAATAATTGAGTCCCGTGAGCTTCAGAATTACTTGGCATAAAAAAATTCCAGCAAATTCCTATGCAAGTTTGTAGAATTCTACATGAAACTGATTAAACATATACAGTTGCAACCATATACTTGCCTTTGCCCCCCTTCTAACAGACCACATACAAACACCTTTTCCTCTATTATAAACCACCTTACAAACTAAATACCTTTTGTTGAAATACATTTTCTTTAAGCAAATTCAGAAGTTCACTGTCTCTTTACCTATCATTAAACTGACTTCTGATGGAGCTTTGGGATGAATGAAAAAATTACAATATTTAAAGCTGGAAATGTTCATTTCACTTTTTTAAACCAATGTTTCAAAATCAAAACTTAAGCTGATGAAACCTTGGATTTTATAAAAAATAGCACTTGTACATTTCAAAAGTGTCTCTGTGTTTTAGAGCAGATCAGAGCAAAATATGAGATCTGAAAAAACTCAAACTTGTGCATAGACGTCTGTGAGTTTAAGGGTAAATTTCCACCCTTAGTTAGGGATCTTTTTTTGAGATCAGTATCAACCAGAGATTCTGTCATTTTTCGCCACACTGCTCCCCAAATTTCAATACACTGCAGTACTACTCTTATCCATAGTGCTATAAAATGTTACATTTGATCCATAATGAAGGTAATGTATCTAAAGATATAGTTAGAAACTTCTGTCACTTTAATGAGCCCAAGAATGGCAACAGATGCAGTACTTGTCTGTTTCAAAACATCTTGAAAGTAGAATATCTCATAAATGTATTTTTAATGACTCTTAGTTTGTGGTTAGCATTATGGGCTACTGCTGAATACTCCCTTCTATGTATTTGATACAGCGTGAAATTGTCAATTGTCATTCAAATCTTCTATTAAACTTTGCTGCATTTACCCTTTCTCAGTTCTCTACTGAAACATCAGCAACAGAAAAGGGCAGAATGCTATTTCTGTTCCCCAAGCAAATTTGGACTAGTATTAGTCAAGATTAATATACTGCTGGAAATATAGTGGCTTATTTGGTAGTAAAATGAACCCAAATGAGTATGGTCTTTCTTAAAATATACATCTTGGTTTTAATAACCTCTTAAATATGCCTAAAGGAGAAAAAACAGAATGGTAGATTTTAGTGCAATTTTGAATTGGAGGACTATGTCAAATCATGTCTTCCCCTTCTTAGTAGAATTTATTTTGGAAGTGTAGTAGTTCATATACTGGGTTCTCTTGGATTTGCACAGTTAGGTGTGTAAAAGCTTTGGTAACAAGGAAATTGAATATGCAGTAGTATATTTAGATGTTTTTTTTATAATAACCTCATATCTTCTGTGTGTACGAAGTTTCTATTTTTCTAATTGAAAGTATAGATATATAAGATCTTGGAGAAATACATTGTTTATGACTGTAAAACTAACGTAAAGTATCACTAGCTCTCTGCAAATTTTATGCTTTCTGCAATTTATGCATAAGGAAGCAAAATATTACCATGTATTATTAACCCAATACAAAAAAGTCTAAACGTAATTCTCAACTTTGCAATTCTTTTGAACCATTTTAAAGAACTTCGCAGAAAAGGTTAGTACTCCAGTGTCCTGATCTGCAATGTACAGACATGCACATAGTAAAAAGGATAACAAATTCTTTTATCAGATACATTGAAATTATAATTTCTCAAAACTTAAAAGTCACTGAACCAACCCCTTTAAAACAAAGTGCATCCCTTCATTTAAATGCAATCTATAAAAAAAAAAAAAAACAAAAAACCAAAAACAAACAAGCCTGAAGAAATTATTTAAAGTGCAACTGCATCTTTCATCAACAATACTTCTGATGGACACACAGGAAAGGACATTTACATTCTGACCTGTTCTGAAACAGAGAAAAGTGAGTTTTAGTCAAGAAACAGATTGTTTCTTATTGTAAAAAAAACCCCTCATTTTATTCATAATCATCTTTATTTACAAAAACACAAACAAGAATCTTCTAAAACTTGAAACAAATAAGAACACCCTCTAAAACAAAGTATAGTATTGACATTACTTGTAAGAGGCCACAGGTGTTACAATGAGTTTGCAAGACCTCAGGATGAAGGCTTGTCAGGTTTGCTTTGCCTGAAGTTGTCTTGAACTGCCAGCAATTTGCTTTTACTTAGTTTGACTATAACAGTAATTTTTCTAATTATACCTAATTTTCTAATTATAATCATTCTAGGCTATGCCTAATTTGTTTTATTTTGTACAGTTCTATTGCATTTTTTATATCGACAGTAGTAATAAGTTGTTATTCTGTGCAGGGTGAGATATTTACAGCTAACATGATGATGCAGCACAGACCTGGTACAACAGCAGAGGTCCTGAGAAGCAAAGACACAGGATGTGGCAGAGAGGATCACAGGTCTGGCATAAGGGACAGGTCACAGGCCTGGCACTGGAGCTCCCAGAGCTATAAACAACTTGCCCATGGTCAGTTAAAGAAATGCAGACCTGGAGCTGGACAAAAGTGGATTTAGGTGTACCACTGAGAACAAAGAAAAAGAATTTAATATATATAAAATGCTCCATAGGCAATGAACCAATGAAGAAAGAGAAAGATGCAAAAGTATTTTAGCATGAATGCAAAAATCACCACAAATAATTTTCTAGAAGGAGAAGGAAGAAACGATCAGTATTAAACTCCCTTTAGGGAGTATGCAGGATTTTGATGACTTGACCTGCCCCACCCCAGCATACAGAAACCATCAACTTTAAGATCCCAGTGGGCAGTAGAACAGTGACAAAAGAAGTAGAAACTGGATGTTTGTGCAGAAGAGTTTTAAGTGCATTGTTATTGAGACTTTTTCTGTGATAGTGGTATTCTTAATTTCTTATTTTTCATTCTTTTTCTGTAATAATTGAATCTGTACTAATAACACTTTGATTAGACTCTTAAGATTTCAATTACACTAACAATTTCTTGCCTTTGCATAAGAGCTTCTTGGGTTTTCCCCATATTTTCAGTATAACATCCAGGGATGAAAACAGCATTTGCATCTGTCAGGGGAAAAGGGCATTCACTTCAGAAAAATATGACCTGTCTTTATTATGGTAGTTATGAAGAGTGTGTTTTGCCTTCCACAAAGTAGTAAGTATAAAAACTGCACAAAGAACCCTTTTTGTTGACTCAGCCTCCTGAATTGCAATTCATAATTACCATGTGAAATTTGATACCTGCTGGTATTTCTGGTAGAAATCTTCTCAAAGGAGATGGAGACAGATGAGGTTAAGGTTCTCACTGGCTTTTTTCCTTACACCACTGAGCAGTTATAATCCTTCATCGGTGGAAATTACATATCAGACAAAAATGTAGCTACTGTCCTAGAATTGTTTTCTAAGGACATATCTATGCTTATCACCTTAACATCTTGTCACCACAGATCCTTCTCCTGAAGATCTAAGAAATTATGGCCAAAATAGTAGTAAACGTTATCCTTTTCCATTTCAATCCTCTTTCTTCTCTCTCTCTGTCCTCCTCCTTCTCTCTCACACACCCTCCCCCACATATACTCAGGAAAGTTATTCTGACATTACTCATTGTTCATTTGTATTTACTTTTTTTTTTTTTTTTAATTGTCACATATTTTGTCTATTCATTTTTTTTTTCCTCTTTTATCCGACTCTTTTTGATCCTGGATGAAACCTAAAATTGAAATTTATTTTGAAAGACTTAACAAAACCATCTCAGGTGTTTCTGAGCTAAAAATTAAACCAGCTCCAGAAATGGAGAAAAACAAATCCTTCACAAGCTGTAGTAAACAGTAGTAAAATCTGTGTATTTTTATATTTTTGCATTCTTAATGAAATGGCATACCCACATATTATGCTGGCATTTCTTAAGTTAGAAAGTCACAAAATTGTTACACTATTTTTATCTTCTTCACCATAGTAAGTGTAAACACTTCACTAGCAACAACTGCTGAGTAAAAATATATTCTATTTCAGGTAAGTAAAAGCCTGATTAGCTTCCTAGATGGCAAATTAAATATTTATTTAAAGGATGCAAGGCTTGAGGTAAGTTGTATCTTTTATTAAACTATAACCGTTGTACCTGGACCTGGAAAACAGAGATGCTTTTGAGTATACAAGCACTTCTTATACTTTTTGGGCAGTTAAGTTATTTTTAGTTTTTGCTTCTTCCTCTGATTATATAATCTGGTCTCAGAAAACAATACTTTTCCTATGAACCTCTCCTTATCTGTTCATAATTGTCTGAGGTATTCATAAAAGAACATCACTACTTTATGTAAACTATATTATAACAATTATAAATCTGTTACCCCAGCTGTGAAATCATGGCAAATCTAAATTTATTTCCATCCTTCCTTCTTTCCTCCCTCCCTCCCCACACAGGATTATTTATCAATCAACTTCCTTATCTGGTACTTAGGCCACATTCATGCTTAGATCAGCTTATCATTTCACTAACTAACTACTTCACCAAAGATACACTTTTATGAAAAATGAATGAAGAACATTTGCCTTCCTTAAGCAAGTAAAGAAAGTAAATAATAAAGAACCTGTCATCATGCAGGTCATTCATCAACGTTTGGAGTAGCAAGGAATTACATTTAATCCTTCCCAATCCATTTAAGACTATTTAAAAATTACCAATATAATAAGAAATTGGCCTCAAGTTGGAGGATTTTTTCCTATTAGCCTTCAAATTATGGCTTTTACACTAATTATAGCTATCACTTGAGCTTAGATAGTATTTACTAATAGTCAGTAATCAAAAAGAAAGGAGAAAAAGTTTTCATAAGCAGATGATATATCCCAAAATACTTTTATTTTCCTCCCGTACTATTAAGTATAGAAATAAATATTTATGATTTAAATTTTTAAGGCTGTGGAGGTTATTTCATTTTGTTGTCCCCCCAAAAATATTTAAAAAATAATTAATTTCTCTGAGCCAGTGCTATTAAATTAACATGAAAACAATACCAGATATATGTTTAAGAAGACAACATAAGATAATAAGTAGAGTATGGGAAAGAAATATGCTATAGCAAGAATTATTCCAATTAAAGAATTCAGAATCTCAGTGCTGTGAAATACACATCTTAGAGCTTTTTTTTCCTTATTAAGTTATGCATTAATTTATTTAAAAGCAACATTAATCTCTGAAATTGTTTTAGCCATAACTTGAGGGTTGCAGATCAATTTTCATTCTGGGGTAGAATGGAATAAGGCGTTTTCTCAGCTTAATTTCTGTTGCATATCCTCTTGATTTCCTGAAATTAGTACAGATCTGTAACTCTCAGGAAGCTTCATTCTGCTAGAACCAAAGCCTTTTCAAATCTACATGAAAATACATATTGCATAACATGCAGCAAATAAATATATTCTTAGTGAGAAAAAGTATGACCAGCAACAGAAAAAGCCAGTAATACCCTAGGGAACAGTAACTCTCTTGTATGGGTATGGGTTTTGATTTGAACTAGCTCTGCTTCATGGCTTTTCTGTGCCCTTTGTCAATATTAAAAAGTAATGTAGCATCAGTGCTGAATTCTTCCCTAACTAACAAATGCAGACACCTCCTCTTCCTTTCTGTATTTTTGTTACTAGAATAATTATCTTTAGGTGTTGCAGATAATTTTAGAGTGATTTTTTTTTTTTAAAGAAGGCAATATCAATTAATATTTTACTTCATGTGGGATAACAAGTGTATGCTTTATGATATTCCATACTACTGTAGTCTACATTCAAAAAATAATTATTAGTAGGGCTAATAATAAATATCATCCTGTTTAAAACACACGTAAACTCTTACATGGTCTTGGAAATCACCTAATGAATCAGTTTTCTAAGTTAATAATATATCCATGTAGAAGTACAATTGAAATGCTAGTCCCTTAAACTTTGTGTCCAGAGAAGAAAAAGATTTACCTGAGACTACCACTTCATCTACACCAACCTTCATTTGTGTACATTTGTCTTATTTAGTTATTTCACTGGCTTATTCTACATCTATATTCCACAAGGGAGAAACAAACACATTCTAACAGTCTTGGCACATTTAGTTAAGAAAAAGTCTTCAAACAGAAGGAAAGAAAGCAAGAAGGGCTTTTGCAAGGAAAAAGTCACTGTCACTTTAAAAATATACCTGGTGTATCTGCTAGAAGGATAATAAAACTATGACAATGGCACAAAATACAATGAATATAACAGTGGCTTGGAAATAAAATGCATACCACAAGCAAGCCTATCTCCAATAATTCCATTGAATTAAATACTAAAATGTACACATTCTTAAAGAAAAAAAAAATTGCATATTTCTGAACTAGACGAGTTTTTCTTTTATTGATAATCAAACTTAGTGTACTCCTGAAGCAACTTGAAAGTGGCCTCTCCAGTCTCCTGAATTTTAACTATCAAGCATGCCAGAATTCAGACAGGTTTATGTGGTGGTTTTAATACTGAGTAAAGGATATTTTCAATTCACAAATCAAATATAACATCCAATATCCTCAAGCTTAATCCTCAAATATTCTCAAGCTTAATCCAAAAGTCTGTACTCAGTGACTGAATAATTAGAAGCAGCATGTAGAGAACTGAAACATTGCAAAATTATGAGAAACAACAAAAAAATCCCACACTGAAGCCATAAATCCAGACAACTAACCTGTTTCCACTGTTCTCCCATTAAGATGAGTTTTAAGGCTATGCAAATAATTTGTACATATATGATTGAGAAAGTGCTTATAGAAGCAACTTAGGTGCTTCACATGCTTAGTTGCAGAAATTAAGAGGTCCCAAATCAAATCAGTGGAACTACACTAATGGTACCACATCAAATAACGGTCTTTCTACGTCGTAGAAGTCTGCTTATCTTTCCCCCTTACATTTCTAATATTGAAAAAAAATTGCTTGGCTATTACAAAGATTCCTACTCCTATGAACAAGCAAAGAAAGAATCTCTGATGCATGTAACATTATTTTTTGAGAGCAATGTATTCACCGTTACAAAACCTCAGCACACCAAGAGTCTGACTTACCACATCACATACAATATTTTGACAGTCTGTTCTTGTTAAGTGCCAATGAAGCATGAAGAACACTAAGTTGAATGGTAAAGCTAGTTTGAAAGTAGATTCAGTTGCTGCTTGGTATTCACACCTTTATTATCTGTCCTGGAGTCCAAAAATTACTTGTCTACCTACTCTTTATGCTTGAAACATGAACAAGGATATATTATAAGCAAGTCATTCATAAGAAATGATAAAATTATGAACTTACCACTCCTCTAAAGTATTACCACCTTTTCCTGTCAGTGTTCTTCACTACTTAATAAGGACTGGCAAAAGACCAGGTTATTAAAATTCTAAAGGCTGTAAGCTGCAGACAGTTTGCTAGCCTTTCATCACACCACATAAATGACTCTTTCAAAATATAAATATAATTTAAAAATTTAAAAAAAATTTACATAGAGTCAAAGACTTAGTTTTAAGAAAATAAATTTATAAAGTGTCAATCCAAACTTTGCCAAATATCAGAGTACTTAAATGTCTAAAAATATAGTTAAGCACAAAATAATTGTATTTTAGAAAGATAATTAAAGAACTTAATCAGATTAAATATGATCACGAATTTATTACCCCAAGGTGTGTGAATTACTTGCAAGTGACATTTTTACTCTTTGAAGTAAAATATACACTTTTTCAGGAAGGGAAGGGAAGGGAAGGGAAGGGAAGGGAAGGGAAGGGAAGGGAAGGGAAGGGAAGGGAAAAAGATACTAACGTAACCAAAATAACACTTCAGATTATGGAAACTGTTCTTTCTGCCCTTCTCTAGGGCCACAAAAATGATCAGAGGGGTGGAACACCTCTCCTATGAGGAAAGGGTGAAAGAGCTGGGGTTGTTCAGCCCAGAGAAGAGAAGGCGGCGGGGAGACCTTATTGCATGCTTTCAATACTTAAAGGAGGCTTATAAGAAAGATGGGGACAGAATTTTTAGCAGGGCCAATAGCAATAGGACAAGGGGTAATGGTTTTAAACTAAAAGAGGGTAGATTCAGACTAGATATAAGGAAGAAATTTTTTACAATGAGGGTGGTGAAACACTGGAACAGGTTGCCCAGAGAGGTAGTAGATGCCTCATCCTTGGAAACATTCAAGGCCAGGCTGGATGGGGCTCTGAGCACCCTGATCTAGCTGTAGATGTCCCTGCCAATTGCAGGGATGATGGACTAGATGACCTTTAAAGGTCCCTTCCATCCCAAAGCATTCTATGATTCCTTGAATATTTACAAGTTATTAATGTTGTAAAATCCAGACTGATTTATCACAAATCATTTATCAATTTAATTTTTATTAACATATCAGTTGAAGGCTGCAGGTAAAACCATAGCCAGGATGCACTACAGGCTATACACATGATAACCAATGGTGTTTGAAAATTTACTCTGAAAGTCCAGTTGGAAAAATTCAACTACACAAGTTGTGGTCACAGGATCCAAGTAAAAGTACCTTTTTTTTTTTTTTTTTGGCTTTCTCCCATTATGACTTTTCACTGTGCTCTATGCAAAACCAGAATCTCGTTTCAGGAATAAATGGGGCAAAAAAAAAGCTTTTTATTCTACTGGTATTTTTCCACGTATGGCAAGTAGTATAGTGTGCATAGAGAGCAAAATTCATTATAAAATTCAAAGATATGTTTGCAAATATTTTTCCCTTTTATAATCCACATACCTTCAATTATAAGTAAGAAAATTACCAGCTCCTGCTCTAAATTTGGACATCTTCCAGGTTCTATTTATCCTCACAGAACTATTTAAGCTACAGTTGAGGATGTTCTTAACACTGTGTTAACCAGTGTAGCTCATCTCCATGTGTAGTCAAAAATTCAGAGAAGCACCACAAGCAAACAGTAACTACATTCAGTAAGAAACTCTACATATGAATCTAGCATATATAGTTCATGTACTTAACATAAATCTTGCATCCATTCACCTTTCAACATCAATCTTGCAGAGCTTTCTGGGTAAGACAATGGCATAATATCACTAAGATAATAAAAGTGTTTTATCAAGTCTGTTTCCACTGGGAATAATCAATGAGAACCATACTTTGTTAATAAAAACTGCTTTGAAATCATCTAACAATACCTATGAATTCTTATTATGGATCAAAACATTATGTTAGATGCTGTCCTGAGTAAGAAGATGCATTGGGTTTGTGTGATGAGGCTTAGGGGGAGGGGGGGGAGGACTGCAGGGGTGGCTTCTGTAAGAAGACACGAGGACCTGCCCCCATGTTGGACAGAGTAAGCTCTAGCTGGCTCCAAGATGGATCCGAGATGTTGGTAGCACCTCTGTGATAATACATTTAAGAAAGTGTAGAAAAAACTGCATGGCAGCTGGGAGAAAGGAGTGAGAGAAACAACAAGATCAGTGAAGGAAGAGGGGGAGGAGGTGCTCCAGATGCCAGAGCAGAGATTCCCCTGCAGCCCATGGTGAAGACCATAGTTACACAGATTGTCCCTCTTCAGCTCATGGGGGTCCACAGTGGAGCAAATATCCACCCTGCAGCCCATGGAGAACCCCACATCAGAGCAAGGGATGTGCCCTGAAAGAAGCTGAAGCCCATGGACAGCCCACGCAGGAGCAGACTTCTGGCAGGAACTGTGACTCGTGGAGAGGAGCTCATGCCAGACCAGGTTTTCTGGCAGGACTTGTGACCTGTGGAGGACCTATGCTGGGCCAGTCTGTTCCTGAAGGACTGCATCCTATGGAAAGGACCCATGCTGGAGCAGTTCTTGAAGAACTGCAGCTCATGGGAAGGACACACACTGAAGAAGTTTGTGAAGGACTGTCTCCCATGAGTGGGACCCCACACTGGAGCAGGGGGAGAGTGTGAGGAGGAAGGACCAGCAGAGACAAATTTTTATGAACCGACTGCAACTCCCATGCTCCATCCCCCTGTGCTGCTCTGAGGGGAGGAGGCAGAAAAGTTCGGAGTGAAGTTGAGCCTGGGAAGAAAGGGGGAGTGGGGGAAAGGTGTTTTCAGTTTTGATTTTATTCCTATGTTATTAATTGGCTTAAACTAATTTAACTAACTAAACTGAAACTAATTTCCCTAAGTTCAGTCTGTTTTGCCTGTGATGGTAACTGGTAAATCATGTCCCTGTCCTTTTCCCAACTCAAGAGCTTTTTGTCATATATTGTCCCCCTGTCCTGTTGAGGAGGAATCACAGAGTGGTTTGGTGGGCACCTGGCAGTCAGCCAAGGTCAACCTGTCACAGAAGACTAATCATACCTTCCAGAACAAATAGGAAACACATACAGAGAATGCTGAAGGAGATACAATAATACTAAACAAACAAACAAACAAACTCTTAAAGACCTTTCAGCAGATGTAGAATGTTTGATAAGTTACAAGGAGCAATGTCAAGGGAAGAAAAAATCAAGAGAAATTGTATCTTGTCCCAGTTTGTCCTAGGTGAAAAGCTATAGAAGGAGAAAATTTTTCACCCTTAGAGTAAGAAATGGTCATAAAAGAAGGTCAGACAGATTCAGATTACTAAATAAAAACAAAACAGGAAACATTGTCTAATTTTTAATAGTCTAATTAGGTTACGAAAATAGACCAAAGCCTAGAACAATCTACTTTGTAACAAGTTAAGTCCATTTATGTGTTGTATTTGTAACAGCACAGCTTTGTATCAGTGATTAGTTAATAATAAATAAATAATAATAAATAAAAGAATGCTTAATAGGCTGTGCAATTATTATTCTTTATTAGCATCTTTACATTGTTACAGTGTTTTTACAGCAATTTAAAATTCTCATTATTAATATACTTTTCCTTATATTACATCTATATAAACAATACAAGTTTTATAGTCATTAATGGAGTAATAATTACTATTTTAAATTAATCTTCTTCATTCCAAACCATTATTTTCTGAAGTATTTTTTTTTTCTGAATTTGATTACTTGGTCTTTCTTGGGTCCAAGCTCATGTCTTGGGTTCCACCTAAGCTATGAAAAACCCTATATATACCAACCATATAATCCCAATGCCTATAAAAATTAAAACTTCTTGAAAATTTTCTGACAAGACCTCCACCAACAAATTCATTAGTATCAAAATGGTCCATGAGAACTTTTCTTTCCAAGATGTTCAGTCTGTCCGAGAATTCCTCGGCAAGTGACTCCCTGAAAGGCTCTACTTTAGATAGCTCAGTCCCTCATGCTCCCATCTGCAGAACAAATGGTTGGCTCTACACACACTTCTGAGGAAAGCTGGTGCCTCACTTGTAAAAATCTCTGATTCTTGTGACCTCCATTGTCTGAGCATTCTCCTATGGGTCATGGGAGAAAACAATTCTCAAAGAACGGGACCCCACCCCATTAATTCACAAAATGAATATCAAAACAAAGACCTTGAAAGAGACTACATACCCATACAGTAGTCAGGAGGAAGACCAAATCTTTGAGCTTGCAATGTTAAACCTATAACAAGCTATGCTGCTAAGCACATATACAGCTATGCTTCATGCTACATAATGTCGTCTTCTTTGCATCACTCACCTTCATCCTCATGCTTCTAGCCTCTTCCCTTAGCTTGAAATAGTGACTTAGTTTCTGGTATAATTGCTTGCAATAATCACATCTAGATATTACACACCTAGAGCAAATAATAGGAAAATCTGTATTTGTAATGATGCACTACTCTGACCGTATATGATCTGCGATCAAAAACGCTGTGGTGTTGTTGGGTTTTTGCCCTCTGCTATATCAGAGATTCACAGAATGGTTGAGGGTGGAAGGGACCTCTGGAGATCATCTGATCCAACCCACCTTGTTCAAGCAAGGCCATCTAGAGCTGGTTGCCCAAGGCTGTGTCAAGGCAACGTTTGAATATCTCCAAGGAGGGAGACTCCACAACCTTCTTTTCTCAAAGCTGAACAATCCCAGCTCCCTCAGCCTTTCTTTAGATGAGAGATGTTCCAGTCCCTTAAGCATCTTTGTGGCTCTGTGCTGGACTACTCCAGTATGGCCATGTTTCTTTTGTACTGGGTAGCCCAGAACTAGAGCTAGCACTCCACATGTGTCTCACCAGTGCTGAATAGAGAGGAAGGATCACCTCCCTTGACCTGCTGGCAACACTCCTCCTAATGCAGCCCAGGAAAACCTTAGCCTTTTTGTTGCAAGGGCGCATTGTTGGCTCATGTTCAACTTGGTGTCCACTAGGACCCCCTACTTTATAGGAGGTAAATGTTTAATTTCTGGTGTTCAGATTATTGTATATGCTAAATATTCTACTTTTTACCAAGAAAGCACCACATAGCTAAGAAAACACAGAAATAAGAAGTCCAAGTTTAAAGGTGGAGTTCAAAGCTATTTGATTTCATTGTTTCTGGCATCCAACATCTAGAATTTCAGAAGGCAAATGGAATACAGTCCTTTTGCAAGACACAAACCAGCAGGGTTTGATAGTAAAGGTGTGGAGTACAGTAGTAGTAGTAGATTCTAAGGTAATCTCAAGAGTAAAAAGAATATCTGTTGAAACCTCGGCTGAAATGATGAAATAGTTGATGAGTTCAGGAGCAAATAAGAGAGAAGTAAGGAGAGACAGAAAGATAAAGTAATGGAAAAGTATGAAGGTGACAAAGCAGCAGAGAATACAGCAATAGACACAAAGCTGAGTGAGGGGTGGCAAAGAAAAATGTATGAGGGAAAAACAAGGAATACAGGAAAGTGGGAATATTTCTTAGTAATGGATACTTTTGTGCCTGTATTATCTCTTTCTGTCTAGCCATCTCTATCTTTAGATGACATTTTATAAAATTGCATACTTTCTTTCCTTTTCCCTGTTGGCTACCCTCCAGCTATTTCTGCTCCCTCTTCTATTCTGACTGTTTCTGTCAGACAAGAGCTCAAATGAGACGCCCACATTCAAGTATTATACAAAAGTAGAAATACTCTGTATGAAAAAGTACTTTTTAAAGGTCTGTAATACACTGTATGTGCACTGTTTGAAAAGTTACAAAAATTTAATTTCCTAATTTTTTGTGTTTACTATTCAGAAAGTCAAATGTATAGACATGGCAGTGATCACTACAGTAAAGGCTGCATAACAGTTAGGGATCTAAATTAACTATTTTCATTTGCTGTAACCTCTGAAATTTTAAACTTACAGTTTTCTGTGATTTGTCTTTGCCTGGAGTGGAATTTTTCTGGGAAGAGACATCAACAAAGCTTCAGAGTTCTTCTGTCTTTAAAGAGAACAATATATATTTTTCCATTATAAAAAAAATAAAGTAAAACCTTGCAAGCACTTTATGAACAGCTCTAGAACTAAAACAGCTGGGGTTAGGAAATTAAATTTGGTTTTGAAGTAACAGACACTTGAGGATTCTGCTGAAAACAGTTATGACTCCTTGCCACAGTACACTATGCTTGTGCATTTCATTTTGCATGAGATTTTTGTATTAAATTGTAATGTGTTCCCATGAAAAAAGATATGAAGCTCATTTACAGTCTGATACAAAATGTAGGATAACCAAAACAAATATAACAGGTTTAAAAATCCATGCGTATACTACAGTCCATAAATACTATCGCAATCTACCCTGGAGTCTTAGCACTTGACAGATATGAAAGTATCTGCTGGTTGCACTGTAATTAACAGTTAATCCAACACATATGCTGAGATGTACTTTTTGAGCAATAGAATGTAAACAAAAGGTATAATCATTACAGCATAGACACTGCTATATGTTATATATTACTACAGAATCATTTCAAATATTATTGGTCAGTGACATTGTCCTAAAAACATGTTATAAAACAGGATAGACAACTTCATGAAAATAATGATGAAACTTGATATCCTGTGAAGTTCATTTCACTTCACTTATAGAGACTAGGAAATTATTATTACAAGAAGATAAAATAAATATTCATACTGTGAACGGCACAGGAATATTTGTGTTAATAGTTAATATGTTTAATTGGACATTTTAAGCATTGTAATTTTAGCTGAAATCAACTGATAAACTCATCTAGTACTTTATAGTATACAGCTCTCACTCAGGATGGGAAGCAATTTTAAATTGTCCAAGACTTCTTAAAATGTCTAAAAGCAAGGTTAAGAGGAAGAACAAGGTAAACTCTGTGTCAGGACTGAAATAATAACTCCAGATAGAAATGTGATACTGATATCAACTCACAATGGGGAAAAGGACCCATTTCTGAGACAAGACTGAACTTTACAATGAAAGATGCTTAGAAGCACTGGATAAGGTACTGGAAAGTACCTGACATCCTTTCTAAAGCTAAGAGACACTAATAGTCTACTGACTTCAATATCAAAATGCTTTAAACCTCCATTAGGCTGCATTCCAGTGGATACATTCATAACAAATATTATAGCAATTTTTTAAGCCATTGGTATGTTAAAGGCACAACTACTGCATACCACTGAAAAAGGCAGGCTAAGAGCATAGGTCAAGATTTTTGATAACTTGTTCTTACACAAGTTCTCATGTTAATGTATTTGTGAAAAACAGTCCATTAAAGTAAGCCTATAGCATATCACATTTCAACTATATCTTGGCAACCCCTTAGGCAATGAAAGATCTTGCTCAGTTGTCATGCTGGCATAGTAGAAAAACGTGGATAAAGGAACATTGCTGTTTGAATATTAAGCTGTAGTTCATTCACACGGTAGAATGTCAGCTCAAGAGTATTCGGGAAAGAGAGGACATACAGTCATGCTGAATTCTCTGTGTGCAAATCCAGTTTTATCCTTTATCACCTTATAAGCAGCCTAGAAAACAGAAGGTTTCTTCTCATATTGAAGAAATGGCAGTTGAGACTCTAACTTTTCAACTTTCATTTTCACCTTTGTCACAGGCATGTCTTTAAAAATCATACCTTTCCATGCCTGAAGCTGTTATGTGCAGCTAGGGTAACACTTTCAGTGACCTCTTGTATTCAAAGCTTAAGCAAAGTCAGCTGGTCATTAATTCTATAGTTGAACAAATAACATGATTTATTTATCACCTAGAAAGCACATAGTCCTATTCCTTGCCAAAATAAACTGTGCTGATAGCTTTTCTTGAACTATTGTAGGTTTTTTCCCCTCTTTTTTTGTTTTGGGTTTTTGTTTTTGTGTTTTGTTGGAGTTTTTTAGAGCTGAAAGACTCTTTCAAAACTTATGGGAATATGTATCAGGTGCTACTTAATGTCACCTACAAATATTACTAGAGACTGAAACCTTTTTCCCTCCTTTATTTTTATTTAGGTAAATTGTCTTGAAATGAGTTTGAAGTGTATAACCATGTATCACCTAACTACCTGTATTGATTTCCTTTCTAAAAACTCATAAATTCAGTCTTCGTTAAATAAATGCTGTTAAATTTTTTTGGTAATGTACAATTGCCAGTAGTTATTACTACTATTACTAGACATTCCAAGACAACATTTATGAAAAAATATATTTTCTAGAGATGGAAAAAAAATTGAAAGTTTCTAAAAGAAAAGATAAATTAGCTCTTTAAAACCTAGGCTTACCTAAAAGATAACTGAATTTCTCAGTGACATACAATGTCCACTCTACTGACTTCGGAATTCTTGTTATATGAGTCTTTGCAGAACTATTGGTGTACAAATACATATACTTTGTCAGGAAAAATATTGTCTTCTAGCAGTTCTTTTAGGCTACATAAACAACCTTTGAAGTCTGTCATTAAAACAGGATCTGGGAATAAGCACTGGAAATTGCTTTGTAGTTGATTACATAAATATTACTTGAAGTGCTGGACAGCTCAATAATAGCTCTAAAAACAATTTTGATCCAGAAATTACTCCTCAGTTGTCTGTGGCCTACCGTCTCACACTGAAATACTAAGATTAAATTAGCAGTCAATGACTAACAAAATTACTGTCAGAAATGGTAAAATCACTAGGTTTTAAAAGGACTGTAAGTGGGTTTATTATGTTGTAGTAGTGGGTAAACAGCATGATATTTATATTTTGTTGCTTATGCATTTGGGAAAGTATCAGGGAAATATAAAAATAATTAGAATGAGTTCATTATTTTCTAGGTAATGGGAACAAGAACAAAGCAGAAATAGCAACAATAGAAATGCATTTAAAAAAGAAACTTTTGATGTGATATTAGATTCTAAATGCCTTCTTTTACTAATTCTACAGTCATTCATAATAACTGGAAATGCAAAAACAAATGGAAAAATGAGAATAATAGACCTGAATCTAAAAAGTTAGTAATATCTCAGTACCATAACTCAAACTGAAAATAACAAATTATATGCAAAGGAAGTAAACATTAGCCAAAGTGAATTAATTCAGTGCAGTGGCAAAAACACAAGTAGAATGATATGATTTATTGTTTCTGCTTTCGTGTTTTGGACAGTTAATATTAATTGTGTTCAAGATTGCATGTCTTCTCTATGTTGCTATCACACCAAGAGGTACTTCTGTAAGCATTTAACATAATTCTTATGAAATTCTTGTTTGGAAGAATTGATGGTATATACCAACAAGACAATTCCAACCTATCATTTCTTCTTTGCCCATCCTTACGTGGTGCTTACAATTTTTTTTCCTTTTTTTCCGATGGCTCATTTTTGCTCCTAAACCAAGGAAATTTCAAGAAATATACAAAGAATTTATATTACTCATCATTATTTGAAAAGCTGTCAACCTTTGCTTTTGGTCTGTTCAGATTTGCAAATATGCTTCTGTATAGCACAATGAAAAAAGTTGTAGGTTCATGTGAAATATTTAGTTGAGCTTTTTTTCCTTATGTTTGTGCATAGCACGATTAATTGCCATTACTTCCTTCTTTTAAATCACCAATGATCCATCAAGTGGCTTGTACCATATTTACACCTATTATAATTCAAAATTTTCCAGTGATACTCCAGATAATCTTTATATACATGATATGTTTCTCATTTCTAAAATGAATTTTTCACTTTTCCCATACAAACATACCCAGTTGCATGAGGTATAGGCTTTTAGGCTTTACTGCTGTTTTATGATCAGAGTAATGTTATATTACATTGGTTTTTTTGTAAAGTCAGATTAGTTTTATACATATTAATCTGTATTTTGCCTAGAGTGCAAACTCTATAAAATAAAAAAAAAAAACATATGAAGAAAATAAAAGAATATAGCATGATGGATCCATGAATACAGGCAAATAAGGAACTGATGGCCATGTTGTCATCAAGACAGGTGGCTAATTAGCATCTACAGAGTTAGTTCCAACAAGTTATCTGTCAGAAGATAGAGAAATACAAATGCACACTGAGAAGACAGCTAAAATGTAAACACAAATTTAATAAAAGTCTGAAGAAGAGACGTAGCAAAAGAAATAAAATGCCATGCTGATTTGTAAAGTTGCATAACAGAATAACTTTAATTAAATATTTAGCAAGAAGAGCCAACAATCTTCTCACTGAATGTTTCTGTACAAACAATTCAAATATTGTCGAATACTATAGTGATCAGGTTAGGAACTTTTCAAATGAAAAAGAGTGTCAAATGAAAATTAAGAGGTTAGTTAAGACTGGACAAACTGGAAAGTTGCTGAAAGCCTTGAGAGACAAGAGAGAAGTGATTCTTTTGGTACTCACCCTCCTCTCACTTCCTAATCAATCTTGGTTTAAATGAGTCATGCAAACAGGCAAATTCTAATTTGTGAAGCAAAAGTGAAGACATGGGCCATGGTGCTTCAGGTTCTTCATCAAAATAACAAAAAAAGTGTAAATCTTGTCATATAAGATGTGTCATTTTTAAAGCTGCACTACAAAAACAGGTATAGAAAGTGTATATAGATCAATGGTAAATGTGCATAGAAAGAACCCCAGTAACTGGCAGAAATATAAGGATATGTTGTTAACTTACTCTTCCCTGTCAGTATATCTATGCAGACTCTCTCAATGCCTGTAAGGAGACCTCACTATGTCATCCTAGTTCATTGTTTATTCAAAAGGTCAGGTTTCTGCTCTCACCGCTTAGTGTTATTCTCCTTTAAAAAGCGGTTCATGGATGTCTACATTTACAGAACACAGTCATGGGACACCTATGGCTCTATGTAGTGACCCTGAAGCCCTAATTCTATTTCTTGAATATTTTATTAATTTCAGAAAGAATGATTTTTTTTTTCCTAGTAGTTTCACTCATTTAATATTGTTAATTACATCCATGTTTACTTCCTTGGAATAGTGATATCAGAAGCATAGGGACTTATTAGTCATAACACATACATTTCTTACTACATTTTTCACAAAAAGGATAAATACTAGTAAAAAAGAAGTTTATATTTTTCTATTTATAAGGGGAAAATGTAGTCCTTTTGAAAAGCAAATAATGAGCAGGGTATTAGAGCAATCTTCAGATATGCCAATATGCAGTAATCTAGTAGTTAGTTAACTCTTTAGAAAGGATGATTTTTAACTTTCTACTAGTCAGCCAGAGATTTACTGACATTTTTTTCCTTGCCTATTTTATCCCAAAGCCATCCAGTATTGCAGGGGAAACCACTTGCTCACAGCTGCTTAGCCATATGTTTGTAGCTAGTATGTGGCCAATATTATTGGTATTTTTTTTTTTATTTCACCCAGAACTTTTCTGATAGAAAATTTCAGTTTTCTACATTTCTGGCTTTTTGTATAAGAATGAAAGGTTATTTATGCTTCTGCATCATGAGGGCATATATTTGCCTTCATCCCCACAGTTTTTATGATTAAATTAAAATTTTGAGTTAGTTACTAAAAAACTATGTATAGTCCAAAAATGTACAACTCTGTGGGTCCTTTAGTGGAAAAAAAAAATTCATTACAAAAACATTATTTGAGTTACTCAGGAAAGAAATTTAAATCTGTGTCTCTGATATCACAGAGAAGAGTTCTAATTGCAGGTCTTCAGGCTGTAAGGCCGCTGTTCCTAGTGATTTGTTTTGTTATGGTTTAAGCTGGTGTGCAAAGCCCATTATCAGATTTTCTTTTTATTAGGAATTGTTCTAAAATAAATAATCTATTTGGGATTTATTTAACCATTTAAATGAGCACAGTCATCATCACTTTTTATTTTTTTCTTTTTAATTTAGTAAAGTATATGTTCTTGTTTCTTACACTCTTCCCTAGGAATATGCTTTCAACAACTTGTTTGAGAGAAGGGATGCAAAGCTTTGTATCCAGATGGACCTTCACTCTGACTGGATCTGACTTTTATATCTTTTCATGATTCCCCACAAGATAATACAGACTGAGAAAACTAGTACATTCCTCATTTTACTACACAGTTATTTTAACTCTTATGGTAATATGGTACTGCTTAGATATTACCAAAGCATAAGAAATATCATAATAACATAATAGCATAAGAAAATACTGTTTTAGAGTAACTGTTGCTATCCACTTACTCTGTAAATTGTCTAAACTCTTGTATGTCACTTTCTTGATATTGACAAATAATGAGCTCAGTTGCAGAAACTGCCCATGAATTTGTACAGGTGGCGATGTCTGGCTCAGAGTAGTCTAGACCAAGCTGTATGGAAGTGCTTAGTGTACTCAAAAATAATCACTCTGAGACTTTTATTTGAATGATGTGGATAGGTTTCTCCACTGTGAAATAATTTCACCATTTTCTTATCTTGTCCGCAATCTTGAGAGGGTGCAAATATTTGAGTGAACTGTCATTTGTGGTGTTTTAATCCTCTTTAGCCAGGTCATCCAATAAAGCAGAATCCTCCTACAGCATTCTTCCTCTGTTTTGCAAACTTGTACAATGGCAGGTCTTGAACTAGCTGTATAAGAAAAGGTCAGTATTCGATAAAATGTGATGCAATCATGAGTATTGTATGGTGTAAACTAAAGGAACACTGCCCTGTGTCTGCTTTAGCAAATGATGCAAATCAAAATGAGCAGATCATTAAAGCAAAAGAGGTGCTGTTGAGAATCCAATAGTGGGATGACATTCCAGGTTTTTCTTGTTTTTTTGGGGGGGCGGTTGTTTTGGTTTTGGTTTTTTCTTAAATCTTTAGAGTATCTCTGATGAGGTCCCATGGCATGAATGCCCATTTGTGTCTGGACTGCATTAGGTGTGCTCTGGGAACATGTTTTCCAGTTTTGTTTCATTCAAGAGGAATCCACTCCATGCACTCAGACTGTTTGGTTGTCATCATCAAAGCACAGTAAGTAGAGACAATTAGGAGGACTGTTTCAAAAACACATTTCTGATTCAAACTAAAACACTAATATAGAAAAACTCTAGGTCCTCTCAGTCCCAGTTCAACTTTGTAGTTACTTTAAAATCTGTTTGGAAGTGGTAGCAAAATTCCTGGAAACTGTTACAAAGGAGTACGTATACTTTGAATTCAATCTCTGTTGTCTGGATGTAAGAAGTTGTGAGGTACTGGGCACCCATCTTATTAAGAAGCATGAATGAAGACACACCAAAAATAAGAATCCTAAATCTAAACACTGAATGATGTGAAAAAATCCTGTCTAATGTCACAAATGCTACAGCAACCAAGCCATAATGTCTAATACAGTTTAACCTTGTAGTAGTGAGTTTTGAATGCTTTCATTCTGCATTACTGGGAAGCCATGAAAGGCAGCTGAAAAAAAGATAAGGAAGACTACTGAAAAAGCATTTAACTGGATAAAATAATAAACAGTTTTAATATCCAAAGTTCTTAATTTCAAATTTCACTTTTAAGTCATGAACAGTTGTATATGTATTAATCTTGTACCAATGCAGATTTTTATCTACTGCCATTTTAATTTGACAGTATTCTATAAGCATTTTCCTCCATTTGCCCAATACTCCATCACTTTAGACTGGATATCATTTATTTATAAAACTAGAAAATCATATCCTAAGGCAATGCACTGCAGGAACCTTTCATGTTTAAATGACAGCTATTGAAGGAACAAGAAATGCTACAAAAATAATGCTAGTGAATAAGAGCTTCCATTATAAGAATACATTAAACTGATACATTACCAAATCTCTTTGATGTTCCGTATCATTTATCAACAACATTAAGAATATGAAAGTTTTATTCAGAATGACTGGTTTATTAAATCTCTTTCTTAACATGTTTCACATAAAATATTAAAGATGAAAATAATAATTATACTTTTTAAAAAAATTGGTAAGTTTTGCATTACAAGAGAGTAAATATAATGTTTCTTCTCAGTATAAGTTAGCCTGTTAGTTGGACTGTTAGCTAAGATTAGGCAATGTTAACAGAATAAAGACTGACTTCCAAGCACAAGAAAGAATACGATTTTCCGCAGCAGCGTTCATAAAAATCAAATATATTTCAAGTCTATGAAAATGGAATGACTTAGCAGGGAAACATGAAATAACACATTAATAAGGACCAAAGTATTCCAAGACAAGCAAACCACAACTGTTTAAAAGCATTGGTGATCTTGAGTCTTAATGGCCCCTTGGTCTCAGTGCTTGCTTTTGTTATTCTTTCAGCTTAGACTTTTTCCTTCCTTCTTCACATTCTTGTATTCCTACAATAGCATTAACATTCACGTTGTTTCAACAGCTGATTCCGTTAAATAAATTAAAATAGTTATTTCAAGGAAAGTTCTTTCAAAAGAAGATAATAGACATTTATGTTATCTTTACATTTTAGCGCAGAGTTTGGTAGCATAGACTGTTTTTCTGGACCAGTAATCTTAAAAGATGAATCTAAGGATGAATGCTAAAGACAAGTTAGTAATGGTGCAGAAACACAATGACAGGCAAAGGCAAAACATCAGCTCCATCTGCCCAAAAGGATATAATAAGCAGACATTCTGCAGAGGTCAATAATAAACCACACATTTTGGGTCCTTTACTCTCCCAGACACTTAAAGAGGGCTGAATTTTAGCAACAACCCTCCCATTTCCACTGTATTCCCTTCAGCTGCATTGCTATGACATTGAACAAGACCCCAAATGTGAAGCATTTCTAAACAGTGCTAATGATTCTGACTGGCAGTTCTGGCATAACAAAACTGATATCATGAATTGTCCAAGAAAATCTTAGAAACATTCTAAATTTGTGACAGTATTTTCCAAATCTCTATTAGTTTTCACATTTCAAAGGACTTTCAACTTAACGGAGATTAAAAGAAATTTATCGTGGTAAAACTTTTTTTTGATCATTATGCTTTTGTCTGATAAAATAAATCAACAGCAATATTTTCTAAACTACAGTCCCATGGAAGAATGAATAAGGTTGGTAGCTTCGGAAATGCTAAAATTACTGAGTTGTGTGAGAGATTCTCTGTATCTGTGCAAAAGTGCTCATAACTGAGTATCTGGAGATACTAGGATGACAGTTGGCTATTTCAGTTGCTAATGTTATTACACAGATTGAAATGGATGTGCACAAGAAATGTTAGAATATGATTTTTCATTTAGGATTTAAATGTATGCATATGAGTATTCTGCTTCTGCTTCAGTAAATGGATTTTTCCTCAAAGAAAACTTTTCAAAGTCCTCTAGGGGCTGCAGATTTTTGTTTGTTTATTTTTAATTAATAGAATTCAAATGCAAGACAATTCTACATAGTCAGAAATCAAAAGGTATTTGATTGTAAATCCAGTCCTTGCTTAGTAGTAGAAAAGGAATACTTTTTTGTTTAAGTTCTAATGCCATCCATAAGGAGTTTATCAAACAACAGGAAAAAATCCCTTCAGGAATAATAGACACTGAATTTATATTCAGTGCAAACAACAAGATTCTCTCTGGTATTTCAAGCACAAATGGGATGGGATGAAGATAAAGGAGTATTAAAATAGCAAACCTTGCTAGATAGTAGGAAAATACCCACAGGTATGATTTCCTTACAGTTGCCTGTCAAAATACCATATTTGAAACTAAAATATAAGTGTCCTCAGTTATGAAACTATACTGAAAAGAACCCTGGAGATTTTCAGTGACTTTAATGATATGACCAAACTAAAACCAGCCTGTAGAACCACAAATAAAATTGCCCATGCTGCCAATTTAATGTGAGGTAATCAATACAGATACTGAGATGTCGAAAAACTGCGGGGAGCTTCTCTGTCTCCTAAATTGGAACCATCACAGTGGAACTCAATATGGCAACACTCCAGAACCAGTACCAGCTTCCTCCCATGCTTCAGAGCAGACTGATTTTTCTCCCCCCTACTGCATCACACACTTCACAGTGATGAAGTTCTAACATTTTGCTTTCCAGTATGTACTGACCTTGTCACAGACATGACACTGTATTTAATGTTTTAAATGTATTTTAAAATGTACAGTTCAGAAAGATTAGATTTACAGGAACAAACCTAGGGAAAACTATCACAGCTTTATCCCTGAAGAGGACCTCAGAAAAAGCCTTTCTGAAGAGTGTGGCTGCATACCTAACATAAGAATCTGAAGGAGAAAAATGAATGGAGAAGCTTTCCTCTAATTCTAAAAAAAAAAAAAAAAAGGAAAAAAAAAGGAAAAAAAAAAAACGGGTTTATTCTGTTTACTGAGAATGATAGTATTGTTATAGCAGAGCATGCTCTTAAGACGTATCCCAAGCTGTTCACAAATCTGCCTGCTTGGGATAGCCAAACTCTCTCAGGTGCTACTAAATTTTCTTTTCATTTCAAGAAAAAAAATTCTTCAAGACCTTTTATATTTTTCTTTCTCTCCACTAAATCTCATTTGATAAAAACTGTAAATTAACTTAAAAGCTGTTCATAAAGTAGTGTGTTCTTAAGACTGTTGAATAACATCCTTGGTACAGTTTTTGAGATTCCATTGAGAAACTATCTGGTATTTAACAAAAGTCATCATTCAAAAACCAGTTAGTGATGTCTATACAAATCCAGTATTATCCACTCTCCTAATTTTGTCCCTGGAATACCTGATTTCCTGAAGTGCTTTAAAACATAACACTCTTAATGGAACTGGACTGAAAATTAAGATATCTTGGTACTAATTAATTATTTTTAATAGATACAATTAAGAATTTTTTTGGTTAGTTCCCCCACCCCCACAACAGAAGAGCAGAGTAATTTCCATTACTACATTTCCATTATGAATTTGCAAAGAGAGAGACAGATTTAATCATTAAAACTCCTCCAACAGTGACAAGTAATTCAGTGACTACCTTGGCAATCTCACTGGGCCCTCTTATTAATCTGAACTGCATGCTTTCTTGGCAAAGGAAACATTGCCACTGATTTCTACCATTTCTTAAAAAAAAAAAAAAAACCAAACTCCTCTTCATGGACCTTAAACCTGGGAATTCACTAGTACAATCTGGTATCAAGCACACAGTATTCAAATGTACAATGTGTGAAGCATTGGAGAATCGGTCTCAGGTGGCCTGAGTTGAAAGGAATTCAGATCAACCATCCAATGTGTGCCAGCTCTTTCACACTGCAAGATATCTACCTATTTATAAAACTGAAAGGATATTTTATATCAGTAAAACTCTTTTCTACCTGATTTGTACAAACAATCAAGGTAATTAGGTGTGCTTTCAGGTGCCTAAATAGTGCCAACTGTGCCTGCAAATAATTGTATGTGGAAAAATATAATATTCATTTCAAAAAATAAAGATCATGTAGTTATGTTGCATAACCTATATAGAGTAAATAATTTTTTTTTTTAAGAATGAATCACAGTTTTTGTACAATAAAAAGAAAGAACATAAATTTCTACAGAATGCACAGGCATGTGGGCAGGAAAATTCATCATATAAGGTGTTTGAGCAAATCCAGGGGGAATTAATGATCTGCTCTACTCAAGAACATCTAAAAAACAATGCCATCTGGTGTTAAGCAGAATTCTAGCCAAGAGCTGGCAGCAAAACAGGTTTGACAACCTTGACATAAAAACTACTTATTCTCAGTGCCAATTATGCTCTCCCTGCCAGTTCAAAAGCATATCTTTCCAAGAATGGCATTTAGCCCCTACTGGCTTCTGAAACACCAAACAATCTTTACACCTCAGAGATTAAAGTAAAAACACTTATGCAAAGTACCAAACAGATATAACAGAATAATCTGGATAAACACACCAAATACTAAATCACAGTTCATTATGTTTAGAACTGTTAAGAACTGACATCTCATCAAATACTAAAAAAGAAACAATGGTAAGAGAAGAGAAGAGAAGAGAAGAGAAGAGAAGAGAAGAGAAGAGAAGAGAAGAGAAGAGAAGAGAGAAGAGAAGAGAAGAGAAGAGAAGAGAAGAGAAGAGAAGAAAAAGAAGAGAAGAGGAGAAAAAGAAGAGAAGAGAAGAGAAGAGAAGAGAAGAGAAGAGAAGAGAAGAGAAGAGAAGAGAAGAGAAGAGAAGAGAAGAGAAGAAAAAGAAGAGAAGAGAAGAGAAGAGAAGAGAAGAGAAGAGAAGAAAAAGAAGAGAAGAGAAGAGAAGAGAAGAGAAGAGAAGAGAAGAGAAGAGAAGAGAAGAGAAGAGAAGAGAAGAAGAGAAAATATTTCAGTTGGAAGGGACCTACAATGATCATCTAGCCCAAATGCCTGACCACTTCAGGGGTCACCACAAGTTAAAGCATGTTACTAAGGGCATTGTCCAAATGCCTCTTAAACACTGACAGGCCTGCGGCATCGACTGCCCCTCTGGGAAGCCTGTTCCAGTGTTTGACCACCCTCTCTGTAAAGAAATGCTTCCTAATGTCCAGTCTAAACCTCCCCTGATGCAGCTTTGAACCATTCCCATGCATCCGATCACTGGATACCAGGGAGAAGAGATCAGCACCTCAGCTGGTAACTTCGGAATATAGTTTTTTTCACTGATTCCAACAATTTTGTAAGTCAAAATACTGTTTTCTCCTTTCTTTTCAAAGAGTCCTGGTTGATCCTTGCTTTCCCTACAGAAACAGAATTTTGTCTCAGCTATATATGCCTTACCAAATGCATTTTCCTAGGTTAGTGACAGAGAGACCAGCTTCTTTCACAGTGTTAACTGTTTTCACTATTAAAAGCCAAAAATGTACTTTGCTCAGTTTTCAGTACTGTTTAACTGATTTCAGATAGGTATAATCACATGAATCAGTTCCCTTTTTTTTGCTTCCTAGGCAAAGCTAAGACAAAACCATGACCTTAATTTATATGTTATCAAGTCTTAAAGCTTCTGTGGCTGGCCAAAACTGATAGACATAGCTTCTCTTCCCTTAAGTGCAAGAACTCTATTTCAGTAAGTGGTACTGAAGAATGACTGTGCCATCTGTACTCATAATACAAAAGTGTAAAATAGGATTTCAGAGAGACAGCAATGATCACCTTCCAATTTAAGAAATCTCTATGTTAATCTAAAAAGAAACCATTTTTGGTTTTTAAAATTCTCAGGTATAAAACCACAAAGGGTTAAAATTTGTTAGAAGTAACATATGACAGTTCTCAAGTAGTGGTTGTCCATCTCCAAAAGGTTAAAACAATTATATAGGACTCACTTTTCTGATCAGTTTAAAACCATACAGTGTGTTATTGGAGATGTTATGATATAAAATACACAGCATTGGTGTATGCAAAATTTTATCATGTAACTTGTAGCAGCCACAAGCATTGCCAGATGGATTCTTGATGTTCAGTTCTTTCATTGTTACTAAAAATTTACACCAAATTCCTAGTGAGAAAGCTAAAAAAAAATGTTGTATATTCAGAGAAAAAGAAGTATGGCATTTGAATTTTGACTTGTATAGAATATCTGTGTCTTAAGAATAAGTACTTGCTTTAAATGGACAAAGGTAGTGTAAAGTAGTCACCCATTGCCAATAAATATGAAAAAATCCTGGTTTTAAATTTGAGTATAATGAAATGGCAGTGATACTTGCATCATATTCCAAATGACCGTATGTCATGTAAATTGTCCCCCTGCTCTTTCACATTCTCTGGTTCTAGACTTTTTTGGAAGTCCAGCATCATTAGTGCTTTCAGAAGGAAAGTAGGAAAGAATAAGGGAAGAGCAATGTGGCTATGCTTACATATATTATAAAAGAGTAGGAATAAACACCTGTATCATGTACACATATTGCTGTAAACCACTTCTGCTCATATGCATTTGATAGTTCATAAGACTGTAAAAAGAGTTCAGGCAAAAATATAGAAAGCTTTAAAAAGGAGTCAGAAATAAAAAATAAAGGAGAATACAAAATCTGAACCAATTTGTGACCTTTGGTCTGACTTACAGACATGAACTGAATGGCAAATATGGCAGTAGCTTATTAAAATTTTACTTTGGCTGCTTCAGTATCACTGAATCAGCAAACTAAGAATATTAAGTCATACAGAGGACATAAGACTCACATATTTTAAAATGTATTAAAAAATAATGTGTGTAATTATTTATATTCCACAGATGACATATTTAGTTAGGTGTCAATGAATATGATTTTTCAGTTACTTCTGTTAAACACAGCATTCAAAGAAGCCAATAACAATGTGCTGTTAATGATGCCACTCAGAAGATTACGGTTCCTGGTTTCCTATGATTTCATGTAGTACTAGGGAAAAGAGTTGATAAAAAAAAAAAAAAAAAGAAATTGATAAATAATGCTTAATACAGGATGAACACTCAGTTTCCAAGCAGCAATTCAGATAAAGCATCAGCAAAGCATATAGAGTTGATGGAACTTATTGACATTTTGTAACTATATATTCATACAGCACATTGTTTCAATATTTCATATTACTTCATAATGAACCTCACCTGGTTCCCATTAAATTATTGATAGTATGATTTTAATGAGAATTTGATCTTAATTGATGCTTTCAAGTAAAATGCAAATGATGTTGACATGTTCCCCCAAAAATAGGCCTTTTGGTATTGCTTAACAGTATTATTAGCAAATCAAAAATCATGAAGTTCAACCCTGCTTTACAGCTTCCTGGAAAAAAAAACCCAAAATGTAAATTAAATATGTCTATATAAACGTGACAGATGTTTAGATATTTCATGACTCTGTTCTACTTTATGGATTGGGCTCTCCAACCATGCCATCTTCTACACGCTAAAAATCACAGAACACCTTTGATGCAATATATGCCTTCCAAAAAGAACCATGAAACTAAATAGAGGTATTTCATACAGGTTAATTACCCTCAAGAAAGGGTAAGATGTGAAATGTACTGAAAAATTGTGGCGGACTTGGCCAATCTCCTCCCCTGCAACGTATTTCTGAATGTATTTATTCATTTCCATTCAGAAATGTCTGAGTGATGTTTCCTAGATACTTTCAGGATATGAATTCCATGCTGCTTAGTTTAGTGATGTAAGTGAAAAAATGAAATGGTTTGGAAGAATTACAGCAATTATTCAATATCCGCAAAGCCTTCCTTTCAGCAGAAACTAAACAACCTCAATTTATTATATTCTTTGAAAGAAATTAATTTATTAAATTCTGTATCTGCTCTCATGGAAAGTTGAATTCTGATAGAGTAGGGACCTTGCTGCCAAAGTACAAGAAATAATAGGGAGAAATCTGGGAAAAAATCCCCACAAATATACTCAGCGGATATAATTAGCTATAGGAATAGCTTTCAGTATGTGATAGAAGCTCTGTCATTTGAAGTCTTTGTTTCACAATTAAACTAGAGCATATGTATTGAGAATGGCAATCAAGCAGAAGTTTAGGGTTTGATGCAAACATTACCAAGTAAAACTTTATAGCGTGCTATCCAGCAGGAAAAATTAAATTATCATAACTGTTCCTTCCAGCCTTAAAAATCTAGGAATGCAGTATGTTGAAAAAGTGGTAGTTAAATTTATTACAATGATTTTGAATTGACAAAATTCTCTATAAAAACAGAGACTAATATGATGCTACATGGTATTCAAAGTATCATACCTGGATTATGTTTTAGGTTACCATTTATTGATTTTATTTATATCACAATTAACATTGACATCATAAACTCAATTTCACCTTCATGTCAACCATCAATAATTCCTGATTTTATATTATTTTATTAAGAAATAGAAATAGACTATATTATCCCATTTAACCATCAAATGCAATACTTTACTCCTTATTTTTCATCTTCACATAAATTCTTCTCTCTCTTTGTTTTATTATTTTTTTAAATTTTCTTTAATTTATTGCAAAAACTTTTTAGGAAGTGACCAATTTTTTGTTTAATAAAATATAATTTTCCAACCTTAACAGTTCTATGATTCTATGATCATGCAATCATGACACTAATGTATTAAAAATCTCATGTGCTTAACCCCTGTTTCCATGTAAATAGACTATAAAAATAATACCTAATAATATAATATTTTGGAATGATTGAAAAAAATCTGTGTGTAAATGTCTAAAAGTGTTAAGTTTACAGTTGCTGTAACTCTCAAAACCTTGTTTTATCCCAAACATGGCACTGTGAATAATACTTATGAAAAACAAGAACTGCCGTAGTCTTCTGATGACAAAGATGAACAAACATATGCACTATAAAACTTTGAATTTTGAGGTCTTTTTTATTTCCACAAGCCAGATAAAAGTGCATGCCATTTTACTCTTACTCAGCAATGAGTTACATGAAGAGATTCTCAAAAAAACCCAGATGGCACTCATGCTTAAGAAGAAAATGCAATGTGTCATGCTAATCATGAAAAGAACTTCATTCACAAAATCTTGTCTATAATAAACAATTCATATACTTAGACTATGCTCACCAAACTCAGTATTGAAATAAAAAGGCAAAGAAAAAAATAGAAATAGGAAAAAAATATTTAAGACTTAAATTTGCTTCTGGAGAAAAAAAAAAATCATATTTACCACATAGAAGACAGTCAAAATGCAAAAGAAACCTTCCTAAATTGTGGGATGTTCAAAATCTGGATTTAGAAACTCTTTTCAGCCTATTTGTTTGGAGTGTGTTCAGGGACAAGAAGAGGTGAAAAGGGTGGGGGGAAGAAAAATCAAAAAATAGTCTCAGACTTGTCTCCTTTACCTTCATAAAATAATCCTCTATTCACTGTCAACGTTTTTTGCTTCTGTTAGGGGCATAGCAAAAATACAAGATTATATCTTAAAACAGTTTAGGGTGAATCCTGCATATAGTTTTGACTATTAAAACCAGCACTATTTTAGCCAGAGTTTAGCATGGAGTTTTTCTGAGAACACCACATAGCAAACAGCGGTAATTTATATGATTGAAGCAAATCTTGGCATATTCATTCAATATCTGACAACAAACCAAGTGGTTTCATTCTGAAATGCAAATGATGAAAATAACTAAACCTGAAAATTATTGTGACAATGCAAATGTTTGGTAATGGAGAGGGGAAAATCATTGGCAAAAAGTGAGATGAATACATTTCAGTGTCTGAACATCCAATAACTCTGAAAACAGACAAAAAAGAAATTTAACTTTCCAAACCAAAGGCTCTCCTTGGTAGCTGAAAGAGGCACATCACACCTTTGAGAAAATCTGTAAGAAATAATTAAAAACATTTCCTCTCTGATGCTTAGCATAATTTTTAAATATTCAGTAGTAAATCTTCATGTGTCACAGTTAAGCTGTGAGAAGCTCACTAATATTGAAAGAAGTAACCATAGAAGGAAGTTACATACAGCCTTCATCACAGAGGCGCTGCCCACCTCACAGTTCCAACCTAATTTCCACCTGTTCCATTTACTAAAAGGCACCATACAAAATGCCTCACAAAAGATAACAGAGTTTCTCACCAATATATAATAGACATAATTATTACTTGCTTGGGTGAGATTTTTCTTCCTAATTAAAGCTCCACAATGTTTATTCCCCAGTTTCACCTTTTTCCTCCCTTTGTTTGAATGTAATCTTCAATTGCATTTACTCAAATGAAGACTCACTTTTTCATGAATCGTTAACATATTTAGTGACTTTTTAAAGCTGTAATCTTGCAGTTGAGGATGGCTTTTTTATGAAATTCACAATAAAGACAGTTTTGATTGGTTTTATATTTTCCTTATGAATCCCTTCTTTTCTACTAATAACTATTATTAATTTACTAAACTACCATTGATTTTCTGAAAATGATTAAATGTATGTTTATTTGAAATATCAAAGCAAGTTACCTGCATTAAACAGCTAGTATAACAAACCAGTAATTAAAATAGAATATGTTGAGGAATTTTATATATAGTATTGATTTCTACATGAGGGAGAGCACAAATCTATGGTTTATAAAATACCATGGTAAAGGATCATTCATTAGTATATTTTCTGAGCAATAAATTCAAAGTGTAGTGAAGGGAAAAAATGTACAATGTAAATGCCATGTTTGCAAGACATTATTAAGAAAAGGAACAATGACTTACTTCAGTTTATTATAAGAAACTGACCTGCAGTTTATTAAATTCAGGGTATTGTAGGTTTATGCATTAAGCAGGGAAGCGCTGAAATGCCATATCAATATAATGTTTTCAACAAAAATAACTACACCAAGTAGAATCTTCCCACTCGCTCCATATGTAGCACAAAATTAAATTTAAAGTCTTTAGGATATGTACATTTGTGTAAATCAAGTTGTTACTTATGTATTCTGCTCCTTTAAACCAGGTATTAGTAGGACAAAGAAAAAACTCCTACTAATGCTGACAAGCTGCAGTTAATCAAAGACGTAGAAAAGAGAAACAGGTGTGATAGGCTTGTATGCAGACAGAAAAACCCCCAAACTTATACTTTAGGAAAAGGAAAAAAACAGTGTCTTCAAAACTTTATATAAAACTGCATCTTATGTGTTTTGTATTTGTTTCATTTTAAAACCTTCGCCAGATTTACAGGTGGAAATGCTAGTTCTGTTACAAAATTTCATGTTATGTGAACTGCTATAAGCAGAAACTTGTACTGTACCCTCAGTATGCAATTAACATATCTTCAGCCAATGTTACAAAGCCTGGAGCCTGCAGGGAATCTACATTTCATTGAGGCCCAACCTCTTAGATGTCTGTTTGCTTGATTTGTCATTCTCATCTTCAAGTGTTTTGTGGCAAGAGACACTAATGGCTTCAACAGAATTAACAGGAAATCTTCACCCAGAGTTTCCCCTAATTCTTTGAAAAAAAAAATAATATTTGAAGCAGTGCTCTTTGCTTATCCAAACCACAGAGAACCAGACCTTTCATGTTATAGCATCCTGCAGGAATAACTGTCTTACAAGAATTGGATGTCTGATGGGACTTATGTAAAATGCAATTTTTATGCAATTGACCAAGAAAACCTTTAACACAAACACCTTGATATTAGAAGATGACGTATCAACGGATCAGAGAAATTTCAGTAAGAGTTCGTATTTTTGTATGTCTCATTCATAAAAAGTAATTTTAAGCAGTTAAACTTTATTTTTGTCTCAAATTGCAATTTGTTGGCAAAACTAATTGTACAGCAATATTTCTTAATAGTGTGCAAGAACCTTTTATCATTATATGTCAGAGTACTCTGAGTATTCTAAAAAAGCAGTTAGATCTATTACCCTCATTTTTACATAAGGGTAAATTAAGTAGAGAAATTAAAATAGCAACCAATTAAAAAATTAGGTCTACCTTTTCACACCTCATGTTCTGGGGTTTCGTTCTCATAGCTGCTGAATACTTACTGTTTCAGTGTAACTGCAAGCGCTTCTCACACCTGAAAAATCGATTAACGGACTGAGCCAAAGCACATTTAAAATCAACATCTGTCAGCTCCGATGGCTGATATCATAAGAATCCTGGAGCTCTTTACCACCAGTTAGAATTCACAGCTCTAAGGCGGGTATTTAGGAACCTTCCTAGAGCTCACGGAAGCCAGGTTTGAGTAAGTGCTACCTAATGTAACCAAAGGAAACGAGAAGGTAAGAAGTGTAACTAGTGTTTTGCTTGCTTCTCTCAAACTACAAGGCAAACATTTTTAGACAGAAGTCCTTCCCTAGAATTAGATTCCTAAGTCCTCCCACCAACCCCCGGGAAGCATCACACTATTTGAAAACAAGGGGTGTGATGGTGCCAACTCCTCCTAACATTCTCTTTTTTCACATATGGAAGCTTAAAGGGTTCTTTCCACACTGTGTTCCACTGTCTAATTAACTCTACCCATCCAAAGAAGGATTTTAGATAGAGGAAAAGGAAAGTTTTTCTATGTTTTACAACTTTCTTCCTCAGTTTCATTTAATTTTCTCACTTTGGTAGTAGTTATCCTTTGTGAGAGCAGAAGGACTTGAGACGGTTTTCTGTAATCTATTGTTCATATACCACTGCATAACTGAACAGTTTATCTATAATGGATATAGTGAGTGTGGCCACATCCCAGACATTTTTTGGGCTTCAGATAGTTTTATTTCTAGAGGTTTTGAAGTCTTTGTGGACAAAGCAATATAGACTCTTCACTATGGAACCATTTCTTTTGTAAACTATGGAGAAGGAAAGCCATTTCCTTCAACAGTAATGGAAGAAATGACATTCATTAACGCCTTCACATGGTTTCTTCAACGAAAGAGAGTTTGATATAGTCATATAGTCATAGAGTTAAAAATGTAAATCAGAACCTCAAAGTTTATGAACAATTCAATTTCTTATATAATCACATTCTGGATTTTTTTTTTTTTAGTTAAGGAGAGTAATTTTGCTAAAAATAATTTTCCACCAACATCATCTCACTGCACCATCACCGATGGTGATGGGCAGTCCTCTCAGAATCCCATCCTATTTTTTCCTATTTCAGCAGAGGAAGGAATAGAGATCTGCAAAAGGTATATACATTGGCCATAAACTATGGAACTATCAAACTGGGAGGAGCACGGAAAAATCTTTTTGTTCTACCTCCCATTCTCATTCTTTATTGTAGAGAAAGCAAGAAGTTTGTATGCAAAGGTCTACGTTGGGATTCCATTTGAAACTCTGCAGTTCAGGCCATAATTTAAACCCTGAGAATGAGGAATATTACACACTTTAAAAGAACTCTTAGCCCTACAATTTCAAAGTACATTTTCAAATACTAAACAAACCTTAGGAGCAAAGTATTGTCATTAGAGTGTGACCCAGGGTTCCATCTTTTCATCATTTTTTTAACATATAGGTTCAATCAATTGAAGTTTAGGAATGAACTCATCTGCCAAAGGCCCACCCTTCCAATACATATGATGCTTCTTGAATGAGTACTAACACAAATACTCTTAAAAGGAGTACAATCAACTGCAGGTCATAACTTTGCCTTAAAAACAGAGTAACACTTCCCTAATAAAGTTTGTGGATCTCAGGCATTTTGACTTAAGTGTCAGGATAGTGAGAATAGAGAGAATAGAACAGAGAAACTGTACACAATTGTTTTACCATAGTGCAACAACTTATTAATGAAATAGTAATAAGACAATTAGAGGACAATGCTTTTCTGTTTATACAACATTTAAGACAAATATATTTTTGCAAGGTAGTGAAGCAAAGCTAGTGGAATATATATCATGTTCATACCAGCCAAGAAATACTTTCCTATTAATATATAATTATGAATGTTTTGTTTATACAGTTATTTCCATAAATAGTCTGTTTTATACTTGCACTATGAGTAGATGAGAGACATTTATGTTCAGATAGAAGCTGCAGAATTTAGAATATATATTCTACACATACTGAAAAATGTTGAGATGACAGTCTGTGGTGGGTTGACCCTGGCTAGATGGCAGGTGCCCACCAAAGCTGCTCTCTCACTTCCCCTCCTCGGCTGGACAGGGGAGAGAAAATGTAACAAAAAGCTCCTGAGTCAAGATAAGAGCAAGGAGAGATCATTACCATTTAATTACCATCATGGGCAAAACAGACTCAACTTGGGGAAATTAGTTTAATTTATTACCAATCCAATCACAGTAAGATAACGAGAAATAAAACCAAATCTTACATCCTTGATGTTCCTTTTTTTCCCATTCATTGAAAAAATGTTAGAAGGTGAGAGGAAAGAAGGCAGGAAAATTAGTAGGTAAATAAATATTTTCTAAATATTTTAGCTTTTAAAATAAAGGAAATAAAAAAAGAGTCAAAGCAAAATATGCATTTTATTTAAAATAGAGCTGAAAACCAGTATAAAACCAGTTTCATTTTGGTGAAGATCCAGTTTTCTGTGGAAAACATTGGTTAGTAGTTTTTTTGATGAATTCTAAAATAATAAATGTTCTGTCAGAAAAAAACGTTTACTTGTCACTAATATCTTACCACCTCCTCTTTAGAATTTATTATCTGTTTATATCTAGAAAATATACCTACAAATGAACAGAAGAAGCTTCATAATTCCAGCATGTCAGCTTTTGTTTGTATCATGGCCATTTATTCGCATAAAATTTTCAATTCACTTCCCAGTTATTTATAAAGAAAGAGAAGAAATTTAATTGCTCACTGGACCAGCAAGTGCAAAATTCATCTTCCACAGACTTTGCAGAAGAAATTGTTTATATGTACAGAAGACACACACGTGCGCGCGCGCACACACACACACACACACTTTCAAAAGTCCTGAAATAATTGGCAAGGTAGTTCTCCAAAGGCTTTTCCATTTTCATGTTGTTGCTGCTCTAAATATTATTTTCATTTACCACTTTCTTGATGATGTTGTTTTGTAAATCCTGGATGTATTCCAGCTTTCTTTGCAAATGCATTGCATTCTCTTAAGAGTATGTTTATAAACTAAAATTGCGTAAGGGAAGCTTTAAAACCTTAAGATTCTGGTCGATTTATAGAGCTTTTCCTCTCCCTCCTCCCCTTCCATGTTTATGAAAACAAAAGAAAATTTTTA
Organism: Platalea leucorodia; assembly: GCF_965183815.1. Lineage (NCBI taxonomy): Eukaryota > Metazoa > Chordata > Aves > Pelecaniformes > Threskiornithidae > Platalea > Platalea leucorodia. The sequence continues at coordinate 64,892,523 of NC_138828.1, read as the reverse complement.
TATTGTTTTTTTATTTTGTCATGGCTAATATAACAGAATTTTTTTTTTTTTTCAAAGGAGAAATATTATCCTTTGTGAGTATTAAGCCCACTGTGCAAGTAACCACTATATAATTCCTCTTGGCTATACCAACAGCTTGGAAAATCACAGCTTCTGCAGATGTATATAGTTGATTAATGTTAACCTAAGTCATTGCAGAATTTGGCTCATAGTTTATGATAGAAACATTATCAGATCTTTTAAGTGTTAGACCTCAGCATGTTTCAGTAAATGAAATTGTATATAATCTGCATATGTATTCATGGGTAAGAAAAACACATCTTAAAAATATAACGCCACAATTCAAAGATTCTAATCAGGCTTCAGTTACATAATAATAATTATGATAATTATAATAATTTTACTTATATTCCACATTTCCCATGTGTAGAGAACCGGTACCAAATGCGGTTTTGTCGCGACATTGCCGCTGCAGCGCCATCCAGCGTCGCGCTGCGAGAAAACCCTCTTCACAGCTTTGAGAAAAACAACCTCGTGCGCCTGCGCAGGGACAAAAGGCGCGAAGAGAGCCGAGGCGGGGACAAAAGGCGCGAAAAGAGCAGAGGCGGGGGCAGCACCTCCGTGGCGAACCGCACGTACGCGTTTGTGATCCGCGCATGCGTGAGAGCCCCTATATAAGGAGCACACGTGCTTCGCAGTGGTGTGTGAGACCACTGCTTCTAGCAGTGTCAAGGCCCCCCCACCTTCGGTCCCCGATGAAGCTTGAGGCCACCGAAGACCCAGCGGAAGGTCATCGGACTCGAAGTGGGGGTGATAAACTCCTCCTTCTCTTTCTCTCTCTCTCTCCCCTATTCTTTTCCTCTCCTCCCTTGCCCTCCCTCCTCCCTCCATTCTCTTCTCCCCTCAAATAAAAGTAAAAGGTTGTACGACATCTGACTGATTCCAGCGTCTTAATCTCGTGCTTGGGATCGTATCGAAACCTCCCACGACATTGGATCAGGACATCATGATACTGTTGGGTATTTTGCAAATATGAATTGTATAAAGTTCTTCGATTCTGCAAAATCAGTTTATTTGGTTATCTGTTCCTCTCCTGGCATCTTTAATGCCAAATAGCTGTTTGGTCAAAAGATTTTGTGACCTGTGACAGTTTAGAAATGTGTTAAACTAACAAAAAATAGTCTGAACAGCTGGCAGGTTGTGATGTCTGCTGGTTTACAAACACTGTGGACCATTCTATGTTTTCTCTCTTTCTGTCCACACAATAAAGCCCTATCGAATACTAAATATCTAAATCATCTTACTTTCCAAACCAGTAAAATAAACTTAGTGGAACACATTGTTAGAGGCCTGGGATTCCAGGTGCTATTCAGTTACTTCTAGGAACACTTCTTCCTTGTTTCCTTTAATTTTACATTAAATGGTAAAGCATATACAGTATATTTAATTCTGATTCTGAAATAGCTATGGAAAATAATGTTTTATTATAAAAACTTTTACAGTAAAATCTTTGGAAAAGACTTTATCCCAGTTGTCGGAGAACAAGGTTTGCATTCATCCCTGTTTTCCACTGTGGTCTCATTTCCCCCTTTATCAAACATGTGCATTTACTTTGCCACACGCCTCTGTGAAGCAACCGCTGATGTGTTTCTTTATACAGTTGCTTTAGAAGGCTTAAAACACAGATCCCTGTTATTTGAATTAAAACATTGTGGCTTGGGCTTGTGAGAGTATTTAGACACATTATGCCAACAAATAGAGGACAAAACAGTATTTTATCTGACCCTCTTTCTGCCTTTCCCTACTGCCTACCACACTACGCAGGAACATGAAAGATTCATTACATTACAATGCCATAGGGTATATCACTCCTCCTATGCCAGCATCTGGTCCAAGATTTAGATCCTTAGCCATGAGCATCCCTCCCTCAGATCTCTTTTGAATCACAACACAAATCTTTACCAGTCAATGATACTGCTATTGCTGTACCACTTCCAGTCGCTGCCAAACACAATGCTTTCTCCATCGTCATTCCCTACCCGAAAGTCCACAGTCCCCATCTGGATACTTGCCCAAACCAAGCAATCCATGTGTCAGAGCTATGCCTGGAGGCAGGGTTGTCAAGTAATTCTCACAAATTCCTTTTTGGAGCCCTTTTATCTGAATAAGGAAAGATAAGAAAATTCTGCATCTGCTGTCCCACTGGTGCACTCTTTTGGCCCAGTTTCACATGGGCTGTGGCCTAAATTACCTGAGATAATTCTTTCTTCCATAATTATTTCCTTTCCAAAAGGGGGATAAAGCTTTGGCACACTGCTGCAAGGAAATGCGGACTGAATAAAGAAAGGGAAACTTTCATTAGTTTTAAGGTCAAAAGGAACCATTATAAGGATTTAGCCTGACTCTTTCTAAACCACAGAAATAACAAATTTATACAATAATTCACTCATTAAACTGATAACTTCATCATTCATATTATTACACAGTGACAAAACAAACCAAAAGGTATGCCATTTTGGGAGGCACAATACAAAAAAATTAGTATTGAAAACAGCAAGTTGTCCCTCTCCCAAAAGGCAGTCAGTGAATATGCAAGTCAAACAGGAGTGTGGGGAAGGGTGTCAATGTCTAGGCAGACTGAGTAATGTGTTTGGTAGAAAACATTATGTTACTGTGTTTACTTTAATGGCAATAAGCTAACAGGAAAGCAAATGGTGCTATGGCAGGGGACAGGGGAGAGGAAGAAAACTGGAGACATTATGGAAGAAGAAATGAAAAAACCTGAGACCACTGGCATAGGAGCGTTGGGTAGGAGTCTAGGCAAAATATCCAGGAGATTATCCAAACATTCTTCATTTTGCCAGCTTCCATATTTGTTCCTCCCAGCTGCAGTCCCGGATTGGATCTCCCTGTGTAGACCTCAGATTTCATTGCAAAGGCCGAGATCCCTAAAGCATTTTATGGAAGAGCCCTTTCCTGAATGCCTGTGTGTGGATGTGGTCCTTGCTGGATATAGCTTTGCCTTATCTCCTTCGGTAACTCCCTCTGTGGTACCTGAACCTGATACTAAGTGTCTGGCTGGTGGAATCGCAAAAGAGGTGAAAGAGCTGGGAGAAAGAGACAGAGTCTGAACATCATGTTTGTTGTCTTTGCTTCTGCTTCTATGGAAGTTAATACTGCCAGTTTCATTGGTTGAGAGGTGACAAATACTGGACTGTTGTGAGGATTCAATTAACCTTATTAACCATAATTAAACTACCCAATAAGTAGCAGGTTTATTTTACTAGACTATTTTCCATAAAACCATTTGTCAATTATTATTCATTAATTATTCTGCTTTCCTGTAACTTTTATATTTGATTCACACATATCAATTCTATTACATAGTAAAGAAAGAATGCTTGGGAATCAGAGTGATTCATTTTATCATCTTGTTTTCCAAGTTTTCTGGAATTTTTGTGATATCTCAAGATTCATGAAAACATGCTTAAAGGTGCAGAGGGTTCATAGTCAACTTTTTTAAAAGGCACAAACATTATTTATATGACTTTCAGGATTTAAAATGATAACAAAAATAATAATAATGCCTTAATTTAATGGCTGAAATGCTCCCCAGATAATCCGGAAATAAAGGACTTTGAGTTGCAAGTTTAATATGCTCCATAGTTTATTCAGAAATATTTAACATTTCTTTTTTTAATTTTCTGCAAAATGATGGATAACTTTGTCTCTTGGATCTAGTAACGGATTTATATCACTGATATGATTTCTTTGTCTTCCAGAGTGTGAGTAAAAATGAAAACATTTCTGTCTCCAAACTCACCTGGACATCAATTTTCCACATCAGTCTTTGGCCAGCTTTATCACCTACTTTTGTTCCATAAATGTCAATTTACATTTATAATATCAGTGTAACCCTTCCCTATTTTATAAGTACTTTTATTTTTTTATTTAATTTTTCTCTTTAATGAACAGTTACTTTTAAGCAACCATTATTTCTCAATGACATAACTGAGAGAGAAGCACCACAGGAAATTCTTCAGGTTTTAGAAAGGTTTTTTTTAGATTAGTAAATAAAATGTACATTGCATTCAATCTAATTAGTGGAAATGTATTAAAATTGACAGTCCAACACTAGGTCTTTTCTCCAAGAATTGTGATTAAGTAGAAAAGTGAATTAAGGAGGGCTAAAGAAAAATAAAACTTATGTATGTTTAAATCTAGGTCAGCATGACCTTGTCTTTGTCCTAGCTAGACAGTGCTGAATTCTGATAGTGCCCGTATAATCTGAATTTTTACCTGTAATGGCATAAAGCTCTTTTCTCATTTAGGGTGATAATAAGAAAGCCTTCATCACAGAAGTTAAAATTACTGAATTAGTCACCATTCCTAGTTAATTACAAACTAGGACTGTCCATTTCCTAACACAGTGAAAAGCTATCCATAGGCTGTAAAATCACTGCCAATTCTACAGACTTAAATATCTTATTTCTCCCTAGATTAATAAATCCTCCCAAAGTATCACCATATTTTCTTGCTTTTGAGGCATAATGGAGCAACAGAAACTCCAGAAGTAGAATAAGCTTTTCTTTTTTTTTTTTTATTTTTATAATTCAGAAGTAAAAAATTAAAATAAGATAAACTGCGGTTCCACCACTGAAATACTCAAAATTATTTCTTGATTGTGTTTTGGTATAAACTCTGTCAGGACTACTGCTGAATTTATTTAATTCTTCTTTCTTTGACAACTCTCTGCAACTTGCAGCAAATGCAGTATGCCATCTTGAAACAAAGATTCAGAGACATTATCTTAACTTTGATTGCAAATGATTAAACTTACTTGCAAAAAAACAAGTCTTATGAGGAGTGGCTGAGGGAACTGGGGTTCTTTAGTCTGGAGAAGGGGAGGCTGAGGGGAGACATTGTCGCTCCCTACAACTACCTGAAAGGAGGTTGTAGCGAGGTGGGGGTCAGTCTCTTCTCCCTAGTAACAAGTGATAGGATGAGAGGAAACGGCCTCAAGCTGCGCCAGGGGAGGTTTAGGCTGGATATTAGGAAAAACTTCTTCTCTGAAAGGGTAGTCAGGCACAGGAACAGGCTGCCCAGGGAAGTGGTTGAGTCCCCATCCCTGGAGGTATTTAAGAGACATGTAGATGTGGTGCTTAGGGACAGGGTTTAGTGATGGACTTGGCAGTGCCAGGTTAACAGCTGGACTTGTTGATCTTAAAGCTCTTTTCCAACCTAAACTATTCTATGATTCTGTGATTCTATGAAAATTGAATTCTGTTGGGTTTTATACCTTTGACATAATAGCATCATATTAATCAGCATTGATAATAAACAACAATGCAGTATAATAAAAATAATAAAATATATTGTAACCTGCTATTAAAAATTAAAGCTCAGAAGCTCTTACTGGGACAAAAAGAATGTTCCTAGAATGCATTTTCAATGCTTAGTAGGGACGTAATTTATATTTCATACTCAGTACAACTCTCTTTTTTTTGGAGTGGCACCGTTATTGTGGTTTTTCTCAATGAAGTCCCTTTTACTGCTAAGGAATGTAAAATATCAGACTTTCCAAAACACGCATGATACTGAATTTAAATAAATTAAAACAATAGAAAGAAATATCCAGCCATTTCATTTCTCTTTGTCAGGAAATCTTCAACAGACATCAGTGCTCTGGTAAAACTCTTACAACTGCTTTTATTTCATTAGTATGTTAATTGAAGCTCTTTTTATAAGTTTCTTTTTTAAGGTCTGTTTTACATTTGAGGACAATTCCTACAAAAATTTTATTCAAGCATGAGGTGGAAACATTACTGACAATTTTCTTCTGTGATCTCCTGCATTTCTTAATCAGTAGATTAGAATTCAACAGTTGCTCTAATGGAAATGTATGCAGTAGTTTACAAAAGCTACTTCAAATATTTGTTCAGCATTGAAATCAGATCCAATGTTTCTGAAGAAGATGCAAAAAATAGAACTGTTGTTTTCTTTTACTCCTTGTATTAGTTTTTCAAAGGTAGACAAACAAAAGATGTGTTTTCGCTTGGAAATAAATAGAAAAAACAATCAGTAATGATGCAATAGCATACGTGGCAGATTAAGACTAGGAATAAGGAATAATCAATCAGCCTTGTAAGCAGAGTCAAAAGTAAGACTGGAACTCTAAAATGAGGAATTCCTTTGGTAGTGCTCAGAGAATTCTGACTTTGTGTTTTGTGAGAAATTAAGAAAATATTGCTGTGTGTGGGTTTTTTATCTCTTTCAGCCTTAATTTTACCATACCTCCTCTTCAAAAGTACTTCCAAATATTTTGGCAAGTAACAGGGTTTTTCCAAAGCTAACCAAAGAAAATAAAAATCCAATGGTTTCAGTGATTCTGGACTGAGGACAATAGTGGGAGTTATTTTCAAGGTGTTATTCAGGGCTATTTCCCACCTGAAATTGAGATATACAAACGTAGGTAACCATAGAAAAATAGCACAGCAAGAAATATTGTTTTTTTGTAAAGAACATTACCAATATAAATACATTTTTTTAGGGAATTCAAAACATGGCTTTGTTGTCTAAAACATACAAAACACATAATGGACTGTCATTAGTTGCTTGGCAACAATATGTTTGATGTTCTGTTGAATTTCCTGTTTCATATTGATGTATTAATTAAAAAAAAAATCAGATTCTGAGAGATACTTTTTAGACCACACTTGAGTGATTTAATTGAAAAAAAACACTGATAATATTACTGGAGATTTGGCAAGATCTGTTATTAAATCAGAAGACAAAAAGGTATATAATCCCCAGTGATACATAATATTATTTAGGTACCATTAGTAGCGAGTGTTTCTATTTTTAATTGTTTTTTTGCAAACTGTTTATTCCTTAAAAAAGGGAGGGGGAGAGGGTTGCCATTCTGTACTTGATTAGAAGAGCCACAGCAGTGAAAATATTCTGTGACAGCCCAACAGTTAGTCCTCTGTATACATGTTTGAAATCTGCAGATTTGGCCAATGTCTGAGATAGCCCTGAATCCAAGTAAGTTGTATTTATTTTGTATGTATTGTATGTTACGTATTTATGAGTATCGCCGTTGTTTGTAACAGGCCACAGGTGGTGTATTGAGTTTGCAAGGCCTCAGGATGAAGACTTGCCAAGCTTGCTCTGTCTGAACTTGTCTTGAACTGCCTGGAGATTTGTTTTTACTTGACCCCAGAGAGGCTAGGGAAAGGTGAGCATAATACCGGGTAAAGGAACAGATATTTTATAGTGTGTGTATAACAAATTTCAGAGTGTCATTATTAATGAGACTTTGTCTGTAAGAGTGGTATTCTTTCCTTATTTTCTTTTTCTTTCTTTTTTCTGTAATAACTAAATCTTGACTAATAGTAATTTTACAATTAGTTCATTAAGATATCAATTATATAAATTATAAAGTCTTGTCTCTGTATGTTTCTGTCTTTCTTTTTTATCTGTAACAAAATTTTGAGCATAACACTGAAGCCCAAACTTCCACAGCACCTTCTTTCCCAGTTGAATTAAATCAGTTCAATCTCCCACTATTAGAGTTCATCCCACTTTTATGGAATACTTAAATATTTGGACAACCAAAATAAAGCAAAGGTGATTCTGAAATAACTTGCCTCTATCATGCCTCTACATGCTTCTTGCTGGGTAATAGCAGAACCTCCGTAGCCTCTTTATAGTTTCTTTGCTGCTTTATTTTTTTTCCTCAAGTATTTAAAAAAGAAAAAAAAAAAGTTGAAATTTGTTTCTGTTTTGCATGAAAAAAGAAGGTAAAATATGTTGATTAATATGTTTTCTCCTCTTCACTTTGGCTGTGAAACTGAATCAGTTGGTTGTATACTTGTAATTCCAGTCGTTCTAAAGTGTCTGCTTTGGTTGCACATGTTTATCATAAAAATGGGATGTGTGATAGCGGAACATTAGTTAATTGAATAAATAATGATTCACCCTATAATAAAAAGTCATCTATGGTGTGACCTATGGCATGCTCTTTGCCAAGGTTTTTAAAATATGGATTTACCTGAGAACTTGTTGTATGTTCTTTCATTCATACTGCTTATTATCTTTAAAAGAAAAGTTCATCCCTCTCTTGATGGTAAACATGTTGAGCCAACAGTGAGTTCTGAAAAGGCAGGAATAGTATCAATAGAAAAAAATCCACCACTTTTTGGCAGCATGCTGTCTCAGACTACTAGACCTGAGGACAAAGCCAGGCAGAGAACGGCAAAAGCTGACTCAGTCTCTGGGAGGTGTGTAGCAGAGTCTCTGGAATGAGAGAGGCATCTGACTCCAGCACAAAAATAAACTTGTATTGTGTAGCTGACATTTATCGCTCTTCTATGTGGCTGCAAAACTTGCACAACTTCTAGTCCATCGATACTACCACATAGCCAGTTCTGTGCCATTACCCTTTCTGTCCATCCCAATGTAAGACAGCATGATAAGATTTTAAATACTGGTGCCCTACAGTGATGGAATAATATTTCTAAAAATTAAGGTATACTGGTTTGGACTGTGGCTAAATATTACCCAGATTTATATTTTCTGAAACTGATGAAACTATAGTGCTAGTTGAAATGTGGAACAGTTAATACTGGAAGGAAATATTGGGACTGGATGCTGTCTGAGAGCAGCCCATTCTGTGTGATCATCCAGCTGCAGGCTGCACTGTGGCAGGGATCACGCAGGGATCACACAGGGATGCTGAGGAAGGCCTAGGAAAGAGCTACAATGGTCCAAGTGCTGATGGAGCCACTGAAGCTGAAACCTCATGTGCCAGACCAGGTGGAGACTCCACTAACACAGCTTTAGTTTAATAGCTGTTACCATCACCCAAACTGTTTACAAGTAATGAACTTGATATGTAGGCAAAGAGTGAGATGTTTCATTACAGTCTGAGGACTATTTTAAGGCAAGGCAAGTTACTACAATTAACGTGTTCTGTCTGTGCAGATAATTTGTGCTGTATTTTACCAATAATTAGCTTATCTTCATCGGCTGTCTACCTCAAATTTTAATTCCAGTAGTCTTTATTGTTCTCTTCAAAATGGCTGCCATAGAATGAGTCTTAAAATCTCACAATTTTTCCATAGCTAAGTATTATATAAAATCTGTTTTTAATAAGTAAAGTATCAAAGGTCAATAACATTTCCTGGTCCAAAAATATTTAAAGAGAAAACATATATGAAGAAATCAACAACAACTGCACATCATAAAGATTTATGAGAAATAAGTTTTAAAAAGTAGTTGTAACTGTAAAAAAGTCTACGTTGAGGAATTTCTGTGATATACAGATTAGGCAAAGTCTGAAGATTGTATCAAAGGTTCTTTTGCCTTCTCAGATGCAAACTGCAATAAGGCTTTCTTTTCTGAATCTCCTTTTTTTGTCTTTTTTATTTAGTGATAGACAATCTAAAAAGCATGAGGGATATGCAGCTGCAGTACATGTAAATGAATTACATAAGATTAAGGCTTTATAGAAAACAACAAAAATAAATGGGAAGATGGAGTTAAACTTGAAGTGAAGATTGACAAGAAGTTTTGGGGCATTTTTTTTCAACAGTGCTTATCCATCCATCTAGAACAAAATACAGCTTGAGTATTTGATCCTGATAGCTACGGTGTCCCTATTCCTCTCTAATATCTTAATGCTCCTCTTTTGTACTATAAATGCACACAAAATGACTTGATACACTCTGAACCAACATATAAGTAATGAGGTTTATTTTTTCTTTATTTTATGTTAGCAAAGAACATTGCACAGATGGTTTGTAAGGTCTAATTAATAAAATATGACAAAGAGTGAACTCTTATGTAACAATTCATGCTTGTGTGAATTGTTTGGGTTATGAAAGTTTTGTTTCTAAATCAAGATTTCCTGAAGATTTTTCTGCAATGTCTGTTTTAAAATAATTTGTTTCTTTTAGCATGTAGTGTCTGATGTAGCCAAAGCAAATACTTTTCCTGACTTTAATGAGTTTTGGACCAACAAATTCCTTCATACTTGCAGGTTATATCTGAAGTGAGTTAAAGTTACATCTAGATAGCTAGGATTTGCCCAAAACTGATAGCTTTGTTTTTGTTTGTTCATATACTTAATAGAAGTTACCTGTTTTGGAATAAAATGTTTTGTTTCATATAGGAATAGTTGTTGTTTTGAATAATTTTTCATTTTACTGGCATTCATATTAATAACTTTGCCTCGGTAATAAATGGCCTTTATTCAAAATAAGATTTCTTTAAGCGCAAAAACTTCAAATGAGCTAGTCTGTTTCCTTCCATCATAACGTTGTAAAGCTTCATACCTTGATCATATTCCTTTTAACCTTCTCTGCAAGAACGTTTGACCAAATGTTATTTTCTGTTTAAATGTTGGTGCACTACCAGGTTCTTTAATCTGCCACAATGTGACAAAATTTTATTTATAGCATTGTCAGAAAAAAAATCAGAACATATGTTACTTATGCCACAATTTTGTTTTGGAAAATTAAGGACATCTTGGAACCCTAAGAGAGGAGCAGATCCAGACTAAAGAAACATCAGGATTTATAGATGAGTATCAGGTTTCCGAAATGATTGGATTACTGATATCACTCTGTGATACAGGAGGTAAAAAGTGCACTTATACTCTTATAAATAGGCTAAAGCTAAGTCAATTGTCTTAGTACCTGAAAATGCCATAGGGAGTTGCAAAAGATTTTAAGTGGAAGATGTCTTGAAAAAGAAGCCTGACCAAAAATACCTTTCACCAGAAGCCAGGAAAATGTGCACTGACATAAGAGAGGTTGCATTAAAAGACTAGGGGTTTTAAGCCTAACCAAGATTTAGTGCCAGAGACCCAGAACACATTAGAAATCAAGACAAGGATCTACGCCAAGTACCAGCAAGGAGCTTCTTTCAGTAACGTGGTGGTATATTGAGAGTTAAAAAAAAAGCTTGTATTGCATGTTAGAAAAACATTATACCTTGGTTTGTGGTTTGATCATTTTTCAAACTCAAATCATGTTGCACATAGAATATGTCTCAGGGAAAACTTTTAAGAGCACGTATCTCTGAAAAAAAAAGGTTCTTCACTGACTGCACCTTATGTAGTCATTCATGCCAAGAACCAGCAAAGCGCTTTAGCATCTGTTTAACGTCAAGCATGTAGGTAGGCTACTTGACACAATATGTTTAGAATCTTTACTAAATTGTATAAAATTACTGTAAAATGTAACCAGTATTGCTAGCTGAATAGGACATGGTCATGTAACAAAACAACAATTCCTTAATTATTAAATGAGATAGAACTGTACTCTCATATCACATTACCTGAGTATTTGTAGGACCAGTTGGAGAAAAGATCTCTCTGCCTGAGAGCCATTTCAGTTGAATAAAACACCCATTTTCTAAGCCAACTAGAAAAAGATTGGTGGGCCATACTTTCCCAGTTAAAAAATAGTACTCATCTGAACATATATACTTGCAGGAAGTTTAAACAGTAGATTCATGATTCATTGATGTCAACAAAATCGCATTGGTTGGCATGAAAATTCCTAATTTTTTCAACCAACTCAATTATGTGCTTAGGATACTTTATGGCTGGACTTCAGACTCACAAATTTGAAGTAAATAGAAACAAAATCACACCTCTAAAGAGCCAGGCTGTGGAAGTATTTAAAATCCTAGACTCCACTTTTTTCTAAGCTCAGAGACCTGTAAACATCTATGTTCTGTGCTGTGCACATTTAAAACTGACATACTACTGACTGAGTGCTGTAAAGTATGCTGCCAGTCATGGAAACATCAATTGGAGACACTTCTGGCTTTAGTATCTTCTACTTGGACAAATATTCTAACTAGTAGAGCACCATATAATATGTAGGCGTTGGAACTCCATCATGGTTTGAAAACCAATTGAGAACAGAGAATTAGTGAAGCAGTCCTGATTTAGGGATGAAGGGTCAGTTATGGTACTTGAATTGAGAGATACTAAGAGTACTCTTTGCATAGGTAACTAACTATTATGTTGCACTAAAGCATGTAACCTTTCCTGTACTGTACTGTGAGCTTCAGATTCTATTCCAAAGATTACACACCTAAAATTTAGTCATTATGGTATCAGATTTATAGGCCTACCAGTGCCTTATATATTGCAATGAATTCTTACCCATGTGCAAGCATAAGCATTGTAGCATAAGATCATAGACTGGCTCTAGCAGGTAGATCCAAAGGCTTACTGAGACTGCAATAATAGTCATAAGTGAATATCCACAGCAGAATAAGGACAGTGGAAGTTTGTATGATACTTTCACTTAATAATGTCTTGTTGACAAATTATCCAGTGCAGGATCTACCTGAGATAGAAGCATTTTCTATATTTTCAGTAACTATTAATGGATTTATCTTCCATTCATTTGCCTACTCATCATAAACTTATGGAGAATTCTAACTCGTATCACAAACATCAGCTATGTTTAATGAATATTATCCCCTTTTTAATTCCCAATTTTTACCTGACTCTTTTTTAACTTGATAAAAAGAGGTTCTGTTTGCTTTATTCCCAGCATTAAATAAGCAAATAAAGCCTTAAATGAATTCTAAAATAAGATTTGTTCTAACTCATAGGTCAGTTTGATACAAATATGACACTGTTTAAGCTCTCCACAGTTTAGTTCTTATCCCAAAGCTAGTTCTCCAGCATGTTAAAACAGGCTTTTAGTTCAGAGTAGGACACTTTCACAACAGATCTTTCAGATCAGGCTTCGTTCTCCTTTCGTCCGGGTAGAAGAATTCAAAATGTTTGCACCTCTTTTAAGAAGTTTTTCACAAAAGTCAAAGGATGGAGAAGAACTGGGGGAAAATATGAACATCTCTAATTGCTGTATTAGCTTATAGCACAGACTTTTCATTCTTTGTGGAGGTCTGACCACTGCCATAGCATGACCATTTATTCAGTCCATTCACATATACACACCTTACGCCTCACTGAGCATTCTACTGACTCCATCTGGGCACTTCTTCTTGCCACCACCCATTCTAGCAAAAAAAAAAAAAAGGTAATCTTACTTTCAGTATGATGTCAGGCTACTTTGAATGCTGTTTCCTGTAAAATATATCTCTTAGGAATAATTCTGATCCCATTCCTTTCATTAAAGCTAACTGTCAAGCTACGATAGCTTAGTAAGATCAAGAGTGGCCATCGCCATTATTTTATTTTTTTAAAAAAAGTTAGGTTCATATAATCTGCAATTTCTGTGTGATATCAATGTAGAAAAATATTAAAATTCATAAAGGATTATTCTGTCATTTTTTGAATAAATTAAGTTCAACTGTGTTTCCATAAATTAAGATGCATTATTTATTTTATAGAAGTTTGTCAAATTTACTCTGAATAATTTACTCCTCTCGTAGTATTTTCCATATTTAGTATTTCATTTAGTATAAATCAATATGTGCATTTGTATCTGAAATAGAGCAGAGCTTTTGGACTGAGGACTGTTTTGAATGCTACCTGCATGCATAATACCAAGGAATAACAGTTGTTTAAAATGTTGAACCTGTGGTTAAATAAGAAATGTTCTCCAGTCTTATAAAGTGAAGTATCCTAAGGAAAATATTTTTCGTTTAAGTTCTATCAGTACTAGGTGGCATCTTGGAACTCATATTCACAATTTTGCACCAAGTGTCTCAGCCTTTAATTATCTTTAATAATCTTTCCATATATGTAAAAATAGTCTCTCCTCATCTTCTTCCTCCTTTCTATCTTTAGCATGTTCTTCTCCTTCTGTTCAGTCTTTTCTTTCTTTCAATACAAATCAGTTCTTACATCCTGATAGAGAGTTGTTTTTCTTCTGTATATTGAGAGTCATTGTTTTTACCTTGATGCTTTGTGCTTCTTCTAAAGTTATAAGTTCTTTTCCTAATTCCTCAGTGCCTTTATCCCTTTACCCTACAGAATACATAATAAGGTTATAAATTTGACAAGTTGCTAAGCTTTATCTCTGAATATCTATATCATCTTATGACACCAGTATGACATTTCTTCTTGGAGATGCTGTCTACACGTGCTGATTCATGCAAGTCATTCAAGGTACAGTTACATGCTCAGCTTACCAGAATCACTGCTGTCTTAGCACGATCATGTATCAAACAATTTATGCAGGCAAAGGCCTTGGAGATCACACACTGTATTCCAGTATGCTTTTAGCTAGCTGCTTGCTTTTCCTGTGGTTAGCCAGTTGCAATTCCTGGAAAATCAGAATTTGGCTTGAAGATCCCTGCTGCTTGTGCATTCTGCTTTCAAGGTCAATAGTTGTTACAGGAAGCAGCTGCATCTGGCCTGCCACTGTTTGTTTGTAGCCTTCTGTTTACATAGCAATGACACCATGTGTCCGGAATTTTATAGATGATATTTTGGGTTTAGCATCAGAGGGCTAGGAATAAGCTATATTGCTTTCTTTAAAATTCACTATGTGTCATGGATGAGTGGTTAGGCCACTCAAAGAATCACAGCCAAATTATGTTAATACTTGAACAGTCTGCCTTTAGCTTGGAGATAATATTTTTGAGGTCAGTCATTTTGATGGAATTTGCTAATGGTACCTGCTACCTTGCCAGATGCATGGACCGAGAACATGTTCCGTGGCATGACTTGATTCATGAGAGGAACAGAAACAAACAGCAGAGGTTCATGTTGAAAATGTTGCAGAACTGCACACCTTCAGCCTAGAAAAAGTGTTATTTCTGGAGATCTCTGGTGAGATGTCTCATGTCATGCTAGAAAATGTACATTTCTACTGTACCACACTCAAAATCTTATTATGGGCAAAAGGAATATAACATATATATATGGAGTAAAAAATTTACTGTTAGCCTAATCTTAACAATCTAATCAAAACACCGCAGATATATTGTCTAGTTACAATAATACTAACACTTATGGCCCAAATAAATATAGAAAAGCTTCATTAATAGTACACCTAAAATGCCTGTATAAGAAGCTAGTATCTATCCACCTCCTATGGTGTTATGTTACAGCTTCCAATGTTCCTCTGGCTGCTAAAGTTGATGATCTTTCTCAAGAAAAAGGGGAGAGGGATTATAAGTTGCTAGTTGTTAGCTGTCAATGGTCTGAGTTGTTTGATGGGAAGATGATGTTTGTATTTTCTTCCTCATCAATATCACAGTCCACTTGGGGATACTTTTGTATGCTCCAAGTGGACTGTAAGCCTGTTACTGTCTCATTGGGTCCCAGATTGTTTGGTAGTTGAATAACAGCTCCCCCTAACCAAACTAACAGAAAAGACAGTTCTTTGTTGTATGGTGACTTCCTCACTTGGTCAGACTTGACCACAGGAGGCATTCATAAAGCTTCAGCTGAAGCAGGTGTGGCAGTGATCACCTGGCTGCCAGCCAGTTGTAAAAACAAGTGAAAATCATCTCAGGCCAAGACAGGCTTAGGTGAGACAAAGACCTTGCTCTGTCATGTCAGTATAAAGCTGAAGTCCTTTTATTAGTAATGGCAAAATACTATTTGCTAGAACACACAGCATCTTCAAAGAGTTGACTGTCATTTTCCTGGTAAATGATCAGGCTGCCTGCAACAACTTCTAGGAAATTAGAAAATATAAAGGAAGGGAAATTCCATGGGATGGCTACAATAAAAGTTTTACAAATACTAATATAACTGATCAGTCGTTCTCTGACAAACTGTTAACTAACACAGAAGTTTTAGTCAAGATCCGTGATTTGAATCATCTGATTGCTTATAGTTTTGGTCTGATACCCTTGGTACTCTTGAGCCAATAAGCCTGTTACTGTCTCTTATCAAACCACAGCCAGAGTGCACTTGTTCTAGCACTTTATCTCACCTAGAGTCATCCTATTATATTCCCAATTTCTAGTTGTTAGCCTTTCCCATTGATAGCATAATCTCCAATATCCCTTGCACAAAATCATTTGAAAGTCCTTCACTTTAAAACTCTCTGACCTATTAGTTTTCTTTCTGCTTCTATGGCTATTTCTTCTGCTTCTTTTTTTGTCTCTAAAAGCTGGGAGGAGGAGTAAGAGAAGAATGGAAAGCCACAACAGAGACCTCTAACACCTATAAAGATCACTAATCAGAATATAATTAATACTATCTTTCCTGGAACCTGAATACACGCATACTATAATGGTATAACTAGCAAGTGTGTAAATATTCCATAACACTGTGATAGCATAATCAGACACAATTTTACTAAACTATGTGAGCAATGTGATCACCAAAGGAGAAAAAAAAAATTATGTTTTCAGCTCATTTTTTTTTTTGCTGAAGTAAAACAGTTGTCTCATGCAATTTATTCTGCAGAAATAGCAAAGGTCAGAATCAGGATTTAAATACAAGAGTGTTTGTATACTTTCTTTTCTTTTTCATATACAAAGAAATGATTTTTTTTCCCTCATACCATTTATTGACACCAGTAAAACTTTTCAATCTTTCACAATATCTTCTTTCAAATAGTTTGCATTAGTGAACTGATGATGTCTGAAGCCATATGGGATTCTACAAAAGTGCTAATTAAAACTAATTGTTCCATGAATAATTAATGTTTACCCTGAATTATGCACAGTGCTAGGGAGATACAAAACCAGCATCTGTGGTTAAATGAAGTTATACCTTCTAACCTTTGAAATTATGAATTGTCATGGCTTACTGTAAGACTGTGACAAAATTTACTTTTACTTTGAAACAAAAAATATGAAATGCAAGTAATTAGGTGTTAAAATTTATAAATAGGAATTCAGGTAATAAACAATTTTCATTTTAATAAGCATAATTTAGTCCAAGAGTGTTTAAAAAATATATAATGTAAACCCAAGTTTTATTATTTAAGAATGTTCCCAAAGTTTATGTGATTGAATACGTCTTTGTGTATAATAAGAAGAAAAGAATAATAATGAAACAGATCAACCTGCTGCACCTAAGTAACATTAGCAGCATTGACCAATTTCCTACTAACAGTGCTAAGGTAACCCTGTGATTAATAGAGCTTTGTCTCCTGAATGTCTACCAACCAGAGTTCTCATAGGCTAAAATAAAGATCTTTGATTTTTTCTTGGACTGGTAGTCAGCACTGCCCTTGTATGCAGTTTATATGACCTTCATCTCCTTCATGTCACCCAAGTAGAACTGATTTTAGAAATGAATAGAAACCCAAGTAAAAGAATTTTGGATGTGAGAGAAATTCCCATATGATAAAAAATGTTCTTGGAGCAGTAGTGGATCTACTTTCTCTCCTTTAATTTTCACAGTATGTTGCTTATTACAACAAGAATTATGAAAATTCGCCTTTAAGTTAAAAGCACCAAACAAATTCTGAGTTCCTAGGTGGCTTTAAAGGTGAAAAACCAAAGCACTTTCTGCTTACAGACAGAGCTGGACTTTGTAGCAAGCTTGTGTACCTTTTTAACTCTCGTGGGGAGTCCCTTCTAAGAACCCTTTCTCCTACTATTCCTTTCCATTATGACTAATGTCTAGTCCATAAGTTTTTTCTGAGATGTTCCTCAAATTTGCTGATAAAATTCATTTGTCTTACAAAGCTTAGTCATTTTCATAACTATGTTTCAAGCTTCAGAATTAACTCTAGTTCATTACTTTACAATAGATGTGATTGCTAACACAGAAAATGTTCTTCACTCATTTCTGGTTGGTGGTGTATCTATCCACTTTTTTTCAGCAGTTATCCTGTAGGCTGTTGCTGTTTTTTTACAAGTTGAAAGGAAAAGGGACAAAAAGTAGATGGCATATAAATTGGAGAAGATTGCTTTTCTGTATATGTAAACCTCAGGTAGCTGAGCAAAGACAAGGTTTTCTTTCTAGTTCTCTGATTAAGTAATTTTTGACTCCCAGAAAGCAAGTTACCAAAATCAGGCTTGTTAGTAGGATTTTGTGAAAGAAGTTCTGTGAAGTCTCCCTCTTAAAAGGCAATTTTGGATTAACAAATAAATGCTTCTATATGTAAATTTATAAACTGATCTCGGACCTGAATTTCTGAGAATTTCTGGTTCCCCAACTCTTCACAGTGTTAACTGGAGCACTTCTTTCTCTTCATGTAATTCCACTTTTGAATGAAATCATCAGAAATGTTACTTCAGTGCCATAACTCTGACTATTACCATAACCACTTGAGTCTTTCTCATATTAAAATAAATTATAAGCACCTATTTCTTGAGTCTCTTAAAAAGACACAATGGTCATTAAACAACAAAACTGGGTCTCCAGCTAGTAATAGCTAGGTCTTCAAAATGGTGGCTAGCTTAACACAAAGTTTAGCTGTCTCTCATACTCGGTGATTTTTGCAAGGCTGATTTTCAGTCAGTAAATGTATTCATATGATGGTGATTTTTCTTAAATATCATTGGTAAAATAACACACTAGCACAGCTCTAAATGAAGCTTCAGTCTAAAATTATCAATTCCAGGAACAGGAGTTCTGAAGAACCAATAACTCTGTTGGACCTTTGTCTGATGTTTGTATGTGTTTGTGCCTTTGTATGGCAGATATTGTAGAGACTGAAGATAAAAGATCACAAGGTGTAAGTTTGTCATAACTCCATTGACTTGATGTCCAAGGAACATTTGTACAAAAGTATAATCACAAATACTTTATCATGGATGAAATATATGTACAGATTTACACTGTATAACACATAGGTGAAGTGATAGAACTACAACCTCCATTGTAATGCTGAGAGGCAAGTCCTTGTATTGTTTCAGATGTCCATGACCTATTGGGTTTTATTAATATTTAGTTCAACACTCTTAACACATTAAAGTTGCTGAATTTTTAATCTGGAACTAATTTTCCTACTCTATTCTTATTACATTAGTCTATTTAACAAGTTTTTCTATTCACAGGCTTTCCCTCTGTATAAATGTTATATCAACCATTTGTTTTCTGTTGTACATTGTTAATGTCCCATCTTGATGTCTGAATTATTGTAAGCACTCTAAGCATCATTGTTTGCATGAGGAATTAATCATTCTTTAATTTGTATTGTATGTATCCATTTTTACCATGCAATATTTTCTCACCAAGACTTCTACTTAGAAATAAAATTATGTTAAGGTTGAAGATTAGTAATCCACAGTCTGTGTTAAGATTAATTTGTAAGAAGTATTAGTATATGGCACTGCAGCTTTATTGTTTTTGATAAAAATCACATGATTTTACATAAACAGTAACTTCCATAAAGCCACATGAACTGTATTATCTATATTTCTGGAAAAGTTTGATAAATAGAACTGCCTCTGTTTTAGATGAGATTACTTATTATATATAAGACTTAATTTTCTGTTTCTCTAGGCATTAACTCTGTCTTAACATGACTAAACGTTGGATATTGTAGTTGGTATTTCCAATAACTAAAAATTTCCGTGAAGAGCCAGTCCTGGTCTTTCCATGTTATTCCTTTGTGTAAATTTTAATTCCCATATAGTCACTTGTTTTCAGTATATTTGATCTTTGATATCTTGAATGGTGTAGGAATTTAAGTTGGTTTGGGCGTTTCTGTTTGTTTGTTTGTTTTTTTCAGGTATTCCATTTACCAGAAGCCTTGTTTCTATTCTTCCATTTCTTAAAATTCAAAATATTAGACAGCTTTGTTTCATGCTTTACATATTCACATGACCATCTTTCAGCAGTTCTGGAACAGTTCTTACAACATCTGTTGTAAATTGGAAACAAAGTTATAAACAGACTTTTTACCACCCATGCAGTCCTGGACTTTTAAAACAACTGTAAGGAAACATTGGCTTCCAGCATCTTTCAGGCAACCTTACTTCTTCTTTACATGATATTGGAAAATGGTATTACCTAGCCACAGTTTAAAGATAACACAGAACAAACCAAGATTTTTACTCAACATTTCTTAGAAACTGGTTCCAAATACCACATGGTGTGTATTATAATAATGCAAATTGTGCTCATTGTAATAAATAGTAGATTATTGGGGACCCTGTAAAGGACTGGAAAAAAGTTATTCCTGAGAGAAGTAAAAGCACTGGTGATTGAAAGGTTGACATGATTGAACTGATTATTGATCTGTGGCACAATGATGGGCATATAATGAAGAACAAAACTATTACCAATCAATATAATTATACGGGAAATATATTTTCTCAAATAAATTTGTTCATTTTTTTGCAAAGCTTCACATTTGGTTTAGAACTATAGATATCTGATTTTGTACTAGACCTTTATAATATTAAAATTGCAAAATATTGCAAATGCCAAAATATTGAGATTATTGTTACTTAAAATGGAAAAATATTAAGATTATTTTTTCATGGACAATCCTGAAATTTTTAAATTTCTTTTATTCTAGATGAAATATGAAAATAACCATATGAAAACCAACCAAACAAAAACAAAAAAAAAATGTGGAAACATAATGTAAAATATTAAATATGTTTAAGAATTGTTTTGTCTTTATTTCATTTCACTTAGTTCATAATGTTTAGTATTTGTATCATATCTTGCCAAGTTATGTCATATAGTACAGGATTAAATTCACGTTATAGGTTACAGATGTCATAACATAGTAATTAATTTTTTTTTTTTTTTTTTTTTTTTTTTTTAGTAATACTAGATAGATGCTATTTAGTATTGAAGATGCTCAGTTCTTTTGATTAATCTTAAAAAAACCTTGGAAAGTGTCCAGAAATAACTGCTAACAAATAATCAAATTCTGAAAAGACCACACTACTTGTAAGAACTTTAATAGTTTGGTCTCTAATTATCAAAAAGAGGGCAAAAGGTGACTTGAATGAGGTCAATTTTATTTAATTTGAGGCCTCTTTTATTTGACTGAGGATCTGTTTTAGGATGTTGAGATGAGACAAATTCACATTCAAAGTAACAGACACAATATTAACAATTAGAATAATTAACCATTCAGACAATCTGAGTAATAATGTGATACGTTTTCCACCATTTTTAATCTTCAATTTCAGATGAAGTGTGCCTTGAGAGATTCATTTTAATTCAATCAAAATGTCTAATCTTGAAGAACTCTTGTGTGTTAAAAATTTTGTCTTTTTTATACAAAAGATCAGACCAGTTTATTCTTTCTCACCATGAGAGCTAAAAGTGGTAAACTGTGAACAAGGAATCATGAATGCAAATTCTTGTAATTGAAGTGTGTCTAAAGAAGAGTGTGCTCAGTTTAGACCTTCTGTGTATTGAATCCAATACTTCAGCCCCTCTGAATTAATGGTAGATTTTCCATCACCCTAACATTTTCATATTTAATTTAATATTCAACACCAGTATATAATATTTCATTATTAGAACATGACTAGTTTTATTTTACCTCATTAGTTATTCCAGCTCTCAGTAAACTTGAAATTTTCATTAAGGAATAGATTGGTTTATATATGTTTATAAAAGATGGCAATTTGTGCTTAGAATTTATGAATTTCTTCTCAAAGTATTTCTAGATGTAAAAAGCCAGCTAAGAGTAGCTAATGTGCCAGATCAATGAAGAAGAGCCTTTTAGTGTAAAGGATAATTAGACACATAAAATAAGTTGAAAACATGTATATTTCTCCTGCTTCAACCAGCTGCAACACACAGAGGCCTTGAAGTATGACACAGATTTTACCTTGGGTAAAATCCCATTAAACCACCTGCAAAACTCATGTAATTCAACAGACTCAAGATTTAGTCATACATTCCACTACTTTGACATCTCTTCCTTAAAAAAAGAGAGTGAAAGGAAGAGAGAGGAAGGTAAATTTAGAAGAAAAAAAGAAAAGTAATTAAGAAAATAGCTTTAACTATGCTAATGCTAAAAAAAGCATTTTTTTTTTTCCTTGGCAATATTGTTGCAACATTTGGGGGGGGAGAGGGAAAGGAAAAAACCCAAAACAAAACCAACCAAAAAAACCCCTAAAACAAAACAAAAAATCTCCAAAACATAAACTCATCAATGTATAAATGACACTATTTACTTTATGCCAAGATTTAATTATTTGCAACAATTCAATTACATACTTGTATTGTTCAGTTATTGTGGCGGTCATTCCTTAACTTTTTGTGTTCACTTAAATAAGTGACATGTTGACTGTGTGAAACCTTCTTAAGGTTGTTATAAAACATTCCTGTAGTTCCTAGAAGAGCTACATTCTTTTATATTTAAAGTAAATCATAGTTTATTTAATGCTGTTAAAGACAACAACAACAAAAAGCAAGCAACGTATATTGTATATATTAATTACATACTGCTTAACAAGGCAACTTGTCTGTGTTGTTACAATATTATTTCTACATAGATTCATAATCCCATTACCAGGCATTAATTACACATTTATTTAAGCAATTAACCATGGAAGTGGCTTTATTGTCGGAGATATGATATATGACCTGAAAGTCATTTGGTTAATGAGGAACAGGAAGTGCTTACTAACCAGGGCAGGTATTTTCTTGGCAGCATCACTAATTACCCTGACAAGCTTCTATATGAGGATTCTGTATCCAGAAGTTTTGCTGGTTTTCCTCCCTCTCCATCCCCAGGAAAAAAAAACAACCATTTTTTTTTCTAACTGGCTGTATTATTTATGATAGAATCATAGAAAGGTTTGAGTTGGAAGGGACCTTTAATGATCATTTAGTCCAATCTCCCCTCCATGTGAGGGGACATTATTGTGCTATATCATTGTTAAAATGCAGTGTATCTTAACTCTATGCTTCTCATGGAAATAAAGAATCTCACTATTCAAATTTGAGGTATTGTTCAATGTAGCACTACATACGTCAGCTACATTAAAAAATTGCTGCAAGAATTACTTTCCATGAGGACAGATCTAATGAACTTAAAGGATGCATAAGACAGAAGAAAATTTACTATTCTCAAAGCTGGATGAAGAACAATTAAATTTTATGGTATTGTCTTGTAGACGTAGCACAAATGAAATTAATGGACTAAGCATGTGCCTAAATACATAAAAGATCTGCTTTACAGTCTGCCAGCAGTCATTCAAGTCAAGTACCTGTTATTCAAGTGTCAAGGGCCTATTATTCAAATGTTGGTCAAGTCAAATGTTGCTATTCTATCTTTCTGCAAAAGTAGCAATAAGTAAATAAATTAAAAATAGGTAAGTGAATCTTTACATTTTATTACCTTATGAATGAATAAAGATTTTTTTATTTTATTTTTTTCAGTTAATGAAAAAAAGAAATCAATGACATGGAAAAGTGAGAGTCTGATGCCCCAAGAGTACTAACATTCATACGTATACAATCTGTAATTGTACCATATAGCATCATATTGCTTGAACATTATTAGGTTCTCCACTATAGCCTTAATTTCAGCCCAAGGATTTTAGTGGACTGCAGAAGACAGGTATGTTATAATTCTCTTGTTTGAATTCTAGATTAGATCAGCTATTATTTTACACCAGTGCTATAAAATAGATCACATATAAGAAATTATTGTCATAACAGTTCTATCAATAAGCTCAGCACAGATGTTTTTATTCCAAGCTAGGGTACATTTAGTTTATTATAAATAACATTTTAAGAATCACAAGCAATTATTATAATAAAAACATGTAGTTCTAGCAAATAAAAAATTCCGTATTAATCTAGGTGATTTGCAGTATCTACTTATAGATATATTCAATTACAAATAATACACAATGACACCTACCTTTTTGTTACCACTTTAATATGAATAGGAAATATATAACTGAAAACTACTTCTTTATGGAAACAACATGGCTAATAAATACAGAAATGCGGGCTCATACAAAATGTATTAAAAAAATTTTTGAAAGACATTTTGTTTTGCAAAACACCTGTGTTATCACTGCAATGCTTACTGTTTTAGCAGAAATACCAAATTAAAAAATTCTGATTCTTTAAAGTCAAAATATAAATTCTGGAATTTTGCACGCTGTGTGTGTGTGTGCATGTGCACACAAAGCTTTCTATAAATATTTTGAACCTGCAGGCTAAATGTAGTCAGAGTGCTTACACATTTAACAACTTAATAAAGCAGCAAATGGGAAATATATTTTTTTTTACCCCAGAGTGATATGAGATCTATTACTTCATAAATGGTTGTCACATACAGTATCATCAACATCATTGTTGTATGTTGATGTTTAAAATAAAGTACAACATCATTTTTTATGAAATTGTGTATCAGTTTAAGAAAGTTCATAACACATTCACAACGAAAGATCTTATACACCTAACATTAAACTTTCATATTTTTACAGATATATTTCATACAAAGAAAAAATTTTGCTGCACGTGGTTCTATTTATTGACCTTGTAAAATTGAAAACCTTTCTTTTTAGCAAGGCAAGAGACTAAAGAAGAAATGTGAGCCACGAGCTCAGCCACTGTGCTATCATCTTTCCATACTCCTTCCTCAAAGCTCACATAAAGTGAAATAACATGTGCTTTCTGGTGAGTATGCCTTACACAGAACAAGATACACCTCTCCCACAAGAGGTCATACTATGCTATTCAATGTTGCTTTCTTCAGTAACCTAGTTTTTAATCCAGGTTATTGTTCTTGCTTTATACATCTCCATAGTTCCTCTCTAGTGATACTGTTAGCACCATTAACTAACTCTGCATATTTCAATTGATTGCTCACAATTTAAACAGATTCATATTCTGGGGAAATTGAAAAGTACTATACTTCTTTTATAATCACAATTTTTATTGTAATTTTATTTATTTATTTATTTATACCTGAATGAAATCTACTGAAGCATACATTAAAATTATTGGAAAAGACTACAGTTGCAGTTAACATTTTTATATAGCTGTCACAGTTTTATATGGTGTATTATGCATCTGACCTTTGCGCAGACCTTCTGGGAGAATAATGGTGATAGACTTCAGGTCTCCAGTGCTTTGCAAAGGTGAGTTCCATGCTCAGCTGTGCTGACAGCTCAGTTTGCTACTTTACTCTTTCTTCTCTACCTATCTCTGCAATGGGAGTTGTTTTTCAGTGAAACAAGAAAATTTTGACAGATAAACAAATATTAGTAAGAGGAATGCAGTAATTTGGTGCTATGGTAAAACAACCCTCCCAAACTTAAGCATAACCATACTGTCTATTTGTTCCCCATTAAGCAAACTTGGAAATCTACATGATATTGACTTTTTTTGACATTGCCCAACCTTTCTGAATGTATGAGTTACAAGATAAACATGATTTAATGTCCCCTGAAACATACTGTGTACCTTTCAAAATCAAGCATAGGGGAGTACTTCAACTACAGTTCTATTCATGACTTCTGTCACTGTATTGGGTTTTCATGGCAAGGCTTTGGTAGCGGGGTGGGTTACAGGGGTTGCTTCTGTGAGAAGCTGCTAGAAGCTTCCCCTGTGTCCGATAGAGCCAATGCCAGCCAGCTGCAAGACAGACCTGCTGCTGTCCAAGGCTGAGCTCATCAGTGATGGTGGTAGTGCCCCTGGGATAACATAATTAAGAAGGGGAAAAAAAACCCAACTTGCACAACAGCAATTGCAGCTGGAGAGAGGAGTGAGAATATGTGAGAGGACCAACTCAGCAGACACCAAGGTCAGTGAAGAAGGAGGGGGAGGAGATGTGGCAGGCGCCAGAGCAGAGATTACTCTGCAGCCCATGGTGAGGCAGGTTGTCCTCCTGCAGCCCATGGAGGTTCACGGTGGAGCAGATATCCATCTGCATCCCATGGAGGACCCCATGCCGGAGCAGGTGGATGCCCGAATGAGGCTGTGACCCCGTGGGAAGCCCGCACTGGAGCAGGCTCCTGGCAGGACCTGTGGACCCGTGGAGACAGAGGAGCCCATGCTGGAGTCAGTTTGCTGGCAGGACTTGAGACCCCGTGCAGGACCCACACTGGAGCAGTCTGTTCCTGAAGGACTGCACCCCATGGAAAGCACCCACGCTGGAGCAGTTCATGAAGAACTGTAGCCCATGGGTTGGACTCATGTTGGAGAAGTTTGTCTCCTGTGGGAGGGACCCCATGCTGGAGCAGGGGAAGAGTGTGAGGAGTCCTCCCCCTGAGGAGGAAGGAGCAGCAGAGACAACGTGTGATGAACTGACTGCAACCCCCATTCCCGATCTCCCTGTGCCACCAGCGAGGAGGAGGTCGAGAAATCGGGAGTAAAGTTAAGCCCAAGAAGAAGGCAGGGGTGAGGGGAAGGTGTTTTTAAGATTTGGTTTTATTGCTCATTATCCTACTCTGATTTGATTGATAATAAATTAAATGAATTATTTCCCCAAGTCGAGTCTGTTTAGCACTTGATGGTAATCGGTGAATGATCTTTCCCTGTCCTTACCTCAAACCATGAGCTTTTCGTTATATTTTTTCTCTCTGTCCAGCTGAGGAAGGGGAGTGACAGAGCAGCTTTGGTGGGACCCTGGTGTCCAACCAGAGTCAACCCACCACGATCAAAAAAAATTGAGCTGCACAGGATAAGCAAATGAATTTAGGTGACTTGTTGATGTCTACCTTTGCAGTTCCACCAAGCTTTCCTCTTTATGAAAATGGAAATTCTGATTATCATTTCTAGTCTCTCATGTATTCTGTCATGTAAATAGTAAACAGGCTATTAACAACTCAAAAGCTAGGACATATATACACCTGTATGCAAATACATAAATAAATACATACAGTGATACTGGACAACGTGTGGTAGTTTACTGATTTTGCTACCCTTCACAAGCACCTAGTGGTATTTATATCTGGTAGTATTAATATCTTGATCTCTAGTAGGGAATAATAGACTGAGTAGAATCAATTAATATTTTTGTTTGGGGTTTTGTTTGTTTGATTTATTTTTGTTTGTTTTAAAAGAAAAAATATTTTGACTTAATAGTATTTTTTTTCCCTTAATAGTATTTTCATTGGCAAAGCATTTGAAAACTTTAGCTGCTTAATCATGAACTCTTCACAATGCATGCATAAATACCATTGACATCATACAGGAACAGGAGCATAAGAATTAATATTTCTAATCTCACAGAAAGAAAAGCTCATATATATTTTCTGTCCTCTAGATTGTGAGGGCCATGTTGACCCAGCAGAACTGCCAGAATATACATTCCTTTTTTTTTAAGGTAAGATGATTTAGCTGACTAATTGGATGTAGGCCTAAAGTGTCAGAATTATTCCCTCTAAAATCCTTCCTTTCTACTTTTGGTTTAATGACTAGATCCTCAGCTTTGTATTTTCCATGGGCAAAAGCTATGCAAAGTTTATGCAACTGCTTCAGCAAATTAGTGCTGTTTTTCAGTCTTTCATGACATCTTTTGTCAAGTGATATAAAGATGAAGATAAAATAATAATAATAATAGGATTTAATACTATTTGTCTTTTGTAGGTTTAAAAAAATTATGAAGTTAAAATTTTCCTAATTACTCTATGCCTGAAGTTGTTAATTTAACAAAAACACTGTATTACGACAACATTGTAGATCAGTCCTTATTACAGAGAACTCAACAGAAACAAAGTCATGGAGCACTACCTTAATAATTATCTATATTGTTTTTCATATAGGTGTCTTGTTGACTACCTAGACTGAGTAGAACTGGCAGGGATTCAGAATCCGACATCAAACAAAATATATTTAACACAGAACAATATATTTTAACCAAACATCTTAACTGACCAGTTATAGAACAGAACAAGTATAAAACTGAAAACTTAAACTTTATCATCAAATCACCACTTTGTTTTGTCTGCAGAAATGTAAAAGATTTCTTAATTGTTAATAAATCCTGTTTACAATTTATAGGCAGTTTTACAGGGCAAGTGCTGGAACCTGGAGGAATAATAACTCTTAATATTGCATAAGAATAATCTTTCAACCATTTTATAAAACGTTGCAATTAGTTTCTGTATACTAATACTCAGATACATGCAGGGTGTGTTAGAATGGCTTAGCATCAAATGGAAGCTCAAAAACAGAGTATGTCACAAATGCAAAAAATTCAATCTAATAACTAAAGATATCTAGACTATAAAAATAATCAAACATAGCCTCTGTTATGTGGATAACAGAATGATGTTCTGAAATCTTGGAAACAAAGGTCTTTGGACTTTAAACACAAATTAGTTGAAGAAGAAGGACATTGCTTTTGGAGACATTGTATGTCACTATACTGTGAAGATCAGATGGATGAGAATCTCATTCAGTGGATGAGAACTTTGTGAGAAAATGGCAGAATCATCTAGACCACGGGATTGGAGAGTAACAAGGAACTTTTCCCAGGCATTTGCCAGGAAAAAGCAACAAACCAAACTGAACGAATAGTTACAGAGTACAAATAAGTTTTTAAAATGCATGCTTATGGTGTTGATGGTGATGGTTATTTTTATATTGAAGAAAAAGTTAAGAAAGAGAAGGCTATAACTTTCCAATAAACCCATACAATGGAAGAAGGCTTAGAGGAGATGAGCAAGGGCGATGTGTCCATGAAGCTCAGGGAATAAAGCAGTCTGTGACTGACCACAGCTATTGCAAAGAAACTGGCTCAATCTCAACACAGAGAGAACAAGAAGGTG
The DNA here is from genome assembly GCF_965183815.1 of Platalea leucorodia. Classification (NCBI taxonomy): domain Eukaryota; kingdom Metazoa; phylum Chordata; class Aves; order Pelecaniformes; family Threskiornithidae; genus Platalea; species Platalea leucorodia. The sequence goes on along the minus strand of NC_138828.1, from coordinate 64,863,951 downwards.
GACTTTGTTTTAGATAAACAGCTATCAACAGTTGAGTGCATCAACTGATGGTGTAAATGTTTCTCCCTGAGTTCATTAAAAAAGTGTGAACCTCTATGAGTTATCCAGACCAGCATGCCAAGGAGTGAATACATGGCTCAGCCCAACAGCATGTATAAAAAAATGAACAATAACAAAAGAATTTCAAAGAAAGCAATGGTCTTCAGCTGGTTTCAACCCATGTATTCCTTCCCAGTGACTGGGCACAGCCAGCATCGTGACAGTGAGCATATTATAGAGACCAGTAATAGGAGTCACATTGGTGTTGTGATTGAACTATGTATTGCAATTGCTATATTTTGCTAAGTGTACCTTACATTTGTATTGCATTATGCAGTATATTTTGCATCACTCTAAGTCAGAAATCCCGTGTAACATCTACTGTCTTTAAATAAGTAAATTTGTTATTAAACTTTACATCCTCCATGCATAGAATGTAAAAGAACCTGGTCAGAGAGTATTGGACTCTGACAGAGGGCAAGGAAAAGTAAATGGCAATGTTAAAAAGGGAAAGAGGCCAACAGGAAAAAAAAAAAAAAAAAGATTTCAAAAAAGTACTTTTTGATAAACTCAGAATCAGTAAGATGGGGAAAAAAATATTCAGTGAAAAGAGTGCAGTGGAGCTGGCAGATCCAAAAAGAAGTAATATTAAAAGTATAAGACCTGTCTTAATCTTGAGGAAAAATGAACTGAAGTAAGAAACTAATATGGTAAAATTGCAATTTTTTTGGCTTACAAAATCCAAGGTGTGGAAAAGACATCATAAAGTAGGCCATGTAGCTGAGAATGAGACTAACTGATCTGTATTTGTAGAATAAAATAAGAGAAGCAAAGCTCGGGCTGGGATATGGATGGCAAGGACCTTAAAAATATTAAAATATTAGAGTACTGTACAGTAGCTTTAAGCCTAAAACCAACAAAATACCTAGTTTGCTATTATTCTCATCCAGGTATAAGTCAATATTTTAATCAAGGACTTAAACTGCCATATCCTGATTAATTATGTTAAATCAGCAGGCAATATCATACTGATTTTAAGGGGAATGAAGTAAAACAAGGGTTATAGAAGACAAATTCAAGAAGATCTTGACATATTGCAGAAAGTATCTAAAAGAATGAAAACAAAATAGGTACCTGTATTTATTAAGGGCTCACAATGTTATATTAATTGCATGTTCATTAATGACAGTGGGATCTGAGACAACTGGTCTAAGCCTGACTAGGTGTAAACACATATATGTAAACAAGCGAAGTTAAGTAAAATGAAGAGACCTGAAGAAGGTAAAACAACACTTTTAGATTAGGTTAGATGCATGCAGGAATGAGGGAAATAAACAGTTCTTCACATCTGCTAAAAATGAGCAAGAAAAATTTAAGTTGAAGATTAAGTTCGACTTATCAACTATCTATAAACACAAATGAACATTAACAGAAGTTACCATCACTAGCTGAGGCCTACATTTCAGTTTACACAAACATCGGACAAGAATTGTTAGGCATATTTTATCCTTTTTTTAGACTCAGACAGTGAACCAGGTAATATCTTGAGGCCTCATAAAGTTTATTGTTCATATTACTAAGAAACTGAATAGATATTATCTGAAGCAGTGTCACAGTTGTAGTCTTTAATACTATCATTTTTAGTGTTTCATATTCGAAAACATTTTTTTCAGACATCCTAGATAATAAAATTATTAAGCTATATTGTATATCCATATAGTAGAAGAAAAAACTGTTCTAGCATTTTTTCAGGTTGTGCACAGTAACATGGGGAAGGTCTCAGAATGAATGTAAGAACGCAATCCTATTAAAATTACGAATGTAATATGTAAGTACATTGTAATTATAGAAGACGAATCTTATCACTAGGAAGAGTTATTAAAATAACTTGTAACGGGCAGCCAGAAGGAATTATAGCTATTTTTAACTTGTTTTTGTTATTTATTCTGTTTATTCTTATTTATTCTGTTGAAAACAGATCACTGCAGCAAATCACATTGCCATAAGTGCCATATGGAAACCATACAGGTGTGATGAAGGCCTCTGAGAGTAAAGGAATATCTATTAGACAGAATTTATTGAAAGCTGTAGTTCACAATACCTCATTGGTTCTTCACTTTTCAGTCAATTCATTATCACCAGGTAAAGCCTGTGAATCTCTCTTGTACTCTGATCTATCAGAAAGACTCTGTCACAAAGCATTCTAGGGATTACTAAACAGTGACCTCATACAACACATTATTGATTTCAAATGGAAAGCTAATTCCTAACTCTATAAAAAAACTGTAGCTCAGTCTACTGCCACTGTGGCTGCAAAGAAGTGTGAGTACTGTAAATAAATTTCTTTTCTTGGCCATTACACTTGATGAATTGCAAAGTCCTTTGGACATTTTCCATTTTGTCTGTGTCAATTTTCGAAAAGGGTAGTTCAGGAGTCTATTTAACAGCAAGGGAGAATTTAAATGAATTAAATAATATCACATTTACTGTTATTCAGCAATACAAAAATAGAAATGACACAAATTCAAGTAATATTTAAGAAAGGTACGACACATTCAGGCCTGAAGTGGGTACAAATTGGTAATAGCTCACCACGTCTTCTGACAAAATTTTTCAGTGCCTTCAAGGATTTATTTTTCTCTTTTTCTTTTAATCGTTGCAGAGATAATCCTATGCTGAGTGTTTGTAAGTCCCTTCAGCTTCAGTAGAGTTAGGAGCTGAGGACATTCAACAGCTGTCAGGATATACTTCTCTAAGGGCTGGTAAGCAGAGCCAGTATTAAATTTACAGGCATTTGATAAGGCTGAAGAATGCTAATGCAGAGTACGCCAGTCAAATGCCTTCCATACTAAATATATCAGGAAAAATTCTGTCCTTATTAAAAACTGTAGAATATTTTGTCTGAATCTAAAGAAATAAAGATTTTATCTGTAGGACCAGAATTTACATCATCAAAACAAATCACAAATCAGTGTATCTACCTATTTTAGTCATCTACTAAGAAGCAACATCCACTCCAAGCCAGATGTTAATGGAACATCCATACAGTGATCTTACATAATTAAGTGTAACTGAGGTTGTAAAAGACACAACCGCTAACTGCTATATGGACTCAGAAGTGAAGAACTCTATTCTCAGTAATTAATGGCTTCTTGAGATATGTTACCGAGCCAGGTGTAACACTGTGAAAATACAAATCAATGACCATTCATCACTAACCCTGTTCAAAACACTAGCCAGTAATGCACAACCAGTTTTGAGCAAGAACAAATACTAGAACAAGTGCAAGAACAACACTAGAACAGATAGTGAAATATCATCGCAGCCTCACCACCAGAAGAAATAACCCATCCAGCCAGGGAAACAGTACTGGCTTCTAGAGCAGAGGCTGGTGCCAGAGATGGAATTTTGGGTTTTTCAGTCATGGAGCAGTTTACATGGCACCAGGCCTGCTGGAGACAGATGGAGTTCACCTGTCACAAAGGGGGAAAAGGATTCTGGCTCAGGAGTTAGCAGGCCTCATTGAGAGAGCTTTAAACTAGATTCGAAGGGGGGAGAGGATAAAACCAGGCTTGCTAGGGATGAGCCTAGGGGTGACATGCCTGTGTTGGAGAAGAGATCAATAACCCAACTGAAGTGCATTTACACCAGTGCACGCAGCATGGGCAATAAACAGGAGGAGCTGGAAGCCATTGCGTGGCAGGAAAACTGTGATGTGGTCGCCATCACGGAAACATGGTGGGATGACTCACACAACTGGAGTGCTGCAATGGATGGCTACAAGCTCTTCAGAAGGGATAGGCAAGGAAGGAGAGGTGGTGGGGTAGCCTTGTACGTTAGAGAGTGTTTTGATTGTCTAGAGCTCAACAAAGGTAATGATAAGGTTGAGTGCTTATGGGTAAAGTTCAGAGGGAAGGCTAATAAGGCAGATCATAGAATCATAGAATCGTCAAGGTTGGAAAAGACCCTTAAGATCATCGAGACCAACCGTTAACCTAGCACTGCCAAGTCCACCACTAAACCATGTCCTCAAGCACCACGTCTACCCATCTTTTAAATACCTCCAGGGATGGAGACTCAACCACTTCCCTGAGCAGCCTGTTCCAGTGCCTGACTACCCTTTCGGTGAAGAAGTTTTTCCTAATATTCAACGTAAACTTCCCCTGGCGCAGCTTGAGGCCGTTTCCTCTCGTCCTATCGCTTGTTACTAGGGAAAAAAGCCGACCCCAACCTCACCACAACCTCCTTTCAGGTAGTTGTAGAGAGCAATAAGGTCTCCCCTCAGCCTCCTCTTCTCCAGACTAAACAACCCCAGTTCCCTCAGCCGCTCCTCATAAGACTTGTGCTCTAGACCCTTCAACAGCTTCATTGCCCTTCTTTGGACACACTCCAGCACCTCAATGTCCTTCTTGTAGTGAGAGGCCCAAAACTGAACCCAGTACTCAAGGTGCGGCCTCACCAGTGCCGAGTACAGGGTCACTATCACCTCCCTGGTCCTGCTGGCCACGCTGTTCCTGATACAAGCCAGGATGTCATTGGCCTTCTTGGCCACCTGGGCACACTGCTGGCTCATGTTCAGGCAGCTGTCGACCAACACCCCCAGGTCCTTTTCAGCCAGGCAGCTCTCCAGCCACTCCTCCACAAGCCTGTAGCATTGTATGGGATTGTTGCGACCCAGGTGCAGCACCCAGCACTGAGCCTTGTTGAATCTCATACAGTTGGCCCCAGCCCAATGATCCAGCCTGTCCAGGTCCCTCTGTAGGGCCTTCCTACCCTCCAGCAGATCGACACTTCCACCCAACTTGGTGTCATCTGCAAACTTAGTGAGGGTGCACTCGATCCCCTCATCCAGATCGTCAATGAAGATGTTGAACAGGACCGGCCCCGGTACTGAGCCCTGGGGAACACCACTCGTGACCGGCCGCCGACTGGATTTGACTCCATTCACTACCACTCTCTGGGCTCGGCCGTCCAGCCAGTTTTTAACCCAGTGCAGAGTGCACTTATCCAAGCCGTGAGCAGCCAGCTTCTCCAGGAGAATGCTGTGGGACACTGTGTCAAAGGCCTTACTAAAGTCCAAGTAGACAACATCCACAGCCTTTCCCTCATCCACATGCACCTCGAGTACTGGGTTCAGTTTTGGGCCTCTCACTACAAGAAGGACATTGAGGTGCTGGAGCATGTCCAGAGAAGGGCGATGAAGTTGGTGAAGGGTCTAGAGCACAAGTCTTATGAGGAGCGGCTGAGGGAACTGGGGTTGTTTAGTCTGGAGAAGAGGAGGCTGAGGGGAGACCTTATTGCTCTCTACAACTACCTGAAAGGAGGTTGTGGTGAGGTTGGGGTCGGCTTTTTTCCCTAGTAACAAGCGATAGGACGAGAGGAAACGGCCTCAAGCTGCGCCAGGGGAAGTTTACGTTGAATATTAGGAAAAACTTCTTCACCGAAAGGGTAGTCAGGCACTGGAACAGGCTGCTCAGGGAAGTGGTTGAGTCTCCATCCCTGGAGGTATTTAAAAGATGGGTAGACGTGGTGCTTGAGGACATGGTTAGTGGTGGACTTGGCAGTGCTAGGTTAACGGTTGGTCTCGATGATCTTAAGGGTCTTTTCCAACCTTGACGATTCTATGATTCTATGATTCTATGATTCTATATGTTGAAGGGAGATAATATCCAGCAGGTAACTACCCTTGAATGAGTCTGCGGCTTCTGGCAAACAGATATTGCTGTGACAAAAATTTGGACTAAAAATTGCTGAAACAGGCTCCTTGGAGTCCTGATTCAAAAAAGCCAGCAATGTTTCCCCTACTCTGTGCAGAGTTCATCTGCCATCTGCAGTTTATTTTAAAGTACACTGAACCTTCTTGTATCATACATGTTGTTACCATGAGGATCAGCTGCTGCTTCTCTCATGCCTATGACAAAGTACAGATTAGCATGGTTATTTCCCTTTCGAGCATCTCTGAAAGTATATCCACATGCTTCAGAATTTCTTAGCACAGAACAGTTTAATGTCTGGAAGACAAGTAAAGAAAGCAGTATTTTTCATCATCTTGGTCCAAACAAACTGTCTTCAAATACTGGCATACTAGACGAAGAGCCAATAAAGTTTATTTAATTTAAGTTTCTCAAGATGGCAATACAGATGAAGGTTGACTGACACGCAGGTTGCAAAATCCGTTGGCAGTGACATAAGTGAAATGGAGAATCATAATGAAGGAAGAATTAAAATAGTGGTAAATACTAAAACTATGATTCAAAGAAGCTGAAACCTTTAACAAAAATCAAACCATAAGCTATAGTAGGATTTTTTTGTTTTATTTTATTTTATTTTATTTTATTTTATTTTATTTTTATTTTTCATGCTTCTTTCCGTAAGCAGGTCTTAAGAAATTTCTTTTCTGACTTCACATTCCAGTGAGAATGCAATAAAGAACTTTCAATTACATAACACTATATTAACAAGTTAAACAATATTCTACTTTTACCTGTTTTATAATTGCTGACCTACTAAGTCATTTATTTATACCTAAAATTTCAGTGAATCTGTTGTATTTATCTTATGATCAGTACTGTTTCTTGCAATAGTCTTGACTCAGGAAGGCAGAGAAAATGCTCTGCAAACACGCTCTCAACTAAGCCTCTGATAAGATTTGTTTCTTAACAGTAGAAACTTCTGCCACAGTTGCCATTATTAATTATCAGATCTTGTTAGATAGTCTAATCTATCATTTGGGACTCACCTTTGCTGATCTTACTTGTCTTGAATGATACTTAATTCATTGATCATTCCCTGCTTTCTTTAAACAGGTCCTGTTTGAATCCCTTTATAATTATTCCTAGAGTCTCATCTCAGCCTCTTTTTTATTCTATCTCAGTACATGATCTCATTAGTAGTCATTATGACAGCCTTTGGTCTCAGATAACATTTTCATGCAGATGATGCATCCTTTTACAGGTTTTTTTGAATCTTCCTTGACTTCCTTATTCCACTTTGACTTCCTGAGAGCAACTGCTTCATGTGTAAAGATAGTGAATGCTAATAATTTGATCTGCAGTGCTTCCCAAACAGATCTCACAGTTGTTGACACCAATGTGACTTATGTTTGACACCAAATATACCAGGTAAAAATGTCATCCCTAACGCTGAGCTTATGACATGTGGCTTTCCCCTAAGGAAATCACCTTTCTTCAGTATTGCTCAGGGAAAGAGCTGATACTTGATGCTGTCTGATTAGCAGAATGTTTTCTCTTTTTTAAAACCAGGATATTTCACAGACATTCTAGAAAACACAGAAACATAAGAAGTAAATTATATATTTATCTCAAAAGCTTTTCAGCATTTTCACTTTCTAGGGAAAATTTCAATAACGTATCAATACAGACATTATTTGAATTTTTAATAAATTTATATTATGAATAGAAAACAATATTATTATTCCATTTGGAATGGACTAGAAATGTTGAGCTGAGTCAAAAATACCACTTTAGGTACTGAACTTGAAGAAAAAATATTACTCACATTCATAAAGTACAGACTGGAAACAACAACATGTAAAACAAGACAGATTTTGAAAATCATAAGGGACCATGGCCAGGTGACTCTTATGATTTTATTCTTATTACCATAACACATAGAAGCTGACCCACTGACCTAGGTACTGCAGAAATACATTAAAAAGATCTGTCTCAGATCTTTGGTCCAGATACTATTGCTTTAGAACATATTTTGACCCACCTGCACCATTTATCATTTCCAGACTTTCACAGACTAATTGTTGTGGTTTAATCCCAGCCGGCAACTAAGCACCACACAACCACTCACTCACTCCCCCCCCCAGAAGGATGAGTGAGACAATCAGAAGGGTAAAAGTGAGAAAACTCACGGGATGAGATAAAGACAGTTTAATAGGGAAAGCAAAAGCTGTGCATGCAAGCAAAGCAAAACAAGGAATTCTTTCACTATTTCCCATTGGCAGGCATGTGTTCAGCCATCTCCAGGAAAACAGGGCTCCATCATGCATAATGGTTACTTGGCAAGACAAACACCATCACTCCGAATGTCTCACACGTCTGTCTTCTTCCCCCAGCTTTATACGCTGAGCACGATGTCATATGGTATGGGATATCCTTTTGATCAGTTGGGGTCAGCTGTCCTGGTTATACTCCCTCCCAGCTTCTTGTGCACCTGGCAGAGCATCGGAAACTGAAAAGTCCTTGACTAGTATAAACACTAGTTAGCAACAACTAAAACATCAGTGTGTTATCAACATTATTCTCATCCTAAATCCAAACCACAGCACTATACCAGCTACTAAGAAGAAAATTAAATCTATCCCAGCTGAAACCAGGACAATTATCAATACTGTTTTCAGCATAAATCCAAAACATAGCCCTATACTAGCTACAATGAAGAAAATTAACTCTATCCCAGCCAAAACCAGCACATTCTCCACCCTGTTTACCATACCATTTACGTCATGCTTAGGTCCCACACTATCCAATGCATCCTCATTAACCACCACCTCCCTTTCCATCCTTTGATATAAGACACATATGATTCCCTTACTCTATGAACCAACCTTGTAAAATGTCCATAAAACGTTCATAAATGTCACAAAATGCCCATTGAGTTCATTTAGTCCATGACTTTGGGCTCCATCTGTGATGGCGGTCAGTAAGGACAGGAGACGTGGTGTGTTGCGTGGAGTTTTTGGGCACCAAAGCCAGCTCAGGTCGGGTCACTGCTGCACTTGCACAGCTTCTTGTAAGGTTTTTCCTCTGTTGGTTCAGGTTGTTCCTGCTATAGTAACTCCTATAACATGCAACTCAAATCATGGGTTACAAAAATTTAAAGGTATTTCCATTGCAAGCTCCACTCCTGGTCCCTTTGGACTAGACCATAGGGTTTAACATTGCAATGAACTCCTACCCTTGCCCCTGGTCTGGCTTGGACTTATCCGTAGACTGCAGTCCTGTAGGGGAGTACCTGCTCTGAGTGGATCCTTATCTATAAGCCACAGTCTCTTCAGAAGTAAACCTGTTCCAACATGGCCTTACCCATGACTGCAGTCCGTCCGGGGGTGTACCTGCTCTGTCATAGGCTTATCCATGGCCACACACTTTGAGGTGCTCCAGCATGACCTCATGCATAGCCACAGATGCTTCGAGGTGTACCTTCTTCAGAATGGACTTATCCTTGGGCCACAATCACTTCAGAGGTATACCTGCTACAGCACAGACATAACCATGGCCATGGACACTTCAAGATATACCTGCTCTGATGTGGACTTATGCACGGCTACAGATGCTTCAGGGTGTCCTGCTCCCACATGGACTCATCCGTAGGTCACAGTCCCTTCAACTCAAGTTCATACTGGAGTTCCAGCCTGTCTAGTACAGCAGCACAGAAACAGCAGCAATGCCCTGGCCATCTGCCAGCCCATGAGCATGGCCATTGCTGTTATCAAAATGTTCCCAGGCACAGCAGAGTAAGATGATAAGCAGTACAGCAGTACAGCAAGCAATGAAAGCAAAAAACCAGCCACTAATGAGCACTAGACTCTATTGTACAGCAAGGCAAGCAAGTATCATGGCAAGCACAGGAGCCTGCCAATTAATAGCTAAACAGCAATAACAGCTATAAATTTGATCTAGCACATTCCAATCAAACCTGTCATTATCTCAAACCCTTGAAGCCCCATGTTGGGCACCAAAAAGGACTGTTGTGGTTTAACCCCAGCCAGCAGCTATGCACCACACAGCCACTCGCTCACTCCCCCCTGTAGGATGGGGGAGACAATCAGAAAAGTAAAAGTGAGAAAACTCATGGGGTGAGATAAAGACAGTTTAATAGGGAAAACAAAAGCTGCACATGCAAGCAAAGCAAAGCAAGGAATTCTTTCACTATTTCCCATTGTCAGGCTGGTGTTCAGCCATCTCCAGGAAAGCAGGGCTCCATCACACATAACGGTTACTTGGGAAGACAAACGCCATCACTCCGAACGTCCCCCCCTTCCTTCTTCTTCCCCCAGCTTATATACTGAGCATGACATCATAAGGTATGGAATAGTCCTTTGGCCAGTCTGGGTCAGCTGTCCTGGCTATGCTCCCTCCCAGCTTCTTGTGCACCCCCAGTGTACTCACTGGTGGGTTGGGGTGAGAAGCAGAAAAGGCCTTGACTCTGTGTAAGCACTGCTCAGCAATAAAGAAAACATTCCTGTAAGCAGTGAACACTGTTTCCAGCACAAATCCAAAACATAGCCCCATATTAGCTGCTATGAAGAAAATTAACTCTACCCCAGCCAAAACTAACACACTGGCTGAATAAAGGTCTCTATCAACAGTCTTTGTATAGCGGCATGTTTCTGCTGTTAGTATTAAGCAGATGAAGGATACAGATATTCTCTAATGTTCATGCCCAAAGTTCTCTAATTATCAGTAACAGCTACATCTTGTTTATCGACAGTCACCGAAGAAGAGTTCCTTAAAAAAAGGCATTCTGAAGAGGTTCTGTGATGAAGCTCTCACATTTTGACTGAAAAGACTTAGACATTGCAGTGACTTCTTCAACTGGATAGAGAGAGAATTCAAAGACTCCAGAGTGACGTATATAGGAGCAATCTCATAAATTTTATCAAGAAATGTCAAGATCCCTCTTCCATCTACATTTTTCACCCCCAAACACACATGTATCAGCCTATGTTTGATGGTCTCACTGCTTTATAGCCCTCAGGGTTCTCAGAAGTGGAGAATGAGAGTCTGTGGGAAGACAACAAAAAGAATAGAGGGGTTTACGTCTTCAGACATTAATCAGTGTGAAGTATTCTAGCCATTCTGTATACATTTATTTTTTTCAAAATCCACCTCAAATATAATGTTTACATTTCAGTAGCTTTGTCTGAACACTTGTGCCATTAATTATTTATATGTGGTCATTATGAACTATGATGAATCATCTCTCAGATAATGTGTGCAGAACTGTTTTGTTATTTCATGTGAGCTGGTTGAGTAAACAGAAATGTTACCATTTTTCAATGGAAATATGTAACAATATAACCTACTTGTTTGCTACATAAGGATACTTGTAGACTGAGAAGTATTTTGTGTGTTCATTCTAATATCTGCTTGAACTAAAATTCATATTGAGAATGTTTGCACTGTCACCTAGAAGTTGCTGTTGGCAATGTCATTATTTGTTCCTTTCTCTTTTCCTTGGTTATAAAAGTTTCATTTTTTAAAAAAGAAACAGCAACTTGCAGAAAATTAATATATAGAAGACTTTGCAAATACTTTATAGATTTAAATAATTTGTTTTTTAGGAAAAATTTTTGCCAAAACTTTTCTTATTGTGTACAAATTTGGGCTAGTTGCAGTTTGTTTCTATTGATTTATGGAAAGGGAAAATATAACTTATTTGCAGAATAACTTCTTTCTTATGAACAGCTCAAATTACTGTTTACAACTAAAAATATTTATACTTCCAGAGTTCTTCGAATTTACCAACTAAAGAAGCATTTAGATCTAAAAATACAAAAGGTCATAGTTACCTGTGTATTAACACTCACTGTGTCATCTGACAGCTTGCCCCTTCACCAAAGTTGGCAGCGTAGACAGACTGCCAACATCCTGCGCCCTGACCAATATCAGCAGCATAGGCAGGACACCTCCCACATTATTCACGTAAGGTATGATGCTCTCAAATCACACTACCATTGGGGGAGCCAAGGGACAGAACAACTCTTACCCACTTTCAAAAGGCATTTGCACAATTGTTTGTTGCCGCCAGATGACCCAAACATCAAGTGTCCCTGGCAGTCCACCAGAGCAATGGCGTCACTTATGATCCTGTGTTTGCTGTCGGCGATTGGGTGAGTCACCATATGGGCCCATTGTTGCTCATCTTTCCTGATGCCTCAATAAAGCTTTCATTTATAACGTGTTGTCAGACTCCATTACTGTTTGGGTCACCCATGCTTAGATCGCACCATCCTTTTCTGGTGCTGTTTCTATCTTCTATCATTATGAATATTTTCCATTCGATTTCTTTTATTTTTCTGTAGTTAGAAAAACTGTGGTTTGCATGTCTTTCCCTTTTTTAACTGAATTTCTGCTTTTTATAGTTTCGACTTTGAGTTAATATTTTATTAAGTGGTTTTGAAATTGTAAGCATAAAAAAAATGCACAATGAATAAAAAGGACAAACTTACTCTGAGATGTAAAACTGAAATAGTGTCTCTTGTGAATCATAACTAGAGAAAGAAACCAAACAGCTAGATAAAGAAAACCACTAAACCATTCAACACAGGGAAAAGAATTCAATAGATAAGTCAGGCCAGGTAAAATTGGAACAGAGAATCAGACATAAAATAATGAAAGAGATTTTTCAGGACATTTCAAGAACAGCAAAAAACTTTTTAATAAACTAAGTAGGATAGACAGCAAATGAAAGATTGATCCCTTGTCCTTGACTCCCAAATGGACTCTATATTCAAAAGGAAAAAAAAAAAAAAGAAAACTTCACTGTATTGCAGCCTAATCCAAAGTTAGCCTGAATTGTTGAATGACTTTGGATCAGAATGTACAGACCAAATTCTGCTTTTAGTAAAGACATATGTTTAGCCCCCAAAGTAATTTAGTCAAACCATTTATACCAAAATAATTGACCATAAAACATATTACACAAATTTGGGGTATTTTTCATAAAGACATGAAGCCTTTCATAAAAACTATCATAAACACAGAAATTTTTTTTTTTTGAGTCAAGAACTGTCTCAAAAGAGACAGTGCCTTGTCCCTGCCATTGACCCGAAGGCTGGAGTATTACAATATTGCAGCAAAATAGTGGTGTTTATTTGCAGTATTTTTTTATGTCCTGACAAATGACTGAAAGAGGCTGCATTTTTATTTATTTATTTATTCATGACTTGCCACACTTTAATTTGTCTGGTCACCTATTTGAGCCCATGTAAACTAGTGACATTCACAACATCCTGTGGAATTGAATTCTACAGTTTTAGTAGACACTGTAAAAATAAACACCTTCTTTCACTTATTGTGAATGTTTTTGCATGATTTGTTGCTTCCCAGTTCTTGTATTAGAAGAACAAATTCATTCTCATTCACCTTCTCTATTCCAAACTTTATTTTATACAATATTATCATAACTCTCCTCCCCCAAATTCTAGTATAGATAGATGTTCTTCTTATGGAAAGATGTTCTATATCTTTCAGCAAGAGGACTCACCTAGTGCTCATAGCAGCCTTACCTTTCTTCTAACTTTTACAGGCAAGAAAGTCACCATTGTTTTTTTATCTTATATAAAGAATGATGTGCCCTGTTTTGCTAAATTACAGCTTGTCAGCATGCTTTGCAACAGCCAAGAATGTTCGATATGACAGATTAAATAACCAGGCCTATCTTTCCTGAACAGAATAAAGTCACTTTTTTTTTTTTAGTATATACGCATGAAAATAATTAGTATTATTTTGAAAATGAGCAGACACATTGTTTAAATGTATTCTTTGTACAAAATAAAATGAATAAACAGTGACTTGAATTCATGAGGGTTTTTTACAGCAATTGTACAGTACCTTCTGATCTTAAAATTTTTGTACTTGAGAGTTCTATTATCTAGTAATTTGTGCTATTTCTATGGAATAAAATATCTTATATTGTAAATGTAGAGTTATTATGACATCCTAATGTTTTCCCAGTGTCTCCAAAGAACACTTAAATAATCTACGTTGTGTCTTGCAGCAAACAGATATTGATTTGAACCAGGTGGAAAATTATCCAAACTCCAGAAAGGCTGATTCTCAATGTTTTTTAATTTCTGTTTGTATCAGAAATCTGATTTTTTTATTTTTTACCTTCATGTAAATATGATGGAAAGATCAGTAAGTGAATTAAAATATGGCTGTTTTGAATGTCTGAATTCAAATGTCTCAATTTTTTTGACTGGCACACCTCATCAACATTCTGTGCTCTGTTCTGATGAAGCAGATTGTAACAAAAGGAAGGTGGCATTTTAAAAAGGCTCTGGTTTTGATTAAAACATCAAAATTTGGGGGGGATTTAGGGAAGATAAAATCAGGGTTAATGCAGCAGGAAATAAGGAGATAACTGCCTGTACGCTGTAGAGCTAGGAAGACAAAAGACAGATTCAGATTTTTTTTTTTTTTTTTCTTCTAGAGTTGCAGGTTTTTGATATTATGCTTTTGGCAGACACTTCATATCATTTAACATTTCCTGATGCTGAGAAGACATTTTTAAGAGCCTTCTCAGAATAAAATATGAGGTTTCTCTTACAGCACTCTTTCATTATATTAATATTTTTGGAACAACCCTTGGGTTAATTGATTTTGAGTTTTAAATCATGTGGCTTACCACTAGATATTCAATTTCATCAACAAAACCACATATTGATTTGAAATCAATCCCTGATATTTTATTCTACTATACTTTCATAGTGTATTCAGCCTTGTCAAATTTTTCGCATTTGCATTTGCAGAACAATACTTCTGGATGCTGATTGTAAGAACCTTAAATCTCAAAGCAACAGCTCCTAGGACAGACTTCGTTCTGACTCTCAACAGCAGACCAGATGATGAGTGGATGGATGAGAAAGCAGAAAACAATGAAGATGTGTGGGTGAAATCTGTTAATGAAAGGATCTCGTGGTTTAACCCCAGCTGGCAACTAAGCACCACACAGCTGCTCGCTCACTCACCCTCCATGGGATGGGGAAGACAGTCAGAAGAGTAAAAGTGAGAAAACTCACAGGTTGAGATAAAGACAGTTTAATAGGTAAAGCAAAAGCTGTGCATGCAAGCAAAGCAAAACAAGGAATTCATTCACTACTTCCCATTGGCAGGCAGGTGTTCGGCCATTTCCAGGAAAGCAGGGCTCCATCACATGTAATGGTTACTTGGGAAGACAAACACCATCACATCAAACGTCTCCCCCTTCCTTCTTCTTCCAATTTATAATCTGAGCATGACATCATAAGGTATGGAATATCCCTTTGGCCAGTCTGGGTCAGCTGTCCTGGCTGTGCCCCCTCCCAGCTGCTTGTGCACCTGGCAGAGCATGGGAAGCTGAAAAGTCCTTGACTGGTGTAAGCACTACTCAGCAACAGCTAAAACATCAGTGTGTTATCAACATTATTCTCATCCTAAATCCAAACCACAGCACTATACCAGCTACTAAGAAGAAAATGAACTCTATCCCAGCTGAAACCAGGACAAAGGATTAAAAAATCTCCCTAAGTTCTTCCAAAACATTGTCAACATTGCCAAGTGTGTTCTCCCATTGGCAATTATGAGGTAGAAATAATTTATTGGAATGTTTTTCTAACCCTAGTATAATTAGGACTTCATTTCACCACAACTTTAGAATGTTCCTCACCCTTCTTTTTTAATTTTTCATGGCCTAAACTTTAAATGTCTACAAATCATTGTCCCCTCTCCATTCAAGTTAATTTGTTTTCTTTATACTATCTGAAATTTCTTAAGCTTTTTTGAAATACAGACTCTAAAAGCATTCTATCTATTACCCAGCCTAATCATATTACCAATATGCATGACATTAGTAGATTGTATGTGCAGGGTTTCCTTTTTATTGACATATTGGTAATTGATGAAAACACTGATTCTTTTGTACTTATTACTGCTCTGTACCTACAGATCCACATAAGAAACATCCCACTGAAATCTCAATTAATTTATCCATATAAGATGCAAAATTATTATTTTTACTTGTTTAGTTATTCACAGAACAAGAAGCTGTTAACATTTCATTACAAGTGAAATGTTTTCTTCAAAAATTTTCTCTGATAACATGTACTAGAAAATGGTTATATTTTTCTCTTATTCAACCCAATCTAAGTATGGAGTAAACCAAATGATGTCAAGACTTACACTAGATTTATGAATGATAATTATGTGGTCTTGTATCTTAAATTTTCTATTCTGAAATAGAAACTGCTTATTTCAAAATTCAATCCATATTTCATATCTGTAATTTGTTTAGTGGAATGTTTACACTACTGAGAAGTCAGTTCTATATCATTTCATTGGAAAACAAAAACCAAATGAATGTCTCTCTATCAGACCTACTTGAATTCTAAATCTATCTGTGATTTCAGGCCCGAGAATGGATGAAAATAGTTCCTTGCACTGTAGTTAATAGTGGAAACATTCATGAGTTTTGAGTGAGCAGACTGGAACACAACTGGACTCCATGGTGAATGAGAATCTCATACAGTAAGGATAGTACTAAGACTACAGTAGGATTTTAAATAGCATCACAATCTTGTATGAGTTCATAAATTTCTTTCTTTTTGTCTTCTGTGCTGCACATAATTGGAAAACAAATGGTTTATGTTACACAAACTATTAAGGAGGCAATTTCTGAAGGGAATGAAGGGAAATAATGCAGAAAAAACCCAATAGAACCATGGTTATGAATCCACTAGCTCTTTCAAAAATTTACAGGTGAAAAAGATAAGAGGGCTTGGTGCTTTCATAACAAAGAAGGTGGTGTTTCATCCTGCATAGTCTAAGGATAGAGAGTTTTATTATTTACACAAGCTTCCAGGGGCTTCTCTAAGCTTGATTTTTGTTCTCAGTCTTGGTGTGTGGGGAGAAAAACATCACTTTTCCTTTAAAGTTAAAACTGTAATCCTAGAACATCTGACTTTTGAAATGTCAACTTAAGACTTTAACCTGCTGACTTTGGAACTCAAAGCAAGTAGGTACCAAACTGTCACTAAGAGTGCAAATATTGGAAAGAAGACACCAGAAATCCAGGATAAGAACTCATGCCAACCACATGCTTTCTTGAATTATACATTAATACAGCTTATACTGTAAGAGTATCATCTTGTGAGTAGCAAGACTGAGAGAACTACAGAGCAAAGCACATCACTTCTGGCACCTAAGTTGCAAATGAGATGACAGTCATAAATTGATTTCAGGAAAAAGGAGTGAAGTTGCTATCTGTTCACTCATTAAAAATCACTCCACTTTAATAATCAGGATTACCTGATATTCTGAGACCTACAGGAGGCAACACCTTTTTAGAAAAGTGCATCAGGAATTTGGGAAAATCTAACTTGCCTAGTGAAGGTAATGATGTGTGATTAGAATATGAAGTTAAAATGACTTCTTTGCTTAATCTTTCTCAAATTATGAAATATTCTTATTTTCTTTGAGGTTAGTAAAGCATTGCACAAATTCAATGGTTCTTTGAATTACTCAGAATGAGACTACTAATTAGCAATTTCTATGAGAAATATGTCCAGGATCAATTTTACTGCTATATTACATTTCAAAACAAAAGCTTCCACATTTTAACATTATACTGAACAGACAAGAATAGTTAGTATCATAAGTCTTCTCTTTTCAGGGGTTGCTTCTGTAATGGAATTTCTCTGCATGCTTTTTCTCTTCTGCACACACACTGCACACACAAATATTACATCAAAAAAGGTAATGTTTTTGAACAGAAAAAAAGATTAATGTACAATATTATTTATGAGGATTATGGCAGATAAAAATGCTGTAGATGATAGTTTGCAAACACAGATAATAAGAAACTAGAAATATTTAGTGGGATGATTTTCAATACTTCGACAGGAAGGTAAGTGTTACCACTGTGTTCAAAGATCTGGTAAGATGCATGAACTAAATGAAATTATTATATATCTATACACAGTAACTGCAGAACCAGCAAAATCAACTAAGATATTTTGCAGTATTTTGCTGATTATAAATAAAATATCTTACGCTATCATTTTCAACAGCATAAGAATAATCGTATTTTTAAATATATGAATTTTCTTGAATTAATTTATTATTGTTAACTAATTAGATGGGATTTTAAAAGTAGTATTAATCAATATAACTCAATTAATCTCTGAATTAATAGCTGTCCGTAAGATGTATGCAAATAAAAATAACTAATACATATTAAGGGATATCAGGAAGACAGAATGATTGTGATCTACTTTATTTTTATTTTAATTAGGATTTATAAGCGTGAACTCATACAAATGGAAAAGAACGGAAGCCATCACTGCTGAAATAACAAATCTATGTTACTGGTTATAAATTATTACTTTTATTTTCCTCTGGCAAATGACATAAGAAGGAGATATAAACATTGCTAGAAATATGACTACCTTTTAGACAACTTAAGCTGCATTGCATCTTTCGTTATCAGGTGACTCTTTGGAAAGGTATCAAGACATAAAAAGTCACTCCAGTGCAGACCCAGTTTTATTCTGGAAAACTTACAAGTGTTTGTCCGTGCCTCTATAAAAGAAGATTTTGGCATCCAAATCCCAGAATAATAATCTTTCACCAAAATTTTGTGTATTTTTTACTACTGACTAGACATCAAGCATCCATGACAACTTAGAAGGCAATAAACAGTAAAATGTAATGTTCTTTCCATCACCACTGCCCTGAGAGAGTGGAGTGGATTAAGAACAAAAAAGTAGAATTTATCAGATGTTATTAGATAAAGAGGCTGAAATTCACATGTAACACCACTTCCTTATATTGTCTTAAAAGCACAATACGAATAATCCATAGTTCCCACAACTGTTTTGATAATTGACATTTTTTCCATTAACTTTCTCCAAATAATTCATGTTTACATCTAAATTAACTTTTTTTTTTTTTGTCTGCATGTATTGCAGTGTGTCTTGTTGCTTTGCTAGGATTAATATCATCTATTTCTTGATCTAATATAAGAAGCACATACTGTAAGCAAGGGATTTTTCTAAGGTCATTTTCATCTGATTTGCTTTACAGAAACTAGCTTCTGAAGAAAAAAAAGATTTGACTTACTGAGACTATCATTGACTTTAAAAGGCATTCCTGCATCAACCCACTGTCCTGATAATGTCTCCAATATTATTGTTGCTGTAGAAAATCAATAAATGTATTCAGCAGTTATGTTTATTATATTTGTTATATTTATCCTTAGGAATGACTATAGAAATTCTTTTTGCACCTATAAAATATCACTGGATTACCTTAATGCTACAAATAAGTGACAAATGTTAACAGGTGGTTATGGTACTCCTAGCACCTGTCATGGTGATACTTACATTCACTGAAACATACCAAAGTAATATAATGCATGCTTATTTCAGCAAAAGGAATACCATACTATTCTGATCAAGAAATAAAAATTAATTCAGCTTCACTGTGTGATTTTTTATCCATTTGTCAACTTTTTTTTACATAACTTTTCCATTCTCTCCCACGTTGCTGTGTTGATGCAACTTTTCCATTAAAACAAGGAAAGCTATGCTATTACAGCTGTTATTATTGTGAGTTGAATATTTTCTATCCAAAACCAATAAAAACCTCAAGATTTTTGTCAATTCTTAAGATTTTCCAGGTTTTACATTTTAATGGTAAAATTTCAACAATATTCTGACAAAATTAGTCAAGAATATAAATTAATCTTTTGTAGTAGGCTCAGTTACTTCAGAAAAATGTGGTATATCTGCAAGCCTTTCTTTCACAACTCCTCACCTCTTCTAGAAATTGCATAGTTTCACAGGCTGTAGTGCACCCTACAAACTCATTTTGAGTTTGGCAATAGGATACACAAAGTATTTAGAGACATAATTATCAAGAGACTAAAGAAATGGTGTGGTGGGAAACCCTGAAAGAATCTGAGCTGTAGTGCCAAAATGTATGAAAGACACATGTACAAAATGAGGGGATCTAAATGAGCTATTATCACTCGGAAATCTTGGAATTACTGTAGGTAACTATCTGAAAACATCACTTGAACAGCCACTACTACTTCATGTAGTAGATGCAACACTCACAAGCCTGTTTGTGCAGCAGCAAGCAATAAAGGGTTGTGTGTCCAAAAACTCATCTCTTTTTTATATTTGTAACAATTTGTCTAATAAAACACATCTCCCTACGGAGCTTGCCTCACATCCCTAATTCATCACTTCGACAACAAAGTTATTACACTATTGAAAGTTTGAAATTATTATGAAAGAAATGTAGATCAAAAAAAAAAGAACATAATTGTATTACTGTAAGATCCATGTATACTCACAACATTAATATTAACTGCATTATATCTTGGAAAGGATAGAGTAAATTTTAAAAAAAAGAGGGTTCTGGAGAAAGTCAGGAAGTGTGATGAGAGATATGGAATGGTTTCCATGCAAAGGAGACTAAAATAGTAGAACTCTTGACAAGGTAGTAGGTGAAGGTTATTACAACGGTGCATAAAAATATGAGTAATCTAGCATAAGTGAATAGAATCTGAACATTTGTAATTTCCTGCAGTATTTGAATTAGAGTGTACTCAATCATAGAATCATAGAATCATAAAGTCATAGAATCATAGAGTAGTTTGGGTTGGAAGGGACCTTAAAGATCATTTGGTTCCAACCGTGCTGCCATGGGCAGAGGCTCCTTCCACTAGAACAGGTTGCTCAAATGAGATATTAAACAGCAGCTTCAAAACAAGCAAAAGCAAGTACTTCTTCACGTGTTCATGAACTGTGGAACTCTGTCACAGGATGCTATGCAGAACAGAAGTATAAATGAGTTCCAGAATAGATTGTTCAAATTTTCAGTAACTATTACCATCTTCAGCATTAAACAATTTGTTTGGGTACTATCTCCATTTCAGCACACTTTTGAAACAAATGACATCATGCTAGTATCTTTTCTCAAGAAATTGGTACTCTATATAATAACAGAGACTGTATCTGAGCAGGAGGGACTTTTGTTGTAACTAGGTATGTCAAGTTCTTCCTAATAGCAAAATTAGAAACCAAGGTAATGTTTTTTTCATGTATGTATACAAAGCTCTTGCACAGCTGTAAGTGTGTGTTTGGTTATTACTTACTTTTGCCAATAAATGGAGTTATTTTTCCTTTCTCTCAGGAAAAAATAACTTTGTTGAGAAGTGTTGCCAGCAGTCACAGCAAGTATAGGAAATAATATTAAGCATTAACAGACTGGTCTAGGGAACCTTATAAAAGCCAGTGAGGAGTGCGAGGGTGGGAGGGTAGCCCCAGGGCAGGCAGGGCAGTGCCCTCCCTGACGTGGTGCTGTGCTGCAGGTGAGCAGGGCAGGGCAGGGCAGCGCAGCGCAGGGCAGGGCAGGGCAGCGCAGGGCAGGGCAGCTGCGTCAGCACATCCCACCAGCAGTGCAGCCATCACCAGACAAATGTGAGGTGGCAAGTGAGGTCAAAGATCAATCTGAGGAGCAGAGTCAGCAAGTCAGGATCAGTAGGAGCAGGGCTGAGCTCAGGGACACCTACAGCAGTGCTCAAGCAGGGACACGGTGCTCAGACCTGAGCTTAACTGGAGCCCTGGTAACAGGGACAGGGGTGTGTGTATGGAAGTGTGTGCACCTTTGAGGGGGGTCAGGGAAGGCTGGTTTGGGCCATTAAGGCCCATGCATGCATTCAGAGCCCTGAAAGCAAGAATTCTCAAGAGTTTCTTCCAAGTGTAAATAAAATTATTTCCCAGTTACTCCTAGTTACACCATCTGGATAAAAGGTCAACAATTTATTATTGTTGGCCATTTATGCATCTAATTTTGCTGGCAGCAAGTTTCAAGTTTCATAGTCCGTGTGACTTCTGATAACATTTCTCTGGAGGAATTTTTTTCATTTAAATATATATTTTAGTTTTGGAAAGTAGGTAAGTTTAGCAATTCTTCCTCTATTCTACAAACTTTCCCTATCCTTTTAATTCACTGACTTCCTTTCATAAAGAAGAACTACTTGTCTATAAAATACCAATGAAGAAAAGTATAGTTGATTCATCCATTGTATGGGCAATATCAGTAAAAGCTCTGTCATACATTGTGAGCTTCTGTGCATTTATGGCAGACAGATACGGTAGGTTTTTAATTTTAATTCAGCCTTCATTCTCTTGTCATGACAAATTGTCAGTGTCATGAACAACATTAGAAAAATCAGTTAATTCTTTTAAGATGTTTCAAAATTTTACTTTAAGAGCACCATGTGTCGCTTGCATAATTATTCTACTTCTGCTCAGCTCCTCATAACCCCTATGTGCAGGAATAGTTTTGTTTCCTATGGTAGGACTGATCTATTTTTCTGCCGTTCTACTTCTGAAGCTGCTAATAAGCCACTTAAAAGATTCTCGCAGCACAGAAATACAAAACCTGGTACAAAAAACTCACTGCGTGGATTTTTTTCTGTTTGTTTTCTTGTATTCCATCACTACTTAGGAAATTATCTTTGTCGCTGTAGCAACCACCTGTCAGTTCAACACTGTGAAGATAAACTATGCCCATGAGAAGTTTTCCAGTCTGTGGCACTGTCTGCTACTGGGCAAACACCTCATAAGTGGTGCTGAGCCCATCCTTCAGTGCAGTTTGGGTGCCTGGGTTGGGACCCATCTCAGTGTCAGCATGGCTAAGGGCATCCCTGTCCTGCTGACGGCCATTGGGAGAGGCTCCTGGGCAACCTGCAGGGATGCAATAGCCATCACAGCCAGGGCCAATCCCCTGCCCATGGGTGTTGGGCCACCTTTGGTGGAGATGCTGGCATTTGTCCCCTGCCAGAGCATGTATTATTTGGGCTACAGGCTCATCCTCACAGTGGGCTGGACCTGGAGGGCATGGAGCTGCAGCAGCCTCACCTCCATTGGCAGCATCTGGATTTAATAACTCCCTAAAAAAGACCTCTCAGACAATGATGAAGAATGCTTTAAAAACATGTTGAAGAGATCACACACTATATTTTACCTAGTTTATGTATCAATACGTACACATAGACACTAGAACCCTCTCAGTTTTCTCTTTGATTGATTTTTGTTGGAGTTTAGGTTTTGAAGTTCTCCCATTTTAATGTTCTCACATTTGCCCTCCAGTGCCTTTCCTATGGTGGCAAACCAAAGCGTAGCTTGTGATGGCCAAGCTTGAATGAAAAATATTAATCATAAAGCAAACCCTTTGCAAGGAGTACTCACAATATTTTATTCATTTGTATGTACATGTAGAGAACAAATTTTACTCCTATGTACCATGTGCTATCATAATAGCCTCTCCTCTCACATTAGTTTGTTAGAGATTGTTTCATTTTAGTGGTTTTGTTCAAGTGCAGTTTGGCAGTTTCCTCACAATCACAGGCTCCTCATTTCTGTTGTCTGACACTGCTCTTTCTGATGCCAGTGAGAACCTGTCTTCCATTTTCAAATTGATTTTTTTCCCAATTCTCTTATATTATTTTCTTTTCTTAGGAAAGAAATACAACTTTCTGTAAGCCTGGCCTTTTTATTAAAATTACAGTTTCAGAAAAATATTTTCAGGTCTAATATTGGACCAGCTGCTGTTTGTAAATGCATTTTATTTCATGTAGATTTGAACTATCTTAAATGTGTTTAGGCATTTATACTGTACTCATCATGCTCTCAGGTATTTTAGATAATTTGATGTCTAAATTATACCAGTTGTACTCCGAACAACATGTTAAAAGGTCACATTCAGACAGTCAGCTAGTCATGCCCTAGCTGTTACCTTAATTCTGTTGAGAAAAAAATTTGTAGTTATATGACTTATACAAAAAACCCTACAATGCTATGTTGTGGTTTAATCCCAGTCGGCAACTAAGCACCACATAGCTGCTTGCTCACCCTCCCCTGCCACTGGTGGGATGGGGGAGAGAATCGGAAAAAAGAGGTAAAACCCATGGGTTGAGGTAAAGACAGCTTAATGGGACAGCAGAGGAAGAGGAAATAATAACAACAACAATGATAATAATACTACTACTAAAATGATATGCAAAACAAGTGATGCACAAAGCAATTGCTCACCACCTGCTGACCAATGCCCAGCCCGTCCCCAAGCACCAATCGCTGTCCCCCAGCCAACTCCCCCCAGTTTTTATACTGAGCATGGCGTTATATGGTATGGAATAGCCCTGTGGCCAGTCTGGGTCAGCTGTCCTGGCTGTGCCCCCTCCCAGCTTCTTGTGCACCTGGCAGAGCAGGGGAAGCTGAAAAGTCCTTGACTAGTGTAAACTCTACTCAGCAAGAACCAAAACATCGGTGTGTTATCAACATTATTCTCATCCTAAATCCAAACCACAGCACTATACCAGCTACTAAGAAGAAAATTAAGTCTATCCCAGCTGAAACCAGGACACACTGTGATAACATAAAGTGGAATTTGATACTTTACTGTTGTTTCAGATAATTATCAGTAGGAGAATAAGGTAAAAAGAGCTTTCTGAATTAATAATAATTAAAATATCATTTAATAATTTTATATAGATTTATATAAATTTCATTCAGATTTATTCAAGTTTATGTTTATTTTTCAAGGTGTTCTTTTTTTCTCCTTAGAAATTAAAAAAAGAAAATAATAACATATAGTTCATGCCATTCCATCCATGAGAAAATTATTTCCAATTGGTGTAGAAAACATTGGGGTTTATGTAAATGATCAGAGTATATTTAAAATGACTGTAATAGGAGTTGTTTTCTAAAGAGATTATAGCCCCCCCCAAATAAATATGACTTAGAACAAGGAAATACACCCTAACTGAGGTCAAGAAATAATTGGAAAGGACATTTTCTCATGCATTTCTCTTTTTGGGATCTTTAGTTCCACCCCATACTCCACACGTAAACATTGATTTATAATTATTGTTGTCTCCTCTCTTCGTTCCTCTTCTCCCATTTTATCTGATATTGTCATTTTTCTGAGTGACAAAACTTCCTTTAATTCAAAGCAACAGCAGAGGTGGTGGAGGAAAAGAAGTGTGCAAGGTAAGGGAGAAGAAGGAAGGAAGTGCACTAGAGAGGAAGAGGCAGATCATTAAACTTTGGAAATACAACTGTAAAAGACAAAAAACATTGCAGAGATGAAAATGATGAAAAATGTACGTTATCTCAGGTTAGACATCTAAAAATACTATACTGTCAGTTGATGTATTAGAAAATAGAAAAGCCCATGGTATTTTATTACTTTCTGCTTGTTATTTTACTATGCTTTCCTTCCAACTATATTCTCTTTATCTTTTCTGCCTGAGACTAGTTTTCCTGTCAATACTAATGATCTTTCTGAATTGCTTCTTTCAGGACAGAGTTTAATCATATGCATCCAAAATTTTTAGTTGCAGTCCTATCCATTTACAAAGGGTATAAGAATGCTTTTCCTGAACATGGAAGTTTCCCCATTCAAAAGCTGAGGTATGGTTTCAGCCAGTGTTCTGCTCCCAGAAAAGACTTTTGATTTTCTGCCAAAGCTACATCATTGCTACTTTATGGGCTGTCCTCTGCCTTTCTGTTGAGGTGCCTTCCTGATGCTCTTCATACATCTAGCTTTGATGGTAACACTATCAGCCTCTGAGATTGAAATACATTTCCACGAAATATTCTTGGCCTATCTTTACCATGCCAATTCAGTACCTTCTGCAGTTTATTCTATGGTAGACCTATACATCACATCAGAGAGTTTGATTTCTCACTATTAAGGCTTTTCCAGTCAAAAAAGTGAAGACCCATGGCAGCCAATATCTCAATAGTTAGTATTCTAGTAATCTAGATTAAATACTTTTGATTTGTCTGATTCAAAGGAGCTTGTTTGAAGGAAGCACAATTATCCACATTTTGTGTCAGTGTCCTAACATTCAAGTAGAAAGTGATCTTTACAACTTTTCATTTTCCCATCGACTTAAAGAGTTTTAAAGAGTTTTTCTTACAACTCAGTGACATTACTAACCTGGGGTAGGAAGACCTGCAAACTTCAGTTAATCAATCCCCAGAGTCTGAGGAGACTTTAAATGAAAACAGTGCATATTAATGAAAAAGTTTTATTTTGAGCGATTGATATTTTTCAAAGAAAAAAAAATCAGAACATTTCAGTGTAGCTTTATCTTAGATTGTGTTCCCAGTTGTAATAAACTGTATGAAGATGCCTTTCCCTGGATTTCAATTTGCAGAATTTTGTGTGTATAAATACATATATATATATACACACACATATATAAGAAACTGACTTCAAAGATAGTATTGCATACCTTAATTCAATATCTTTAAATGTCTTGCCTCTCATGAGTGTTTTTCCTGTCATTTGTTTCAGCAGTTCCAAGTGCAGTTTTGTGTGAGCAGGGAGTGCAGGACTTTTAGCCAGCAATGAACTCACATAGATGTGTAGCCTGCTCAAAGCTGTTAATGACTGCTCTGTGTTACATATGCATTCGGATACAACAATTGTGCATAGCTAATGTTACATAGGCAAAGCGAGGGCCTGTAGTTTTATTATTTCTATAATCTGCTTTTAAAAGTTTAAGTCAGAGCTGTGATACTAACTGAATGCAGTAATTTTTAAGGTTTTAAAAGAAAGAGCTTCTGATATCAGTAATATGTCATGAAAGGTCTACAAGGAAGGCAGGATAATTCAGATGATTTTCAGATTTAATTGCACAGCAATTTGTAATAGGTTTGTTTTCTTCTGTTGTATTGTTGTTTGATTTTTCCATACCTGTCAGATAAAGTTTCTTGTTCCATTGCCATAATATGTGTTTATGAGTTTAGAGTTGTAGAGATTTCAGCCTTCCTTTGTAATAACAATTAACTTTCAGTGTTCTGGGTTTTTTAGTATTAATATTTCATACATTTTCCAGTATCTGCCCTCTGAGTTTACACTTGTTATCACAAGTATGTTTGAATTAAACTGTATTTAAATATGAGTCTTACAGTGGTAAACAATTGTAGAGCATATTTGCCAGAAACATTCATATGCCATACTGGTAAAAGCAACTGTCATAGAACAACATTTCTAAAACAATTAATCATTTACTCATAGTTACTGTGGATTCAAATTAGCCTCTAGTTTTAATAGATTTAGGTAATTTTTTTCCAAAATGAACCAAAAGTGCAGGAAAACAAGAAACCCAGAGAATGATTCTGTTTTCTGATTTGCTTTGCTTGTGCTTGGTTTTGGCATATTTGTTCAATACAGTTAAAATATCAAGCTTCTTGTAATCAGCAACTTACTGTTTAGTAATTCTGTTGTGTCGCAACAACCTTGTAGCTGTGGCATAATGCAGTTTTAATAAAATTATGTTTAGCTGTTCACGAAGGGTATAAAATACCACCATTTTGTCTATATATAAATAAACCCTCATGAGCTGAAGAATAAAGTCCGTTCCAAAAGATACCAAAAGGTTTCACCAAAAGGTTTCACTAAAGTTTTACACTAAAAGGTTTCAAAAGATTAGGTGTCTTCCTAGGACTAGGTAACTCCAAAGATGACTGTAAACCATGAATCTTTTTTTCTTGCTGACAGTCTAGATTGTGAGGACGGTTGTATCTTGTTTCAAAAAGAAGGTGCCAGCTTTAATTGCAATCGTTTCACATAGCATTTGCCGTTCTAAAATGTTATAAACTAGATAATGCTTCAATTACTTTAATAAATATAGATACGTATATATCAATAGCATCAAAAGTTATCATACAAAATATTTCAGGAGTATGGAATTCTTAAAAAATATTTGGCAAGTGTTTATTTGACAGTCCAAGATTTATGCTCTTAAGCAGATTCAAATGTTCAAAGAAGTTAGAAATCCTCTGGCAAGTGGATGCCATCTGTTCTGTCCTTTATACTGCAGGTTTTTAAATTTAATCAGTTGTCCCCAAACTGATTTCAATAATTTGTGTTTCAGTAAAGCACAGGTTCCAGAAAGAACGTAAATCTTAACTCAAAATCTCTAGAAAAAGAGAAGGCAAATTTAAACATCTTCTTTAATTGTTCTGGCCATTACGTGAAGTTGTAAGGCCTGAACCCCCCACAACACGAGTATCATCCTGGAATACTCATACACAAGAGATCCCTGATATCTTACTGTAAAGAATCACATTTCTAACAGCAAAGCACTAAATCCAATAGGGAGTTGTAAAAGTAGTCTGTTGTTCATTTTGAACATGAACACTTTATTCAGTGAAGAGGTTGGTCATTTCCTGGCTTTCCAAAAACAGCTGTTTAATTCAACTGAAAATATTTTGAAAACTTGACTTTCATCCAAAGATGCACAAGTGGCTTAGCTATGTAATGGCAGTTGCATGATTACAGAAGGTACATGACAGGGGTAACGAGAGCAGAGTGTGAAAGGTTAAGCCACCCATCAACTTTTAATGTATAAACCTTTGCTGAAATCAAAAGGGCTATTCTAATTTGACTGTGTATTTCTTACTGTGTATTTCTGAACCATTTCACCTTCTCTTTCACAATTTCCCTATCACACAGGCATGTTTTATAAGCCTAAAAGAAGATGGGATGAATAAAGCAGATGCATTTTCTTACTTCAGAAAGAGACAAATATCCCATCTGTTTCATACAAGGCTAAGTAGGATTTTTCTGAAAGCTACCTACTAGACAAATGTCTGCTTCACTTTTATTTTCACTTTTGACTACATATCCACTTCAAATTCAGAATGCTTTTCTTTCAACATGTTTTCCCTTAAGGTGTTCAAAGATATGAATATGTAATCAATGCTAGTAATTATACAGTATATTCTCCTCATAGAAATTTTGTGAAGAACTAGCAAAAGTGTTCTTCCAAAAGTGGAAGTATTAGAATTAGATAACACCATTAATTCAATTTTACCCAGTTCTTTCTTCTCAAACCTGTCACATTTCCAATAGAGTGCCTAAGTGTTGATGAGATGTTTTGCTTTACTGAGTAGAAAAATTAAACAAAACAAAACCCAGAGTTACTATATACCATTCCCAACAACACAAATTGCTCCCAAATTGGGACAGATATTTCCAACATAATAAAATGTTTGGATGCTTACTATTTACAGTTGCAGAAGGCTCCTCCAGAACCTCTAGAAGCTGTTTCTACTTTGTAACCTTGGAGAAATTTGCAAAATGATCTTGAAGTGCCAGTTCACCTATGGTATCAGGTTACAGAAGGGGTCTTCTTTCTCCAGGTTATTCTGTGCATGACTCCATGATATCTAGGTCCTCATTTCTTATCTTTACAGATCTGTAAATATAAACCTTATGGCTCACTACAATAGAATAACATCTCAAACAGCTGGGTAATTGAAAACTTGGAAACTGTATTTTCTAGTCTCCTTCTGAGCATCCTGTCCAAAGGACATCTTTTTGGACTTTCCTTCTGCCACAAGATTTCTTGGAGAAAGATGTCTGTTTACAAGTTGTCTCATTGTATGTTTAGAATTAAGTAGTTTTGTTTTTTGTTTTTGGGTTTTTTTTGTTGTTGTTGTTGTTGGTTTTTTTTGTTTTTTTTTTTTAAAAAAAGAATTAGAAACATCGACTAAGTCCAGAAATATTGGACTGAATAATGAAAATAATTTTGAAGAAACGAAATGCATTGGGAAAGTGAAGTCACCACACTTTTCCAATGAATATATTTCTGACCTAAATTATGAAACAAGATTTCATTTATGGACATTAGTCTTGTCCATATTTTGACTTTTTTTTATTTTATCTGGAAAAATTAGTATCCAGGTTTTTCTTACAGGGAAGTGATGTTTCTCTATATAAATATTAAAGCTCTTTTACTGAGCTAGTCACATTTAAGTAACTAATATTATTATCTTTTTTACTGCCTGTCAATCTTTCCTTAAAGCTTTCTTTTCTCTAGTATATAACAAACTCTGCAAAAAAGCTTATCTATTTATTTATGAGCTTACTGATCCTCTCACATTTTGCAGAAGAACAGAGGATTTTACTCTTGTTTTTCTGGCATTTTCCGCCTTTCATACCTTAGTCGTTTTTACTATGTATCACAGTGGTTCTTGATCTGTGGGGTTTTCTGAAATGCTATTCCACCACTTTGAGGATAGCATGACAAGTTTTTCACCATCACCAGTTAGGAATCATTAGGAAAAATCATCAAATGACCTGAGTATTTTAAATAAGCAAGCTTAACATGCCTGAAATTTTGCATTAACTTTCCTATTAAGGCATAAAGCAACATGATAGAATAAAAAGGTGGAAAGTGTGGCCTTCTGACTTCTCATCTTTGACAGTGCATATGGAAGCAGAAATACTGATCACCCAAAGCACTGCTGATTTCACTTTGGAGTGATACTGAAGATGATTAATCAGTTCCTTTACAACAGTATTGCTAGAATACAAGAAATTTACAAGCTATGATACTGTTTTCATTGTAAACTAGACTGAAAGCCATCTGGGGCCAATGAAAACCATTTATTTGACTTTAATATGCCTAGGATGAGGCTTTGAAGGAGGAAAATCAGGTACATAAAAGTTAAGTTAAAGTTTCTCAAAGATATTCTGCAAATGTAAAAATGCATGAGAGAAAAATAAGGGAAGAAAATTGTTCCCTTATGGTTGTGAGAAAACCACTGACATTTGCATGCTTAGTTGTGCAACCTTAATATCCCCATCACAGTTTCAGTATTCAGTTTCATATGGTTTTTGCTTTCATATAAAAATTTCAATGCCTTTATAAGACGGTATGCTGGTCATCCTGTACTGAGAAGTAGCTCATCCATATAATTGGAAACTTGAAGCAGTTTTATTAAAGAATATGTTCTTACTGAAGAAGACCAGTGCACTAGAGTTAAATCCAACTCCTAAGACTTAGGGAGCAGGTTTTTAAGATCTTGACTCTCTGCTGTCCCTTCAAGTGTAACTACATATACCTTTCTATGCATATATAAAAGATGATCATGCCCAGCCAAACTAAAGATTTATCTGGCACAGCGTTCTGTCTCTGAAGTGGGCAACAAAAAGTGCTCAGGGAAAAAATATACAAAACTGACAAATATGGATTCTCAGGTTTTGGGAGCTAGTGGTTTAAGAAGTGTATCTAATCTCTTTTTTGTCAGTTTTCTGTTCTAATACCTTTTACAAAAATTAATTTCTATAATTAACTATGCATTGCATGAAAAAGATTTTTTTTCCTGTTATAAACTTCTTGCATGGTAAAACAGTGATGCCCTGATGCATGCAATCAATCAATTGTAATACTAACGTGCAGATGTTAGCATTTGGAAATTTTCATGCAGGTGTATGTATGTGGAAGCTTGAGCTAATTCCCCATTGGAAACCAAGCCTTAAATGTGCATTTCTGAGTGACTGTTCAGTTATAAATTCAGATATACATAGGAAAGAGAAGATTTATTAGCAGTCTCGTTATGTCCCTGTTCTACAGAAACTGACTGAAATGGTGATGATACCTACGGAAGTGACAGAAACACTCATGGCTATTGTTTCACTAAATATACGGGTGTTACTCCAGTTACGTTAGTGAGAATTATGTGTGCATATTCAGAGGGAAATAAATCAGCCTGCAAAGTACTGAAAGTGAGCAGGTGTTCCCACTTTTAATTTTTTTCTCATTAAATTGCTCATTTGTAATTTCCCCATGTATTCATATCCCTTAGAGCTCTCAGCTGAACATTTTTCACACACTAAATCCTTACAAGCATTTATAAAGACTTGATTCTCTGGTAAATAATCTGTATTCCAAAAGAAAAAGAGAAAGAGAAAGAGAAAGAGAAAGAGAAAGAAAAAGAAAAAGAAAAAGAAAAAGAAAAAGAAAAAGAAAAAGAAAAAGAAAAAGAAAAAGAGAAAGAGAAAGAAAAAGAGAAAGAAAAAGGAAAGGAAAAAGGAAAAGGAAAAGGAAAAGAAAAAAGAAAAAGAAAAAGAAAAAGAAAAAGAAAAAGAAAAAGAAAAAGAAAAAGAAAAAGAAAAAGAAAAAGAAAAAGAGAAAAAGAAAAAGAAAAAAAGAAAAAGAAGAAAAAAGGTAAACACAATGACGTGGAGCAATCTAAAGACCAAATGATGGATCTCAGTGTTTCAATTTGCAGCATTTTGTGGAAAAATGTCCTCTATGTGTATAGAGACCATACAGTTTCTTTCCTCTGACAGAATAAGATTTTGAAACTGAAATGGAACTCTGTCATTCAGTTATTCAGATTATTTGATATTGCTCAGCCTCCATTCAACCCTCCAAATTAAGGCAAAGTCTTCATCTTTCAGATTTTTTTTCTGCATGACATTTTTACTATCTGGACCTTCCAACCTATCTGTGCAATGAAAACACATTCATACCATCTCATATTCTCTCATGTCATCTAGAGGAAAGATGGAAGAGAGTCTATCTAGTTTATTTTAGAAAGGCTGCGCCCTTCATAAATATAATCTTTTCCTGTTTATATCTAACCAGAATTCTGAAAAGATAATTTTCTTACTTCAAAGACTTCCAAAGAGTGCTAGTCTTACCAGCAGGGGCACATGACTTACTTACTTCAGTTTGGGTTGCAGAAGAAGTCTCTGTCTTTTGGTATCAGGTGCTAAGTATTGTGGCAAATGCCTCCACACAGGGAGTTATGTCTGAACAATTGTTCTCTGCAAGGTCTGCACGTATCCAGTGGTAGCACAAATGCAGCTGGGTCCCTGGTCTGAAGCACGTGCAATGCCTACTGCAGGAATCCTGATAATGTCAGTGTGAGCAGACGTATAGAGAGAGAATGAAGGAGACAACCTGAAGCAGGTGAGAGGATGGAGTTATACCCCAGTACAGTGTACCTAAAAAGATGCTTGACAGCAGGATGGGAGAACGAGATGTGCCAAGAAATACAAGAAATACCTAGTCTGCCCAGAACTCAGACTTTCTGCTACTATTGTAATTGGTCTCACCTGTAACTTTCTCTGCTGGTGGTACCAGTGTAACTGAAATGAAGTAACAATTGTTCTGACCTGCCAAATGTTGATGTTGGCTCCTTTATCACTATCTCACGTAGCAGATGTGCAGAAGCTTCTTGTTTTAATTTTAAAATCCTTCAAAGCCTCTCATCTCTCATTCAGTATCAGAAAATTATTTGATTTCCATATCACAGGCCTCTGACCTTCCAAATGTTGCCTGCTGACTGAATTTTCAAACAAGTGTGCTGATAGTCAGTCCTTAGCAGTGCAAACATATTTTGCACTTCACACTTTTGCCCACATTGGAGCTAACAGGAACAATGCCACATCATAAGTCTTAGGCATATGGCAGAGTTCCCATCTCTCTTTCTCTTCAAATCAAGCTTGAAAGTATTGCTTAAAGATATGATTTCTTACAAGCAGAATTTTTGATCCATTTACATTCAAAGTGAGGTTAGTTTATAATTTTAGGCCTTTAATTGTTAATTTAGCAATGCTTTAATGTGATATAATTTGTTTATGCACTTATTTTTTTAAAAAAATTAATATTCATGTGAAAATTACATTTATTCTATAAATTTGCTTGTTATAAGGTTATGATATCAATATTGCATTTAAAAAGAGGTAACAAACTGATATGACAATAAAACTGAAAACAAAATACTACACATATCTTAAATATAACAGAATCTCATACTGGGTTTCCACATTCAAAGCATTCACTGCCATTTTTAACAATTCTACCAACTTACTAAATATGACAAATACTTCCACATACAAGAAAAACATTCTGTCATATTAGTACACTGTTTGCTTAGAATTGTGTGTCCTCTGCAAGTTGTTAAATAGGTAACTGGCAAAATAATACATTTTCAAGCAACTTACTGGTACCACAGCACTGAATCTCAGAGTATTATAACTTAAGGAATGAAGAACAATTGTATTGATATTAATATAAAACATACTTGGTTTTAGAGTCACCAACTAGTTTTTAGATAATTCTTACACAATAATTGTCCTTTACATTACTATTTATTAAATTTCATAATTTCAAAATTTATCTGGAATGTAATGAAAGTTTCCTTGCTATTCAGTCCTTGGTAAAAAAAAGACCAGAGCAAGTTCAAAAATTACAGAAAATCATATTAACCTAGGGTGGTGATTTTCTGTCGAAGCCAATAACATCTTCATCAGAATTACAGCCATTTTGTTGTATTAGTTTCACTGGTAGGATGGTAAAATCAGAATGTAATGAAGAAGTTTATTAGTGGACAATTGCAGCCAATTATCTAGAAAAGCAAAGTAGGTAAATGTTAGAACAAAACAATCATTTTATGATTTCAGCCTATGTCCTTATTTCTGTGACAATTATATCCTTCCTCCATTTTCTGTATTTGTACAACCAAAAGATGGCAGTGCTTCATCAACAATTCCTACAAAGTTGAAGTTTATCCTTAGGTCATCATTTATGATATGTGAAAGCTTTAAGAAAATGCACAGTTTTACAAGATATCCAGTCTCTCTGATCAAATTTCAAAGGGAATGAAAGGGGTTCCAATTTGGTTTTAAGGTGTTTTGGTTCTCTGACATTTTACAAAGCTTACTTGATTAATATTCTCTGTCTCACTTATCAAATAAGATTTTCTAGACTATGTAATAAATATAGATCAGTTAAGTCAGTTTCTCTTATTTTAAAATTGAACAAACTTATGCAATTGTCTATCTGGCAGTGACTCATCATCATAACTTTATAGTCTTTCCTCAAACTCATGATACTACAACTGATAATGAATCCCTAACCATTTTAAACAGAGACCAAAGACAGAAGTTTAAAACTTTGTATTAACCCAGTGATGTAATTTGTAGTTTTTTCTTCTATATTTGAAGAACAGAAGCCAAATTTTTTTTTTTCAGAAAAGCCAAGTCTCATGTATCATGTTTCTGGTTTTTCTTTTTCCATCTTGTATTTTCCTTGGAATAATTTTTTCATGCAAAAAGTTGTTCACAACAGCTCTGTCTCATAAACATTTGGCAGATTCTATGCTAGTGTTGCTCAGCATGTCTGTGTCATAAACATGAAACATCTCTATGCTATTTATCATGGCCCTAGATTTGGTTTATTTTTATGATGCTTCTCAGAGATACATTCTATTTCATGTAAAACATCTTTCTGTAAAAAAGAAAGTAATAAAATGCCAAGCCATATACTTACAAACTAATGAATAGCAATGTTAGAATCAATTAAGTTGTTCTGTTCTAATTCATTTATCAAAAAAGGATTATATTTACTTTTGATCAATAGTGTTTCCTGTTCTGACGCTTTTGTTAGAAAGTTAATTCAGCCCTCTCTGCTTCATTTATTCTTTCTTAAAATAAGGATAATGATACTAATATTTTATAAATATTTTTTAATTATACTTTGAATTTGAATTATGATAAGAAAAAACATAAATGTATAAATATACACACACACAAAAACACAACTAAGCATGAAAATAGGAGCTACATATTATGAAGTGTTTTATACATTTCAACCTCAGTATAATCTTTGTTATGATCTCATTTTAGAAATTGAATGTCTAGTCTAATATTCATCATGTTAATATCCCTAAGAAAGACAGGTATAAATATTGAATTACTAGACTTCTTATTCGTTAAAGGTGAAGTATAACTTTTTGCAAGTTTTTTTTAGAAGTGATAGCCCAGAAACATTCAATGAACTGCACATCAGAATATTATGTCCCTATTCCTCAATATAAATTCAATTTCTGGAACAGATACACATCTCACTTTTTTGCTAATGTGACTTTATGCATGAAGGGATATGTATAGTGGCTTGAGATATCCATAATGCAGTTTCCAGAAGGTACTACAATAGTATCTTTGAATAAAAATTCATTTTCTGCCGGCTCACCTACCAGTTTCTGGCAGCTAAAGTGGTTGGCTATGGTAGATGAGCAGCGTTTGGTTATTTTGGTTGCATACCAACATTTATATTTGCTCGTCAGTGTATATTCACAGCAGAAGTGCCTATTTCACATCACGCAAATCCCTGCTTTTTTTGCCCTTTGTGCTTTTAACAGGTATATGCACATATAATTTCAATTAAACAAAACTTTACCTATTCAGGACAAAGCAGCTTGTTCCCAAGAAAAGCTTGCCCCTAGACAGTCAGTATCTCTTATATGAACGGTTTCTTCCATCAGATGGTGATAATCTGAAAAAAAAAATAGTTTGCGTTGTGCAAAATCTATTTAGTCTTCTGGGGGGAAAAAAAATTGAAAGGGTAGGCTTGCAGACAGGAAAGTGAAGGAGCAAAAATGCCTCTGTTTCTTCAACAGCCCAGTACTTAAAATGTTACAGGTTAATTGAAAAGTTCTTTTTTAGCCGTGGAAAATTTCAGTTCCTAGTCTCTTTCACCATACATCTTCTATAGCTAACACCCAAACCAAACCGTTCAAGTTTACTTTACTGACTTAAAGTATCTTCTAAAAAAGCTTCTCATTAAAAAGAGCCTTCTAATTTCAGATGGAATTTTGAATCTAATACTATAGAAATCAATTTCTTCAAGTAATATTTTCTAAATAAAAAAAAGATGACTGCAATTGCTGATGGTAACAAATTCCTCCTATACTAATTATTTTTCCTCCTAACCTGTACATGATCTATGACACGTTTTATCTGAGCAGATTCTTTCTTAAGATAATGATATTCAATAACTCTCAAGACTTCTTCTCCCAGATTAGATGAATGCTAAAATTTCTAGATATCCTTGAGCATACAGTCTGCAATCAAAATTAACTTTCTTCCTAATCTCTACATAGTGTATCCTTTAGCTATTTTGGGTGTCACTTGGATAACGTCAGCATTTAGACATTACTTAAACACATATTTAGTCTAAGAAATAAAACTTTACAAAGCATATTATGAAACATTATATTGAGATGAAAATTACTGTTTACAAGCTCAGGACTAGGTTTTGTGCTGAATGTAACACAACAAGATTATAATGATGTGCCATATGGTAAAGGTTTCTATTTTTATTTTATATTTATATGACCATGCAAGGGTAGTTTCAGAGAAAAATGAAACATATCTTGTCTCTTGCCTACCATTTATGTGTACAAGTACAGCTCTTGCTTGGATTCCCACTGTCTCACACTTCAGCATATCATACTGTACTTTCGCTTAAATTTTTAGGATATTTTCATCCAGAAAATCCTTTTTCTTGCTCCTCTGCATTCACCATGTCATTTTTTTCCTGCTTTTCTTGTTCTGTTACACCAAACACAAGGTGATTACCTTTTATTCTACTGGCTTCATGGCTTATGCTATTATGCCTTTTCACTCATCAGTGCTGCCCATGATGCCAATCTGTATTACAGACAGTTGAAGTATTCAGCAAGAATCTCCATGCTTTGTCTCTCACATAACAGCGGTAAACTGACAATTTGTAAATAAAAATAATAGTACTAGTCAAAATTAATAACAGTAATAATATTATTTATGTCTTTTCACTTGTGAAACATATTGTTAAATAGTGGTGTGCAAGAAGCTATCATCAGTGCATATGAGGTTTTGCTGCAGTCCATGGAATTAAGATGTATACTTTTTAATAAGATATGACAATGTTTTATTTACCTAAACAATAATTTATAGAGATGCTGGAATACTCTGTGTAGTGGAAACATCTAGGCAATGTAAATACAAAGATATAGTCTACATACCAGAAAGCAGAGCTCAGAAGTACCCAGGCTAATGCTGCATAAAGCCAACTTGATGTGGTAGAGTTTGTGAGCTTATGACCTGTTTGATAGTGGTTAAACCATTTCTGGTCTTGATTCTAGAGAAAACACAGATGCTTTAACACAATGCTACAAATGGGTTACCAAGTCCCCTGGATTCAACCTAGGTGCATTGTATTTAGCCATCTACACCATGGCACGATTATTTCTCCAAATTCAATTACTTGTAAAGAGATAATCAAGTGCTGAGTCTATATCGACCCTCTGTTTTTAGTGCACTGTAGTGACATAAATTGTTTTTTCCACTTCTAGTGTTTGTGTCTTACTTAAGCCTTTGACAGTGGCAGGTTGTATATGGGTCCTTTAACCTCTTTGTGCTTTTGTTTCCTTGTTAAGGGAAATAGATTTAATATTGGTTGCAAACTTCATGACTAGATGAAGATATAAGTCAATATTGCTTAAAATTAGTGAATTGCTATGGCAACAAAACCCATTAGAACACTATAAATAAAGGAGAGCTAGGCAGGATAAATCCAGCCTAAAGACATCAAGCCGTGTCTTTTTCATGCTCACATCTTTGTAATGTGTCAGTGGAGAATCTAAATCAGCTGACTTACAGGAGCATGGAATAACCGCAAGTGTGTCCTACCAAACTGCACCATCTGTCCACTGCATCACTCTTACTGTCCTCCTTCAAGATCAGATTTTATCACTATGACATTTAGTTGCTTTTGTTGTTTACTGTTACTTTTTTATCTCTCTTCATTTTCTTTTTTTCCTACTATTCACAAATCAGCTTTGATACTCCAGATGTGAGAATAATCCTACCTACCGTATAATGTTATAATTATAGTCTGTGGTCTGAACTATCAATCAGCTCATCAAGAGCATTATAAGCATTAAATGGAAATGTTTAATATATTTTGGGAGTCTTTCATCTTTTCTGGTATATCTATTTTTGAGAAGATGAGAAATTCTAGTCTGAGAACCAGAACAGAAATATTTTGAAATATCTCATTTTTAAAAAATTTAAAATCAAGAAAGATAAAAAATGAATAGCTAACACTACTAAGCTTAGAAATAAATTTTAATTGAGGATCCTTTTCAATATATCCTCAGTTTTAATTAATTGAATAATTTGATTGAAATCCATATCGCTACAAATGGATTTTCTCACTCTCTGATTGGTCCTTTTGAAGAAAAAGGGAAAAAAAGCATAAAGGTCTCGAATGTTGATACTCTTGTCATCTGGTTTGCTTCAAGATTCATTTAAAGTTGTTTTCATTCACCTATATCAGCGACTGAGTTGAATTAAAAATGACTTTACTAAGGCATTGTCCGTATAACCTCAATGAGAAGTTACCCATTCTAACTCACAGAGTGGTATTTAAATCTTTCTTTCCACTTAATTGTACTCTGCATATGAGTGTCAGACTTCAGAGAGGTGCTAAAATGCTTTTTAAACATGACCCAGTTGCTAATGGATGTTCTGGAAGCCTGAAGAAACGAAAACATTCTCTTTATTGGCCCTTATTTTAAGGAATATCCACACTGAGCCAAACCCAAGTACTGGGAATATCTTTGAGAAAGATATCTCTTGTCCAATTACACGTACTACTTCATGGGGAAACCTACAGCTTTCAAGGAAGCTAAAGCGCTTTTATATGACATAATTTTTAGGCTGACTGTCCACAGATGGCATAAAGCAGGTCAGATTCTTTCCTAAAGTAAATATTTTAAAATAATGGAAACACATACTGCATATAAGTAAATCCTTAAATTACTCTAGTACTATTAAACACATTATTTATAAATATAAATGTTACCCTGAAAGGGAACCTTTTAAATATTTTAACTGTAAGCAATATCAGATACCAGTAAGTTGTGTATTCATCAGGGTTATTTTAAGACAGTTCATATCAACAGAAAGTACACTATTACACCCAGGAACACAAAAAAGTATGCATGCACAGTCAATTACCTCTTCCATGTACCTTTAGTTATCTATACAGTCTTTTCTACACATTAATTTTTAGAACTGTTCCAATCCGCAACTCATATTCTATGACTATTTCTGCATTAGTGATACAGATTCTGAGATTTTTGCTTTTCACAGATTTGGGGAATTTTTTGCTAAGTACTTTCTGTTCAGTTAAGGACATATACATTTTTATAAAATTCAAAAAACAATCTTCGATCCATTATTTAAGTCAATAAAAGTGAATGTAATATATATTAGATTTAGTCATTGATAACCATAAAAAGATTTGCTATTCCAAGCATTTAGGGTCAGATTGTCTTTTTTTTTTTTTCCAGAGTGAGGGTTTCTATTAAAAACTAACAACTCCTCTAAATATATACTATTTAGCTGTTTTTGGAAATTAAGATTTTAATATAGACTCACAGAGCTTGTGAAAAACCAACTTTATGAGTCAGCTCTTAAATTCCTGTAAATCAGCTTAGTCTCATTCAGCTAACTGAAGATCTGATTTTAAAAAATACAGCATGGAAATATCACTAGTCCTAGACATGATCAGAAATGCCCAATTATTTTTTCAGGAAATTTTGTGCTCTTTTCACTTTGTCAAATGACTGTGCTGAAGAGAAATGGTATAAGGCATAGTGACATCTGAGAAAGTCTAAGTAGCCAGGGATTTACTAATCCTGTTTTAAGAGTATTCAACAATGTGGAAAAAGGAAAGAAAATGAAGAATAGCATTTTTATGCACATCCAGTTTTGCCTCTCTAGATAGAAGTGTGAAGTGAGGATTGCCTAAATGGGATGGAAGAAGGTGATGAAAAGCAGCACGAAATCTATCCACCATGTGACCAATGCAAAACACATTATAGAGCTAAAATAGAAAGGTTTAAACAGTAAATATTTCCCAAAACCTAAAAAGAATTTGCCAAAAATCTTTGTAGCTGAAAATAAAGCCACTGAGGCATATTAAAAGTTACTCCACTTTCATACATCATCTGTATTATCTGTCTCCAAACTCTCGATGTTTTGGATGAAAAGACCAATGAATCTTCTCTAACCTCACAGGTTTCTCTCTGTTTCTCCTTATCAATCTGCTAACTTCCTCCCCCCCCCCCCCCCCCAGGATTTTCCTGCTTTAGTTTGAAATTTTACCAACTTCTTGATGAGTGAATCTTTAAAAAAAGGAGACTAATTTCTCTTATCCTATTCAGAAAAGCAGAGCTAAGTTTAGCTGAGAGCTAAATTTAGCTAGATCTATGAACTATTATTCTCAAGAATGATTCATGTGCATGAGGCCATTTTCTTGACCGTCAGGAATCTGTGAGCACTTCTTATCTAATGCAGTGCAGCAGGGCACAGCAGGGGCCAGCAGCTCCCGGGGGGCTGGGGGGCTATGAGCGTGGGGTCTCCCCCACGGTAGGCAGGGCAGGGCCTGGCAGCCAGGGCTGGTCCCACCACCCCAGACAGAAGCAGGGCAGGCTGGAGGGCAGCCCCAGCCCCGATCACTGGGCTGGGGACAGGGACAGGCCAAGGTCAGGCTGGGTTGTCAGCCCACAGGTGGGTGTCAGGATAAGACCCGATGAGGGGACCTGGGGTGAGACACAGAATGAAGATGGCCCAGGAGGGCCATGGGGATGCAGATGGGGTGAGATTGGGCTGGGGGTCAGGATGGGGGTCTGTGTCCTGGCCAGGCCAGGGCATAGCTGCAGTCAGCTCAGGCTGAGACCATGCATGACAGCATCGGCTTAAATGTTGTCCTGAGCAAAAGTGAGGGGAACGCCCACTGAACTGTCTCAATGCACTTTATCCAGACCATCCCTGCCTTGCGTTCAAGCTGGCTCTGAACCCCAGCAGCTCGATCCCCACTAGCCAACGTGCACTCAGGCCCCTGAAAGCATAATCACAGGCATTTTCCTGTTTTGCATATTGCTACTGCAGGAAAGAGCTGTGACCAGCTCTTACAAATAGCTTCAAATCTGTGACGGCTTCCAGAAAACTAAAAAGGAGGCGGAAAGTTATTCCAACAACATGCCATTTACATAGAGGCAATATATGTGTACCTAAATACATATTTTCAAGTTTCAACCAAGTTTGAGAAAGGAAACAATTACATCAAAACTCATTTTTTCCTCTTCTTTCAACTCTTAATAAGGGTGAAAACTCAGAACATACAAACTGCCTATGTAAACTGAGATATTGTCAAATTTAGAATAAATATTATCAAAGCCTTATTAGAACAGTTGTTATCTTTAATTCAGGGAGTTAATATAACTTTGTCTGGGTAGATGGATGTATGGAAGCCACTAAACAATGTCTTTGTTGGATTTCTGCTTTTGCGTTATCAGTACAAGTGCTAGTAAATGGACTTCTACTAATTTAAAGAAAAATAGGAGCCACTTCTGGTTGAGTGACATAAATGGATAAAGGTATCTTCTATCAAAAGTACATGTCTTCTACCCCTAATTGTGTGTTATCTTTATGAAGCTTTTCACTAGATCAATTGTCTGGAAAAAGAGTGTTTACAGATCAAAAAAATAGATATTTATATATGAATATGCTCGATATTTTGGTCTTGCAGGTGTTTTGCAAAAAGTCTAGTGAAAACAGGGAAGACAGCAAAAGAGATAAGCACACCTCACAGATTATTTACCATTCCATGATTGAGAATCAAAATTCAACACACTGATCTTTGCTTTCTATAAGAGCAGAACGGCTTCATCTTCACGGACTGAGAGAAACACATTATACAAATATCAGAGGGAATGGTGACTGGACATTTGCGATATTGGAAACACTGCAATACAAATTCTGGCAAGCTACTTCGGTCTTTCCTGCTCATTATGAATTCCCTAAACCACTAGTAAATTAAACAAAGAAACAAACACCAACTTAAGAACAATTTCTTTGTTTGTTTTTTTAAGAATGAGCTCCATTTTATGTTACTTGCTTTTTATGGCACTAACAGCTGAATGACATGAAATGTAGTCTCCAAGCACTCACTCTCTCCAAGCACTCACTCATTCCAAGAAGCTTTCTATCCTACAGTGCAAAAAGTTAGCACCTCAACTAAACGTATGAATTTTTCTGGCATCACAGATAGTGACCACCATCTTTTTTGCTATTCTTGCTAATTTCTTATACAACA
Organism: Platalea leucorodia; assembly: GCF_965183815.1. NCBI lineage: Eukaryota > Metazoa > Chordata > Aves > Pelecaniformes > Threskiornithidae > Platalea > Platalea leucorodia. The sequence goes on along the minus strand of NC_138828.1, from coordinate 64,821,357 downwards.
TCAAAAGAATTATAAGCAAAATTTCTCTAAGTGGTGAAACATTTTATTGTTAATTTTGTATTAAGTTAACCCGAAGTATATGACGCAGCAATCATTGACTTCTTAGAAATAAAGCACCATGTAGAAGATGCTCATGCTGTGTCAATTGTTTAAAAAAAGATATCTTCTGATAAGAGATCTTAACTTTCACAGTCACAATATCTTAATAATCATTTCAAGTGACTCTTATAAAAGTTTTGAAGGCTGACAAATAACTTCTAAATATAACGTTCCATCTGTAAGTCTCCTTTGTTCTGCAAAGAGTTGTTTGTTCTGTTTTTGAAATGCTAGCCAGTTATAGAAATATTACGTGTCTTCTTTATGGAATATTCCAGACAAAGAATTTTCTTAGCCAGATGAGTCTGAAATCTAAGAATTATGCACAGAAAAATTATCTATTGAACTTGATGAGGTATTCAGAACAGGAGTGGGTGGTGGGGTGGAGGTGGAAAGGATGTTACTCTGTTCTATAATATAATGATTTGAAACCAGAGCATAAAGATAAATTTTGTTCAATCAGTCCTTCTTCTCTCTTCAAATTTATATTGGACAATTTTATGTAACTGAGATGCCATACATTCAGGTTTCCCTAGACACATTCACTACTTCCCACTTGACTCCAATTTTCTCCACTGGGGGAAAAAGAATTTAAAAAAAAAATCACTTTTTCTCAGAATTTTAGTTATTGGCATGCAAAAGTTTTCAATAAACAGCTACTGCACATACTAATGGCTGATTCAGTACAGTTGTTTGGTACACATACAGTGCTTCTGACACAAGAAAACACACTGCTGATAGTCTTATTTTCTTAAACACCTCAGATTTAAACAGCTGAAAAAGTTCCATTTCTTTTTTCAGTTTCTTCATCTATTTGTTTTGTTTTACTGTTTTATTTTAAAAGTATGGTTGAAGGAAACTAATTTCTTTTCTTAACTTCAGGGAAAAATAAATTATACATTGTTTTCTGTCTTAAATATTTACTTTTAAGTACAAATCCAAGCCAAAACCAAAACTAATAATTTTAAATCAGATTTTATATGTGAAAAGCTAACTCAGGTTCTGATTAAATGGTACTCTTATTAAAGGTCTCCTACCCTGTCTTGAACACCTGAGTCTGGAGAAGCCAGCTATTTTTACATAAAGCTACTGGTGACAAAGTAGTATCTGAAATAGATGTCATAACAGGAGTTGATGAGACAAAGTGGAGTGCAATACTTCATATGATGATTCTTTAATTTACCATGAAGCAAAATGCTTTTTTTTTTTTTTTTAAAGGACGTTTAAATCTCAAGATGAGGATTTTGTCTCAGCATACTGCATCAATCAACATGGGTATGCTAATATTAACATTATGCATAACTAACAAATGGTTCTTCATTCTGTTCCAGAGGTGAGGTACCTAGAAGTTATGCATTTCAATGTTCGATTTACATATACCAAAGTCCCCTGGATTAAGCTTTAACTTCCTTGTAAAGCATACAGACCTACAGCTAAGAACTGTAGAAAAACTGTGTAGAAAAACTGTGATATATTATTATTATTTTACATGTTTGTGCTTCAAATATTCTAATTATGTGTACTTGTGCCAACCTACATTGGACTGCAAATGTTCAAAGACTGAAAAACAATTTATGTGTCCAAACCACAGAGACTTTTTAACAACTAACATATCTTTTATAGATATAGACGGATTTTGTAATTATCGATTTTCTAATATTTTAGTAAGTGTGTAATGAAAGCTTATTTTAAGAGTTGTATTTAAATGATAAACTTTTCTTACAGTATTTTTTGGGCAGGGGAGCAAACAGAAGAGGAGAGGGAAAGTCTTGAAAAGATGGTAAAACAAATTCATAGAGTTAAAATACAGGGCAAAATTTTACTACCTGTACCTACATCAACATTTTTTCAAAGTTTTTCAGTTTTTACAGAGCAAGTTTTGAATGAGGGATGTTCTTTCAGACAATATCCTAGCAATAGTAACTAGTAAGAATAAAAATTTTTCTAGGTGCATGTATGTATGTGAGTCTGTATGATCATACTACAAAATTATATTCAGGTTTTTATGCCTCATTGATTTATACTTGGGTTTTGAGTACCAGAAAGCACATTGTCTAGAAGCTTGTTGTATAATCAATGTTTTTTAAGATTATTTTGTGGGGTTTATTATTATTTTATGGTGATTTCCAAACATACTTAAAAACTTAAAACAAAAATACTTAAAATACTTAATCCCTTCTTGTGCTGTAGTTCACCTATTGTTGGGTTTCTTTCTGCTACTTCTCATTGGAAAACTCTAAAACATGCTGGACTTATAGTCTTACAAACTGCAAATCCATCCAGTCATCTGTGTCTCTGATGAGCAGGGATCACCTGGAGGAGGTCACAGATGTCATTGAAGTCTGCAAATCCTTAATAGCGCTGCCAAGATTGCAAACAAGGGAGCTAGTTACCACCACTAAAAGAAATGGTAAAGCAGATAAAGGTGTCCTGTGATCTGGATTGCAACAACCAGTTCATCCCAGCCAAAAAACCATGAATGTTCTTTGGTCAGTATCTATCAGCATCAAAACAGTAAGACAAAAGTAATGAGCTATCTTGCCTATTTCCGTCTTTCTCAGATTTTGATGTTGTGGGGTTTGCTTTTTCTTTTTCAGCTTTACATTTCAAAGGTAGTAAACTGCTTCAGTGTCTTATATTTAGCAGGAGATTATCATAGAAGTTCTCTGTGTAATTTGTCACAAAGTTACTTATTATTATTTACAGGCATGCCTGTCATGCCAGAGCTCAGCGCTACATTGAAGATTTACTGTCACTTTGAGCATTTTTTTTTACATGAATCTGAGCTCTCAAGCACTTTGAGACCTAAGAAATATGTCTAGACAACATTAAACTACCTTAACCTATATTTCATGCTTTGCTACAATTTTTATAGCATACGTGTGTCTAAGACACACCTGGATTCGTACACTTTAATGAACTATTAACTAAAAGAGAGAACAGCTGTCCATTGAACACCAAACTGAAGGAAGATATAGCAAGCTCAGCTATTCAGGAGACAACAGGCAGTCAGAAATAGATTATTGGGCCAACATGCATGGTTTTTGTGCCTCATTATGCTGCTCATTTCCATGACCTTTAGCAAGTCACCTTCCTGCTTTCTTATCTCTTTCCCTTTTATTTTCAGTCTATACTGGCTGAAAAAAGTTCAGGGTAAGGAATGTGTTTTACCTCGTATATAATGTAAGATGGTAGGAATTAGGTTGGTTTGGAGTTTTGGTGTTTTTTCATATGTTTTTCCTTGTCATAGTCCTAAAACTAATTAGCCATTACCAGTTCTGAAGGAAAAGGGTCTTGGTTCCATGGAGACATAATTTTTGTTAAAGATCAGAGAGGATCACAACCCAGAAATTTATAGAGCTGTGGCTAAGATTTATGTGTAGGACACAGAACATTAAAATCGTAAGAGTGGTCTAAATAAGACTGAGCATTAAGTTGAAATTGGATTTGTGATGTCTTAAGTGAGCTCCCTATTTATTTGACCATTCTTGTGTCCCTGTCTTCTTTAAAAAGAATGTATCTTTGAAATGTCTTCGCTTGATCCAGATGTGAAGTAAGGATTTTTCCACTTTTATCTACAGATATCTGTCAAACAGTAAAATTGATCCATGCAGGTTTAGTGCTACCTTCTGCCAAAATAATTGCATGAAGTCTACAAATGTTACTGTGGTACAAATAATAATAACAACAATAACAGTAACAATTAATTTTATTACTTTTATGCACAGAAACAAGGCAATTCTTCCTTGCCTTTAACACGTTTCCAAATCAAGTGATCACTGTAAATGTAAAATCTTCATATATTTACTTCATTTATTTATTATATCCAAGTCTATCAGAAATAATTTCAAGGTAAAATAGAGGCTTATGTCAGCTACCTACAAGAGAATAATCATTTTTCTTTAGATCAACTTCATCCTGATTTCATTATTTGTTATGGAAATTGCAATGGAAATTTTGTTTTGCTTTCAGAGTATTTTTTTTCTGATAAGAGGCAGGCTGGATACTTATTAGGAGCAGTCAATTCAGTATGAGTAAATGAAGAATAAAAATTTCTACCAGAATTCCAATGTCAATGGGAAAAATCTTATACTGTAATTTATCTTATTTGATCTTACCCTTTATTTTTTCCTTCACTCTTCATCTACTCTGAGAATACATTGATGGTACAGGTTTAGGAACTTTTTCACACATTCTTCCTTTGTCACCTTACCAATCAGTTACTGGGGTGGACAAAACTTTTATTGTCTGGAATTGATGAGTACAAGAGTAATTTGGTCACTGAAACTCTTCTTTTTTTTATTCATGCTCTCATTCTCTCTCTTTATCTTATTTATTTCTCTCTCCTTATCTTACTTATTAAGAAGGATTTTGACACAAGAGATAATGAATCCATTCCTGCTGCATTATTAATTTTGAATTAGAAATTAAACAATAGTTCTTCTGAAGGAAGAAGAGCATATAATTCATACTAGTGGATTGCATTAATTCTGATTATGTATATATTTAAAAATAGATGGCCATTATCAGCTCCTGTATTGATATGATGTATTTGCTCATATGTGCTCACATGTAAATATGGCTCAAATTGCTGGAGAAACCTTTAGATAATAATCTTAGATAATAATCTTGCATCTTCCCATCAGCTTTTCTGCCTGCTACCTCTGGATTTCACCAGCCTAGCATTTCCATTTAATGATCTTTTTTTATCAGCTCTTGGCACCATAAACTCTTGATATAAATCAGAATCAATCTAGTAAAGAGTAGCCCCAAAGCTGGGGAAAAATACAGATTAAAATATTCTCTTGACTTACCCCTGTTTTTGGATATAGGAAGCTCTTTTCATGTAGGGTCCGGTTCTTATACTAACTTTTCTAAGCCTTTGACTTTTTAAAGCATTTATTAATTTATTTAAGAAAACAATTGTAAGAAACTGTAGTCTGAATGGTCCACCATAAAGCAAATTTCTGGAATTTTTATTAGTTAATTTATGACTTTCATGCAGATATGACCGATAAATGAATCATCTCTTCAAAAAGGAGTAACTTCAAAAGCTGAAAAGAATAGCAGATGAAAAGAAGGTCATTTCATTTGACTTCTCTCAGCAGAAAAACAACCTGTAATGTTTCCTTCAAGCAGTTCTTTACAACAGCCTCTGAAACTCAGAACAAGCATATAAATGCACAGATTACCTTGGTTGCTACCCCTCCTACCTCAATTAAAATGATTTTTAAAGGTGTTTAAAATGTGCAAGAGCAAAATTTTGGTATGAGATGGTAGTATTCTTCTTGATTTCAAAGAATGATGGCTAAAACCACCTGGGAGTACAGTTTGCCCCTAAATAATGTGTGGTGATAGAGATGTACACTAGCAGTGGTTTGTGTGGATTGCATTGAGTTTACGCTTAAGATAATACAGAGAAGCTGTCTGTGGAAAGTACTGACATCTCGCTTGGACATGTGGTACTCAGATGTGTAGAGAATTCTGACCCCCTTCTGTAAGTGTTATACCATTTTCATACCTGCTCCTCCTACCTCCAACCTTTTCCTCATATTTCTCCCATTCAGTTACAAGTTGCCTTCCCCAGGGCATTTCTTTTGCAGCTCTTCAAAGTAGAGACAGTTTTGTCACAAATAAGATGTGCATCTGCTCCTTGGAAGGACTCTCAACTATTTCCCTACTACTTAATACTGTTGACAGCAATACATAAATTCCAATTCAATATTTTTAATGTCATTATAGTCAATAGGATGACATGTTAATGTTTTACTAGTTTACTAATTTGCAGCCTGCTTTCCAATGTTTTGGGTGTGTTTGGGTTTTTTTGGGGGGAGGGTGGGGGTTGTTTTTTGTTTTGTATGGAGTTTTTGGGTGGTTTTGTTGTTTGTTTGTTTGTTTATTTTTAAATGGCAAATCATTGCTTCTAAAGGATATTCATAAGATGGGACTTCTGCAGGGCTAGACTCATAGACTTTGGATGAAGATTTCAATACTATGGAAACTAACTGAATAAGCCCACCATCCTTGGTAGAAACCACCTGTAAAGCCTAGCTGACTTTTTGCTTCCAAATCAAAAGGGACATCTTTAGACTTCACAGTTAGCTGTTAGTGATTTCCCTCTATTTAACTCTTCTGACTGGGAGTTCAAGGAAGACACTATTGAATGAAGTAATATGTTCTTAATTACTAATTCCTCATGGAGATAGAAGTAGACACTTTCCCTTCCTCTGGCATAGCCTTCTGCTGACATTTCAGATCCCAAAAATCTCCTTAGGAGCATGTATGATACTATGAACCACTAAGCTGACTTAACACATACCAGGTTTAACTGTATGCAAATGGTGGAAGACAGCAAAATCCCTTTATTTATATGTGTGCTCCTAGAATATGTTTAGCTGAAGAAAATGGGAAAATTTTGAAATGTATACCAAAATAAATTCATTTCCCCACAAAATTCTGTAGTTAATGCATGTGTCCTGGTTTCAGCTGGGATAGAGTTAATTTTCTTCTTAGTAGCTGGTATGCTGCTGTGGTTTGGATTTAGGATGAGAATAATGTTGATAACACACCAGTGTTTTGGTTCTTGTTGAGTAGAGTTTATACCAGTCAAGGACTTTTCAGCTTCCCGTGCTCTGCCACGTGCACAAGAAGCAGGGAGGGGGCACAGCCAGGACAGCTGACCCAGACTGGCCAAAGGGCTATTCCATACCATATGACATCATGCTCAGTATATAAGCTGGGGGAAGAACAAGGAAGGGCGGGACGTTCAGCATGATGGCGTTTGTCTTCCCAAGTAATCGTTACACATGATGCAGCCCTGCTTTCCTGGAGACGGCTGAGCACCTGCCTGCCGATGGGAAGTAGTGAATGAATTCCTTGCTTTGCTTTGCTTGTGTGCGCAGCTTTTGCTTTACCTATTAAACTGTCTTTATCTCAACCCATGAGTTTTCTCACTTTTGCTCTTCCGATTCTCTCCCGCATCCCGTTGTGGGGGAGTGAGCAGGCAGCTGTGTGGTGCTTAGTTGCTGGCTAAGTAACTATGACCGCAGTTCTCTGCTTGGTCCAGACATTTTCTATCTGGGAAAGTTATTCCCTTTTTTGACAGCTGACAGTGGCTGAGGTACCCTGTCTCTCACTGTGTGCGTTTGTCAGACTCTTCAGTTAGGAAAAGCTTGTTGGCATTTACAAAGTCATCCTGTGCTCAAGACAGCTCACCATCTAGTAAAAACAAAAGTGTTCATTCACAACATCCAATACAAACAGCTATGATGTTCTTTGTTTGTTTTGATAAAAGATGCAGTTCAAGAAATAAAAGTAAAGTAGCACTATGACAGAATTGTCAAAAGTCCTTCAATTCCTCTGTCCATCAGACTTTGCATATTTGACACTATCGAGACAGGGTTTCTGTCTTTCTGCATTCCTTGTTTCTGAGGTTACATCTTAAGTGAGAACTCCTGTATCTTAGCATCTAGGTTTTACAACTGATTTGCTTTTGAAGTACTTCAGAGTGCCTAGACAGTTTAAATCCTACCGAACTTGATTATTTCTTTTTTACTAGAAGATATAGACCGGCCACTCTGTTTCACTGAAGTATGCATGTCTTAATATCTGTGGAGATGGAAATGTCTCTTTTTTTTATACTAGATATCAATTCTTGGACTTGACTGGCCAATTTATGACTATTTGACTCCAGATGGAGAAAAAATAAAGTCTCTTTTTACTGGCTCAGGCACAATTACATATGAACTACAGCCAACCTAGCCTGGGTATGCAGCAATCCTACCCTTTGCAGCTCTCAGCTGCATAGTTCAGTCATTAGTGCTAGCTGCGACACTCATATAATAATTTGGTGAGATGTTTTGTTTAGCTGTTGTGGCTGAAAACTAACCACTTTGTTTTATAGGACTGATTTCAGGCAACTTAGCTATCTCTGAACTAACCTGCTAGACATGTGCAGAAGTGCTGGCACAAGGGAGGGACAGAGTTATTCCTTGTGAATGGAACAAATAAGAGTGTTGAAACATGACCAAGGGAACTCTGATTAGGTTTGGTTGAAGATGCTCACACATCCTCATCATGCATCTGTGAGTGTGAAGCACCTCCTCTACTGAATCTTGCCTTCTGTATTAGTTTGTGCATTTGCTAACATATTTAATAAAAAAGCTGAGTAAAATGCATTTTGATCACTGATAAGCCTCACTTGACTGAGATTTATACCACTTAAAGTTGACGAAGTGCTTGCTGTGACTAACTATTTACTACCTTTCTTTTAAGGGTACTGCATATGGCACAAAGCAGTTTATTTGTAGACAGGAATCAAAACAAAGCACTTTTGCCTTACAGAGATTTTATTAATTAGGTTATAATCTTTCCTTCATGCAGAATGAATAGACAAAAATATAATCTAGAATTTCCATCCAAGGAATCAACCTAACATTTACTGACAGTTTGATCCTCTACCAGTTGTGACTAGATTTAGATGAATTAGAAATCTAGTCATCAGTCTTGTTGACTGGATCATTCTGACAAAATAGACTCATCTCCCAAGAGTGTGAGGTCTGAACTGTTAGGGGTGTTGGGACTTTTTCTAAGTCTTTTATATTGCTTGTTTTAACATATAGGTAAATCTAGTCTTAACAGCTGCAATATTTTTTGAGATAATTTGAAGAATAAAAAATATCTGAAGAACCTAAAAGCTTTAAGGTGCACAGAAATGAACAGTTAAAATTTCTGTATGATTGGAAATGACTGATTGTTTCTTCAAAATTTTACCAGGGTGAATAAGATGTATTCTCAAATAGTTTCAAATTCTATTTGCAAATAAAGACAGAAAATGAAGAATTTAAACTAAATCAGATGTGGTTTTTTTGTAAAGAAAAAATACATAAGGAGAGGACAGGATCATAAAGACACTGAACAAGGCAGCAAATACAGTAGGACTGATGCTAGAAAGGGAGATACCAGTAAATTAGCTGAAAAGAGAGCCAGCAGAGGTCAGGGACCCATGAGAGAATTCAGCTTCCTCTTACTAACTCGGGCCATCTTTCTCTCCCACCACCCATTTGTTCCATGTCTAAGTCCTGGCCATAAAACTTAGAACATGGATGTACAATTTGCAAATTCCTGTCATTGTGACCAGTTTCCTTTGGGATTCTAAGCAAGTCCATCATCTACAGGACTAAGCTCATATTCTGTAAGACTCAACACTTTTACATAGCACCTCTCACTAGAAGTATCATAGGATATTCTGAGAAGCATATTAAGAAGTATTCCAAAAACTGTAATTAAATTCAGAAATACCAGCAAAGACATCTGAAAGCATTCAGGAGTTTATCAAATAACAAATTTGCATAGTTATTTAGCCAGTATATCATAATGTCTGCCCCACACATGAACTGGGACGGTTTACTTTTCTTTTGCATAGCTTTACAATGAATGATATATTTGTATGTAAGGAGAAATTTCTCCTCTTCTTCTACCAAGTCAGGACAAAATTTAAATGCCTCTGTTGATATACACTGAGATAGCATGTTATTGGTGTATAGTGTAGTTTTTCAACTAAAAGTTCCATGACCACTGAGGTAAAAATAGTTCAAAATAAGTTCTAAGATTCTACCCATTACATAAATGATAGCCATGTGCAGATTGTGGCTGATTCCTTGCTATAATCCCTTTACAATATTTTTAATAAAATTTTATTTCCTTTATGCCTATTAACGTCAATAGGTTTTTTTGTGGGGTTTTGGTTTTTTTTTCCATAATGGCACCCTATATTCAGCATTGCATGAGAGGTACAGCAACCACTTACTGTTGAACAGTATCAATGTATGAATGCAGTAATCAACTATGTCTGAGAAATACATGTAAAAGACAAAGGAAAGTGAATGACTAAAAAAAGGAAAATACTATAAACAGACATAAAAGCCATGCCAGAAAAAGAAGCAAGGATTAGCCAGGAAAAAAATTTGAACAGATCAGGGAATTAGAATAAATGAAGAAGAAGCCTAGTGAGTAGAAGCAGAGGTTAAACCCTCATAATGAAAGGGTTTTTGTCTGTACAGACCAAACGTAGTCCCATGTTGTAATCTACTTGGTAACCCAGACAGGAACCTGATGTATTCTGGCAATAATATTGCTGTGTCCATCATTCTGCTATCTGAACTGCTAAAGAGAAAAGTCAAGTTCAAACCTTCCTGACTCAACAGAAAATTGGACCTACTATGAGGAATCATCTAATATATCTGTCTTACATTAAAATACGATGTCGGATTAGCAGGTGGACTAGTAGCTGAGCGCAAAGCTGGAGATATAATTCAGTCAAGCACTGGTCATTATGCTGATTGTTCAGTTGGTTTTAAGCTTACTCCTAGTGATCATTACACACCTTTACTTTGCTATAAGTTTACTTTAAGTTCCTCCAGTTCTTATGAAGACTGTTCATGAGTCAGTCTATTAGCACCAAGTTTGTATGTGCATTTTATATTTAGATTATGGCATTAATTATTATTTGTAGGATAACGTACTTATCCAAAGTAGTTAAAAGTATTTTCTCCACAAACTTTGAATTTTCAAGGGCCTATATGTTTGATATTCACAAATAGAGTAGTTGTCAAGTGTAAAATATTATCTCTCTTAAGATGAAAGCTGCATTCTGTAAAACACATGATAAAGTTCATTCTTTCAGTGAAACACATATTCATCAATGTGAGTATTGCAATATCCAGAAAAAACATTTTTGGCCCAAACAGATTAAATAATTTATCCTTCACAAGTACTGAATATAAAAAAATACATATATATGTATTAGTAGTACAGTCCCTGTTCATTTTAACTTATTAATATTAATCTGAACTAGAGAGTGAGATCCTAAAGTAGCTTAGAAAATATCAACCAGTGCACTGCTTATTGCCAGGTAACTTTTCCTCCCTTATGCTGTCATAACTGACAAACTGTATTTTCAATATGAGTAAGAGATATATGTCTGTGTAACATTTGTGTCTACCTTAACGCATAATGTCTGAATATCCTGAATTTGGAAAGAATATAAAGTGTTGCAAACAGTCAGTTTGAATAAGGCCATGTTGTATTTACTTCCTGGTGTGTGTATCTTCTATTTGTACTGTTTCCATAGTTAGCTTATATATATATTTATTACTATACCTTATTGAAACTGAGCTGAATCAGTAGGGGGAGCTTTAAGACCCATGAGCCAAAATTGTTTCTGCGTTCTGCTACTAAAGGCTTAAAATGCCTGAGGGCTTCAGTGTTAAACGTATTGCTCTGCTCAATGAATAGTGGCAGAGAGATTTCTACAAATGTATGTTTGTTTCCAAAGCACTTGTAGGGTGCCTATAATCACGTTGTCCTTTGTAACATTGATTTTTAATATATATGGTTAGCCCGGGATATTTTATAACCCAAATGAAAAGCTCCTGGAAGTAAATATCACTAAGGACTGGAAGTGTATAGTTTATGTATCCAGAAATAGAAAATCGTTTGTTTAAATAAACTCAAGCTGAGCACAGTAATTGATGACTTCTTTACCCCCTGAAGTTCCATGAAATGACTGTGCCTTTATATAGTAATTAAAATGTGCCAACAACTATTTTATTGTCTCCAATGGAATTGTCAAGCATTGTTCCAAAAACAAATCAGAGGCAAAGCTGTTAAACATGGTGTTATCTGCCATTGTATTTTGTAGGCTTGTATTAAAAAAAGACCAAATGTCACATCATACATATGTTTCTATTAACAGTTAAGATCCTGAGGCCCTCTGTTCCTTTCTTATGTCTTAGGTAAAAGGTAGTTCATTTATTTTTCTTAAATAAAAAATCTGTTCTGACTATCCTTTTCCCCTTTAAACCTACAAGATGTACAAGAACCACCGCACCGTCTTTCTATCCTCTGGACAACGTTTTATTTATTAAAAAGGAAAATTATAAACCAGATTTAAAGATGTGTTCTAGTTCAGTCTTAATTTGAAAAGGTCTAAGTACCAAAATATATTATCAAAATGGTCTGGGGGAAAAAAAAAATATGTTAAAGATTAAACTTAGGTATAAAGAATTCTGGAAATAAGCACACTAAATACCCATGCCTTATACTGATTTAGTTTTCATTTTCACTAAAATGCAAGACTAGAAATGCACAATTCTGTATATATCAGCTGTTTCTTTTTCCATGAAGCCTATAACCAACCAAACAACAAACCAGGAAATTCAAAATTAACTCATGGATTCTTATTTTTCAGCAAATGTTATTATACTAAGAAAAGTTTTACTTGATTTTAAAACTTAAATGCATTTATGAGAATTAAATATTTAGAATTATTTGTATTTTTTACTTATTAAAAACAAAATTTATTTCTCTGCCTGCCAATCATGCTGTTCCAAACATAAATCATTTTATACCGTCACATATGTAGAAATATGAAATATGAAATATCTCATCCACAGAAAGCACATTGCAGTTGTTAATAAGCCTAAAAATTAATATGTAAAATTCACATACCTCCTTAAATCTTTTCTTTTTTTAAGCAATCTTAATTACACTGTGTAGCTTCTGTTATTCCTGCAGGACTTCCTTCTCACACAGTGAACATGTTGGAATGTGGCCATTGAAGAAGGTAATTTTAGAATATATCCGTAATCATATCCTTAATCTGTAGAAATAATGTTGTATCACTCTCCTATTCTTCTTATTTGTAATTTAGAGGATAATGACACAGTATCCAGCTTAAAGGTTTTACACTGACATCCTCCAGTTCTGTTTTCAGTTAAAATATTATATGTCTTTAGTTACTTAACAGACACTCAAAATAGATCTCAGAATTTGGCTCCAAGTGATTTGTCATGACTTTATTGCTGAGATCACAGAAATCTAAGGATTTCTCTGATGGAAATGGAGTAATTAAGGGTTTCAGTATCCTTTTTTAGTACTTACCTGTGTTTATCTACAACTTTGACAACAAGATCTTGGGGTTTTGGTTGTTAGGTTGTTTGGTTTTTTTAACATCACCTGTATGCTTATAAAATGTCATTGACTGTAATAGGTCATTGACTGTAATAGGTCACTGACTGCACATGCAAGAGAGAATGTTCCGTTGGACTGCAATAGGCTTAAAGTTAGCAAATGTGACAAAAATTCTAAGCAGGATATAATGACAATTGGATTGTTGATAATGCAGTACAAACGATATAAGCAAAATAAGGCAGCATGGAAAAAATGCAGAGAAATAAAATCTCTCCTTAGAGAGTATAATATTTTTTCTATCCAGACACCTAATTAAAATATGAATGACATTTCCTAGAAAGGTAAAGGGAATATTTTTATTGTCAAAAAACCTATTGATTTGGACATAGCAGAAAGAAGGATGATCATATCTTAATGTAGTTTAATTAAACTGCAACTTCATTAACTTTTTATAATTATATATTTCCAAGCATAATTGACCCAGTGTGAACTAAACTTGTCTTAATAAACATTCCCTGAGGAAAGCTATGTTCACAAATAATTTGCCTTTATTCTACCCTGCAGCAATCCTACCACCTGTCCTCACTGAGGCTGAAGACAGAGAATGGGAGGCTGCCCTCCCAATGCACATATGCTGAATTTCTTGCCTTCTCTTATACTTTGTTCTCATTCCATTTAACCTGGGATCTAAAATTCTTCTAAAGTATTCAGTAGTAGATGTTCATAAAGTTGAAACAATGTGGAAGTGTAGTCACATCTACTCTCTCCATCCCACAGTTTTGTCACTTGCGGGGGAAGGAACAAACTTCCCCCATTGCTGTGCATCAATTTGTATCTAAAATAGCTTGTGCTAATCAAGAATGAGGAACTAAAAAGGAATAATTTTGAAAGCAGGCTTAATTCAGCAACAGAATAAAAGTCTTTTTCACCATTTAGAAGAAAAGAACAAATACACAAAGCAGCAGAGCTCTGTTATCGTAGCTGCCTTCCCCATCTCTGCCTAAACTGATGTATTAGAGCTCCCAGATAGTCTATTTAGGAAAAAAATGCTAAAGAGCTAAATTAAACTGTGAAAACTGTCATTTTGCTAAATGGCTTCCTGAGATCTGAGATTTTTCACCTTCACTTTGTCCTATCTGTGAGGCTGCTTGTCATGGAATTAAGTCCCAGCTCTCCCATCTCCAATGAGCTGGCTATCTTGCAAACAGCGTTTATGTGGTCAGAGACAGTGTGCCTAGCACGTATGGTAGCCTTAGCCCATATGGTAGCAAAAAATCCCCTTTGCCTTTTCTTCTGCAAAATATTTGAACACAACATGTTGGGTTTTTTTTAATTAAATTTTGAATTTCATTTCTAACTGCTACCTTTATCAGTTTTTGTGAAGTTTTCAGAAGCAGCTGAAAAGCAAAGCTATGTTTCCTAGTCTTTTCTTTTCCATACTTTTTTCTGTTACATTTCCATCTCTTTCTTCATTCTGTTTATTTAAAAAGTGCTAGCCTTAGTCATCCACGAGTCTTTTTTACCATATTGCATTGGGTTTAATTGGCGAGGTGGGCTGGGGCAGGTGTGCTGCAGGGCAGGCTCTGGGATAAAAGGCCCGGGACTGCCCTGTGCCGGACACAGCTGGTTACAGCCGGTTCTAGGTGGCTCCAACAAACCCACAACAGGGCACAGCTGAGCCCCTCAGCCAAGCTGGTGGCACCTCTGTGAAAACATGTTTAAAAAAGGGCAAAAAATACTGGACAGACAGAGGCATATAGAACAGAAAGAGTGAGAAACAGCATAAGGAACACCATGGTCAGAGAATGAGGAGAAGAAAGTGCTTCAGGTGCCTGAGTAGATATTCCCCCTGCAACCCATGAAGACCATGGTGAAGCAAGTTTTACCCCTGCAGCCCATGGAGGACTATGCTGGAGCAGATATCCACACTCTGGAGGACCCCACACTGGAGCAGGTGAATGTGCCCTGAAGAAAGCTGCAGCCCATGGAGAGCCTGTGTGATCCTTGTAGGAACTGGAGCCTGTGGAGGACCTGTGTTGAAGCAGTCTGTTCCTGATGGACTGTGGAAAGAACCCATGCTGGAGCAGTTCTTGAAGAACTTCAGCCATTGGGAAGGACACACGTTGGAGCAGTTTGTGAAGGACTGTATCCTGTGGGAGTGACCCCACACTGCAGCAGGGGAAGAGCGTGAGGAGGAAGGAGTGGCAGATATGAATTTTTATGAACAGACTGCAACCCCATTTCCACATTCCCCTGCACCACTTGGGAGGAAGGAGGTAGAAGAGTCAGGAGTGAAGTTGAGCCTGTGAAGAAGGCAGGAAGAGAGAAATATGTTTTAGTTTTTGTCTTTGTTTCTCACCAACCGATTTTATTTTTAATTGGCAATAAATTAAACTAATCTTCTCATAGTTGAATCTGGTTTGCCCATGATAGTAACTGGCAAGTGATATCCCTGTCTTTAGTTTGACCCACGACCTTTTCTATCTTATTTTCCCGCCCTGTCTTGTTGAGGAAAAGGAGTGAGAGAGCGGCTGGGTGGGCAACTGGCAGCCAGACAAAGTCAACCCACCACACACACTGGTTGTGGTCTATGTCCAGATTCCGTGTCCAGAAATGCAGGGGGGGAGAAGTATTCAAGAGCTTGACATTACTACAAGCATGCCGTGTCTTGGAACGGCTGCTAAGACAATGTGTATTGCTTGTGTTTCCAGGAGCAAAGGTGTAAGCAAGAACTAGCACTGCAGGCAGAAGATTGTTTATGCTATTGCTGTGCTTTTCTCAGTTTGTGTATTTCTTTTTGCAGTTTTCTTATGTGTTGTCTTCCAGAAGAACCTGCTCAGACTTCTCCCTAAAAAACAAACAAAAAGATCTGATTGGTATCACTCTTCTTACAGGTAAGTATAACAAGGAGTTATTTCTTTATGTTTGCTTTCTGGTTCGCCTTGCCTTCCCTCACTCCACTGTCAATTTTGTCCAGCCAGAAGAAATCTTTATCAAAATCTTGCCTTCTTTCTTCCCTTCCCTTCCCTTCCCTTCCCTTCCCTTCCCTTCCCTTCCCTTCCCTTCCCTTCCCTTCCCTTCCCTTCCCTTCCCTTCCCTTCCCTTCCCTTCCCTTCCCTTCCCTTCCCTTCCCTTCCCTTCCCTTCCCTTCCCTTCCCTTCCCTTCCCTTCCCTTCCCTTCCCTTCCCTTCCCTTCCCTTCCCTTCCTTCCTCTTTCTCCCTCTCCTCCTTTATTTCTCTTTTTCTTCCTTCCAACCTTCCTTTTTCTTTCTTCCTGTGTCTATCCTTTCTCTGTATCTTTAATGAAAAATTTTAAAGAGCTTTAATGGTGGCTGTTGCTATGGAACTAAATGGCCACACTGTCTATTCTCAAAACACTGAACCATTTTGTAGCATTTCTAGCTGTTTAGTATTTGATAACATTAGGGTCAAGTTAGAATCCTGGGTGTTGTGTCCTGTTTATTTCTTTAAAATTAACAGAACAAGTCTAGAATTAAGCGAAAGTTGCATGGCTTAATATCTCTCATTACAACAAAAGAAAATATTTCCTGATTTTGAAAAAAATTATCTGAAGCATTTAGAACACTGGAGAATGTATAGTTTCTGATACTTACACAGTTATTAAATAGCTCTTCCCCCCCCCCCCCCCCCCTTTCTTAAAGGAAACCATTTCCTGAACATCTGATTGAATTTACTGAAAATAACTAAACATAGAGAGGGAAAATTGAAAAGATATATTAATAACTTTTGTTACTGTACTGAGTGCAAAATACAGTCACTAGAAATAAAATAATTTTAAAATTTACACTGGAAACAGGAGTCAAATCCAGAATGGAGCAGGGAAAGCAACAGTCCTTGATTATCTGCATTATAAATAAGATAACCAAAGCTACAGATAAAGAGATCTAGAAGACGGGTGCTCCATTATGTGGCAGAAATTAATTTCTCTAAGCTACATGGCACAGAGAAGCATGGAAGCCCTTATGCAGCCATAAAATGGAGTTAGTATGTTTATATGTTGGACTATAGCACTTTGCACACATTTGTTCCCAAAAGCAATATAGTTAATGCAATGCCATGCCAACACTGATGAACTGTGCTGCACCTGGTGCTGGAGTTAGCACAGTCTGTGCTGGCTTAAATATAATTGTATTTCTCTGCATTGCCCATATTACTTTTTTTACAAAGCAAGCTAACCTAGTTCAAGAACAAAGACAGCAGAAAATAAAATTGTGTGTGCATAAAAATGTGCGGGTCAGCTATCTGATTGTGAAGCTAACAGCAAAGAAATTCAAATTTATCTGCTTTGAGATAGTAAGTGTGAGCATGTATGCAAATTATCCATCTTTTGAGCCAGTTCACCTTCCTTTAATTGTGCTATAGAGTTGAGTCCAAGAATGCCTATAGATCCATTTACGCTCTAACTCAAGCCTGATTCAGAAAATCACTTTGCTAGACTCCTAAACCAAAGCAAGGACTCCTATAATACCAGGTCCTGAAATTCTCCAGAGCCCTTAGGGTCAGTAGGCTGCAGACTACTTTATTTTGGATCAGCCTGAATGAATTAGCCTAAGATGCTCATTGATTTCACAGAATTCTCATTTTCTGAGTTGTTACAGGTGTTTCTGCATTTTTATCTCTGTTATTCAACTGTTGCCATGATTCTTTACCTTTGAAAAAAAAAAAGGCGCTCTGTCATCTCTAACTTCTGGATTGTAAGATGATGACAATAGAAGTAGGAAACAAATATACAATGGGCCCACAGTATTTAAAAGATTCCATTAAGCACTTTTATATTATTAGTGAGTAGCCAAAAATTAGAAATAATATGACTATTGTGATTGGTTGACCTTGGCCAGCTGCTAGATGCCCACCCAGCTGCTCTCCCACTCACAGGATGGGGGGGAAAATAAGATGAAAAAGCTTGTGGGTCGAGAGAAAAACAGGGGGATCACTTACCAATTACCATCACAGGTTAAAACAAATTTGACTTGGGGAAAAGTAATTTAATTTATTACAAATTAAAATGGATTTGGATAGTGGGAAACAAAGACAAACATTAGAACAACACCTTTCCTCCACACCGCTCCCTTCTTCCCAGCCCCAACTTCACTCTTTCATTCTCAACACTTCTACCTTTCCCCCCTGAATGGGGCAGGGGGATGGGGAATGGGAGGTTGCAACCAGTACATAACGGTTCCTCTTGGCTGCTCCTTCATCCTAATGCTTCCCCCTTGCTCCAGAGCGGGTACTTTCCATGGGTACAGTCCTTCAGGAAAAGTCTGCTCCAGCACAGGCTTTCCATGGGCCACAGTTCCTTCAGTAAATATTCATCTGCTCTAGCACGGTCCTCCCCACAGGCTGCAGGAAAATACCTACTCCACCATGGCTGTTTCCATGGCCTGCAGTGGAATCTCTGCTCTGGTGCCTGGAGTACCTCCTTCCCTCCTGTTTCTCACTATTTCCCCCCCACCCCCAGTTCAAGAAAGACACAGGCAGCCTGGACGTGTTCCAAAGGAGGTCCACAGAGACGATCAAAAGGCTGGAGAACCTGGCCTGTGAGGAAAGACTGAAGGAGTTAGGTCGTTTCTCCCTGGAGAAGAGAAGGCTCAGGGGGAATCTCATCAGAGTATTCCAGTACTTAAAGGACAGCTACAAAGAGGAAGGAGGCTCTCTCTTCACAAGAAGTCACATGGAGAATACAAGGGACAATGGGTACAAGTTACACTGGGAGAGATTCATATCTACATAAGAAAGAAATTTTTTATAGTGGGAACAATCATTCATTGGAACAGCTTTCCCAGGGTTGTGGTAGAGTCCCCATTGCTGGAGGTTTTAGACACTCAGTTGGACAGAGTGCTAAATAATCTCATCTAGGCTCTGTTTCCCACAAAATGTTGGACCAGGTGATCTTTCAAAGTCCCTTCCAACCTGGACTATTCTATGATTCTATGATTTTATGATAACTGATCTCTAAAAAACAGCTGATCATCAGCTGATAGTCAATATATTTCAAAATTTCTCCCTACGCTCCTTTAATATTAATGTATTTTGATAGCTGCTGTTCTGCCACTATCTGGACAACTCCAGACAGTTCCAACTCTGTCAGCAGTTTGTTAACACAGCAAACAGGTGAAACTTTAGGAACAGTGCATGACAAACATTAAACTCTTGTAGAAGCTGTTGTTTTGTATCAGATGTTTGGATTCACTGGCAATATTCAAGACCACCCTGTTGCACCTGACTAAATTCACAGTTTTAATGGAGACATTTGAGCCAGAAAGTGCTTTTTTCAAGGGATTCAACAGTGAAGAGCCTTCAACTTCTGATGGGAATGACATGCAAAGGGAGCTAAGGCATCTGCTTTGAATCATTCTCCATGAGGAACCCACTCTTTTCCATCAACTCTGCAGATATGGGGCGTGGGAGTCATTTAGCTATCCCCACCAGAATCAACTGAGACTGGTCCATTATCTTTACAAGTGCTTGATTCAGAAACCTATAAACCAGATGTTGTTTAGATTATTTTATTTTATTTTATTTTATTTTATTTATTTTGTAATTGGGAGAACTATCATTGGTAACATTTAACAAATTGGTGTATAGTTGCTGTTTCTGTAATTTAACAGTAGTATTTGTAGCAAATATTTGAAGTAACATTACATTTATCCTCACAGACAATGCTGTAGGTATATGAAGAAAACACCCATTTCTTGGATATTATTATGGAGAAGGTAAAATATAAGTAAATCAGAATTTCACAGATTTATATGTAGTGAGGCTGTAGGGGGAGGATCTATATTTACTTCAAAAAGTTTTGAGGGAGAGTGAACTGGACAAGCAAAGTGTAAAATGCCTACCAAATATGTTAAAGAAAACTATACAATTTGCACCTGAAATTTAAGTTCAGACTCAAAAACCAGAAGAGAGCTGATGTTGTGTGTTTTTAAGGATAGTGCTTGAAACTTATGTTTTAAGAAAGCAAATATTGTACTTGAAGGAGAAAACACTAAATATTTCCTAATCAGTGCCAAAGTTAATATGGTTCTTTTTGCTTACAATAGAGTAAATTTTCAGCATTTCCTTGACTGGAATTTTTTCCAAGGTTAGCTGCAGCTAACAGAGTCCCTCTGCACCTCTGATAGTAAAAGAGATTGTCTTAGTGCATAATGATTTCTAGGTTACAATTAACCTAATCTTACATGCGAAATAGTTATATACTAGGATCAATAATGAGCAGAAAATACCTTTCTACAATAGAACTAGGATACATTGATCTACAAATTAACACCACAGACAAATGAAAAAATACATCTCATTTTCTAGGTGTGGCTGACTCCAAGACAAGTTGTCTGGCATGCAATTTGAAACACACTACTTGAAATTAAGCTGTGGATCAAGTGCTATATACTGATCCTTTTACTTAAGATTAGCTGAAATGTATGCAGGTCAGAAGAACTTTTAAATATGCTGCTTAAATGTGGTATTGGAGCATGTGAGCAGAAAGGTATGATTTATCTGCATGGTGCTATCAGAGGAGATAGCCATCCCTGGCACTTCAGTGGTAATGATAAGTCTGTCTTCTGAAGGTCTTCACTTGTTGCTACATTAGATATGAATCAATGACAACAACTCTAAATGAGCTTTTGTTCTACAGATAGAAACTGTGTTGGCCCATTTATCTTACAGAAACCTTTGAAGGTTCATATCATTCCATAGTCCACATGCACTGTCTTTGAATATGAAATCAGTTGATATTTCTTCATAAAGAACAGAATAACTTCATTTCCACATGAAACTCACATTGAAAGACAAAGTGTTTTTGCTTTTTTGATCTCTCTCCCTTAGTACAAGGCATGACAGCTCTGAATTTAGGCTGGAGGCTATAAAACGTCTTTATTGTGAGAAAGGAATATTCTGGTATTCATGGTTAAAATATTGATTTTAAAACCTGTACATGAATGTGAATTGTTTTTTGTGATGCTACTGATTTTACAACTAAAGACAATGATGAAGAACCAAGAGACAAGCATTACATTCTGTTTGCCCAGGGCCAAATGACACAGTGTGTACTATGGAAAATGACTGAGCACTGCTAGTGTCAGACATCATGAACTGTCATGTATGAAAATACATTTTTACTATCTTGCTAGTAAAGTGTATTAAAGCAGACATTGAGGTTTCTCAGTGTGTGGACGACAGTTATTCTAATGAACGTTTAATCCTAACTACACCAAGAAACAACATGGATATCCAAAAAATGAAGATTCACTACCCATCATAAATTGATAACTATTGTGGTTTAACCCCAGCCAGCAACTAAGCACCACACAGCCGCCTGCTCACTCCCCCACAACGGGATGGGGGAGAGAATCGGAAGAGCAAAAGTGAGAAAACTCATAGGGTGAGATAAAGACAGTTTAATAGGTAAAGCAAAAGCTGCGCACACAAGCAAAGCAAAGCAAGGAATTCATTCACTACTTCCCATCGGCAGGCAGGTGCTCAGCCGTCTCCAGGAAAGCAGGGCTGCATCATGTGTAACGATTACTTGGGAAGACAAACGCCATCATGCTGAACGTCCCGCCCTTCCTTGTTCTTCCCCCAGCTTATATACTGAGCATGATGTCATATGGTATGGAACAGCCCTTTGGCCAGTCTGGGTCAGCTGTCCTGGCTGTGCCCCCTCCCAGCTTCTTGTGCACGTGGCAGAGCACGGGAAGCTGAAAAGTCCTTGACTGGTATAAACTCTACTCAGCAACAGCTAAAACATCAGTGTGTTATCAACATTATTCTCATCCTAAATCCAAACCACAGCAGCATACCAGCTACTAAGAAGAAAATTAACTCTATCCCAGCTGAAACCAGGACAATAACTCAACATATAAAATGATAATCCAGCTTCCAGACTAACAGCAGATGTGAAGTTCTTACTGCTCATGAGGGTTAGTATCAGGTCAGTCTCTGAGTTGTTTTTCTTTCATGGTACAAGGAAAGCTTGTTCTATTGTCTTCAGGAAACAGTGGGTGGAAATGAAGGACATGAATACAAAAAAGAACGTCCACATCTGTTTCAAAGGCCTTTTATGAGTAGAGATAAAGAAACAATAGGCAGTAATGGCAGAATCCCTTTCTTAATGCAAATGGCAGAGACTGCAGAAACCTGCTACAAATCTGAGTGACTGGAAAGAAAGTTACTGCTCTTTATATGATCAGGGAGCGTACATATATTTCCTGCCATGTAGAAGTGTCTCCAACAGCATTTAAGTCAGACAAACAGATGTCCTGCTCTGACTGAACTGTAACCCATTTAGTAGCCACAAGTATCTTGAGGAGATGAGCAAAAAGAAGAGCTATGCATAGCCCTGGGAAGATCCATATGAGATACCTTTCTCACTAAGTGAATGGGTGAGGGAGTGAGTGAGTGGCTGTGTGGTGCTTAGTTGCTGGCCAGGGTTCTACCACAACAACAACCAAATTAATTCATGTTATTTTTGAAACAGTAAGGAAGTGTTGCATTGTCAAAGCAGAAACTAGCATACATGGAAAATGAAAAAAAAAAAAAAAAAAGAAAAAAATGGGGCTGTAAATAAATCGTTCTTTGGCTATGGCTGAGGAATAATTAAGTTGATACATCACCTAAAAAGAGGCAAGCCAAAAAATACTTTTTATGGCGGCTAATACATTTCAGAATTCTGCATCTTGGAAAGTTAAAATAGTGTGATATACCTTATGCTCTATTGATCTAAAATGTGTTAAAAATTATTGTTAAAGCACAAATGTTATATGGTAGCTGTGTAGAGCTTTCTTAAGCAGCTTCATTGATTCTTTTGTCAGTTGAATAGTTTATTCAAAGACAAGCTTGCCTGTATCCTCACATTTGTATTCTTTATTATCTAACTGTATCTATTTAATTGTTTTATTATTATTAAACATGAATTTACGTTCCTGTATTTATTGCCCCATTCAAAATACAAAGAATAACAAGAAAGTATCTGATTGATTTCAAGGACTTGAATCAGGTCTCCTTCCTTTGTACTTTTTTTTTTTTTTTTTTTTACAATAGTTAAGAAAAAAATTGTGCCTTTTTACATTAATCTCCTTCCATTTCCTGGAGACAATAAAAGAAACTTTCCTTACACAATTAAATGGAAACAAAGAGATCAAAGAGAAGCATCTGATCTTCACCTTCATAAAGAATGAGTTCCCAATATCTCAATAAGTTCTTCCATTTTTCAGAGCTGAGAGTTTGCAGTTTAACTCTTTACCAGCCTAGTTATCAAAAGGTAAGGACTGTTGATGAAGAAAGATTGGTAATGCTAATTCAAGTGTGTCAAAATGCTGTTCTTACAAACAAAGAATTATTCTGGATCAAATAGAAGCTATTCTTTTAATTGTTGAATTTTTGCTTCATGCATTTGTACACTTCTTAAGTATGATAATAAGATCCTTAATAAGATCTCATGTATTGTAGCAAGATAAGATGTTTGCTAATATGAGACAGGATTAACTCTGATCTTACTGTAGGAGGGAACATCAAATCATATTAGATTTTTGGTTTTCTTCCTTCATTTCAGTGGTTATGTACTCTGCTTCACTGATGATCAGATTAGTGTGAAAAGAAGTATTTCTTTATTAAAAAGGTTGATTTTCCACAGACTCATCATGATGCAAGTTATCCCAGTTTATTACAAAATTATGAAAAGACAGGCAGCTGTATGGAATAGTTCATATTTTCTAAAAGAGTAAGCAAGACGCTCAAGTAAAAAATGAATAACCCATATGTTTTAATCCAAAGAAGAAACAGGAGTTTTGAACAAGACATATTTAATCTTTTTACATCATATAATTTGTTCCTCTGAACCTGTGAATAAGAAAACCTATATTATTTACAATAGATCCAAATTCATTAAAATAGGAGCATAATTTGTATATGATTTGGACAAACTTCAGGAAAGTCCAGAATGTACTTTCAAATAAAGATATTTGCACACATATATAATGCATAGACTTAAGTGAAACAGCAGACAATTTTATTAATGCAAGTCATTTTCTCATATGTTCAGAAAAGTATAAATTAAAAAGATTCGTCAAAAAAAGAATGCTGCACTGGTCTGAAATGTAGAAAAATCACATCATTTATATGACTTAGAGAGAATATTTTGAAACAAAGATTGTTCTATGATTGCACAGATACTGCAATGAAGATTCAGATGCTAACCAGATCGTCCTTGCAATGCAAATACTGCAGTGCAAATTCTTGTAGAAGTGATAGTTACAGCAGCAATAATGCATTGGAGCAGAAGCTGTATGAAGGGGATATTGTAAACGTTCTTTTATAGAACTTGTTTGTTTAATTATAAAATTGATGATCAAAATTAAAGTTGTACAGCTGTAATGCAAACCAATATGATTGCTACAGAAATGAGAAGAATAATATAAAAATCAAACTATCTATTCTGCTCTTGTGCAAGGTATTACAAATGGAAACACCAAGGTAGGGTAATATACTTTATACTCTCTAACACTGTCTATAGCTTCTTAAAAATACAAACTAATGTTTAAAATGTTTGTTATGCAGACAGCAGCATTCGCCTTCAGGCAAAGATCAATACTGTGTAAATAAAGTCCAATATGCACCCAGTTCTATACTATTTTCTCCAGCAGCTGTTTCTATAATAACAACCAAAAGATGATAGCATAGGTGCTGTTATAAAGCCTTTTTTGAAAGCTCTTCCACACAAGAGAGATTTTACAGGCACAAGTAGTTTATTAAAAGCTACTTTATGCTAGCAAAGTTATCTGAATTTTCCTGAGCACCAGGGACTATTACTTCCAAATTTGCCCTTAGACATCTTCAGTTCATGTTGTACCTAAAGGGTCAAAAGCTCAATAGAGGAAGGAAGGTTCCTTGTTTACTTGCTTTTTAAAGCCCGGAGAGCTAAGTGTGAAACATCAAAGAATCAGAGAATGGAAAAGCAGAAACCAGGAACTGCAACAGAAATGGGGAGTGACTATGAGGAAACTTTCAGAATATGATTCCTTGATACGAAAAAGGGTAATGCTGACCTTCTGTTCCCTCCTAACCCAGGAAATTAATTATGTCTGCTTTACGTTAGCTTTAGTGATCATGAGGATGTGCAGGGAATGAGTTCAGTCTAATAATCTTACTGAAAGCTTCTCCTTTTCCCCCAGTTAATTTTTAACAGAATCATCAAACTCCAGAATTACCACATGACTCAATAATTATTAGTTTATACACAGAAGAGGATAGGTGAAAATCTGGGTCATCACTTTAAAAGGATTGATTTAAAATTAATTGTGAAACTGCACCTACAGGAAAGAGAGATTATTTTTCTTCATCTGAAAGGAAGTTATTAGGTAAAAACAAGTTAGTTGAGGAGTCATTCCAACTGTGGAACCCATTTTAAGTATCATCTTTCCTGATGGTTTAAATTACGTGTTCAGCTCAATACAAATAACAATGGAACACTACTAAAAAGAGCTGACATACTCCTAAGTTTTTCTTGGTAGATAAAACTTTTGATGATGACAGAAATGGATCTTCTGCATATACAGAACTAATGCAAGAGAAATTAATAAGTGTGCGGGAAGATTGAGTGAAAGAATGAAAGCTGTTGTCAAAAATATCAGAAACTAATAACACTTTGGATTTCAGCAAAGATGACCTGAAAAATGTATATGTAATAAAAAAACCCAAAATCCTATCATCCTTGAGGAGCATCATTCAGAAAGACAGGAAATGCTTTAGCTCTGGGGAATCTGCTAGAACTCATATACTTTTGTTGTTGCAATGGTATAAATAAAATTTGCTATATTCTCTGGTTAAACTGGATCCTAATTGATTCAGTATTTTAACCAAACATTACACACTTGCTCCAGTTGTTTAGATAAAAGGTCAGAGCACAAAGACAGCTGAACACATTTTAGCAACATTTTCCCTTTGTAGTCTCATCTGTTGTGTATCCATTGAGACAACTTTTTCCAGAAAGAACTGTTCTTCTGATAACTGAACTCAATATTTTGCTAAAATGTGGTGTTTCCATTGTTCAAAAGTTCTCATTGTGTCTGCCAAACAGTTTGTAGAAATATGCCTCAGGCTACAGAAGGCCTGGTGAACTATCACCAAAAGATGTAATATGCAATTATTTTGGTAAGTGGTATTTGATCTTCCCACTATTTAGAAGCTCAGTATCTACCGAACTGTACACATATTTAAAAAGCTTGTGTTTATTGACCTCTCAGTGTTAAGGAAGTAGTTAACATAAAATTACAGGAATGCTGATTTTCATATCTCAGGTAGATACACTTTACCTAAGCATTCCTGTACTCACTGTAGGAAACATTATAAATATTGCAAAACATTTTTTCTTTGTTTTCTGTACTAGCATTTAAAGAAATTAAAGGGATTTGGAGACTGACTGCTATCTTCCTTCTTTTGGGACAGATGGTAGAGTTCGTTCATAGCTTTAAATAAGAGGTGATACAGATTCATACTTCTACACCAGAGAGGTGTTAAAGTGTGCAAGGTAACATGAAAATTATTTCTTCCCTATATTAAGCAACATAATTCTACATTGGATTGGGAGCAGAGAAACCATTACATACTTGGCCCAGGTTTAAATTTACTGACTTTGTGACTGCTGTGTCAGAGTCAAGCCTGGGAGGTTTCAGACACTGAAAGGCAGAAAATATCAGCAACTAGTTTCTCATGTAAGCACTAGTGTCATCTTGGAGGCAAAGTTCAGTGGTGCCAGAAATTCTTAAATAAGACTGAAACCTTCCTGTGAGAACCCACCCTTCACTGGTTGGTTAAGCTATGGTGCTTCTGGTGCATACCAGAACAACAGAGAAGCAATCACCACAGCTGGTTTGATGAAGGAGCAAGCAAAGTAGCCATGAACACCACTTCCCAAGGTAGAGGAGAGCCTGACTGCTTGAATGATCTTCCTTGCTCAGTTTGTGAGAGTGCAGTTGCTAGATTTAGCTTGCAGATATAACTATTGGTGAATACCTCTCTGAAGTGGTAAGGAAGAAAATCTTGGCCAGGCTTTAGTTTCAGCTGGCATTTCTAAGGGTCTCAACCATCCATGCTGGATATTTAAGTTCTGTGGGGTTAGTTCTGATCCTGTGTATATCTAGGGAGTACCATAGTCCAGGTTAGAAATTGAAACCGTGTGCACCATAGGTTTCAGATCAGATAAAATACGTTATGAGCAAACAGTGTTTGTGACAAATGCCTCCCAAGCTGTACTAGCTGGTTATAAGATTGCTAGAATAACTTTATGGCAATATTTGCTGCTGACTAAGTTTCTGTACATGATAAAACACCCAGTATATTTTTCTTATATTTATTTCTTCATGCTATTTTGCAGTTATGACTGTGAGACCAGCAAATACAAATGTTATTTGTACACATAGCTGTTGGTGTTGGTGTTAAGTAAACATGTATAACACTTTAAATGAAATTAATCAGTTTTGATATTGTATGGAGAGACTAGAAGTCCATAGGGAAAGGGATCTCCCTACCCACGACAGACCAAGTTTGGACATTAAAAAATGGGTAGAAATAGAACAGATTTTGGAGCAAACTCCAGGATTGCTCAGATTCATAGTCTACTTTTTGAAGAAAAGTAGCTATAAACCAATAATCATAAAATGGCCATAATGGGCCAGAACAAAGGTCCTCTTAGTTAAATACTCTGTTTCTGACAGTGAGTGTATCAGATGCATGCAAAAAGGGTATGAAAGAGACCAAGCATAGAATATGCCTTCTATAGTACAGCTTCTCTGACTATGGCAATCAACAGTTTAGGGAAGCTAACTATATGGTCCAGTATTAGCCCTATATACCTATCACAATCTTTATATTTGTACTTTTGGACAAATCATTGTACTTTTTTTGCATTTTTCATCCATCTTGTCCTTCAGCACTAGCTTATTCTTTTAAAAATGCATTTGTAGAGGACCCAGCACAATGCAGTCTTGATCTTAGTGGAGATCTGCAAATATCACTGTAATTTAATGAATTCTTTCCAGTACTAGTTCAAGATCTAGTTTTATTAGTTTTGTACAAAGCATACTAGAAATGTACATTCAAAATTGCTAGTGAAGCAGATTCAACTTATCAGCGGCTGCTTTAGGACAGATTAATTTTGTCCTAGAAAATAAATACACATAATTCTGCATAGCGTGCCAAGCTTTCTTTCAGTTTGGATTTGTTTAAGTGGTCATCACACATGTTGTTAAATCACATGCCTAACAAACACTGCAAGAAGTATTTTTTTAATATCCTTGTTTTTTATTTGAATGGCTACCACTCTACATTCTTTTCTAATTAAAAAAGCTCTAAGGTAAGAGCAAGAAGAATGTATTGCAAGTGAAGTTAGAAAAGAAATGACCTGCTTTGGTGTCCAGATGAAATTTGAACATTTCATTGCAAGGTAAGATTGAGATGTATAGTACCTAGAGTCAACTGTGATAACAAATTTTCATTACCCAAGAGACTAAATAGCTAATGAGCTGAGTAACACTTCTTACGGAAGCTGATTGTAATGCTGCAATGCAACATATTAAAGGAATTGTATATCCCTAAAACATTTAATGTCTTTATATGAATGATGCATTAAGAATGCTGCAGGCTGAACCATCCTTTGAAAGCACAGCTCATATGGATCATTTACAGGCAATCTGAAGAATATTTATGTCCTGGAGAATAGAAATATAACCCTTTTCTTCCTTCTATTTTGATGAAAATAAAGACTTTGAGATGGAAAAAAATCTTTGATTATTTTCCCGGGAGACACAGCTGGGATCATTTGCCAATTTGATCATTAGTCCTGCAGGATTAGAATAGGTCCACTGTTCCTTAAAATTTTAAGGGTAGCGTATCTGAACATTAGTTTCAGTTTATTTTAAAGGAAGGAGTCCTATCCAGAGATAGGTACAATCACTCATTTTATCCTAACACTCATAGATGTTACACTGTGGAATGAGATGAAAGTCAAGCTCTAAGACAGTCTTTAAAAATGCTCCTAAGTTTGAAACTGATTAAGAAGAAAGAGGAGTTTTAGTGTTATGTGATATTCCAGCCATTTTTTGTTACCTACGTATTAATTCAGCATTTGTGTCTAGTGCTGTCATAAATTGGTGAGGCATGAAATAGCCTATCTCTTTGTGATTAAGGAAGATAAGAGATTAGTGTGGTTTGCATCTGAGGGATATCGATAAACATTTATAAGCATTAGATCTTCTAAATAAAAAAAAATAATCAGAACAATAGAAGGAATAATGAAATTGATAACTTTGTTGAATTTGTTGTGCAGATTTTAACTTTCTCAAAAGTATGCAAAATTCTAACTCATTTACATTAAACATCTTGATTTAATAAATGTACAGAATCTGCTATAACAAGTTCTTTCTAAAATGAAAATGGTCCGGTAAAAATAAAATCATAGAATCATAGAATGCTCTAGGATGGAAGGGACCTTTAAAGGTCATCTAGTCCATCCACTCTGCAATTGGCAGGGACATCTACAGCTAGATCAGGTTTCTCAGAGCCCCATCCAGCCTGGCCTTGAATGTTTCCAAGGATGAGGCATCTACTACCTCTCTGGGCAACCTGTTCCATTGTTTCACTACCCTCATTGTAAAAAATTTCTTCCTTATATCTAGTCTGAATCTACCCTCTTTTAGTTTAAAACCATTACCCCTTGTCCTATTGCTATTGGCCCTGCTAAAAATTCTGTTCCCATCTTTCTTATAAGCCCCCTTTAAGTATTGAAAGGCTGCAAGAAGGTCTCCCCGCCACCTTCTCTTCTCCAGGCTGAACAAGGCCCAGCTCTTTCAGCCTTTCCTCATAAGAGAGGTGTTCCATCCCTCTGATCATTTTTGTGGCCCTCCTCTGGAGCTGTTCCAACAGGTCCATGTGCTTCCTGTGCTGAGGACCCCAGAGGTGGACGCAGTACTCCAGGTGGGGTCTCACCAGAGCAGAGTAGAGGGGCAGAATCACCTCCCTCGACCTGTTGGCCATGCTTCTTTTGATGTAGCCCAGGATACAGTTGGCCTTCTGGGCTGTGAGAGCACATTGCCGGCTCATGTCCAGCTTTTCATCCATCAGTACCCCCAAGTCCTTCTCCTCAGGGCTGCTCTCAATCCCTTCATCCCCTGGCCTGTATTGATACTGGGTTTGTAAAAAAAAGCTTTGTTTTTTCCTCTTGAAATCTGTATCATTGTCCTAGGTCTTCAACATACCATGTATATTGATGTACTAAGATGGTTATGCAGATCTCTCCATCCTACTATTTGAACACCTCCCACATGAAAGAAGCAAATTAAAATTATGATGTTCATTTTATATCAACCATCTTTCATTATTAGACTTTCCCTTTTTGGCATCAATAATAAAATATTTTGATTGGGGAATGCAATAACAAATTCTCTATAGAGCATGCATGTCCAGAATTTTAGAACTATAAAACTTTATTATATAATTTAACTTCTAAATTTATAATCCTTATGGGAGGAAAACTTCTTTCAAACTAAAGAAACTAAATCTTTTTACATATCATTAATGTTCTTGCAACTGTTTTGAGATATATACTTAATACTGAAAAATAATTATCATAACTTTTTTTTACTTTCTCATAACTACCCCAAACATTCATCTCTGGGGCTGATGTATTCTTTACTCGATTTCTGTTTAAAGGTAAATTGCTGTTAGATAAGTTTTTGAATAAAATGTCTCAATTTTTTTTTTTTTTTATTACTTTATTTATGTACTTATTTATTTATTAGTTTCAGGAATATTAGATGAAAAAACCTTTTCTTAACAAAAATCCTGACTGCAGTCAACATTTAAAAGCAGAAAACTGATGGGATTGTATTCTGGTTTGGACTATAATTGTATGAAGCGTGAAGCACAGTTTTTCATTAAATGGTCACATGGTGGTCAACAAAAAGTACAAATTCAGAACATGAGTGCTTTTAGAATTTGAACCTGTTAGCCACTCTCTTCACTGAAAATACTTTTTTGAGTTTTTTTAATTTATCAAAGATTTATGGTATCACAGAATTTAGAAATACCATCAAGTTTCTGCATGTCAGCTTAGAGGAAATAACTGCCTGTGTATGCATTCTTAGTCCACCATATGTCTGCAAGTCTGCTTAATAGAAAACTGTTGAAAGTCTGTTTCTGAACACTATTTCCAGTCTGGTTTGATTTCTGATGTTCTTATTTGACCTTCAATATCATACCTTCTGTTATGCTTTTAAAATTGAATGTAACAGCTATTGTGTCTGACCTTTGACTCAGTTCCTTTGTGATGGTTCCACATATGAGACAGCAAGATTTTAAATTGCATTGTTTTACAGTTTAGCCTAATCAGTCTGGTAAGGGGAGAACTGAGAAACAGAGGCAAAACTGAGTTTTTCCACTATCCCTGACTTCTGATCAGTTTGAAAGCTGATACTCACTCATTCCAGGCTTAAAAATATGTTTGACATTTCCAGGTCATTCCCAGTCTCTACTGGTTAAAATATAGTAACATAGTTTGAAAAATGTTCTTGGAAACAGCATATGCAAAATTTCTTAGTCATATGCATATGCAATGGGGCGTTGTAGGGAACTACATTCATTTCCTCAAAAGCTGATTTTTCAAAATACATGGTTCATAAAGAAAGACTGGACACAGACTATGAAAGATCTATCAGTATTCTCCCTTTGATTCAAATTGTTTTCTGATTAAGGACAATTTTTTCCTGCACAGAAACATTTGCGGGTTACATTTGGACAGATTTTGTTGGGTTAAAACACGTTATTTAGTTAAGGAACACTTAAGGCATGTTTCTTATCAGAAATGCTGTTAAAAACTATCCATCTTATTTATCTGGATGCAGTTACACAAGAAAATGGAAGGATAACACAATAATTTTAGAGAGATAAAGAGAAAAAGAAATCAAAAGGTGCTAAAATACTTAATTTTACATTAAAGAATCTGATTGCATTTAGTTATTATTGTAAGAGATTCCTGACTCAAATCCATGACGCCAACTGTTCACTCTCCTTTCAGGTTGCTCCCTCTCAGAAGGTCACCACAAAACCAACAGGTTTTACATCCAGCAGATGACAGTATCCTGAACTTGTGTAAAGGAAGAGACACTGGAGAAGCCCTGACCTTCATCTGCAGTTAAGAAACAGAAACTTTTCCACTGGCTTCATGCCCCTTCCAAGGAGCTTAAGGTGTGTGGAAAGACTGATCCTTTAGTTCCATGACTACACTCTTCCTGAGGCTATAAAAACCTTTGGCTGGAGGACAGGATCTTTTTAGTAATCACTGCTTCCTTCTTAAGAATCTTATCCGAGAGGACTAAAGGACTAAAATCATATGCAGGAAGGTTAAATGGCCAACTAGAACAGTCTATAGGAATCTAAGGCACCACGTTTATATGCAGCCATTGTTATGAACTGTAGATGGTTGCTTTACATACCTGCATAGATAAACAACATAAGCACTAATTTCATTCATTCTGTACAATATAATTAATATTAATAATGAGTTAGAATTATTGTTGGTAAGTTTGGTAAGGACAGCTCTCTTTAATTTTATGCTATTTTATATCTACTAATTGTCAAAATAGGAATTTCTATTATTAGTGTGCTTTCTTTACTGACTTTTTGAATTGTTAAATTGTAAAACTCTATGTATTATTGCTTTCTCATTTTTGCAGGTGTTACTTTTGGGGGCTGTATGCACACTATGGTGTCTCCGTGTTATTCTAAGTTGCCGTATAACATCTGAAAAAGAAAAAGTTTTGATGTAGATGACCTGTAGGGGGAAAATTTGGAAACATCTGATTTTCATTCCTAACACTCCTATTCATCTTTTTAGTGGTCCTGACGAAACTACTTGGCTTAAATTTATGTTAAATTTGGCCCTTATCATCTTTATCTCACAGCAACATTGAAAGCTATTTCATTAATGCCTTGAAGACATTTTTAAATAGAAAAACATTGCAGATTTTGTGATGTCACGAAGTCTTAGCATTTAAAGCAGAACCATTCATCAAGTGTTAAACAATACAGGACAGTATTCCTAATGACAAATTTTAAGCCTAACTTTAGCTAAGTATTGCAATAATGATTGTAAACACCACAGTTTTGAGTAATTCAGCTGTTTTATTAATCATGTCTTGAAATAAGGTGCAAGATTATCACCTTTTGAACATTTTTTAAAACTTCCAGTTAAAATGATTTAGGAATATTATTAGCTTGAGACTATTATTAATGTTAATGGGAGTTACAGCAACAGATTAACTGGGAAAAGATTACTTTATGAGATAGTATTTCTATGATATTTGCCATAATTTTGCTGTACCTTTACCCTAAGTAATTTCAAATACTAAAACCATCAGAGGTAAAAATAAATAGGTTCCTAAGCCCAATATTATTAGTGCCAGGGTTTTTTGGCGAGCAGGGTGGGGAGGGTGTCTACAAACAAAACATTTTTAATTTGTGCCTATTGTCTAATTTCTTTCAGTGCCTTCATTTTTGAAAGTCGGCTTCATAGCTATCCAGTTCTAATGCATATAACCCTCAGAAGTCTACTCCATCATTGGATACAATTCTGTTTTCTTTCTTTACCTCTTTGGATCCTCTGCTGAGCTGAGGTGAGTCGAGGTTCTCAGATTAAGGGGCCAAGCCTCTGAAATATTAAGGTAAGTGATTCCAGCTCTCTGAAACTTTGTAAGAAAGAGACAACTTGTCTGAAGCAATGGAAGAGGGTTACTGTTTGACAGCGCTGAAAAATGTCTCCTCATGGTTTCCTGCTTGCTAGTTTAGATAGTTTTTTATCTTCTTGCAAGTATTGAAAGAGTAGTTCTCTTGGGTTCCTGTGGACTGTACTGAGGACACGATTTCTCTTACTGTAGGAGTGGGTTCCTAAGTAGCCAGGTGTTTCTTTGGCTGAACTGCTTTACTGAAAAAAATTGCTTTATTGAGTTACCTCCAAAGTACTTGCCTATACAAAGGAAAATATATATTTTAAAATGGTTACGAGTTTTTTTTTCGTTTATTTGTTTGTTTGTTTGTGGCTGGGTTTGTTTGGTTTTTTTCCTTTGGGAAGCTGTTATTTCTTGCCTTGTACATTCTAAGGTTTCTTATTTTCTACAGAGTTCTAGTATGAAACTTAAAATCAGATAAAGGCAAGTTACACAATTAAAATGGAATAGCATTCTGTTCAGGAAAGACTTTGAGAAGCACTACTTGACTTTAAAGCATTGAATTACATAACACCTCCTTGGGATTCTTAGTTCCAAAATTATTATATGCATTTTTATTAGAGAAGTGCCTAGCAGTCCCAAGTAAGTACAAGTTTGCTGTATTTTGCACCTTCTAGATAAACAGCAAGAAGCAGACTGTATCCAAAGAGCTTAAAAAGTAAGCAGGCAAGACAAACTAACAGAGATGAATTTTTAGAAGCATTTTTGTTCCAAGTTTTATAGGCTGAAATGGGAAATAAGGCAGTCTGTGCTCTAGATCTTTGTTTAAGAACTTTGGTTAGCCCTGAAAGAAGCTTCCTCACTCTGCTTAGGACCTGCACCTAGGAAACTTGCCTTGAAGGCAAGCAACTGCTTCATTTCACTCAAAAACTGAGAAGGAACAGTCTTTTATTTTTAAACACAGCCACAGAAACTGTTACCAATATGTAAGAACATATTACATGTAAGATAATTCTCAAAGCAAGGGGTATCTGTGTGTGTACATGTCTATATATGTTTATGAGAGAAAGAACAGCTAGCTCATAATAAAGATACTCAAGCAGGAGGATAGAGTCCTATGCTTTAATTCTTGATAGTCAGGAAAGTATATAAATAATTCTGGTAAGAGCATTGAATGCAAAGGAATGTATTTAACATTTTCTTGAATATTATGGATGAAAGGTACCATCTCCTCCGCTGTATTTTAAACAAAAGCCAGGGTAACAGTTGTATTTTTGTACAGAACAATAGATTTGGTTGAATAACATCATGTTGGGTAAACGTGATTTGATCAAATTTCTCAGGATTTAGGTGAAAAAGTATCTTTCTTCTAGACCCTAGTTGGGCTTAGAAATGAGAATAGTAATGAACAGCAGTAAATACCTCGATATAAACAGAGGAGTTTTTTTATTATATTAAGAAGTTTAAGTCAGAAACAAGTTCGCTATGCTATAGCAAAGCTTTTCAGGATCACAGTCTTGGGATTAAACATCTGGGCTGAAGTTTAGTAGCTTAATCGTACATGTTTAGTGACATTTTAGATATTCTTTTTATCTGAGGCATCTACAAAAACTATGACACAGGAACTGTGATATGTCCCAGCTGGAGGCCATTTGTGTGGTCTTAGGACATCCAAACTGGGTGATTAACATGAGAATCTAGTGCCAATTTCCATGCCTAATATATGTATTATATCCCCAAAATACTTATGTTGTCTTTTGGATTTTAATTTTCTCTTTTGCTTTGTCCTTAAATCTAAGGCCAAACACAAGTCCTATAGCAAAACCAGTTGAAAATCAGAACTTTACTTCTTGAATGCTGCTCAGATAGTTTTAAGCATAAGGCAGTTTTTCTTGCCTTTTTAATTTTTTTTTTTCTCGTGTTGTTGGTTACATGGGTGCTAGAGAAGTCTCTTTTTTAGGACTGCAAAACTGACTTTAAGATGTTGCAGGTAGAAGTCATATTAAAAAAAAAAGGAAAAGTTAAATACAAAACTACAATTTATTGGCATTTTAAATTTGGCTAAGATAAAGGGAGTAACCATTGCTCCTTCTGAAAGTGTGAAAGTGTTACAAAATATTTAACAATAAAATTGTTTATACTTTCTTTGGAATGTCACTGAAAAGTCCACTAGCGTTCATGAAACACCATTTCATAAAACCTGATATTTCTCTTTTTTCTCTAACATTACTACAAATTGCAAATGAATCAAAAAGACTACTGTCTTTGACAGAGCCAGGAAAAAAGAAAAACAAAACAAACAAAAAACCCTCAAACCCAATTGTCATTAGTCTTCCTTACCAAATATTGCTTATTTGGAGTTCCTCCACATTTCAGTGTACGTTAACATTATGCAACACAACATAAAATGCTGATAGATATAATCAGGGTCCAAGCAATGAGAGTCTTGCTTTGTCCAAAGCAAATTATTTTAGTGGACATTGGATCTACTGAGCACAAAAATATTAAATTGTCTACAGATTGTTTTTATTAGGTCTGCAGATAATTAATTAAGCACAGATGTCTCACCAGAAGATGAAATGGAATGCATTCAAGGAAGAGGATAAGGAATAATGAGATACTGAAATACAATACATCAAATGAAAAAAATAATGTAAAATAGGGCCTAGTCATGTTCTGCATTATACAGACGCTCCAGGAGAGTATGTGGACCTTCAAGGCAGGTTGTGCATCTAGTATTCAAATCTGTACAATGCTGCTCCACAGATGCTCCACAGCCTCTAAGGAGAGTACATTCAGCTGATGTGGGCGAATTTTATGTAGTAAGAGGTACAGCATGTGCAGGCTGGAAACACTCAGGATTTTTCACTTTTTCTAGTTGGTAAGAATTTTCCAGTGACTTCAGAGGAGGAAGTCCTACAATGTTTTAAAGGAATATTCAGGTACCCGTTTCTTCTCCTAATTGTGCCACTTCATTTCTTCTCCAGTTGGAAGCCACACAGTAGCCCAATACTAATCAGACTATACCTTTACCACTGAGCACATAGTGGGCATGTAGAACATGCAACCAACTGATATTCCTTTAGCTCTGATTCTCCTTCAACATCCTACCTGCTGCAGAATTGCATCAAAATTGAGGCAGAACTTAAATATAGAAATTAGCTTTCTCATTTAACTTGCCTATGAATCATAGGCAAATCCAGAATGTTACAGACTGAAAAATGGTTATTTTTTTACGTCAGAGAAGTCATAAATTCAGCATGCCTCCAGTATCCTTAGGATTAAATGAAATCTAGTGAAAGATTGTTAGTGAAACGAAGTGGGACAAGGATTCCAAAACAATTATGACCTCCATCAGAGCATATAGTTGTTACAGAGATATTTCTTTCTGCCCTATGAACACTGACCTAGGAATTGTGGACATTGCATATTGTATCACTAAGGACTGACTGAGATTCTAATTACATACACTGTAGCTTTATAATACTGATAATAGCGTTTCTGATAGACTGCTACCAGAAACACAAGGAGTAGCTGCATATATAGTATTAGTCATCACTTTCTTTGCATTTGGGGTTTTTGGTATCAGTTTAGGAGGGAATCTAATTAATTGATGATTGCAACTTTTTCTGCATATCCATCAAAAATTATGCTTGTTAATCAAATTTGTACTGTCGTTCTAAATAAAGACTCATCTTTGTGTCTGTGAAATTTCAAATATTGCTTTATATAAATGTATAAAGAAACGATATTAAAATGTTGCATTTTAAGTGTTCTATAACTATTACAAAATGTGGATAAAAAATACAATTAATTTGATGATTAGACAATTGTTTTGTTGTAATTATTTTAATGTTTAGATCATCTTTTATTCAAGGAAATTATCTTATTTCTAGGTTTGAACATGTGAATTTCCCTTAAAATAGAAGCAGCAGAAATGTCAGGGAAAACATAAGATGCTATATGAATAGTACTATTAGTGACTGTTATTACTGCTATTACTGGACCAGTTCTCACATCACAGACTAGCTGACTA
Source organism: Platalea leucorodia (assembly GCF_965183815.1). Lineage (NCBI taxonomy): Eukaryota > Metazoa > Chordata > Aves > Pelecaniformes > Threskiornithidae > Platalea > Platalea leucorodia. The sequence continues at coordinate 64,783,518 of NC_138828.1, read as the reverse complement.
CTTTTGCCAATTGAGTTTGCTTAACTGTCATGCTTTCTTAGCCAAAGGCACAAAGCATTGAAAGTCTGTAACTGAAGGTATTGGCATGAGCTTCACTGATTATGATATGTGTGAGAAACTAGCAGACCGAATGCAGTTGTAAAGATAATGAAGCTGATATTGCAAAGACAATTCAGGGTGACAGTTTCATCGTTGTTTTTAACTTTTCTGTTCTTAAAATTGGTGGTATACAGTCTGTAAAGAACAAGACAATTCAATTTCTAAAATGCCATTCTTTGCAATCAAATTCTCCAAGATACATACCATGTTGGTTAATCTGAAAATATAAATTTTCTTGTAACACATAACATGCAAAGAAATTTCTTTTTTTAATTCCCTAGACTTCAAAAAACTTACTGGAATGGGAAAGCAGTAGATAATTATTGTTTGGATATAAACATAAATGGAAATGGAAACAGAAGAAGGACCATATAAAATATGGATATTAAATGACTGTAGAGTTCATATTATTCTGTAAATAATAAATGTAAAATCTGTAAATTTCCATGTTGCACTGAAAACAGTGGATTTATGGTATATCTACTCCAATAAAAAGGTTCATACAATACTTTAAGAAAATCATCCTGCTGTTCAGAATGTTCCCTGTGCTTCCAAATAATTGTTCAGCTTGTAACTGAGAACAACAAAGACGTTAAGCTTCTATTGAAACTTGAGAAGTTTGGAAAAGAGAAACTTCCCTTGCATTGGAAAATGAAATTTCTCTACTCATTTTTGATACAACCCATGAGAATGTTTTGATTGAGACACTAATGAAAATAGTCTCAAAAAAGCGACAAATTTTACCAATATTAAAAGTAAATTGTCCAATCTTTTTTTCCCATCGATCTACAAATAAAGGTATTAGCACTTTTGAATTCAGCTTTTAGTATATTAGCCACTAAAGGTGGAAAAAGGTAAAGAATGTACAAGAAAAACTGTCAGTTAATAAAGCTGTACTTTGTCATTGGATGAGAGAGGAGTGGAAGGAGCAAAAAAACAAGGTTGGGAAGAGAGAAAAAGATAAAAGATAAAAGAAAGGCAATGCACGGAGTGGAAGAAATATTCCAGTATTTATGAAGGAAGCCATACAGTTTCTTAACTTTGAAACAGATAGTCACATGCACTAAGGGCAGAGGTTATCATACAGATGTTTTTGGTCTCATGGCCTCAAACAGCATGTGGCACTGTTGGTGCATGCATGATGGTGCACCATCTCAGAGCATAACAAAAAGCACTGCTATAACACTAGCTGTTTTATGATCCTAACCTCCCATGTCTACAGAGCTTTTCCCCATCATCCTGCCAGTTCCCACCTTTGTAATTTTGTAATAGGGCTGGAATTGTATTTAGAACAATTTTCTTTTGGGCAAAGAAGACGAAGAAGCTTTTCTTTTAATTACTGACAGAGGTGGGACCATAAAAGAGTATTTATTTTTAATTACTTTTCCTAGGAAAATGAGACAGTGGTCTGTCCCTGTATTTCTATGAGATGCTTTCATTGTTTTTTTCAATCAGTTTCAACCATATAGGAGGTAGAGGTCTTAAAGGAAGTTGCTACATGTTGTGTGACAAAAGGAAGCTGGCTGATGGAGAGATATTGAAATGGGTGATCCTTGGGGACAGACAGTCACAGGAATAACTTAGGTCCATTCTGAATCATAGCAGCCAGTTATTATGAACATATTGGCAAGGGTTCAACACAATCCACATTGCCACAAACACAACCAAACAACTTAAATTATATTATTATGTAAAAAAAAAAGAGAACTGTGTTTGCTCAAATATCACATCCCAAATACAATCTCATTATTGCTCAGCAAATTTTGTGTTCTTTGTTTTTATTAAGACATTAATCTGGATGAACGTCTCTTCTTTCTGTGGACATATACACCAGTTCTTCACGTCTTCATGTCTGTACCGTCTCTCTTATTATGACACAGGCTTGTGTTATGCTTAAAATATCACAGTATTCAATGCTTAAGAGACCAGAGTGTGGACATATCCCAGTGTTAAAGCATATGGATTAATTGAATCATAGTATGTAACTCTGTGCCACTTTCTCTCCTTTTTACCTGGGGAGGGGGGCAGAAGTGGGTGAGAAAAAAACACTGAGGTCCCATTGGAGCCTTTCCTTTTGCTTACACTAATAAGTATCTTATTGACTTTAATACATTAATACATTTAGTACATATTTAGCTTTTGTACATTATCTGCTATAGTTGCCTCAAAGAGATGGGCATGTTGCTGTTCTTGTCTTAGAGAATCGTGGGCAAATAATTCCAGAGAACAGATGCACAGATGTACTCTGCTTGCTTCTTCATACAGGGGCAAGACAGGGGAAGCTAGATTATTTTCAGTAGGGAAGAAGTGAGAGCAGTGATGCAATGTGAATATTACAAAAGAAATTATAGATAGCTGCTGAGGTCTATATTAATGTCTTCAGCTTCAGACTTTACATCATTTAAAGAGGAGATTTGGCAGAGCTAGAAAAAGATAGAGTGTCTCCATTTACTTCCATTGTTCTTTTTTTCCATTTTGTTAATAATGCCAGTTCACAGCTGTGCAATCACAGCTTTCAACACTTCTGACTCAGGTAAGTCATACAAAGAGATACCACTCACTTCTGTCACACCAGTGACCTCACAATCAAAGTAGCCAAAGTAGCCTCACAATCAAACTCACTCAATGAAAGAAAATTTAGGCAACATGAGACTGGCTGGACAAGCCTATACATAAAGTGGTTTGAAATTAAATTGTATCAAAGTGAACAAAATTAATGAGTTGAAATAAGATGCCCTGTTGCATTTTAATGGATGCTGTTCTGTTTCTAAAATTTACGTCAGTTTTTACATTTTCTTTTAAGAGATGGAATTCTCATTAAATACTTTGCTTAAGATGAAACTGAATTTCTGAAAGAAAAAGTAATTCATCAGAAATATTTATACCCGATGGTTAGGACGATTTGTTCCTAGTAGTTTTCAAGGTATATTACAATCATCATTAAATATTGAAATATAAGAGTGTTATAAGTTTGAGACTTCATTAACAGTAGTAGTATAATCCAGCATACACACACAATAGATCTGGTTCTTATATGCCTTGATTTTATGAATTGTACAATCCAATAGATATTACAGAAAGACACTTCACACTGGCTTAATAGTGGTTCAAAAGCTGGTGTACAGCGTTGTCAAAGTTCTCCTGAGAAACCAGTCTATTACCAGCTGCTGATTGCTGGATCTGGAAAGTAATGTTACAGGTGTATAATGCTGATTACTTGGAAGTAATTGATTACAGATTACTTTTTCTTTGCTCAGTACAGCTGTTACCATGCTGGCTACTATGACTAAGTACAATGATATTGCACACAATCAAGACAGGAGTGGTAAGATTGCCAAGAAAAGTAACAGAGAGTAATTAGAGTTGCTTTTTCACTTGAGAAGTGCACAGATAACATCTTAGAACAGCATTTTTTTCATTTTTTTTCAATCATTTCACTTGCTGTTCTCTATTCTGTCAAAGCTCCTGCAAGTAGTAGTCTACCTTCTTCATCTCTACTATTCTGGTGCTTTGGAAGGACTGCTGTTATAAAAATGAGTAATTTAAGTACTCTATAAGGCAAGCATATCCCATGTATTTATTCTTTTTTTACCTGTCCTAACTTATACAGTGATTTCTGTTATTTTTGTCTCTCAGGATTATCATATTTTTCAATCCCCCAGGACTGAGTCTACCTATATTGAAGAAGGGAGATGTGTGATATGACACAGTGCAGCTTCTCCCCTCTGAAATGATGTGGAACATGTGACACTCTATACAGCATTGATTAGGGAACCACAGTATCCTGATCCCCTCCACTGATCATTATGCCTTCCATATCCCTTCAGTCTCAATTTTTCTCTCCCTAACATGCTTTACTGGATGTCTGTATAACAATGTGATCTCTGACCTGAGAAACCTTGTGCTAAATGAGCAAAAGGTGGCCTGATCTTAATTTATGTGAATTATCACAATAAGTTATGAATAAAGATTGTCCTTGCTAACTCTTTGTTCTGATGAAATTGCTCACTGAAAAGACAATTCAGACAGCCCAAGGACATGTCAGTTCTATTGATTTTAGCCCGCCGATTTCCAAATGATTGGTTCCTATCACCCATGGAAATCTCTTTGCATTGCCAACACTAATGTGTCACATAAAAAGAAAAGATAACAGTATAAGATTACTAAGACCGAAATGGACAGACCAAACTATGTACCTTCCCTCAGCATAAGCTGGGTCTATATTAGATATAGACTGAGAGAAGAGTCTACTTGGAGCTCACTTTATATATATGCTCAAAGAAGCTTTTTTTCTGATTCTGTCCAACAGCAGCAATTCACCAGGACTTCTGTCTAGCCTTAATTCTTATTCCAGAACTGTATCAGAACTGTTTTTGCAAAAGAACCAATAATCCTATGCTGGAAAAACTATACCAATCAAGAACCCCACCCTAACCCCCACCACCTTGATGTATATCTGTCTCTTCTGTATCTCCAGCAAGGAACCTGCCCACACTGCGTATATTCACTACTAGTCTGACGTAAGGCATGTAAATCTGACTCATAACCTACCTGGCTGGGGAAAGGTATATTATAGAGTATATTATATTATAACTTTGAGCTTAATGTACAGCATATTTCCAGAATAAATTAAATAACTTTATTAAGGTGATTCTTATATTGAAAAGAAACAATTTAACTGCTTATATTTCACATTTACAAATGAGGCAAAACGAAGTTCCTACTAATAATGGCAGCTAACATTACAAAATAAGAAAAACAGAAATAAAGATAAAAGCTTTCTGAATATGATGTTTTAGTATTTCTGAAGTAGAGGAAAGGGAGGAATTCATTGTTATTTTTCAGATTTCTAAAAAAGCCATTTTAATTAACATACAGTAACTAATACAGTTTTTGGGTACATTAAAAATTGGCAATGTCCTCTTTCCCTGGTCTTTCATTTATTTGCTTATTTTTGTCAAGTGAATTCTTTTAAAAGATATTTATTTAAAAAGATGCAGGAAGTGTGTAAATAAATTCAGGTTTGGCACATGGATAATGTATCCTTTTTAACAAAGAAAGTGCTTAAAAAGAAGTCTTTATTGCAGCTAACATTTGATGCAGAGGAGGCTTGCTTTTTTAATAGGCTTATTCTTTTTAATATATGCTCATTTAGCTGGACTACACTTTCCTTCAGTGCATTGCTGATAGAAGTTGGCAAGATAGCATAAACATATTTTTCTTAATGTTAACTATGAATTGGTGGCAAATTCATGCAGTAAAACTTTTTCTTGTGACTTAATCCTAGATAGTGCTATATAAAGAAATGTCTGTGAATATGCTATTTGCTTTGCATTTCATTCTGCATGATAGATTCAGTTGAGGCCTACTATAGTGGTGTATTAAAAAAAGAAATGAAATAAATGTCAATAACAATAGTTTACCACAGAATGGAATGATTGCTAGAGAAAAAAGCAATGTGCAGATTGTACAGATAATACAGACAGTAATAGGTACAAGGTTTGGACACAGATAACAGTTAATACTTTTGACATTGTTTTCATTGATCATTGATAGCAAAACCAGTTCCTTGCTGTAGTGACACATATAAAGACAGGTAAATATTACGAGGTTCATTGTATTTAGGAATACAAATTCCATGAAGGGTAGACAATGTTAGTATATAATATTACACCCATGCATTAAGATATTAAGCAAAAAATATTGAGAAATATTGTCCATGAATTGCAATACCTGATTGATTAGAGTCAACAGTATCTTTTGAGAAAAGTACTTCAGGAAGGGGAATGAAGCAGCATAACAAGAAATAATTTTGTGGAGCTAAGACAGAGGTCACTAATGATATGACTAAGAGCCAGTCCAGTGACAGCCAAAATGTGAGAGCCTGGAACAAAAAAGGAGATGATAACTTCTCCAATTGATACTACAGCGACTGTTCCTCAGGGCTTTCAAGGCAGAGCTATAATTTTTTTTTTCATTTGTATGAAGATTCTGTCGCCTTTGATGGGCCTTCCTGACCTGTGAACCTCATGCATTAAGTGTTGCAACTGATTACATGTATCACTTAGGAAATTAGAGATTGTTGGGATGGGAGTGTTTGGAAGGCTGACAAATCAGTTTTAATCTTTGAAATAAAACTAACTAGACTGGCATTCATTAATGGCACACTACAGGCTTATAGCTCTTAGATATTATTTATCATTATCACTACTTATTCCAAAGAGTCAGTTCATAATAATCACATCCTATATTAGCTGTGACTATGCAACAGTATTACATAGCTAATGGCTACAGCCCTTTATAAATCTTAGCTATCAAGGTAGCCAGCCTTCAGAGCTTGTTGATAAGAGAAGCTGGAAATGCAGTAGTTGTTGGGTTTTTTTCCCTCTCCCCCCAGCTCCTCAAATTTGGTATCTTTTCCTTTTGTAAGACAATTGAGTTTCTAGAGAGTTGCTAACCCTTGGCCTCCCCTCCCTCTAGACTATGCGCTCCGCAATGCTGAGGCAGGATTGTTTTCCCAGGCCATGGCATGTGCCTCCTCCTGTTGCTCTGCTCTTGTTTAACTTTGCCTAGCTACCGCTCCTTTTCTAAAAGCAAAACCTGTCTTTACCCAGCTCTCAAGGCTGTGTTTTCTTAGTTATCAGTAATTGACCATCAGTGAATTGTTAATCGTTCTGGGGCCTCTGCTTTCAACCTGTGCTCATATTTTCAAGGCCTTTGCTGTTATCCCATTATAAAATTGTATATCATAAAAAAAGGCAGCAGATACCAAGCTCTGGTTCACACAGCAAGTTCTCATAACTAGTTGATAACAAGCCTAATAGGCCATGACTAGGGCCTTGCACAAAAGGTACAGTTAGCATGAGGCCTCTGTCCCACAACAAAGGATGGAGATTCTATTTTACTGGACCACTGGGTACAAAAACGCTTATACAATTACAGTATGTCAGTGTGCTTAAAGTTTAAGTTCAAAACAAGCTATCGTTAAAATCTGCTTAAAGTACTTCTACTTTTACAGGTGCAAAAAGGCCTCTGCTTCAGCTACGTGCACTTAAACTTTCCAAGTACCATCCATTTACTCCTGGCAATGTCTATGGCAGTTCCTTAGGTAGCATAATGTAAGTTCTTTGTTATGATACCTTTTACAACCAGAAGATCTTTGGATACTTAGCTGTGATTCAAAGTGTCTGTTCTGCAGCCATGCAACCTAGCTCATTTTTGCCAGGGAATTCCCTGAGCTCTTGAAATTCTTTGTAGTGCTCATTCCTAGAATTGCATTGGTGGAGCAGCTAGAGGTCTAGGTCCTGCATAAACCACACGAGTGTTTAAACAATAGTCAGATTAGCCTATTCAAAGGCCTAATCCATTAGGAGTGAAAACTAGCTGTTACATTGGTACAGTCTTGTTTGAAATCATGGACCTAATGCCTTGACTATTCATATTGCATATAGATTAGCTCAAGTGTATAATCTGTTCTGGAATAAACTGAACAATATAACCTGTTTAATATCTTAGTGAATGGGTGTGTTATTATGATTTCCATGAAATGTGAGCAGGAAATATATCAGCTAGTTGTGCTTTAATACTTTTTTTGATAAATGGAGTATTATATGAAATCATATTATTCATAGGATCTGTTTATATGCACAATTATCTCATGTATTCTAGCTGCAATCTAAAAATCACTGAACCTTTTATGATAAGGAGAATGACTATACTGGTTTTATGGAAGAAGCTATTTAATTGCATCACTGTGCAGTGCATCCAAACAATGAGCATTTAATATGAATCTGTCTGGCAAAAGAGTGCATATTATCAAAGGAGACTTTTACTTCTACTACTAGCTTTGACCATAATTTGAAAGAAAGACATGATTCACTCTTCTCAGAATTATGTCAGTATTCTAATTCTTGCTGTTTAAGGGGAAAAAAGAAACAGGGAGAGAAAAACAACAGCAGAGCAGTAGAAAGCATTCCAGAAGCAAATGTCATACAGAAATGCACTACAATAATGAAAGCACTTTGCAAAATGTACCACCACAGGAAGAAGGAAATAGCTTTTATGTTTACAGTGTTTATGTATTTCTGCTTGCATCTAGTCTCCAGTAATATATTTCACCAAAGCCTCAGTTTATATGCCCTGCTTTTTCATCTGGTGGCAAGCTATCTGCTTTCTCAGAATCCTATCTCACTTATGGAGATTTGACATCTGTAGGACACCATGTAATAGCAATCTGAATAGTTTGTTACAAAATATGCTCCCTTTCCATGGAGGGAAAGGATGCATTTCTTTTAGCTGTAGTTTACTAATTTTCGTTTGTTTTCTGCATATGCTTTCACAGATCACAGTTATTACTGATTAATACTCAAGGCTGAATAAAGTCCACATACAGTCATAAAAATAAAAAATATCTAACATTTTAGATTTCCCTTCTGAGGCTTCCAAGCAATTTGAGTTTTCCCTCATGCTTGAGGCTATTCCCTCATGTTGTCATTATGTGAAACTGATGAAATTTGGAGAGAAATTCAAGACATGAAACAACATATTAAATAATAACATTACAATAATTCTCTTAATACTTTATTAAGAAACTGAAGTAATGAAACCTGTCTTCTTAAAGATTCATACCTCAGAACTGATCTCTTACTCTGGTCCTTTGAAATCTACTAAATGGTGAGTTTAACTAGTTTAAACTAATATCTTTATCCTACCTCTCCCCTCAGAATGAATAGCATTCTTCTGAGTCAATGAGTTACCTAGTAATGGTATAAAGAAGAGAAAGAAAATGTAGTGTCAGAACTAGGGTGAAAGGAAGAAAGGAGGGGGAGTAGGGGGCAGGGTAGCAATATGGATCAAGACCTCTTTTTTAATAGGAGACTGGCTCAAGCATCCTTGCCACTTCAGCCTCAAGTTGAAAGCTCAAATGTCATCCTTAACTCACTATATCCTGTCTAATAAAGAAAAACATCTGATGACATTCCCATTTAGTGAGTTCTCATCTACAGGTGTGCATTAAAATAACTCTTAACCCCTACACAACCTGGTATCCAAAACTGACTTGAAACACTCTCACATTTGAAAGAGAAGACACTCGTTTTCATATTCCACTGAACTGGTATCTGGATATTCTATTAGTCATCTGCCACAATGTTTTTGGTTATGACACAGAAGGTACTATTTGAAAATTACCCAAGTATTTTGGGTATGTGGGGTGTCTCCTTATTACAGATTAGTCTAAATTTCATATCCAACTTGGTGTCTCTGACTATATGGGCATTTTAATTAACAGTCATTAAGTAAAATGAAAAATATTCCTTAGATCCAGGTTCAAAAATATGCTCCCATGCCCTAAGGCCTAGGTTATTTTATAATGAGGAATAACTAAATCTTTCCCTAGTAGCTGCCACTGTTTTCTTTTTCTGTTCAATTTTTCAGTTTTGTTCTGAAGATGCTAATGCCTGGTCAGTTTCATGAAGCACTTTCTATGCGAAGAGAGACTAAGTAGATTCCCTACATGAGGAAACGAGTTGGCTGAAAGGAAGTATTATCTGAAAAATTATGAATGAATGGAAAAGAACGATCGTTTGTAAAACCATGAATGAATGCAGACAGTTTAGATTAACTTTAATCTGAACAAGTATTACATTCTTTATATTCTCCCTTGGGAAAATTTATGATGAAAAAGTAGGGTTGCATTGATAACATTTCAATCTATGTTTATAAACATAATCATGTACGGTTTTTGATTAAAATACCAAAGCTAATGAATCTGTTTTCTGGATTGCTAGAAAGGCAAACTGCAGCTATACCAAAAGCAACTGGAAATGCAGAATTAGAAGTATATTCAGATCTTCCTATGACCCAACTGTGAGACCACTTTTTCCTCAGTTTCTTTTGACTTGCACATCTGAAACAAATATATTGATTTTTTTCCTTACTTCAGAAAAAAAAAAATCCAGATATTCCAGTCGACCACTTCGATTTGGGAGAGACAATCATTTGCTGTCACAGAATTTGTCACCTGTCATTGTCCCACCATTTTCTCCCTCACACTTAGAGGTATTCTGGTGATTTGAAGAACAGATAACATTTTGTATTTTCACAATGAGCCCACTACAGTATATACTCCTTAACATTTTTTAAAATATAATTTTACTGTAGTAATCTAAAGTATTTCAATTGTAAAGCAGTTAAAATATCTCATATGATCTCATGAACCTGTGGTTTAGTGATCAATTGGTAAGCCCTTGATTAGCAGCTATTGAAATTTTTAAAAGTCTATCACTTCCCAGAAGTCTTTGACTGGCTTTCCAGGTCCTAGAAGACAAATGAGAATCTCAAACTAATCAAAAGCAATAAATCATTGGGCTTTCTGCTGATTAGGAATCATGTCTTCTACTTTTCAGGTTGGTTGTCAGCTAATATCCTACTGAAACATCTAATGTCTCTCAAGGGGATTTCTATAAAAAGTGTTGAAGAAAGAAATTGGTCTGCTGAGAAAAAAAAAAAAAGTAAATAAATTGATGGTAAGAAATCAGTAAGAAAATTATTTTTTATGCTTACATATATCTATGCCCAAATTAGAATAATTTTACTTTGCTAATACTAATTAATTGAATTACAGCCACTAATTGAAATGAAAATTATTTATTTTACATTAAAACAGATTTCATGCTTTTATATGGCCAGACACTATGTAATCTACTGAAGTGAATGCAAGTTAAAGCCCCAGACGTAATCATATTCCAGTATTTAAATATGTATGAAAGATTAGGTGTAGCTTTTAAGGATTTCCTGGTATTACTTAAATTCCAGACAGTGTCTGACTGCTGAGTTTTTCACATACAATAAACCTATCGTATTGATAGACAAACAAAAGTAATGTGTTACAAAACAGGTGGTAATCTTTAGCAGAAGATATGTATGAGGTAGATATGCTTTCCTGTTAATGAATAATGTATTATTAAATGATGGGTTTAAAATGTCTATTATTTGGAATATGTCAAGGAAATTTTTAGATGTAAAAGTGACTCTTTGGAAAGCAGCTGATTAATAGTTCAGTTTTCTATAAGAAATATGAATATAAATAATATGCATTAATTATTTTTATGTATTGAAGGGTATAAAGAGGACTGAGTTTTCATAGACTATCTGTTTAGATCTGTACTGCTCAGATGCTAAATCCTGCATCATATCATACAGTTTAAAATGTATAGACCTATGACCTCCCACTCACCTCTCTCTTAAATAGAGTGGTGTTCACCTCTGGCTGGCTGTGCCATTGATTTGAAAGGAAAGAGGGGGGCACATAATATTCTAAAAGAAAGGTGTAATTTGCAGGTTGAAAACATTTTTGATACAGACAAGGCCAGATATAACATTACATTAAAAAAATTAATGAGGGTGAAGATAAGTAGGAAAAATAAGTACAGAATATTTTAATGTGTTATTTTAGCTGTTCCATAGACATAGTTTAGCTATTATACAATTAAAATCTGAGAGTCACATTGGCAGCCATGACCCTCTTGTCTTTACCTTTCACCCCGCTTCTGCAACTCTACTCACTTTATACTGATTGTCCCTAAGTTAAAAAAATATGAACTGAAAGACAAAACATGCAATAAGCAAACAGATATATTGCAACATCCAGTGAACATCAGGAGGGAAATTATAAACTCGCATGACATATTTGTTTTTCTTCATACTCGAAAAACTTTAGAGTCATTCTCATAACTCTAACTCATCTTTGAGGATCTACACCAGACTTGTTCACATCAAGTTGCTATAAAGTTTAAGTTTTCGCTGGTTAAAATTTTTCTACAGCTGCTTCATAGGATTTTATTCTATGGTGTACTTTAATTCATAACTTTATTTTTCTGGGGTGAATTATGGAAGATTTTATGGGAAAGAAGAAATTGGCACGAATACGTTGAAAAAAGAGTATCTCTACCTTAAGAAGTTTTATAGAAAACTAGTTAACTCTAATCATATTAATCTTGTCAATGTTTTCTTTTTCTTTAATTTATTATTGTTTTATTATTACTATGATGATTATTATGATTACTACTTATGATGGGTATGATTTAAAAAAATTGTTTTGTTTGTTTGCTGCATTCGGTATTCGTTTTCAGGTGTCTCCTGACTTCAAGAATTTGATAGACTGTTTTTCTTTGTAATTGCATGTGGGCATGGTCACAGACGTTTTTGTCCCCATTCTCTCTTTTGCACCATTTTGTATTCTCAATAAGAAAAATAGCTTACCCTTCTTTGACCTGTTAGCATCAAAGACTTTATATTTCCTATCAAGTTATAATGTATCTTTAGGTTGGCTGCTAGGTATGTTGGTATTTTTAAACTGCATATGACTCTGTTAATGCATGTTCTACCTATGAGATATTAAACTGTTTGTCTCCTAGTTACATTTTGTGGTTCCATGTATCTGTTAATTTGTTTATTTAGATTTTTTTAAAGACTGGTATTATTTCAGAGGGCTCATTCAGATTTATAATAAAATAGGCAAAAAGGCCTTGAAGTTCCAAACAATTTTTTGTCTTTACAAAGAAAAATTTCTTTCATCTCAGTTTGTTCAGTTAATAGCAGACAGTTGTCACAAAGGACCACTGAAAATCAGGAAAGCTTCTTCCAATATATGAACAGAAAGAATGTGTCATAAGAAGAGATCCAAAAGGCCAGGAAAATTATACATATTTTAATAAATTTGCTAACCTACATATGCTTCCTATATCATAAATCAAGTAGTTTTCACTGAAAAAGAAGTTTAGATATATCTTTTATTTTCCTAATATGTCTGAGATGTTGTATTTTATTTATCAAACTGCTGTTTTGCCAATTTATAGTTTAATTCCAATTTTCTTTTCAATGAGAGTGACAAAAATAATGAGCAAAAGTGAACCATCATTTAGGTCTAATGGAGATCTTCATTCCTTATTTGCAAAGAAAATAGAAGTTCAGAAGCATATGTGTAAATGCATATTAAGTTACATAATTGCTTAAAAAACCAAGGGTAAAGTATAAAGTCGATAACAACTTGTGTTAGCTAGTGAGAAACAGCATTTCTTTGGCAAATACCTAAATTAAAAAGCAAAACATTAAAATTTATTATTTAAATCAAGATTCACTGCTTCCTCACTTAAGTCAATCCACTCCACAATGAGAGTCCTCCAGAAAAATTAAAAAAAATCCTGCCCAATAAGCTGTTGTATCCAGTAGCTTTAGGATCAGAAATGAGTTCCATGAATTTCTATTCATAAAGCAATAAAAGATCAGTAAAGCTTTCTGTTGAGAATCTATATTAAGGGACAAAGGAGGAAAGAAAATGCATTTGTGGTTGTTTTGTTTCCTTTTTTTATTACCCTGAGCAGATATTTTAGTGATATTGGGCACAGGAGGAATTGTAAAAATTTCTAGGACATGGTCTGCCTCACCTGCCATGCCTGACACACACAATTCATCTCCCCAAAATTGCAATCAGAAACAGATTGCATTGCTGTAAATCTGCACATTTTCCTTGAGAACACCAGTGAAAACATTAAAGATATAGCAAGTTACATTGAAGTCACTACACATTTACTTGGATCAACATTTACAAATTTAAGGATTTAGCAAGAAAAAGAAATAAATGAGAACTTAAGAGAGATCCAACACTTATTCCATTCTTACTCAAAATACAGGAATAGAGAAAACTATTGTACCATAGAAACAATAGATTATTTAAAAACATACCAAATGAAGTACATCATTGTTAAATACTCTGCAGCAGTTGTGAAGTACTTTACCATATGAAAGTATTAAGACAAACAGTAAGTTAAAGGTATTAAGTCTCTTTACAACATAACAAGGCAAAAATAATATTTGTATATACATGGTAGACAAAATATTGTAAACTTACAGGAAGGTTGTGATTTAGAATGGTAGACAAATTGTACGGAAAGCAGGAAGGTGTTCCTTTTCATCCCAGAACTTCATAATATGCAAGATAATGTTTAGTGGAATTGAAGATTTTTTTGAAACATTACGAACAAGATGCTATCAGGGACAAGCTTAAATTAGGTGTTGTTGGAGATCATACATCAATTTCTTATGTGTACATTTCCTTCTACCAAGTATATTAAAAGAAAGCCATAACACACACACAAGTGCTGTCCATAATCTCTGACTTTTAAGTTTTTTCACTGTCTTAATTTTTGTCCTTTAAAACCATGGTCAGAAAGCAAGCCACTCAGAATTTTTCAAGAGGAAAAAAAAAAAAAAAAAAAAAAAAAAGAAAACATTTATTTGATGTACTTTCCTTAAAAAAAAAACACTTTCACAATCACACTCATTCAGCTTTGGGAAAGTCCACTTATTTAGTTTTTCTTTAATCATGAGTGAACAGTCCTGATAAAAGTATTTCTGCCAGAAGTGAAAATGAGAGAAAATATATGTTCACACTGCTAGTCTGTAGCTGTCTGGTAAATGAAAATCTAAACCACTGAATCTCCTGCTAAGACTGAGGAAAGAAATTCAAATGTCAGCATGCTACAGTACAAGCTGATGAACTATTATTAGACAAGAAATACCCATGATGCCTAAATGTACCTAATAAATGTAGCTCTCATGCTACAGTGCTTGTGTCTATAAATCAGATATATTCAAAGTGACTGAATTTTATTATAACAAGACATTTTGACACTATGGATAAGGAGACACTTTTTTAAATTTATATTGTACGTAAATTCATGAGAAGCTGAACTAAATGGTTTTTTTTTTTTAAAAAAAAGAGAAAAGAAAGCAAGAAAAAACCCTCAAGACATTAAGGTAGAGAGGTCTGTTTTGAGGTAGGATGAATTGTGGATATACTATATTACAAGGATTTTTAAGTGCCTTAGTTATTTTCTTCTGTCAAAAGACGTTCTAGATGAGATGAAATTGCAAATGCTGAAGCCTGTCTTATTACACCTAAAGTTAATAGCAATGACTTCAAAGTCATATGCACAGTAACATGTCTGATCTGTAAGGATTAAAATGGTTGGATAAATTAAGTGATGATGCAAGCCTCTATATGCCACAAAACTTACGCATCCACTTATGGTCATATCTTTACAATTTCTGGAAGATGAAGTAAAGAGAAAAAGAGACTTGTCATCTCAGTGCAAAGAATAAAGTTCACCTGGTGCAAAAGGGCAGTGCAAATACTTTTTCCATTCTCAAGATGGAGAAAAGAGAAAATCGAATGTTAAGTAGGGAAATGGTAGGAGCACATGGGAAATATTAACTTGCTGAATTCCTTTCTGATCTGTTCTGAAACTTTGAATATCCCCTCACATACCTGTTTATTGCTTACTTTAGAGAATGCTTTCATTATTAAGGAGTAACTTCTCAATGTATATTAAGTAGCTGAAAGATGATAGAAGCTAAAAGTTACTGGCAAAAACATCACCTCAGTCAGATAGCTTCATAAAAACTTGTGCTAAGCATCTTAACTTTGGGAAGATTATCCAAAACTCAAAGCTTTCTGAGCTTCATTCATCCCTAATTACAGGATGAAGATTCTACATCATCTGGTTTAGACAGGTTCTGTAGCAAGTTTCATTTCAGTAACACAGTGAAAAAGAGGGAAGTACTGAAGTTAATTTATATGAAAGCATTTTTTCTAAAGAATAACATAGTTAAGCAAAATAAAACAAGAACTGCTAATCACTTAAATAATTTAATCTTATTTGCAACTGTCTTAAATCTGAGCCATAGCAAATACCTGTTTGCAAAGATAGTCAGCTGATTGATAGTACTTATCATAGCAACTATAAAATGTGCAATGTAAATGAAAGCTCCTGTTCACTGAGACTCCAGACGAATCATGCAGTCTTGCCTTAGGTTGCCATATCTTGCTGCTAGTGCATGTTTTGAATCGTTTGCTATCTACATTTCTGAGAGATCCTCATAGACAATATGGTCAGCAGTGTTCATATTATTCAGAAAGATCTTGCTAAGGATAATAGCAAGGTCTTGCTAAAAATCTAGAATAGAGAACTTACCTGAGAATTTGACATTTCCTGAACACATTATTCCTTTGTTCAAGGTAGGTAGTTAAGCAACAAGAAGTGTAAAATGCTTCTGAATACAAGTCCAGAGTTTTCCAGGGGACATGCTGGGATTACCTATTCAGCCAGCAGAGACCAATACAAAGTCTTACCAAAGGGAAGGTTTGTATGATCTTAACAGTTCATCTGTCAAGCATCCTGAGTAATGGAAGAGTTTGTGTCTCACCAGATTCATCTTTGCAAAGGTAAAATCACAAATATAACGAGACTGAGAGTGTTCCTATCACACAGCCAAATTTTCTCCCTCCCTTGCATTGGCTAATGCTTGCTTAGTTGAGAAGAGACACTAGCAAAAGGGTGTAATGTATTGCAACTTTGAAAAATAAAAAGATAAATGAAAAGAAAAAATTTCTTTAAGAATTGCTCAGCTGAAACAGGCTTCTGTGAACTCAGTGAGTAGAAAGCGGTTAGGAAGAGAGTTCTTAAATGGGATATATGCTTCATAGATTTGGTGTGTCTGTACTAGTATCAGGGATTCTCCACTAATCGTAAAAGAATGGAAATACTTGTATAGAAAAAGAATATCAGCAAGATTCCAAATACAAGGTGTCTTCCCTACTTAATTTTCAAAGATAGCAACATAATTAGATACCATTCCCACAGATTTTTATGCTCTGGTGCAATAATATTATTTATCAGACAATCTGTGTCTCTTCATCCTACCAATTCTCTGATAGACCTGAACCTCACAAACAAGCAAGAAAAATAAAAAAAATATTTTGAGAATTTTTATTCCAGTCTACACAGACACAGTAAATGTTTTTAAACTGCACTAAAATCTTTAGTTTTGAAGGATTAAATTTTGGCCTTTTTTAATGAGTAAGTATTGGAAAATCCTACTCCTTTAGATATAAGAATATAAGAGCATATAACTGGGAAAGAACCTACTGGAATATTGAGTTGAATTTCTTTGTCTCTTTTAATCTCATTCATGCAAGTTCTAGTTTAAAACTGCTTAAGGATATACACACACACACCCACACCCAATATTCTTCTGTAATTGAGGTGTTATTTCTTATTGCTAAGGCCAGCAAGTAAAGATTTTGGAAAAGGACTCAAAGATATTGTGAAGCACAGTATAATCCACTGAAAGCTTCTCGTTCTCTGTGAATGGAGAAGCAAAGCCTAGTTATTTCTTCCTTATTTTTTGATGGAAAAGACCAAGAGGGACAGGACATACAGAAAAAAATAAATTCAAAAGAAAGTGTAAAACTGAACTATTAAGAAACATCATTAAAATCAAGGAAATACAATAAGGTCAATAGTCACTATAGCATTAGGCTTGTAAGGAACAAAGCACAATACATAGCAATAACAGTAACACCTTCCAACATCATTCTCAGAACTCTATAGAATAGGTTGGAATGTTTCTTTTAAAGCATTTTTGAAAAACCAAAAATTACTTCTAAAATAAATCTGTGTTTTCTTTTTTATAATTATTTTAATTTCTAAGAAAAATTAGAAAAATATATTGAAAATTAATTTTTATATTTAGTTTTTTTTGCAAATTCTCTTTTCAAGATATCAGAAATAGTCTTTCCACTGTATGAAAACACCTTTCAGAAAAGAATCTTAACCTAAATTCTAGGTAACTTTGAACCTTCCTGAACATTATCTTGCAAATGCCAACTGTTTCTTTTTATTCCTATTGAAGACTACTGAGGAAACTACAGACACCCTTTTGGTCCTTAATGTCGTATTTTTGAAAAAGACTTTTGATACTAATTGTCTTAGTTGTGAAGTGATGAGTTTCAGACTTTGGCCATGGTGTTCAAGTTCCTGCACATCTTCATTAAAAGTTCCTGGAAAATTTTTTATTAAAATATTTTAACTGGAAAATTGCAGTTTGAATACGTGAAAAAAAATGCAGGGATTATCTTTTCTTTGAAAATTATTTTCATACTAAAACAGAAAACCCAGAAAACTAACTAAAAATATCACTTGAAACAAATTGTCGTTTGTTTGTTTGTTTGATTTTCCTCCCCTTCTCTATTTTCCTTCACCTCTTTCTAACTGTTAATCTATCCCTATCTATCTGAATCAATTTTAGTCTAAAAAATAAGTCAAATGCTATTTATTTGATAAATCTTAAAAATTCCTATTGGAAACATCAGGAAAAAAAACCTTATTTTTCTGAGAAAAATATCGCTGAGAAAAAATAAATTCAATTCATTGCTTCCAGTTGTAACAGTGGTTAGTATTTCTGAGAAAAAGTTTTCAATGCATCAGTTTGAAAGATGCCTGACAATCAGGCAACTGAGATCATCAAGCATTCATGACCCCAAATTGCATGATCTTAGCTGAAGATCATAGTTATACATAGTAGCTGTTTATTTACAAGTGAATAAATAGCTATTTTTAGATTGTTAGATTACCTTCATCTAACAATTGCTCATATAATATAGACCTGTATTCTTCCACACTTGGCTTTCTTAATTCAAGAAACCCATTTGAGTATAACTTTTGATTTCAAAAATTTTTGTCTTGCTTTGTTACTTTTGTTTCAGCTACAGAAATGTGTTCTTGCTTTGCTTTGCTCCCTAAGTTATGTCTTTCAAAAACAGGCTGCATATGCTTCACTGACATTTCTGTTGCAGAAATGTCATTGGCAACCTTGTGTAATAAGCTTTTTAAGGAAGTTTGGTATTCTAATATGATTTTTCTTTATCTAGCTGTTACCAGAAACTATGTCTTCCCCTTCCTCCAGACTGATTACCCAGTGCTTAAGAGGAGAGGGCTTTAAATAGCTCTGAGTGTATGATTACTGAAAAGTACACTTTCTAATCCTTAAGCATGTGTTTATGTGTGTATATTTTATTTATTTAAAGTACGAGTGGTTTTTTTCAAAAGTTAAAACAATCCAGTTTTAGAGATCTAAAGATTAATCACAGGGTAATAATCAAGATTTTAAGTTGAGTGAGTGATGACAAATCTAGTTTTCAGGGGTTCTTTCATTTGTAGAAAGACGATTACTTTAAGACAATGCAAAGAGCTAAAACACAAAAACAGTATTTCAGTTTACCTTTTTTAAATAATAAAATACTACAATAAAGGCAATGATTACTTAAAAATTAATGAAAATTTAAATCAATGGAATAAAATCACTGAGATGATAGTCTCATTTAAGTATGAGATCAGGATATTAGTACTATTAACCAGACGTAGGAAATTCTTAGGATGTGTTTCACAAAACTGCAATCCGTTTTGCTGTAAAACCCAACTAAAGATTTTTGCTGTTGTTGATTTTCTCTAAGTCAATCAAACACAGTTACACTTCTCACCACAAAGAGCAAATTATTATCTAATGCTTGTGTCTTAACTGCAATACCAATTATAAAGATTCACCTGGAGATTTAAAATTCTATTTCCATTTATCATATAGACTTCCACAGAATTCTCTTGTTGAGTACAAATTTGGCACATGTTAGTCATACATCAAATCCAACTAAGACATTTTACATGAGAGTCTCCAGACTCAAGATTTTCAAAGATAAAACTCAGGGCACACTGAAGAAAAAAGTTAAAAAACAGTATTTTACGTTTGCATGGACATACTTAAAGGAAAAAGAAATGGACATTGCGAAATATTTGTGAAACTCATATCTAGATAGATAGATGAATTTAGAAATTCACATTGGGTTTTATTGTTGGTGTATAAATGAGTATTTTCCTATAGATAACTGCCAACTTATTAAACAATATATAATTTATTAAACAATTTCAACAGTTTCACACACAATTTAATCCACTGTTAAACATATGTCTCAAAGCTTTTGGTTATATCCTGTACCTATATATATTAAAATCCACTTTAAATTTTAATTTGCGTGAGTACAGGACAAACTTTTATGACAGCAAGTGAATATTCTTGTTTTTTAACAAAGCAAAAACTTTTTTTTTTTTTTTTTTCCCACGGAACTCAGAGAAGCAGGCTATCACATTATAACTTCTTAGTAAGTTCTTAGTATCATAGGTAGTAATGGGCAGAAAAGTTTGAATGTTCCTCTGGAATTAAGCAATCTATATCAGCAGCAAAAGACTAGCAGTTTTCTTTTGGGAATGTCTTGATTCCAAGCAGCTTCATAAAACACCTATATGTATGGATGCAGTAAAAGAATGATCATTCCCTGGTCATTAGCCACTTACATTCTGTTATGTGTCATGAATAAAATATGACTGTCAAATAAATATCCATCATGCTCCCTAATATTCACTCACTAAGAGCAGCACCAAGTAATAAGACTGTTCAGTAGCTAAAGGATTAAAAGTCCACTTTAAAGTGAATGGGGAAGTTTTCATCTCATAGATGGATTTTGATGAAAATGGCTGGGTTTTCTTTAGATTTCAGGTTCAAATCAACCAAATATCTGCTAGCAAAATCTTGTTGCAGTCAATGGCAGGGTAAAGACATTGTGATCCCAAAAGCCTAGATACTTTTAGCCAATAAATGATATTACCTTTCTTTAGAAATCCTCTTCATGATGAAGGCATCAGTATACACGTGTTTATGTATATGTTAATAAATATATATATATAGTGGTATTTATGATACTCAGGAAAAGTATTTTAAGTTGACTTTGAAGAACATGCATTTAAGTGGCAGCACAAATTTGGAGTGCGTGTGAACTGTACAGCTATACTCTCCACCCAATTCCTCATGCAGATTATCAAAACAAATTACTCGCAGATTTACTTAAAAGGTCTCATGGATATGACTTCCAGCTTTTCTACTGCTCTGTAGAGTTCTTTAATAAAGAGATAATATAATAATAATAATAATATGTAATCTCAGTGCTTAAGGCATCTATGATTTGTGCTTCAGTTAACAATCACATCTTTGTTAAGGTCCATTAGATGCTTTTCCCCTCTATTATGACCCAAAGCAAATTAATTTTGGATCATTAAAAAATGCACAGTTAAATTTGTGCCACCCTACAAACTATTGAGGAAAAGTAATCACGCACCAATTTGCTTTATTGAATCTTTCTTCTCCTCACAGAGCCCTTAATATTCATGGTGTAGTCATTGTCCTTAAATCTACAGTTGGATTTGATGATCTTAAAAGTCTTTTCCAACCTAAATCGTTCTATGATTCTGTGATTCTATTTAGCTGTTGCTAGAGCCGTTGCAAGCAGCCAGGTGGGTGGAAATGTAAAATGTTCTTCATGTTTTGGCTGACATGTTTTCAAGCCTATTGATTCTTTTTTCTGATCTAATATTAGTTTAGATATTCAAGGCTTCTTAGACAAGCAGGAGAGCTACAGCTAATTTTAGTGAGAACTGAGTTTTGATTTAATGAGTCAAATTAATCTCTGGGAGTAACTCAATTAAAATTAATCAAGCCATCAGTGAGATGGTATCTCTCCAGTACATATCTGGTCATCCATATTTGAAAATCTTGATTTACAGAATAGAGTCTGCTTTACAGAGGATTATGAAAATCCCTTACCAAAACAAACTATCCTGTAATCAACACTGCTAGCATATATCATACAAGAAGGGCATTTTTGGTTAAGCCTTCATGGCATAAAGCAAGGCTTCAGAAAGATATCCTCCCTATCTCAGGATAAGGCAGCATAGGAGTGTGAAAGCATAATGTGTTAGGCAAACAGAATATTATACGAATATGGAAATACTGCTACTTGCAATCAGCATATATGGCATGGCACAGCATTGAGCAGGGTGAGCATGCTGTTGATAAGCTAACATAATGAATTTTAATTTCTATTCTTAACTTACTCATGGTCAGATATATTCTGACTTGAATAGTTTCATCCAATTAATTTTCAGAGAGAAAATTTCATATTAAGAACATGTAATTGCACTACATGTGACACAGTGGATCTTGATTTCTGCACTGATTACAAAAGCAAAGCCTGTCTTCCTTCTTGGTTTCCTCTAAACTCTCTTGTCAATATAGATGGTAAGTATTTTTAATTGTACAATCTAATCTTAGAATAAACTGGTAAAACCAGTTTTGTCCTTTCTATGCGAGGATGCAGGATGTCTGAATCTGCTGCCCCAATACAATGTGCAGAGTTTAATGTACCTTTTTCAGATCAGTTCACAAAAGAAAAATTGTGCAGGGATACTAAAATAATTCCGAACTTTTAATAGCATCCTTTTGCAGAAGTGAATTTTAAACAAAAAATTCAATCATGAAAGCTGACATGATTCTATAGAAACAACCAATATGCATATAATAGTGCCCTCGGTATTTACTTTTTTGTTGTTGTTGTTGCTAAGGTGCAAATGAATTCACAGTAGCTATACTTGGGGCTCTATAATGACTAATGCTGTCCTTAAAAGAAATCTATATCCATACATTTTATAGTTCAATAACTCTCTTGATTGCAGGGTAAGTGACACAGGGATAGAACTAGCAACACAACACACACACCCTAACTACTGACTCAGTGCTATTGACATTAGCTTTTATTAATAGCAAATACTTCTTCAGAGGCTTTATTTATGGTCTCATTTAATGGCTACAAGCCCCAAGACATCTCTGTTATTTCAAAGTGTTCCCATCACTCAGTCACCTGTGCATATACCCTAATGTACTTTACCTTTGTGAACTGATGCTGCATGACTGCACTTTTAGCTGTATGGCATGCTAAGCTTTATCACATTGCAACTGCCTCTTTTAATTTGAACTTGAGTAAATTTTATTTTTAATAGAATAAAATCAAAACAGAACCACCGGTTCTTCAGATTATGATCAATTTTCAAATGAACAGAGGTTTCCTAAATCACTCAAAACACCACATATGTGACTCGGCCATACTATACTTCTCTTGCAAATATCTACTCTGCTGTTAGGATGAAACAATGTCAGAATCCAGACCTCAGTAGCGAAGCTAAATCTGTAATAACTGATTGCTGGGCAACTTTCACCAAAACCAGTTTTTCTTAAAAGCTCCTAGGCAACATTTATATTTGAGGGTAATCCCCAATATATACCACTTGACATTTCTACACTATTTAAGGCAAAAATAGGCTAATTAGCTTCACTTCCATACCTCTAAAATGGTATAACAATAACAATACTTCTAGAGGTAATGAGAATTCTTATAAGCATATCTGTTACTATGCATGCAGTACTTAAGTACTAAAAAGCATCGTGAGAGTGCGTAAACAATTATACTGTTTACAACCCTCCAATCCTCACACACACACACACGATTCCATATAAATAAGGGAAACAATCTTAGCTTATTTCACTCTTTCATTTGAAGTCTCATAATAAGTGAGTCTTGAGCACAATAGCAGCAAAAACATTTGCGTTGTACAGATATCATTTATCATTCACACGAAGCAGTCAAAATATGACTTTGTTATAATTTGTTGGTTTGTTTCATAATCTGTTTCTACCACCAGGCATGTAAATTTAATAAAAGAAATAGAGTGAGTAAAGCAAACACCTGTGAATTATAGTGTAGTTTCACATGGTATTTAGGAGCTGTCCCAGTTATATTTATCAAAACACAGGTCTTGACAGTTTCAGTGAAGGCACCCCACAAAAGCTGTGCCTTATAAGTGCAGACCTATCACATTTTTTCATACCATATGGCAAGTCAATATTAAATCCTAGGGTAAAGAGTTCCTCTTAAAGAGTTCCCTTTAAAGATTTCCTCTCCCTACGTTCACCCCATTTCAACTCATATTTCAGTAACTTCTTTGGTAGGTTCCTTCTTAGTTCTTCAGTCTAGTAGTTTAAATCCTTTTACCAAGGTATTTGAAAATTACTGCCTGGTCAGTAGAAAGTTTTAAATGTCAAGCCTCCCACACCATCACCATCTAGATCTACTTTAAAATATTTCTGTTCATAGCAATAACTTGTTTCAAAAAAGCTAAGTTCTCTGCAGCTATAAAAAAGATTTGTAAAGGCAAAAAAGGCAGACTTCTCTAAAAGTTATCACATATCAAAACCAGATGCGTCTCTCGTACTGTTTTGCATATCAATACAGATCACTGCAGAGCAGAAAACACCTTGTTTTCTGTATGCTCACAGAATGAATCAAGCTGATTGCATTTTACACACTACTTAAGTTTTAATTATTTGTTATCTTGCTGGGCTACTCTAATTGCTTTTAGAAAAAAATATATATAGTAACCATCATCCTGACACTTTAATGATGTTTCTATAATAGTAGATTTATTCATAAGGTCAATTGTAGAATAAGTGGTTTAAGAAGGGATGGAAAGAATTCCTTTCTACATTAACACATAAGTTTTAGCATATTTAATATCTCAGGTCATTTTAAGTCCCTATGAGAATAACATCCACAAAACTAGTTATTATTATTATTTTGATAATATTTTTCTGTAAATGCATGAAAAAAAGAGAGAGAGATATCTTTCAAAACAAGTAATTAGATATAGTTGTTGTTCAAATGCTTTTCTAATTTAGATAGAAAACCCTAAAACTACTGGCAAAATAAAGTGGGGGAAAAAAAAAACAATTGAAAAAACTGCTTTTAATATTTCCATATTTCTAATTAAAATGCTTAATGGTGTTCTTATTAAGTTATTTGCTGATTTTTTTGTGTTGCAGTCGCTGGGCTATCTAGGAGTCATTGCACTGTTTTTTTCTCAAGACTAAGTGACATAGCTAGGGTGTAGACCTCTTATAGTTTATCTTTCCTGCATTTTTCTGCACTGTTTCTCTTTTTTACCACAAGAACAATTTGTTGAAAGACAAAAATAATCCTTTGGTGCAGAGATCGCAGCCAAGCTGTTCACTTCCATATGTGAGTAGTACTAGACACCAGACTGATGCTCCTCCACCTGGCTTACCATCCTCCCATGAGTCTAGAGTTGCTGGCTACAGAGATAGAAGTACCCTCAGCCTGAATGTCCTACGGACATTAACTTCAGAAGTGACATGGGAGATTAATTCCTTTGTGCTGCGGTGAGAAAGTGTACCCAGATCTTCTCTGGCATTTGTCTAATCATTAACCATTCTGCAAAAGCTGAACAGAATCACTACTGGTTTTTTTTGGCCTGCTTTCCTAAGGAAAAAAGGCCATAAGGTTCAAATACTACTGGTGACTCCCATGCGCATGCATGCACAGCACAACTGCAAATTTGCTAAAGGGATAAAGATCTTAAATGAGAATTTTGTTGCCTGACTCCTGAGTAGTCCCAGGAAACAAGGAATTAGTACACACCTAGGGCCGAGCTTAAGGATCTTGGAGCAGGATCCCTTCTAAAGAAGTTCATCAACTATTTATTAGCTATCTGCCTAAAACATATTTTAGGCAGAGTTGTCATTTATTATACTTCCTTCCTAAGCCTTTTTCTGAATGAAGATAAAGTTGCACTAAATTCAACCAAAATCTCTTATATATTTTTAAATTAAGTACAAGACCCTTTAATTGCATTTTAAATAATCACTAAAATATATTCTATTTCTGTACATATATGCATGTGTTTGTGTTAAAATACAAAAATAATTTGTATTAAAAAATATAAATACCCTGCAATCTGTGTGAAAATACAAAATGATTTTGTATAAAAATAAAAATACCCTGTAATTAATACTTTGTGTCTTCGTATTTTGTCTCGTTTCAGCGTTCATCACAAACACCCTCTTTATTGATGGTAATATTGTGATCTGTGTATGTCTAATACCTTGATTTGTTTTTTTTCTTTCTCCCAAATCAAGTGAAGGACAAAATTCACTAGCTGGCAACTCCAAGTGTCCAACGCTGCATAAAGATCTAGTCTTTATTTGTATCCTATGTCTTTTTTATTCTGTTTTTTGGTGGTTCAGTTTGTGTTGTTTTTCTTTTATTCCAATGACTTTATTTATTTTCTTAGACCATTATGTGCAATATCATGTTTCAGTGATTTGAAGAAGTACATGAAGATTCTTTTCTACGTGACTTTCAGGAACGCTTTAGTTTATTATATTGTTCCTTTGTTTGCAGTAATCATTCCATGAAAAAAACAGGCAATGCTCAAAATTGAAATAAAGAAGGGAACTTAAATTAAAACTATAGAATCATAGAATCGTTAAGGTTGGGAAAGACCCTTAAGATCATCGAGTCCAACCGTTTGGGCACTCAATGAGATTTTGTGAACTTTTCTAAACATACCCCTGTAATTGTCCAGTTCATGGTAAAGGTTCTTGTATGAAATTCACCAGCTTAAATTTTCTAATTTGCTGAGACAAGTTATATCTAAATCTGTGTATGCATTAGTTTCTGGTCAGCTATATCATAGCACAGACTAATTTTTCACTGAACTGTACTTTTCTCACACTATGCTAACTTAAGTGCTCTGTAAATCAAACATGTTTGAGACAGGGTAGCCAAAAACCCCAAATGCCTAAGAAAACTTGTGTTTCTTTTTCTTTAGCTGGTGGAGACATAACTGTTACTTTATTGATCACACCCATTACAGTACAACACCCATCTTGCCATTTTATTTCTAAAAACTGGATCTCCTGTACAGGTTCTTTGACTTTAAATTTTTTTATGGCAGAACCGGCTTTCAGAAAAATCTGTTATTCTTTTCCATTTCTCAAACATTTTCTCTGCTGTGTTGCCCCACATGATGATGTCATCAATATATTGCAGGTGTTCAGGAGCTTCACACCATTCCAGCGCAGCCTGGATCAGTCCATGGCAAATGGTAGGGCTGTGTTTCCACCCCTGGGGCGTTTGATTCTAGGTGTACTGGACACCCCACCAAGTGGCTTGCATTCAGTGGCCAAAAAGGGCCTATCCAGGATAATTAATGCTCCAGTTTCTATTGAGCAATTCCCCAGAGAGAGTAGAAGGACTGATCCTACTTCTTACCCTAATGAAGGGACTTCTGGTTTGCAGTTTAAAGAATCAGGTAATGACTACTCTGACCTTTTTGGTGCCCCACGTTGGGCACTGAGAAGGACTGTTGTGGTTTAACCCCTGGTAAGCAGCTCAGCACCACACAGCTGCTCACTCATGCATCCGCAGCAGGATGAGGAAGAGAATTGGAAGGGTAAAAGTGAGAAAACTCGTGAATTTAGATAAAGGCAGTTCAATAGGTAAAGCAAAAGCTGCATGAACAAGCAAAGCAAAATAAGGAATTCATTCACTATTTCCCATCAACAGGCAGGCGTTCAGCTAGTTCCAGGAAAGCAAGGCTCCATCATGCGTAACAGTTACTTGGGAAGACAAATGCCATAACTCCAAATGTCCCACCCTTCCCCCTTTTTTCCCCAGCTTTTATTACTGAGCTTGACATCACATGCTGTGGAATATCCTTTTGGTCAGTTGGGGTCAGCTGTCACAGCTGTGTCCCCTTCTGACTTCTTCTTGTACCCCCAGGCTACTTGCTGGTGGGTCAGTGTGGGAAGTAGAGAAGGCCTTGACGCTGTGCAAACACTGTTCAGCAAGAGCTAAAACTGGTGTGTTATCAACACTTTTGGTCACAAATCCATGCAAGCTACTATGAAGATATTTAACTCTATCCCAAACAAAACCAGCACAGTAGCTAACCACTTTTTTTCCTTTCAAAGCACGTCAGATTTTATCACGTAATTTTTGGTGCCTGGAGACTAGTAATTTACCACAGTATCTTTTTTTCCTTGTTATCCCAAGCTTCCTTCCTCAATAATATATCATTCTTACATACATTCATCGAGAAAATCTCATTCAGCACCATTGCAGAATATCCACCACAGTGCACCACGGATGAGTTGAGAAGAAACATACAAAGTTATGTTAAGTTGTATATAGTAGAATATACAGAACACTTAATATTTATACTATATTACTAGTAACTTTGTTCCATCAGCATCTAGTGAGAAACAGTTGATATAATACATACTTCAGTAGAAAAGGCACTCCTGAAAAATGCTAAGCATTGATATTTGGCTATTTAACAGGAGATACACATTTTGCAATCAATATATAATGGCTCTTTATCTATTACTAGTAAGCACAAATATATATTCTCTGCAGCAGTTTGAATTCTGTGTTTTTCTCATGTAAAAATATTTTATTTAAAAATATTTTGTGGTATTTCTTCTCTAACCACAGAAAATAATTATTAAAACAGAGTGTTTAAGGCTGTTGATTGCTTCACTGCATTAAAACTAACTTGTTGGCATTAATCAGAAAGTACTATATGATCCATTAGCTGTGAAAGGCTTTAAATAATTGATTTGCAGCATGGGGGATTAACATGGGATCTCATTAACCAGGAAAGTTTGCTATAGTTTTCATTTAAGTAGAACTTATGCTTTGGAAATTGCTTGATAGGGGAAAAAAGCCATAGCTGTCTCAACAGAAACTCCTTACTGCTAATATTACAAACCCTCCGTCATATTATGTATCTACATTTTTTTTTTTAATTGAACAAAAGTCTGACATTGTGACACCCTGGACAGGTATTTTTTTTTTTTTTTGCTAAAGATTGTGTAGGTTAGCTAAGTCTTATTGTAGATTGACTATAAAGATTAGAATTTTTTAAAACCGATGGTGAGGTCAAGCCACATGGATTAAACTGCTCTGAGGTCCTGGAAATTTTACTAACAAACAAATGAGAGAGGGAAGGGGCTGGGGGGAACCCAGTGAAGACACTTTCAAAGAAATGTTCCTTCCTTAGACAGCTATGCATTTCTCCTTAATAGCAGATTTCTGAACTTTGCAGGTCAGTTTCCTGAGGAGAAGAAATCAATTGCTTAGATGCTGTGTATATTCTAGGGGTTTCTTCTTCTATTCAGGTATAACATCAGTGACCTGGAAAAAAGTTAGGTGAGTGGACTTTTCTGTATCTATAGCTGACTTATATCAGAGACATTCTAGAAACTAATTACCCTGATCCTTGCACAGACCCGGTTTTATCATTAAATAAATGTGTGTGATAACAAAATTGTCTAGCAAAGATGCTACTACTGTGTTACAGCATCCCTCCAGGGTAAACTGGAAGAATGAAAATATCTTTTTTTTAGAAAGACTAATATTTTTACAACAATTAATTTATCAAAAAGTGCTTTCAATTTTATCAATATCCTCTACCTCTTACACAAAGTACCATAATATGTCAGATCTGTTTTATCTAACCTTCCTTTTTGTTTCTGATATCTGACTGTATTAGAACCCTTAAAAAAAAAATCTGTTCAGAGAAGTGTCTTCCTAACTCCAAGTGCTCAATGTCTGGTTCATGCACTGAAACATAAACATTTATATCCATCATAGTCTTCTCACCCATCAAGCATAAAAGAGTTTTTATATCCCTATACATCTAAGCTTTTTGGTTACCAGTTAGTACTACCATGTCCATGGTAAACTTTGCCCTCAATATCCTTTCCCTAACCAAGCAATCCATAAGAGTATTGAATTTGTTTGGAAATGTATTGGATTAAACTGTATAGTCTTTTTCACTTAGAAATTTTTCAACTTCCATACAACCTTATATGTGCAATGTTACTCCACCACCTTTACGTTTTACTATGTTCTTTATTCATTCTTTAAACCTTAATTCAGGAGTAATCTATTGGGATATGAATCAAGTAGTAGTCAAGAATGACCTACCTCTTCTATTAAAATTATTTTATTTTTATTTTTTTCACTTAAATGATAGATATTCATAGTTTTTGTGTGTGTGTGTGGTTTGCATTTGTCCAGGTGTATAGTCATTCGATGGTGTATTTGACCTCTTCATTTAGATTTCTTTTCTCTGTCTGTTTCTATGACCTCATCCATTCCCTCTGTTTCAGCTACCTTTTTGTTTTTTTTTTTTTTAATCTGTCTCTCAAATATTTTTGATTTTCTGGTATAGTTTGCCAGTGTCTTATACTGACTTAGATACTTTTCAGTGCTTCCTTCAGCTCCTTGTTTAAAAAAAATATCCTCAAATATTGTGCATTTTTGGAGCCAGCAGAATAGTACAACTTTGGTTTGAGATACAGAATATCCTCTAGCTGTTGGCTAAAGCAAAAACACTATAAATCCTTCATTCACTGTAAATTTTAAAATCTTTTCCTCATACCACCTTCTAAATCACTCAATAAAATTTTGAAGTTGTTTATGCCTACATACTTCTGCATAAGAAACTAGAAACATTTCAGAAAATACTATGAGAATTTTTAATTTTTATCTTTTCTCTGTTAATCTAATTGTGTAATCCTAAATGTAGCACCAATGTTTAGTATGGCATTCTTAGTGCAATTCTCTAATAAGTGTCTGTTTTAATAAGCAGCATATTTAACAGTTTGGACAAAAGTGTTAACTATGAATATTTTTTTATTCATGCTATCAGTTCAAATTTAGTTCCGGTATAACATTTACTGGGTTTTTTATCATTTTATGGGACAATCACATGTCCTAAACTGGCAGTTCTGATTCACTGCTTTCCTAATGTGTAGTATGACTATTTTACAAGAGAGATGACTTAGAACAATGGTCAGCTGGCAGGAAAATAAAATAAAAATAGTACAAAAAAACCCAAACAGGAATGGTTATGAACATAAAATGTCCTTACTTCACTGGGCAATCGGTAATAGAGGTGAGGTTCCTTAGAGCAGAAGAGTCAAGGATCTGACACTGCTGCCACATAATATGTGCTTCTAGTGCTATTAGTCTGACAGTTTCAGTAAGCAATGATTTCATTCTATTTCTCGAAAGGGACACCGTTGAAAATTCAGGTGTTAAATCTAAATACAAAAATTAAATAATCCACAAACATGTATTATTATGTCACTAGCTTACTCCTTTCCTTGCAAACTTTAGCAAAATAATCCTCTTCAATAACTTATCTGAAGTGAATGAACCGGATTTTAACATTGTGTCACTATACAACAGATTGTGATGTAGCTATACATTTAAAGAGGATAAAATGTAGAAAATTATACATGTATGTCATACTTGTGTCTGTACTATCCCATCCTGTAACACAGCAAAATAGACAAATAAAATAAATAAAAAAAAATATAATTGTTTCCTGATATGTTCTGAAGGTTTAAGAAATATTCCTCCTTACTAAATGAGAAAAAGCCAATAAACTATAACCTTCTAACAGAGTTGATAACATTAAATAATATTAGAGTATATCTTTTTTCTCTATTCTACCATACACTAAATCTCATCTAAAATTTACTGGAATCAGGTAAAAAAATCTCCCATTATCTTCAGTGAAAGCTGGGTAAGGATCAGAATAGCATTGCATCTTATGCCCATATTCAATTAGGAGCATTCAAATAATTTATCTTAATTTCATGGACTAGACTATACAGTTACTTCAACAAATAGGTTCAGAACTTGGTTTGTTAATTATTCTTTGGGCTTAATACCTTAAGATAGCCTTGACATTATTGTATTATTTGCAGAGCAATAACATCATTATACTGTTATGATGTTCTATTGTGACATAATAGTATGATTTTAGGATTTCTGTTTTGTGACTATGATTCTCTTCTATCCCCTTCTTTCTAACACATTGCTTCTATAAAAAAGAAAGGGAATTTGGAAGGGGCATAAAGAACACCCTTACCAGGAAGAAATTAAGGCATGGAAAGGGAATCTATGAATGATGAGGCACAGGAGAAAGGCATCCAGATAGTGGTGAAGGCTATGGGAAAGAAGTGTTGGAGGGCATTCGTAAATACAATATACTTGTCTGACAGAAACGTGCAATTTTTTTTTTTCTCCATTTTCATTTCTGTGGTATTCTGTCACAGGGAAAGTCATTGATTCTACATTTGGTGAAGTGGCTTTAAAACTTAATAATTCTCCCATTTCATTTCTCTTTTTCCTAATATTTTAGCTATCTCAGACACTGAACATGCAACCAATAAACAAAATTCTGTTTACTTTGTCTTGGGGTAAGGAGGAAATGTTATTAATGTTGAGCCTTCTATAAAAATGATACATTTAGTTTATGTTCTTGAGGCCACCACTGCCCAAAATAAGGCAGATGTCATGTGCCCTCATATGTTAAATTCTGTTAATTGTTTAATGATAGCTAATGACACCACAGCTCATATAAAAATATAGCTAAATCACTTGTGCAAGTTCCAAAGTAATTGATGTAAAAGGAGAATCACCATCTTATCATATGACATCATAAAAATCAGTGAATTTAAAGTAGCTATTGACTGAGTTTCAGACAGAAAAATTGATTGCCAAAATGCATGCAAATTACATTTCCTCCCCAGCCTAAACTCACAAACTGTGCCTTTGCCTAAAAATTAACTAATACAGTGAAACAAAACCACTTTCAGATTACATGGTTTCAGTATTATGCTTACACACATTCCCTACAGATATACCTGAAGTGCTAGGATAGAGGTTAACTGACTGGAACAATGTCAGCTGCTTTATTCTCCACTTTTTGCCTTATATACAAACCCCACATATTATTCAATTCAAACTGACATTTTCTATAACACTGCCCTTCTCTGATCTCTGTTCTTTTTCTTCCAAATTTTCTGTTTGTAAAACTAAACATGAACTTTGAAAGTAACAAACTTATTTTATAAGACTTTGTTTTTCATTAATAATAATATAAAACATAAGAGAAATAAGCAAAGAGAGGTATTAAGGCTTTTGGAAGGTAAACCTAACATTAAAGGACAGACACTGAGATTTTAGAGATTTGACCATTCCTGTGACCATTCCTGTGACCCTTCCTATTACCATTCCTGCTTCCTAGAAACAATGTGGCATCAATTTGATGCAGAGGCTTAATCACTCATTTCAGATTTGATTAGACTATTTTAGTATAGTGGGTTTCTTAAGAAATAGATAATTTCTGATCATATTCTTTCATTTTTCAATCGCCTTTTTGTTATTCAAAACTCTCAAATCCAAATTTTATCAAATATTTTTCTCTTTCACTCAATTGAAAATATGAAAACCTAGGAATAATAAGGAATGCAGTATGAAAACTTTGTTCTATTTAATTTCCTATTCTGGCATCATGGAGCGTAGGAAATATGATTTCTGTCAATACCAGCAAACGTCTACTGACTTCTTTTTGGTCTGAGCTGACTCTAGTTTGTGATAGATGTGATAGCAATTGCCTAGCAGACAAGTAACCATTGCATAAATTGTTTTAGTTAAACTTTAGTTTATAGTAATGACAAGAAAAATGTGTATACTGAACTGTTGATGACTCTCAAATAAAAATTGTTGTAGAAGAGTGTAGACACAGGATGATACCTGAGGTCCAGGAATGCAATCTTGTGAATCAGGCAGAACTGGATTTAGATGTAATTGCACAGTTACCATGAAATTTATTTTTACCTAGAAATGCCAACAGCAATGGTAATGAGAAAATAGCACAGTGATAAAACCCTTCATTATATGAGCTCCTCAGCCCTGCTCCCCAGACCTCAGCTGGGAAACAAGAGAATCCAGAGAAACTTTGATCTCAAAATAATACATTTCAGTTACAATTTTAATATATAAAGATTTTACTTAAAATTGTAATCACCCAATAAAATAGGAAAGAGCCAGAGAATCAAAATAAGAAAAAAGAAAGTAGTCATGTTATGCTAACATGGAATTTAAGATTATGGGGGAAAAAAAAGAAGAAAAAACTCCTGTGTCTAAATTAATATTTTACTTCAAAGGATAATACTAAGTAGTCAGTCTGTTAGGAATAAAGTTGCACTTATCTAACTTAAGCTGAAAGACAGTGTTTAAAAGAAAAATAGCAGAAACCCTGAGATGAACACAAGTTCTCTACTACAATCCATTTAATATTTTTTTACATTATTTAATCACAAATACAAAATGAGTGTTCAGTCATGTTCACTAACCTTTTACTGGTGTTATTTTATCTCATGGTCATTTTGCACCATTTCTTGTGCTAAGGAATAGACATAGGCATAGCGAAAGAGTTAAAATCATGTTAGGCCTCCAATTAACAAACAGTTTTGGTTGCCCAGTAATGTTGCAGAATTCACTAGATTCAGACTTCTGAAAACAGAAAAGTAATGTCTCTCAAATTGAAACTGCTTCAATGAAGCAAATACAGCAGACAGAAAGAGCTAGTTTTCACTGCTGTCTTTATGGAGACATTGGATATATTGCAAAGCTATCATTGTGTTCCTCCCAGTTTTTTCTTTTCTCATCTAAATAAACCTGATTGTTCCTCAGAGATCATGTTTTCTCATCATTTTACTATTTGTGATATCCTCTGTGAATAATTTGTTTTGGCAGAAGACCAATTAGCATTATTTTGCAGATTAGGAATGTGCTCGAGCCACTGGCATAACTGGGGATTTTAGGTAGATTACATTATGTACTGCTATGCATGACATAGAAACATTTTCATTAGTTCTTGGAATGACAGATAAATTAAACTGTCCTTTCTTCTGTATCTAATTACTTACCATACCAGGATCTGGTGGGAGTCATTATATTATAAAAAAAATATTGAGATAAATATATTATAAAATCTAATGCTGTTTGGCTTTAAGATGTAAACTACACTCCTGAAGCCTTGGTTTTCCTTACTTCAGAGATTTGGGATCTTTTGCCAGATTCTTATTATTCTTCAGTTGTTTGTGCAGGTTTTCTCTTTCTAAGGAGAAAAAGAAGCAGAAGCCAGCACAAGGCAACTTGCCAGGTTTCTGCAGACCACAGCTGAGAACTGCAGTTATTGGCGCATCAGCCCTTGGTCATTCTAAAGTCTAATGCTGAGCAAACAACTCTCACAGTGCTCAATGCCTATATTACATCCCATACCTTCTTGTCCTCTATTTCCTCAGGAATTTCTGCTTTTGTTGCTGTTGTTGTTGATTGTGCTGTTGAGTATCTAAACCTCATAGTTCCAAAGGAAGCCTAACTAAAGGCACCATCATTTCAGGAGCAAAAAGAAAATGAAAGATCTAAGTTGTGAATTGTTTTAAACTTTGTGATGCCTGACTGTGGCTTTTGACTGTTTAATACTGCAAGTGTTATAGGGGTAAATGAGTAGAATATAACCCTGAGTTGGAGTGGCTTGAATAACATAACAATCACAGCCACTTGACTGTTTTTTGTATTTGGCTCCCAGAACCAGCTCCATGGTGTCTTTTTTTTATTCCCAGGTGGAATATAGTCATCCAATGCAGAGAAAAGAGAGGAAAAACAATAGTTTCATGTTCATAACAAACTTTTTACTACACTATCTGAGAGACCATTGTTACCTACACAAACAGACCTAAACTGTGATTTAGCAATCAAATTATATTTTCTGCTGTTTCAATAGTAATGAAAGAATTTGTAGTGTTTATAGCTAGTGAAATGCTCATTGCCACTCCTCTTTCTTTGAATAGGTTTAATCTGGTTTACATGCATTCATTGATATTTTCAATTGCATAATTGCAAAACTAAATAAAATAATTGATTAGTAATGTCTGGATAGATGTATGAATAGATAGATGTACATGCTTTAATTGTGGTTTTTGTAAACTGTCCAAGAAATACAAGTTTCACACAAGGAGGTATGTCTTTAAAATATGGCTAAGTCCCTCAATTACTATTATTAGGTTTTTGAAGAATTTGAATTTGAATTTGAAGAAAGGCTGTCTCAGAACTGTACTTAAATCATTACACTCTTCTGTGTCAACTGTATGTATGTTTTTCTGTATATATTGCGTCTGGGCAATACATAGGCCTTATTTATGTTCACATGAAACAGTAAAGAGTAGGCATTGCAACCCTTGTTCGTGATGGGGACAATCATATTTGTAAGTGTTCTCATATGAATAAGCATTCACCAACATCTGGATTTTCCAACTAATTTTGAGCTTTGATAGCAATGACAATAAGACTGTATTCTGCTTATTACAACTATTAATTTGCTCATGGAGTATCCTAATAATTTTCACTGTCCTGCTTTAACTAATGATAAGTACAACTGTAAATTTAAACTTTTAATGAAGTCAAAGCCCTCACAAAATAGAGCGTGGGAGAATATTGACCAAGATTTGTATCAATTCAGATTCAGTTTTATAAAAACATAAACAAGACAGTCAAGATTTTATTGTGCTTACTTTAGAATTAATCTTAATATAATTGCTATTAAAACACATGAGAGAATACACACTGGCAATGCAGATTTAGGAAGTCAAAACCAGAAGGATTGTCTTAAAGCATATAGTTATGTATAAGCCTAAATTTTTCAGATTCTGCAGTTTAGATGGTGAAGAAACTACTTAAAGAACATCAAACAAAAAGAAAATTTCAAAAACAAGTTTCAAAACTTACATCTTATAGACTAATAAAAATAAAGTTGCATTCCAGAGAATAAAAACAAGAGTAATAAAAATTAAACTTGAATGTGTGGTATCTTTTGAACTTCATTCTCCCTTACTGATGTACCTAATTTCAGAAACTAGTGTTACTGCTGAACATTAAAAAATTCATTTTTCTTTTATATATCAGCTAATTACGTGCATTTCCATTTAAAATAAGTAATATCTGCAGGAAATAAAAGCATACGACTACCTAAAAGTTGGGATCTCTCATCTTTTTCAAAAACTGTTCCTATGGAAAATACAAATATGTTTTATTTCTTTCAAAACTTCCATCTCTTAGAATCTATTTTCCTTAAATAATTGGGTGAACAATAGAACTTCTTTCCAGACCTTAAACCTGTAAGAACTTAGTACAGTAATCCCAGTTCCATATCTAGTTGCACACCATAAAAACTCTACAATAAAATGGCTTTATTCACTTCTTCATGACTCCACAGGGCACTGAAGCCCTTGCAAGTGTTGAATTAAGTTTCTAATAGTCTAAGAATCTTCTAATAACTTTCTGCAAAGAGTTAGAACTTGCATATATACTAATAAGAAGGTTAATTTAAAAAATTGAATAAAAATAATTTTTGTAGATCCATCACATTTCCTGATATTCCATTCTCTTGACTGTGGAACTCTCATCCTGCAAACATTGCTACTAACAAGCCCGTTAGTAGAGCTAGGTAATAAAAGGAAACTATCATCAGTAATTTTCTACACTGTTAAACATAAATTACATCAACTAAGAAAATCAGTGTAGAGAACCATATTTATTTACAAAAGAAGGGACAGGAAGACAAAAGTGAAGAGCTTTCAAAAGTGTTCAACAGCCTCATCTCAAGCATTTCTATGTGCACCCCAGAAAGCAAAACTATTTAACCTTTAATACAAATATTGACAAAAATAGAGCTATTCATTAAATATCTTCTCTTTTGAAAGTTTTTCTTCTGTCAGTTTCTTTAGACAGTAATATTTTCCTTTCACTTTAAAATATTACATCAGTTAATGGAAAAAAAAATTCCACTGAGCAAAAATCCACTAAAAAAACCCATGCAGAAATATATGTCCAAATAGATCCAGATATTGTTTGTTGTTCTGCTCTACAACAGTATATCTTAGCTTGTTGTAACATTACATGTTACAGAAAATTGAAGTCAAATGCTGTTTTCTTTGATTTTAATATTCAGTATGTAATTAAAATGTGTGTGAGAATTTTAATTAAAATCAAATCAATTTCACAGCTACAATTTTTTCCTAAATCATTTAAGTTTGGATTCATTTCATCTGTCTAAAGCACCAATCTAAGGTCTAGCTCATTAGATCTAAATGTAACCTTTCCATCCAAGCCAAGGAAAAAAAATTAAGTACGTCAACTTGTCTTTGAGAAATGTCTGTTTCTCCCCATGAGTGATGCAGAGAACAGATGAAGTTAAACCATTTAAGTTTTCCTCATCTAAATTTAGATGAGATAAGACTACTTCCAGTGGCCTCAGTAGTATACACTGAAATATGAATTCAAAAATCATCTCAGTTGATGACTGTTAAGCAAAAAAGAATGGTGTTAAATGAGAAAAGGAAGAAAGATTAAATGGTTGTTGTTAATCAACACAAGCTATGAAGATAGGACTAGTCACAGTTACTGACAAACTATAAGCAATAAGGATATTTTAACTAATATAAAATATCACCCAGAGCAGAGTATTCTACAACCTTGTTAAAGTTAAAAAACAAACAAAATTATCATTAAGTCGATGGAATAGTTTTATGATTCAGAACTGAAGAGCGTGGACAAAATTTTATGCAGCTTTTTGTAGGTTTACAGCAAGATTAAAATCACCATGGCAACACTTCTCATATTAAAAAAGTAGGATAATAGATTTTGACTAGTTTATCATCTCCATCTTTATTTTCTCAGAAAAAAAATGGTACTGTTTTAATTCATTAATGATTACATCATGATTTTGCCTTTATTAGTAATTATTAAATTGTTACATATTTTGCATAAATGCATAGGATCTTAAAGATATCTTAAAGAAATCTTACAAAAGGTGTAACTGAAGTGTACTGCAAAACAATAACAATAAACAAAGTCCTAATTGCTTTCTCTGTTTAGATAACACTCCCATTCTTTAAAATTCCATCACTGAACATTTTTTTTTTTGCCAAAAACTAATATTAATTACAGAGAAGTCATCCTCACTATTTATTTATCATATGCTGACCAATTTACTTATGTGGAGTAGCGCTTTCTTCCTTGAGGTGTTGCATTAACTTCAGAGATCACTCACTGAGCCTTGTAAACAAAGCTATCAGCATATTAGTGTTTATCATTGAGAGAGTTCATGTTTAATTACCATTAAAGTGGAATCCTCACTATATTCTCATGATTGAGATAGCATGGGTAGTAATTCCTGCTAGTCTTGCTGGCTCTATCCCTTTCCTAACCTTTATTTCTACTACAATTTAGTCTTGAATATTTTGTCGTTCAAATGGCAAAAACATTGGTTTGATTTTTTTTGTCTTCCCTTTTTTTTTTTTTCCATTTAAAATGACTAAATAATTATATTTTTCAAGGTGTACTGATTTTTTTCTTACATTTTTCTTGTGTCAGCATTCCCTTACTGGAAATAAAGACCTCATACACCTGTAAAATATCCAAAAAGTGCAGATTTTCTTACATGTTCAATTCCTTTTCCAGAGATCTTATTTATAAATGTCTTTGCTTGTTTTTAGATTTAATAATTATGTTTGGAACATAATAAATTTTGGAAAACATTTTAAAATGGAAAATAGTGGAAAACATCATATCATCTTGGTAGCTGATCTCAGAATGAATCATTATAGATGAGAAATGACTCCAGAAACTAGAATTAAGAAATAGATCATTTCTTGTAGGGGTCTTCAATGGAATCAAAGGAAAAAATACTGCATCTACAAAACATCTTTCTTCATGAAAGAGAAAACAATTCCATTAATAATTAATAGCTAAATAATTATTATTAATCAATAATAATTAATAAACTTATACCTTATTTTTTACTTTTTCATTATTTTTCTTATCCAATGTTGGCTTTCCTCTTTACTCATCCTCTTGCTTGAATTTTCCAAGATTTTTTTTAAGTAGTTTATAACAACACAAAAATAAAAAAGGTACTGCTCGGGGAGCACATAGACTATATTGCTTCCAGCTGTTTACTGCTAATGTGATGACAGTGACCACAGAGTTACCTTAGTTCTTTAGTTCTATGTAACACAATTTATTTGCTCACTGATGATAGTATTCACATTTCATTTGTTTAAACGCTTTTTCTATGTCATTTCTTCTTACAAATGACACTAAGTGGTTCTCACTCAAAAATAAAGACCAAAACAATACACTCCTTTGAAAATCCATTTTATACATTAGCGGCTTTAAATAAAAAGCTTGAATATACTACCAGATTTCATGTGTGTTACAGACTTTATCACTCTTTAGTATTACAATACATCATAGGCTGCACCTCATTGTTTTCTAGCATTAAGAGGTTTTCCTTTTATTTGCATCTAAACTATGCAATGGATGTTTACCAAAGTACTGTTGAAACCTAGGCATTATCATGGTTGTACAGTGAGTTTATAACAACTCAGTGTCTCTTTTCCTCATATAGGAGAATAGCTGTCATATAGTTCTTATTTACCAGGGGGCTAGAATTTCAATACAATTAAAATGCTCAGGGCCAACCCTTCAAGTACAGTGCTTGTCAAAGTGTGATAAAAGTCTGTTTTTGATTCAGTTCTGGGTCTCTTCTGTCCTCAAAATAAGTAACAGGTAAAATTTTTCCTTTTTCTCCAAAATGTAATATATGAACAATGTAGATATTGCAAATCTCAAATTTCAGGTGATCATTTTGTCAGTGATCATTACGTATTCCTAGGCAAACATTACCTTTGCCATGAATATTTACAGCTGTCTCATTGATAATGTAACAGTTCTTAATTACAATATGGTGGACAGTTTTTATGTCCCCTTTGACTTCTGATTATTCATTGTCACAGTAAATGTGAAATATTCTGATCCAACTTCCTTTTTGTGGGGAAAGTTCACCAAATTATTTTCATCTCAAATTTCACTGTAAATAATGATTGAATTTTCTTTCTACACATATATCAAATATTCCTTTAATATCTGATTTTAAAACATATTTACTTTTGATCTTTGCAATCAGTCTATACTCTTATACTGTTTTTCAATCATTTTTAAATCTAAAATCTTTGTACTAGTTTCCTAAACTTCCTAGCTCCATGTTACTTTATTATTTTGTACTATATAGTAGGATTTGGTAGCTATTATAGCATGGGACAGGAGTCAAGGACACATGGGGATCCCTTTCTGTATTGTCTTTCAGTATTATTACAGACAAGCACAGAGACCCCAGTTCTTATTGTAATGGGTACTGTAAAGGACTCAAGGTAAAGATAAACTCTAACAAACAATTAATAATCAAAGAAGATAGATTAGGTTAAAAAAGTGTGGAAGCCACATCAAGACCTATAGATAGGTATAAACTTCAATGACTAGAACTAGAAATAGAAGCCATATCCCTTCAGTTGTTGATAAATTGAAGAATTCCTGTTTTGAAGGAAGAGTTAAAGCTCATGAATTGATAGCTGTCACTGTGTTGGGGGTTGAGGAGATGAAGGAAATGTAAAATTAATTACATATACTTTATCAATTAAAAATTAACTGTTAACATCTTAAAGGACACAAATATGTGAAGTAAAAATGATCATTTAAGTAAAAGTAAAAAGAATATAAATTTTGTAGTTCACATGTTTAAAGCAACAGTACTAACTATAATGAGAATGAATAAACAACCATTTCCAAAAATATATATGAAGGATTAATTTTCTGTCTCAGCAAAAAACATTTTTTTTCTTTTTCAAATTGTAAACTATCTCTGGCAAAAACATAACCATCTGAATGAGAAGATGATCCCTCAATATCTGCTCTCTCCCTGTCTTGTACTTCTAGTAGCAAACTAAAGATTTGTTTTTTTTTTTTTTAATTTATAAATCATACTTTGTATATATGCCTATTAGTCTCTCTGTGACTGTTGCATAGCAAGAACCTCGCTAACCAGCTAACCTATGTATGTGACATTTTTGGAGTGTGCTTCTCACACTGTTTTCAGTGTTTCACTGCAAGACAGGTCACTGGTCTTATATTTGCAAAGAAACAAGTAAGATAAATGGCAGCTAAGGTAGTAACATAAGACAAATATGGTGTCCCAGGCCATTAACTGATTGCATCATTAAGTACCAGATGGACTTATGTGATATCAAAATTATTTCTACCGTAAATACTAACAAATACTAAACAAAACACATGATTCACCAGAGAATGAATGCATTGATGACTTATTCTGGTTAATGCTGGATTAATTTTTCATTTTTTTCCCAACTAATGTTTGGGCCAGAGCTGACTGGATAAGATTGATTGATATGTCAATCAGTCCAAGGAACAAATCAGTTTGAAAAACAGCTTTTTTAAGTGCAACATCAAATAAATTATTGTTCAGAATAGAAATCTCCCACAATAAGATAATTTTCATCATTTTAGAAAGAATGTAAAACTCATACACACCAATTAGTTTAATATTGTTTTCTTGCAGAAAGGCCTCCTTTTTTGCATTTAAAGCAATTTATTTCATCGATATTGATATTTTGATATATATTATGCTTCTAAATTTCATAAAGAATCCAGTGGATTTCTATCTATATATACAGTATAGATTTCAAATGGATGTTCAAAGAGTGTGCTGGTCACAATCATCTGTAACTCAGTTTTGGTTTTATATTTGATAACATTATTTCTGATATTCTTTTTGTGCATTCATGTGTGTAAAGTCGAAAAACACTTTTAAAAAAGTCCTGTAAAGTTTGCACTACTCCATGAAAGTTCCATTCTTGTTACAACAGTGCCAAAGAAAATACAAACTAAATGTCTGGTTTTGTTCTGAGAAAACAAAGGATAGATGAGTAACATTATGAAATTCAATGTATCAGATAAATTTTTTATTAACATAGGACATTTGGAACACTCTGGAAACAGTAAAATATATTTCATGATCTGTTGTAAACTGTGTGAAAACATGTCTGGGAAACTGTGGATAGGAGACAGTCATAGCACTGAAGTACTCATAGTAGTTCTTCATAACGAAGAACAAGAAAAAATATTTCTGTCATATCAGAACCAGTATTACTGAGGTAATAGAAGCAATGCTTGCTAGAAACACTTAAATGAAATAAATAAAATCCTAACTAATTAAAATATGTGAAAAATTACTTAAAAATTTGAAACAGATGGTGCGAAGGGAGAAGGAAATCAGAAAGAAGAAAAATGAAGAGATTAGTAAGGTTGAAAAAACATAAGAAACACATGCAGTGGTCCTCATGTGATTTTTTTTTTTCCATTTTATAGAGGTGACTGGCTTTTTTAAACCATCACAAATCCACAAGCAAGCAGGGCACAAGCGCGTAGACAGCAGGTTAAAAATAACTCACTTCTCCATATGATTTAGGCATACATATACAGTAGGAAAGTTAGCAGAGGGATGCCTGAAGTTAAGAAAGGAAGTGAGTGGTAAGAAAATAGAAAAGGAAGAGCTGGTGCTGAGCAAGACTGGGATGCACAATTCTTGGTAAAAGGAGTATCAGTGGGAAACAGTGAATTTTGGTGGAGGTAGGTTTTAACAGCTTCTCGTGGAGCTAAAGAAAATTGGCAGATCGGCACAGCTGAAAATGTACATGGAGCTATGCAGCCTGAGATGCTTTATTCTAATGTGTATATTCTAATATTCACACAAATATTTTTGTTGTGAAGTATATTGCTGCCTCAAATATTCTGTGCTGAAATATTTCCAGCTTATTTGTCAGAACTGTGTAATCATTTTGGCAAATAACAGAGCTCAGTCTCTAATGATGACAGCAATCTGTCATCATTAGGATTTCACAGTGTGGAAGAATATACTTTACAATCTGTTTTTCTCAATCGCTTCATATTCTCTATTTTACTCACAGAACTTTGGCACTACCCATTCACTGTTAAAAACCGTGTGCAAAAAAAAATTGTTCCTGTTAAAAAGTTAATTACAGCACCTCAAAAGAAGATAGAAAATGAAAAAAACTGTCCATTCACGTTCCTTCAGACTTGGAATTAGTAGTTTAAAACAGTAGATTAGGCTAATCATTTGTACTTTATTGAAAATACAGGCCTATTATTAGGACAACATGTTATTTGTTATGTACATCAGCAAATTGGGAGATTATCATGGCAAATGTAACGAAAGAATTTCACTTTTTCCTCCTACTCTGTTTCTGTATGTTTACAGCTTAAAATTAAGTGTCAAAACTTTTGTGTTTAACCCTGATCTGAGTACTACTACGTGTTTGTAGATATGTTCTCCTTTTCTAGCTACAATTGTTTTCCAAATAGTGAAGAAGAGAATGCAGCTGCTAAACCAGTCTTTCTGGGTTCCCAGCAGTCTGCTAAAACTGTGAATAGGCTGGCTTGAACTGGCTTTGGTTTATATATTTCAGATCAGCTGCACTTCGTGTACATGTGCCTTCCCTTTCTCTGTAGATGAGATCTGTCAGACCTAATGTGTCCGCTGTAGATCAGCTATAGAATTTATGCCTAGAAAATCTCTTCTATTTGGTACAATGAAGTGCCTGCACATCCACTGTAGGCTTGGTCTGTTCAGTCACCATCTCTACAGTGCAGGAACAAACCTTTCTCTCTTGGGATTTTCCCGAGTAAGATAAGTAAAATAACTTCTTCAAATCTTAATTAGGTAAAATCTCTCTGGAAAGTTTTAACATGGATTTATAAATGCCACTTTATAATTCTTCTAGTACTAACTTTCTATTAACAAACTCAGCCAATGTTCAATACAATTTAAGAATATGTTTTATTAAAAAAAGAAAAAAAAAAAATCAGTTTCTTAACACTGGGTAAAAGCTTGCTAAAGATTTACCTGTCCCAATAAAATATAAGTTTTTAAATAAACAGCAAAATTTAAATCATAAATATATGTGCATAATTGTCACTTCATGCACTACGACTAGTTTAATATCATGCACTTTCATTTGCCAGTGCACATCCAGCTTCTGCCAAGCAGCTCTCAGACTATTAACAATAGCTCATTGTATTAGTGATTGC
This sequence comes from Platalea leucorodia, assembly GCF_965183815.1. Taxonomy (NCBI): domain Eukaryota; kingdom Metazoa; phylum Chordata; class Aves; order Pelecaniformes; family Threskiornithidae; genus Platalea; species Platalea leucorodia. The sequence goes on along the minus strand of NC_138828.1, from coordinate 64,738,889 downwards.
TTATGAACCGATTAAGATATCCTAACCACAGCTGAAACAATCTCAGACCGTTACTCTGCTATATATGGATTTTCTCCTGTTCTGACATCTATCAGCTATTTACAGGTATTTACAGAATTCCAAAAGCTAGAGGGGAAATGGATGACAGAGGAATTGCTTTAAGAGTATTGTGCTCAAAAATCTTCTGCAAGCTTTGTAAAATAATAAATTATATAAAAAGAAAATGTAAAGAAAATTAAAATCTGTTTTACTCTCTTCCAAGCTGCTGTATTTTCTGCATATATTTCTGTTTTTTCTGTTTTTCTTTATATGAAAATATAGATATGTCATGTCTGTTCTTACTTAATGCTATATATAAACAGGTGGGTGTTGATTCTGAAATGTGTAGTGACATTGATACTGATGGTAGACGTGTTCAGTCTTTGTTCTATTTTTTAAAATGGATTATACAAAATACTTGTTTTGATATTTGCAGTGAAGCTTCTGGAAATAGTAAGATGGATCACTGTTTCTTTTAACTCTGTCATAAAAACTAGGAAGAACTGCATTATCAGAGTGCTTGTTAGTAAGCATGGGGATAAACTAAACCAAACTGTAACACAATATTAATGTAGGCTTTTGAGATTTTTAACATTCCCTATATAAGCAAGCTGATAGCCATAGGATCTTCTCCTTTACAATTATCTTTACAAAGTTACAACACAAATCTTAGACAATGGAATATTTTCCCATCAAAACATTTACGAACAGTAGGCAAGACTTGAATTGACCTTGAAAGCCGGAAATATGTATATAAGCACGTGTTTACGTTTGTGTACAGTTACAAAAATTATGGTTTCAGTCTTCTTAAAAGATGTTTTGGAATCAGATGTTACCTAACACTTTTGACTAACTGTCTTTCAGAGGCAGATTACAGATGCTGTAGAGAGCACCTTTTCCACAAGAAGTATACATGTTCTTTAACATGATTAGAATTTTCCTGCAAAATGAGCTGTTTTGGGCTAATCAGCTCACTTCCTCATAAATCAAATCCTCAAGAAGAAGCAAACTTGAACTCAGGTGAATGTTTCAACCACTGAATACAAGTTTTTGTCTTCTCGTTCTCTTTCTGTCTCTAAAGGAACATCTAAAGATTAATTCAGTGAATTCAGCAACAAATGCAGGAAATTCCTTTTGCCTGATACTCTGAGCTAGATGACCAGTAGAATCTTAATCTTAAATCTTAACCATTTCTTAAAACACCTTGCTCCAGAAAAAAAAATAGCTGCACTAACTTGTCTATACTTAAGCTAAAATCATCTGCATTTTGAAGGAGGGTATTGTCTACTTTCTCCTTTAGGAAAATATAGAGAGTGGGTTTTTTTTCTAACTCTCTTATTTATGTGTTTACTTAGTAAAGTGCTATCAACAAGTGCCATCATTCACTCCAAATTCCATAGCCAAGAAAACCCTGCTTGGTCAGCATGAAAGCCCTTCTCCATTAAGAAAAAAGATAAAAAGAAATGTGTCATGACAGAAAAATTGTTGCTCTTTGTTTTGTCCAAAACTTTGTTAATTAGTACACTGCCAGAAGATACAGGTTTATTTTTTCTGTGTCTGAAAATATTCAACTCATAATTTATCTCTCAAAACACTGGTCTAGCTATCTAGTTATCTAGTCTGCAGACTACCTTCCATAAATTAGTGATCTATTTGACTAGTCACACCCAAAGGGGAATGTATAAATCAGTGGGTTAGGGTGCTTGTTAAGGGAAAAAAGTCCTGAGTTTATTAAGTGTTATCAGAATTTGTTATAAAACATAGAAATAGTCCAGGCAGTATTTTGAGCATGGAGGTGAGAAAGGCTTTCATCCAAAAGACCCTCTTGTAGTTTGGAAACTTATGTATGGAATAAGATAAATAAGATAAATTCCCTGAGGCAAAAAAGGGAAGTGAACTTTCATCTTAATGTCATGAAAAGGAATCTAAATTGCCTATAATTGGGAGACATGATGGCCAGCAATGATTGCAGGCATCTGTCTTCAGACTATACACTAGTGATTCTGTTACTCTGAGAAATGCATGAAAATTCTTATTTCATGCAACATGTTCTCAGCTATGTTATTAACTAACCATATGTACATTTTGGGTTCTGCTTCAAAGTGCCTAGAAACTTAATTCTCTGGATAGAGCTAAAGTTTAATGTCTAGCCTTTAAGGGTGTGTGACTATGTGGTGTGTTGACCTTAGCTGGATGCCAGGTGCCCATCAAGCCACTCTATCACTCCCCCTCCTCAACTGGACAAGGGAGAGAAAATATAATGAAAGGCTCCTGGGTCAAGATAAGGACAGGGAGAGATCATTCACTAATTACTGTCATGGGCAAAACAGACTCAACCTGGGAAAATTAATTTAGTTTATTACCAATCAAATCAGAGTAGGGTAATGAGAAATAAAAGCCAAATCTTAAAACACCTTCCCCCCACCCCTCTCTTCCTCCTGGGCTCAACTTCACTCCCGATTTCTCTACTTCCTCCCCTCCAGTGGCACAGGGGGACAGGGAATGGGGGTTGCAGTCAGTTCATCACACGCCTCTGCCACTCCTTTCTTCTTGCTTTCTTTCCCTGCTCCAGTGTAAGGTACCTCCCACAGGAGACAGTCCTCCTCAAACTTCTCCAACATGGGTTCTTTCCATGGGCTGCAGTTCTTCATGAACTTTTCCAGCATGGGTCCTTTCCATGGGGTGCAGTCCTTCAGGAACAGACTGCTCCAGTGTGGGTCCCCCACGGGGTCACAAGTCCTGTCAGCAAACCTGCTCCTGGGCTTCCCACAGGGTCACAGCCTCCTTCAGGCATCCACCTGCTCCAGCATCAGGTCTTCCATGGGCTGCAGGTGGATATCTGTTCCACCGAGGACCTCCATGGGCTGCAGGGGGACACCCTGCCTCATCATGGTCTTTCACCACAGGCTGCAGGGGAATCTCTGCTCTGGAACATACTCCCCCTCCTTCACTGACCTTGGTACCTGCATAGTTCTCTCACATATTCTCACTCCTCTCTCCTGGCTGCTGTTTCACAGCAGTTTTTTCCCATTCTTAAATATGCTATCCCAGAGGTGCTACCACCATCACTGATGGGCTAAGCTTTGGCCAGCGGCAAGTCTGTCTTGGAGCCAGCTAGCACTGGGTATATCAGACATGGGGGAAGCTTCTGGCATCTTTCTACAGAAGCCATCCCTATAGCCCCCCCCCAAACCTTGCCATGTAAACCAAATACAGAGTAACTATTCTATCCCAATCAGGAAAAAATAAGCGGAATACAATTAACATTTTAAAAACATTGTCAAGATTAGATTTCTTAGGGAGTGTGATCATGTCATGTATTAAGTGATATTATCTACAAAATTAGTTCTTCTTCTGGGTTTTATTGATGGAATGCCTCCTTTCTGGATTGTGATTGGGCCTAGGAGTGAGCAAGATGGTGGACTGCACAACTCCCAGGACAGTGCTGGACACAACTGCTCAGATTTAAAATCAGACAGCCAAGTTCTTCTTAAGTTTAAGCACCTCCTAATTGCGAACGTCTCTTTGGACTGCAGTATCTTATTTAGTTCAACTTCTGCTAACATCCAGGTACCAGCAATAGCTGGGAGTCCAGTAGTCCCATCCAAAAGAGAACAGCCTGGAAAGTGCCTAGATTTGTTGGCCAAAGGGACTGCAAGGAAATAACTATCATCTATTCTTAATGCAAAAGAATGCATAAATATTTGTAGCCTCTTTATACTAGACACTGTTCAGAGAAACCCAAGTATCATCCTAGAGTGCTCAGAAAACCGGATTTAGATGAGTGACAAATTCTCTCACAGTCGGATGGGGGCCAGAGAGGACTGACAGCATGAGTGAATAAGTTAGTAGCTACAGGTGGTTGCCACTGAGAATTAATTTCCCTCTTCATTAAGCTCCTTATACACAGAGCCAAGGGAACTGACTAAGATGGCATGATCCTCGATGAAGCAGGAAATTGAGTAATCCTAGTCAGTCTTCTTCTAAATAAACCTTTCTATTGGGAACTGGCTGCATAAGTAAAGTGACTAGTTTCCTTTCCTGTTGTCTCAGTCTTTTTCTGCTTAATGCCTTTGAGAATAGAGGTCAATGCCTTGTAAACAAGATAAAAAAAAGTAAAGAGAATTATGATAAAATAGCATCAATAAAAGACATAAAAATGCTCAATTATAAAGTCTTCTGAGTGAGGTTACAGATATCTTACTCTTTAAGGCAATATTTAAGGGCAGTATCAGAAAGACATTCATAGAATCATAGAATAGAATCATAGAATGCTTTGGGATGGAAGGGTCATCTAGTCCAACCCCCCTGCAATTGGTAGAGACATCTTCAATGAGATCAGGTTGCTCAGAGCCCCATCCAGCCTGTCCTTGAATGTTTCCAAGGATGGGGCATCTACCACCTCTCTGGGCAACCTGTTCCAGTGTTTCACCACCCTCATTGTGAAGAATTTTTTCCTTGTGTATTATTCAGGCAATAGCTTTTTATACGAGGACAGTTCTGTACTGGGGAAAGTAACTCTCATAAAGGAAAGCTTTCAAGAAAGAGCTAGGAGTTATGGTGGGTATTGGGTTAGCTGGCCGTTACAATACCACACTGCTAGCATGTTACAATGTTCCTTTATGTCTGGGAAATTTGATATTGCTTAGCTTTTAACTGAAATTCTTCTTAAAGGTTTATAAATGTTTTAAAAAAGACAAGACATTTGGCTAATAACACAGCTGAAGGCTATAAAAATGAAAGTTTCCCCTTCAAAAAAGAGACCCTTGTCAAAACAAGGGACCCTGGGTGCTGAGAAAATCTGCTAGATACAGAGTACTTTACACTAAAAGATGCAGAAGTGTGCTATTTGAAAAAAACATTATGAAATGGTCAGTTTCCAATTGTCCTCAGTTCCCTCACAGTGTGTAAAGAGTCCTGAGAACTAGGTGCAAAAAATTTGTATTCTCAAACTCTGACAATCCTTCAGCACACTGAACTTCTGATGTTACTATTGATTTCACAGTGTCTCACAGACATGATGGCGACTTTTGGAGCACTGGGGGTGGGTCAGCATAGATCTGCAGTAAAACCCACTTAACCATCTGGCCTACCTTCTGGAAATCTCTTCCCTCGGTCTGGCATGGACTGAATAAATATCTTCATTTATAATAATTTCCATAATGACTTTACAATGTTGACAGTGAATACTCATGATATTTCCCTCTATATGACCCAGCTAACACAACCCCCTAAGAGCATATACAATTCATCTTTTTTATTTTAATTTTTCTCCTAAATAATCTCCCCGTAATTAGCAGTAATCACTTATGGTTTATATTATTTAATATTTTTAGAGTGCCAACTACACACTCTGGTCAACACGCTCCATATTTTAAAAAAATATGTGTATCAGAACTTCAATACAAGTTATAAATAAAGTCCAAATATGTAAACCAAAAAAAAAGTTCCCATTTGCTTCTCTGTTGATTCAACTTCAGCTGCAACCCTAAGTAAAAATAAAGTTTGCATTCTGCAATGTGTCCCCTTCCTCCAAAAAACACAATACCATCAAAAAACAGCAAGGAAGAGTCCTGAATTTTACAATCCCTGTCTATCTTCCTCTGAATGGATTGTCATTAGGTGGTGAAAAAAAATGAGTCTATCACTTTTGTTTGTTTGTTTGTTACAGGTAGATGAAAAAAACTCCTCTCAATATACTAAGCTTACCTCTCCAGCTGAAGAAGACAGACCTAAAGTTTGCTCCAAAAAGAATTTCACAGGTGGGGATTTCTTGATGTCAAAAGTGAAGAAATTGTTTATTTCATATATTTCTATGCAAGATTTTAAAACATGTTTTGTAATAATTTATATTTAAAAGAATTAAAATGACATTATTGACTGAACTCTCCTTTACCCTTTAGTTATTGTACTTCTATAGCAAAATGGATAATAAGGGTAATAAATAGTATGCTACTGGTAAATATTAACATAAGCAACAATAGTGTGAAATGTCTTCCAAATAACTTCTTATCTCATAGATATTTGAAAGTCAGTCACAGACATTGTTTTCCTTAGCAGAGATTCCGGGTACTAACAGGAGGTAGTTGTTGTAAACCCCGAACTTCATAAAGAAGATTATGATTGTCACTCAACACAGTAATCAACTTTTCTTGCCTAGACATAAAGCACAGATTAAATATAAAAAACCTAGAAACACCTCTGTTAGATATACAACATAATCAGTGTATTAATAGTTTCAAATTCCAATAACTATCTCTTATTATACTTGAATTTTTTATTTCTTATTAAAAACTTCCTATGTAAAATCCCAGAAATTGGTTTTCTTTGCTCCGTTATATGGTAATATGATAATATAATAGAGAAAGCTAACTAAAATTTGCAGAGAAATAACAAATCCTGTAGAAAAGCACCATCAGCAATAAAAGCTAAACTTAGGTCTTCTGATTTTGATTTTTTTAATTGCTGATTACACCTGTAATAACATCTAGATGCACATCTAGATGCACAGACACAAACGTATATACATACATATAGCATGTACATGTATATGTATATATTTGGTTTTGTATCTGCATTTTAAAAAGAAAGACAATAACATTTATTTTTTCATGAATGGAGATTGGTTCCCCATCTATTTTAATGAAGGCCTTACTAAGGAAAATAATTCCTTCCATTTTTCCCATCTCCAAAACCAAAAATAATTTTTATAGTAATATAGCCATTTTAAGCACAACATGATATTAATAGTTACAAAAATAACATTTAAATATCCTTTAATATTAAACAATGAATACAAGTAAATCATCAATTTAAAAAAAACAAGCAACCAAAAAACACAACCTGCAAACAAGGAGTAGAAGGGAAGGAGAAAAGCAGATGATACAGTTATTAAGAAAAGAAGGAAGAAAAAAGCAAAAAATCTGGACCAACTAAGCACTATTCTCAAACTAAAAGTTAAAAGTAAGTCCAGTATACACAAATTCTGTCTAGTTTTATGGTGTTAAATTCTCATAGAAGTCATAGTAGTTTTACATTCCACAATCTAAAGCTTCTAAAAGGCACTGTAGTTGTATTTGCTAGGTTATTGCTAAGCAGAAAATTTAGATTCAAAAAGTTTGTTTTAAATCCCCTACAATACACAAAATTGGAGAAAAGGAAGTTTTATGAAAGAAGTCTCATAGATGTTCTAATCTAAGTCACTATACAATACCATCTACTTATTTAATGTTATAAGAAACAGAAGTTTTTGCCATAGAAACGCTACAATTCTTTGCCAAGTCTTTTAGGTAATTGATTGAGTTTCTGACTAACTTCACTGTCAAAAATTTGTCTGAGTATCTCAAACAAATGCAGCCTTTTCAGCTTTCTTCCTATTGTCCCTTTTTTCCTCCAATGTTTCTCATCACAAATTTGTATAGATATGCATATTTTTACTTTAATATATTACAGTTTTACAAGGATTTAGAAAAAAAAAACAACCTTGAATAAAAATGTGTAATAAGAAAATTAGATAGGTAAGCAATCACTTAGAAAGTCACTGTTTTCTGTATATTTTATAACACATTGAATTTGTCGTATTGTCCCATGCAATCATAACATCAGACAAATATTTATTTGTTAGTTGTTTGATATTGTGGCATAATATTATTCAATAAAATGAAACATTATAGCAGCTTTTACAGAGTGATTAGCAAATGCTCCTTCTGAAAGCTGAAACAGTAAATTACCTGATTTCTGAACGTAATCTTAATAGTATTTTTAAGTGGTTAGCCTGTTATCAACAAAAACAATACTTAAGGGTTATAACAGAATTAAATTACATTCTCAGCATGTATATTTGTATTAACATGAAGTATCTGGAAGAGAACATTATGAATCTATACACAGCCATTTTTCATGTAAGAATTTGTCAATTTTTAAAGTTAGTTCTTAACAGAATTCAGAAATAAAATTAACATTATATGATTAATGGACACAATATATATTACAGTACTTAATGCCCAGCAGAGTTTACTCTTTAAATTTTACAGTCTATGTCTTTTTCTATCAGAATTAAATGGGATGTTTTAATGGTAAAATAAGAATAGGTTGCAAAATAAGATCAAAGATTATAGTAAATGTAACATTTCTAAGTGTTTTAATTTTGAAAATCTATTTCAAAATTTAAATTAATTATTTTCATTATTCAAATATTGCAATGGCATTCTTAATTCTATTAAAAATAGTTTTTCTGTTGGGTTGCTTTTTGTTGGTTTTCGGTTGTTTGTTTTTTTTTTTTTTTTTTTTTTTTTTTTGAGGGGGGGATACTGGATAGCTTCATTTTTCAGAAAACTTCCTTATTGTGTCAACTGTTAGTCTAAAAAAGATGTTAACCATTTTTCCTTCCTGTTCATATCCAGGGACTGTAAACTTTTACCAGGAATTTTATTAACTTGTAAGGTAAGTTCTAGACTGGACTTCTATCTAGACACAATGTTTCCAGAAAAAAAGAAATGTTTCCAGAAAAAAAAAGGTAGTAGTGGAAGAATATACTTTACAATCTGTTTTTCTCAATCGCTTCATATTCTCTATTTTACTCACAGAACTTTGGCACTACCCATTCACTGTTAAAAACCGTGTGCAAAAAAAAATTGTTCCTGTTAAAAAGTTAATTACAGCACCTCAAAAGAAGATAGAAAAATGAATAGTATATTATCAGGTACTATACTATAAAATATCCAGAAAAAAAAAAGGTAGACAGAATATGGACATTAGGTTGACAAAGATCATGTATTTTTGTCAGACTTTAAAAAAAAAAAAAAAAAGTTAAACTATTTAATTTTATTCTCATCACTTTGTGGAAAACAACAATCAATTTACCTGCTATCACATATAATATTTGTAACAAAAGAAAATGCAACTTCTTCAGTAAGAGTAATACTTTGTAAGAAAATCTGAAATATATTTCAGACTTCATTTTTTCTTCAAGTTCATTATCTCTCAAGAACGTAAATTAATATTTTAATATCTTTGAGGATTTATTTGTATCAAATCAAATACCTTTGTAACCTAAAAGCAATATTTTGAATACACTGTAAATAATCTGGCATACAACATAAGCAAAGGAAAATAGGAAAAACTGTGTACTTAAGCATATTAAAACATGGAGAAAAGGGACTCTTGTCTTCAAAAGTGACTACAAATTGTATCTCATTTATAAGTATCCAAAAGGCATTTTGCTTTTTGGGTTTTTTTGCTGTTTTATAGTCCCACTCTTTTTTTCTTAATCCACAGTAGTTACTGATATTAAGTTTGATACATTTGCTAACTAGATGAGGTTTGTTTGCACCCAGAATCTTGGGTAACTTGTAAGCAGTAGAGATATTTTTAAACACAAGTTTTATTTAAATTATATTGCAAGTAGTTCACATGACTGTCTTAACTACATACAAAACTAATGCTGTTATTCAAGAGCCTATTCATGGTTTCATAACTCTCTTCAAGACATTACCAGAATAAAAATTAATGAAAACTAGGAGTCTCCCATTTTTACTCAAACCTGTTGAAACACGTATGCGTTTAAGTCAGAGCAGACTTGAGTAGAGAGTTAAAGAAATAGAGAATAAAGTATTTTAAACCAAAAGGAAAGTTCTGGTCATACTGACCTTCAAGAATTTGAATTTAGTTACATAGCCAGAGTGGCATTTTCACAGTGTATTATGGAACAGTCAGTACCAAACTAATCTTATTTGTGTAGTTTAAAATACGAACAAACTGGCACATTCACAACTAAACTGACATGATTGATTGCCACATGGTTTAGAGGTTGGGTACCGCCCAAGTTATGCTTAATCTAATGGCATCCCAAATTATGGATTTTGAGGAAGATAAACAGGAGTCTTTTTTTAACTTAAGAAAGCAGAGAGAAGTTCAGCATAATAGAGACCTATAGGTAGAAGATAAAATGGTCAGGAAGGACAAAGAAATGTTGCTGCAGATCTAGCTGGGTGAAGCCTATTTGAAATTACCCGTAGTAACCTGAAGTAAGGCAAAAGAAACAGGAAGATATTCCAGTAAATTACAGGTAATTTGTTATGAAACATATGTCTATCTAGCTTAAATAAAGTAAAATATTGGACCTTGGCCTCTGCTAGGCTGTTGACTATATTTCAGTTTCTCCAATTCAAAAGCCAAAACCCAACAAAACTTAATTAAGAATGAAAACACTTGGAAAGCTTGTTTGCAATTTTGGGAGGAAGGGAAAATTGTTTCTGGTCTGTCACCATTCATATTTTTGGCCATTCATGTAGATCTGAAAGAAAACAGTTCCTACGCAGTCTCAAATAGAAAACACCTTACAGTTTCGTACAAAATGGTCATTTAAGTACCATACAGAAAATATTACAAATGAGATTTGGAACTTTTTTCCTAACTTTCAGATCAAAGTCGTTAGGAAGTTCTGTACATTTAATCTTTTGTTAATTATCTAAATGCAGAATTTCATCATAATATTAATCCTTTTAATTCTGCAGATTCATATAGCAACATTCTAGAGAACAAGTGTTACAAGGAGCAGCTGAGGGAGCTGGGGTTGTTTAGTCTGGAGAAGAGGAGGCTCAGACCTTATCGCTCTCTACAACTACCGGAAAGGAGGTTGTAGCAAGGTGGGAGTCGGTCTCTTCTCCCAAGTAACAAGCAATAGGACAAGAGGAAATGGCCTCAAGTTGTGCCAGGGGAGCTTTAGGTTGGATATTAGGAAAAACTTCTTCACTGAAAAGGTAGTCAGGCACTGGAACCGGCTGCCTAGGGAAGTGGTTGAGTCCCCATCCCTGAAGGTATTTAAAAGACGGGTAGATGTGGTGCTTAGAGACATGGTTTAGTGGTGGACTTGGCAGTGCTAGGATAACAGCTGGACTTGATGATCTTAAAGGTCTTTTCCAACCTTAATGATTCTATGATTCTATGATTACATCTGGTCTTCCACCACAGATATTTTCTTAATCTCTATAGTGTAGTCATAATGTGTCCTGCATGTCAGCTGGACTCTTCAGGGCTTGAGAGGAATGTCAGGATGCCCATTCTTTCACAGACCCTTCAGATGCTATGAGTAATTTGGTAGTCTAGAATCACAAGTATTACTTTTATATCCAGAAAATATTTGGCTAACTGATCATCCTCTGCTAGTGAAGCAGAAGTCTTTAGCCTTTATATATTATGGTACAGATATCTTGAACATCATATAAAATGTCTTATGCTAGGAATTGCACTTACTTCTTGCAGCAATATCTTTTCCTCATTAATTCATAAAATTCAAGTAAATGATGTATTAAAATCACATCAGTTTTTTGTCTAACTGGGAAGAATCCCAGTTAAAAGTAGCATACTAACAATTAAGGATAATGAACTGTAGGGGATATATCCCTTTAGGTGACAATTGCTTCTCTTCTGCATGTATAAATCATAGTCTTGTGGACTACACATTATAATTACGGAGTATGTAAAATTGGAATAACATTTATGATGTATCCAAGGATCTACAGTTTATTTGCCTCTGTTAGTAGCCAGAAGATCATAATTTCCAGTGTTAATTCTTTGGCATGGTATTTGAAGAAACAGCAGGGAAAAAAACAGCTTATGAGGGAAAATCAGAAATACATAAACTAAAAAATAGACCCCAATATTTTGACAAAAAGAAAGAAGAAGTTTCAGAAGAATGGATCGATTTCCTGATCAATGATTTCTCTAATTGTTTCTTTGAAATGGGAAAAAGATAGACATCCTTCTATTCATACAATTATATAAATTAGATCATAGTCTTGTGTTTTGAAGTCCAACATCGGAATGTAAAAATATGCTAAGACAGATGTGAATAAATGCTGTTTGAAAAATTCTGGTAAGTACTTTATATGAGTTTAGTTACATGCTGTAAATTCTATGGAGAAAAAAAAAGGAGAATTAAACTGTGAATAGTAATAAATAAGAGTACTTACATTGGATTACGTTATGACTAAACATACCATAAATCTATTGCTTACATTGATTGAGTCTTGAACGTCTATTATCATAAATGAGCCCATAAAAAATACTTCAAACATTAAGAGTAAATTACTCACTGATTAAACAGTTGCCACACTTTAAGCACCATTTCCTTCACTTAATTCAAATATTTCACAAATACAAATCTGCCATCAGCTTTAGTAGACAAAATGAGTTCTTACATTGAATTAGCTGTGAAAAGCATTTGAAGAAGTGCATAATTTAGCTTGGGTCCCATTGAAAAGTACGCATAAGCAGGAACATTGTGCTTTCTCCTATCAGAACCTAAACCTTTGTGTTTACAGAAGAAATAGTATTTGATTAAAAATACATGGTAGTGCCTGAAAATGAAGCAAATAGTTTAAGAATAATTCTTGTGCTTAAGTTTTTTAAGTGCATTCAGCTAAAAACTCAGAAGTGATACCTGATCAGAGAATCACAGAGCAATTTGGGTTGGAAAGGACTTGTGAAGGTCATTTAGTCCAAACGCCCACTCAGAGCAAGGACAATTAAACAAGGATGGTCAATGCCTTCCCCGGTCAAGGTCTGAATATCTCCAAGGATGGAGACTCCACAGCCTTTCTGAGCCTCTCTTCCAATATTTGGCCACTCTCACAATAAAATAATTTTTCCTTTCTCTAATCAAAATTCCCAGTTTTTGTGCTTATTGCCTCTTATTCTATGACTTTGCACTTCCAAGAATAGTCTGAATCTGTCTTCTCTATACTCTCCCATTAGGTAGCTGCAGACAGCAAAAGGATCTTTGCTTAGCCTTCTTAAGGCCAGACAAATACAGCTCTCAGCCTATCAAATGTTCTTTGTTCCATACCCCTAATCATCGAGCACTCCCTCCAATTTGGTATTATATATGAACTTGCTGAGAGAGCACTCCATCCCACTGGTCAGGTCATTAATAGAGGTGTTGAACAGTATTGGTCCCACTACTGTTCCACAAGGGACGTTGCCAGTAACTGTCTGTCAGTTAGACTTTGTACCTCTGATCACACCACTTTGAACCTGGCAGTCTGCATGGGAGCCCTGCTGAAAACATTGTATTCTAGGAGTCAGTGAACTTGGACAGGCCATACCTGCTTAGCTGGGGCTCATACTTAGGGCTTCGGAAGCTTGTATGTTATTAATATAATCTGTAATTTACAATGTGTCTTTAGGAAAGATAAACTATGTGGATCGAGGGATGGACTGCATCAATCCTGACCAGGAGACCATCGCACATTTAGGAGTTAGTGAACTACACAGCAGTTTACCTGAGCAGTCCCAGGCCTGTGCTGTGCTGCTCATCCATCATGGTCTGCACATATTCCTAGGCCACAGGATAAAATCGGTCATCTCATTGTAACAGAAGAGCCTGCAGGCAGCTCCCACTTGGTACCAGTGATTACACCACCCACATGGCCTTGCCTTTATCTAAATGAGCAGGAGGAAGCTCTCATGAGAGCATGCTATAGGACTAGAGTTGTTTTCCTGTAAGGAAATGATATATTAGCTAGAATGAATGAAAGGGAGAGCTTCTGTCTATGAACAGGATCTGCTCTGTACAGTGCACTGTAGGAAAATCCATCTGGGCTCCATCTGATGCTGCACAAATGCAGAGTGCCCAGCATCTGAAGGGATGTAAGATTTACTTGCCTTCTTCTTATTATTCCGTCTTGTTAAAGCAATGATCTTATTAAGCCATTTGTTGTTGGGCTTTTCTTATGAGATCCAGAAAGAACCCTGCACTGTCTCTCTTTCTCTTTCACCTCACTCCCCTCTGCCCCTGGTGCAGAACACAGTCCAGCCAATCTTCCACCCATCTTATTGTCCACTTATCCATGACATAATTCACCAGCTGACTATACAGAAACTATGGAAGACTACATGGAAGGCCTTCCCAAAGCTAAGATATATAGCATCCACTGTTCTTCCTCTTCCACAGCACCACCCATCTCATCATAAAAGCTAATCAGGACTTAATGCTAGTAATGTTCTTGCTGTGGATGAGGGAAAATGCTTATGAAGCTAAGGAATTGTTACATGGTTAGTTACTAAATTCAATAACACTACTGCATTCTAAATCCAAAGATATTTGCATGAACAGATCCTTATTCTCTTTGTTCCTTGAAGTCAACATTAATCATCTTGCTGATGTCTGCGACATCACCTTTCCATTTATTTTTCACTGTATCTGGTTGGTTTCCAGCAAAACCACAAAAATGTCTTTATCTTTTTGATAAAAGAGCTGATGCAAGGAAATGTGAATTTCAACTTAGAGCCACTGAAGTGGTTCCATAGCTAAGAATGTAAATAAGGTATTTTATAATAATTGATTCTTTCCATCCCTAGATCTGGTAGTTACATGCTCCCTGTTTATTTCCATGCTGTAACATTTGAATATTTGGTTTATTTCACATATATCTACCTATACATAATGATTTCAAACGGAGATTCCTCATCTATTATTTCTTGTTGGAGAAATTCCTGTTTTGGGGGAGTGGAACTGCTTTAGCTTTATTTGATTTCTTTCTGTTAATATTTGCTGTCATTATTCTTCTAGGACAATTTCAGCAGACCATATGCCTAAAAAGTTTTAGACGAAAGAAAAAATAAAGTTTTGGAATAATGTGACTCTTTTGCATACATTAATGTAGGAAAGAATTTAAAACATACTGTATTCACAGGGATTGAAGTTAAAAATATATCAAACTGAAAATGCCTGAATATTTGAAGACATATTTGTTAAGGAAAAAAGCTCATAAATGTATAGAAATTACAGATTACAGGATCTCTAAACTGCTATTGACATACTATGAATGTCAAAACTTACAAAGATGATTACAAGCTCAGTTGAGTTTGTTTCAGTTGTAAATCTCATGGAGAATTCAGAAATCCAGTATATTCTCTAGAACTGGGGAAAGAATCCAAACAGAATTCCTACAGAATTTACCAACTCCTCAGGAAGAAGGACATCCAAAATCAGGACTTCTTTCTGTAAACAATTTCTTTACTTTTTAAGTCTGCCCACATTTTTGTATCATCAAATTAGACAATATTAAAACAAACAAACAAAAAAAAACAAACCCAGCATTCAGTGGTGCCTGTAGCTGTATTCTAAGATTAATTATTTTAATTAATGTACTTAATTTTTTATTAAATACTAATAAAGTTCATTTAAGATTTTGCAGGTAGGATTTGGAGAAGTGCACATCAATAAATCAGTAGAGGAGTTACAGTGATTCTGACCACAGACAAAAATTTCTCCCCATACACAGATTTTAATAGTATATACACATACATGTATACATATACATGTGTGTGTGCATATGTGTGTGTTAAAAATACTGGAATGACATACAAAATAAGTTTACAGCAGAGGGAGAAAATGTGGAAAAATAACTTATTATGGCTTCTTAACTATATCCTAGTTGTAAAATGTAAATATTTCTTCTCAGTTTGTGAAAAATTTGATAAACAAGCCATCATAAATAATAAGGGAAATCACCTACAATACTTTTGCAAAAATCCACCAAATTAAACAACATAGAATCCCATTTGTCATATTACAAAGACCTTAGTTACTCTTTGACAGTGTCTAAATGGGGTCTCATATGTTAATGGTATGAAATCTAGGGTCACTTTGATGCATTTTTCTGAATGTGAACATCTCTGGTTACTTTTATTCCATATACTTTCTGTTACCTTTACTCCAAAAGTGAAAGGTTAGTGGCAAGGAGGAAGAAGAAATACATTTACAATTTTGTGTGTTAAGGTAAAAGACAGAAGCCTAAGTCCTAAGTTTCCAACCACAAGAAACTGTGTTGATACAAAACATATCTGTGTAGACAATGACAGAATAAAAGCTCGTAAGTTTTTACCCTTTTATTCTAAATGCACAAAGTAGAAAAAAATCCTATTGTCCTCTCTTTGGTGTAACGTCTTTGAAGTATTTTCTGTGATAAAAGTTGAACAAGAAGTCTTTTAATTCAAAGTGAAAAAAAGAAAACCTCCAAACATCCACATACGAATAGCAGATCTTTTCAATAAGGAAATATGATTTTTTCAGTCACTGTTCACATTAGGATTCACTTTATCAAACTGATTTTGCCCTGTCATCTAATGTCAGTGGGGTGCACTGCCTTTTGGAGACACCTTTCAAAAGTGATCTACAGTGTCAAGCGCCCCTTTCCCCCTTGAAAAATTTTACATAAAGATCAGAGCACCTTCTATCTTTTCACACTGGTTATATCATTTATTAATGTATTACATAAGAATAAACCTTGCATCACATCTGAGCTTCCTTTACAATGGGCACCTCCAGATTCATAAGAACTAGTGGAACTCCATGCATGAAACAAAGATAATAATGCAATCTTTACAAAACTTTTCTTCTTTTCATATTTTGTAAACTGCTTTTAATATTTTGTAAGCTGATCTATAGTCTTATCTATAGAAATGAACTTTATTTTTTCTGTGAGTGAGTTGAGTAGGTCTCCTTCTGAATCCATATATCCACATATCAAAAAAGATGGAACAAGTTAAGGTCTATTTTATAGGTAGCTATTAGGTATTTTAATTCTAAACTCTAAAATTTCCTTCATGCTTTTCTTAAAACCTATATTAAAGAATAAAGTTATTATTAATCAAAACTATATCATATAGTAAATCATCTACACAAGTCTTTTAAAAATGCTGTTTGTTTTGTTGAAAAACTACTATACCTGATGAATAATGCATAAACATTTTAACTCAGAAAAATTATCCAAATAAGACATGGAAAGACTTGTGAAAGTATTAAAAAAAAAAAAAAAAAAAAGTGAGGAAATTTTATTACACTATGCAAAGGAATTTGCCAATGGAATTAAAGCTAGCAGTATTGCTAACATACAGCCGTCAACTACTTGACTCACTAAAAGCCAAAATAATATATTTAGAAATTTACAATTTCCTGCTTATATGTTAAGCTATGAGTAAACTGGTAAGAAAAATATTTTGTGACATTACCTACTCAAGTACTCTGTAAATTTTAATCTAATTTTAATCCATGGAGCTAAGGATGCAGACCAAAATTAAGGAATTAGTTCAGAAAAAAATATTATAAATCTGAACAATCTCAATATTTCCTGTTTAAATTCCATTGAGTCCTTTAATAATTTCTAGAACCTTTGCTGAAAAAGGAGAAGCCACTAGTTAAGTAAGGAACAGCAAGACAAGGAAAGGCAATGAAAAAGAAGAATTTCCTGATGCACCTATGAATTATCATGGTATTATGCTAAGAAATCATGCACTTGCAACCGTCCATTTCCCAGCATTAGAAAATAAGAAAATTTTTTCATGAACGTCATGTTCAATGAAAGTAGGAAAAGAATTATTATTTGATTTCTGCTGGTTAAAAATTAAGGATTATAAAGATTATTGGTTTAAAGGATATGCTAAAAATCCTAGACGATGTCAGTAAAGGGACAGGAAGATTAGATATGCTCTTTTTTACTGTAGCCCATGTTAACTTCTGGTGCTCTATCCTCTCACATTTTTTTAATTAAATTTTAATTCAAATACAAGTTTTAAACAACGCTTGATCTGACTGCAGCCATTTTATCTGGCATTTCTACCTATGCACAATTTGTTTGAAAAATTTTCATTAAATCTTTCATTATATATTTTAGGGCTGTTTTCACTTTCAACACTGTGAACTATCTTGTCCTAGTTCTGCCATTTAGAGAAGTGAACAACAAACTGTGGTCTTAAAGGAGATTTTCCGGAGCACTTAAGTTGCTTGAGAACAGAAGAAAGTGTGAAAAATACTTGGATTAAATTCAAGAAAGTACTTTTTGAAAGGGACAAGAACCTTCTGTTCCATTTAGTAATTTTTCTTTATAAATATGTCATTATTAAATTTTTGGCAAAAAAAAAATCAAATAGGCTGAACTCTGGAGTAAATATAATCAATGTAGCTGGACTGACTTCAACAGTCCATTTCACCTCAACTGACAAGCTGACCCTATTGTATTAGATATTTTTGTTCTTCCCTATTTATGAAGTATTTTGGAACAACTAAATGACATTTACCTCAGACTCTGGCAGAACTCCTATGACTGATTTTTAGACTGGATTTTTCATGAAATGTCAGATTTAGTTCTCTCAATTTGTGAAACTGTTTCCATTCCTAAAAAGAAAGTAGGCTTAGGAACCGATAACTTGGTTGTTGAGGAAGCAAGATTGATATCCTTCCCCTCAGTATGTTTGCATTTTTCACTAAATGTACCTGATAATAGTACATTTTCACTGAAATTTAAGACACATCTATTTTGCTATTCTGTGAAAGCAAAATCCTATGATAGAAGACTACATGATGACTTCTTTAGGGTTCTTAAAGACATTTCAGGCAGAAAAAGCTAAATTTCCAAGTCTAGAATGCATAGAGTAGATTACGCTAGATTACTGTCAGTGAAGAACAAAGCTGATGTCAGGTAAATATAGCACTAAGAAAGAGACGCATTAAAATTTTCCCCTTAGGCATTCTGGATTCAGTGCCTTCTCCTGTTTGACAAGATAATGCATTTAAGGAGGGAAAGTATGGGATTTTTATGACAGAGTGCAAATAAAATTCATTTATTTGATAACTGTCCGTTGCATGTATTATTATATGCATATGCATGACTCCCGACAGTTAGGTATAACATACTTAATAGAATCCTGTTTTTGGCAAAACACATGAGGTGCCATTTATCTTGGGGAGCTCCCCATTACCAGTCTGACAGCTTTATAGTTCTGTTGGGAAATGAAGTATAACATCAGGTTACTAAGCAACTCCACAGCTTTTTTAAAGTACTTCTTGGAACTCACTTGTTTCTCCTAATTGATTCAGTCCACATCATTTTGAACATAAATGGGACATCATGTTTAGAAATATGCTGCATAACTACTTTTAGCTAGCATGTCTTGCTACCTCTGCATATCTAAATCAAGCACTGGCATATAAATGTCATATTGAAAGCAAATTTTTATCTTCTTCCTGAGTTGCATTGACATTTAATATATATAAATTATTTTGACAGTTCAAGCTAGTCTCTGAAGTTGTCTGCCGACTGTCACAAAATAACATGAAAGGCTGAACAGCAATTTCATTTTTCAAGTTTTACATAGGATAAAGTTTTAATTAGTCACTTACTTCTTTAGTGAATTCATGTGCTATAATACATCAGAATTAATAGGAGATCCATCTCTGTACATTGTAATCACGTTGATATTTTGTTGAGTCACTAAACCTTTGAGCAAGATAGCATCTCATACCATCTCTGAATATTAGTGGTAAATATGCTAGTATATCACAATTTATGAAGTGTAAACTAGCCTTTTATCATTCCTGGCTTTTCTCCCTATTATAGTGGTGGTGAATAATAAATAAACACCATAGATATACTGACTTTGGTGTTATTTCCTCAAGCTAACCTATGTGTTTCTTTCTTTATAGCCTTCCTTAGTTTTCCAAATTTTTAGTACTTTTTAAATGAGTAAATACATACTTACTGGGGGGAAAAAATGAGAGACAGACTGAGGATCAACTAACAACGTGTTATCTCCTGATATTTTAAACCTTCCTTTTGTTAGGTTTCTTATTATTTTGCTGATTGACCCCTTTTGTGCCTTCTGCCAGCCAGTCTTCCATTTCCCCAGACATTTATTTATTTTTTTTACTTTTTTTTATTTTCATTAATTTGTGTAGGAGACAGCTTTCCTGCAACTGTGACTGAAAAAAAAAAAAGATCATTATATCTTGATGATCACTTAGATGTGTAATCTTTTTACTGTGCTCTATCAATTGTAATACTGTTGGAGGTTTAAATGTAAGACGAGCCATTACTGATTTGATTCAGTAAACTAACATAATCCAAGGTTATAAATTTAAATCATAAGTTAAGACATAGAATATATTTTAAAAATTCTGAAATGACATTCTTCCCTTCTCAATAAAGCATAAGTTACACTTACACTTTGCTTACTGCGACTTACATGAGTTTCTCAGTCTTATGAAAGTCATATATGCATCTTATGTAAATTTATATATGCACTAGATTATGAGATATCCCCTGTAATGGAGCAAACCTTTTTGCATTACGATACTCTCCGTCTTGAGTCACAAGGTTGTAGCACTCTGGTTCAGAATGAATCCTCTTCCAGTGCTCTGTTGAGGAAGAGGACTTCACCATGCCTCTGCTGCTCCTGGGTCCATATACTTGATCGCTAGTCAGGGGACATCCCATTTTATGGCCTGTGGAACAATCTAGTATCTTACAAATATTCATGATGCCAGAACTGTGGTGAGAGAATAGGAAGAAGGGATCATATAAGCAAATTTCACAAAGAGTGTGTGAGACTTGTCAGGTTGTATATTGTTTTTATAAAAATTAAGATGGAGAAGCATCTAAAAAGTCCACTGAAAAACACAACACAAGAATGAGGTAGGTCTCTGAGGAGACAGTGAAAAACAAATAGCTATATAGATAGTATATAAGTTCATATTTTGCATTTATTTTATAACTTTTAAGCATTGTTCCTAGGAAAAAATCCCTATGAAGGTCTGAAGAGGGTATGAGTCATACATGATCTGACACTGCAAAGTCTGTGCAAAACACGCCCAATAATGTCAGGCCATATGTCCTGGTTTCGGCTGGGACAGAGTAAATTTTCTTCTTAGTAACTGGTATAGTGCTGTGTTTTGGGTTTAGGATGAGAATAGTGTTGATAACACACTGATGTTTTAGTTGTTGCTAAGCAGTGTTTATACTAGTCTAGGATTTTTCATCTTCCCATGCTGTGCCAGGTGCACAAGAAGCTGGGAGGGGGCACAGCCAGGACAGCTGACCCAGACTGACCAAAGGACTATTCCATACCTTATAACACCATGCACAGCATATAAAACTGGGGGAAGAAGAAGGAAGGGAAGGACATTCAGAGTTACGGCGTTGTCTTCCCAAGTAACCGTTATGTGTGCTAGAGCCCTGCTTTCCTGGGGATGGCTGAACACCTGCCTGCCGATGGGAAGTAGTGAATGGATTCCTTATTTTGCTTTGCTTATGTGCACGGCTTTTGCTTTACCTATTAACCTGTCTTTATCTCAACCCATGAGTTTTTTCATTTTTACTCTTCCGATTCTCTCCCCCATCCTACCATGGGGGAATGAGCAAGTTGCTGTGTGGTGCTTAGTTGCTGCCTGGGATTAAACCATGACACCATGGAAGACAGAATTAGCAAGTCAGACAGTGTCAGGGACCAGAAAGTATTCAGCATGCAAGTATTAAAAGGGATCTTTCAACCCAAAGAAGTGTTTGCAATTTTCACTCATTTGAATTACTATATTTGCTTCAGTAAAATTATTAGAAAATATATTTATAATACAAACAACAGAATGCTTTGATATTTAGGAAAACACACAATCCGTATTTTCTTACAGGACGACGAATGTAATATATATAAATTCAGTTAAAAAATATGAAGCATTCTTTAATCCAATCTACACCTATTGTTTATGATCATGTAAACATCTATACCAAACAAGACAGATTGCCAAAGCTAGGTATCTCCAGGAACCCCCTCAGGATTCTGTAGGCCCTTGAACCATTTGGGACTTTTTTTCCTTTTGCATGTTCCTGGCATTTAATGAATCACACAGGCTTACCATAAAACAGTTGCCTTTTAGCCAGATATGCATTCCTCTCCCCTACAATTAATATCTGTCTTTTAAATACATGTTTTTGGGGATGTCAGCTGCCACAGGCTTTTTTTTTTTTTTTTCCCCCAGACACTTATAGCTATGGCAGTCCAAACAATCAGTGAACAAGATTTGTCCAGATCTGAAAATAACTTTCAGTCCAGCTAGTAAAGAATGAAACACAATGAATAATTCTGCAGAAGGCAGAGTAGATCAAAGAGATGGAAGTAACTCATGAAGTGTTTAGAGAAGCTGCAACTATCCTCTTATGCTTGTAATTCAACAATGTGGCATATGGGCTCAGATTAATATCGGAGATATATGTAGCCACACTTTGCTAGAACTCGTCAAAAATGAGGTAATAAGAATGTGGCAAAGAAAAAGATAACAGGTTAGGAAAGCCTGGCCATATTTATAGTCCTGTCAAATTTGAAATGCGACAATAAACAAACCACTTTTAGGATGTAGTGGGATGTTAAAAGGTGATAGGGTCCACAAAAATACAGCAACTCAACTCTCAAGTGTGGTGAACAGATTATCAAAAAAGATCAGTTACCAACAAAATTAGAGAGAAACTGCTTTTGTTTTTTAAGGGTAGGATTCATTACATCTGTAACTTCCCAATGGCAAACAAGACCATAACAGCTAAGTAGATCACTATGAACTGTTGAGACATAAGGGGATGGTTAAACTGGGCATTGCACTGCTTTTCATTCTTTTAGCAGGAATTCTCAGGTGTGCTTACTACACTAAGCCTAGCATATGTTTTAGTCCTATCCACTTGATATATGAGCAAAGTCTTCTGTTTACAAAGGACCATTTTTAAAGACTCAGCTTGCTAAGACTAAGGCTAGCACAAATTTCTCATTATCATATTAAAACCAAAAAAAGGTAAGCAGCATTCTCAATGTTCTAGAAATCCAATATATGTAAGTAACACACACACATATATTTATATATAAAAGTATATATAAGGAACAAACATTTATTGCATGGTTACAGCACTATTGGTTCCAGGAGATGTGCTGTCCACAGATAGTAAGAGGCAAGCTATGAAAAACTGTAAGGTTTCAGGGCATTAAGAATGTCAGCAGGTACTTCTCTCCCAGCGTGCTCATCCCAGGGCTCTGGTACTCACATGTCTTGACTTGCACTCCCCTCTCCTTTTCACTCAGCGTATGGGACATACTTTCAGTGAATGCTGTCTTTCCTCCCTGCATGTTTTTACCTCCATTTTATAAGAAGCCCTCTCCCTTTCTCCTTCTTGCTTTCAAATTTTTCTAATCACTGTCTTGCATCTTCTTGGCTGCTTCAAGAGGGCTTCCACTACAGGTGGGAAAGAGACCAAAGACCTGACACTGCCATTTTTTCCTCATGACATCATGAAAACTCATGACTTTTAGTTTTTAGGAATACTTTTCTAACTTACCTGTCAGTATACAATACCACAAAGTTGATACCATACAGTTAGCACTGATGACTGTAGTCCTTGGTGATTCTTAGTCATTGAGGTCTGGGTGTTCAGGCATGAAAGCTGTTTGATGAGAGACATCAAAGCTAAAGTGGGCTTATGATCTTTCTTCTCCAGTTTTCCTTGTTTATACCTGATGCTCTTATGCTATTGGCCTCCATCCCCAAAGGGGGAGTGGGAGGTGGTGTCTCATCTTTTCCCAATATTGCTTATCTTGTTTTTCTTTTCTCTTGGTAGTCATTCTTCTTGCATATTCATTAGGATGTCCTGCCTATATTTGCAGTTCGCTGTGCTTATCTTGTTCTTTGCCTGGCAATTTTTGTTTACTTTGATGCCTTTTGTATGCAATTACACCTCTCTTTCTTTGACATTTTGGTCGTCACATTGCTCAATATTTGTGTAGTAAAACTATGTCTAGCTATACAATCACGATGCTACAAAGTGCTTATATGCTGTTGTTAATTACACTATTTCAGGATGATTGCATTGAGGATCAAGACAAGCTAATATTAATGATATCCTGATTAGGATATTTATGGTTTACAGGTGTCACAGACCTCCGCTTTGGCTACGGATAACTTACTGGTGGAGGAATTATGCTAGCCAGAAGATAACTTCAATTTCTTTTTAAGACATATGTGTCCTGCTTAGAGATGAATGTTAGCTGAAAAGTCATTTTCCAGGTCAACTGAGGGATGTCTTTTGAGTATATTTTGCAATGATATAGGAACTTACATTCCAGTATTGGTAATGGTAATTGTAATGTATTATTTCAGAAAACCCTCAGCATTTTGCTCTTGCAAAAATCTCCAAAACAACTGGCTTTCCCCTGAAAAGAAATTTTGTTTCATCCTGTCCCAGGAATACTGAATAATTGGATGTTAAGTATATTTTGTTCCAATAGTGCTCGCCTAACCCAGACACGTGGAAAACAGAAGAAAAACAAGTTTGAAGCATGTTTGAAACATGGGAGTGTTTCATCTGGAGTACATAAACCACAAAGTGATACTATTTTAACTGTATTGAAGAACAGACAGAATGACTTGTTTAGCCTTTAGTATATACTAAACCTGTAGCATGCAGAGGCAATATGACTCAAGATTTCAAGTAATTTCATTTAAACATCTGTAATAAAAAGAGGTCAACACCTCCCATATTGTTAAACGCGACTGGTGACACATAGGTCTATATTCATGCAAATTCACTAGTAATATTTTGCTGGACACAGGAAAGGTGTGTCTTTGGTTTATAACAACTGATAAATGTTTCAAGTAACTATCCTTTGATATAGATATGCAGGTGTCTTTATAGAAGTCACCAGATTTTTGAGTTCACAAATGTCCAGGTGAGCCTCAGGATTGTTCATCTTTTCCTGAGCATCACAGCTTAAGTCAATGAAACCTTCACACTCCCTGTCCTAGTTAAACTCCTTCACACAGAAGCTTTCTGAGTCAGCATCATAAACTCTTGACCATCAGAAATTCTTGATACAAGGACAGATGTTAGGGATTATATGCAGTGGGGCAGAGAAAACAGAAGCAATGCAAGAAGAATAAATTGTCTGGAGGGGCTGCTACTTTTTACATTTCTCCATTAGCCCAGAGGAAAGAAATGCACAGCATAATTTCCTCCCTAACCAAGAGACAAATCAAGTTCCAAAGTGTTTCAAGGAGAAACAAAGCCTCCAAATCAAGAGAAATGAGGCCTCCAAACTGAGTTGTCGAAATAACCTTCCTAGGGTATTAGCAGTAAGCATGTCTTCCATTTCACTCTTGGAGTCCACCTGGGGTTATCTTTATACAATTTCTTAACACAGTCTGCTTATGTGCTCTTTCTTTTTGTCAGTTCACAGTCATTCAATTTTCTGCTCTCTTTGTTATCTCTAAAGCAGTTTCACCTGATTCACAAGGCTGCCTTCCTGGGACGTCCTGTATCATACTGTGTCTGCACTCCTCCAGTCACTTTTTATTCTAGAGCTGCAGACAATTCAGTCTGTACAGAATTGCTTCTACTATTATGTCATTCCTATAAAATAGAGCTTAATTAACACAAGGCAGTGGTTATTTAGCTACCAGGCAATTGCAACCACAGTTGAAACAAGCAAAAATAAGCTCAGTCCAAGGCAATCCCAGACTAGGCCTGAGATCCCTGCACTGTCAAGTAAACATAAAATCAGTCGTCTCTTATTAGTAATGGAAAAAATGTGCTGAGCTGCAATGGGCTACAGAAGGAGACTCCTCGAGCCCATAGAGGAGACCAAGTTGGAGCAGATATCCACAGTGTAGCACGCCAGAGCAGGTGGATGTGCCCTGAAGGAAGCTGCAGCCTGTGGAGAAGAGCCCACACAGGAGCAGGTTTTCTGGCAGGGACTGCGGGCCATGGTGGGCCCACGCTGAAACATGTTTATCCTTAAGGACTGCAGCCCATGGGAAGATCCCAGACTGGAGCAAGGGAAAAGTGTAAAGAGGAAGGAGTTGCAGAGATGGACTGACCACTACCCCCATTCCCCATCTCCCGTGAGCTGCTGGACAGGGAGGTTGAAGTTGAGCCTGGGAAGAAGGGTGGGCTGGTGGGAAGGTGTTTTAGTTTTGGTCTTTGTTTCTCACCATCCAAGTCCATTTTAACTGGCAATAAATTAAGTTAGTCTTTCTCAAGTTGAGTCTGTTTTGCCTGAAACTGTAATCAGTGAGTGATCTCCCTGTCTTTATCTCGACTGAGAAGCTTTTTAATCTTATTTTTTCCTCCTGTCCTGTTAAGGAGGGGAAGTGAAAGAGTGGCTGGGTGGGCATCCAGAAGCTGGCCAAGGTCAAACCTCCACAAACATTAAGCATTATTCAGCAAGCCAAAGCTGAAGAGAAAAAATAACAGAAAAAAACACCTGTTACATTCTAGATTTCTGTAGCATTTATACTATTTATAAGATAATAAAAAATGTTATCCAGTATTTATTAAAGACAGGTAAGAATCTGTTTTATTTCTTTTAAAAGCATATATCATTCTGGTACAATAATCTTAATTTCCCTGTCTCAAAATATTGTACCTGTATTAAAAAAACAAATTTCAAATTGTAAACTATGCAGAAACTTTCCTTAGATTTTTTTAAGTATAAAATATTATTCTAGGACTAAAATTGACATGATCTAATTCAGTTTCCAAAAACTTTTGACATTCCAGTGACCACAATCCCAGAGGGATTTTTTTCTTTCAGTTTCTCTTTTGTAATGTAAGTAACTGTCATCAGGCTAAAGACAAAGTGAAAAAGATAAAAAAGGGATCTCAGCAATTTTCGGACTATATAAGATATTATTGTCATCTTCACTAGAAACTTCTGGCAAGTAAAAACCACATCAGTCTTCCAAACAGATGAACAAGATGAAAGTGGTCTTTTCACTTCCATTTAACATGAGTGGTTTTTAGGTTTTTTTCCTTGTTTTGTTTTGATTTTACTTTTCTTCTAAGATGAGACGTTCTTTTTTTCCCACTTCAAAGTCTTAAATACATTCTGGATAGAAACAGACAGAAGAATACAACTTGCTTTTTGAACAGTGAATTTTATTTTTTCCTGATCTACACTGACATTTATAACCCTTACCAAAACCTAAAGCACATCTGTTGGCACTTCTGTATCATACTGTAGATAAGGTTTTTAAGAGTATCACAAAGAAAGGTGGACTGTACTTCCATCACAGTTTTGCTTTACTGTTAGAAGTTGGAGGGAAAAGCCTGTCATACAAAAAAGTTTTATAAAATATTTTGAGATAGTTTATTAAATTTTGACCTTTCTTTTATTTATAGAATTTTATATACAGTGCAAAGCCTTTGTATTATCTCATCCTGAACCCAGTGTATTACATTTCCAGGCACTAGACCAGAATTTATCTCTATGGGATCACATTTCTTTTTTCTCTTTTTTTTTTTTTTCTTTCTCCAGATGATATTGTTCCAGGTTTATAGTGGCTTGTTCTCTGTCCTTTAGTCCTTTAGCCATTTTCTTTTAAATTAATATTCCAGACTGTCTCCTGTTCAATGATAGTGCACCTTACACAACCTCTGATATTAAAAATCTTCCTGAGCAGCCATTAAGTATGATATCTACACTGCAACTCCTTTGTCTACTTTGGCAATGATAGTCTCATAGAACAAATTAGTAAGGCATAACCTTCGTATTCCAACCTTCATTTAATCAAGTTGTGCTTTTCTGAGCATTTTCCAATCTGGTGGTTTAAAATAGTTCCTAACACTTTCTTGCAAATTGAAGTTAAACTATTTGGTCTTTAATTTCCTGCTGTGCCCCCAGGCTTTTTCTTAAATAAGGGTATTCTGTTGGCTTCTCTAATTTCTGTTCCCATTCCCATTAGCATCTCTTGGGAGATGACTGCTTCTGGAGTCTTGATCAATGTTCAGAGCTTCTCATACTTATTAAGTTCAAGGTTTTATTTGTTCCTTTCTTAACTTATTATAATTTCTCTCCTGTAAATTTGATTTCTCAATTAGTAAAGTCAAATTTCAAGACTAACTAGTTTGCAGAAACCTGTAAGTTTTTTTTTAATTTTTATTTGCATGGTATTCCCTTTTTTTGTACAAAAAATACACCAGACTCCTTTATTCATTTTGGAGCTTATTATATAAACAAATTAACTTTAAACCAATTTAAATGAAAGTGCTTTTCAAAATCTATTTTGATGTGTTTTCTTTCTCTTTTCATACATTTAACTTAATTTTAACATTATTTGTAAGATTTTTCTAAGCTTTCTGCTGCCAAATTCAAGAACTTCTGCAAAGGCAGCTGAATATCAAATCTTCCTGGTTTCTTTGTTAATTACCTGTCTTTTACACTTACTGAACTAAGTCTTTATTTGATACTATAGGTAACTGACCCTGTCTATCTTGGTCTTATATTTAAATATATAAAATAAGAATTGAGTGGTTTCAATTTATAAGGAAAAAAATGCCCTCAAAACAGTAGTGATTACCCCATACAATACTCCAAATGACACCCATGTAATAGAAGTCTGAATGGCACAAGTATGTACTCACCCACACTCACCCATCCGCACACAAACACACACACTCTATATATACATATGTATCTATATGTCTCCTTTGTACTTTCCATCTATAATTCCAAAAAAGACTATGAAGAGGTTTTTTTTTTCTTCTGCATCTTGAAAAGGGTAAACAAAATATAAATATATATAATATAAACAAGGAAGATTCTCATGTAAACAAGTATTCCTTCTTTCTTACTCTTCCCTCCCTTTCCTTATGTGGCTGTTCATGCCCCAAACTGTTCAAGATGTTTTTCTGTACATCTAACTCTCCAACACTTTTCTGCACAGCAAAATAAAATGCTTTTAGAGGAGAAATTAAGGTTTTTTCCTGACTCCTTCACTCATTAGGAAAAAATAATAATAGTAAAACTCCACAAAGTCACAAAGCATATTCAACTGTTAATTCCTGGCTTTAGTGAATCACTAACACAAGTAGCACTGAGCTTCTTGTGAGAATAAACCACGGTCTCTTAACCTTTCTAAACAGTGAATACCAAATACCCTGTCCGAAGGAGAAATAAGAAGGATCTCCCATCTTATGTTTGAGAAGTTGTCTTGAAAAAGTTCTTGTCCATCAGAAAAAGAAAAAAAAAAGAGCGCCTCCTGCATAAAAACTATTTTAACAGCAGAAGTTGTTAGGGAAGCAGCTCAAGAAACTGTAAGAGACTAACTGGACATCTCAGCATAAGAACATCTATTTTGTTTATTGGTATCAAAGCATCCATGCTGTTTCTTCTAGCTACAAAAAACAGTCATTACAACAAATGTTCATTTTTTTCTCTATTGGCCATATACAAACATACATATCACGATTTCAAAGCCCACTTATTTTATACAAAGGCGATAGCCTGTCATAGGTCATTTCTATTTTATTGGCAAATATCTACCCAGTCATACTATAATCCAGTCTCTATGAATTTAGAATAGAAAAAATAATAATGAAAAACATGAAGATGTGCAGGAAAACATGTATCACAAAAAAGAGAACCTCCCCTGATGGGAGGTTCAAAGAGTTTTCCAGCAACTCTAAGGAGTTATCTGCTCCTGCTTTCTAGGTTGTGTAATTATTGCCTGAGACAAGAGATTTTTTTGTTTGTTTGTTGGTTTGTTTTTCAGATGCAATGTCTTAATGAAATTATGATAAGGTATGTGCTTTGCTTTCTGGATACAAGAATTATTTTCTTGATAGCAGATAAGTAGGCTGTAGGCTTTATTTAAGAAATCTCTAAGACAGCAGAGGAAACTCCCAGAAGAATTCCAAATACGTACAGTAAACTGGTAAAATATAACTGAAAACAGGTTTGGCTATGAACACATGGACCTCATAGCCATTAATCTTCTTGAATTCAAGGATAGACCAGTCACTATATACCTCCAGAAATAACATCTGACAGAATGCTTCCATTTATAACTTTCAGTAAATTTTGTATCAAGATTGATATAATAATGTTACTATTAGTTTTATTTAACTCTCTACTTGGGTCTTGGGTCAATGGATATTCAGGGACTCCAAATCCTGTGCTTGCATATGCATAATTAAAATTTTCTGCATATATTTTGCCAGAAGATCTACCATGCACAACATCTGAGGTGTCATAACTCCTTCAAAATTGTTGTAACTGCCCAGCTTACCCTATGATACATGCACAATACACAGACACTTCCAGGATGTGCCAGGCAGTTGCTCTGTTCAACAGGAATTAAGTTATTCCTTGCAGAATAATGGAATTCAATACAGACAAGTGTATAATATTATTATGCAGCAGTAAGAGCACTCATTAAGAGAGATGTGAATCCTCATTCCTGTTCTAAGCAGTATTTTTCATTTGTTCTTAGTTATTTTGTTTAATCCAAATATTATTTTCCCTCCTCTAATCTCAATATTAAAGTGCAAAGCCTTGCAAATTCAGGCTTTACATTCACCCTCCTTAGAAAGTGAGCTACTGGTAGGCTCAAGGCTCATCCCTCTTCCTATGTTTTTTCATCATGGTCAAGTAATTTTTTTTGGTTTTTCTTTCCCTTTAAGCCAGTGGATACAGAATTCCTCTGGTTATGTGGACTTAAAGGTCCTAAATCTGAGGAAAATTTTAAAGAGAGATCTCCCTTTTCCTGGTGACTGCTTTGAAAATTTAGAGAGAAGGCTTTTAGTTCAGAATTCACATTTTAGACAAATTCATGAGTCTTACTGAATTATAGTGAGAATATCTATTGTAGGAACCTTCCATTGGAAGACAATTCTAGGACTTAAGTCAATGTGGATGGAGAAGCTTTTCAGAGGATCTGACTTCAGCACTGTCTTTCTTTTTGAAGCACACAACATGTAAGTGTTATTTCCTACTGGTTCATTGTAAGTATCTTGTCAATTAAAGTGTTGGTTTTTTCAAATCACCCATCTGAGTTTTCTACTTGTTTGGAGTGCCTTAATATATAGTTCATTTGGGAACTAGGTTCCTGAAATTAGATCTTTCACTGGATATGGTCTTCAATGTCTTCATTCCTAGGAATTTTTAGAATCCAAGAGCATTAAGATACATCTTCATTAATAGAAGGAACTAATGTTTTTTTTTTCCTTTTTACGTTGTTTCCAGGTAATCATTCAAGCTAGATCCCTATGACCAAATTCCTTACAAAGGAAGTGTGTTCTATAAATAGTTAGTAATTAAAACACAAAAAAAGCATGAAAACAAATCTCTTCCATACTAATTTCCTAAGCTATGTGATCATATCAGGGTTTGGATACACACCTTGCTATTAAGCCAGCATGATCGCTGTTCATGCAATATTCAGTGACATTTTGAGTACAAATACCAAGATTATTATCTTTTAATATTAAACATTATATGAGTGTTTAAAGTGTCTGTGAAGCATATTCATATTAAATATTATTGCTGACATTTGGAAAAGGTCAAATGGGATGCCCTTATGCAAAAACATATTAGCAGTGAGACAAAATTATTACAATTATTAACAATAATAATTTGATTTGAAAAAGACCAAGTTTGGGATTCTTCTTGTCTCTTTACAAGTTAACACAATTGCCTGTTTAAATTTGGTCAAAACTGCAATGTCTTGAGCGCACTAATGTCAATGTCAGGCTTTTATTCCATTAGGCATACTTATTTATTTCCTAGCCAGCCACATATTGAAAAAATAAAGCCACAGAATGGAGGATATCGCTATTTCCTTTACACAGCAGATATAATTACTAAGCTCCCTATGTATATAACAAAGGTGAGTAGGTGAAGCCAAGAAAGATGCTTGTTTACCAATCTCTGCAGCAGAAAAAAGCTAACGTTCTATAACTAATCTAATTCTGTGCTTGAACAGAGGGCTGGATCCTGTGCAGTCATCAGCCTTTTTCCCTAGACAATCAAACTCTTGTCTGTAATCTGAAACTTTGTTTTGCTTAGAAACTTTATTAGCACTAAACTCATTTTAAATTAAGGTAATAAAAGAACTGGAGAGGAAACTCCAGATACATTAGCTGCAGCTGTCTTCCTTCTTCTTCCCCTCTGAATTTTTGAAAGACAGACATGCATTTATCTTAATTTTCTGACTCAACTTCTTGTCATCAAGGATGGGATTTTATTGAGTTGTGCATGTTCTGCTTCTGTGTATTTTAAGATTACAAAATTCTCTTTTTGTTTGGAGATTCAGATCCTAGAACTGCGTGTTCATACAGAATACAGTATAATTTCAAATCTGGAGATAGAAGTGGGTTATTTTGGTTTCACACACAGAAAGCGGTAAATAAAATCTGCAAACATAAATCAGCAGCCAGGGAACTTGCTTTTTATCTATATCCATGTACAAATTATTAGTAGAGAGTAACCTACTATAGCTCAGTTTAAAACAATTAATAGCCTCACCTTTCTCTAAAAAAGACACATTTTACAGCTGCTTTATTTCCCACTAAGTAGAATTCTGATTTCATGTCTGATATCATGTATATGGCATCTTAAATTGTCATTGCTAATGATGAAATATCAACATGCATAGCATAATCTAATGGGGTAGTTCAAGAACAGATATTATGTCTGACACTAATGCTCTTTTATCAATGATCTGGATTGATGATCTAAATATCTTTGATAATAAAATTTGCTGATGACAGAGATTGGGGGGGGGGGGGAGGAATAAATAAATAAGAGGGCAGGATACTGCTACCATAATCTTAATATCTTGACTAAATTGATTGAATAAAAAAACCCTGAATTTCAGTACAATCACATATGAGAATCGAGAAGGCAGGTTATATCTGTAAAGTTCTGAGGGAAATTTTAGGGAATAGTAGTCTAGATGGTAAGACAAGAGGGTATTATCTTGGAAATCCCATAGGTACTCTGTGTAACACAGAAGAACTGATTGCATTGATTACATTAGATACTTAAAAAGCAGATGGAAGTAGAGAAAGTAATCCATCTGCTCTGTACAGCATTGCTATGGTCACTACTATGCAATTACAAAGAGAGAGGGAAGAAGAAATAAATCTTTGAAACCTTTCCTGAACCCTTAAGACAACAAATGGCTGGGTCCTGAGTCTTCATCAGGATCATTTTGTTAATGAAGACCAGCAAGAGTTCATGTATGCTAAGGAGAAGAGAAAGATACATATACCTCCTGGACAACTTGAAAAAAGGGAAAGTGTTCATAGGGAAAAAATAAGATCACACTATCTGAAAGAAAGCTTTTGATCATTTATTCCATTCCCAGATATTCCAAGGATGCAAACAAACAGATAACTCATGGTGGGAAGTAGTAACTTCATATTTCCATGGAGTTCATCTGCTTAACCTCTTGCTTTCTTGTGTTGTTAAGGATGATTAACTCACCAGCTGCAGTAATATTGGTATGCAGCAGCCAAGATCATGAGACAGAACCAGCACTTATTTTAGACGGTAATGTAGGAATGCACCATCTATCTCTTAAAATGACAGCAACTCAACAGAAGGCTACCTTTATTTACAAAATTCTGCCCATTTTCAAACATAATAGCAGCTAGTTTTTCATTGCTATTAGCATCATTGAATAAAGCCATGAAAATACACAGCTGAGTTTTTAGTAGCCAGATAAATGCCAGTGATGCTGCACCTTCTCCAGAAATAAAATATCCCTGAAGCAGTGCAGAAAAGAAAATACACTCTGAAATGTAAAGTTCTTATTAATATTCTGTTAAAACAGTCATTATCTTTGTACCTATTTGTGACTTTTGGGAGGCTGTGTATATTTATGCATGTACTCATGTGCCACTTTCTGAATAATTGTACTGGTTTTCCATTTGTTGTTTTTTTTTTTTTTTTTTTTAATTATTATTATTACAAATGCTTCTAAAATAATTTTTTTACATTACTCATATCCAGCTCAGAAGGCTTATATGGCAGTGCAAGTGTTGCCTCTGGTTAGCTGGTGAGTACTGCAGTTTTCATTACAAATGTAAACCAGTGTTTTGAGTTTAAAATAATTTACTAAAAAGATTAGATTAGTCATCAAACTATCTTCCAAAAACCAAAGATTTGGTACGTTATGCACTTCAAAAAGTATTTTTATACGTATTTTACCTGTCCTGTGGCAGTCAGTCATTTTCTTTCACTTCACAAAAGGATCATTTATTCCTATCTTGTGCAAGTTACATATTCAACAACTAGATTGAAATGAATAATCCAGTCCAGCCATTTAATAAATGAAACTGCGGGGAAATTTACAGATAAGAAAAGTTAAAAAAAAAAAAATATATATTTTTTCAAATTAAATATCTTGGCAACAGTAATTCTATAACATCAAGATTCAGACCATGGACAAATCTTGTTTACAGTATCAGGAATGAAAAATAGGCCATTTTCACCACAACAGACAGATGTCATAAAAATCTATGTTAAGTGGTAAGTTAAGATTTTTGAATAGTCATTAAAGAACTTTTTGCCCTCTTATTTAAATGGATTACTACAGGGATAAGACACAGATGAGTCTTCTCTTGCAGAATATTTTGCACAAAGATAAAATGCTGTTTTCAAAAGTCTGTCCTCGCCTTATAGATTTTTTGCATACTTATATACTAACATCTCTATATTGCTTAAACTATGTATGCATTCCCTGAAAAAAGCATCCAGGTTTATCTGACTGAATGTGAAACCAACTTCATTGAATTTTTTCCACAAATATGGTAGTTTCCCCCCACCACCACCCCCAATCTGTCTGAGCTAATGAATATATTTAGGACAGAGTTCTCAATATCCTCTTGTTCAGAACTTTTTGAATTGCCTCATTCAAACAAGGTTAGGTTGCATACAGGTAAAGTACAAAATAAAACATGTTATGAGAAACACAAAACATGGAAAAATTGAACAAGATGCACAATATCATTCTGCAGAACTGTGATAAAAGGTACCAGTATGGCTTATAGCTGTCTTGCACTTATAGTAGTAAGAAAATGGAAATTGTGAATATCATATTCTTGTTACATCTCAAAATAAAAAGAACATTCCCGCATGTCTTTGCTTGCATGTACAACATAATATATGTGTGTCTGACTGATTTAAAGTTTAAGGGACTATAGCATCTACCTGAAATATGTGAACGCTTATATATATACAGAAATACAAAAACCCTTTCTCATTCTTTGAGTGTAGAACTTCTAATGCTTGGGACTTTTTCAAATTTGAATTTTATAAAATATTCTTTTCCTCATGGAACATATTAACAGTGTTCTTATCTGTGCAGCTACGTTTTTACAGAAAGTACAGGAATTTAGTAAGTTAGTGATGTCTTCCTTGTTGTTTCATTTGGTTGAATTTGGTTAGAAGGCCTCAAAATTATCAGAGACGTAAGGAGGGAAGCAGACAGCCTAATCTACTAATCTTTGTCTCCTTAGGAAACAAACTTTAAAAACTCTCACATAAGTTAACTTTAAATCACTTTACCAAGTTTTCTTTTGACAGTGAATCAGTAGCCATGTGTAATCCTCTGTTTTCTGTGAATATATGCCACTGACTAAACATTCCTTTGCCTCGGGTTCCTCTCCCATTCTTTGAGTCTGCACCTTCTCTCCAGCAAGTAAACTATACTTTTGTACTCTAGTCTGCATAGTAGAAGGTCTGGGTTCTTCATGTCTATATTACTTGTGAATTTGTGAATGTGAGTGTGTGAGTGAATTCAGTCTATTAGACAGTGAGTGTGAGAGTGTAACTGCATTACAGGTACTCGATCAGAGATTTTGTGCATAAATACAACCTTGCCCTTCCATAAGATTTTGCACTGAATTTCACTATAATAATTTTCCTGCACCACAAATTAAATTAGGCGATTATGTGATAACTTTGAGACACTTTCACCTTTTTTTGGAAGGGCTTTTATAGTTTGTAAGAGATGGAAAGTGTTCCTAAAAACTGATGTAAGGTGCAGAAAGCAAGCTCATTATAACATAACTTTAAAGATGACATAACTCTACAGAAAGATTTATAACATCACTCGTAGATATTAATTTTTATACCATACAAGTTTAAATTATTATGAAGACAAGGAAAGGGTCAAAGTGTAAATTTTTGTTGTCAAAAAGAAAAGTGTCAGAGGAAGAGCTATGCTATATGTTACCTCCACCTCTCCATGTTGTGGCAAATCAATATATATATAAAAAGTTGTATATATTTCAGCTCCAGATCAGCCTTTACAATGTTCTATTTGCATTCTCACAAATCATAGCTGAAAATAAAATAAATCTTAAAAAATTTACCAGAAGACTGAAAGAGTAGTCAGAGTAAAGAAAACATCCTTGATGTCATTCTGGGCTTCCTCCTTCCCAAAGGCATGAGGTTGAGGAATAGTTTAGTAAAACAATTTCATGAATGTATAACTCAGAATTAAGGTGGAAGAAATAAAATATTTGTCAGTGTTTAATAGCCTTACCAGCCTTTCACAAGCTTAGTAACTTAGCTCAGATGCATCTTTTCACAGATGGCTATCACTATTTATGAATGTTATTTTTTTAAGGACTTTTTTAATCTCTTCTAAATGGAAGAAGAGAAGCATCCATTTTTGAGAGGGTACATGTTGGTTCTTTTAATAATGAATTATGAAGAGATAAGTAGATCTCTGTCAAAGGATAGGGTTATTTTAATAAAGATTTATTTCCTTACTTCTAGATATAGTCCTGGAGAAGTCTTCTTCAAGACATTGTACCCCAAAGCTGCAGAGCAATTAGCTCCAAAAAAAGAAAGCTCACAAAATTTATTGGAAATCCAATAGTATTGAGCATTGCTCAATACTAAGCTTTTCAGAGTAATTTTTTGTATAGTTAATATAACACAAGCAAGGACATAAATTGTTAACCACATGTGAATTTATTAGGAAGAACTGGAGAGATGTCCCTAATAATAGAGAGACTGCTTTGGCAAGCAGCTTGTCATATCTACACTAAAGCATAAACAAGAAAAAATGTTAGTAAGTATGAAATTGTTCTAAACCTTCACAGCGGACATAATAGAAACTTTATAATTGATTGTCAGGCATGTCACAGCAAAACCAATAATCCTAAGTAAATGCACAAGCCTCTTTTCATTATTTTTATAATGATTTTAATGAGACTTTCCAGGCAGCACTTTTTAATGTCATTAATCAAGTCTCTGAGAAGTTACAGTCACTTTTTCTTCAGTCTTCTGCCATAGAAATTTACCTGAGGCATTATATAATCATCCAGAAATGTACTGGCTGAATTAGGAAATGGACAGGAATAATTGAACTTTCTCATGAGATAACAAAAATTGTGAGAATGAACTTCACGCAGCAGAAATGCACATCAGGAACACTCCTTTCATAGCATACTTTCTTCTGTGACGAATAGCTGTACATTAGATTATTCATATCAGAGTGAATAAGAAACTTTTTGCAAAATTATAAGCCTAATTAAGCTATAATTTAAGGGAGTTCAGAGTTGGAGAATGTTATGAAGTTTTTGATGTAACTTTTTTCCATAAGAAAATGTTAGTTCAACAACAGCAAACTAATTTCCAGGAAGATTTTTTTCTATTTCTTCTTTCAAAATGATTAGAAAAGAAGTTCTAAAGTTTTCAAAAGCATTCACTTTGAAATTCTGTAACTAAATAAATACATTTTTCAGGCTGAAATGTTTCATAACCTTTACCTCTTATGGTCAAGAAGGCTTACTTTGAAATAAAAAGAATAAAAATAATTTAGACTGGATCTAAATTTGTGTTTGATTTTGCTTTAGATATAAAAAAAAAGTCAAGATACATCCTTTTTGTTTTCCTTTTCTTAACTTCATTCTTTTTTCCAAGGAGAAGAATGAATGGATGATGGTACTACAGCAAGGCAAGTGTTTAGAAAGCTGCTTTCTAAAGAACATGAAATAACTTTTGCCTTCAGGATTCAGGAGGTAGGGAAGTACTGATATCCTTACCAATAACTCATCTTCAGTGAAACTCACTTTTTTAGCATTGCAAAGCAAATCTTGGTTTGTTAAAGTGGATAATGAATATAGCTTGGAAGCTCTCAGTGGCTCTCACTTGTCTTTGAGAGGCTGCAGAATCTAAGCTATGGGCATATAATTGATTTTCATGATTGGAAATTGAAAGAATCCTTTTAATCAAGCAAAAATGATTTGGAAGTGTCTATCAAATTTTAATTTTGGCCTGGTTCTATCCCTCTGGTCATATAGGTATGTTCTTTTTTGGTGTCCTAGAACTGACAAAATTTTTCTGAGAGTTTTTCTGAACCAGTAAAAAAAGACATTCTACCATAATAATAGAAAACCAAAATAGAGTGATCAGGACAATTTATCTCTGCACATCTTATTCGTATGACGTAGAAGACATTTGTTGACAAGGTAATTTATTAAATTATTTCTTTAAAAAAAAAATATTTTGTTCCCTTTTGCAATTTTTAAAAGACAAGATTAAAAAAAGTGAAAGCATTTTAAAAAAAACAAACATAAAAGTAGTGTTTGACTGTGTAAGCAAGCATCTTTTTTCAATAACTTTGCTTGTGAAATTATAAGTAAATTTGTATTATTATGTGTGTAAAACTCTTTACACTGAGAAAGTATTAAAACACAGTCTGCCTAATTTCATTAAGGACTATTCATGGTTATAGTTTTACTAATATGTTGATGATGTACAACTCATTGACTTTGTGATCTTTTAACCTTCTCTATTATTTCTTATCTTATGTGCTTTTGATGGTTTCACTTTCATTTATTTTATTTCCCAGTGATCTTGGTTCAGCATAAATCAGTTTGCTGTAAATGATGCACTATATGTTTGTTGCTTAGTTAGCAATTTTAAAGGAAATAAGAACTTTCAGAGAAAAAAAAAAGACAAACTTCCATAACACAGAGGATTTATTTATATGTAATAACTGAGTACTGTCAACTGTCAACTTGTACCAAGTTAGTGGAAATTTGCAACTTATTAAAAGGCAAAATACTTGACTGTCTGTAATGCCTGTCCCTGTGCCACACATGAAACTAGATGAAAGTAAGCAGTACATTTCACTCACCTTTAAACTCAAATAATTTCATGCTTAATTTGTACTAATATTGGCTATATCCATTTACTACAGTTTCAGATAGAGATGATAGGTAGTTCTAGGCAACCTCCTAGACTGCTTCACAAAATAAGGCAGTCCTAATCTAGCTCCAGAAAACACTCAGTCAATATTATAAAATCAGCATGTTGGTTACTTGAAATGTCGTATATTAAAAGCTAATGGGCATTAACATAAGTATATATAGATGTTCGCATAATATCTCTGTGCAAACTGTACATACAACTAGCTAATAACAGCAAGTAAATTTTGTGAGGTCTCTGGCCATGATTCAACCAGGTACTTGCTTGAAGTCTGCTATGTGCAGATTTTAGTGCAGCAGTGCACTAGCACTGAATGAAGTGTAGCATATGCCTACGAGATTCAAAACAACACACTGACTTACAGACGGATGTATCCTACATTTTGAAATGATCCAACTTATTTTTCTTTCATGCTACATTAAAAAAAACTCACAAAAGTTACAGCTGCTTTGTTAGAAAAACTGAGAAAGTAATACCATTTCATCATGCTTTTTCCCTGAATCTTTTTCTAGCTGGTATTATATGTATGTTTTCAAATTTGAAATAGAAAAAAAATATTTTTTTATGTCCAGTTTTATGTGGACAGGTAGATTTTTCAGTCAAAAATTTGGCATTAGAGGAGTTCTGCAAGATTTGTTCTTCAGCAAATGGTATTTCTCTAGAGTCTCAATAGCTAATGCTGAGTATAGGTTTAAAATTCTTCACAGAAATAAGTTTTAAGCTGAAAGAAAACAAAATCCTTAAGAAAATAACCTTTCCCAGATTGAAAAGCTTCAGAACATCTACCATAACTAATTTTTCTCTTCAGTCTGTGCTTCAAGACAGGATAGTTACTGCAGTAAGTGCAGCTGAGTGAAGTGTATTTTTATTTGTAAGGTAAGTGATGCCATGATGATGTTGCCAGTAAGGCTTTGAATTGGCTTAGACTACACTGGCAACTCAGCCTCTTGTGTGTGTATACTGAGTGTCTGGGTGTTTATAGGTCCTTCTTCATTCACTAAAAAAATGCACCCAAACCTATCTACTGGTTTTTAATGGGATTTCCTAATTCTATCAAAAGATAAGCTCAAAAGATTCCATTCAGCAGAGAAAATGACACATTTTGATTTCTTTTAAATTATTTGCCTAAGAGGACTTAAGTCATAATACTCAAGATCTTGAAAATGGGAGATCATTATGTCATTTAGGGAGCAAATTTACATTTCATCTATAATAAGGGCAAGGACAGAGAAGCTACAGGTTTTCAGATTGAACAGTTAAAAGAAAACATTCATGCTAAAAAGGGCCTGAAGTCAAGATGAATTTGTTGCCAAAAAGGGGCCATCAGAATATGTGTATACTTGAAACACTATAACCCTTGGCTACAAATCTTAATTAAAGATAAATAAAATTAATAATAAAAATAAAAATAAAATTAAAAATTAAAAATCACCAAGTTCTTAGAGATATGAGGTATTTGTTCCAAAACTGAATGGATGTATTTTATAACTGATTTGGGGAAAATAAAAAACTAGTGTTATAAAGCCTGTTTTATTTTTCATTCACATCATCAAAAGGTTAATAAATCAATTGCAAAGAGAAGATTTTACTAGAACATACTATCCAAATCCTTTTGATTCTGACCTCAGAAGAAAAAGAAACAGCATTCTGCAATAATGAGTGAAAGCTAAGCACCACCAAAATCCATGTCATTAACTACATTTCTGAATTTTTATAGATTTATGGATTTTTGTTGCTATTTTAAGTCATAATGGGAAATGCATCCTTTGTCTATTTTGCCCTAATAATAATAATGATACATTATTATTATGTCCATTGTCATTGGACAGTCAGGAGCAGCAGGAGGCAGGCTGGAAACAAAGCTACTATGGAGATCCAAGGTCCATCCAGGGAGCAGGACTA
Source organism: Platalea leucorodia (assembly GCF_965183815.1). Lineage (NCBI taxonomy): Eukaryota > Metazoa > Chordata > Aves > Pelecaniformes > Threskiornithidae > Platalea > Platalea leucorodia. The sequence continues at coordinate 64,698,125 of NC_138828.1, read as the reverse complement.
AAGGCATGGCTGTACACAGGCACTCCTATGGTGTCACTAGGATCAGGCATAACGGGCTCCTGGGCCCATGGGCAGGGTGGAAGCTAGGCAGGGACAGTCAGGCCTGGTGATGCCCTCAGGACCCTGAAAGTCAGGAGCACCACTGTCACATATTTTCTTTGTATATTCATGTGTGTCTATATATACACTCCTTCTTTCATTCATTTCCTAAATATCTGTTATTTGCCACCATCAAAACCAAGATACTAGTTTAGGTGGGATGGCCTAGGGTTTCCACCACATAGTACCTGATCTGATCTTCAGAACAGCAAAGTATTTACATTTTACATTTTACAGTATTTTACTCTCATTGTAGTGAAACAGTTAATCCCTGTATCCTTATTTTTTAAATTCATGGTTCACTTTATTAGGATGTTACATTATATTAAGCGATATTATATTATATTATGTTATATTATGCTATATTATATTAATTATATCTGTTAGATTAGATTAGATTAGATTAGATTAGGTTACGTGTGCCATCACATGGCCATATTTTGTCAATCTGTGTAAGACTGACCAGAAGAAAGCTTGTATTCTATTTACCACATCTTGCCTATGCATGCTTGACATTTTTATGTTATTTGCTCTCTCCACACCGTTTTGCAGCTCATCTGCTCCCCAATACTGTTTATCTTTTTTTTTTTTTTTTTTTTTGCCATTCATCCTTCTTGTATATTCTGCAGGATGTCCAGACAATTTGCAATTCCTTGTGCTTATCTTGCCCTTGCCAAGCAACTTTTTTTTGTACTTGTATGCCTCCTATGTGCTATACACAACTTATTTCTCTCTTGTTGGTCACATTGATCACATACTTACAGAAAAAGCTTATACATTGCATCTGGCATGCCATCACAGTGTTACAAAATGCTTACATAATTTCATTGGTGGCATTATTTCAGTATGGTTATAGTTGAGTTTAAGGAAAGCTAATACTAATTATATAGTGATTAATGCACTTAGATGTATAGGCATCAAAGGCTTCTGCTTTGACTACAATGCTTTAATATCTTAAGTTACTTAAAACATAATATCATACGCCTATTTCTAGGAGGAATAGTGCATGCAAAAAAACATTACTGACTATAATCTTACACAAAGTGCAGTTACAAGCACAAAGTCAATGAAAACAACACAGAAATAGCTAGAGCAGGTAAGCACGAGGCATACAAAATAGGATCAATGTTGTGAAAACTCTTGGTGAAATAATGTTTTTTTCTGAGAGTAATCTTTTCCAATCTGAATGAAATGAGGTGTTTTCTCTTGTTTGCTGCTGTGGGTATCTAGAGAAACAAAAATAAGTTTTACCCAACAAGTTTCTACACCTGTATTGATTTCTTGCAACAGTGTAAGTAAAGTTTTACTGTGAATTGTATTGTGTGTGTGAATATTCTTTCTTTAAATAACATTTGCAAAATTAGAAGAATAAAAAGGGTGACTTGCTATTGCAGCAATGATATGGAAATTCAGCATTAAAAAGTCAGAATCCTTGAATCCTTATTTCTGTCTTTACAGAGAGATGGCTGAGGGTAGCAATGAGAAGAGACTGAACTTTATCCTGAATAGTTTCCTGAGAAGACAAAATGGCGGTTGGGGGGTGGGGGTGGGTGGGTTGTCCGCACTAACTTTCATATTACCATAACTCAGAGCCATGATTCTAATCTATGAGATCTTCGTTAAGAATGGCAAGAGGGGAAATTGTATGTCATAGTTGTAAATCTCTGGAAACCAAATTAATTAGATTAACCGAAACTCTGCCTTAACTTTTTATTAAGCAAAAATATGTTAATCGCTGGAATAAATAAATAATATATGGCTTTCCAGAGCATATTGTGACTGAAACTAAAACATTAACATCCAAAAGGTGTCAAATTAAATACAATTACATTACTCCTTTATGTCTTTAAAATAAAGCTTCTCCAGTGTTATAACTGCTGAAAGACAGCTACATAAAATATTAGCTTTAAGCTAGATGTATTCACCAAATTCAAAAGTGTAAGAAGAGAGGGGGCACATGAAAGACTTTTTAAAACACCTGGGAACATCTCTGGAGAAAACAAGCTGCTGAAAAGCTGAATAATCTTCAAAACAATTGCTTAAACACCACCAAAAAAATCTCACAAGGAACACCACTTTCACAGAATGACTTTTCTTTAAGGTACACAAGGCTGTCCTGTTTAATTTCCTAAGCATTTAGGTGATGGTCTTCTACCTGTCTTTGATAGGGTTTACCTCCTTAGGCTCTCAAAATGAGCTTATAATACAACGGTTTACAATAAAGTGAAAAAACAAAGTAATCTTCAAGCATTTGTCTTTGGATAGACATTACTGATATGGAAAGACAGATTAAATTTATAACAATGTTTTTCTTTAATCTGCGATAAAATAATTTCTTATGCTTACAGTTAATTTGTTTAGGGAGGCATGACATGTATGGGCACAAGGGAGAGAGGGATTTTTTGCAGACATGCCAAATGGTTAGATGCTATTAGAAACTGAGTAGGTATCTAATAAATAAATGGCTGTAAAGACACACCACCATGGTTCACATTTTTAAGGATATTGTGTTTACAGATATTCATTTGAAAGACCTTTATACTCTCTATTGCATTCATATAAACTAAAAGATTATTTCAAGTTAATATTTAAAACAAGTGAATTGCCTACTTTAGACACCATTTACAGGAAGAACCTCTACTTGACATATCAAATAGCAGTTACGTAAAAGAGGTCATTTATTTGAAACTGCACCCTGTAGGCTCCCGATTCTCATTTAATTGATCTCCTTGTTTTCTATGTTGGAATTTTCTGCTTCAGAGATCATGTCTTCTTTTGTTGACAAGTCAAAATTCTTTTGTTGCTCTCCAAATGACTTCATTTCAGCATAATATAGAAATATTACTACTTGGATATGCTTTAGTAGCAATTTATACCTACTTTGCTGTACAGTCAATGATGACAATTTTATCCTTTTTTAATACCCTTCAATTGTACCTAGATATAGAAATAATGACAAGAATCAAGGTTAAAGTGAGCAGCCCTTATTGATGGTAAAGAGAAGCAAAGGGACATGTGTCTCTGTTGTCATGTTTAACATATTTGTCGTAATAGGCAAATGTGCTTCTGCCTCCATTGTGCACTTCTTGTGAAAGGCCTTCTACCCATGGAAAAGCTCACCTCTCACAGGCTGCCTGGGATCAAGATTGCTAAGGGAGCTGTAGTAGAGCAGTAGAGCATGTATTCAAATCCTTTATCATTTTTTTAGGGGAAAAAAAAAAAAAGCTCAGTACTTGCAAGTAACAAAATTATAAAAAAGTTATAGTTCATCCAGAATGCAAACCAGTATGTTACCAAGTACTCCAGATAACTCATATTTAAAAGGAAAAAGAAAAAAAAAAAAAAAAAAAAGAACCAAAACACCCTGTCAGGTGTGATTTTAAGAATTTCAAAAACTTTATCTTTCACCCCTCTACCTCCAAGATCGGGCTAGCACAGCTTAACCCTACAACAATCAGTGGAAAATGAAAATCATACTGTTATGTTTTGGAATCTTTACAATCATCTATAGTAACATTTCTGTTCCTAATATTGTTGCAGTTTTTGGACTAACATCCAGGGAACCTCAAAAAGTTTCAATAGCTATGCTTCATACGATTGGAAAAAGTGGTGGAGCTTATTTCTTGCATAGATATTAATCCTAAAAAGGGATCATTGCATGGAGATATATATATCTGTTGTATATATACACACACATACATAAATAATTCATTGGAACTACGAGACCCAATAGAAATGATTAAAATGTCAAATACTGAAACCTATGCAAATATAGAATATCTCATACAACCTTATTTAGTGAGGATATAAGTATGTATATAGTATTATTTAAATATTTTAAAATTTATTTACACTCTATTTTGCCAATTAGTTTAATTTTATCCACTTAATCTATTATTTCACAACAAAATAGCAAATATATGACCAAATTATTCAGCAAATTATTTTTACAGTTAAAAATATAAGTAAAATTAAGCCCTTTATTAACATCTGATAGTAAATTTCTGACAAATTGGAAGACTTATTTTTTCTGTATTAAAAAGAGTGCAGACTTGGAGAATTCTGATTAGTGAGATTTTCCTACATAGTACACGCATTTAGTCATGTAAATATATAAATTCCTTGAAACTGAGAAGCTAGCCATTGAAAGTTAATTCCATTTCTTCTGTTTAGGCTGATGTATTGCTTTAAACACTTTGACAAGCTGCGTAATGAAGGATTTAGTCTCAGTAATGAACGTCATGATCCCAAAAACAAATGTGGTAAAACAGATTAGAGCAGTGCTATAAGGATTGTTGATTTTTTTAATGCAGAATACATACAGAGTCTAGCTTGTTTAAGGCTCTCTGTATCTGGCTGAGATATAGTATGCATGGCCCAGTACTATGACACCTGCTGTGACTTTGCATTATGTTTCAAAATAATAGGGTCTTCAAGAGGAGCGAATGCCTTATAGTATAGTAATTGATTGCAAGCATCAATACAGCCACTGCTTTTGTGCGCTCAGGAATATCTTTATTTTAGGATTGTTGCTTTTTTAATAGCTTTCTGCTTTTTTTATAGCAGCTTCCATTATTCTTTAGTGGTATTATTTCAGAGGCCTCTGCTAACAGTAGGGGAGGAGCTATAAAAGTGAACAGAAGGAACCATTTTTTTTTACTGAGAGTGTCCTATTCAAGTTGTTAAATTTAACATCCACTTTCCTGCATAGATATAGATACCTGCCATTAGCTAAATTCCAGTGGATGGACAGAAGTTACTTAACAGCAGAAAACTACTTCTGCGATTTTCATTATGAACAACATAAAATGCAATACAGACTTAAAAGCTAAAAGACATGTATATTAAGTAAGAATGTACATCTTCAGTTGTAGCACTTAGCGAGCACTCAGGAGCCAAGAAAGAAGGGTCAGCACTTCTGTGAACTGACTAAACACTGCTCGATCTCAGTTTCTTTCACATTATCCTAGAAAACTTGAATTTGTATTTAATATCCTCAGGAGCTTAAAACAAGTATAAGCATAGACACACTCATATGTTCATCACATTATTGAGTTCAAAACTTTCTTATATTACAATATGGGCTTTTCTGAAATGTTTTATGAACTCACTGCAGTATTATCTAATCATGTCTTGATCATTAAAACATAAATTCTCATGAGGAGAAAATACTTTTAATCTTCATTTCACACCTTTTACTGCTTAAGTGCTTTAAACGTTTTTAGCATCTTTAATTGTCTGAGAGCTTTTTTAAAAGCCTTCCTGAGATTGAAATTTACCAAATGTTTATGAGGTCAGTTTTGAAACAGTCCACTTAGTTTCCCTCATGCCTTAGGTAAAAGGCCTATACAAGGTACAAGGAGAATTAACCATTACAGAAAAATAAAACAAAAGTACCCAACCATGTCATGAAGGGCAGGGATTAAATCTCAATTTACCAAATTAGACATACACTGTAATCCCATCCTCTCCAGAATTAAGTCCTTTACTCATAGTGGCAACAATTTCAGATGGGTCATTTCACATAAATAAAAGAACAAATAGTCTTTTGAGTAGCGAGGAAATAAGAAGCAACAGGAATTTTACCTCAGTGTATTTTTGTAAAGGAAGCCCAGGGCACTACTGCTTTATTTATAAGTTCTATCTGATAAGGGACATCAGAAGAGGAAGAGGTGTGTTTCCGAGGCAAGGGAGAATATTGCACTCACAATGATTCCTACAGTTTATGCTCTCACATCACATGGAACAGCCATAGCTAGAGGGTTGAGCAGCCTCACACCGTCTTCGCTTATTCAAACTCCACTGGGAAATTTCTGGAGTCTGATCAGGTTTGGGCATTTACTACATGCCGAGCTGAATAGCCTCGGGCAGGACTGAAGCACTTCTAGGCAAATTCGAAACAGGAGCTTAAGGTTCTATGAAAACTTGATACAGGAATTCCAGCTTCCTACAACATCTAAGGGCATGCAAAATATTCAGGTGTCCCCTGGGGAAGGACGTTTTAAAGATCTATGTTTTGGATTGAGGCACAGTTTTCCAAAATTCCATTTAAATGCATTTCTTGTCTGTCCATTGTCCTTCCTAGTTCATTTTTGCAGCTTTACTGTTCTGAGCACGAAGCACAGGACATCTAAATTCTTTTCCTCCTTAATGGTTGGGCCATTCAAAAAAGACACGAAGAAATGCATGCATGAGACTACTTTCCACCTTGAAACTGGACAAACCTTAATACATGTAAGGAGAAGGAAAAAGAATGTTCTCACTAACAATATTATAAAGAAGAAAATAAATCTTGTATGTGAAGCTATAAAGTGTCCTGCAGGGTAACAGAACATACAAATGCATAATTATAGGGTAGGGTTTAAGCAGATTCATACTTTTCTGCTCATATTCTTGAATCTGCTTGATATAAGCAAATTTTTGGTAAGAAGCTATATAGCTGCTCTAGTATGGTCAAGCTAATATGCCACTTCTCTTAATACTGTGTGAATTGTTTATGTCCTGCTGCTAAATGCATATAAACTGAGCACAGCACTACACTAACCCAGATATATGTCTTTCAGGCTTCAACTAGACAACTTGGAATGCTCAAAGGATCTCATCTCTCTGTAGAGACATGGTAAGAGAAGAAAATTAAAGCTCACTGTTTATTTTACTACCCTTGCTTGCATTGATATATTCCACTCTTGACAAAATTACTGATTAATAATTTGAACAAGCCAGGACTGTAACGTTTTTAGCAATTTAACATAAGATGTGACTGTATGCTAATCTACCTTGTATGCTAGTAACATATTCTATAGAAAGGTTAAAAATTTCCATAAGCTTTTATATTAATTCCCAAATAGTCTGTTGCATTGTCAAATGTAGTGAATGAGATTATAGAAAAAAGGAAATGTTTTCTCACAGTTAGAGGAAAAAAAAAATAATTTGAGCAATCTCACTTTTATGTCCGTTGGGACTTACCAGAACTCCAGGGTCCATAATTCTGGGGCAGTCAGATCTTCTGAGGAACCCTTGAGGAAACCTGAGTAATCTTTGGAAACCAAAATTCAGACTTCTAGCCAACCAGGGCTAGTTGGGGGTCTGGCACATGGCTCCTCCCTGTAGTGAAGTTGTACACTGACTAAAATTGGCAGGCTTGAGATGGGTTTAAAAGATTAATGTCCCTGAAAAGATTTTGTAACTACAGATCCTTAATTGATGTTCAGTGAAACTGATATTTTTGTCATTTTTATGATGGGTAGACAGCTGTGACAGAAAATATTTGTATATATAATCTTTTATTTAAAATATAGAACTAAGAAAATATGTATGTATAGAAGTAACGGCACATATTGAAACGTATCTACATATCTAGAACTACATATGTGTGTACTTCGCAGCTGAAATTTGGAAACCTTGTATTTTGATCAGCTCTCCTCAGAAGGTTATGATCTACTTGCATTTCTGCAAAACCTCTCATATATGACTTTTAGCAAGTCATTTATTTTTCTTCTTAATTTACAATGGAGATGAAATAGCTTCTATTTTTTCCTTTGTCCTCAGTTTACATTGTACAAGCTGTGCAGCAGGTCTTTCAGTTATCGGCACAATAGGCCCTATAGTACAACAGGGCCTTAATCTCAGCTGGAACATCTAACCATTAGTATGATAAAATACTGATAATAACACATATTCATTCAATGAACTATTTTCAAAGCATAGAACTTAAAAAACATGAAAAATAACAGAATGCATTGATGAAGCAGCGAGAGTCAGGGAAATATTTAAGACTAAAAGACAGCTGTTATGAGCAAGTTTGTATTGGATATTTCCCATCTCTCACATCTATCTTTATTAGTTGTTGAAGACATAAATTTATAATGAGAATGCTATTTAACTGAAAATTATTTGTTCTGTATTAATGGAGATCTGCCATTAACAGCTACCTCCTCCTCCACGACAGCTTCAAGAACAGTTGGCAAACTTTGGCTTTTCAGGAACGTTTCATTTTGTAGTGGCTTCCAAACAAATTGAATTTCTATCAAAAGCTGTTGCTGCTGTATGTATTTGAATATTAAGTGATGTACTTTAGGTAGATTAAGCAAATAAAACACAACAAAAATAATTCACAATGTTGCTTAATCAATAATAATAAGATTTAAAGGCTGTATAAACCATTAAGCAATTTTTATTGTTCAATTGTCTACTGAAAATTAGGTGAGTTAGAGGTATGCATGCAAAATAATGCAAGGAAATATGGCTAGAGAGGATTTCTTAATTTGTTCGGGGTTTTTTTGGAGCCTCTTAATTATTTGTGAAACTTTAACAATTAAATTGAGTGATGTTTTGGGACTCAGTTTTGCAAGACACTTAAAAATCTCAGTTGTCATAGGTGTTTTTAGATGCTCAAGTTATGCAAAATCTGACAGGATGAGGTTCCTAGTTATTAAAAGATTGTGTTGATGTTTTTAATACCAAACAACAACTATCAAAGAATTATTCATTCTCTGAGCTGTGTAGAGAAAAATAAAATAATTTTGTTTAGAAAACCTCAGTATTCTTTTAAATTATAATAGGCTAGAGGCTTAAGATAATTTAAGCTGAATGAATAATGTTTCCTAGGTGGTACTGTTGTGTCTATATTATCATTGCACAGGTATCATAAGAGTTTCTGAAGTCTTTAGTGCTTTCCTACTGAGATCAATATTAAAATTCCTTTGACTTCAATAAGACCAGAGTTAGCACTACAGAATCCTTTTGAAAATTCCATTCTGTAGGTCTGCGGTCTCCAAAATTTTTTAACGCAAAAATTTCTGTTAATGTTGTCTTGACTTTCCAGATGCAAAAGAACAGCATAAAGAAAACCCACAGTAGAATTATTTGGTACATTTCAAAGACAGGAAAACAATTAACATGAATTAGAGAGACTTGTTTTCTACCATCCACTGCACATTTTTATTGGATATTAGGCCTGATTTTGCTTCTTTGGAAGTCAGTGAGTTTTCCTTTTCTGGCAGTGGAAATAGGAGAAAGTCATTAGCTAACTACAGTGAGAATCAAGAATGATCAGGAATAGAATGGCCGAATTTTGAAATAAGCATGATATTTTCGAGAGTCCATTAGCAGTAATGGAAATGGCAAGACATTGAATTTTATTTTTTTTATGCTTCATTTCCTAAGCTGAAGAATAAACTTGTTTCATTCTGACAAAATCCAGCTGCAACGTAAGAACAAATGAAACCACATTTTAGAGCAAACTGACAAAGAAAGAAGTCAAAAATTATCAAGGTTTTTTAAATCGTTATTATTTTTCTTCAGACTTACCTGTTAAGGAGATTAATTGTTTCAAGTTCTGACTATCAATTTCTATTTAGACAGTTTCTATCATCATTAATTATCAGCCACAAGTGGGAGTCTTTAATTTTTACTAGAATTAAAATTCAAATTAATCACCATTAAATGAATTAAGAAAATAATATGATACTGCAATACTACATACCAATTATATGACAGTACATATGTAACCTGACATCATCGTCAGGTATTTAAGATAGAAATTTCTATGTATCAGAGCTTTTAAATTATTCCTTTCCTAATGGCAAATTCTTTGACTCCATTAAGTCTGGTGGCTAAAATTTAGGAATACAGAAATCTAGGAATCAAAGGGTTCTCCTAGATCTCAAAGCCCTGCCCCTGGCATGTGCTGGTCTTTCATAACCTTCCAGGCAAACTCTGCTTCTGACCTGTAGTTCCATCTTCCTCTTCCACCCACCCCTTCAGAGCACAGGACCCACACTTTATCATTTAGGTCTGTACTGGTTTTGGCTGGGGTAGAGTTAAATTTCTTCACAGTAGCTTGTATGGATCTATGTTTTGGATTTGTGATGAAAACAGTGTTGATAACACAGGGATATTTTAGTTATTGCTGAACAGTGCTTACACAGCATCAAGGCCTTCTCTGCTCCTCACACTGCCCCACGAGTGAGAAGGCTAGGGGTGCACAAGAGACCTGGGAGGGGACACAGCTGGGACAGCTGACCTCAACTGACCAAAGGGATATCCCATACCCTATGACACCATGCTTGGCAATAAAAGCTGGGGAAAGAAGGAGGAAGGGGGTGACGTTCAGAGTTATGGCATTTGTCTTCCCAAGTAACCATTGCATGTGATGAAGTGCTGCTTTCCTGGAGATGGCTGAACATCTGTCTGTCAATGGGTAGTAGTGAAAGAATTCCTTGTTTTGCTCTGCTTGTGTGTTCAGCTTTTGCCTTACTTACTAAACTGTCTTATCTCAGCCATGAGTTTTCTCGCTTTTACCCTTCTGATCTTGCTGTGGGGGAGCAAGCAAGCGGCTGTGTGGTGCTGAGCTGCCTAACAGGGTTAAACCACAACAAGGTCCCACTTCTATTCTATTTCCAGTATGCCACAATAGTCTTCTCCTCCAACTTCCACAGCATGGAGTGCTTTCCCACTTCACTCTGTATTTAGGATTCTTCACTTTCCTCTACTTTTTCTCAGGAATACGAACTCCAAATTTTGGTAGGATCCCTTTCTCAGTGCAGCCACAAAAGAGGAAGGACCAGCAAGTTGGCCAGACTTGTTAAAGCTCTCACATGGTGGAAGTGGAAGAAACAAACAGCACTACAACCACCTGGTTTTTTATAGTTTTCCACTCCACCTATAATTAAAACCAATCCAGTATAGCCTTTTTCCTATAACTTCCTATTTTAATTCCCTTTTCCTAAGGAATGTTGTATTGTATCTTAACATGCCATTATTGACCGAACTCTCAAGCCAGACTTTCTCCTTATTTCTTAAATATAAGTGTAAGGGTATGTGGAAGGAGACAGTGTCTGCTTCTTCAGGGTATCTGGACAATGACCTTTTAAATGCAAAAGAGGATAATGAGAACAGGAGGAATCCATAAGCAAGAATATACAGACACAAACCTTACCAACAAAAGATAAGGGAGGCAGTAAGGACAACCAAACCTGGTCAGTCACATTAATGGGTAAGTGTATATGAAAAATGGTAATGTTTACTTCTGTGAGATTATCTGATCATGGACTTTGTTAAATGGGTTACTAAGGAAAAGGGGGAAGGCAGAAACAAAATATAGAGAGACACAAACCTTGCAGGAAAATATAAGGGAGACAAAGATAAGAAAAAAACCTTGGCAGTCACACTAATTGATGGTCATCAAAAAACTGCACACAAACCAGGACTTTGTAACTGATAAGGATTCAAAGATGAAGGTCCAGGATATTGCAGGGGGTTAGTGGAACTGTGCAAACTGATGGGGGAATGTGCAGGGGCAGAAGAAAGGGACAATAGACAGAAAGACGTATAAAAGGGGTCAGTCAGTTGTGAAACGGGGCCAGTCAGCACACTTGTATGACTGAGCTTGTGCCTGATCACTACAGTCTGTCCTATCTTCTTATTAAATTTTTTTTTTTAACTATTTTTTCTGTACAATCTCACTCTCTGTCCTCTGTGTGTGTCAGTGCTGCAAGGACTAGGTGTCAGCTACATGGGGGACCAGGTTGAGTGGATTTGGGGCCAGCTACTGGAGTCACACAAGGGGTGCAGACACCCCTGGCCTGTGGTGTCAGCTGCTGGAGTGAGTGGGGGTCCCAGTTCCAGCTATCAGAGTGTATGGCTGCCAGCCACTGGGGTGGGAATGGTGCACGTCCTGAAAAACCAGCTACTGGAAGGGAGCAGTGCGAATGAGGTGACTGACGGGCTCAGCACTGGTTGCTGGAGGGAGACCGCTCCTTGTCCATATCTCCTCCAAACTGCGTGTGCATAGTGTTCATATGTATTCCCTAGTAAACCTCAAGCAGGACCAGCCGGCGAGTAGGAGACCCTGGATCTGAGTCAGGGTATCAGGCAGAGAGAGGGCCCAGGCTGGTATTCAGGGAGACCTGAGAGTGCAGGGTGCCTTTGAAATGAGTGTGTGAGTGCGTGTGTGTTTGATAGCAAGAACCAAGCTGGACCAAACAGCAAGTGAGAGATCTGTGGAGCAAGTAAGAAAGCCAGGATGTGGTCAGGGGTGTTGGACCGAGAAGGAGGTCATGCCAGTACTGAGGGGATTGCTAGTGGTTGTGAATCTAGAGAATGCCATGTGCATGCACCTCCACTTCTTCTTCTGCCAGCTGAAGAGGAGGAGGGCACTTGGCTGGCTGTGCTTGTCTTTTACGTGCATACTGTACGTAGGTGCTGCTGAAGGCAGCACCTTCTCTGTGGCAGCCTATGTAACTGCCCATGTCAGCGTCCTCTGTGTGTGCCTCTGTGTGCGTGTGTCTCTGGGACGTGTGCAGCTTCGCTACTGGTTGAACTTGTAAATAGGAAAGCAGCAGCCATCTCCCTCAGGTTGGGCAGAGACTCTGGGTCCCTGAGTACTAGGCTGGGCTCCAGCAGCCAGGACAGAGGGCCCTGGGCTGGATCCTCTGGAGGTGGCTGCTGCTCCTAACATCCCTTAACAGTAGGCATTGTATTCACTCTTCTTCAAGGATTTCAGCACAATTCCTGGTTTGACAGTTCTCTGTCTTACAAAATTCTGCTAAAACGTCACGTTCTTGTTCTCTGCTTTCCCCCTACACGTATGTAATAAGTGATCAAAACTCATTTTGCTTTCTCATTGGGATCTCTATCTACTGTATATTCCTTTTTTTAATCTTAAATAAAAGCCATTTTGAACAAGAGAACATTTTTACTCCTCTGTTGGGAAAACAAGTTAGTTTTTGAACACCATTTACCAGATCTGATTGTGATTATTGACTGACAAAGACTGAAAATGTTATAGAATATATTAAAAAAAAAAGAATTTGAGAAATCCATCTTTTTAATCTCTTCGCTTTCGTGTACCAGTTCTTGAATGCCCTGTCTGTACATTCCATGTTTTAGCACTCTCTTTGGTTCTAGTATAGAGAAAATCACATTGGTTTATAAGCACCTTTTTGAAGCAGTAGTGTGTAAATGGAACATAAAAATATGCAACACTACAGAAAAGGATCGAGTTATACCATTCCAAATGAATTTACTGAAGGCTGTTTTCAGAAACTGGTGTGTAACACAAAGCATTGAAATCTATGTTTAATTGTATTGAGATGCTTGCTGATTTTCAGACATTCTGAACATCTGCAGGCTAATTGAATTCAATTAAAGTTATTAATATATCCTCCAAACTTTAAGGCGTTATTTAAAAGCCAAAAGATACTATACCTGGCACTAAATTTGTCTCAGATACACATTCCTTAAATAGGATCAGGGAATAAAAGACAAAACCAGATCATCCTAAACAACTGGAATACTGTGCACACATCTAATCTGTTAACTTTTGCAGGGACAACATTAAATTCACGTATTTCTTCCCTCTCATGCACACATTTCTTTCAGAAACAAATGTTTTGTCTCCTCATTCTCCAAATCCAGACACTCACAGAAGACAATGCTTATCCCTATTATTGCTATAAATGAGTGGCCTTATATTTGCCAGCTGTCCATAATGCTTATTTTTTGCTTGTACCTTAATGTGTAATATTTATTCTTAAGGAAGATCAGATTCAGTCATCTACTGAGCAGGTAGGACTGTGTTATAGCTCTCTTGACCCACTCTGGAATCTAAGACTGCTTTTTTGTTCCCAGATGATATGTCTATTACATATGGGTTTGAACGAACTACGGACTTGGGCTCATGCTCATTCTTCACAAATAGCTAGAGTGACTATGAGCTTTCTCCTATGAGATCACCTGTCTTTCAAGGTGGACTTCTTGCCATCTGTAATCATCCCTATTATGGAACATCATTTACTACTAGCACTAAAAGACTAGAGGCACTATGGTCTAAAAGACTAGAGACTAGGATGGTACCACTGTTAAAAAACACTAATTAAGCAGTTAATAATAATGCTCATAATTTACTTGCCATATCTTTTAAAATACTAATTACCTTATCAGGTTTTTCTTTTTTCAATGGGAAGTGTTAACTTTTTGCCTTCTTCCCGAAATTTAAACTTAAGTAGCAAAGATTTTCTTACTAGTGTGTGATGTGCTTATATTTGTTTGTATGTGCATGTAAAAACAATCACACAGAAAAATCTAACCTGAAAATCTATCATAACATCAGTAAAATATTCCTCCCCGTAACTTTAAAAATGTTTTAATTTATGATATTATTTTGTATATCACCCTTAAAGTATGTTTTATTCCTTTTTTAAGTGTGCTTTGAAATCTTTTGTTCTGGATGTTTCAGGTTGCTTTTATGATACAATTATTTTTAAGAAATATTACAATCTGTTGAAATTTGAAGATTTTTTACCTGTGCTGCTAAGGCTTTTCCTTTCATTGTAAGTCAAATGGCCTGAAGCCAACTTTTAATTTTAGTAGATTTTCTACTGCACAGTACTGTTAAGCACATAACACAGTACTGGTTATATTGACTCTAGAAATATTCATAGTTGTTAGAGAACTGAAAGAAACTGTAGGTCTAAAATGCACTAACTTAGCATTTGAGAAGCTCCAATTAATTGTTTAAATAATCAGTTGGTGTTCATTATAATTTTTATCATATTTTTCCATCTGTCCTTAGGGTATGTCTCCATTCTTCAGGGGACTGAGGCATAAAAATCACTATACTGGCACTAATCTAAACCAGTTAAGCAACATGGCAAAATGCCACCCTGAAGTTAATAAGGCTTGGCTGCAGCACCTCATGAACGTGGCTAGATTGCTTGTCAAATCATTTGGGTATCTTTGCACTATATTCTGAAAAGAGCAGTAGACCTAATACAGGTGTATTGGCTAACCTCATCATGAGACGCTGCTTTGCTTGCCACAGCAGCTGGTACTAATATATATGTATGCAATTGCCTTGGGGGAGATGAAAGGATGGGTAATAAACTGAATACATTGTACCAACCTACCCCCAAAATGTCAATGCGAGATGCTTTCTATGTATCTGTATTCTGGCATTAATTTATGCCAAGGCATTGCACTTACGTAGACTTCATTGGGAACATCCTCTGCATCCCCTTAGCTATGTGTACATCTGTATGTATATCTGTTAATATCTGCATTTGTACTGACTGAAGTGTTAGGATATTAGGATGATCTCTTTCTAGGACAGCAGTAACTGCAACACATAGCACAATGTATGTGGGATAAGTTATTCCCTTAATGTTATTCTTCTTTCTCCCTCTCTCCCCATCTTTGTCTGCAGATTAAAAATGTAAAGCTGCAAGTAATCCTTGACCAAAAGAAAAAAAAAAATATGTTTACTGCAATATATAGCAAACTAAGCTCAGCAGGCCCAATTCATTAATTTTTTATGTGCTTTCTGCTCAAAAAGGAATTAATGAATTTACTCTGAGCTCTGACCTAAAGCTCTCTAGCTCTCTTATTGCCTCCAAACCTCAAAGCTATTACGTGTAAATTTTACAACAACCATGGTGTCCCTCAGAGATGTGCAGCCCCAAAAATAGGCATTTTATAAAGAATAAAAGAATATCCCCTTACAGGAGTTCTGGACCATAAAAATAAATGGTTAGAAACAGAGAACAGTAACACAAGAAAAAAAAGTGAAGAATTTCCAGGCGTAGGGGTGGAAGAAAAAAGAACAGGCTAGTTTAAAGGACATTTTTGCCTACTTTGCTGTGCTCAGCACAAAGTGGATGCCTTCTACAACAAAATAGGCTTCACCCAGTGCAAGCAGCCACATTGGACTAATCCATATGTCAATGAAAGCATGAACTGATTCAAACTAGGAGCTTTGAAGTTAGGTTCCCTGCTGTCATTGAAATGTCCACTTTCCATTTTCAGACTATATTATATTAATGTAATGCTTCCTCATTACCTGCACAGATGATGGTAGTAGGCAAAGTAACTTACTTTTCCCTTTACATAAAAGTTGCAAGAAAAATAAAGTAATAACAGGAGCGGCACAACCTGGTACTATATGTGCTGTGCTATGTGCAGGCTAAGTCAGCCTACATTAATATCAGTATTCTGAAACACAGTAATATTCTTAGTTTGTAATGTGCATTTGCCAAATGGAGTATAAACTTACTACTCAATTGAACAAAACACTAAAGGTGCTTGCTACAGCATCAAGCTAATTATTATTTAAAATTATTTTGTTGCTCCTTGTTCAGCACTAACATTATTCATGATGAATTATTTGATTTTTATGTGATATGCATGGAATTGCATGGGGATTCCAGCACAATTTAGCATTCATTTTTGTTCATAATTTTAGCAGAGAGACTTTTTAAAAAATAATGTTACTTCACATAATATTCTTCCTTACATGCTGTAAGATCCTATTCATTCTGCAACTACAAGGGTAGTTTTCATCATCTTGCTGCAAGGAAATATATTCAAGCTGACAAATTTTCACATCTTCCAGTCACTTATGTGCACTAACCACTGCACTCTAGGGTAACTTCTCTTCTGGCTCACTCTCTTCTACTGGAGTTATTTCAATTAGAATAAAATGTTTATTGAGCCAAACAGAGTAAGCTAGAATATCAGCTTGAACCCTGGTCGTCTACATGGCACCTGTACTTATTCTTGGCATTTTCATTATCTATTCATTGTAGTTTATTTTCTTTCTTTCAGCCTTTACAGTATATACACATTGAGGTCTGTGACTGATCCAATGCCCAGTGGCATGAGAACAGTCTTTCTAGTGACATCAGTGGATTTTGCAGAATACCCTTGTTGAATATGACTATAATTTTTCCTAAGATATTTTGTTCTTGTCAGTCTGGGAAGTTTTATGGGCCTACATAGGAGAAATCCTGGCAAGGAGGGATATAATAAAAATAAGACAACTTCTTCTTCTATAGCAGATAATTTCTCAAGCGTTCTATAGAATATTGCTTGAGCTGTTTAAAATCATAGATCTGGTCAAATTCATTATTGTCAGCAATATTCATAGTGAACTTTGCTCTTTTTTTCCTATTCAGAAATGAAAGTTTAATTTAGATTAAAAAAAAAAAAAAAAGATAATCATCATTATTCTCCTATTTTAAGACACACCTGAGTAACACACCAGTGATACTGCTATAACTAACAGATGTTAATAACAAGCAGTTATCAAGGCATTAAATCTATGCATATCTTCTAATGGATTATTATTTTTGTAGAGTGAACAAATCAATGACCCTAAGGTAAAGGATGTGCATGTCACTACATTGGGCTAATAAAAATTTAGTTATGTTTCAAAGAAAACCACAGTTCAAAGGCTGCTGAAGAAAAATAGAGAGTTGTTAACAAGTTAACAACTGTTAACAAATACAAGCGCAAGATGAGAACAGAGGCTTTAAAAGTGTAGGTGCAGGAATATAAGGGAGGCCCTGGGGCTATCAGTAACTGGTGGTCAGCAGCTGGTCATTAAAGTGATACAAAAACTGATAGGTAACTGAAGCTGATCATAGGGTTAATAAAGAGAAAAAAGAACAAATTCAACATAGATAACATTTAACATACACAGTAAAACTTAGATATAGCAGATTCAATCACTATATTGTTAATTTAATGAATAAAGAATGAGTAAATTGACAGTGTTGGAAAACGTACAAAAACAGACCCAGCAGACTTAAGAGTAAAGAGAATTTAACACCTCCCTTCAACAATATATTCATCCTGCTGAAGGTCTGGGATCAGGGATGCTGATCACTTGTTGCCATCCTCCTGGACAATTTTTCCAGGTTCTGAGGACCCTGCCAGCCCTGAGTGTCCCTACTCAGCCCCACTGGGACTCACCCCACCCTGCCCAGGGACCAGCACCCCGTTTCACTGCCTTTTCAGTAAACTCTTGGCTCTGCACAAAAGGTGTGTTTCCTTAGCCCATATAAGTTGCACAACATTTTCAGTCTGGTGCCCTCACCATCAGGCTTTGCTGCAGCTTGGCTGCCACACACCGGATGCAAATCACCATCAGTTTCTAGTGGCTCATTAATGACCAATGTCTCTACTGCTTCCTGCCTTCATCTGAAACTGCAGTATCTATAGAGAAAAAGATTTTGAATAGGGTCAAGACAACATATTGTTTCACCTTTTCCTACTAATAGCCAGTGGAACTGATATGCTAGAAAGAGCATATGCAAGATCTGATCCCCTAGTCTATGTTTCGGCAAATGAAACAGACCAGGACTTTTCTTTATTTCCAGCTCTGAGAGCAAGTTCTACAGCAGAACTCCTATTTTGAGGGCTAAACTCACTGCCTCTCCCAAATCCAGATGAACATACAAAAAAGGACAGATTGACCACATCTGTTTTACTGGCTGAGAATCGACTCTGCCCTGCTCCGTCCCCTGAACTTTACCTGAACATTGTTTAAGGAGAGTATATTAGTAGGCAGAAACCAAAACAAGCCTGAGAGTATGCTAACAGTTAAAGAGTACGGATTAACATATGCCATAGCTCGGGTTTTGCCCTGGCTCTGTTTAAATTATTAGTACAGGTTCACCTATGAAGCCCTAGGAAAATTTGTAAGTGATAAGTATGATTCTTTCTGGCATTCACTCTATTGTGCAGTCCTCTTTTCAGTTCATTTCTTACTACTAGTTAAGAAACACATCATGATTTTTAGCAAAAAAAAGGTACAAAACAACACCAAAATAACCAGAAATTGGAAAGTGCACATAAGCCCTGCTCCACAGTGTTCATACACTGCATGAGATCAGGCAAAGAAAACTAAGGCAAAAGGAGAGAACAGAGCAGTGTTGCAGTAAGGAGGGGTAAGAGATTACCCGAAGAGGTTGCTTTTAATGATCACATTGAAAGAAGATACTCTATGTGCAAATGATGTTCAGAATTTTCTTGCTATAGACAAGAGTTCACAACAGAGAACAAGCTTACATAGATTTTTTTCTCTTAATTATTTTTTTGATACATTAAAATGCATTGGAAATAGATTAACTGTATTTGTTCAATATTTATTGTTATTTCATCTACCTTAAAATCTGAAATGTAAGCAATTTATCGATTATGCTGAAAGGTCTAATTTTAGCACGGCTTCTGCATTCTTTGCTGCTGAAATACACCTGTGTAACTTTGTCAATATTCTCTAGTGAGTTACAACAGATATCCATAAATCATGCAGTTACAGTGCATACCTCAAAACTTTATGAATGAGGGGATCGAAGAAAAAATCATTATGCAAAACCTAGCGTTGTCTACCAGATCTTGTGCTAAATCATTTTAGAAAATGGAACAAAAATTTAGCTTGTTAGTATCCATATCAGGGAAACGAACTGCTTGTACAGATGTTTACTTCCAGTCCCTATCACCTTTCTTTATTCTGCTGTTCAGACCACTTAACAATACCTAGAATTCTCCTGAAGTGTACAGTCCAATGAAAAATAATTATTTTGCTATTGCTGCTATTGTAGAGGCTTGTTGTGGAGACTTATTGTGCAATTGTGGAGACACTGTTGTTATTCTTCTTTCCTAGTTGCATGTGGAACTCCAAGGGTCCATAAGTGTTACTTCCTAAGCGGTGTCTCCCTCTGATATCATCAAGTTCACGATTGACATGAGCCGACACTGTGTGCTCGCAGCCCAGGAAGCCAACCGTATCCTACATTGCATCAAAAGAAGCGTGGGCAGCAAGTTGAAGGAGGGGATTCTTCCCCTCTACTCTGCCCTGGTGAGACCCCAACTGGAGTACTGTGTCCAGCTCTGGAGGAAAGATATGGACCTCTCAGAGCAGGTCCAAAGGAGGGCCACAAAAATGATCAGAGGGATGGAACCCCTCTCCTATGAAGAAAGGATGAGAGAGTAGGGGTTGTTCAGCCTGGAGAAGAGAAGGCTCTGGGAAGACCTTATTGCAGCCTTTCAATACTTAAAGGGGGCTTATAAGAAAGATGGAGACAAACGTTTTAGTAAGCCCTGTAGCAACAGGACAAGGCATAATGGTTTTAAACTAAAAGAGGGTAGATTTAGACTAGATATAAGGAGGAAATTTTTTACAATGAGGGTGGTGAAACACTGAAATATGTTGCCCAGAAAGGTGCTAGATGCCCCATCCTTGGAAACAATCAAGGACAGGTTGGACAGGGCTCTGAGCAACTTGATCTAGTTGAAGATGTCCCTGCTTATTGCAGGGGCGTTGGACTAGGTGATCTTTAAAGGTCCCTTCCAACCCAAATTATTCTATGATAAGTAGTTAAATCGTTTGTCCATTTTAAATGTGGAAAATTTTATTTTGCTCATCTGAACAGTGTTCTCTCTACTGCAGCCTCTCAGAAGAGTACTCTGATAGGTAGCTTTTGTTGTGTTTGGGAATCTCTCTCCCTTAGTATTTCTTGTTGAAGCAATTCCAGTGAAAATAAGCATGAAGTAGATGACAGACTAAGTATAATTTCTTTTTTAATTGTGATTAGGGTACTAATCTGAGATCTGTAAGAACTTCTCAGATTAAGATAATGAATATTTAAATACCTGAAGTGGAAAATGAGCATATGTCTACCTATCCAACATTTAGGGTACATCGAGTTTTCCTCCATGCTCTTTCAAGTTGCTCTACAAGACAACTGTAAGAAATTCTGCTGCTCTATTGTTTGTGACACTGTCAAACATACACTGTCCTGTTGTGTTGTAGTGTACTTATTGCACTTAAATTGATGGTATGAAGAACAATAAGACTTAATGATTGTTCTGATTTACGTCATGTCATTTTTTGAAATTTCAAGTGCATTTAGCCTGATTTTGTTTTTCTTTAATGCTTACAAGTGGCCCATGATTTCTGAATTCCAGTATTCTTTCTTTACACAATACAAAAGAATAAAACAAGAACAAGTACAAAAGCAAGTACTAAGAGGAGCTTCAGGAGTAAGTCTTCCTGAAAATCTTTACTACTAAAAGCATAACAAGGCATAAAGCAGCTGCTAGGATGTTCCTTGTAGGAGGCATAACAGATTATTTCAAGAAAATGTCATTGGGGAAAATCCTTTCAGATTCATAGAAAGTGATCATTTTCACAAAATGTCATAGAAAATTACTTTGAAACACTGCATGGATAAAGTTTAATATGTAAACACAATTAAAATAATTGCATTTCTATAAATCTGGAATATGTTAATGCCATTCAGTCATATTGGAATATTTAACATCAGGATACTCCATGAAGGTAAAATTCATTGTATCACTTGAGTCTCAAGAAAGTTTAACTGTTTGGAGTCACTTGACAGCTTAGCTCCTGAATGAGTTCATTTATATGTTTTTCTGTGTGAAATCTCTTAAGATTGTGATATGTGAGTTCACTCCTATTAATAATTGCCCTTCTCACATGAAAATAAAGCATATTTCATGATAGTGTTATTCTGTAATATTACTTTATTGATTTGCTATAATAAACTGAGTAGTGCATGTAGAAAATGGTGTATGTTCTTAAAAGAATATTTTTTTTTTCCCAGAAGATGGCTGCAGTGATTGTTCTTATTTTATTTCCTAAAGCTTCTAGAAAAAGGTTTTCTTCTAATGTACTGGATAAGTCAGTTATACAGGCAAATACTTGAATTTTATCTACTGGTACAATACATACGCAATGTCTTGAATATTCACATTTCTTTTGTGAAAATCAGGTGACCACTTACTCAGTTTTCAAGTTTATCATACTTAATTTAGAGGATTATGACAAAAAATCATGCTCTCACTTTTTTGAATACCTGTATTAACTAGTCACAATTACTAACAAATATTCTCTAAAAATGTTTTCAAATAGTCATGTATAACATGACAACACCTAGACATCCTCCATAGACCTGTGACTATAAGCAGGCATTGTGACTCTTGAATATTCTATTTTTGTGATCCACACTGTCTTTTGTAAATTCTTTTTGATTTAACTAAAGTGATTCATAAATCAAATAATATTGGTCCATTGATATTTTAAAATATTTAGGCTTGTAATTCTGTTAGTAGCATCACTGACACTTAGTTCTTGGTTCAATGCAAACAGATTATTCTCATAGATGAGACATTTTCTCTATAGCTGCAGGTGGGGATTCCATACTTCTGCTGTTCTCTTTCTAAATAATCATCATCCCCAAATGAGGCATAGCCAAGGCAGAGAGTATCCCATGATGGAACTAAAGAATTTACAGTAAAGGTGCAAGTCCAGGCCAAGCAATCTCTTAATTGCTTGGCAGAAGCTTCTAATTAGCATTCTAACATACACTATAGTTTCTATATTTTACTACGCAAACACAGTATGGTTTGTAGGAAAATAAAGAAAATAGTCCTTTTGAAGCTGATTTTCAGTTTTCCTTATTTGGGGAACTGTCACAAATCTGCAGGTGCCTCAATTTTCTAGTCAGATATATTCCCAGTATACCAACGGTTTCATTAGAATTTCTGAAAGAAGGGGTCACTCTAGTGGTCTTTATGAGTACCCCGGGAAAAACATATAAAATATAAATAAACAAACCATATTCAGAATGTTTTCAGACTGCGTATCATTAATCTTATCTTAGGTGGAAACTAAGCCATTGAGAGCTGTTTTTTTCCAAATATTTATAAAATGTTATAAGGCAAAGCATTTAGATTTAGAGAGCAAAATATGCTAGGATCTGGAGGGTGGGGGGAACATTATTTTTTTCCCAGAACAGAACACTGTTTCCTATCCATCTGTCTGTGAGTCCCTCCTTCTTAGTGTCCAAGTTAAAAATATCCAGAACAATCAGAGAATTGTAGTTGTGACATCCATCCCTTGGCTTGTTATTAGAGCCTGTTATTTTTTTCTGCCAGTTGTGTTCTCATGTCTTACAAAACTATGCTGCAACTACCATGGCTAACTGTGCTAACTACTGAGTCACAATCTTACACATCTGCAAGAGATGAGCACAGAGATACAGAGTGAGAAGTTTAAGTCCAGTGCTAAGAAAATAAGGAGACAAACGTATAAAGAAAGGTTATGCTGGCTAAATATAGTTAAAACCAGACAAGGGCAGTGCCTTTTGACTGCCAGTATTGTCAAAGAAAACACTTCAGTAGAGAAACTGCTAGATCCAATTCTGTTTATCGGGTCTGGCAAAGTGTGAAAGTAAACAGATGTGAGTTTGACCTTTCAGTTGTAATTAGAGAAGACATTGCATTTTTATTGCATGTCTCCAGGGTTAGGAATATTTGCATAGGAGTATCTGAATGTCTGGGGTCAGAGTTACTTTACAGGTTGGCAGCTGCATCACTTTGAAAGTCAGAGAATGATTAATGTCATTAACGAGCTGTACAAAGTATCTGAACTGAAGCACAGCTTTTCAAATACAGTGATTCAACAGCAAGCCACAATGTTCTATATTTTTGGTGTTGGAGGTGTTTGTGTGTTCAGCAGTCTTTAAGCTTGTAATTTGTTACGAGATTCACCCTTTTCCTTTAAACATCTTTTTTTTTTTTTCCCCTTTAACTACCTTCTAAATAACATGACTGACATACTGCAGCATGACAGCATGACGGTTAAAATTGTCATGGCATTTAGATTGTCACTCTATTCCTTATAGTTTATAGTCTTAATGCAGAGCAGTTTAATCTAGTCACAGATTTCATAAACTCATTGGTACTAGTGGTTCATTAAATCAGCCTATTCAAGAGAACATCTTTTAGCTATAGGAAGTCATCTCTTAATCTGTAGTGCTTTGTTCATCCTCCTCCATTCGTTGCAACAAGCTATTCACTGATGTCACTTCTCTAGTGAATAGGATAAAGGCTTTAAGACTCAGCTTCTATGTTTTCTATTTCTTGCTTTGCCATTAACTTGCTACATTATTTTACAAAGCTTTCTTAACACTCTGTATCTTCTATTCTTTTTGTTTTTCCTATTTAGACTGTAGGCTTTTAGGTACAAAGCCCTTACCAGAACAAAGTCTTAATCTCTATGCATTTTTTTTTCCAATGTAGAAATAATAACATTCAGTAACATCAGTTCTGAATGTAAGCCCACTGAAACTGGTGAGAGTTTTTATGTTTATTTCAATGTATGTGACCATGCTCAGTGGAATGATTGTTCTGTTCCATACAATAAAACACTGAAAACACATCAGGAAGTTATATAGTCGTCTACTGCAAATACTTACGGTCAGAACTGAGAGAGATTTCTTATTTTTCACCTTTTTACCAGTAAGTATGAGATGCATGACTTCTTTACAGCTGAGGGTGCGATCCAGGAAAAGGCTTTAAGGGTCTACAAGTTAGGTGATGTAATATATTTTCTGTAGTGGATCTCAAAAAGAAATAAAAATGCAGTGTTGGTTTTCTAGGGTCCTTTAAAGCATTTGTTGTGGAAGGTGAGGTATTATAAAAAAATTAAAGAATTTTGTGGGCTGAATGGGAAGTTTCTCATAGCTCACTCACAGAAGGCTAAGCACATCTGTAAAATCTGATCTCCCTCTGATCCTTCACTGGAATGTAGGTATTCAAAGCAGGACTGCAAGTACATTTGGGTTCTAAATTCTAGAATTTGTGCTAAGAATGGAAGACTGATCATTACAAATGATTACTACATATCAAGTAGTCACTGCATACCACAAATACCAACCTATGCAAAGAGGCAACAAGAGACAGATAGAAACATGCAGTGTGGTCAGTAAAGTTGGATCTACATGAGGATTTTAGTTCAGCTCTTGTGTTTTTGAAGGAAAGCTGAGCTGCTTTACCTATTGCACTTTGGTTCACATTGTGGAACAGTCTCAGAGGGCACAAACTGAATTCCTTTTAGATAAAACTAAAGATAGGCTCTTGGAGCCCACCTAACACACCCCAGCTGCTAGCTGACATTCACTCCTTAGTACTATATCACAGAGCACCATGGATTCCCTGAATGCACATCATCAGCACCATTTGTTTAATTCCGCTGCACTACTTCATAATGTAAATGTAGCCTCAGGCACTCTCAAGATAGGAAAGATATGGACTTGAATCTACAGGCTGATTCTCTAAATTCAACTCTCACTTTTTATTCTGTGGTGATGTATCCATCACCACTGTTTTCAAAATGAACTACATATTGTTTGAGATATCATCTTGACACCCTGTGCTCAGCATACCCTGATTGTATGTGTGGAATGTGTCCTTTAGGTGACACATAGTGTTCTGCCTTTTTCTGAGCTGCAGAAGAGCTTAACCAGGAGCTGCACAACTCTTAGGCTGCACCTGAGTTCTGAGCATGCATGGAAGCACAGTTGCAGGTCTCAGAGAAATATTCACACTGAAAGGAAAATCAGCACCTGAGTGTGGCAGCAAAGGAGAGAGCAAGTTATTTGGTTTCATTTTGCAGTAGAATGTGTTTCAGGATGCACAGCTGCTCTTTGAAATACAAGGTCATATTTCCTGCCTTTCTCATTTCCTTTTTCCCCAGTATCCTTGGCTAAACTACCAGATATACAGAACTTTTCGCTTATTCTTTCATGAGTTGTTCCACACAATTTCTCATTACTTTAAACACCACTTCACCCACAACTTTATCTAAAAGGTTATTTTAACTGTGAAAATACCCTACCACACATAATTTTCTCCTTCTAATTTCTCTCCCCCACTCCCCATTACATGTTTTTTCCTCTTCTTCCCACTCCTTTGTTGTTTATCTGCTTCTTTGTTCCTTCTGCTTTTCTACTCCATTGTATTACATTTTGTGTGTGGGCAACAAAGTAAAATGACAAAATTTCTGATCTCCAAAGAGCCACTGCCACTTTCCCACCTCCACACAGAATAGAGAAAACCCAATCAGCACAACAACAACCAAAAAGACAACCTGCCTGTACACTGTATCATCACATTCTGACCCACTTTGAACTCCATGTAGGTGACTTTGAACTCCTCTAGCTACTGCAAGTACAAGATGTCAATAACCTTAGGAACAGCTTTAAAGATCATAAATTGGAGGATGAGTTCTTGCCTGGAAGAAATATGTCATTGAGCTCAACTAGGAAGAGGTACATGTCAGGTATTTGCCCCTACCTCACCCATTACTGATGGGAAAATAACGAAAAAGTACTTGAAAAGAGCCAACAGCTCAGATGCACTGGACAGTCCATAGTAGCCATTAATCAAGTATTTATTACTATGGTCAGGATCCTACAATCACCCTGCACCCTCCAAAAAAAAAAACTGACTGAAGAGGGAAGAAAGAGATCCATCCTTCTTTCCCATGGTCAAAGTGTGCCACAGAAAGTATGAAGAATCCCTTAAAAATGTAAGTGGTTGACCTTCTCTCATCTGCTTGTTTCGGTTGTCATTTATAAGTAGAGTATAACCCCCACAGCTTTCATCATCACAGACACAACAGAACATTCATATTTGTCTCTAAATATGTTCCATTGCTGTGTAATCAGCACACAAGAGTAAAGTGCAACTATTATAAATGAGTTAGTGAGTTCTTCTTTGTCTCCTTTATTCCCTCTAACCACTTCTAATTCTTGGCAAACGTATATGTTTCAATATGCTTACTTAAGAATCCTTTCCAAAAGGCCCTTCTGTTCTTTTTAGCTAGGACCAGACTGACATGTAGGGAGGAAAAACATGACACCACCTTTTCTGCCAACAATTCAAATGGGAGCCAAAAGGTATCTTGCATTAGCACTTAAAGGAGAGATATCTATTTAAAACTGGTGAAAATGATGAAAGTGTTATTTTATTCCAGTTCATCTTCATAAGGGTCCTGTTTCTTAAAGATCTGTACTGATTTCTGCACTGTAAAAGTGTCTCTACCTACTCTACCCTGCCATGTGTCTCCTCTTCTTCAGCTTAGTATACTATCTAGGATAACATCCATTACTGAATACGTTACACACAAAATCTTATTATGGGCAAAAAGGACACACTTTATGTGTAAAGCCAAAAATTTATTTTTATTCTAATTGAAATTTTACTAGTCTAATTAAGGAAGTGCTTCTTGTCTAGCTTTATTACAGAAAAAGAAAAAAAAAGGAAAATAAAGAAAATACTACTATACAGAAAAAGTCTCAATCAAAATAATACAATCAAAATTATTATGCACACATTTCCTGGTTTCTACCTTTTTTCCTGGTATAATGCTCACCCTTCCACTGCCCCTCAAGACGCTAATATTAATGGTTTTTGCCTGATGAGATCAATACAGCAAATTGTCTATATCCCAAGTTCTTTGACAGAACTATGATGCATGTCTTCTTTTTCTTTTTTTTTTCTTTTCCTTTTTTTTTTTCTCTTTTCCTTTTCTTCTCTCCTCTCCCTTTCACTTTTTGAAGCAGACAAAAGATTCATTACACTCTACCCTCTTACTAGTGTGGATGAGGTGTTTGGTTTTGTCTTTTGGCTATCTACAATATAGACAGAAAATTCAGAGAGTTATGGTAGTTTTTTAAACTCACATAGCTCCCCTTGTTAACATACATCAAAGACTATAGTCACTTTACTCCAAAAGCACATTATGCTTTGACTACCATAACTTAGAGGCCCTTTCAGGCCAGAAGAGAGATGTAAATCCTCTTGTTCCCAGAAGTTCTCAGTGGGGACTTTGTGAATGAAGAAGACATAGAAAGCAAAGAAAGTAGTTTTCCAGTAAGAGCTGTTGTATGAAAGAGAAAAATAAGAAAATACACATATATCAAACAAAATGTCCCACATTGTTTATCAAATCACAGAAACAGGAACTGGACTGTCTTCACTCTCACCCAAGTAGAGTAAAGCCTGGGATGAAAGACAGCATATAATTATGAAAGAGGCAGAGAACAAGACAGCCTGCTAATATGTCTAGGTTAGAGACGACACTGAGGGTACATCCACATTGCAGGGATTAAGTCCCTAGGTTGACACCACTCTAAATAAAATTCACCCAAAGCTCTGAAAAACTTGATGTAACTTCAAAGTCATATTCAGCTTTGAAGCTGGTCCTGCCCTGAGTAAGGGTTCCCCACTCCAAACTAAATTACTCTATATCTATTCTATAAACTTATTTTATGATGCTGTGAAGATAAAACACCCTGCTGAGATACTTTCGGACTCCATTTGGTAGATGTACAGTGCCACACTTTGATGTGTCCAATGTATTCAGCTCAGGTTGTAGCTGCTTAAGGGTCTGTCTTACCACGCACACTGTGGACACATCCATTCACTTGTCCAAATGTAGCAACCCTCTCTTTTTATTTCTAACTGCATCACTTCATACCTGTATCAAGCTGTTTATCCAGGTCTCTTCTTTTTATTCTAGGCTCATGTCAGTTTAGCTAAATGCTGATTTCTCATTAAAATGGTAGTTTCCAGATTATTTACCTTTGTGGTGGATCACATATCCTTCACAGTTTAGTAAAATCTGTGAATCTATCTTGACATATAATTGAATTAATTTGTTTTAGATAGGACAGCTAGTCCTGCCTCACCTACAGACTTTAGTATGCAAGATTTGTAAGCAGATGTTAAAGTAAATGTCAAAACAGCATCCTCATTCAGTTGTAGAAAAATGTTTATAAATTCTTCCAGGATTACAGAGAGGGGAAAAAAAAAAAAAACACCTAGGGATTAAATTCTTCAGTAATAAAGATCTTCAAAGAACACCGAAGGTACCTATAAACACAAAGAGAAATTTCTCCAGAAAGCCAGGATCCTTTCTTCACAGAAAAGACATACCTAACGTATAACTCTAATAGAGGGTACCAGTGAGGGATCCTTTTCCAAAGGTCATTATGACAATATAGCTGCCATACACATAGCTTGTGTCACACCAGAAGAAGTACAGGGTATGCTTTGATCATTCCATGGAGCATAAGACAGGAAGTAGCAGGCAGCAAATGAACTAACTCCAGAATCACAGCCACATACCTCTGTCAAACCTACTTCCACACCCAAGCTAATTAACCTACCCAAGAAATAATATTAACTAGCCCAAGTACTTCACTACACTCATACTCATTCCGTGGCTACATGCATGACACTATG
Source organism: Platalea leucorodia (assembly GCF_965183815.1). NCBI lineage: Eukaryota > Metazoa > Chordata > Aves > Pelecaniformes > Threskiornithidae > Platalea > Platalea leucorodia. Next base: position 64,669,130 of record NC_138828.1, on the reverse strand, counting down.
CTTTATCAGCTTCCAGACATATTAGTTAATTGTTATCTGGCTCATGTACATTTAACAGAGTACAGCACTGTGTTCAGTGGACATGTGTGCATGTCTATGGAGTCTTACCCAGGACTCCTTATTGTCCCTCTGAGAGTAATGGATAGATTATTTCCAAAAAGAGCTATTCTGGAGGAAAAAGGGGAGTACACAGAAGCAATTGTAGCAGTTGGCATAGAAGCAGTCAGTCCTGCTAGAGGACTTTAGAAAAAAGGTCTTTCCTGGGATCAGTCTCACCAAAAAAGTGGTCGAGCTTAGGAAGAACTATCTGTATTTATAGCAGCAGTACGGTTCTGAATCCCTCTCGCTTTTCTTCATATTCCATTTCATAAGACATAAAGACTGTCTGTCTATGACAAAGTCAATCTCATTTCATACAGTCCAGCTCACCTTCCTTCCAAATCAAACAAGATAAATAGTGCACTTTAGTGCATTATACTTATTTACATATATTTTACATACTTTGTGCATTATATTCTTACTATTTCTTCAGCTTTTTCTTCAGGTTTCTATTGTCTAATCATGAACATTAAGTCTCAACGTCTCCTGCTGTGGACTGATCTGCTAAATCAAGGTTTTAATAATTGCTTAAGTTCGTATTTGAAAAAAGTTATTATTGAGAAGGAACCAATAGTTCAATAAAATCAGAGCCACCCTAAGTATAATAAAATGGCCTTACATAAAATTATTGTGCAAATAATGAAAACTAGACTTCTATTTCATTGAATACTTGCTCATAAATTAATGAAAACTTTATATATTGCATAATATTTTATTGCAACTGTTCAGCCTCTCATTCTCGTAACATAATCATAAGACTTGTAAATCCCAACAATTTGCTGCTGTTTGCATAGAAAAAAATCTGTGCTTTTCAAAGCATCCCAAAACATCTATGATTTTTTCTCTTACTCATTGTTGAGGTTTTTATTTCTTCTTGTCTTAGTTATTGCACTAAATAAAGAAAACAGACAGCACTTGAGGTAGGCCTGACTGAGCAGCAGGCACAGGCATATGCCTCACAAGCAACCTTTATTCTTTATCTGTGTGATATATCATTACCTTCTTTTTTTCTTCAAGCTGAATGTTCAGTAAATGCTTCAATAAGCAAGGAAGTAGGGTACACTTGAATATCTCAGAATGACAGAAGAAATCATATTTCAGGTGTGCTAACAAAGGCCTTAACTTTTATATTTGTTTTTTTAATTGACAAATATAAGTCAGAATTTATAATGCATCTTGTACCATGAAGAATTCCAGATATTTCCAGTGCAGTGGTTTGGAAAGTTTTGTGGTTATCAACTATGTTTCAGAACACAAGAAGAAAATACCTTTTTCCTTTAACTCAAGGGCATACTGCATGTAAGCGTGCACCTTATCAATAGCCCAAACTACAATAATTTGCTATGTCTTGTGTCATCATTTAACCCCAGCCAGCAACTAAGCACCACGCAGCCACTTGCTCACTCCCCCCTTGGTGGGATGGGGGAAGAGAATCAGAAAGGTAGAAGGGAGAAAACTTGTGGGTTGAGATAAGAACAGTTTAATAATTGAAGTAAAATAAATTAGAACAGTTAAATAGGCAAAGCAAAAGCCATGCACGCAAACAAAGCAAAACAAGGAATCCATTCACTACTTCCCATCAACAGGCAGGTGTTCAGCCATCCCCAGGAAAGCAGGGCTCCATCACACATAATGGTTACTTGGGAACACAAACACCATCACGCCCAATATCCCCTCCTTCCTTCTTCTTCCCCCAGCTTATATACTGAGCATGACGTCATACGGTATGGCATAGCCCTGCGGCCAGTCTGGGTCAGCCCCCCTGGCTGTGCCCCCTCCCAGCTTCTTGTGCACCTGGCAGAGCAGGGGAAGCTGAAAAGTCCTTGACCAGTGTGAGCGCCACTTAGCAACTACTTAGCAACAGCTTAGCACTACTTAGCAAGAACCAAAACATCAGTGTATCATCGACATTGTTCTCATCCTAAACCCAAAACACAGCCCCATACCGGCTACCAAGTAGAAAATTAACTCTATCCCAGCTGAAACCAGGACATCTTGTTAAGCAGTTGGTGCAATACAGCAGTATGTGATTGATGATAAGCTATATTTCCATGACAATGGCCTCTATAATCCTCTAATAATACAAACTGGTTAATAGCAATCAACTGTATCAATCAAAACTGGATGTGCTGATGAGGAATAATCTGCTCCCTCTAATCAGTAACGCCATCTAGCTGTTTTTTTGTAATATACTTAGGACTGTTTATAAACCCCCACACACATGCACACATCCTTATTCATATCTTTGCCTCCACCCTCTTAAACACTTACAACCTTCCTATCTTTAAAGGTAAACATAAAGAGATGATTTGCCAAATTTTCCCTCATATTAACTTTAAAAAAAGCAGTTTTGGTATGAAGTACAACTTCAAATGCGTATCTGTGACCACCTACCATCTTGTAGGAATATTCAGTTAGACTTTGACAGATGTGGGACCATCTCTTGGATCTATTGGTTTGCCTTACTGTTGTGAGGATACAGTGAATGCTTTTTTTTTTTTTTTTTTTTTTTTTTTTTTTTTTTTTTTTGTCATTTTGTATTCAGGACTTCAAGTGGCTGTTGTGGCTGTTTCCTAAGTTTGGACACATTTCACAAAACTGTTAACTCAATGTCTCATATCCTCCTCTTAAAAAAAAGTACTGGAGAAGGTGTAAGTATACTTTTTCAAGATAGGTACCAGAGTAAAGGCAATATTGCAAAGTTCACTAAGTAATGCGTGTACTACCAATTCTTTTTGCCAAACCATTTTTTGTAATAGTGGTGGGTAGTTTACAGGTATTTTAATCCTCCCATGAATACAAACATTAAAGCTTTCAACACACATGAGTTATGGTCTCAGAAAAAAAAAAAAAAAAAAGAGAAAAAAAAGATACTGAAAGAGAATGTGGCATTCAAGCGAAAGGATCTTGCTGGTGCATCAGAAGTACAATGTGCTAATAGTGGTGGGAATAAACAGCTGAGCTTTACTGAGGAACAGACTGAATAAAATGGTAGTTGTTCTTATAATGACAAATAACATCAAATTCATAAATCACAATAACAAAACAATGTCCTTAGAGTCAGAATACAATGACATTGTTAATTAAAGGAAGAAAACAAAGAAACAAAAAGCTAAAGATCTCAGTTTGGATGTGTCAATTAAAATTTTAATTCCACTGAATACTTTGGGCTTTGATTAATTAGCCCACAACAATTAATATGCAAAAGCACACTTTTCAAAAACTTCTATTTACATGAAGGTTTTTAATAAGTTGACAGTCAAACAGAATGAAGAAATTAAAAAAAAAAGAGTGAATATAAGCATTGATGAAAAAAATGTTTATAATTGAAAGATTGCACATTTCAGACAAACTAATTTCCATTCACAAAATTTACAGTTTAGAATTCACAACTTTTCCTCTCCATTGACTTTTACCACATGCTTTCCCACATGCAGGTATTACCAATGTGACTTTTATTGCATTAATTCATTAGTCTGACACAGACATGACAGACATTCCAAATTAACGTATTCTCAATCAATGTGTTCCAGTCTGCTGAAAACTGCTTTGGTCATTTCAGCTTTCTATTTTATATGCTTAGAACGAAAACAAGTGAGGTACCAAGTGCAGTCTACATCTGTCAACTTAAAAGTACCTTTAATATAGTATGAATCTATATTTGCTACATTGCAAGTTGATAAATGCTGAAAACCTTTAAGTAAATTGCATAACAAAATAATTTATGAACACCTCTTGCAATATTTGTGGCAAAAAATTATTTCTTCAGCAACTTAGCTAGAAATTACATTCTCTACACTTATATTGGCATATTAAGTTGTCTAAATGGCTGTAGATGCATGCAATTTAATCACAAAGCTTTTTTAATTTTGACATGCATGAGTACATGAAACTTGCAATTTCAGAATGGTTCTAACACTTCTTCATGGATTTTCTCTTTCTTTGCTAGTTTTATCAAAATATTTCCACATTACTATGATTAAGCAACTATGATTTTCTTGTTGGAAAGTGAAAAAATGCAAAACAAAAGCTAGTATTTTTTCTTTTCTTCATTTTTATGAAGTGCAATATCATCAAACTTAAAATGGTCATACTAATTTTTCAGTTTAATCTTCACACAGGTATGTAATTTGCAAACAGGGCAAAGAAATACACATTGAATCTTTTTTCTCAAGTACACACACAAAACTTCATTCAAGTCCACTCTTTAGAAGTTGGGTAGTCTAAATAGACATATGCTCAGCGAAACAAAGGAACAAAGTTTTGATTATCTGTGTTGCAGTTAGTCTGGAGTTAATAAGAAAAAATAATTTGTTATGTGTATATATATTTGTTATGTGTATACATAAGTTTTGTGATTCTTCCTGTATTCTGCATTGTCATATGCCCAGGTTTCACCTCAATACTTCCTTTTCCCCCACTATTTCAGCTCCCGCTATGTCCCACAGTGACTAAAAATAACTAGAATAGTGGCTAGTATCAAGCCACACAAGTTCTAGATGAAACAGTGCCATTTTAAGACATAGATTTATGGAATTTAGGTTTCAGGTCCTCAATATGGACAGATTTCTAAGACCCATATAAGAGAATCTAGTAGGGTTCTATGTTCAATGCATTCAAACTCACAGAATGACAGAATGGTTGAGGCTGGCAGGGACCTCTGGAGGTCATCTTGTCCAACCCCCTTGTTCAAGAAGGGGTTGAACAAGGCCACCTACAGCACATTGCCCAGGACCATGTACAGATGGCCTTTGAATATCTCCAGGGACGGCGACTCCACAACCCGTGCCAGTGCTCAGTCACCCTCACAGTAAAAAAGTGTTTCCTTACATTCAGATGGGATCTCCTGTGTTTCAGTTTGTGCCCATTACCTCTGGTCCTATCACTGGGCACCACTGAAAAGAGCTCTGTCTTCTTTACACCCTCCCTTTAGATAGTGCTTCTCAGCTTTTTGGCTAAGATCAAGTGTAGTATCTGAGTCCACTATGCATGTTCTCTGATATACGTGGTTTTAGAGTACCATTATATGCACAATGTGGCTAGATAACAATCAGGAGGCTTCAGAATACATTTATGTAGGCATAAGTTTTGAGCTTTTCCCTGTTATAACATCAAACATGACAATTTGCATTTCAGCCTTGTATGTCTTACTTCTTCTGTCTCCACAGATAATTTCTAATTCTGTTTTCCGATTAACTTATAAAAAGTGCAAAGATAAATATTCAGCAAATATTTTAAAATTATAAGCACTACAAGAAATTGGAGCAAGTAGTATTTATGGCTGAACACAGACTTGAAAGTTGTGAAATGGCATTATTTGCAAACAGTTTCATTCATTGTTGATGCCCTTTGGCTTAAAAAAAGTGTTATGAGAAGGGGGATAATGCTATTTATGAACCCTTCCACTGGTTATCAGAGTTATAGAAAAGCAACAGCTGTATATCTGTCCATTTCTCAAAATCAGCAGATTAAAACACTTGCAAATATTTCCCTATATCCCTCCTGCATTTTTTTTTTGGTCGTTCTCCTTCAGCTAAGTTCACACAAGACACTTTCTGTCCTCTGGATTTCATTTCTGTGCTATTACCACCTCCTTCATTTCTTGCCCTCCCTATTGGAAAGAGAAGCAAAGTGAAGATAGTTAATAGACCTCTAGAAAACGTGAAAGTAAAGTTGACAGTTTGGGTCTTTTGAGAGGAATTGCTAGACTAACATCTTCATGTAAGTGTAGCTTTCCTAGACTAACTTTCATGCATTTGTTATCTTTGGCCTCTTCTAGGACTTGAGTACTGGCTACTTTTATGTCCACACAGAGGGAGGGTCATGACTCAAGCTGTGATCCAAAGTTTCTGGGTAGGTAGGAGCTGAGCCTTGCCCTCAAATTTTAAGCAAGCTAGAGACTTTTCTGTGTAGATATAAACCATTTCAAAAGTTTTAGAGACTGAGCATTGGTTGTTATAAGTATAGTATTAACAATCAGAAATAGATTTTTTCCCCACATCTTTGGCTCACAAGCTCTCCTTTATAATAAAAAGTCTACCATGAACCAGAATCAAAATCAAAATCATAAATATTTCTTCAATCAGTAAGAAGTATATAAATGAGTCTCCTAGAACACTGTGTTTTAATTAAATCCTTTGAAACTGGCATTTTAAATAAATAAATCAACTAAAATGTAATAGAAATGAACATACACATTAAGAGAAAATGTAAAGCAACATAACAACATTTTATTACATGGTCATGTGGACTTTTTCCTGTTTGGAAAATAAAATCTCTTTCCTCACAGAAAAAAAAAAAAAAAAAAAAAACCCTTATTAACAATATTTTCAGTTTCAAACACACATTCTGAAGACAAAAAATATTTTATTTCTAAATTCCTAGCCCACTTTAATAATCATGTATTACTTTTGAGAATATTCTAGAGGTTCTGGCCAACTATGTGTGCAACAGAACATTGACAAGGAGGAATATTTAACAGCATATATTATTATTTTTTTTAATCCATAACTCTGCAACTTCTAAAATATTTTAGGCACTGGTCAGACAGTCTTTGCTTCTGAGGGTTTATGGTCCACAGTTAAAATTAATCTTACTCAGTAATCATGAAAAAAAAATCAGTAAATTGTTCACAACAGGACCCTTTTTCTCTTTTTTTTTTTTTTTTTTTTTTGTGTTTAGGGGATCTATTATTAAATATTCTCCAAAATAGTCAGAGTGCAGCTTTCTTTATGTAAGTTACCACCAGTATCCATCTAGTTTCTAACTGTTCCTTTAATTTTTCATGTTAGGTGGGTAAAAATTAAAATTGTGCATTTACAGTTCAGCAAAACAGTCAGGACCGGACACTTATAAGTAATTATAAGGCTAATTTCATAGAAGAGCTGGAGTTTAAGGTAAATGGATAGCCTTCAATAAAGTTCTTAGGCAGTGCATCATTTTCATGGATTCTAAGTGTCACAGAATCCTAGATATCTCGCAAGATAATTGGAAGAAGTGGTACCAAGCAGTACTGAAAATCAGCCAGCTTTTATTTGAATACTTAAAGATTTTGGCATTTAACAGTAACCATCTATAATATAGGATCTACTGTGTTCGATTATTAACTGTATTAAAGCCCTTCTACTTCATTTTGGAAGTGTCAATACGAGTTAAAGTAGACGTATGAGACAGTTTACACACATTTTACTTCAGCAGTGCATTGCATTTTGTCATAAGCATATATCTGAGGGCTGAAAAACATGCATCTTGAAAGGTAACAACTACACATGACAGTTGCTGTATATGAAAGAAAGATAAGTGCCTAATTAATCCTTTATTTAAAAAATAATAAAAAAAATCCATGGTTTACTTGTAGTCAGAGGTGAGCAGAAAAAAAAAAAAAAAGACTAATTTTAGCTATTTCACCCAGTTTTAGTTTAGAAAGGATAGTGGAGTCAATGAATAGAATTTATAAATATGAATTGAAGTCCCTTAACTTATTATGCTGCTTGCTGCTGACCTTTCTGAATTCTTTAAAGACTTTCCAAACCCTCAATTTAATCAGAACAGAAATTGCTTCATTCACCATGTCAGTTGTCAGTTAGTATCAGTGAATATGATTCAACTGTCTTTATAGCTTTCATGACCAGTAGACACTTTTCTAAAGGAAGTGTAGTTACATGTTTGAAACATAATGCAGCAATATAATAGCAAAAGGAATGTCGTAAAGTTACAAGCTCTGACACTTTACTTAAAATCTTCAGTCTGAATTACCTTCATTCTGAGGCTTCCATGAAAGCAATACCCACTTGTGCTTCTGGTAACTGTCTTTTAAATTTTCTTTCTTTGAAAAAAAAAAAAATCAAAGGAAACAAATGGCAAATAGAGTTCCTAGTGTGCTGTTTTAACTACCTGTAATTTTAATGTTACCCCTAAAAATTTTTAGACCTTTGTAAAATTTAACATCTTTTCCCTAATTCACAGAATCACAGAGTTGCTCAGGTTGAAAGGGACCTCAGGAGATTATCTAGTCCAACCCCTCTGCTGAAGTAAGGTCACCTAAAGCAGGTTGCCTAGGACCATCTCCAGATGGCTTTTGAATATCTCCAAGGTGGAGACCACAATCTCTCTGGGAAATCTGTTACAGTGTTCAACCAAGCTCTCAGTAAAACAGTGTTTTCTTCTATTTAAATGGAATTCCCTGCATTTTGATTTGTTGCCATTGTCTCTTATCATGTTATTTGATATCACTGAAAAGTCTGGCTCCATATTCTTTACTCCCTGCTTCTTTTTGTACTTGTTTTTAAAAATGCATATTAGATTAAAAGCTATAGATCAAAATAGTTTCTAAGACCTGTAACAGTTCATACAGTAGATACTATTAAACCTCATTACATATATATGATTTCACTTCATTGCATATATATGGTCTCAAGCTTAAATTTAGATTTAGAATATTTTTTTACTCATAGCCTTTTATAAAAGGCATTACTGTGCTTAGCCATCATCACGCAAATATTTCAAAGAGCAGATTTAAATGAATGTTATCTGTCTAGGTGTTTTTTAAAATTCCCTTGGATACCTGCTACATTATTTTGGCATCTAAACAACCTTGATGGCCATATATACATTGCTTTTGCAAAAAGCAAAATTCCCAGTTCCATCTTTCAAGCTCCTGGGATGTCTCTGTTTCCTGACAGGAGATGAAGACAGATTAAAAGAGAGACAGATATCAATTGACAAAAATTCCTAGATTAGGAAATCCAATTAAAAGATTTATTTAATATTACTGAGCTTCTGGGCTCAAAGACATTGTCCATTGCAACCTTCATTTTATTTTATTCTTCTCTACACCTTGTGTACCAAAACACAGATCTTCTAAAAAGCTCAGAAACCAAGATACCAATACCAAGAATTTTAATGTGACAGGCTCCCAAGTCTCGGCTATTCAAAGTGTATTAAAAATTACTTACATATTATAGGGAAACTGTTCCTGAAAATTATAAGTTTCTATTGCAGATCTTTTGCTTCATAATCCCATATCTTCAAGCTTTGAGTTTCTTTTTATTCTTCCTTATTTAGAGGCTGATATTTGTTTGAAAATGAAAGTACTTTGACGAAGAACACAGTAGCCCTTTGCCCTTTGTATATATATGAAATTTGGGAAAATTGTGTTAGATATAATCTGTGAAAGAACATTGTTGCATATTTTCCAAGAGAAAACTGCCTTTCCAAAAAACAATTAAAGAGTAAGGAGAAAAACTCCATTTTTTTTCACATTCCAAACTGCTATCCAGTGTTTTCTGTTGTGTGGAAAGCTGCAAAAGACCGTTTTGCAGATTTGCTTTTCAAAGAGGAATGGTTCATTTTGTCTCGAAACACCATTCATTCATTCATTCATTCGTTCATTGGTGAGATTACTGAAATATCAGGACACTGGTAAAGTTAGAAAAATAAAAATTCTGTTTTTCATGGCATTTTAATTCCCTAGCTTCCAGTTTTGGCTAATGAAAGAGAATCTGAGTATGTGACTAAGCAATTAGAAAATGTTAACTAAACTTTATTGAACTCTAAAAAAATGACAATGTGATACTCATTGTTTATTATCCAAAATGTTGCCATTATCTTTACTTAAGACTACGCAATCGTATCTGTACTTAAGAAAATATAAGTTTGAGCTACAACCAATGATCATAAAAGATGAAGAGGATCTTGCCCTTGGCTTGGGCTTTGAATCAGAAGGCTATTCTGCATTGAGTAGTTCGAAAAACTGTTAATCCTAAACGAAAGACAAAGGTTAAAATGAATCAATTTAAGAAGCTGCCTGGATGCTTTTGTGTGTGTGTTTTTACAAAAATCTCAAACACCTAACATAATATAAACTAAATTTGTATGTTAAAATGCTTCCTTTAAAATCAAAGTTTGATGAATCAAAATGCTGAGTGTAAAAAAAATGAAACCTGCAACATTTTTTAAACTACACTATGAAAAATAAGAAGAGGTGGAAAATAAATGGTGTGAAGAGAGAAAAAAAAACTACAGCCAAACAAGAAAACATATCCTACAAATAATGGAAAAAAGATATAAACATGCTGCTAATGACAAATTAATAAACAAAAAAAATCTTTAAAACAGAAAAATCTGTATCTTAATAGCTAATAGATATTCCCATTATATAAAACTGGTGTCTGAAGTACAACTTCCTTCATACAAAGCCTTGTGAAATGCATGAAACATTGTCACTCTTAGGTCTTCATAACTAAGGAAACTGAAAACTTAATATTGGAGGCCTAAAAGACAGCCAGTATCAAAAAATGAACCATCTTGGTGGCTCTCTTCTCAGTCTTTGCTTGCACGCCCTGACTGTAAATGTAGAATATAAGTCTCCTAAAGTATATATCTTCTCCAGTCACCCTTCATATTTCTGAAGAGTTTCACCACTGGTAAGGCTGTTCCATTCTTCCATTCACAGAATTTTCTTAATCTATTATATTTCTTGTGTCATACATTTTCCAATAATCACTTTGAGCCAAGGTGTCTGACAGAGATCAAGTTCTGAGCTCAAAGCAGCCAGCAAGCATTGTAAGATAGGATTCTGGGCACAACAAACTAGTCCCAGATGGTCCCTGTGAACCCAGATCACACCCTGGCACTGAAAATTCCTCTTCAAGCTAAATTAAAGATTATTGGCAGGGCAATGGAAGGGAACTGAAATTCAAAAGCAAAGATTTTTCCTAATTCCCTGAGCTCAGATGAAAAGAGAGAGAAACTGAGATGCATGTGGATGAAAAGAGTGAGAAATAGAGGGAATGAGAACCTTGGAAACAGAAAATTAAGGGACAGGAAGAAATAGCTGGAGGGAGAGAAAAGACTGATACACTAGGTAAAGAATGTATTGGAAAAAAGAAATCTATGAAATGGCAGAGGGGCAGAGAAATAGGAGGCAGCTTTCTGTGAGCAAGACAAACATTTTGGGGTGCAATATAAAGGAGTATCTACAGCATTCACTTTTAGTATAGAAGTTCAGGTTGCACACATTTTCCGCAACAAGAACGATGTGTTTCAATGTTGTGTGATATTCTACCTGTTGGAACATTTAGTACTGTATTAGTTGCCAAGGCAACGACATTTTTTTGTGAAGCACATTCTGGGTCTAGCGTTTCCTTTTGGAGTTACACCCCTGTGGAGCACAAATAAATGTGACCAAGTTATGCATGAGGAGTCTGAATTTGGTGAACCATAGCAAACATCAAATTGCCTGCATTTTGTGCTTCTACAGTATAATTTCCAGAAGACTATTGTCATAGTGATTAGTTTTTCATGACTGCAGTTCAAAAAATTGTAATTAGACATAGAAACTCAAATGTTCTCATTGCTAGGAAGGTATATTACTACTTCATTATATCTGAAAGCTAAATGATAATGCTATTGAATTGTTTTCTATTCACATATCCAGGATAACTGGAATATTCAAGAAGCACAAACACACATTCTTATGTACCTAATACACTATAATAGCTGACTGGTATACAGCATATATGTTAAAACCTGACATATGAATATAGCATAGCCCTATGCCATGTGGTATTTGATTGCTAACCCTCAGTGATTCCTGAGCTGCAGTGTTCCTGAATCCTTTCACTTGTCCCTCATTTTTGCTTTTCTGAATTGTCACCTTTCTCTGCTTTCATGTTATTGCTTGTCTCATTTACCAATTATGTCTTTTCTTATGGGGGTTTCTTTTCACTATACATTTGTGTATAGCCTCATACATTTTAATACTGACCAGTCTGAGATACTGTTAATACTGCTATCTAAAGGTGTAATAGTAAAAAATAATGGGTGTTACATTAATAACGAGGGAATCACTTACACATAACTGCTGCTTAGTGAAGGTAATTTAATTTGAAAGGAATCATAAACTGTGAACCTCATACCAAAATCTGGGGTAAATGCCAAATGCCCTGTTTCCAGCAGAGAACATGCCAGGAAATCATATGATCTCCAAGCTCTTAAACGCTAACATAATTCTGTAAAAGAAAACAAATTGCAAAGTGTCATTTTGGTGATTGGGTCAAATTTTACATAGTTGCTCCCTGGAGACTTCCTCCTAAGAACATCATCATTTTTATCTGTTTAGGAGACTCAATTGTAAAACATGTCCTTTTCTGCAGTGTCCAAAGCTCGGGTGTTTCCTCAGAAAAGATCTGAAGCAGGTAAGCATAAACTGAGACTTTTTTCATATGTTTTTTTGCCAAGATCAGCAGATAATGAACACATCTTGTCTATGAAGAAAGTCACATTCTTTGCAAGATCCAATAGAATGCTTTTTCAAAAACAGACCTTAAATGGCGCAGCTGTCTACAAAATCCAAACAAATATAATGGTTAATGGGTGAGTGAACTGCAGTATCCTTAGCCTAGAAACTTATTAATCACTGGCAAGTCAGAATTCTTGAAACCATGTTGAGTACAATAATGTTTTCTAAGTATTTTTAAATAGATTTCTAAGTATTTTAAATAGATTGACATGTTACTGTTGTATACATCTCCCGGAAAGCAACTGATAAACAATTGGCTTTTGAATGCTGAGTTACACTAACCTATGGCACCTTGAAGTTATATTAACGTAACAGCTCTGTCAAAGAGTAGAAGAAGGTGGCCTGTCATAAATTCATCACATGATGTCAAAAGTATAATAGGTAGATATTAAGTCTATTATTCAGTCACAGAAATACATTAAAACCTTTCAATAAGAAGCTAGAAGGAAAGTACCATAATACTCAGTAATTCTGAAGTATGGTAGAAGTCTGCCAGTTGGCTCATTCACTGATGAGGAATGCTTCTGGATGCTCTGTTTAGTTTGAATTTAGGATGAGTATTTATCATTTCCAGTGGAAAAAAATACAATTGAGGAGTTAATATAGCAGTCTGCTTGAATAATGGCAACTCTTACAGTAAAAGAACATCTCAGGTTTAAAATCTAAGTTTAACTGTGCTTCAAAATGAGGTATCAGTGGTCTGATTTCCTTTGTTGAATATTTTAACACATTTACACTTTTTAACAAAGTTTTAATAGAATACACATCTGACTGATGGCAATCTGTCATCAGTAAGGCTAGTGAATTTAAAAAAGCAACTACTTGGGCAGCAATGGTGGTGAACATCAAATAGACAGCTAGAGATCTCCAGAGACAAGTGTGGTGGGAGAAGGGCGGTTTTATCTTATTATTTACACCTGACTGAAACCTCTTCCACTTGGAATTATGTGTTTCTGGTAGACTTTCCAGGAAAATTTGGAGTAATTGCGTGGGTACATATGATCTTCCCATAGAACAGTTTCCAGTCAAAGCTAAGGAGCAACGTGAATCCTTTCCAGAATCAATAACTGTCTGCCTGTCCTCTGCTGCTTAACCCTACACAGTCTGAAAATGAGACACTAAGGATGAAGTCTCTGATCCATCAGATTTCAATTCCTCATACTGAACTTGTTACTATTAAGCACTAATTTGTGGTCACATACAGTAGAAGATATTTCACTGGTTTTAGCTCTCACTTGAAATAAGGAAGATTGTAATTCCAGTTTTGATCCGACTCAAGTAGGCGAAGAGATATGTATGCTATCATACTGATGAAGGCAGGCAATGGTTGGTTGTTCTGGATTGCGTACAATGTTTTTGTTATGAAAAATGAGGTAGAGAAAGTTTTCAGTTCATCTCACCATGGAACAGCAGGATTATGGAACTTGGAAGCGTTCAGAGGGTAGGAAATTTTTATCCTGTGTAACTGCCTTTTGCCACACAAACCTTTTGCACTGATTTCTCATTTATAGACATATAAAAGCACATTTCATAATTTTCAGCCCTAAATCACTGGGAATTCTTCTGTTCTGTCCCTGAAGAGAAATCAAGGTGGTATTGCTGGTAACGCATTAACATTCAACGAGTCTACAGTCACTGGATATCACACAAAGTTACTATGTGGTTTATAACCACTGAGACCCTAAGTTTATTTAAGATTGTTGTTTATCACAGATGCTGTTAAGTTACATGACTCAGTATGTTCTTTAGTAAAATATGATATGAATGGCAAATTATTAAACTGTGGGAAACAAAGACTTTGAAATATACTATGTTTTGCAATGTTTCAATGTATTCCAGATGCTTCTCAAGAGTGAGTGGGAAAGTGCATAGCTTTGAATGATCACTAGCAACTCTAGCTACTAGCCATAAAATAGTCATATGTTTAGATGTCTTTCAAGGCATAGTCCTCAGTCAATCATCCAGCTAGAGGAATCTATACTCTGAAATGATGTAGAAAAAATAAATGGAAGATTGCTAAATATTTCAGAATTTTGTGAGTTAGTCTGTATTTCATAATATTTTACCAATCCCAGTCTAAAAATCAATGTTTAAATTTATTTCATGCTTTTTTCCCTAGGTGTTTAAGATATTTTGTTCTATAGTGTATATAAATGTCTGCAAAATCCAGAGAATAGACACAGTCATCCAGAAGTAAGGATCCTTCTCTCTTTTTTTTTTTTTTTTTTTTTTAATCCAGGTAAAACCTTAGAAGACAAATGAGTATGGTTACAAAGTAGCAAATACAAAACTGGGCACTGGTCACCTTTTCATGTTACAACATGATACAATACTAAGTTGTCAAAAAAAAAGTTATCCTTTCTAAGAAAGGAGCATTTTCTTTTCCATGTGGACATTTCAGGAAGAGCTCAATCTCCTTCCGAGTCCTGTAAATTACAATTAAAACAAATTTTATGTCACACAAAACACAACTTATTGTAATTGTCTTGGATGTCATGGATGAAATACACTTATTCCCTTTCAAACATTTGTGCTCTTTCTTAAAGCACACACAAATAGAGTCCAAGATCAATTTATGAGTTCTGACTTTAAAAACCATGTTAGATGTGATTTCTACTCTACAAGGTTTTTTTATTATTATTTTTGTCCTCTGAGTGCTTCCTTAAGAGCACAATATAACAGTTGATAAGTTGTCTATTTTCATGCCTGCAGCACTCATACTTAGTCATTCCATGTTGTAAGTGGATTCTTATCTTCCTATCCACCTCAGTTCACCATTACTAGTTTACAAGACTGCAATTTTCTTATTTTCATTTACAATAGTACAATGTTACATAAAAAAGATAACTATGCTGAAAGAACATAAAGATTACAAGATAGAGACCAGTTTCCTGTGTGATTTAATTTAGTCCTTTTGTGCACACATATTCTGATATACTATTTAATTATAAATTTCTTATTTTGTGCATAGTCATCACTGGCTGAATGGGCAGGCTCAGACGGTGGTGATCAGCCAGATCAAAGTCTAGTTGGAGGCCAGTAACTGACAGTGCACTCTAGGCATCTATACTGGGTCCCATCCTGTTCAACATCTTCATTAATGACCTGGATGACAAGGTAGAGTGTACTCTCAGCAAGTTTGCAGACAACACCAAACTGGGAGGAGTGGCTGATATGCCAGAGGGTTGTGCTGCCATCCAGAGGGACTTTGAGAGGCTGGAGAAATGGGCCAACAGGAACCTCCAGAAGTTCAACAAGGGGAAGTGCAAACTCCTGCACCTGGGGAAGAGCAACCTGACACACTGATATATGCTGGGATACCCCTGGCTGGAAAGCAGCTTTGCAGAAAAAGACCTCGGGGTCCTGGCGGAAACCAGGTTGAACATGAGCCAAAGAAGTCTAACAGTATCCTGGGATGCATTAAGAAGAGTGTTGCCAGCAGGTCGAGGGAGGTGATCCTTCCCCTTTAATCAGCACTTGTGAGGCCACACCGGTGGACTGTATCCAGTTCTGGGCTCCTCAGTAGAAGGAAGACATGGACATACTGGAAAGAGTCCACCAAAGGTCATAAAGATGATTAATGGATGAGCATCTCTCCTCTGAGGAAAGGCTGAGAGAGCCGGGACTGTTTAGCCTGGAGAAGAAAAGGCTCGGGGGGGATCTCTTCAATGTATATAAAAACCTCAAGGGAGGGTGCAAAGAGGATGGAGCCAGGCTCTTTTCAGTAGTGCCCAGTGACAGGACCAGAGGCAATGGGCACATACTGAAACACAGGAGGTTCCACCTGAATGTCAGGAAACACTTTTTCACTGTGAGGGTGACTGAGCACTGGCACAGGTTGCCCAGAGATGTCATGGAATCTCCATCCTTGGAGATATTCAAAAACCATCTAGACATGGCTCTGGGCAACCTGCTGTAGGTGGCCTTGTTCAACCCCTACTTGAACAAGGGGGTTGGACAAGATGACATCCAGAGGTCCCTTCCAACCACAACCATTCTGTGATTCTGTGATTCTGTGTCCCTGTGTGTCTGTGTATTGGGATCTTCACTACAGTTCATTATCATTGAGGCTAGCAAGGTTTATTAATGTTGGGACCATAAAATATTGGCTAAAATTCTAGACAACTCTTAGAGAAGCCTGATTTTGGACACAAGTGTCTTTTGCATCTGTTCCCTGAGCAGTTCCTGCTCTTCATTCAGTCCAGCTCCAAGATGTAACTTCTGCCTTCACATCACTGTTTTTCCTCCTTCTACTCTAATTTATCTTGGTTCTAACACGGGAAAAGTTGAGTATAGGGAAGACTGCTTCCCTCCTCTCAGTTCTTGTCATCCTCCTATAGCAATTTCTGTTAGTTCAGAGAAGCACTTAAAGGGGAATCTGTGCTTAGTCCTTGCAGTCATGCTATGATATATGCTCAGAGTCTAAGAGAAAACAAGTGTGTGTCGTTAGTTAAACTTGTGCACTCACAGCTGGTGCACACTTTTTGCTGAGGAGGCCTTCAGAAAAGTAAGTTAGCTACCTATCTCTAAAATAAACTGAATATATTTAAATGTCTAGAAATCAATTACATCTTGTTGTTCTTTTCTGAAAAAAAATTTTGGTGAGAAATTTGACTGAGAAAGCACACAGAATTGAGAGAAGTGAGGATGAAAACCCCTTGCAGGATGCACAAATGACCTCTTTGTAAATTTTGCACCTCAGATACAGAATGGGCATGCAACAGATTCTCAGTAGAGTTATTTCCTTATTTTAAAAGATTAGTGTGCACTGAATGTTATTCCTTTCTCAGAAATGTTTGAACTAATTGAACAGACATTTCAAAGACTTATTGGAAGGATACTATCATGCAACATTTCAGTCTCAGTGGTTGTACTTTAAGTGAGTTGAACTAAAAAAAAAGACAAATGTCATAACAGAAAGTGTCATTAACTATGGTCTCATCTCCAGCTTGATGTCGGAGTGCGATTTTTTCTGAGTATGTTAAAATCATCATATAAAGGTGAAAAGGGCATGGCAATAGCCTTCTTGCCTTCTTTGCTAGCTTATTTGTAGACAGCACTTAAAAAAACATTCTCTGTACTGACATGACAAGATTTATAGACAATCATCCACCCATATATTATCTTATCATGTTGCCAGGTTTCTTGTTTCCATGAATGATGGACAAGATTAAAACCTGAGAAGTTCAGCTACATTTAGTTAAGTGATGAAAAATTCAGATGCTCACCCAGTTTACTCAGTGTCTTTTTCCTCTTGAGTTGGAAGCATTCTGGACTTTCTGCAAGATTTTTTTTTTTTTTGGTAGAACCAAGAATGATAATCAGAACAAGAAACAGGTAAACAGAGCCATTTTTTTTTCTCTCTCCAAATAAACATTGATTGGCATTATTGTACACACTCCTGAATATATTTTGCATACAAACTTTCTAAAGTATGCAGAACATAAGTCCGATTGAGGTTTTGCAAGACATATGTGTGAAATAGAAACATTGCTTTATGCCAAGAGATAAATACTTAGAGAAATAATGATGTTTTCATCATCTGATGGCACTCAGGCAACATGTATGAATAAAGTTATTTCCATGCACAAGTATGTTAAAGCTCATGGTAAATCATAATTTTTAATTTCATGATGATTCAGAAGTATAATTAATGGCAATTCAAAATGCTTATTGAACATGATTGTATTCACACTTTTCATTATATTAAAATCATCATCTCAAATATTTATTAAAGGATACTGGACTGAGAATGATTTTTGGAATGATCATTTTCTTAAGGCTATGTAAAGGACACTTTCAAAAATGTGTCTTAGAGTGATTCTATTCATAAAATAATTTCAATTTTTCATGTTTACTGCTATAATTTCATGTTTACTGCTAACTCAATAAGAGAAAAATAATAAGAGAAAAATGGTGACTTTGATCACAGGGCAAGTGTCATTTTCTTTTTCTTTGTTTTGGAAACAGAGTTTTGGGTTGTTGGTGGTTTGGAGGGGGGGCTTAGTCCTCTAAAATCAAAACTTTTTTTTGCCTGCTTTATCCTCAATTTGCAAATATTTTCACCTACTGAAGAACTGCACTCTTCAGGAAGTAATAAATTAACTGGGAAAAAATATATTTTTTGTATATGAATAGGATACTTTATAGTATATACCTTAAATACATTCATATATAGATACAAGATAGTGACTTCTAGTGAAGGAAATGGTCGAAATGGTCAAAAAAGTCAGAAAAGAAATCTCATACCAAATGTGAAGGTCTTACTCGGATGTACACTTTTTGCCTCTAGCATAGCAAAGATAACAGATGTATCCTGCCCATGCTTTTTAGCATAAGCTCAATTAGGGGACTCACCTGCAGGATAATTTAGACCTTGGGCATATGAGATGTTGTTCTAGAATGCCTAATATGGCTGTATAATTGCAAATGAAGTCTTCGTAAAGATAGTTTTGTCCTATTCTGAGATAGCAGCCGCAGTCAAACTTAATGGAATTAATACATGCATAAGGATCTTTGTGCAGGAGTTAGCAGAGCTCATTGAAAGAGCTTTAAACTAGATTTGAAGGGGAAAAGGGGTAAAGCCAGGCTTGCTAGAGATAAGCCTGGGGGCATCACGTCAATGTTTGAGGGACGGTGTGCTAGCAAGGTCCTTCGGTCTGCTGTCTCAGTGAAGGTAGGGGATGGAGATCCACATGGCAGCAAAGAAGCAAGGGCTATGGATATGTTAGAAACCACGGAAGCACCTGAGAATGGACACATAGGAACTAGGGCTTCTCCCCCAAAAAAGGTGGCAGGATCAATAGCCCAACTGAAGTGCATCTATGCCAATGCACGCAGCGTGGGCAACAAACAGGAGGAGCTGGAAGCCATCGCGTGGCAGGAAAACTATGACATAGTTGCCATCACGGAAACATGCTGGAATGACTCTCACAACTGGAGTGCTGCAATGGATGGCTATAAACTCTTCAGAAGGCATAGGCAAGGAAGGAGAAGCAGTGGGGTAGCTTGTATGTTAGGGAGTGTTTTGACTGTCTAGAGCTTGATGATGGTGATGAAAGGATCGAGTGTTTATGGGTAAGAATCAGGGGGAAGGCCAACAAGGCAGATATCATGGTGGGAGTCTGTTACAGACCACTCAACCAGGATGAAGAGACAGATGAAATATTCTATAAGTAGCTGGGAGAACTTTCACGATTGCTAGCCCTTGTTCTTGTGGGGGACTTCAACTTACCAAATGCCTGCTGGAAACACAATATAGCGGAGAGGAAACAGTCTCGGAGGTTCCTGGAGTGTGTGGAAGATAACTTCCTGACACAGCTGGTGAGGGAGCCAACTAGGAAAGCACCCCGCTGGACCTGGTGTTTGTGAACAGAGAAAGAGTAGTACGTGATGTGATGGTTGGAGGCTGTCTTGGGCATAGTGATCATGAAATGATAGTTTTTGATTCCTGGAGAAGTAAGGAGGGGTTCAGCAGAACCACTGCCCTGGACTTCAGGAGGGCAGACTTTGGCCTGTTCAGGAGTCTGGTTGACAGAGTCCCTTGGGAGGCAGTCCTGAAGGGCAAAGGAGTCCAGGAAGGCTGGACACTCTTCAAGAAGGAAACCTTAAAGGCACAGATGTAGACCGTCCCCATGTGCCAGAAGATGAGCTGGCAGGGGAGAAGACTGGCCTGGCTGAACAGAGAGCTTTCTCTGGAACTCAGGAATAAAAGGAGAGTTTATGACCTTTAGAAGAAGTGACAGGCAACTCAGGAGGACTACAAAGATGTCATGAGGTTATGCAGGGAGAAGATTAGAAGGTCCAAAGTCCAGCTAGAACTTAATCTGGATACTGCAATAAAAGACAACAAAAAAAGTTTCTACAAATACGTTAGCAACAAAAGCACAGCTAAGGATAATCTCCATCCTTTATTGGATGCAGGGGGGAACATAGCGACAAAGGATGAGGAAGGAGCTGATGTACTTAATGCCGCCTTTGCCTCAGTCTTTAAGAGTCAGACCAGTTGTCGTCCGGGTACCCAGCCCCCTGAGCTGAAAGGCAGGGATGGGGAGCAGAACGAAGCCCGCATAATGCAACTGGAAGTGGTTAGCAACCTGCTACACCACACAGACACACACAAGTTTATGGGGCTGGGTGGGATCCTCCCAAGGGTACTGAGGGAGCTGGCAAAAGCGCTCACCAAGTAATCTTCCATCATTTCTCAGCAGTCCTGGCTAACTGGGGAGGTCCCAGTTGACTGGAAGTTAGCAAATGTGACACCCATCTACAAGAAGGGCTGGAAGGAGCATCTGGGGAACTACAGACCTGTCAACCTGACCTTGGTGATGGGAAAGGTCATGGAGCAGATCATCCTGAGTGCCATCACATGGCACGTACAAGACAACCAGGGGATCAGGCCCAGTCAGCATGGGTTTATGAAAGGCAGGTCCTGCTTGACTAACCTGATCTCCTTCTATGACAAGGTGACCCACTTAGTGGATGAGGGAAAGGCTGTGGATGTTGTCTACCTGGATTTTAGTAAAGCCTTTGTCACGGTTTCCCACAGCATTCTCCTAGAGAAACTGGCTGCTCATGGCTTGGACAGGCGTATGCTTCGCTGGGTAAAAAACTGGCTGGATGGTTGGGCCTAAAGAGTTGTGGTGAATGGACTTAAATCCAGTTGGCGGGCGGTCACAAGTGGTGCTCCCCAGGGCTCAGGATTGGGGCCAGTTCTGTTTAATATCTTTATCAATGATCTGGACAAGGCGATCAAGTGCACCCTCAGTGAATTTGCAGATGACACCAAGCTGGCCAGGAGTGTTGATCTGCTGGAGAGTAAAAAGGCTCTTCAGAGGGGTCTGGACAGCTGGATCAACAGGCTGAGGCCAACTCTATGAGATTCAACAAGGCTAAGTGCTGGGTGCTGCACTTGGGTCACAACAACCCCATGCAATGCAATAAGCTTGGGGAAGAGTGGCTGGAGAGCTGTCCAGCAGAAAAGGGCATGGAGGTGTTGGTGGACAGCCAGCTGAATATGAGCCAGCAGTGTGCCCACGTGGCCAAGAAGGCCAATAGCATTCTCAGCTGTATCAGAAATAGTGTGGCCATCAGTGAAGTATCATCCCCCTGTACCTCTCACCACTGGTGAGGCCAAACCTTGAATATTGTGTGTTCGGTTTTGGACCCTTCACTACAAGAAGGAAATTGAGGTGCTGGAGTGTGTCCAAAGAAGGGCAATGAAGCTGGTGAAGGGTCTAGAGCACAAGTCTTCTGATCAGTGGCTGAGGGAGCTGGGGTTGTTTAGCCTGAAGAAAACAAGGCTGAGGGGAGACCTTATCACTCTCTATAACTACATGAAAGGAGGTTGTGACGAGGTGGGGGTCAGTTTCTTCTTCCAAGCAACAAGTGATAACATGAGCGGAAATGGCCTTAAATTGTTCCAGGGGAGGGTTAGATTGGATAATAGGAAAAACTTCTTCACTGAAAGGGTAATGAGGCACTGGAACAGGCTGCCCAGGGAAGTGGTTGAGTCCTCATCCCCGGAGGTGTTTAAAAGATGTGTAGATATGGTGCTTAGGGACATGGTTTAGTGGTGGACTTGGCAGCACTAGGTTTATGGTTGGACTCGATGATCTTAAAGGTCTTTTCCAACGTAAATGATTCTATGATTCTATGATTCTATGATTCTATGATTCTATTTCTACCTAGTCTACTTCATACCCTAAAGAAAATGAGAATGATCACTGGTTCATACCTCTGTCTGATATAGGCCAGTAACAGATGCATAGAGTAACAAGAAAAGCGTATAGCCACATGCTTCCAGCTTTCTGCAGTCTTCAACTAGAATTTCCAAATCCACAATCACCTCTTCATCTTTCTGTTTAATAACCACCTGAAGACATTTTTCGATGAATTTGTCAAATCACATTCTTAATCCATTTGAATTCAGTTTTCTAGAAGATCATAGGATGATGATGAATTAATTCTGTAAAAGAGAACAGAGTGAAAAACAATAAACTATAGGTTTATAACAAAATCCGTGTGCAAACCCTGTGATATGAAGATCCAAAAAGAGGTATAACTGCTTCCTACAACAGCTTCCTATCACCTTTTCATAGTAGTATTTTTAGAAATCTTCAGGTATATTATTCCAGCATTAGTCTTTTATGGACTAAATTAATTCTGATATTAAAGAAAAACACAAAAGAGTACTGTGTGCACACTTCTCAATAACAGGATTTGCTTCAAATAAGGGGTATTTTTCTCTCCAGATTTCGCTTTTAAAATAAAGCTGTCCAAGTTGTTTGCACCGTCATAAAACCATGGTGATCTAGTGTTAAAGATGTACAATAATCTTTCTTTTAATGGGAGAGAAAAGTCTGCCAAATGATCCGGTCAAATGTAGCATATAATGCCTCATTCGTTATAATTTTCTTACAGTCAAAGTTCTACTTGAAAAAGGTGATCCTGAAAGAAGCAAGCAAAGTATGGCTAATGAGAGAACACAGAATTCATAGCTGTCCAAAATGACTGCAGATCATTCACATGATGCAGAGAACTTACTTACAAAATATATCAATACAGATTAAATGAAAATGACTTGAAATACAGACACTGCTTATTTAGGATTTTTAAGATTAATAATGCTAGGCATGTTGGATGTTCTTAACACTACAGCATTAATTCTGCTCAGACTTAAAACTAGTAAGAAAAAGAAATCTATATAATATTAAAATGAATGACATCTAAATAAAACTTAGACTTTTGGATTACACATTCTTTCTTACATTATTAGCCTGATCAGCATGATGGGTATTTGAGATAAATTTATTAACAGAACCATTTTAGCTTCTGCTATGAGGTTGTATGGGTTTGAAAAATCTGTTTTATTTTCACTGAAATTGGCAGATATTGCTATAAACCTTAACCATATTCTTTAGCTACCTTTTAATCATAAATGCAACAGCAGCAGCAAAGTATGTTACCACCAATTAGCTGAAAATGGCTTGACATTGACAAAACTTCTGCTTGTACTAATTGTTTAAAACATACACATTATATGCAACCTGTGGTATATAACATATTCGCTGACAGAATGAAATACAATTTGCTAGCTCCTTTTCACTTCCTTTTTGAAGAACAGCATATGGTAAAAAGTTGGTATCCTCTGGATTCTGATCTTGCAAAGATTACCACAAGTTTAATTGAACTGTGACTATTTTCACACAAATAACCTTGTTCACCCCCCGCCCTCCCCCAAGACAGCGCCATTTAAAAATTTTATCATTTATTTTTGCATATAAACTATGAACAGAAAGATTTAAAGTACAAAAGCTTGTACTGACACCTCACTGCTTTAAGTGAGAATCCTGAGTAAGTTTTCAGGCGTTTATTTTAAGACAGAATGATGAAATTGATCAATAGTGTTTCCAGAACAGATATATATGCTGATATGACAGGCTAAACCAAAATGTAATCTTATTCTTGTTCTAGACTTTTTCAAAGCATTTTAAAAGAAAGTGGATGGTTAGAGTGCATTGTGCACAGACATGGACCTGTTAGAGTGGATCTAGAGGAGGGCCACGAAAATGATCAGAGGGCTGGAACACCTCTCCTATGAAGAAAGGCTGAGAGAGTTGGGGTTGTTCAGCCTGAAGAAGACAAGGCTCTGGGAAGACCTTATTGCGGCCTTTCAACTCTTAGAGGGGGCTTAGAAAACAGATGGAGAGAGACTTTTTACCAGGGCCTGTAGTGACAGGACAAGGGGCAACAGCTTTAAACTGAAACAAGGTATATTTAAATAGGATGTAAGTAATACATTTGTTATTATGAGGGTTATGAGGCACTGGAACAGATTGCCCAGAGAAGTTGTGAATGCCCCATACCTGGAAGTGTTCAAGGCCAGTTTGGATGGGGCTTTGAGCAACGTGATCTAGTGGAAGGAGTCCCTGCCTGTGGCAAGAGGGTTGGAACTAGATAATCTTTAAGGTCCCTTCCAACCCAAACCATTCTATGAGCCTATAAATAGTGGAAAGCCAATGATCAAGACACTTCTAGAGAAGCCTGTCATGTAAGATATGTGTGAAATCTATTTCTCACATGATCTCTCTAGCCCCTAGATCAAGAGTTGGCCAAATGATTACATTAAATCAACATTTTGAGGAGGAAGCAAAAAAAAAAAAAAAAAAAAAAAAAAAGTGTTTTAGCAAATTGATTAAACTCCTCTCTGTGTTCTTTCCACAAAGAAGTAGCTTTCCTTTGAAGTTTAGTATGAGAATAATAATAATAAATAATATGTTATAAAAAGGAAGTTAGAAGTAAAAGGTGTAAAACCAAATGAGATGGTCCCATTGCCTAGTTTTCATGAATCTAATATGCATAGTCCATATCAGAGGAATCTAAACTTCCTTCCAGTTTACGGATTTGAGTGAGGATAATGAAGACAACCTTCCACCAAAAGCATACATGGACAAACAACACTAGAAGCTCAGTCATTGGCCTTTAATGAAATATATTTCCATTGCTAAACTGTGAAGGTGAATTGCATCTTAGTTTGCAAAAATAATCTCCAAATCTTTGGCGTCTGTGATCATAGTAGTGGCATAAATTACTACTGAATGCAGTACGAGAATCAGGATTTAACAAACAAATGAACAGCAAAACTGTCTTTAACTTAACTTAGAAGACTTGGTCTTAAATATTATGAGAGTCATCCCAAGTTTCTAGTGCTAGTTTCAAATAAAATCTATGACAACAACAAGAGCTATCAATGTAAATTCAGTATAACATTATATATTTCCAAATATCTGGTACAGAAGTAAACAGTCAAAATTTGAACTGTCTTGATGATTGATAAAAAAATTACTTTTGCCACAAAGTAGTAACTATGAGAGATTCCACTTATCTGAGTTTATGCTATAGTTTGTTAGTTAGAACTTGCTTGAGCTGGTGAGTGGTCAGCTTTAATTTTTTTCCCTTCTGGAAAAGATTCAAATCCATGACTACTATATCGCTTGACATATTTTTTTTTTTATTATTACTGAAAATAATACATTATTTCCCTTGTAATGTAGTTATTCTGTAAAGAAAAGAAATGAAAATATATTAAAAAAAAAAGGAAAAGCTCAAGGTCAGGACACTTAGAGGCCACTGTGGGATACTTAGGGGCCAGAGATACAAACTTTAGTCCCATTTCTACAGATTTTTTTCATATATTTTTCCACAACACTGTTACTATATAAAAGTACATGGATCTTGCAAAACAGGCAGAAGAACCTATACAGAATACAGAATCACAGAATTGATGAGATCTGCAGACCATCTAGTCCATCCCCCTTTCCTGCCCCCCTGGCTCAAAGCCTACAGCAGGTTGCCCTGGACAGTATTCAGCTGGGTTTTGATTATTTCCAAGGATGGAAACTCCACAACTTTTCTGGGCAGCCTGTACCACTGTTCAATCACCCTCACATTAAAAAGGTGTTTCCTTATATTTATATATAATTTCCTCTGTTTCAGTTTGTGCCCATTACCTCATGTCCTGCTACTGGACACCACTAAGAAAAGCCTGTCTCTGTCATCTTCACACCCTCCCATCAGATATTTATTAATATTGACAAGATTCCGATTCCCCCTGAGCCTTCTCTAGGCTGAATAGTCCCAGTTGTCTTAGCCTTTCATCATATGAGAGATGTTCCACTTTTTTAAACATCTTAGTGGCCCTTCACTGGACTCTTTCCAGTATGTCCATGTCTCTCATGTACTGGGGAGCCCAGACCTGGATGCAGTGCTCCAGATGTGGCCTCGCCAGTGCCTGGTAGAGGGGAATGATCACCTCCCTCAAGCTGCTGGCCACACGTTTTCTAATGCAACCCACAAGACTCTCAGCCTTCTTTGTCTCAAAGGCCCATTGAGGCTCATGTTCAACTGGGTGTCCACCAGTACACCTAGGTCATTCTCTGTAGAGTTGTTTTCCAGCCTGTCAGCCCCTAGCTTGTCTTGGTGCATGAGGTTATTTCTTTCCAGGTGCAGGACTTCGCATTTCCCTTTGCTGAACTCCCTGAAGTTTCTGTCAGTTCATTTGTCCAGCCGTTGAGGTTTCTCTGAATGGAAGAACATTCACCTGTTGTATTAACCATTCCTCCCTTTTTCATGTGTTCTGCAGATCATAGCTTAAT
The DNA here is from genome assembly GCF_965183815.1 of Platalea leucorodia. NCBI lineage: Eukaryota > Metazoa > Chordata > Aves > Pelecaniformes > Threskiornithidae > Platalea > Platalea leucorodia. Next base: position 64,642,574 of record NC_138828.1, on the reverse strand, counting down.
GTTTGAGCAACTAATGTTTGAGCAACTAATCTCACTCTCTTTTTCTTTCTAAAAAAATTAAACTATACCTTTATAGAGTGTTATGAACACGTCTTGAGATGCCAGATTTAGGTATGAGCTTCCTTTTGGATAAAGAAAACTAAAATCTGTGTTGCACTTATCTTAAAATTTGAAACCATTACAGAGCAGGTGCACAGCACCTTTTTTCCCTTTTTTTTTTAAAAAAAAAATGGTCAATTTATATCAAAATTAATCTGTAATGGAGTCAAACTATTCCAGAATATGAATTGTCTGCCTCTCATGACATCAGCTCTTAACTCTGTCCATGTAAATGACTTAAGCCATACATGTTACTCTAGGTAGGATCATCAACAGCTTACAAAAAAAAATTATTGCCATTTCTTTTAATTACCTATACAGAGTACTCCCACGAAGTTCAAACTCAAAAATAAAAGCTATCTAGCAGTAACTACTCTAAACCTGTGTCTTAAGCTGTGACTCCTTACAAACAGCTTGACCTTATTAGGTGGTAATTGGCTGAGCAGGAGCATTTTATACCATGAATCAATGGCTATAAGAACCCTCCGTACACAACAATTCACATTTCGATTCAGAAATCTGGAGAAGTACAAGGGTATAGATACAATAGTGTAGAGAGAAGGGGTATTATGAATGAGACTGTACTTTTTTAGGCACTAGCTAACTTAATCTGGGTTTGCAGAAATCATATTTTCAGTGGCAGAAATCATAATTTCAGTGTCTGATGTGAGGGGATCATAAAAGAAAGTAGGGAGGTGTAGTTTAGTTGTGAAATAGACTTAAAACTATACAGTGGTGTTATGATTCAGATTTTCATAAATGCACAAAACCAGAAGTGCAAACGCCTGATGATGCCCACATAGGAAAAAGTAAAATAATATGGATCTTAAGTACCTCACAAATGAAATGCTACTTAGGACAATTTTCTGGATTATAACTTTGAATTCATCCCAATTACTGCTGTAGTTGCATAAAACCTGGATATGTCTTCAAAAAAAATCCCAAAATGTCCTACTTCTAACACACTAGCTATTGCATTTGGGCCTGACTGGAGCGCTAAGTTTGAAGCTAATTAGACTTTCAAAAGTTTGCCAAACATCTTACACTGACATTAATTTAAATTGGTGTTAGGGTGGTCAAAAATGCAACATATATTGCAACATTCTCTCTCTCTCTCTCTCTCTCTCTCTCTCTCACGAGGACAAATACTGACAGTTAAGCTCTTCTTTTCTGTTCAAACAATAATATTTTACACGGCTTTGGTGGAATCTTTCCCAATTTGATAAGCAATAATGTTAAATTATTAGTGAGCACCTCTGCAGATCAGAACTTAATGCTTTAGCAACTAACTTCTGTCATCATTCTCTCTCTCTTTTTCTAGTGAATTAAAAAATACCTTTACAGAGTGATATGAACATCTCTTGAGAGGGTGAGACTTACCTGAATTTCCATTATGTCTCTGTTCCTTGACCTCTAGCAAACCTACAGTTATTGCAAATGATACAAGGAAGATATGTCATAGGAAATTACATGAGACCATGGTATAAACTTAATTGAGATTTCACTGGGTGTTCAAATGGTAGTGCTTCATGCAAAAAGCAATATGCCTCCACATATACCTCGATGTTTTATAATACATGGAGAAAAGCAAGGCAAGTCAGAGAACAAACTAAACAGATGGAATCTGGTAGATACATTTATGACTAGATTGTGACTTAGAAATAAATAATTTTAATTCCCATGCTTCTCTCTGATAATATTTGTAATATTACATAGAATACCAGTAACGTGTATGATTATTGTAATTTTAAGAGGCAAGGAGAAGCAGGTACATTTTCAGGTTGGTACCTTACTGTAATTATTTTTCAATTAGTATTTAAAAGCACTTTATCCAAAGAGTTTCACTCTTTATCTTAATGACTAGTTTATTCTCAAATTTCTTTCAGAAATTTCAGTTTTCTTTTCAGTTTTTCAGAATGATATAGCCTAAAAAGAAAGACCTAGACGGTGAAAGAAGAAAAGGGAATAAGAATGCTACATTTGTTACAGGATTTAGGAATAAATTTAATGCCTAAAGCTATATTTTAGTGTATGGATTTGAGACCAGAAGTATACTGTGTGTATATATGCATATACAGACACACACATAGACACACACATACACATACATATACATCATATACATATATACATATACATATACATATATAAATACTTATACCTGCATTTATTGAAAAGATGCAAAGTTTGCTATCATGTTAAAATACTTTTAAAACACCAAGCATATCAATAGTACTTAAATAATATGGTACTTTTTGGTGCAAGCATTTAATTATAGTTTTCTGCAAAGGGCAGAGGAACATTTGCCTTTTAAGGAAAACAGACACATACATTTTTTAATCTCTATATAGTTACATAAAGGAAATGTAAAAATACCCCAAAGTGAAAAGTGATAATACTCTCACAGAAAAGGAAATAAAGACTTCATTGTACAATACAATAATCTCAGCAGCAAGTCATTATCAAGGAGAAAGCTTAGTGAGCATAAGGATGTGAACATTATTGTGGAAAAGTTAATGTGTCTTGATAATCTATTTTTTATGATTTAAACAGTGGCCTGGTAACATGTTTCAATAGGTGGAAAAAAATCTGTTCCAAGTAGTAGCTGGGGAAACCTCTCATGCTTGTGCTGCTTCACTCCCCAAGTTATTAAGAATTTGGATACACTACTGTGTTTTGAAATCACATAGCAAATATCTTTCCACACGTATACTACCAAATGAAGAAGAAGCCACCCCCCTTCCATACAATCTAAGCAGATATGCCAATGAGGAAACTGTTGCTGGAACTCAGAACCTTCTCAGTCTTGGTCTTGGTCAAAGAGACAGATCAAAACCCCATGAACGACCATACTACATATAAGTGAAAAAGATGATATAAAGAGAAAAGGTAACGGCTGGCAGAAACAGCCATGGATTTACATCATAAATCATGATCTCATGTAGACATGATATATACTAGAATAATGCATGTTCATTATGCTAAAAATAACATTTTGCTGCTATTTTGGTTTTTGTGAGTTATTTTTCCTTGTCAGTTTGTGCATCAGTTATCAAAGCTATATTTAGTATGTGCATTGTAAACTTCATGTGCACACACATCTAAGATGTATATAGCCTGCACTAATAAAAGCTCAAAACATCTAATAGCATTTTCATAAGCTTGTCTTTAATATACCGCTGAGGGACTGGAAAGTACTATTGTACGTTCTAAAGGGTATGGAGCTGAACGACAGAAAAACTAAAGACTTCTCAACAGGAGAAGAACTGCAGTAGCAGCTTTTGTAGAGTAACTCTTTGTGTCTCTCTCTGTTAATACTCCTTTGCAAGTGAACAAAAAATGCTTTACCTTGGGGCATCATTGTATTAATAGGCTCAGCCTAGTATATGTTTGTTGCTTCACTCCCGAAAGCTGCCCATAAGATCAAATACTAAATCTGTGAGAGGGTAAGCCCACAAGACCGAAACTTTCAGAGCGAGCAAAAATATGCCCTGAAATCCTCTCTTAGCATAACCTCCAGGGTGTTTGAAATATAGGTAGATGAAGAAATGAAGGACTTTTCTGAACTCAGGACAGGTTTTTTTGCCGATTTCCTCTGGTCATTTTCTCATCTATTCGTCAAATGGCTGTCATGCTAGAAAGAACAGAAATAATGTCTGAGTCACAATTTTACTAAAGAAATATTAAGGTGTAACTAGTATACCTAGTCTTGGAATACTTAAATTTAATTTCTTTAAAGCTCGGACTAACGGGATATGCTGTTGCTCTACCTGGAATTTTTGAATGTTTGAAAGTCTGTGCTGTAAAGTTCAATATTACCAAACAGAATTTTCCTATCCCCACTTTTTTTCTATTCTTTCTCTCTAGTGTAATTGGCCATCTTCTTTTATTTCATTTTTCACTTTTAATACTATTATTTTGATTATTCTGTTGAGTCATCTGATATCTGACCTTCTTTTATACCTTATGCTTTAGAATATATACATCATTATAACTGCAGAGCAGTGGGTTTTAATTAGCCACTAGATTATTACTATGTCTTTCCCTTCTGGTTCAGAAAATAGATGAAAACTGTTGAAAAGTTTCAGATTTCCCTTTCCATTTTAAAAATTTTCATAACTTAGATCTTCAGCTAAATTCAACAGGGAGCTTCCCTTTCAGTTATTGAGGCATTCGACCAGACTTCTTTTTCACTCTGTGTTTTATGACATTCGTGTTTATTAATTTCATGTTTATGAATAGTGTCCATTAAAAAATATATTGCACAGTCATCTAAATACATTGTTCTTTACCATGATCATACTGAGATACTTGTAATTCTTCACGTTAATTCAAGAACAGTATTGCCTTTCAGTTCTCCATAAAAGCTGGTGATTATAACACATCAGAAGACTACGGAACACGAGGCTTTCAACAAATTGTGGAGTGTTATCCACAGGCTGCAGCTTGTGTCTCCACTTCTCAAGGCCTCTGCTATCACACCAGGTCTGAATTCCTCTGCAAAATGTCACTGTGTTGGAGTCAAATACCTTATTGTGCATAGAATAACTCCTTGTTGCAGTTATCTACATAGAACTATGTTTGCACTACACAAATATACCTTTTTGCTCTTTTTTGGCCCATTAAATTAGCAAATAGGATTTATTGTTGACGGCAGAAGCTGTGAAAGAAATCTCCATGTAGATTTTATAACTGGGTCACTTTTCCATAGAAGGAAAATTATATCTTTTATCTGAGAAAGTTGTAAGATTTAAACAAAGTGTCTTCCACCTAAGTAAGATTTTTTTTTTTGTTAATATTATACTAATTAGCAGTGCTCTACTTACCTTGTTTCCACTAGGTCAGCAGTAGTAATTAGAACAGACTGAATGCAGTGAATTAGATCCTGAAGGATGTTATGCTCAAAATCTAGTTTATAGGCAAACAGGAAGCACATCTTGTATATAAATAAAATCAAAAATATATTGTTACTATAAATGAAATCATGAGAGTCTAATCATTATTAGTCCAGATCTAATTGTTACCAAAAAAAGAAAGAATAATGATGCAGCCAAAATTGTTCTACACACACTTCTTTTAGTTTCTACCCCTTTTCTTGGTGTTGTGCTCACTTTTCCCCGGCTCCTCTGGGCCTAAGGCCCGTGGTTTCACACCAATGAGGAGGGAGTGTTATGATGAATTGTCAGCATCTGGAGTCCTTCATGAGAAAGAATATAATGTTTATGTTGATGGTTTCTTCTTCAGCCCTCTAGGATCGACTTGGGGTTATTTTTATGTGTTTGCTAACACATTTTTACACCTTTCTCTTTCTCCCTTGACCTACAGCTCCAGGTTACATCCAAATTTACTATATATTGTGACCTTTATGTATGTATGTTAGATACTATTCCTCTTTCTCTTTGTTAGCCCTAAAACCAGCTCTGCCCAGCTCCAGGTCTCCAGTTCTTTGACTGACCATGAATGCTGTTGCTGCTAGCCATGGTGCCTCCAGTGCCAGGCCTGTGACCCATTCCATCTCATCCCATGCCTGCACTCTGTGTCGCATCCTGTGCCTCTGCTTCTCAGGGCCTGCATTTCTTTACATCATTGTGTTAGTGCTGTAAATATCTCATGCTACATAGTGTTTGTTACCACTCACTATATAAAACTATGGCTGTACTACAGAAGGATAAACAAAAGTAAAACAAATTAGCCATAATCACCAATTGGAGAAAGTGCTGTCACAGCCAAACCAAGCTGAGGCAAAGCTACAGGCAGGCCAAGTTCAGCCAGAGCAAGTCTGACAATAGCAAATCCACTGCAAAGCTTATGGCCTGCTACCAGCAATGATAATAGCCTTGCATTACAGGGCTACATGATTACAAGGAGCACTAGTTTATATAAGTAAGACATGAAGAAATGCCTCTCTGCATACATGAAAATAATATAGCCCTAGGGACAAGTTCAGTATGGGAAAATAAGACTAGGCAGTACCCTAAATGTCATCTCCTTAGAGGTGTTAATGGTCATTTTCTCCATTAAACAAGAATGATACACCTATGTCTATATAGATATATTTGCCTTAAGGATGATTTTTTTTAACATAGCTTTAAATATTTTTTTTAAACAGATGAAAAAAATTGCAATGCACTAAAATATAAGCAGGAAAGTTTAAATATGAAACAAAAAATGTTACAAGGTATAAACAATGAGTTACCTCTCTGGAAACAAGTATTAAGTAGTGACAACATAATTCTCTGGAGTAGGGATGTTGAAAAATGGTCACACAGACAGCTGTACGAAAAATACTGTTTTAATGGAAGATGCAGGCTTAAAGCAGTTAGCTCCAGTCCACCTGCTACTGGATTAAATTTTAGCAAAAAAAAGACATATGTTGTTGCCTTGCAGCAGCTTATGACTACAGCCTTGCAGTATATGACTATAGTGTCTGATAAAAAGCCTACTGAAATCAAAAGAATTCCACAAAGATGTAAGAATCCACCTCATCATTTTGAACTGTCAGTGCCTTTTGCATTTGTTTCTCATGAAACTCATCACAGGGACAAAAGGTCTCTGTAATAAATCTGAAGCCCAAATTTAGTAGTGATTTTTCATTACAAAAAAGATTTGTTGACAACATGATATTGTCTCTGAAAAGAGAATGTTTCTCCTGGGGAATAAAAAAAAATTATGTAAAAAAAATGACTTGACAGTGAAGGCATAAGGAAAAGAGAGTGTCCTTTCTTTCTTTTGTTCATCAGAAGATAGCAAAAATATTATATTTACAGCATTATATGTATTAAATAAAAGAAACAACTGTCTGAAAGCATAAAAGATGGTATTATATTTAGATAAATCATTAAACAATGTGATTATTTTCCTGCACTGCATGGAAGCACATTACCATTTTTAAAGAATATGTAGGTTTTGTTTTTGTGGGGTTTTTTTTGGCTGTTGTTGGTTTTTTGGTTTGGATATTTTTTTCTCAGAGTGAAAGTGTCCTTATTCCACATCCCTTGGATATTCCTTAGGGGTATACATGCATGTTTGGCAAACAATCTATGTGGTATCAGCACTGATGTTTGGACACCTAATTGTTCAACAGATTTTGAAGAGGTACAGGAGGGTTTTTTTTCCTTTCTTTCCTTATAGCAGGGAGAAATTCAAACCCTACAAGTCTCACACCTGCAGCTCAGGGAAATAAAATTGTTCTGATAAAGTGCTGCTAACACACTGATTATAGGAGTTACATGAAATTCATTCATTTCTGAAATTTCTGAACTGCTTAGTCAACATGCTGTTCAATTCTGTGTAAATTTTTATTACATTAATACAAAATCAGTTGTATGTTTTGTTGTGCTTCTCTTTTCATTACATTTTTAAAGAACATAATGCAAAAAGAGTAAGCTTGACATTTTCAGATATTTATTAGAAAATATTTAACTTCTATGCAGGAGAGAAGAAAAACCACTTTATTTTTGCACCTTTATTTATGAAAATAGGACCAGGTATACAGAGACAAATCCTTTCGTATAGGTCAAATATCTCTAATATGTAAAGATTTAATGCAAGAAAATAGACATTATCAAGAAATAAGATGCTTTATTGTCCAAAAATTTTCAAAAATTAATTGTAATCTCTTTTAAACATTGTCGCTCTCAAGGAATCTCAGTTCAAAATGGTTTGACTTTTTACCCTGAATCCAGCTGGGCTGTCTTGTATATAGTGGCTTGAAATAGTCATAGCTATACATGTTTTGATTTTTGTGCCAGACAATCATTGTTGTTAGGTGAAATGCTGTATTTCAATAATATCATACATGTTCAATAATATAAATTTTATAGCGGTATGTAAAATTTCATAATAGTTGGCATTGTTAATGGCCCATTGCAAAGTACAGAGATCTGGAAGCATAGCTTTTTTGCCAAGGAATTTTTTTTTTTTTTTTCATTGAGTGGTGTCACTAGAGTTAAATATTAGGCAAATCTTCTTAAGTACTACTTCAGGTAATATACCACTTAAACTACTAGAAGCAGTACCTCTCATGATCATGAAGATACAGGAGAGCAAGTAGTTGTCACCTTCTTGATAGCTATGATGTGTCTTTTCCCAAGTCTATACAACCTTTAACCCTTCCAAAGTTAATTAATGCACTCATTTTTTTAAAGTAGAAAAATAACTGAGAAATGGACATAAGTTATTCTTTGTTTGATTTAGTCAACCAAAACTTACTTCCTTTAATAACATTTATGTTTTTTACCAGATATTAATTAGTGATATGATTATCCCATTACTAAATCTCTGCCAAGCACATTAAATTCTAATATGCTACTATTGTCCAAATAGCTGTTTGTGGGAACTATGAATAAAGCCCATGAGAAATCACAGTGATTTGATTTCTCTTTAATATTTCATGTAACTGCAGTTCTCAAAATAATAAAAATGGAAACATAGTACTTTTGGTACAGTTAATGCTAAAAGGTATTATATAAACACCAAGAACTATGCTTCTGGCTTATATCAATTGTGGTGTCATCATATAATACGGTATTATGTTCCTCCTTGACAATTCCCTGTTTTAGTTACTTATATTATCTAGAGGAATGATGACACTAGAGATTATTAGAGAAGTTAGGTGCAAATTAGGTCTCAGTCAACTCCTTCACCTACCAAAAATTAATTTAGCTCATCAGCAAAGTCTGTTTTTTCAGTACACCTTCCTGGATCTTTTCCATCCTCTTCTGTTGCTGTTGTTAAAATAACTACAGGAATCTTGCCTTTGCTAGTTTGACCTCTTTGTGATCCATTTAATTAGAGTAATGCAATAAGAAGTATCATAGACTCTCACAACCTTGATAACCATGCATTAGTTATCCATTTAGTACTGCCAGAGACTCCCTTATTCATGGTAGCTTTGGATTACTACTATCCCCTTTTGCAGATTCAACTAGCAGTTTCAGAGTTATGTAAACATCGATGCTAACACGTAACTTGTTATGATTTCATTTTCTGCTTTCTGTTGTTTCCTGGACTATCATAAATCCAATGAAAATTGTTTTGTAATAATCTTTCCCTATCTGCTGAACTCTGTTTACTGGGTTCAAATTATGACAGGATTTAATTTCTTTGACCACCTACCTGGTGTTTTAAGGGTTAAACTCTCTATTCTCAATGGCTCTCAATAGGAAAAGACTGGGAATCCATTCTTTTTTTATAAACCAACCTGACTTTAATTCTGTTTACCATAACATTCATTGAGGACTTTTCAGTTTTCTTTGTTTCATTTCACCTGGAATGGTAGAAAGCAGTTTGATTTAACATTTCAGTGTTATATACTCATTAAGTAAGTAAATTAAAGAATATATCCATACAGAAAATCACCATTCTCCCTTCTTTGACATCTTGGATTTTCTTATTCTGACAAAAACAAGTGAATACTTATTTGTCCTGCAGAGTTGAACAAGTTGTAGACTTGAGAGGGATAAATTACTTTGGTTTTGTGAATCATCACCAAAATTGGCAGTCTCAGTCCTGGTCATGAATCTTTTTAATTGGCAAAATAACCCATTTTAATTAGCATATGCACAGTAACATTAATCCATGTCTCCTGCTCTTCAGCTTATTTTGTCAGAAGCAGGGTTCTATTCTTTATCTCTGTCTCAGTACCTTCTCTGCTCCTAAATGGTTTTATCACTAATGTTCAATCCATCCTAAAATTGCTTACTGGCTTGTTATGTATTTCTTCTACAGCATTATTCTACTAGGTGTGCTAAAACAGAGGAAGAGATGGCTTGGATGATATCTGTCAACCTTATTATGTAAGATTCCATTTTAGATAGCTTTGAAAGCAAGCAACAATAGCATGTGGCAATTTACAGTGATTTTTGAGTTTGCCGGTCTTTGCTGTAAGATCCTAAAAAGAAAAAAAGGCTCACTTTATACAAGTTAAAAAAACTTATGTGTGATGGAAGTGAAAAGAATCTCATTCTCTTTCACTTTGAAAGGAAGAAAAAGGGGGAGTGAGAGAGAATTTCTGAATGTACAAAACCCGTAACTACTGCAATATATTTAAAAGGAAAAATTAAAGCTATAGAAAATAAAACAAATTCTACCTTAAGGACAAAATCAAACCAAACACTTTTCTGGACAAAATACTAATCTTAGCTGACTGAAAGGGTAGATTAGATAGTACATGGAATACTGTGATTGCAGAATGGCACTGCACATCTCATGCATTATTTTATAGACTGGTGTTTGTCCCTAGAAGACCATAAACAGTGTCTATGGCGAAACCAGTTATGTTCCTCATAACTCTCACACTTTATCTTACTCTAGAACAGAAGCTGTGGGTAATGAAAGACAGAAACTGTGCTTTACAGGAGGTATGAACACAGTTCCTCTAATGAAGAGGAGAATAGTCTTGTATAGTTACTGTAAATGATACAATAAAAGAATTTGCATTTAAAAAAAAAAAAAAGAAAAAAAAAAAAAGATTGTATCATTATAAGGCAGCTGCATTCCTAATATTAAGCAATGCATTCATATACAGTTAATTCTGAATGCTGAGTTTTGTATTTGGTATCATTTCCAGGAATTTTTTCTTGTGTCATGGAGGCAACAGAAAAAAAACACTGGATGAGTTTAACTGGAAAAAATATTGTGTACTTAGTTAGAAAAGACAAGCACAGTAAAAACTGTTGTTTCAAAAATAGTTGATTAATCTACATCTGTAATCTAAGGAGAGAGTAGAACCTCCCAAAGCATGATTCATCTCACCCAGTTTATATTCCACTTTTAGGAAACAATGAATCATACCAAAAGGGACGTTTATCAGTTAAGTTAAAAGCAGTCTAAATTACTATCCTTTACTGGCTATCCAAAATTCAGACGGTTAGACAACATAAATTATACTTAAAAGCTCAGGGAGCCTGTACTTTCTCGTAACTAATATCTAGTTAGAACTGTCAGTTGTCCAGTGGCAGTAACGCAACAAAAAAAAACCTAATTCTATTCGGTATAAAAGTATCAACCAGCTACAATCAGCAGCAAGTTTAAGAAAATGGAAAAGGACTTGGGAGTGAAAAGGTAAGAGGGAGGTGAAATACCAGATCAAAGAGTTTTAGGTATGACCTGTACTGCAAAGTTTTACTAGTATCAAAAATACTGGATAATAATATTACATAAAGTGTTCTTCAAAAAGTATCAAAGAGGTTTCTTTAGTTCCAATTTAAAGATATATATATTTCTTTGATGTTTCTGTGGCATGTCAGAGAACAGCATAAAAAGTAATGTGATCATTTTGCCAGTTTAACATTAGATCAGAGGACTTATCAATAATATGAGATTTAGGTCAGGCAGAAGGAAAATATCAGAAACATTAGTACTGGTTGTAGGATAAGAACAGTCAGAAGGCATAAAAAAGTAGCATGAGCATACATTTAAGATGATCATGTGACCATTTCCAGTAATTATTTTGTTTGGATATTGGGATTTTGTTTTAGTTAGTTTTGGTTTAGTTCTGTAGCTAACAACTTAGTGAGGTTACGCAGCAGTCTGCATTAATTAAGTTGTAAGGGAAAATCCTTTTTAAAGCTTTAACATGCATCCTTGACTTAAAGAGAGGAAACAGAGATGTCAGGAGTGTTTGCTTTATCCACATTCATCCTAAGACACAATCCACAATGAAAACATTGTAATGTATTACATCCTTTTGCATATTTAATTTTGCAGAATATTTGGGAGACTCCAACTTTAGACATATTCCAGGATGAAATGTAACAAATGTGATTTTAAAAATATTCTAGAAAAGTCCAATATCATAAAAGCAAAAATTCTGAAAAAATGTGCTATGAAGTTTTGTATTCCCTTACAATAAAATCAACACTTTGATTTAGGTTTCATAGATTTATCTATTTCATTTGTTCTCACTTTAGTACTGCAAAAGGGAACACACTGATCCAGTAAACTGGAAACAACAGTATATCAAGCAACAGCTCTGCTATCAGCAGAAGATACCATTCTTCCACCCCCATCCTGTATTTTGTTATTTGTATTGTAACAAATACATTCTCTGACAAAAATGTTGAAAGTTTATTTCCACAATTGATTTCCATAAGTAGATTCATTTTGCTAAATGCCCCAAACCTTACTGCATCAAACTTGTGTAATTGCCACATGCTATATTGAAAAGATCTAAAAAAAGTGCAGTCTATGTACACTATGTGAATGTCTAAAATATATATCTTTCTGCAACTGTTTTTCTGTCTGATATATGGGGAAGAGTTCCATCTCCAGTAATAACAACAACAAAAAATCCCTATTGTTTTTTATTTAATTGATTTGTTATTGAGATATTTGGTGCAAATTTACACAGTTTGAGCTGCATCAGTCTCACATCTTTCATCCAGAATTCCAGATGTTCCTGTCTGCCAGTGACAGATGCAATCTGATTTCTCTTCTATACCAATTCTGCATTGATATAGCCCGTATTTGGATGCATGGCTAGTAGTATCGTTAGTGTAATTTTTTCTTGTGGATTGTACTTTCAGGCTGGGAACGTTTGAAGATTCTTAAGTGCAGGAGGAATATAATGCTGAAAATACATCAATACATCAATAAACTGAAGCAAGTTCTTCTGAGAGGCTGAGGGTGCTGGGCTTGTTCAGCCTGGAGAAGGGACAGCTTTGAGAGGAGTTTGTCACCAAGCCAGCAGAATGAGGCTTTTCCCAGAGCTGCCTGGAGGGAGGATGAGAGTAAACAGGCATAAGTTGAAGAAAGAGTGGTTCACATGTGAAATAAAGATATAAATTTTCCCCATATAGGCAAGCAAGCAGTGGAAAAGGCTACTCAGAGAGGTTCTGCAGTCTCTGTTCTTGGGGGGTTCCAAGACTCAACTGGATCAAACTCTGAACAATTTGTTCCAACTTCAGAACTGACCCTGCACTGAGCAGCAGGTTGGACTAGAGACCTCCTCAGGTCCCTTCCAACTTGAACTATCCTATGATATTAGAGTCCAGCTTCTACCCATTGATTTCTTCTACTTCACCATTTCATAAATTTGTATAGGTACATCATATGAAGCTAGGTAATGGGTGGATTTAGATGTGATATAATCTTTCTCATAAGTTTTTTTTCTCCTCAGGGAAAGAAGGAAGCGGTCAGGATGCTACAGTTTTCATGATACATTTCATAGATCTGTTGAATAAAAATATACCTTAGATTTCATGTATTAATTTTTGCATTTTAAAAATGTTCAAAAAGTTACTGTGCTGAAGTTATTCACTAGCATTTCATGGAATATCAGCAATGAGTAAATTGCGACATTATTGCACAGTGGTTACTCAAGTAATAGTCAAAAGCAAGGACATATACATGCTAATGAGAAGAACAGCAAGTCTCCTCATTTTCATGTGGAAAGACTGGTGCAGCCAAAAGAAGGATCAGTATGACTTGAAAAATGTTTCTTTCAGGAACTGCTTTGTTATTAACAGAGAGCAAAATTAATGTACTTATCAGGGAAGAATCCAAGGGTATTGGACACCTGCAGTTCCTTGAGTTTGTGTAGAATTGTTAAATTTCTGTAGCATTACATTTATCCTGTTCCATTGTCATAGATGTTTAGATTTTAGACATTCCTCTCTTTTTTATGGGTGCTTCATCAATCTTAAATATTTTTGTTTCCCAAATTTTTGTTCCTGTTTCTCCAGTGAAGTTATGAATTGTGCACGAAAAAAAAAGCTCCGTTTAGAATCCAATGGTGGAAGCCTTTGTGGTCTCAGTCCTCTCACAGAAGTTACCAAAAGGATGAACTATCTATTTCTATAAATTTTACCTTCTATGATACAGGGTTAGTACAAGATAAATAAATTTTTTCCTTTAAGAGTGAAATCATTTAACACACTTTTCCCTGACTCGACTCCTTTGGCATGTGCAACAGCCATATCTGAAGTATGCTGATATAAAAAATGATATATATTTGGCTTCAATTAAACATTATTCTTACATTTATTCACATATTATTTATAGATACAATATTCACAACTCTCCTTTTTAGTGGTTCTGCTATTCTTCTTTGCTGCACGTGCATACCTGTCAGCACATTATAACAGTAAAGGATTTTCTGTTGCTTGTTAATACTGCCTACCCATGCATTACATGCATCTTTTTGCCTTATATCATTGAAGAAAATGCTTAACTACACATGTGTAGTATTTAGATTAATCTTTAATGAAACTGAGTTTCTGGCCAGTCATAGTAGATATTGGCTTTGGTTTCCTTCCTTCTTTTTTCTGAATATACAGTTAGAGTTCAAAAAAAAAAAAGAAATACTGATTTCTTATAGACTGGAATATTGCAAGAAAGGGAAATGAAAAAAGACAGAGAAAATCAGCACTGCTTGTCAGATTTGATTCTTGTCCCCTTTACAGGTATAAGTAGAATTTTTTTCTCTTTTTCTTCTTAATAAGAAATATAAATATTAATCTCATTTCATATTTCTATTTCTCTATTAGCCAGTTGCACCAGGTTGAATATGTTTGGTAATGAACTATATGTTAAGGGTTTCTGTCTTTATTTTCCTTTATAGATTGATCACAATGAACTAGAACAGGATATAAAATTTAACTACTACTTCTATAGATAATCGAAGCCAAAACTTAAATCCTTAGGTTCTTTGCTCAGGAAAACCTACACGTTTTCATCTTTTTTTTTTTTTTTTTTTTTTTAAGTTTATGATAGAAGAAAACAACTCTTGATAGCAAAACCCACCACTTTAACTCCAGAATTTCTCTGAGAAAAAAAAAAAAAGATAATATTTTCTACTATGTCAGGGTGCACTGGGAGCTGGCAGGTCCCTGCGGTCAGGACATCAGGAGCTGCAGCAGGACATGGGGGCAGCAGGACATGGCTTGGCAGCCAGGGCCTGTCCCACCACCCCAGCTGGGGAGCAGGGTAGCTGGGGTCAGCCCCAGCCCCTGGAATTGGGCACCTCCCTGGGGATGGGGACAGGCCATATCTGGGCCAGGACACAGGCCCACGGGTGGGCTCAGCTCAGCAAGGCCCATGGCTGGGCAGGGCTGTGGGGAGCTGGAGACTGGCACTGCTGTGGTGTCTCTGGGGCAGGGGCTGATGGCTCAGGGCGGAGCTGAATGGGATTTGGAGTCATGGCCAGGGATTGATGGCCCTGAGGGAGGTTGAGCATGAACAGTCAGGCCTGGTAGTGCCCTCAAGATGAAACTGAAGACATTAATAAAAACAGAAAACAAACTTTATTCACCAAAATACATGCCAACTTCATGTCTCCTTGTTAAATGTAAATAATAGTTCATTTTTAACAACACTAATTTTTAACATTTTTGCTTTAAGTGTAATTTTCCAGGTTTGGTGCTTTGAAATTCTATTTGTTTGTTTCAATAAAGAAGGATATCTGGATCTTCATAAAGTGCACAAAAATACTTTTATTTGGCATTTTTTGTTTTACTTTCTACAGTAACCTTATATAAACACGTCACAGCAAAAACGTTGGACAGAAACACATAACTGAGAGGACTAGTCTCATTTCATTGCTTACTGCTACTTAATCCCTTTGAGCAGGACAAAAAATTCAATCTGCGGTGTTAGCATAGTCATGAATTACCAGATGTAATTATCCACTATAATTAAAGATATCAATTTGTCAGAAATAAATTATCATTTTATCACAGTCTCTTATCAGTTGGATATTTTTCTATAGTAAGATCTAAAGCAACACTGGCACAATGGACATCAGATGGTTCAGATGGAGAAAAGAAGAATGAGAAAGAGCTAATGGTAGATGATGTGAAATGAAGAAAATGAATAGTGCAAATGATATATTGGTTGTATTTGTCATGTTCATGAAGTTGCAAATATCTTGCTCCACGAACTAGTGAAATTATCTTGGGTATAACCATCAATCTTAAGAATAATATGACTAAAAAAGCAGGGCATTTAAAAAAAAAATCTTTAAAATCTCTCTTAAAGGGCAAAAGAATTAACTAGAAAATTACTCTTGAGAGAAAACAGAAAGAAAAATAAGAATGTAGTGCATATTAGCTTATCCTAAATGACAGTTTTCTAGTAACAAATATTTTCACATGAAATGTGAATATATTATCTCTTAAGTAATCCCATGTGGGTTAGCTTTCTGTTTATAAGAATGTGCCTCACAGGGCAACTGCAGCTAGTTTTAGGAACAACTGATTTATATTGTTTAAAATATGTTTATAGTTTAGTTTGCAGTTTTGTATTGAAGTAGACATTAGCCAGATAATAGTAGTCAAACATTATATTTATGAAATCTCAAAAGAGGAAATATGCAAATTGTTTATAAAATTTGAAGTGTTATAATTACAACCGTGTAAAAAATGCTCAGCAATTAGATGTTTTATTTAACTTATATTTGACATTTTTCCATTGGCAGTAACTGAAATTCCTCAAAAAAGTCTTCTGTGTAATCAAGCACCTAGAAAAATGTTGACAAAATTAGCACACGTCACATTATATCAGAGAAAGTAACTCACTGTTGTGAGGAAGCCCAGAGAAACTTATCTGGCCTTAGCCTCCCCTTTCTGTGTGCCTATGATTTCAATGAGAAGAAAATTTTTGTGCATAAAATAAAAGGTCTCATTCTAGGACATCAGAACCATGACATACATTGTAGCTTTTACTTTCCATGCAATTTAGATGTTTAAGTGAAGAACTGAGATTTCTTTGCTCAGTTGATAAGGAAAAAATATAGAAACTCTTGCAGCTGCAACAAAAGCCAATTCAATTTTTGGAAAAAAGAGTAGTCAAAAATACTAGTAATAACCTACAGCTCAAAGTTGTTGCTGAGATTAATGAAACCAAAGGTGTGAATTTATTAAGTAATCTCTTGCAGAAGTGTAACAAGGAATAACGTGGGCTTTGTGCTTTGATTACAAGTTTTTTTTAAGAATATGACAAAGACCTCAATTTATGTTAGTAACTAATCAGAAATTACTGTTTTCAGTTAGATTTACAGTTATACCAGTCTAGACTGAAATGAAGCCTAAACTTCGAGGCCATCAGTAGAATCATCTCCACCACTACTGATTTACCTGAGAACAAAAGAAGAGATAATATGCAAGGAACATTTGGGAAAATATGACAAACAATTTAACACACACATACAAATTATGATGTCAATAGAAATTAGAGCAGAAGATAGTGGCAGAAATGTGTCTTTGAAATAGTTTAATATATTAAAATAGTATACATTACTTAAAAACTATTTAAATTGTTTAAGACCGTTGCAGTTTGGTATAGGATTTTTATTATATGCATTAGCTATGCACAATTAAACAGTCATACCCTCTGTCTTGTCTATGCGGAGACTGTAAATGAAGACTAGAGCTGTCTAATTCTTCACAACCACAGATTTGTGCTGTAAATTTTGCTTGACTACTTCTTATGGGAGAAGGGAATGAGTCTTTATGTAATTAACTAATAATTTGAATAATGAAGATGTTGTTAGAAAGGCATTACTCATTTTCATGAATAGTACAAGACTATATGACACAAGAAGGATCCCTTCAGCATTTGGGTGTGCAAAAAAAGTAGTAAAGAGAAACACATAAACTTGCAATTTTGTTGGAGAAAGAGAGGTTTCATTAGAAGCAGACAAGAAAGAATATTTTTCAGTGGATTGGATGATTTCAAGGCATATCCAACTACCGTAAAAACTTTTTGTGTAAATCTACATGTCATCCCTTAACAGCAGAACTTCATGCTTGGCATGGCAAACCTGAGTCCTCATTCTGTCTTTAATTCACTCTTTAGAAAGCAACATTCATGGGAATATCTAGGCACTACATTCTTAATACTAGTAAAAGAAAGTGCTACAGTCATAAGAAAATACCATCAGTTTTACTTAAGAAACATGGCATTCTTTAATATATTTGATAACCATGTCCAGAAGGAAGTCTAAATTCAGCCGAATTTGGAAGTTGCTAACCTTTGATCCCCTATGAACAAAAGGACAGACATGGAAAAATCTGATTGAGATTTCTGTAGCAAGTATTGTGAACAAGTTTGGGTTCTCAGTTTGAAAGAGGGGATTTTTCTAAGGGACTTTTACTGGGATTCTAATTCCTTTTGTTGCAAGAATTGTTTCAGCATGGACAAAATGAGTTTTTTCTTGCCATGTTAGTGAAGTCAGGTGCTTAGCACAATGCTTTTTCGTTGCTGTTACTGCATGTTTTTCAGATGAACTTGCTAGCGCAGCAGAACAGAATAGCATTGAAATGCAGAATGCTGTATAATCACAGCAATAGAAAGTTTAAGAAAATTAAGTTCAGGATCTATACAGAAGCCAAATTTCTAATTTTTCTGTCTGCTAGTATACTCATGATCATGGCAATAAAATGCACTAAGTGTATACATATGAATGCTTTGAAGATTTACCCTCACATCCACAGTGGAAATAACGAGCTTTTCCCAGTGCTTTCTTTTGGAATTGTGTTCCATGTCTATTACCTCTTAATTGTGAGAAAAGTAGCCGCCTAAGATACACTTTTAATATAGCCTGAATGGGATTATTTACCGTTAAGGAATAGTGCAGGAAACAAATTATTACTTAAATTAAATTAGTTAATTATGACCCTTGGAATGGACATGTTATATGGAATCCAATCCAATTCTGTACTTGGCCCCATGTCTCAGGAATTTCACTTCATTGAGACTATAGGATTTGGCTCTCTGAATTTTTGCTTGAAGATAGAGATAAAAGCATAAATCTTGAACTTTAATATTGATTATGTTAAGCAGTTATTATTGTTTTCACTGGGATCACAACTGTATTCTTACTGTAGATAATATTACTGGAGAGAAAGAATGATCGATCAGGACTTAGTAGCATCGTACATGTACTTACACCAATGAGTGACTGAAAAGGTTTTTTTTGACCATATTCTGTGTCTTATTAAACAGAAGGAAAAAAAAATCAAAAAATCCGGAAGACTCTTGGTCATTTTCTAGTCTATTTTATATTTATTCAACAGCTATAACTATGGTCAAGTTGATTCTTAAAGTTTTCAATAGAATCATAGAATCGTTAAGGTTGGAAAAGACCCTTGAGAACATCAAGTCCAACCATTAACCTAGCACTGCCAAGTCCATCTATACCATGTCCCTAAGCACCACATCTATCCATTCTTTAAATACCTCCAGGGATGGAGACTCAACCACTTCCCTGGGAAGCCTCTTCCAATGCCTGACTACCCTTTCAGTGAAGAAGTTTTTCCTAATATCCAACCTAAACTTCCCCTGGCACAGCTTGAGGCCATTTCCTCTCATCCTATCTCTTGTTACTAGGGAGAAGATACCGACCCCCACCTCGCTACAACCTCCTTTCAGGTAGTTGTAGAGAGCAATAAGGTCGCCACTCAGCCTCCTCTTCTCCAGACTAAACAACCCCAGCTCCCTCAGTCGCTCCTCAGAAGACTTGTGCTCTAGACCCTTCACCAACTTCATTGCCCTCCTCTGGACACACAGAGATGACATGAGAGGATGTGGAACAAACATTATCACAAGCAATCCTTCTGAGAAAAAATCTAAATACAGATCAAACATCTGATTACCCCAGGGTTAATGGTAAAATTCTATATTTGAGTTCATCTCACATAATATTACATACCTCTGTCATTGACTTCTAACACAGAGCTAGTCATCCTAAATTCCTTTGAAGTTAATGGAGGGGAAAGGAACTCTTAGTTTGAGTGTCTTCCATATGTGCCCTGGTTTCAGCTGGGATAGAGTTAAATTTCTTTCTAGTAGCTGATGTAGTGCTGTGTTTTGGATCTAGGATGAGAATAATGTTGACGACACACTGATGTTTTAATTGTTGCTAAGTAGTGCTTACACCAGTCGAGGACTTTTCAGCTTCCCATGCTCTGCCAGGTGCACAAGAAGCTGGGAGGGAGCATACTCAGGACAGCTGACCCAGACTGGCCAAAGGGATATTCCACACCGTATGACATCACGCTCAGTACATAAACTGAGGGGAGTTGGCCAGGGGGTTGTGATTGCTGCTCAGGGACAGGCTGGACATCGGTTAGCAGGTGATGACTTCCTTGCTTTGATTATGGGTAGTATTATTATTAATTTTTAGGAAACCCTTTTGAATTTTTAAGTTCTAAGACAAGGCCACAGCACAGGGTGACAACAACAAAGGAGCTGATGTCTCCTATTAAAAAGTTCAAGCGTTCAAAACTTCAATTTTTAGTACTGCTCTACATATTACAGAAAGCATGTATTTCACTCAGGAGGGACCAAAGGCCAGGGGATTTTGATAACCTATTATTTCAGCCATCTCAAAGTGATTTTGAGAGGTCATATATGCCATCAACCCCCACTGAAATCTTAACTATTTCAGATGTCAGCTCCTTACATTTTGTCTGCAAGCAAAACCCCACTTTGGAATCAAGGTGGCTGCCATTAAGTGGCCAATTAGTTAGAAATACAAATTAATTTTCATTGGAATTATTCTTGATTGAGAGGCATGGAAATGGAATAGAAAATATGAACCTGTATGACCTCCTTGCCTACTAATTAACCCCAAATTAAATTTAAACCACAAAGGCATAAAATTAAATTGTTATATTGCATTTTTTCTTATAAAAGGTGGGTGAAATTATTTGAATTCTGCTTAGGTTTTAGAACATTTATTCTAATTTTATTTTGAGAAAATCATAAAATCATAGAATGGTTTGGGTTGGAAGGGACATTTAAAGATAATCTTGTTTGACTCCCCCTCTGCAGCCGGGGGGAGGGACATGTTGCACTAGATCAGGTTGCTCAAAGCCCCATCCAGCCTGGCCCTGAACACTTCCAGGGATGAGGCATCCACAACTTCTCTGGGTAACCTGTTCCGGTCTCTCACAACCGTTATTGTAAAGAATTTCTTCCTTATATCTAATCTAAATCTCTGACTCTTTTAGGTCAAAACCAGTACCCATTGTTCTATCCCTACAGGCCCTGGTAAAAAGGCTCTCTCCATCTTTCTTCTAAGGCCTCTTTAAGAATTAAAAGGTCACAATATGGCCTCTCCAGAGCCTTCTATTCTCCAGGCTGAACCCCAACTCTCTCAGCCTTTCTTCATAGGAGACGTGTTCCAGACTTCTGATCGTTTTTGTGGCCCTCATCTAATCAGTTTATATGCTCTTGACTACAGCCACTCTTTACTATGCACTACCTTGCCTTCACTGTCTTACAGTCATGACATGATTGCACATACATGTATATCAATCACATATGCATACACAAATTATTGTGTTTGAATGAAGAGGTTTCTTCATATTAAGAAATGTTTAAGAAAGGGACAATTTATTTTTCAGTTGCCAAATATTACTAATGGGATCTCACATGCACTGGAAGAAGATTTATCAGATACAGTGGATTTATTCTGGGAAGAGACCAGTACAAACATATTTAAAATAAACATCACATGTAGCAATCTCTTGAGTGCTATCACTGAGTGAAATTAAAAAAAAAAAAAAGCTATGAACCTAGCTAATAAAATAATTTGTCACACAAAATAGAAAATTAAGCCAGGAAAGTTCACTGTTTAAAATAAAATTCCATGCAAGTTTAGGAAAAGAAGCATGCATCTGGAAACAAAGTTTAAATGTTTGGTCACCAATGGACAAGCTCTCAATACCCTCCAAGATCTCAAAATCAAGTCCAAATATGCCCTTCCCAAAAGGTCTGAAATTATTTCAAAAAGGAAAGTCACAGTATCTTCAAGTAGCCAGAGATATTTTTAGCTTGAGAACAAAACGTGTGTACACAAGCATGTCTCTGTCATACAGAAGCTGTGATTTTGCCTTTATTTCACCCTGATCAATGCTATACTTTCAGACAACGATCTTGGAGTATAACACAGTTGAGCCATTTATAAATAATTATATATATATAAGTTGTTTATTTTATATTTTCATACTTGTGAACATCATGGGAATAGTTGCAGGAAAAAGTAAGCTAATTAAAGAACTAGCTGATATTGTCCATTGTCCCTTTTAAGACTATTAATAAGTCAATACATGTTTTCTCTCTGACATTTTGACAAATACGTAATTTACATATTTCTGGTTTTATCCATATAATAGGTCTTTTTTAGCACTCAAGAAATTTGTCCCTTTTTGCCAGCTATTGTCACAAACAGTATCATCTCATTGGAGAAATACGATAAACTGTGAGGCCTTTTGAGAAGTTGTTAAAAGGAATCAAAATAATGATTAAAAAATATCGCTTTTTTTTTACCTTTATTATCTTCTTTTTCACACTTACCTAAACATGAAAGCCATGGTCTCAGTGGGTAAATAATGAACAAGATATTCTATATGTATTTTCAAACAAGATCAGAAGAGGCCAAAAGATCACAGTTTAACCTAACACCAATAATTGCTTAAAGAATAGATTTAATGTCATGAAAACAAAACAAATCAAACCAAACAAATATGCTAAAACAAGTGGACTAAAAACTGCAAAGAAATTCAAGTAAAATAGTAAATGAACAGACAGCAAATGGTAATAAAATTGTACATCTGCCGTACTGTTTTCTGACTGGAGACTACATAAAACATCTAGGAGACCTGAGAAATACTATGTAATGGATGTGGACTGTGCTAATGAGCTCTAAAGCGGAAGATAAGATACATTACAAAGCAAATACTGTAGGAAAGTTATGAAAATGCATATTAGGAAATGTGAGAAGTGGCATCTGGAAGGAGGGCACTAAATATATATTCTATACTGACTAAGCAAAATATTCTTCTTTAAAGGAAAGAATGTATTTTGATCAGATAAAGAACTTACAGATATCAACTGTCAGGAAACAGTCTGAATTCTTTGTTGAGCTTTCTTGAGAAACACAAATATTTGAGAAAGAAAGAGTTTCAAAGCAGACTTTATGCTTAGTATTACCTACCAGGAAAAATAGTCATGCGCATCTCTTCATTTGGGAAAGGATCTTAGGAGTTGCTGGACACAAGCTTCCTATTCTGTAAGTGGTAGGGAAGGACTCCTCCTTTATCCTACCACCCATTTGATAGAAAAGTCTCCCTACAGTTTCTCTAGCTGCAGCTCAGGCCCCAAAAATTAGTGTTAACATATTTACAAAATGAAGTGTAACGGATATATGTAACGCAGAAATATTAGAATGAAACAATTAGAACTTAGTGGCTTTAAACAGAAGATTTTACAGAGCAAAAGAGAATGCAGAAATCAGAAATGAATACTCAAAATGAGCAGAGTTCTTTGGACAGAAGCCTGAGGGAAAATTTATCGTACCAATACAGAAGAAGTATGGCTTACTATCTCTTTCAATTTATGTTCACCTTTAAGAACTTTTAGTGGGTTAGCCCTGGCTAACAGCCAAACTCCCACCGAACTGCTCACTCACTCTCCCCTCAGCAGGATGGGGGAGGAAATAAGAACAAAAATAAGAAAGTTTGTGGGCCAAGATAAAGGCAGGGGCATCACTTTTTAATTATCATCACAAGCAGGACAACCTCAGCTTGGGGAAGATTAACTTAATTTATTGGCAGTTAAAATAAAAATGTAGTTACTAATTCAACTAGTGGAAAACAGAAAGACAAACATTAAGACAACAACATTCTTCCCCTCCTTTCCCAGGCTCAACTTGTTTCCTTCACTCCCAACTCCTTTACCCTCACCTAAGCAGTGCAGGGGAGATGGGGGAACAGGGGTGGCACAGTCAGTACCTGTACCTCGCGGTTTCTCTCTGCAACTCATTACTCTCACACTTTTCCCTGCTCCAGTGTGGGGTCTCCACAGTCCGCAGGGGAAAAAAACCCAGTCCTCCACGGCTTTCCATCTCTACTATTTCTCACCCTTTTTGTTCCCTCCTCTCTATAACAGTTTCTGCCCTTAAATACATTTTCCCAGAGGTGCCACACCCAAGGCAGATGGGCTCAGCTGTGTCCCACAGCGGGTCCTTCAGACCCAGCTGGAGCCAGCTGGAACTGGCTGGAATCAGCAAAGGGCAGCCCCTGGCCTCTTCCCCCCACCCCTGCAGACCCCTCCACCTTGATACCTACACCCAGTACAGAATTAAACAGAACTTCACAAATATAAATGAAATGGTACATATCAGTGTCAAAGTTCTGTCATGCCATGATAAAGAATGAAAAAAATATTTTGGAAGAGTGAAATATTAAGTCCCAATGGCTGAATTTTTCATTATATTTCCCAGATTGTTTGGTCGTGGCTTATTAGATATTAGTATGTTATCTATGTGGACTTCAGAGGTTCTCTGGCTGGGCACAGTTTGTAGCCATTGAAAGAGCACTCAGAAGGCCCTTACAAGATGACCCATTCTCTAATCCAGGTAAGTTGAACGGGAGCGTTATCATGGGCTGCCAAGTGTTTTTATCTCCACTTACGGTGCTGAGTAGAATGGAGCTTAACAAAAAAAATTATTTGGAGCCTACCAGTTGAGCTATGGTAGTAATGATTTACATGCAGCTGATATTCATAAATGCTTAATAAAGTAGATATTTAGAAATAAATGAGAAGGTTTCCAGCATACGACAGAGAAGTTTATAAATGATATTGTGCATTCTAGTTTGCAAGTGGTTTACAATGGTAGCTAAAACATCATTTCCTAAATGTTTTTAAATAATTTGTAAACAAATCACAGAATCATAGAATCATTTAAGTTGGAAGGGAACTCTTGAGATCATCTGGTTCAACCCCACTGCTCAAGCAGGGCTACCTAGAGCAGGTTGCCGAGGATCATGTCCATTTGTGTTTTGAACATCTCCATGAATGGAGCCTCCTCAGCCTTTCTGGATAGAATCATAGAGTCATTTAGGTTGGACAAGACCTTTAAGATCATCAAGTCCAACTCTTAACCTAGCACTGCCAAGTCCATCACTATATAGGCTGCAGTGTTTGATCACCGTCACAATAAAAAATAAGTGTTTTCGTGTGTTCAGATAGAATCTCATGTGTTTTAATTAGTGCCTATTGCTTCTTGTCCTGGGTACTACTGAGAAGAGTCAGGCTCAGGTACTTATACAAATTTAGAAGATTCCTTCTGAGCTTTCAGGGCTCGAGGATGAAGAGACCCAGGTCTCTCAGCTTCTCCACACATGAAAGAAGATCTGTCTCTTTATCATTTTTGTGTCCGTGCACTGGACTGGCTCCAGTATGTCTGTATATTTCTTGCACTGAGGAGCCCAGAAATGGACACACTACTCCAGATGCAAACCTCCTTAATGTTACCTTTATAAAAGTATTTTATATTTTATATTAATTTATTTTTGTCAAAGTATTCATGAAGTTTTTGTATCTTTATTTTTACTGCTAAACCTAAAGTGAAAATTGGGTGTGCAGTTTCTATTTTACATGTACAATATATAGGTGGCTGAGACACAACTGTTTTTAAAAATTATGTGATTGAACATTCAGAGTAGAACAAATCCGTTTTCACATTTCATCATCCTCACATAGGTTTCTCGCATTGCCAAACTGGAATTAGAATGAAAATTCTTCAAGAATTTATATGGTAAATTTATATGGCATTATAGCTATTGACTCAAGAAAAAAGTAGGAAGCTGAAAGCAGCTGTAAATAGTATGCTATTTTCCCTTAAAAACTTTGACACAGTGCTCACAATACATCAGTGAATAAGTCTAAGAATCTACTTCATATAGACACACTATACCATCTCACAATATCTGGAATCCATGTGATGACTTTTATAATATAAAACACTTTACTATACATTCTTTTTCAATGGTTTATGAACTCCTTATGAAGCTTATGACAAAAATATTTGTTCCTCAAATATGATGTACAACCCACCGCAGTTACTATGGTGGTTTCTACTTTAAAAAGAAACCAAGTCCTTTTCCTCCATCCCGTCAGTAGGCGGGAGGCATACAGAATGGAACAGCAAGACCCATCTCATTAACACGTGGCTCAGAGGCTGGTGCCAGTGGTGGAATTTTGGGTTTTCAATCATGGGGCAGTTTACATGACACCAGGCCTGCTGGAGACAGATGGAGTTCACCTGTCGCAAAGGGGGAAAAGGATTCTGGCTCAGGAGTTAGCAGGCCTCATTGAGAGAGCTTTAAACTAGATTCGAAAGGGGGAGAGGATAAAACCAGGCTTGCTAGGGATGAGCCTAGGGGTGACATGCCTGTGTTGGAGAAGAGATCAATAGCCCAACTGAAGTGCATTTACACCAGTGCACGCAGCATGGGCAATAAACAGGAGGAGCTGGAAGCCATTGCATGGCAGGAAAACTGCGATGTGGTCACCATCATGGAAACATGGTGGGATGACTCACACAACTGGAGTGCTGCAATGGATGGCTACAAGCTCTTCAGAAGGGATAGGCAAGGAAGGAGAGGTGGTGGGGTAGCCTTGTACGTTTGAGAGTGCTTTGATTGTCTAGAGTTCAACAAAGGTAATGATAAGGTTGAGTGCTTATGGGTAAAGTTCAGAGGGAAGGCTAATAAGGCAGATATCCTGGTGGGAGTCTGTTATAGACCACCCAACCAGGATGAAGAGGCAGATGAAGTATTCTACAAGCGGTTGGCTGAAGTCTCACAATCTCTAGCCCTTGTTCTCGTGGGAGACTTCAACTTACCAGATATCTGCTGGAAATACAACACAGCAGAGAGGAAACAGTCTAGGAGGTTCCTGGAGTGTGTGGGAGATAACTTCCTGACGCAGCTGATAAGCGAGCCAACCAGGAGAGGTGCCCTGCTGGACCTGCTGTTTACGAACAGAGAAGGCCTGGTGGGTGATGTGGTGGTTGGAGGCTGTCTTGGGCTCAGCAACCATGAAATGATATAGTTTTCAGTTCTTGGAGAAGTAAGGAGCAGGGTGAGCAAACCACTACCCTGAACTTTAGAAGGGCAGACTTTGGATTGTTTAGGAGTCTGGTTAACAGGGTCCCTTGGGAGGCAGTCCTGAAGGGCAAAGGAGTCCAGGAAGGCTGGATGTTATTCAAGAAGGAAGTCTAAAGGCACAGGAGCAGGCTGTCCCCATGTGCCGTAAGACGAGCAGGTGGGGGAGAAGACTGGCCTGGCTGAACAGAGAGCTTTGGCTGGAACTCAGGAAAAAAATGACAGCCTACCACCTTTGGAAGAAGGGGCAGGTGACTTAGGAGGACTACAAAGATGTTGTAAGGTTATGCAGGGAGAAGATTAGAAAGGTGAAGGCCCAGCTGGAACATAAACTGGCCACCACCGTTAAAGATAAGAAAAAATGTTTGTACAAATATATCAGTGACAAAAGGAGGGCCAGGGAGAATCTCCATCCTTTGTTGGATGTGGAGGGAAACATTGCCACCAAGGATGAGGAGAAGGCTGAGGTACTTAATGCCTTCTCTGCCTCAGTCTTTAATAGTCAGGCTGATCATCCTTGGGTTTTTCAGGCCCCTGAGCTGGGAGATGGAGATAGGATGCAGAATGAAGTCCCAGTTGTCGAAGAGGTGGCAGTCACCAACCTGCTTCCCCACCTGAATGCTCACAAGTCTATGGGGCCAGAAGGGATCCACCCAAGGATACTGAGGGAATTGGCAGAGGAGCTTGCCAAGCCACTCTCCATCATTTCTCAGCAGTCCTGGTCAACTGGGGAGGTCCCAGATGACTGGAAGTTAGCAAATGTGACACCCATCTACAAGAAGGGTCAGAAGGAGGATCCCGGGAACTACAGGCCTGTCAGTCTGACCTTGGTGCTGGGCAAGGTCATGGAGCAGATCATCTTGAGTGCCGTTATGCGGCATGTGCAGAACAACCGGGGGATGAGGCTCAGGCAGCATGGGTTTATGAAAGGGAGGTCCTACTTCACTAACCTTGTCTCCTTCTATGACAAGGTGACCTGCTTAGTGGATGAGGGAAAGGCTGTGGATGTTGTCTACTTGGACTTTATTAAGGCCTTTGACACTGTCTCCCACAGCATTCTCCTGGAGAAGCTGGCTGCTCATGGCTTGGATAAGTGCACTCTGCACTGGGTTAAAAACTGGCTGGAAGGCCAAACCCAGAGAGTGGTGGTGAATGGAGTCAAATCCAGTTGGCGGCTGGTCACAAGTGGTGTTCCCCAGGGCTCAGTACTGGGGCTAGTCCTGTTCAATATCTTCAGTAATGACCTGGATGAGGGGATCGAGTGCACCCTCACTAAGTTTGCAGATGACACCAAGTTGGGTGGAAGTGTCGATCTGCTGGAGGGTAGGAAAGCCCTACAGAGGGATCTGGACAGGCTGGATCGTTGGGCCGAGGCCAACTGTATGAGATTCCACAAGGCCAAGTGCTGGGTCCTGCACCTGGGTTACAACAATCCCATGCAACGCTACAGGCTTGGGGAAGAGTGGCTGGAGAGCTGCCTGGCTGAAAAGGACCTGGGGGTGTTGGTTGACAGCTGCCTGAACATGAGCCAGCAGTGTGCCCAGGTGGCCAAGAAGGCCAATGGCATCCTGGCTTGTATCAAGAATAGTGTGGCCAGCAGGACCAGGGAGGTGATAGTGACCCTGTACTTGGCACTGGTGAGGCCGCACCTTGAGTACTGGGTTCAGTTTTGGGCCCCTCACTGAGGACATCGAGGTGCTGGAGTGTGTCCAGAGAAGGGCAATGAAGCTGGTGAAGGGTCTAGAGCACAAGTCTTATGAGGAGCGGCTGAGGGAACTGGGGTTGTTTAGTCTGGAGAAGAGGAGGCTGAGGGGAGACCTTATTGCTCTCTGCAGCTACATGAAAGGAGGTTGTAGCGAGGTGGGGGTCGGTCTCTTCTCCCTAGTAACAAGCGATAGGACAAGAGGAAACAGCCTCAAGCTGTGCCAGGGGAAGTTTAGGTTGGATATTAGGAAAAACTTCTTCACTGAAAGGGTAGTCAGGCATTGGAACAGGCTGCCCAGGGAAGTGGTTGAGTCCCCATCCCTGGAGGTATTTAAAAGATGTGTAGATGTGGTGCTTAGAGACATGGTATAGATGGACTTGGCAGTGCTAGGTTAACGGTTGGACTCGATGATCTTAAGGGTCTTTTCCAGCCTTAATGATTCTATGATTCTATGATTCTACGAGTCTTCTCATTAATGCTCTGCAACACTATTAAAGTCATTGAGCTAGGGAATGTTTAATTGACACTTAAATAACTGGTGGTGTCTCAGGCTCTGTTCTTTATGCTTATTGTAAGCCACAAGAGGGATAGATTTAATAGAAGGTGTTTGGGGATCTTAAAGGAACCTCTGGAAGGTTATTTATCTTACTTTACAAATAGCTACCCAAGATAGGCAGATACACTTTTAGATGTGCCTGTCTTTCACTGTTAGTGGTGAAGGGAGCTTAGATTTTGATGTAGTCATTGACATTATTTAGGGAGACTGAAGCAGGTAGCAAGATTTCTTGCTGTTTGCTATGCCATCTCTTAAATTTATATTAAAAATGTTAATTTAAATATTATAACACTTACTGATATGTAACAAAATAAATCACAGTGCCACACAAAGTATTATGCCCATTAAGCTGTATCCCACTTATTTATCCACTATTCTAGGAATTGTTATCTTTTCCCAAGAAGATGCCATAGTGAACCTGTGTGGCTGGTGTATGATTTTTTTCCCTATTGGAAAGTTTAGAACATTTTGCTGAGGGTATTTACTCTGTATTCATTTTTATTGCCTCTGTAAAGATGTTTTTCCTGTTGTGTTTCCTAATAGCCGTTCATTGGGAATTTATCAGATACTGAAGACTTGTCTAATTTTTGACACCCCAGAATCTTAGAAAAACTTATGTTACCACACATTAAGCTAATGAAAAGGCTTCTTTGCCTGACCATTAATGGTGGGCCACATCTCTGGCACTTCATATCCCTTTCAAATATATTGTAGACCACAATTCACAAAAGTCTGACTTGATAGACAATAAAAGGCACTGAGCTGAAAGGCAGGGAAAGTAAATCCCTTTTATACAGATATAGTGCTCTAATGAGCTTCATAGTCTGCATGCTTACTTCCCAACTCTTGAAAATTGTGAACTAGACAACAGTAGCCTTTGTACAGATAGCTAGGCTTTACATTGGCTGATACAAAATATGCTTCAAACTGTTCAAAGATGTTTAACTTCTAAAACAGTTCTGTAAGACTAAGTAAGGTAGCAGACGACACCAAGCTGGGCAGCAGTGTTGACCTGCTGGAGGGTAGGAAGGCTCTACAGAGGGACCTGGACAGGCTGGATCAATGGGCCAAGGCCAATTGTATAGGATTCAACAAGGACATGGGGGTGTTGGCTGACAGCCAGTTGAATATGAGCCAGCAGTGTGCCCAGGTGGCCAAGAAGACCAATAGCATTCTCAGCTGTATCAGAAATAGCGTGGCCATCAGGACGAGGGAAGTGATCATTCCCTTGTACTCAGCACTGGGGAGGCCACACCTTGAATACTGTGTGTTCAGTTTTGGGCCCCTCACTAGAAGAAGGACATTGAGATGCTGGAGTGTGTCCAAAGAAGGGCAACGAAGTTGGTGAAGGGTCTAGAGCACAAGTCTTATGAGGAGCGGCCGAGGGAACTGGGGTTGTTTAGTCTGGAGAAGAGGAGGCTGAGGGGAGACCTTATTGCTCTCTACAACTACCTGAAAGAAGGTTGTAGCGATGTGGGGTTCGGTCTCTTCTCCCAGGTAACAAGCAATAGGATGAGAGGAAACAGCCTCAAGTTGTGCCAGGGGAGGGTTAGATGGGATATTAGGAAAAATTTCTTCACTGAAAGGGTAGTCAGGCATTGGAACAGGCTGCCTACGGAAGTGGTTCAGTCCCCATCCATGAAGGTATTTAAAAGATGGATAGATGTGGTGCTTAGGGACAGGGTTTAGTGGTGGACTTGGCAGTGATAGGTTAACAGTTGGGCTTGATGATCTTAAAGGTCTTTTCCAATCTAAACGATTCTATGAGTCTATGACTGGATTTATCAACTAACCATGATTAATTTAGACAAGGTCTGTGATTTCTCAGAAGTATAACCCTATTAAAAAGATGCATTTCCAATTTGGTATTTTTCGCAGGCTACTGTTGGTTATTCCACTGCTTAGTTCCTTTAAATACTACTTGGAGTCACATCAAATTTACACATGCAAAAAACTTGAATACAGAATGGTATTTCACTTTAGAAGACTTTTCATCCAGAAAATCATAGAATCATAGAATGCTTTGGGATGGAAGGGACCTTTAAAGGTCATCTAGTCCAACCCCCCTGCAATGGGCAGGGACATCTTCAACTAGATCAGGTTGCTCAGAGCCCCATCTAGCTTGTCCTTGAATGTTTCCAAGGATGGGGCATCTACCACCTCTCTGGGCAACCCAGTGTTCAGTCTAAATCTACCCTCCTTTAGTTTAAAACCATTACCCCTTGTCCTGTCACAGCAGGCCTTGCTAAAAAGACTAGCCGCATCTTTCTTGTAGGCCCCCTTTAAGTATTGAAAGGCTGCAATAAGGTCTCCCTGCAGCCTTCTCTTCTCCAGGCAGAACAACCCCAGCTCTTTCAGCCTTTCCTCATAGCAGAGGTGTTCCATCCCTCTGATCATTTTTGTGGCCCTCCTCTGGACCCTCTCCAACAGGTCCATGTCCCTCCTGTGCTGAGGACTCCAGAGCTGGACACAGTACTCTAGGTGAGGTCTCACCAGAGCAGAGCAGAGCAGGGCAGAGCAGAGCAGAGCAGAGCAGAGGGGCAGAATCACCTCCCTCAACCTGCTGGCCATGCTTCTTTTGATGTAGCCCAGGATACAGCTGGCTCTCTGGGCTGCAAGAGCACATGTTTAGCTTTTCATCCACCAGTACCCCCAAGTCCTTCTCCTCAGGGCTGCTTTCAATCCCTTCATCCCCCAGCCTGTACTGATACCAGGGATTGCACTGACCCAGGTGCAGGACCTTGCACTTGTCCTTGTTGAACCTCATGAGGTTCACACAGGCCCATTTCTCCAGCATGTCCAGGTCCCTCTGGATGTCATCCCGTCCCTCAGGCATGTCAACTGCACCGCTCAG
Organism: Platalea leucorodia; assembly: GCF_965183815.1. Lineage (NCBI taxonomy): Eukaryota > Metazoa > Chordata > Aves > Pelecaniformes > Threskiornithidae > Platalea > Platalea leucorodia. The sequence goes on along the minus strand of NC_138828.1, from coordinate 64,610,463 downwards.
CTTGGTGTCATTGGCAAACTTGCTTAGGGTGTACTCGATCCCGCTGTCTATGTCATTGATGAAGATATTAAACAGCACTGGCCCCAGTATGGACCCTGGGGGTGAAATACTTAGGTATCTCTCTCAGTCATATTCTAAAAAAAAATTTCTAAACAGGTAGCGATGTGGTCTTTTAGTATCTTTGACAACCTACATTTCAATGTACATCTGTAGAACATCAAGTCATGGCAGATGACAAGACAGGCAAAAAATTGAAGAAGCTGTTGATAAATGGGCTGGATGAGCAGACAGTGAGGTGGACAGAAAACTGGATGAATGGCCAGGCCCAGAGGATGGTGATCAGCAGCACAAAGTCTAGTTGGAGGCCAGTAACTGGCAGTGAACTCTAGGCATCTATACTGGGTCCCATCCTGTTCAACATCTTCATTAATGACCTGGATGACAAGGTAGAGTGTACTCTCAGCAAGTTTGCAGACAACACCAAACTGGGAGGAGTGGCTGATATGCCAGAGTTGTGCTGCCATCCAGAGGGACCTTCAGAGGCTGGAGAAATGGGCCAACAGGAACCTCCAGAAGTTCAACAAGGGGAAGTGCAAACTCCTGCACCTGGGGAAGAGCAACCTGACACACTGATATATGCTGGGATACCCCTGGTTGGAAAGCAGCTTTGCAGAAAAGGACCTGGGGGTCCTGGCGGAAACCAGGTTGAACATGAGCCAGCAATGCTCCCTTGCTGCTTGCTGCAAAGAAGTCAAATGATATCCCAGGCTGTGTTAAGCAGAGCGTTGCAGGCAGGTTGAGGGAGGCTCTTTTCAGTGGTGCCCATTTGACAGGACCAGAGGCAATAGACACAAACTGAACCGCAAGAGGTTTGGTCTGAACGTTTTACTGTGAAGGTGAACGAGCACTGCCACAGGTTTCTCAGAGAGGCAGTGGAGCCTCCCCTCCTTGGAAATATTCAAAAACCATCTAGACATGGTCCTGGGCAACCTTCTGTAGGTGGCCCTTCTTGAGCAGGGGTGGTTTGTCAGGATGACCTCCAGAGGCCCTTCCAACCTCAGCCATTCTGTGATTCTATGATTCTGTGACAGCACTCCAGATGGGGCCTTAGCAGTGTTGTGTAAAGGGGAAGGATCACCTCCTGCAAGGGCACCCCTAGGTCCTTTTCTTCAAATCTGTTTTCTAGCTGGCCAGCCCCCAGCATATAATGATGCATAAGATTATTCCTCCTTCAGTGCAGGACTTTTCACTTCCCTTTGTTGACTTTTCATGAGGTCATTTTGTGAATTCATGCTGACTACTCCCAAACACCTTCTTGTTCTTCATGTGTCTGGAAATGGTTTCCAGGATTAGTTGCTCCATCACCCTTCCAAGCATTGAGGTGAGGCTGACCAGCCTAGGTCCTCCCTCTTTCCCTTTTTGAAGATAAGATATTTACCTGTGTTGACTCAGAGATGTTCTGCTCTGGAGCTTCAGGAAGAAACAAAAGCAGTATCTTGGGAACACAAAGAGTTAATATCTTCATATGAAATACCACATGCAGTAAAAGCTAATCAGGGTTTATTTATTGTCTGGAAGTGATATTGATTATTTTTTCGTTGACACTCTACCTCCTCCAGGAAAAGGAAATGGCTTCATTGAAACCATTGTCAACATGTTAAAAGATGTCCTGTTAAACTAATTTCCTAATTGTTACTTTTTTTGGTATTGCTAATTATTGTTTCAATTTGAATTATTGCTGAGACAAATGTTCTGTTAGCAGAATTCTATAAGAATGTTGTATTAGGGTATCAAAGCTCAACTTTACTATTTAATGATTTACAAAGGTTGTTACAGAGTTTACTGTTATCACCAAATTCAAAAGTGTTGCCCTTTCTTCTGACAGTAGTCTCCTGATGATGATATCACCATTACCTCTGTCCTGAGCATTGTCAGATGTCTGAGGCCTGTCATCGGCTTCCCAGCAGACAAAAAAAAATCAGTGAAGCAGAGTACACACTCTTAGAGTTACTTCCTTTATGCATAACAGTCAGAAGACACACTTTCACAAATAGAAACAGTTGAGATTTTTTTCCTGTTTGCAGAAAGATTGAAATGCAGATCAAGCAAAATAAATATTCTTGGTCAGGAATACTCCTTGGTTTTCAGAGTACTCACAAGAAAATTACATGTAATAGATATGAGAAGAGTATAAATACACAAGGATGTGGCTGATTTTGGTAAAAGTAATAGTTGTTCTTCTGGATGCAAGAAAATATTTATGTGAATTTTAATTGGAGTTGTAATATATTTCAAGCTGGATAATGTGTTGATTAACCAGAATCTGTTTTTTTCATATTCTATTTCAGTAGTTTAGAAGTTCTTCCTGTACAGGAACAATCTTGCTAAATGAAACTACACATTTCAGCAAAAGGTTTTGTTCAGAGGCATTGGCTAATAGCAGACATAAAGTACTATCTGTTGGATTCCCAAGTAACTCCAGTTACAGCACCTCTTTCCAGAAATCTTAGCCTAAGTATTTCTGTATCATCTCAGCCAAATTTTGCCTTTAAGAATTTGCCTCAAAGAAGAAAATAAAGTCTCTGTTATCTACCAAGTCCACTTTTCATAATGTTAGAAATCTATCTATACTGTATCTTAAAAATAAGCACACCCTAGAGCTCAATATTTCTAATAATATAATATGAAAAACAAATAGGTTATATAGCTCTGTCATAGCACAACCTGATGTCTCCTACACTAAAAGAAAACGGTTGGATCTCCTTTAGAAAGAAGATGAGCTTCCATTGTCTCCTTGTGAATTTATTAATCCATAGACCTGTATTTTGACTAGTATATGAATGTGTATATGTATTTTGTATATGGTTTTTTTATATATAAATATACAATTTTTGAAGAGGCAGGGTTATTATCCTCAATTTTTCCCGTTCATCTTAAACTCTTCTTTTTATGCCTCTTCTCCACTATCTAGTTTCTTTCTATTGCTGTGGATGAAACTCCAGTCTTACTGAAATCATTTGGGTTTTTGCCATTGATTTGAAAGGAGTCAACATCTCACTCATGATATTCATACCTGCAAATATTTACAGAAAGCAAGCTTGCCACTCTCCTAAAACTTCCGCCTACCATGATTACTCAGCCAGCTCTACAGTTTGCATTCAGCAATTCTTTACTCTTTTGTTAAAAAAGACTTAGTCTCCTTCACTCTATAATGTTTTGTTACTCTTGTTTTAAGCCCTGGGACGGTGCTCTTCAGTATCTTCATAAATTACTTGGATGCAGGACTTAAAGGTTTGTTATCAAAGTTTGCCAATGACACAAAATTTGGAGGGGCTGTTAACACTCTCGAGGTCAGAGAGGCCCTGCAGAGAGATCTGGACAAATTAGAGAACTGGGCAATCATCAACCGTATGAAGTTTAACAAGGGCAAGTGCCAGATTTTGCACCCGGGACAGGGCAACCCTGGATATACGTACAGACTGGGGAATGAGAGGCTGGAGATAAGCCCCGCAGAGGGGGATCTGGGGGTTCTGGTCAATGGCAAGTTGAACATGAGCCAATAGTGTGCCCTGGCAACCAAGAGGGCCAACCGTGTCCCGGGGTGCATCAAGCACTGTATTGCTAGCTGATCAAGGGATGTGATTGTCCCGCTCTGCACTGGTGCAGCCTCATCTTGAGTACTGTGTGCAGTTTTGGGCACCACAGTACAAAAAGGATACAGACCTACTAGAGAGTGTCCAGAGGGCAGCCACGAAGATAGTGAAGGGTTTAGAGGGGAAGCCATATGAGGGGCTGAAGTCACTTGGTCTCTTCAGCCTGGAGAAGAGGAGACTGAGGGGAAACCTCATGGTGGTCTACAGCTTCCTCACAAGGGAAGGAGAAGGGGCAGGTGCTGAACCAATGATAGGACCCGAGGGAATATCAGGAAGATATGCCAGGGGAGGTTTAGGTTGGATATCAGGACAAGGTTCTTCACCCAAAGAGTGGTGGAGCACTGGAACAAGCTCCCCCAGGAGGTAGTCATGGCGCCAAGCCTGACAACATTCAAGAAGCATTTGGACAACACCCTCAGACGTATGGTGTGATTTTTGGGGTTGTCCTATGCAGGGACAGGAGTTGGACTCGATGATCCTTGTGGGTCCCTTCCAACTCAGGACATTCTATGATTCTATGATTCTATGATTCTATGACTTACAAAAGTCAAAAGTTAAATGCGCATTTTCTGTAAAATGAGTTCAGTTAAGTCTTAAACTCCTTCAACTAATCAAGGGGTTTATTGGACAAAATATTAAAAGAGTTGAAAAATACTCTTTTTTTGGTACATAGGAACACTGGTATGTTGCTTCTTGGCTTCATTCGTATAAATTGGGATGATAAAAGACAGGCAGTAACATCTATTAAAGATCCTTGTTAAGGGCAGCAAGGACTGCTTCTTTTGAGACCTCACAGAAGGCTACTGATAGGGGTTCAGAGAGGATAGTGAAAATTGTTGTTTTAACAATATTATTAAATGGAACAATTTTATTTCTATTTATATTTCCTCTTGTGGAAATGAGACACAGCATCTTCTTGTGTCAGAGATGCTCTACATGAATTGATAATAATACACAAGTAAATGTAAACAGGCATGCCTAGCCTTTGATTTTCTGGAATAAAAGGCCTTGGATTAAATAAATACATTTGTAATGAGTGGGAACCTTTTTGGTCTGGATGAAAGTTTCTTTACTTCAATTCAGATTTCCAGATTTTTTTACATTTTTTTTTAATTTATTACAAATCCTACATAAGGAAAAATCTTGATTTTGCTTTTTGTTTCTAGCTTATCCACAGAAGTGTGGTTTTTAGGACATTTCATAAGATTCAAAACTTACTGCTTTTTGTAAAATAAATGTTAACATAACTTAATTAGCAAGAAAATGTATGGAACTTGTGCAGATTATGTCTTTAACCTGTGTTCCATGGCTCACCTCTCTCCCTTGTGTTAACACAATACATGGAAACGTTTTGTTTCATTTTTGTAAGATAAATCTATTATTATTGTAGACATTTTATCTGACAAAATTTTTTTGTAGCAGCTTAGGCTATCTCCCTAACACCACAATTAGAAAGAAAGAATATGGCTAAAATACTGTTATGTCCTATGGTAGCTTGTATTCCATGTAATCCTTGATTGCTGAAATATGCTCTTTGATCATTATTTCAATTTTAAAAAGTTGGGATCTGCTATTAGTTGTTTCCCTGGCCTAACCAGACTACACTTTATCCAGAAAATGGGATTTGTAAAGGCTTTGGTCATTGTTGTGTCTTTTATTTTTACACTAGGGAAGGCTCAGATGAATTCTAAAATAACCATGATTTAGTTTTTCTTTTATTTTTTTTAGCAATTTAATTTTAATATATTTCACTGTCCTTAAAGTTGGGTCCACTTACAAATATTATGACCCTAAACTGGTTGCAAACTGATTTTGTAAACAGGCAGCAAGAAGTATTATTTATTGTTAGCCACTGTAGTCAAGATATAGCAATGAGGAGGGATACCATAGATAACGCTATAAGGTAAAAATATAATTCTATTCAGTTAACCAAATTGGAAATACAGTTTACAGTAAATTAAGACAAATCTGAAAAACTGTGGAGAGCTGAGTGATTTTAACAGGTTAGGATAACACCTGTCTTCTGAGAACTTGTGAGTGCTTCACTCATTTTCCCACAATGGTCATTAACTTAAAATCCCAGGCCCATCATTTGCCAGCTTAGCTCTGTAGGTGACTTCCTATGTCTGTGAGGAATTTAAGTTGTGCATGTGTTCAAAGAGGCTGGCTATGAAATCAATCATCATCTGAACTGAGGTAGGCTTGGAAGTAATTTTTCTCCCCCCCCCATCTCTTTTAATGAGAAAGTCACAGTTTCTGAATAGTAAAGCTACATGAAAAGATTTTTAACATTTACATAGCCTTATATTTTCCTGCTACATAGCCATTGGTCAATTTATAACTCTTTTCCTCC